>NC_140579.1:823227757-824459757 GCF_964204655.1 Triturus cristatus | reverse complement strand
AGCCCCCTTTTCTGCAGATGTTTAATCACTCAGGAAAAGAACCCCAAGCTGATATAATATTATAATTAATTAATTCACTAAAAAAAAGCTATTACATTTGTTTCCACCTGTGGATATTATCTTAATTCATTGACCTTTAGAAAAATCGCCCTCTAATTGTGCGTAGTTCCACGCCATTCCCAGCCGGCCCCGCTCACATTAATAACAGCTCTCAGGCCTCCGCCAGGCGGCTAAATATTGTATACATTTAGCTGGCCTCAGAATAAGGAGAAAAGGGAAGAAAAAAAGAAAAAGAAAATGACACGAGAAGGGTTTTGAAAGACGGAGACTATAGGGGAGGAGAGCGGATGGGATGGAAAAATGGGGCATGCTAAAGAGGGGTGGAAGAGGGAAGGTGGCTGATTACGCAGGAAAGGACAAAGCGGGTGACACCTGGGTCTGCCAGAGGCAGGAGCCAGGGCAGAAGAGGGAGGGATCATTTGCACCCGGCCACGGGTCAGGACAGAAGTCCTCGATATAATGATAACTCGCTATAAAGCGCTAAGACAGGGCCTTCTGCCACGTCTACAGCTCTTCAAAAAAAATTTAAGCTGTGCCAACCTTTCAAATCACAAAGTGGGGGAAGTTTTAGGAAAAATGCTGGTAAAGATGGTGGCAGAAAATAGCCTCTCTCATATGGTGTGTCCTCTTGAGGTTTTGAACTCTTACAGCCCTCTTGGGTTTGTGGTCTTGGGTCTCCCTTAATTGTCATTGTGTGAGTTTAGGAGCATCACTTGTGGCCTTGTTTTTAGGGTCTTTGACTCTCTCCTCAAAGGTTAAGAGTACCATTCCTAATCCCTCATGGTCCCGTGTCTCATTATGATTAAAGGAACCTACACCTAAAACTTCCCCGACTTTGTGATTTGAAAGGTTGGCAAAGCCTAAAACAAATTTGAAGAGCTGTAAGATGTAGAACTTTATAACTTCTCACAGCTTGGTTATCCAACTTAAGTGCATTAATGTGGCGGCCCCATCATGCTCCACAAGAAGGGCTGTTCTGATCAGCCCTTCTTGTGTTTGTTTTAAGTTGGCAGGGTATGCCCAGATGTGGGTCTCTTGCTTACTTTGCCACTGGATTCAAGCTAGCCTGGCTGATGAGGGGTGTTGCCCCGAAACCGGTCCCAGGATGCGTGTTCCCGGTCCAGGGAAGACCTGGCTTGGCAGTTCGGGCTGGGCTGTTACCATAAGAAACTGGGTCAAGACTGATTTTCCTATGGCTGGGTCTGAACTGGGGTGACAAAGTGAGCTAAAGAATGATGCGGGTTGTGGGTTTAAATTGGAATAGGGTGGGAGGTAATTTAATTATAATAAATTCATTAATATTTTGTATTTATTTATATTTATTGAATTGAGATTTTATAATGTTAATTGTGTTTTGAATTTGTTTTGGTACATTTTAGGTGCATGTTGTGGGGTTTATAGGGGTAAGGGGCGGGAAATAATCTTTTTTTAATTAATTAATAATTATTTGTTAATTAATATTAATAATTAATTGGCAATTAATTATGGTAATTGTGTAATTAATATTAGGTGCCAGTTGTGTGGTTCATAAGGGTAAAGGGTGGGAAGTAATTTATTTTTAATTAGGTAATAATTAGTTGATATTTCAAATTAATTAATTTATAATTAATTAGGGTAATTGTTTAATTATTTGTTTGTGTGTGGGTTGTGGGAGTTATAGGTGTAAAGGCTGGGAAGTTAATTAAATTGTATGTGTTTTAATTTGTTTTTAATTAATAATATTTGTTTAATTGAAAATTAATTATTTTAATTATGCAAAGACTTTTGTTCAATGTGGGTTGGGAGTTGTGTGGTGTTATAGGGTAGGAAGTAAATAGACTAAATTTATGTTATAATTAATGGTTTTAAATAAATAATTTCTAAATATGTTACCCCTCTGCAATCCAACACCTTTCCTATTGACGTACTGACTGGAGTGGGAATAGTATACTTTATCCGTTCACTATCCGACACTTTCCCTACTGTTGCACTCACTGGAATGGGAATAGTAATTGTTACCCCTTCGCTATCCAACACTTTCCCTACTGTTGCACTCACTGGAGTGGGAATAGTAATTTTTACCTCTCCGCCATCCAACACTTTCCCTACTGTTGCACTCATTGGAGTGGGAAATAGTAATTGTTACCCCTCCGCTTTCCAACATTTTCCCTCCCGTTGCCCTGACTGGATGACTGGAAGTGGGAAATGTAAGTGGAAAGATTTTTAAATAGTTAAATGCTTTAATTAATAATAGAATTTTTTAATATAGATTTTATGTTATTGGTATATATATATATATATTAAAATATTATTAGTTTAATAATTGTTTTAAAGTAAATATATATATATATATATATTAATTATTATATATGTGTGTTCAACTTTTTAAAATTAGGTTTATTTGTTATATTTGTCAAAATGTATATTAAATCTATTTTTAAATAACTTTATTCTTTAATATATTTAATATTTATTAATTTATTTTATAAATAAAAAAGATATTTTGCAGAACTATATTTATGACATTGATATTTTACCCCCAATATTTTTGTACTTACCATTATAAATATAGGATGTTTATATTTTTTACATCTATATTTTTAACTCAATATTGTGGTATGGGGATATTTTAGTTGTCGATATTCTGTCAGTAAACCAGCAAGAAGTCTAGTGAACTGTGTCAGATGCGCAAAACTAGTTGAATGAGGAAGAATAAATGCGAAGAGATCAGTCAGCTGCCCGAGCGGCATCCCGCGGCACTATTTTCACACCCAGAACAACGATTTTGCAGCCGGAATGCTGGCAGATCACCGGAAGATCTTTATCGCCCTTCTCCGATCTAGCATCGCGGAGATATAAGCCTTGATGTCCCCACCTATGAAGACGCAAAGATGGCGCCTGATGAGCAGTGAGGTCTTGCCCGGGGCCGAAGGAACTGCACCTTGAGGCTGCCAACCTCCGTATCACCCAGCAAACAACACCCCTAACCCTTGGCCCACACCTTGAACTGAGGGCCACTCACTGCGGGGACTATCAGCAGGACGGATGGGGCACCGAAAGTGAACGGCCACCGGTGAGCAAAAGTGGGAACCCCATCCACGCCAGTGAGACAGGGCGCGCTACCATTTCACTGGCCATCCCCCATTGAAGAGCAGAAGCACCGTACGAATAAGTGGGGCTCTCCCAACCTCGGATGTAATTCAGTAGTACTCTTGGTGAGCAGGGGGGACCAACGACTGACCCCAAAATGGCACCCGCAGTCAGGCGGACCCGGGTGGCCTAACACTGCACCCGGGGGTCCTCCATTCTAAACACAGCTCTGTTTCTTTACGCCTGGCTAGGACTACTCAGCAGAGGGCATGGTGAGTAGTTGATCACCCTCCTGTAACCCCTCTGCTATTTTGCCTCGTCTTTCAGAGTAAGAGGAAGCTCTGCCGCTTCTACCCTACCGTCTCAGTAATCTAAATGACATTCAAGGTGTCCAAGCTGTCTGTTGCCCACCACAAATTATGGCTTCATCTTTGTTGAGACCAATTAGTTTTTATGAGAGAGTGAGAGGGATATAGGAGGCGCCCCGTCTGATCCTAAAATGGCGGCCATTTTTCCCCTTTGTTGCTATAATACGGCAATACTCTCCTCCTCGGTAGGCGAGCGGACACTGGCTCTGGCCTCTAGCTGCTCCATTGCTCAACAAACACCCCCTTCAAGGAAGATAATAATGGGACTGACTGAATGTAACACCAAGGTCAGAATTCCCCTGCCTGACCACAAGATGGCTGCCACAGTGGTCCCTACCACGTTGTGCTACTACTCTGGGACAAAAACTGGACTTCGACCTGACCTTTAACCTATCCCCCATCCTGCTTACCCATCAGGACTTAGAACCTGCTGAACTTTCCTCCGACAGTGGAGACCTAGCTATGGTGGTGCTACCTGCTAGCTATAGAGGAGATGGGCTGTGGACTTCCCCCTCGGCCGTCACCTACCCAGCCAGACCTTGGGTAGACTTTCCCTTCGTCTCTCCATCATATCTCTCTCCTACCCCTTTACCCTACCCCCTTACCCTTCTTCGCTCCTTTGTCCTCGTCTTAAATGATCTTTAAATGTTTATCTTGCAACTGATGTAACCTGTAACTGATGTAATTTTGTAACATTGTGGAACCTCATGTAAAGAGCTCTGATACCTTCGGGTCTAGCCAGTGCTATATAAAACTCATCAACTAAATAAATAAATAAATAAATACATAAATCAGTTATACCTTTGCAATGGCCCATAAGAGTTTGATGATCCACCGCAAACCATGGAAAGTACTTATTGGCGGTACCAGATGCATTGGTATCCTTGTACCAGTATTGGATACTGTGAATCTAGCAGGGCCTAAAGAGTACTAAAAATAAAATACATTTATAGGACTGTGACTTATATTTGTACTTTTGTACTTACAACATGCCTACTTGCAAACTAGTTAAAACAATTGATTTTCCTACCAAAAATTACTTTAAAATAATTGTGTGGTTCGCGGTACTCTTATTTGGCATTGTGGTACTTAGAACTGAATCACATCTCAGCAATTCCGCAAGAGCTATAAATCCAAATCCAATATTGCAAACCTTTATCTGTGTAAAAAGTGCCAAAATGAAAAATATACTCTACATTTATGTCTCTTTATTCTTCTTACATTAGGTCTGCTTCTAAATTACATCATAGAATACATTTTCTTATCAAACTTACATTTTAAACAATTCACAGGGATTATGGCACTCAATTCTGGTGTTGCAATACTCGAAACGAAAGTCCTGTGTTTGATAATGATGAGTCTAACATATCCTCTAAATCCTTAGTCTGCAAAAAACATTTTAGGGGCCTGATTGGATTTCCTAATAGCATGTCCATAGCATGTAAAAAAAAAAAAGGACAACATTTCCGCTTTAAACTCAGAGAATGAAAGATGAAAGCTTCTTGTGAGAAGATAGCACAATGTCTACATCACAAACTGGAGAGGACCAACAAGCAGAAGGAAGCAGTCAAGGCCAATCATTTGCTGTACTACAAGAAAAAGATGATGATATATTGGAAGTGCCAAAAAGAGAATAACAGCACATCATTCTTCTTGTGTATCGCTAATCAGGACAGAAGAAGGCCAAAGCAAGAGCATTTACTTGCAACTTGGAGAACCATGTCTAGCAATATGATCACTGGGATGTACCCTTCCGATGGAGACTTTTAACCGCAGATTCATCAGCATGTGAATTTCCTGAGGCACCGGATTGGATCCTGAAATGTACATAGCAATTCTCTGCTGGTGTTCTGCGGCTCCGCGTTGGGTCTGTCCTGCCCCAGATATGACGTTGGGACCACTATATATGTGTCACTTCTGCATGCTGATCTTTCTTTCCGCACATACGGAAGTGGATCAACAGCTCTTAAATCCTGTCATTCCTGACAGGGATTTTTTTCCTCAAATGTCTTTATTGTGTAATCAATGTCAGCCCCAAAATACAATGGTTTAAGCTGTGTCGTGACTGACACAGGGAAATGCCGGTGGCAGACACCCCCACGAGTCTCTATGGTGCATCAGCTGCAAACACGACTCGGCGTAATGTCCATGCTTTGCAAAAATTAACAAAAAGGCCACCGCAACTGGTACGCCATACTTGCAGTCGCCGAACTCTGGAGACCAAGAAGTGCGCCTCCTGAGCACTTGATCCTGATGCTAATCCGGCTTTGATCCCACCCTGAATGGGCAGCAATGCCACAGCAACTCCAACAGCTAAAGGCAGCCATGTTTCGCATTTATGGTGCTACAACGGATCCCTCCGTAGTGCCTTTGAGCCCCACGGATCCAAAGGGGCCTCCACTTGGTCTATGTTCGGCAGATCCGTCCTCTATGTCAACTGTACCCTTGACGTCAACGTAAGACCAGTCATTGTCCCCGGCCTCGGCTCCACTGGACCCAGTGCCTGTGCCATAAATGGTTTTAAGCTCAGAGCCATTCACAACGCTGTGGTTGACGCCACAACCAATACCAGTTATGCGCAAATCTATGCCGATCTCAAACCTATTGTACTGTCTGATTCAGAGACCCTCTCTACCGCCAAGGCCATTTGCCCATTCCGAGCCAGATTTTGCCCCACATTACCAATTAGGCAATCTTGATGAGGGCGACAAACAATATGATAAAAGCAATTTTTTTGACCTCCAGGCTGCCAGTGGTCTTGATACCTCCCCTGACATATACCGTTCTCTCCTTAATCCTACCATGACTACTGAAGAGTCCACATCCTTTGCCATAGTGATTTAAAGCTGGCCTCATCCTGCCAACCCAGAAAGTAAAAACTACCCTCCTAACAGAGTTCCATAACCCTGCACAACCTACTCAGGAGTTTCTGCTCTCCTTTAATGGGGACTTGACTGGCGTGATGATGGGCACTTGGTCTAAACAAGGATCTTGCCCTCCAGTCAATAGGCTGGTGGTGAGGCATCATAGACCTGATCCCAGGATCCAGACTTACTATTGCAACATACCACCCTGGAGAGCCTTGTTGTTCTAGTGTAAATGAACCCCACTGCATTCCCTACCTCCCCGTCTGAAAGGGAATCAAAAAGAATGGAGACAATTACCAAGCAGATGTTCTCATTGGCCAGCCTCGCACTCAGATCAGTAAACACCACATGCCTCTTGGGCAGATATTTGAAACGCATTATAGAACACAGTAACGGATATCTCACCAATGGTCTCAGATAACGACTGTCCAAACTTATAGAAGCTGATTTTGGATGCATAGGATGTGGCAAAATACTCTAACAATCCGAAGAACAAGGGGCACCCCCAAACAACACAATATGGGTAGAGATGTAGGGGAATAAACAGCCAAGCAAAAAAACACAAGAAACTCTACCCTAATGCTTGAAAAGTACTAAATATCATATATTTTACCCCTGAAGGGTATGGCACTCAAGGAGAAGAAAAGGATATTGTGACAAAATAACAGAAAATGTAAAATGAACAATACAAGTGCAGCACAACACAAAACGATCACAATGGATAGAAAATAGTTTCCTTTTTATTTAGAAACATATTAATATGAGCATTTGATGACTCGCTTATGTATTTTTATAGAAAGTCAATAACACATAAGACAAACTGAAAAGCTGTTCAAAAAACAGAAATATAATGCAAAAATAAGCCACAAAAAACAGGTTCCCAGGCAGGGGGGGGAAAGAAAGAAGGTATGGAGAAGGGGAACGATTTTCAATCAAAAAGACATACACTCAACTTCAAGCAGCTCGCATTCATACATCATTCCAAAAATCATTCAACATAGGCCAAACAGCCTTTCAAGGGCCCATTCCCAGAGAGGTGATCACAGGGAAATCTGGTAATAGGTCAAGATGGTAACAATGAGCTAGAAATCAAGCTATACGGAGAGTCTCAGGGGCGGGAATGGCAGGCCCAAAGAAAAACGCCGACGCGCGTTTCGGTGAAACCACTCCTAACCAGGAGCACCACCTTCCTCAGGGCGTAGCAGACAGACCCCCACACACAGGCTGGGACCTATAAGGATAAGAAGAAATAATGAAAAAATGGAAATAAAGAAAAAAACTATGAGGATAGAATAATGTTTTTAAACAAACAGACAAATCCACAAACTGAGTGCCATAGTCCCTAAGGAGGAAACACGTTATTGTTCGAAAATAAATTTTCTATTATATTTTGGAAGCTATAATTCTAAAAACAACAACGAATATATAAGCATGCAGAATAATTCACACCTAGGAATACAGAGAAGGAAAATGTAGACAAAAAAGAAACAGAATATGAATACAGACCAATAAAACAGGAAAACCCCTTAAAGGATTTCTACAAGCAATCCATAACCGGACACAAAGAAAAACAGTCTAGTACTAAGAGAATACAGAATTCAAAAAAACCAAAATGAGAACTACAAACAAAAATATAAATAAATGTGTTTACCTGTGTATGTGAAAAGTGATGATCAAGGAAGAAAAATGCAAATCTATACTAATGAAGAACCTCTTTCGTATGGCTCTCTAAAACAGAATAAAAAAGAAAACAATGCACATGAATACATAAACCTTAAAGATTTGAAAAATGGTGAAGCAAAAATGAATATAAAAGAATAATAGAGACCAACAAGGAGAAACTGTCGTGGTCAGAAAATAGGGATTGCAACACTCACTTAAAGCGACCCAAAATTATCTCGCAAGGAAATTGATGGAAATGAAGATAGGCAAACAAGCTATCAAACGGGTTTACCTAAATTTCAGAGCCGTCGACAGTGCAGCAGCAAAATTATTCATGTGTTGTGGGAAAAACTGATCCGCCTGCAAGGCTCCCGTGTTTGTAGCATATATACTCGGATCGGAAAAGTCTCCACAGGAAATTAAAATGGAGTCTAGGAAAACAAGATACCACAAGCAAGGAAAGCGGACAGGTTATGAGGGTCATGGAATGAAGTAATGAATATGTAGGCTAAGCATGCATGGCTGAATATTCAGTCAAAAGACTAAGAAGGCAAATAATTGCAATGATATCAATAAAAGGCCGCTATCATACAGGGGGAATATCCAGTGAAAAAAGATATGCTCACCTGGGTCCAAACGGACCTTTCCTAGAGTATACTGAAGCTATCAAAAGCGTAAACGGATTTGTTGAGATTCTTTAGGTATGAAGAATCCAGAGCTCAGATTGCTGAAAAGCAAAAAAATATAATAAGCCAAACTAAAGAGATGATAATGAAAGTGACGAGCCTAAGATATAGGCATACAGCCAACGAAAATAAAAGCGTAGTAGACACGAACATAAACAGTTTACCTGAATGATATATTTAATGTCAGCGTTCTCGATAACGGCGGTCAAGACGGCAAGAGCTTTTCGCGGAAAAGATCGCATAAGAGGAGATCCTATTGGAGAGCGGGTATTTAAGCTCTACGAGTCAGAATCCTTCCCAGCTGAACAGCCAATCACCTGGCGAGGCACAAAAAACTGTCAACCAACTAGCTTGGTCGGAATAAATGGGTAAACCAATAAACGGGGCTGAACAAGAGCCACGGTAAGTGCCCTAAAGCAACAAAGCCGACACGGTATCCAGGTTAAAAGATGCTCAAAAAATAATTAAATAAGGTGAAATTGAAACAAACAAAGAGAGAAGTGGCGCATGGATACTAAATAGAAAAGCATCAAAAACGAGTACACGAAGAGTATTCGAAGTAGAATTAACAAACATGAAAACGAGACTAAAAGGTAACAAACATGAGAAAGAATTATGTATTTAAATAAGGAGGAATATGTATATTACAAAATAAACTCGAATGTTCAAAAAATAAAGGTAATGCAAACAATTACAAAAGGGGGCACAGAAAAGTTCTTAAATTATGGCATTCTCCCATGGTAAGGATTCATTCAGTCCTCTGGTCTTAGTATCAAGAACAAAAATCCAAAAAACCTCACGTTTTTTACGTAGGTCTTCTGGATTCGTGCCCTTTTGGGCTTGTACTTTTTCCAAAATCGTCCACCGTAGATCTTCCTCAGAGTGCATCTTCTCCGCCCAATGTCCTACTAAAGGGGCAGAGTGTTTGAGACGTCTGATACAGGACTTATGTTCGCCAATGCGCACTCTGACCTCTCTCGAGGTTTCGCCAACATAGGTCAATGGACAGGGGCACTGGATTGCATAAACACAGTTCGATGTTCGGCAGTTGGTAATACCTTTAAGGCCAGCGGTGAAGCCATTCGTGTAGAAAGAGGTGCCTACAATGGCATTGGCACAGGCATGGCAAGTGCCGCATTTGTGGTTTCCTCTTACAGGGGTGGTTCCCTCGATAGACCGTTGTAGCCATGTTCCCTGACTCGGGATCTTAGCTCTGATCAGATGGTTCCTAAGATTCTTGTTCCTGCGGAAGGCAAAAACCGGTTTGGGCATGGCTGCTGGTTGTTCGCCCAGATTCAGGAGATGCCACTCCGAGTTGATGATCTGTCTGATCTTATTGTTGAATGTAGAGTGTTTGGTAACACAAACAAGTTTGTCCATAGGTTCCTGGCTTTTGCTCTGGAACATAGAATCCCTGTTATAGAAACGAGCCCGTTTCATGGCGTTCCTAACTAGTCTTGGAGGATACCCCCTGTCAATGAACTTTTGTTTCATGCTTTCAGCGTTGGCGAGATAGTCCTTGATGGAAGTACAATTTCTGCGAAGACGCAGAAACTGGCTGAAAGGGATCCCATCTTTCTGGCTCCTAGGGTGGAAGCTTTCAAAATGCAAGAGGGTATTTCTGGCGGTCGGTTTGGTGTAGAGAGACACCGCCAGTTTGGAATCATGGTGTTCCACCCAAACATCTAGGAACTCAAGTCTCATGGTGCTAAAATGGGCAGTAAACTTGATGTTGCAATCTGCCGCGTTAAGCCATTCGATATATACCTCCAGGGAGTCTTGGTCGCCAGCCCAAATAAAAAAGACATCATCAATAAACCGCGACCAGTGTCGCACATTTTCAAAAAATGGCGCGACCTCATTAAAGATGTTAAGTCTCTCAAAGTTCCCCATGTATAGGCAGGCAATGCTTGGAGCGCATGCCGCCCCCATGCTGACACCTGTAACTTGTTGGTATAGCTGCCCGTCAAACTCGAAGAAGTTTTCTTCCAAAACAATTTCGAGAGTTTTAACCAAAAAAGTTTTATTTGACAATGAGGGGTCAGATTGGATGATGTTGCTGACTACTTTGGCTGCCTCAACCTGGGGGATGTTAGAATATAAGGATTCCACATCCAGGGTAACAAGGAATTCATGTTCACAGTTATAGTCTAGACCTTCAATTTTGGAGATAAAATGTCCCGTGTCTTTGACATATGACGGCAGACTACCCACCAAGAGCTGAAGAAACCTGTCAAGATACTTCGAGAGCGGCTCCGTTGCTGAACCAATCGTAGACACAATTGGTCTCAGTGGGGGATCAAGCTGGTTCTTGTGGGTCTTTGGTAGGCCATAGATAATGGGAATGCGGGTGTAGGTAGGTGTGAGGAAGAGAGCTTCCGACGTGCAAATGTCACCTCTTTCTATCCCTTGTTCTACCTCCTGTAGAATACGTTTCTTAATTCTTGATTCAGGGTTGAGAGCGATTTTGCAGTAGTGTCTAGCAGAGCTTAGTAGCTCGAGCATCTTCTCCTTATATCTTTTAGTATCAAAAAGAACAATGCCGCCACCCTTGTCGCACGGTTTTATAGTGAGACTACTGTCATTTTTCAGAGACAGGAGGGTAGAATTCTCATCTTTGGAGGTGTTAAAACAGGGGGCAGGAACGAACTTAATAGATTTTTCAATCTTGCTGATGACAGCTTTCTCAAATAGTTGAACTTCCGAGCCCAGTATTTCCAGCCCCGGGGTAAAATTCGAGGGGGGTTTTAGACCCGAGCGATTATCGTTGGAATCAATTGAGTCCTTATTCAGAAAGAACTTTTTTAGCCCAACTTTACGAAAGAAGGCATGAATATCTCGAAGTAACTTACTGGAGAATCTAAACACTATCCCTATTTTTAATCTATCATCTCAAACCATGAACCATACTGTTGTTTCACTCCTTTCGAAGGGTTTATCATTCGTTCCATCTACAAGATTAAACAAATTCGAGTTACTTCGAGATATTCATGCCTTCTTTCGTAAAGTTAGGCTAAAAAAGTTCTTTCTGAATAAGGACTCAATTGATTCCAACGATAATCGCTCGGGTCTAAAACCCCCCTCGAATTTTACCCCGGGGCTGGAAATACTGGGCTCGGAAGTTCAACTATTTGAGAAAGCTGTCATCAGCAAGATTGAAAAATCTATTAAGTTCCTTCCTGCCCCCTGTTTTAACACCTCCAAAGATGAGAATTCTACCCTCCTGTCTCTGAAAAATGACAGTAGTCTCACTATAAAACCGTGCGACAAGGGCGGCGGCATTGTTCTTTTTGATACTAAAAGATATAAGGAGAAGATGCTCGAGCTACTAAGCTCTGCTAGACACTACTGCAAAATCGCTCTCAACCCTGAATCAAGAATTAAGAAACGTATTCTACAGGAGGTAGAACAAGGGATAGAAAGAGGTGACATTTGCACGTCGGAAGCTCTCTTCTTCACACACACCTACACCCGCATTCCCATTATCTATGGCCTACCAAAGACCCACAAGAACCAGCTTGATCCCCCACTGAGACCAATTGTGTCTACGATTGGTTCAGCAACGGAGCCGCTCTCGAAGTATCTTGACAGGTTTCTTCAGCCCTTGGTGGGTAGTCTGCCGTCATATGTCAAAGACACGGGACATTTTATCTCCAAAATTGAAGGTCTAGACTATAACTGTGAACATGAATTCCTTGTTACCCTGGATGTGGAATCCTTATATTCTAACATCCCCCAGGTTGAGGCAGCCAAAGTAGTCAGCAACATCATCCAATCTGACCCCTCATTGTCAAATAAAACTTTTTTGGTTAAAACTCTCGAAATTGTTTTGGAAGAAAACTTCTTCGAGTTTGACGGGTAGCTATACCAACAAGTTACAGGTGTCAGCATGGGGGCGGCATGCGCTCCAAGCATTGCCTGCCTATACATGGGGAACTTTGAGAGACTTAACATCTTTAATGAGGTCGCGCCATTTTTTGAAAATGTGCGACACTGGTCGCGGTTTATTGATGATGTCTTTTTTATTTGGGCTGGCGACCAAGACTCCCTGGAGGTATATATCGAATGGCTTAACGCGGCAGATTGCAACATCAAGTTTACTGCCCATTTTAGCACCATGAGACTTGAGTTCCTAGATGTTTGGGTGGAACACCATGATTCCAAACTGGCGGTGTCTCTCTACACCAAACCGACCGCCAGAAATACCCTCTTGCATTTTGAAAGCTTCCACCCTAGGAGCCAGAAAGATGGGATCCCTTTCAGCCAGTTTCTGCGTCTTCGCAGAAATTGTACTTCCATCAAGGACTATCTCGCCAACGCTGAAAGCATGAAACAAAAGTTCATTGACAGGGGGTATCCTCCAAGACTAGTTAGGAACGCCATGAAACGGGCTTGTTTCTATAACAGGGATTCTATGTTCCAGAGCAAAAGCCAGGAACCTATGGACAAACTTGTTTGTGTTACCAAACACTCTACATTCAACAATAAGATCAGACAGATCATCAACTCGGAGTGGCATCTCCTGAATCTGGGCGAACAACCAGCAGCCATGCCCAAACCGGTTTTTGCCTTCCGCAGGAACAAGAATCTTAGGAACCATCTGATCAGAGCTAAGATCCCGAGTCAGGGAACATGGCTACAACGGTCTATCGAGGGAACCACCCCTGTAAGAGGAAACCACAAATGCGGCACTTGCCATGCCTGTGCCAATGCCATTGTAGGCACCTCTTTCTACACGAATGGCTTCACCGCTGGCCTTAAAGGTATTACCAACTGCCGAACATCGAACTGTGTTTATGCAATCCAGTGCCCCTGTCCATTGACCTATGTTGGCGAAACCTCGAGAGAGGTCAGAGTGCGCATTGGCGAACATAAGTCCTGTATCAGACGTCTCAAACACTCTGCCCCTTTAGTAGGACATTGGGCGGAGAAGATGCACTCTGAGGAAGATCTACGGTGGACGATTTTGGAAAAAGTACAAGCCCAAAAGGGCACGAATCCAGAAGACCTACGTAAAAAACGTGAGGTTTTTTGGATTTTTGTTCTTGATACTAAGACCAGAGGACTGAATGAATCCTTACCATGGGAGAATGCCATAATTTAAGAACTTTTCTGTGCCCCCTTTTGTAATTGTTTGCATTACCTTTATTTTTTGAACATTCGAGTTTATTTTGTAATATACATATTCCTCCTTATTTAAATACATAATTCTTTCTCATGTTTGTTACCTTTTAGTTTCGTTTTCATGTTTGTTAATTCTACTTCGAATACTCTTCGTGTACTCGTTTTTGATGCTTTTCTATTTAGTATCCATGCGCCACTTCTCTCTTTGTTTGTTTCAATTTCACCTTATTTAATTATTTTTTGAGCATCTTTTAACCTGGATACCGTGTCGGCTTTGTTGCTTTAGGGCACTTACCGTGGCTCTTGTTCAGCCCCGTTTATTGGTTTACCCATTTATTCCGACCAAGCTAGTTGGTTGACAGTTTTTTGTGCCTCGCCAGGTGATTGGCTGTTCAGCTGGGAAGGATTCTGACTCGTAGAGATTAAATACCCGCTCTCCAATAGGATCTCCTCTTATGCGATCTTTTCCGCGAAAAGCTCTTGCCGTCTTGACCGCCGTTATCGAGAACGCTGACATTAAATATATCATTCAGGTAAACTGTTTATGTTCGTGTCTACTACGCTTTTATTTTCGTTGGCTGTATGCCTATATCTTAGGCTCGTCACTTTCATTATCATCTCTTTAGTTTGGCTTATTATATTTTTTTGCTTTTCAGCAATCTGAGCTCTGGATTCTTCATACCTAAAGAATCTCAACAAATCCGTTTACGCTTTTGATAGCTTCAGTATACTCTAGGAAAGGTCCGTTTGGACCCAGGTGAGCATATCTTTTTTCACTGGATATTCCCCCTGTATGATAGCGGCCTTTTATTGATATCATTGCAATTATTTGCCTTCTTAGTCTTTTGACTGAATATTCAGCCATGCATGCTTAGCCTACATATTCATTACTTCATTCCATGACCCTCATAACCTGTCCGCTTTCCTTGCTTGTGGTATCTTGTTTTCCTAGACTCCATTTTAATTTCCTGTGGAGACTTTTCCGATCCGAGTATATATGCTACAAACACGGGAGCCTTGCAGGCGGATCAGTTTTTCCCACAACACATGAATAATTTTGCTGCTGCACTGTCGACGGCTCTGAAATTTAGGTAAACCCGTTTGATAGCTTGTTTGCCTATCTTCATTTCCATCAATTTCCTTGCGAGATAATTTTGGGTCGCTTTAAGTGAGTGTTGCAATCCCTATTTTCTGACCACGACAGTTTCTCCTTGTTGGTCTCTATTATTCTTTTATATTCATTTTTGCTTCACCATTTTTCAAATCTTTAAGGTTTATGTATTCATGTGCATTGTTTTCTTTTCTTTTTTATTCTGTTTTAGAGAGCCATACGAAAGAGGTTCTTCATTAGTATAGATTTGCATTTTTCTTCCTTGATCATCACTTTTCACATACACAGGTAAACACATTTATTTATATTTTTGTTTGTAGTTCTCATTTTGGTTTTTTTGAATTCTGTATTCTCTTAGTACTAGACTGTTTTTCTTTGTGTCCGGTTATGGATTGCTTGTAGAAATCCTTTAAGGGGTTTTCCTGTTTTATTGGTCTGTATTCATATTCTGTTTCTTTTTTGTCTACATTTTCCTTCTCTGTATTCCTAGGTGTGAATTATTCTGCATGCTTATATATTCGTTGTTGTTTTTAGAATTATAGCTTCCAAAATATAATAGAAAATTTATTTTCGAACAATAACGTGTTTCCTCCTTAGGGACTATGGCACTCAGTTTGTGGATTTGTCTGTTTGTTTAAAAACATTATTCTATCCTCATAGTTTTTTTCTTTATTTCCATTTTTTCATTATTTCTTCTTATCCTTATAGGTCCCAGCCTGTGTGTGGGGGTCTGTCTGCTACGCCCTGAGGAAGGTGGTGCTCCTGGTTAGGAGTGGTTTCACCGAAACGCGCGTCGGCGTTTTTCTTTGGGCCTGCCATTCCCGCCCCTGAGACTCTCCATATAGCTTGATTTCTAGCTCATTGTTACCATCTTGACCTATTACCAGATTTCCCTGTGATCACCTCTCTGGGAATGGGCCCTTGAAAGGCTGTTTGGCCTATGTTGAATGATTTTTGGAATGATGTATGAATGCGAGCTGCTTGAAGTTGAGTGTATGTCTTTTTGATTGAAAATCGTTCCCCTTCTCCATACCTTCTTTCTTTCCCCCCCCTGCCTGGGAACCTGTTTTTTGTGGCTTATTTTTGCATTATATTTCTGTTTTTTGAACAGCTTTTCAGTATGTCTTATGTGTTATTGACTTTCTATAAAAATACATAAGCGAGTCATCAAATGCTCATATTAATATGTTTCTAAATAAAAAGGAAACTATTTTCTATCCATTGTGATCGTTTTGTGTTGTGCTGCACTTGTATTGTTCATTTTACATTTTCTGTTATTTTGTCACAATATCCTTTTCTTCTCCTTGAGTGCCATACCCTTCAGGGGTAAAATATATGATATTTAGTACTTTTCAAGCATTAGGGTAGAGTTTCTTGTGTTTTTTTGCTTGGCAAAATACTCTAACAAGTCTGGTCTGGTTGTTACTCCCAATACTTTCTGGTGCTGAAAAAGAACTATCCTAGACCTTTGCCCCTGAACTTCTCCCTCCAGTAGAACAATTTAAAAATGCTCACTCAGGCCCAAGTCTTGTTTGCTCTAGATCCAGGAGACTGGATGGCAAAGTTAGACTTGCAGGACGCATATTTCCAAATCCCAGTCCAGCAGTTTCAGGTAGGACAAGAGCATTTTAAGCTCAGTGCTCCCTTTTGGCCTTAACCAGAACACCTCAGGTATTAAAAAAGGTGATGCTAGTGGTCGTAGTATATCTGAGGAGGGTGGGAATACCATTATTACCATGTCTCAACAACTGACTCCTGCAAGTGGTGGGCTCGCCTCAATCAGTCCTAAATCACCTCTAGATGGCGACCAACCTATTGACATTGTTGGGGTTTTCCATCAACGTCCCAAACTCACATTACTCCTTCATAATGGCTCCCCTTCATCAGAGCCATCCTGGGTATGTAGCTTTGCCGAGCCATCCCTCCCCCTCAACGAGTCCAGGCTATGATCCTGATATTTCAACCTGCAGCCTGGGTCTTAGCGAGGTCGGCTCTGAAACTTCTTGGCCTCTTGGTTTCCTGTACCCTGCTTGTTGACCACACCAGGAGGCACATGCGGGCTCTGCAGTGGGATTTGAAGTCTAAGTGGGCTCAGTTTCAAGGCAATCTGCCAGATTCCATCCATGTGTCAAAGGAGACTGACTTTAAAAGATATGCAGTGATAGCTGCTGACCCGCAACTTGACACATGGCAAACCACTCTCCCTTCCCCATCCTGAACTAATAGTTGTAACTGATGCATCGTTACTCAGTTGAGGGGGTCACCTGGGAGAGGTGGAGATCAGAGGACTCTGGACTCTGGTGGATGCTTGCCTCCATATCAATCCGTTGGAGTTACGAGTGATTCGCTTGGAACTGAAGGTGTTCCTCCTGACCATCAAAGGAGATTGGTTACAGCTCCTACCAGACAACATGACCACCATGTGATACTTTAACAAACAGGGCTGTGTGGGGTTGTGGGCTCTGTCCCAACAGGTTTAACATCTATGAGAGTGGCTGAACACTCAGGGCATATCCCTGATTGCACAGCACCTGGCAGGAACTTTGAATGTCATATTCAGCCACCATTGCCTAGAAGATCACAAATGGCAGTTACACGTGGAGGTGGCATAGGGGGAGAACCATTGCTCAATCTATTCACCACTGCAGAGACCTCACAGTGCCAAAGCTTTTGCGCATTGGAGTCCCAAGGCAGCCCTCTGAGAGACACCTTCTGCCTACTCTGGTGGTCAGAACTCCTGTATGCCTGTTGGCTCAGACCAAGCCCAAGCCATCCTATTGGCCCTGGAAAAGATGAAAAGAATATGGTACCCAAAACATCTGGCCATGTACTCTGAGCCGGCTGCCCCTTTCGGAGAGCCTCCTCTCACAGCAGCAGGGCTGAATGGCCACAGTTGATGACTTTCGATCTTCCTCCTTAAGCGATTGGTATCATCTTGACTACTAGGCGTCCATCATCCAAATCCATTTATGGGGGATGCTGGGAGACATTTTTAAACTGATGCTGTTCACAAGAGATACAACCGCTGAAAGCACAGTTATCGAATGTTCTCCTGATCTGGTTGTCATTGGCCCAGCAAGGTCTTGCTGTGGCAAAAGTTAATGGTTACCTCTCAGCTCTTTCAGCCTTTTTACTTCTACTTGATGAGCCGCCTTTCTTCAAGTAAACTTTTTCGATGCGTTATTTAAAGGGCGGGTCCATAAGATCCTGCCAATCTCATTTATACTCACATACTTGATGTGCACTCCTTTGAACCCATTCACAATTGCTATTATTGTCTTCTTACCAACAAGACAGATTTCGTTATCGCCATAGCATCGGCCAGGTGAGTGAGTGAACTCCAGGTATTGTCCGTGATCTCCCTATATACATTTTTCTTCCCAGACAAACTAGAACCCTGGACAAAAGTGGCATTCCACATAAGGCAATTCATCACCTTGCCAGCTTTCTATGCAGCACCTCACTCCTCCAAGGAGGAACAATGGCTTAATTGCCTGGACACCACATGGTATCTATGTGAACCAACTTTTCTTTAGTTTCTCTGGGGCAAAGAAAGGCAGAATGGTGCAGAAGAGGACAATCTCAAGATGGATTGTACTATGTATCAAGATCTGCTATAGGCTAGCTAAGAAGCAGCCACCAGAATGTTTGCGCATTCATCATCAACAAAACTTTATTCAGTTATTTCAAGTAAAACCATAAAAGTCATACAAACATCAATAAAACTCCACCTATATACAGAGTATTCCAACACGGTGACCATGATAAAATGATTACAGTAAGATAATAAACAGGAAAGAAAGAAGAAGCACATACTGACAAAATTAATCACAGCTTGATGTCAGCCTGCTGGCAACCCTTAAAAAACTGAGAGTATACAAAATAGTTTTGTTAGATTAAAGTTGTAAAAAGAAAAAAGCAGGTCTCACCCTCCTAAAACTAGCCTTTTTAAGAATGAGAATAATAAAAGACTTTTTAGGGACCTCGTAGAATCTGCAAAACATTAATAAGTGCAGCATGTACTGAGAAGGCCGATTGTCGCAGCCACAGGGCATGAGGCACTGTCCTCTATGGGCGCCTCAAGGCTGTGCCAACAGGTAATGGAAAAGATTGAACCTAAATCTGATTAATAAAAAATGATCATGGTTACTTTTACTCCCCAAAAAGTATGGTTCGAAGGTTTGTACAGTTTTTTATCCAATGTACATACGCACACACTTGGCTTCCTCAGCTTTGCTGCTTCTCTATCGCTGCAGCGCCTACTAAAAAAACATTCCTTTGCCCAGGTAAGATCCTTCTTACATATGCCCTCTGGGTTGTCAAATAAGTTCATCCTACCCAAGCTATGAAGGCCATCTTTTACATACTTTAGCCAACGTATGCAATTAACATTGTCGAGGGACAGGCAGTCCTTTAAAATATCCTTACCAAGAACATCTTCTTTCTTGGCACAAATCGTTAACCAAAATGCTAGTGGGTGGAATGCCAGTTTGTCAGACAGAAAGGCCAATCCCAACTCTTGGTGCACCACATAAGACAAAGCAGTTTGGGGTAAAGAAAGTACCTTCTCAGGAAAGTATTTTCTATCACTTGCAGGGCCTCCAACCTAGCATAACCCCAGATCTCACTACCGTAACTAGCCTTTTGCGCACTCATTCCAATAGAGCGAAGGCTGCTGCCACTGCGCTGGCATGCGGTGTGCCATTCATGGGCATTTGCCTGGTGGCCACATGGGTGTCCTTCCACATATTCAAGCATTACCGCCTGGATCGCCAGGTACAAAGGAATGGGCACTTTGCCTGATCAGTTTTGCTGGATTTCCTTCTCTGAGCCATTCCACAGACCCACCCAGATACTGCTTTGGTATCTAATCACAAGGTCAGTCATCTGCTAATAGAAGTCTCTGTCAAAAGAACAAGTTATTTTCCTTCAATAATGCTTTTTCTGGTAGAGACTCTAACTGCACATTCCTTCTCCCCACCTACCTCTCCGTTCTGTGGAGTCCTTTAATAAGATTCCAACTTATAGTCTGCACACTGCCATACACTGATTTCAATGGCTCTGCATCCGTTGGGGCCGACGGAGATCAGAAAGAAACTGATGTCAGCACACATATGTGGTTCATATACTGTTTCCCCAACGCCTGCTCAGGGCATGACAAACCTAATGGGGAGCTGCACGACACCACTTGTCTGTGAGCTACAAAAGTTTCTGGATCCAGTCTGGCACTGGGGGGAATTCACACGGTGAGATATCTGAGGTTAGATAGAGTCTTTACCAGAAAAGGCATTACCAAACCTAAGTAACTTGATCTTCTGAGACACCGGGTATTATAAAACACCTACCAGCAATGCACCCAAATAAGCATTCCCGAGTGGGAGTGGAAAAGCAGCAACAGTTTGATGGGGAAGCGGAAGCAGTTCCACTGGAAATATAGAAAACTACTGAGGAAGAAGCCCAGATGTGGCAGATGTTTTGTACAATCTGCATCAAATGCAAAAACATGTTCAAGATAAATGAACAAGTCAGTGATTTCTCTTGCTATGAACCAGCAATGAAAGATATCATATAAAGACTTCTTCAAACCTCTGAAGAAGTAAAGAAGAGCACAAAAAATTCTCATGAAAATAGCTTCAAAAAGGTTTTTAATAATTATACTGGTTTAAAAGTATAAATGGGACTAAAAATGTTTTAAAGTGTTAAATTTAAGAGCAAACAAAATTGGAAACCAATAACAAGAGTTTACTATATGAGACAGATTTTTCTTTTATGGACAGCGGGAGCTGACTGCCTGATGTGGTACCTCCAAAGATGTGTACAGTATGGTTGGCTGCCCACAGTAGGTGAACCGCATAGGCCAGGACCTGTGGAAAATTCTTGTTGCATATGGCCAAAGGCCATGTTTTGGCTCTAGCACTGTCTAAAATTCCCAATGAAAACTGTCTGGGTAAATTGTGTTTTGGGACCCCCCCATTTTCTTGCTCCTCATTGAACGGATCACCCCAAAACTTTCTAGAAACGAGTTAAGGTGGATGAAGTTTTTTAGAAAGTTACGTAGAGATTTGTCAAATGGAGCTAAAATTATTAGCAAAAGAACAATGCTCTTACAATGGAAAGTCTCCCCTAACTGTAGCAACACACTGGAGATCGCGTCTGTGGGGCCTTTAATGGCCCAGGGTGGGGATACCGTGCCTGGCATGTTTTAAAGAAAAGAGAAGGAGCCTGTGTTTCTTGTTTTCAAAATGTTTCCGGGGATTCGCAGATCCTCCATGATTTTGTGGAATTAAAAAAAAAACATTTTTTACGAGTACCCTCTGGGATATCCCTACCCTGCCCTGGCGTCTTTTTTTGCATTTATTTCTTACGACTTGGGACTGAGTCCCGAGTTTCAAGATAGCTGCCACTACTTCCTGGTTGATCTGGTGGCAGTCAATATGATATCAGCTTGAGGTCTGTCGGATCCGCAGATGCTCTCGGTCCCTAGATATACTATTTGTTTGAGAATTAATTGGTTAAAAACTACTGAACGGATTTACATCAAATCACACAAAGCACTCTTTTAGAACCAAGATCTAGCTTAATGCAAAATATGGTCTAAATCTGTTCAGTTATTTGCTTTGTAGGTGTGTCTAAGGTTCCTAGAGGAAAATAAATGAGGAAAATTTGCTTTGGGTCCCCACCTCCTCTTCTCAGCCCTTGCTTGCCAGATCCCCCCCCTGTCAACCCTATATTCAATTACACTGATGGTGATTGTTGTAGTGTAGTTAAAATACATGTTTTCTTTAGAACTTGTTTTGCTGTTCAACGATTCTGCGAGAAAGTTTTGAAAAACAAGTTCCTTCTACTTTTGCTACCTTGAGGAAAGATTGGTGCTGATCCATCGAGCTGAGGCAAAGAAAATGTTTTGCTGTCTGATACAGACAAAAACAGCAGACCCGAATTACACGAAACATGGCACAAAAGTAGAAGATTCTGCTATTGTTGGTTTGTTTTAAATCTGTTCAGTAGTTTTCAAGACCTTTTAAATAGCATTTAAAGAGAGGCTCGGGTTGTGCCTGAAGGGGTTACATTTTTTAGAAAAAGATACCTTCTTAGTTGAGGATGTGTGGATATCCTCCAACCCTAATAAATCATCAAAGCCTCTTGGTCAAGGGAGCTTTTTCTTCTATCATCCATTTCGGATCCATGGATCCTGAGAAGGATTGTCAGATCCGAAGACATCTAATTGGCTGTTGTGGCATTTATAGAAAATGTTGCAGTAGCCTAGAGGACTCAGAGACTAAACCCCAAGGCCATAAAAGGAGGCAAGATGAGCTCATTCTGACCCTCACTCCCCCACTCCATGTTTGAAATAAAAAAAAGAAATGTTACATTTTGTCTCTGGACGCATAGATCCTGCACCTGGATTTGCTAATCCCAGCAAGGATCTACAGCGTAAATTCTAGAATCCAATTTTGAACCTGTGAATCCCCCAAAAATAAAAAATAGAAAGGACTAGTCATAGAAAGACCCTTCTCAGGCCATGCTGAGTGGAGTTGGCCATGGAGGTGCTAATGCGGCTCGCCCGCCACACCATCACCACGTGTAAGATTTATGGTCTGTAGGAGCCAGGCTATTGAGGAGGTAGTAGTAGAGTACCACCCGGCCTTTGACACCATCACTGGGTGCAACCTTCACTGACTCAAGAGGCTTGGCTGCTAAGGTACTAATATCCCCTACCAGGTACACCACATGTTTATATATATGTACTGGTAGTTACAGTTAGAGCCAAGTTTGTATAGACAATTTTTTTTTTTAGTTTTCTAATAACTTTGGCTGCATTTGATGAATCTTCATGAAACTTTCCCAAACAAACGTCTCACCCACCTTAGCTCCTTCCTGGAAATTTGCGGAGGTATCCAAAAGTGGGGCCAAAAAAGGAGGGGAGTGGTACCAAAACACGTATTCCCAATGCAATATTCCAGAAGAAAATTAGACACAGCTACAGCCAAAATGGCTGAATGCAATCACTCCAAATTTCACAGAAAGCAAGATCTTGATTCAGAAAGAGTGCTTTTTGTGATTTGTTGTTAATCTGTTCCGTAGTTTTTGAGAAATTAAGGCTTATAATTTATGTATATTTTGCTCCACTGAGGATCCGCAGACCCAATAGATCCAAACATAAAATCTGATTGGCTGTCATAACAGAGATGCTGTGGCAGCTATTTTAGGACTCAGGGCTCAGACCACTGTCCATCAAAAAGAACAAAGAAAGCATAATGGGGGCAGGGTAGGGATATCCTGCCTTCCCTAGGTCTGAAGGGGGACAGGGGGTCCCAGTGGAAGCCCCCTGTGGCCAAAACCATATATTTTCTTTTAAACAGTACTGTGGATCTGCGGTTTCTTCAAAATACAAAAGCTGAGCTCCTAAGCATCCTATGACCGGTTCTGTGCCCCCACACCCTGAGCCATTTTAGGGCCCTGGGGAATCATCCCCCAGGATCAAAGCAATTTTTTATTGGGGAAAGTGGTGTGAGCCCCACCAAGGCATCTTATGCCCATGGAGACCCCTTTACCCGGGGCTGAAGTAACTTTTAATTAGTTAGAACGGTGTGGGGCACCCTCTCAGAGCCATCCTATGGCCCCGGGGACCCCATTCCCTGGGGCTGATGACATACAGTCTACTGAGGACCCCATGCCCCGGGATTCTGCGGACAGGAAATACATATCCAATTCCCTGCTTGCACTCAGCCAGGCAGAGAACACAGCATTGGTCCTACCCGGCAGGAGCAGAGAAAAAAGCTACAGAGCAACAGATCCGGGTTCCCGCTCTGGGATATGAGTATATATATATAACCTATGGTTTTTTCAGTGAATTTCAAAGGTTTTTTAAATGCTAATTTCTAACTATGCCTACAGAGATAGGACATGTGAAGAAAGAAGAAAAAACGCACAGAAAGAAAAAAAAGAAATGCAGAAAGAAGCAACAGAAGTCCTCAAAGACGAAGAAAAGTGCAGGAAGAAGGATAACGTGCAGAAAGAACAAACAGAAGAGCAGAAAGAAGCCTTGTTGCAAAATCATCCTGTACCCTCAACTTTTTCAGACGGATACTGGTGGTAACTGAGTCTGACTAACCAGTCCTAGAGCCAGTGCTATGTTAAAAGACACTCAGAATACACCTACATACACTAGGGAACACTATGCATTGGGGTCCCCCTGTGATTAGCATGACCTCCTCTGTAAGACCCTAGTATATAATAGGGCAGGGGATTAAAACTACCTCTTAAAACGCGCCACAGGGCGTGTTTGCACACGTCACCTCAGGCCCCGTCCCCTCCCTTCCCCATTGTGTAAACACGCCCTGTGGACGTTTTTTAAGTTGGGAGATTATGGCGCCGATCACGATCCTGTAAAAACCGGGTACGAACCGTCGGACGGAGCATATTCTCCGTCCGACGCGTACCCGGTCGTCAAAATCTACCAACATGGAATTACGATTCGCACGGAAACACCATTTCCGTACGAATCGTACAAAACCCCGACCGACGAAAATAAACCTACAAATGCGATCCGGGAAAGCGCCGACCTGACGTCGGGACGCTCGCAGCCTGCCATTCACGAACCAGGAATTACGATTCGCACCGACGTCATCCCGCACGGTGAATATTTTCCGGCTGCCAAAAACTGCCGGGAAATCAGGACGACGCGAACAAGGAGTACCAGTACGCGACGGACAGACAGGACGACGCGAACAAGGAGTACCAGCACGCGACGGACAGACAGGACGACGCGAACAAGGAGTACCAGTACGCGACGGACAGACAGGACGACGCGAACAAGGAGTACCAGTACGCGACGGACCGACATGGACCCGAACCTACGTGTCATCCCGGCCCTCATAGCAGTCGACCTCCTCTACAGGTTACGACGCAGACGCCGCAGAAGGTCAGAACAACTAAGGGAGGGGGGAAAGGGGGGGAAAGGGGGGGGGCAGGACCAGGGGCAGGCCACAAAACCCCCACCATAGTCACACAGCACACATGCCCTGGACATACCTGACTCCCAGGCCCTGGTCACTACGAGGGGGTGGAGCCGTGTCCAGCCAAGCCAGCGACCGCCACAACGGAAGTCCTTGATGACGCGAACCTGCAACACAACCAGACAGGTACGTCCCGTACACACGCCTTAAGAGCGTGGGTACGAGTCGTACCACGCCCACACCTACGTCACCCCAACAATGGCGGGACGGCTCGTACCCACGTGTCAAAGGCCTGGGTACGGCCCGCACAAGCATCACATAGCGTGGGGACGGATATGTACAGACCGTACCCCCACCCCTTATGCATGGAGCGGACGCCCAACCCCAACAGTGCAAGTACGACACGTACCCCCACCCACAGACGTATGGAGCGTACCCCCCACCCCAACAGTGTAAGTACGACACGTACCCTCACCCGCGGACGCATGGAGAGTACCCCCACCCCAACAGTGTAAGT
Organism: Triturus cristatus; assembly: GCF_964204655.1. Lineage (NCBI taxonomy): Eukaryota > Metazoa > Chordata > Amphibia > Caudata > Salamandridae > Triturus > Triturus cristatus. The sequence goes on along the minus strand of NC_140579.1, from coordinate 824,434,334 downwards.
ACGACACGTACCCTCACCCGCGGACGTATGGAGCGTACCCCCACCCCAACAGTGTAAGTACGACCCGTACCCCCACCCGCGGATGTATGGAGCGTACCCCCACCCCAACAGTGTAAGTACGACACGTACCCTCACCCGCGGATGTATGGAGCGTACCCCCACCCCAACAGTGTAAGTATGACCCGTACCCCCACCCGCGGACGTATGGAGCGTACCCCCACCCCAACAGTGTAAGTACGACACGAACCCTCACCCGCGGACGTATGGAGCGTACCCCCACCCCAACAGTGTAAGTACGACCCATGGCCTCACCCGCGGACGAATGGAGCGTACCCCCACCCCAACAGTGTAAGTACGACACGTACCCCCACCTCGAATGCATGGAGCGTACCCACATCCGTGTATGTAATGAGTGTACATATTGTGAAATAGGAGAGGTGTGTGCCGAGTCCTCCCAGCAGTGCCCTGAGACAAGAGGGGTGGGTGCAGAGTCCTCCCAGCAGTGCCCAGAGACAGGAGGGGTGTGTGCAGAGTCCTCCCAGCAGTGCCCAGAGACAGGAGGGGTGGGTGCAGAGTCCTCCCAGCAGTGCCCAGACACAGGAGGGGTGTGTGCCTATCACTCCCAGCAGTGCCCAGAGACAGGAGGGGTGGGTGCAGAGTCCTCCCAGCAGTGCCCTGAGACAGGAGGGGTGGGTACAGAGTCCTCCCAGCAGTGCCCAGAGACAGGAGGGGTGTGTGCAGAGTCCTCCCAGCAGTGCCCAGAGACAGGAGGGGTGGGTGCCTATCACTCCCAGCAGTGCCCAGAGACAGGAGGGGTGTGTGCAGAGTCCTCCCAGCAGTGCCCAGAGACAGGAGGGGTGGGTGCCTATCACTCCCAGCAGTGCCCAGAGACAGGAGGGGTGTGTGCAGAGTCCTCCCAGCAGTGCCCAGAGACAGGAGGGGTGGGTGCAGAGTCCTCCCAGCAGTGCCCAGACACAGGAGGGGTGTGTGCCTATCACTCCCAGCAGTGCCCAGAGACAGGAGGGGTGTGTGCAGAGTCCTCCCAGCAGTGCCCTGAGACAGGAGGGGTGGGTGCAGAGTCCTCCCAGCAGTGCCCAGAGACAGGAGGGGTGGGTGCCTATCACTCCCAGCAGTGCCCTGAGACAAGAGGGGTGGGTGCAGAGTCCTCCCAGCAGTGCCCAGAGACAGGAGGGGTGTGTGCAGAGTCCTCCCAGCAGTGCCCAGAGACAGGAGGGGTGGGTGCCTATCACTCCCAGCAGTGCCCAGAGACAGGAGGGGTGTGTGCAGAGTCCTCCCAGCAGTGCCCAGAGACAGGAGGGGTGTGTGCAGAGTCCTCCCAGCAGTGCCCTGAGACAGGAGGGGTGGGTGCAGAGTCCTCCCAGCAGTGCCCAGAGACAGGAGGGGTGGGTGCCTATCACTCCCAGTAGTGCCCTGAGACAGGAGGGGTGGGTGCAGAGTCCTCCCAGCAGTGCCCAGAGACAGGAGGGGTGTGTGCAGAGTCCTCCCAGCAGTGCCCAGAGACAGGAGGGGTGGGTGCCTATCACTCCCAGCAGTGCCCAGAGACAGGAGGGGTGTGTGCAGAGTCCTCCCAGCAGTGCCCAGAGACAGGAGGGGTGGGTGCAGAGTCCTCCCAGCAGTGCCCAGAGACAGGAGGGGTGGGTGCCCATCACTCCCAGCAGTGCCCATGGAACGCAAAGGGTGGAGTAGCCACAGATACCATGACCACAAATGTCAGTCAGGTGCACAAAGACCCTGCAGTACATGTACCACATGTGTGCGAGGCTGGGAGTATACGCATGCATAGGGCCAAAAAGAAAACATGTCCACATGAAGTCATGTCAATAGTCCACATACACAAGTACAGTGACTACCAAGGATGCCACGAATGATGCAGGTGGAGAATGGCTCAGCATGCATGTGCAAAGGTGAAGGACTACGTCACACACCCAGCTAATGTACACACAGCTCTGCGCTAAAGTCAGGGGACACCCTGCAGGGAAGAAGTCAGGGTACACAGAGGAAGGAATACACCTTGGGACAATTGCAACATGCAGCAACTGCTTACATGAATGGAGAAAGGTAGCTAACACCGTGTGATGGCACACAGATCCCAGGGTCCCCCCTATGAGCAGCACACTACTACATTTCCCACACACCCAACACATGACCAACACCCACAACCATGTAGCAGCCCCACCAACAGCAATGCCAGCAAAGCAGGAGTGTTCCAAGGGCAAAAAATAAATAGCTTTATTCAGCATGAGCAAAAAACTAGTATGAAGTAAGTCCAATATTTACAAAGCCCATAGGGCAGTCCAGGAGTCACAGCTGGATGGGGGACACAGTGGGATGCATGTCCCCTAGCTTGCCTGCACAGTTACAAGCCGTTGTCTTCCACAGGGGTCAGGGCATCATGTTGGGGGGAAGGAACAGGCACCGCAGGGACAGGAGGGCGAAGGGTAGGCGACGTGGGTGCAGGGATGGAGGACTCCACCACAGGGGGTGGGGCAGGGCCAAAGGTGGATTCTAGGAGCGCGCTGCACACCTCGGCAAGGTCCTCCAGGGACTCCCCTGCACCCGAAGGAACCACAGGCCCCAAGGAGGGGGGGGGTCAGAGGGATGGGTCGCAGCGCCACTGGGGGAGGGTGTGGACAGGGGGGGGGGGACTCAACCACCGTGACCGTGGACTTCCTTGACCGCTTGCGGGGTGGTGTCACTGTGGGGCTCAGGGACAGAGCGGCCATGAAGGAGTCTTTGGGGGAGATGTGGCCAGGAGAGCTGAGGGGAGGGGATTTGGAGGGAGTGGATTTGGTGGAATGCGGACTCCCACTCTGGCTGCGTGTCACACGTTTGCCCCCCGACCCAGTGGGTGTGCCTACTTCACCCTGTGTGTGCGTATCAGGAGGTGTGCGGCGGACCTTCCCTGCTGGTGTGGTGCCTGTGTCTGTTGTGGTGGGTGCATGCTTACGTCTGGGTGTATGTTGGACAGGCATGGGAGTGGGAAGTGTGGAAGGGGCAGGAGTAGGGGGTGGGACGTAGCGCTGCAGGAGACCCACTGCTGCAGTCAGTGTGGAGTCTATGGACCTCAGCAAGTTGCGTTGGTCAGCCTGCGATGAATGAATGCCCTCCAAGTATGCCTCCATGTTGTTGAGGACCTGGCTGTGGGCATGGAGGACATTAAGGATCGCTGTCTGACCAATCTGCAACTGCCGCTGGATGTCCACAGACTCAGCATTGGCGGCAGCAGTGGAGACAGGGGCAGGGGGTGCGGTGCCTGGCAGGAAGGAGACATGTGGTGACCGGGCACGTTGGGAAGGGACACGAGCACGTGGGAGGCGGCTGATGCCAATGGAGGGGGCGGTGCGAGATGTAGGGCTGCTGTCAGATGGTGGTGCAGCCACCGCCCACTCGGAGAGATCATCCTCGGACCCGTCAGCTTCATACTCTGTTGTGCCAGTCGACAGGTCCCCGGGTTCACTCTCCTCCGCCTCAGTCCCACTTGAAGTGCCAGCCCCGATGTCACCGCTGGCACTGGTGCTCGGTCCCTCCGCGCCGTCTGTGTCCATGTCTCCCTCCATGTCCCCCGACGATGCTGTGGGCAGGGTGAAGAGACAGAAATTAATCATACACCTGTATACATATGTCACATGAGTCAAATCTACTTAGGTTACAGTGCATCGCCTGAAACAAAGGAAGAGTTACAACTACAAAACAAGGTACATATGTAGGCCCTGCAAGACACAGTTGTGTGACCCACCATGCCATGGAAAAACTATGGAGAGCATGACACAATAGCAAATGAGATGACATGGAATTTTGACTGAGGAGCAAGGCCCTGGGGACAATACAGCACTGCATCTGCACCACACAGCGTGGCAGGCAATAGGGATGAGCAGGGACCACATCCAGGAACTAGAGGCACATGCAGCATAGGTAATACTGATAACATGCCCACCCTGACTGGCACACTGCACCTTGAGTGTATGTCCAGACAAACATCACACACTGGCCAGTCCTAGCAAGGAGATTACAGGTCTTGACATGTAGGCCATGCCCGCACCACCCACCCCCTACATGAGACAAATCTGTGGAGACACAGGAAGCACTTACATCTCTTAGTCTGGGTGAAATACACATGGGATGCAATAATTCAAGATTGCACACCAAATACCCTAGGTGCGCCTGTCCAAATAATCATGTACAAATGGGCATCATCAGATGATTGCTACAAGACACACAGGCAATGGCCACCGTGAGTATGTACTTGAAAAATCAGGTCAGGCTGGACAGTGGACACTTGTAATACATCTCACGTCAATAAACATGGTGCTAGGGGACAATGGCACAGAGCACAACCTATGCTGTAGACACAGAGATTGTCGACATTCTCGGATTACACACATGATACCTAGGAAAATATGCCCCTGGGGACAGTAGTGGCCACACAACTCCATGCTCCTGAATGGGAATGACTGCAACACACGCTAACATCCCTGCACTATGCGTAACGCACACTCATGCACATCATGTCACAGGCCACCACATGGGACATGCCTGCTGGAAGGCCTGGCACTCGAGAGATTAACTCCCATGTCTGGACTCAGCATTAGTGCCAACTGACATGGAACCCACAAGTCCAGAACTGGACAGGGCACAGGCAAGGTCACAAAACCTGTTACACACCACCCCCACACATGATGCTGCAGGCATTGTACACTTGTAGAAGGTGTCAGGCTACATAACCTTGTGATGGAGTGACTACACACAGACCAGGGAACACATTGCAAGGAGGGGAAGGGAGGCAGGAGAGCACTGCAATACTGTGTGGAACAGGATCTGCACAGCACCATAAACCCTGGAAGTGCATCCATGGAACAGTGCACTTACAAATGCTGGTGAAACACAACAAACACACACATGTACCTACCCCCTTCCGGCTGCTGCATCTCCTGTAGACGCCTGTCCAAGTCTGGAAAGACCACCGCCAGCACACGTTTCTGGATGTGGGAGAGACGGCGGCGCCCGTGGTTCTTATGGCTCTCAGGTGAGTCCCCCAGCAGAACCCGTGCGATCCTCCGCGTCCAGCACCGGATATCCTGCCAGCGTTTCCTCACCTGGGACAGGTGCCGCCTCCGACCATCCGCACTCCTCACGGCGCTGACGGCGTCCAGCCATATCTGCTCCTTGGCAGAGGCGTCTACCTGTGAGGATGAACAAGTGACACTACATCAATACACCTGGCACATGTCACAGGGACACAGATTAGAACACATTTGCTGTTTACAACAAGGCATAGTGTGCATCCAACGCATTGCACCTTTGTCATAGGGACATGATCCTCTGGGGGAAGGCCAAAAGCAGTACGTGCCATTGAAAGGACACAGGTGGAATGAGGGCAACTACACAATCAATGAGCCAGGCTCACACTGTGCATCACACCCACCCTTCCTGTCTCTGGGCACTGCTGGGAGGACTCTGCACCCACCCCTCCTGTCTCAGGGCACTGCTGGGAGGACTCTGCACACACCCCTCCTGTCTCAGGGCACTGCTGGGAGGACTCTGCATAAACCCCTCCTGTCTCTGGGCACTGCTGGGAGTGATAGGAACCCACCCCTCCTGTCTCAGGGCACTGCTGGGAGGACTCTGCACACACCCCTCCTGTCTCAGGGCACTGCTGGGAGGACTCTGCACCCACCCCTCCTGTCTCAGGGCACTGCTGGGAGGACTCTGCACACACCCCTCCTGTCTCAGGGCACTGCTGGGAGGACTCTGCACCCACCCCTCCTGTCTCAGGGCACTGCTGGGAGGACTCTGCACCCACCCCTCTTGTCTCAGGGCACTGCTGGGAGGACTCTGCACACACCCCTCCTGTCTCAGGGCACTGCTGGGAGGACTCTGCACCCACCCCTCCTGTCTCAGGGCACTGCTGGGAGGACTCTGCACCCACCCCTCCTGTCTCAGGGCACTGCTGGGAGGGCTCTGCACACCTCCTGTCTCAGGGCACTGCTGGGAGGACTCTGCACACACCCCTCCTGTCTCTGGGCACTGCTGGGAGGACTCTGCACACACCCCTCCTGTCTCTGGGCACTGCTGGGAGACATCAGGCATTCCCCCCCCTGGGACCCCCCCTACAGTACATAGCATGTGTGTCACACCTGGACACAATGGCAGAAGTCACAGTCACAAAAAAGGGACACAGTCTGTGCCAGTGGACACTGCACTCACCTGATAACCTGGTCGCCCATACAGCATGGGGTACCGTGGGAGGATCACATCCACCAAAGCCATGTTCTCCTCCAGGGTGAATGGCTGTGACCTCTCCACAGCCCTTGACATGGTTCCAGGGAATCAGTAGCAGCAGCTGGGTCGTGGAATACAGAGATGTGCAGGCAAGTGCTCCCTCATGGGACCTGGCTGCCTTATATCTGCCTTGCTGGCCCATCTCATGCACAGGAGTACAGAGTGATTGGTCACTCACATTTGCAACCTATGTTTCCTCCAATCCCTTCAAACCTAGCAGTCTGTGGGTTCTCAATCTGTTTTTTTCTCCTGCATGATGTCAGCCCCACAAACACATTGCAACAAAGTAGATTCATTCCAACTGACTTCTGCTGTGCACCTTCCTGAACAAATTCAAAATTTGAACTTGGTCTCCATGACAACCAGCATGCATGTAGGCCTTAATACTTGTCCCTCATGTGTCCCCTATGTAATTTGGAGCTTCACACACAGGTACGGTGCGTTCCGGGGCCCTAGGGCACCCCAAATGCATAGCAACGGCCCGTACACGCGTGCCTACGTTCACTATCACTATGGGTGTCCTCGCGTATGCGTACTCGTAGTGGTACGGGCCGTACACACGCCTGTACGCTCACTATCACTACGTGTACGCATACGCGAGGACACCCATAGTGATAGGGAGCGTACAGGCGTGTGTACGGCCCGTACCACTACGAATACGCATACGCGAGGACACCCATAGTGATAGGGAGCGTTCAGGCGTGTGTACGGCCCGTACCACTACGAGTACGCATACGCAAGAACACCTATAGTGGTAGGGCCGTACACACGCCTGTACGCTCCCTATCACTATGGGTGTCCTCGCGTATGCATACACGTAGTGATAGTGAGCGTACAGGCGTGTGTACGGCCCGTACCACTACGAGTACGCATACGCGAGGACACCCATAGTGATAGGGAGCGTACAGGTGTGTGTACGGCCCTACCACTATGGGTGTTCTTGCGTATGCGTACTCGTAGTGGTACGGACCGTACACATGCCTGTACGCTCGCTATCACGATGGGTACACATACGGCAGCACTCCCATAGTGATATGGGAACGTACACAGGCCCTCTTAGCAGCAGTACGGCGGTTTTCACACATCACAGTGGTGACAGGCAGCACACAGGAAGGAATAGGGCGGACATACTTGTCCATGGATGGACATACTTGTCCATGAATGGACATCAAGGCATTGTCTGTGCATTACTACATGTGTGGGGCACAGGTGTGACAGGCTGTGATGTGGAACATTACTCCTGAGTCGAGAAGGCACCAGATGTATGATGAGATGTGTACAGATGTAATGTGTGACGGTGCAATGTGTGCCAGGCATGCCCTTGACTCCTTGGACATGTGTGCATGTCGTACTGCACACTTGGGATGACCGACACTGGCATGGCACGGACACCAACACACGGAAGTGTCCCCTGATGTCCGGTACAGGGGTTACCACACCTGACTTGTCACTACCCACGGTGCACGATGTGACTATGTCATGTATGTGTGGGGGCTTCCCATTTGGTTGATGTTGGAGCACCCTCAAAAGCTGCAGCTGTTGCAGCAACCAACATGTGTCTGTGTGTAGATTGACATTGCACACTGTTCCGCACACCATGCCACATGTGGTTTCGGATGTGAGGTGCGCATGTATGCATGGGACACGGAGTAGCGTGACAAGGACATGTCTGCATCCTCTCAATGAATGTGTGGTGAGTCATGACATGTGCACCTTCATGGCAAGGTGTGTGGGCTGTCCTAGTGTAATGTCATGTGACCTGTGGCTCTAGTGTTCCGCTACCAGTCTCTGCAATCGGCATCCTACTTCTGCTGATGTGTGGGTGTATGTCACTCCTGTCTTGCGTCTGGCTGTTCACTTGCACTGGGACACAGCTAATCCCATGGCATGGCATGGGGAGGTTCTCAATCTCCGTGTGTAGCTGGGTCTTGGTAGGAGTGTCACCTGGCAGCCATACGTGTCCAGGGCATGTGGCACATACCTGACTCCGTATGTAGCATATGTGTATAGACAGATTAACATGTGCTCAGTACAAATGATTTGTTATTGTGGTGCACTCACTCTTCCTTGTCACTTCCAAATTACTGCAGAGCGCCGCCTCTTGCCCGACCAATTCCGGACTTGGCTGCCATGCGGGAGAATGATCGGATCCGGTGCTACCGCTTCCCACAACGGTTGATTCTGGAGTTGACGGCGAGACTGGCACCACACCTGCAACCGCTGCACAGGTATCCTACGGCACTGACACCCAAGCTGAAGGTAATGGCAGCCCTACATTTTCTAGCCACGGGTACCTTTCAAAATACCATAGCTCATGTTGGTGGCATGTCCCAGAGCATGTTCTGCCGTGTGCTGCATGATTTCTTAGAGGCCATGTTGATTCACCTGGATGACTTCATCAAGTTCCCAACCCCTGAACAGTTGACTGGGGTCAAGCGTGGATTCTATGCCCTGGGAGGGATGCCCCATGTCATTGGGTCCATAGATGGGACACATGTAGCTTTGGTACCACCACACGCACGGGAGGTAGCGTACCGCAATCGGAAGCACTACCACTCCATCAATGCCCTTGTGGTGTGTCTGTCCAACATGGTGATTTCACATGTCTGTGCTCGTTTTCCAGGATCAGCACACGATGCCTACATCATGAGGCGTAGCAGGGTGCCTGAAATGATGATGCAGCTGCGCAACGAACGAGCATGTGTTGTTGGTGGGTACAGTCTGTCTGTCCTGTATTTTGCATAGCCTACCAGCACGACCGCTTCACCAGTTCTAACGATGTCCATGTGCTTCCCATGTAGGGGACGCTGGCTATCCCAACATGCCATGGCTGCTCACACCTCTCCGCAACCCCATCACGCCGGCCCAGCTCCGCTACAACACCGCCCATGGCCGGACAAGGCGAGTGATAGAGAGGACGTTTGGCCTGCTGAAGAGCCGATTTCGGTGCCTCCACAAGACCGGCGGAGCGCTCCCATATGCCCCTGCGAAGGTCTGCAAAATCTTCATGGTCTGCTGCATGCTGCACAACATGGCAGTTGAGAAAGCTGTGCCACTCATCCTGGATCAACATGACGAGGACCATCCACCCGTGGAGGACGAAGGGCTTGGCAATGGGGCTAGTGATGTGGAGGATGTGGAGCCACAAGAGGACATCCGGACTCGGCTCATACGCGACTTCTTTGCTTAGTGGTGAGTACCAGTGTCTGAGTGTGCACACATTGCTCCACGTGTGGTATGTGTTGTGATGTGTGTCTCCACCTGCATGTATGGCACGTGAGTCAGATGTGTGTGTGGGTGTGTCACTGGAGTGATGGTGGCAGTGATGGTTGTATTTCCCCAGTCATAATTGTGACCTAGCATGTTGTCATCCATACATGTGTCGAGTACATGCACATGCAAGTGGCTGTGCTTTTTGTGGCTGACTTCTTGTGTGTCTCTCATCCCCAGGTACTTGCGCATGCCGTCTGCTGGTTGCATTGTTGTGGCACTGCTATTCCTCATGGACACGTCATCGTGTGCTGACTCAGCGTTACACGCACGGACAAGTTTGGAAGTCTCCTTAGGGTAAGGGATGCATCAGGGGTGTATTGGGTGTGGCAGTTGTTCACGATGTATGCACACTGCCCCTGTCGATGTTTGGTTCCTCTGCAGCCATGTAGCATCACCATGGGACACGACATGCAGCTGTGCACACCTGAATAGATGGTCTGACTGGTTGACAGTCATCAGTGATGGGATAGTGGATTGTGATGATGGCATCAATGTGTGTAACACTGCCCTCGGACACATACGGTTTGCATTGGCTTGACATGGTGTGGGACTTCTACATCAGCGGATCAATGGTGTATGGCAGTCTCTCCGTGAGCAGCTGTGGGTGTTTAGCTGTTGGCCGACAATTGTGTGCCAGTTCCATGGCTATCACGCATTTGTGCTGCAAAAGGGGGGTGCCAGTGTTGGACCCACATGTTACTCCACATGAAGTGTTCATGTGTACTTCAAGTTGCCTCTGCAATCCCGAAAACATGACTAATAAAGGTGTCCCTATGCCTCCAAGGTGCCTCTTCTCAGTCAATGCTGGTGTGTTGCCACGGTGCATCCAGCATGTCTGGCATGGTTTCCCCTGATAGTGGCTATGTGTCTATGTGTCGAGTAGCAAGATGCAAGCTGTGTGTGTGGGCTGTGTATTATGCATGATGTCCATGACTGTGTGGGTATTGTGACATGTGCCATCCCCATGCATCCAACGTTGGCCAGGCCCCCATTCTCTGCATCCACCGGACTCAAGCTTGCAGGACATGGTTCTGCCACCTGTCTACACATACCTGGGTGCCCCCCAGGACACTGGACTGGATCCCTGACCTCTGCGCATGACTGTTGCTGTACTCAATGTGTCTGTCAGCACGGTTGTGCGGCCACCCCCTCAGCTGGTTGGGCCCATCACGGGTGTGTATGGTGCTCCATGTCTGTCTTGCCTAATACACTGTGGCCCGTGTGTCCTGTGCCAGACTCAGGCCCCAGGGTGTGGATGGTTGAAGTCAAAAGAGAACTCAGGCATGTTTAGACTTTACAAGACACATGTAAGGTAATAATGCAACCAGCAGGCATCTTCTCTTCATGGTGTGAATTTTTATTTTTGGGGGGGGTGGGGGGGGTATGACGTGAGGGGCTTTCCGGGAGTTTGGAATCCAAAGTTCAGTAGGGGAGTTGGTGTCCTTGCCATTGGAAATCCTCAGAGTCCATGCCACAGTCTTTGTCCACATTGGTCAGACAGTGACCAGCAAGGCCATGTGGCAGAGAATGTCTCTTGATGCTGTGATGCAGTTGCTCCAGTGGGCCAGGTGCCAGGCCAGGTGTCCTGGGAGATGGTGATGTAGCGCCGACCCTCACGGTCCTTTCCGTGGACGACCCGGCCTCCTGCGGGGACCCTCAGAAGCAGGCCGTGACGATGTTTGGGATGCTCCATCGGATGTTTCCTCCTCCTCCTCCTGATCCCTCCCTGTGGGTGGTGATGTTCTACGCCTTCTGGCACAGGGAGGGTTGCCCATGTTGTCGGCCATCCGACGGAGTGTATTGTGAATCCCCTGGAACACCGTCACTTGCTCAGCCTGTCTGTCCTCCATCCTCCGTTGGTGTTGCAGTAGACAGGCATGTTGCTCCGCATGTTGCTGGGCCTGCTGGGTCTTTATCTCATCGAGGGTCCCCTTGATCTCATTGAGGGTGGACACAACCTGGGCCATGCCCGTGGTGTCCTGCCGGTATGAGTCCAGGATGTTACGGACATGGGAATATACCGGTTCCCCAGCCAACTGGTCAGGCTGGCGCCTCCGCCGTCCTCCAGTCCCACCACCCCTGCCCACTTGCACCTGGCCTGCCCTTGTGGGCACATCGGGTCTCCGGGACCCCTGAGGGGTGGCATTGGCGTTGTCGCCTGCCTCCTCCTGGGTGCCCGGGACACCGTGTCCCTCCTGGCCAGCCTGGCTGCTTTGTGGTGGTGGGGCAGGGATCCTGGGTGTCTCCTGGGATGTGGCAGGAGTGGGGGTGGTGGTTGGCCCCGTTGTACCTGACGCAGGTGCTGCAGGTGGTTGGACACCAGAGGTGCCAGGTTGGTCGGGGTCGTCCACAGAGTGGTGAGAGTCGTCGCTGCCGGTGGGATCGGGCTCCCGCAGATCCGGGTCCTGTGAGTCTTCCCCTCCAGTGTTGGGGGGTGAACCACGACGTTGACCTGTGTGTGAGAGAGACAATGTTAATTTTGGTCCATGCAACATCCATGTTTCATCAGTTTCAACGTTGGCACATTTCCTCTTGGAATTAGGATCTGTCTTGCATTCCACTCACAGTGCACTTGTGCATGGGTGTGTCCCTTGGGCACCACTTTGGCCCCTTTAACTATGTGTGGCACAGTCTTACTTGCTGCGTCAAGTGTGACTGCAGTCAGCAGTGGAGTGGGCAGGTGTGGCGAGCCATGCATTGGTGCCTTCCGTGTAGCACTGTACATGTACACATGGAGTGGATCCACACACTTATATAATGCAGGTAGCTGTTGTTGTGCTCGTGAACAGGTTGTGACATGGCCCTGTGTTTTGCCATGGGGAAGAGGGGGGGTTCTGGCAATGGCCACCCTTGGCTACATGCACGCAGTCTACCTGCTGACGAGCAGACATTCCCACACACCACACGGCTGATTTGCTCTCCCTGTGTCTCCCTCCCTCTCTGTCCCCCTCTCCCTCCCTCCGTGTGTCAGCCTCCTCCCTCTGTCCGTGTCCCTGTGTCTCCCTCCCTCTCTGTCCCCCTCTCCCTCCCTCCGTGTGTCAGCCTCCTCCCTCTGTCCGTGTCCCTGTGTCTCCCTCCCTCTCTGTCCCCCTCTCCCTCCCTCCGTGTGTCAGCCTCCTCCCTCTGTCCGTCTCCCTGTGTCTCCCTCCCTCTCTGTCCCCCTCTCCCTCCCTCCGTGTGTCAGCCTCCTCCCTCTGTCCGTCTCCCTGTGTCTCCCTCCCTCTCTGTCCCCCTCTCCCTCCCTCTCTGTCCCCCTCTCCCTTCCTCCGTGTGTCAGCCTCCTCCCTCTGTCCGTCTCCCTGTGTCTCCCTCCCTCTCTGTCCCCCTCTCCCTCCCTCTGTGTCCCCCTCGTCCTCCCTCTGTGTGTCACCCTCTGTCACCTCAGCCCAGCTTCCTGGGCACACACTGTTAGCAGATCTTTGAATGGCCCTTGGCTTGTTGATGTGAGTTTGTTTCTGATCTCCAGGTACCCATTGGGTGTAGTGTCTGTCTCTGCGCTGCTGCTGTGGTGGTGTGTGCTGCCACTCTTTCACAATGTTGGCTGTTCATTAGCTGCTGTCATGTGCAAAACAGTGCCTTCACCCCCATGTGTTGATGCAAGGCATCCGCCATTTGCTGGCGAGTCTTTCCTGTGTGGGGACACAGTGTTTGTATGGCTGTGACCTAGGCCATATGGGCAGAGGGCATTGTTGTCTGCTTCTGAGTTGCACTATGTGAATTTTGGGGCCCACCCTCCCGCCATCCGGGTTACCGTGTCATGTGTTGGTGTCTTCTGTGGCCTGTGACTTGACATTGTCCAGCTGGGTGCATGGGGCATGGTGGCGCCAGTGGCATGTGCGTGTTCATGGAGTGTGGTTGAGTCATGCGATAGCTTGGGGTGGTTGCGTGCCTGTTAGTGATTTTGGTTGTGGATGACGTTCCCCCCATGTGAGGTGCGTTGTTTGTGTACTCACCCGGGTCTCGGAGTCCTCCTAATCCTTCGACTGCCTCCACCGGCTGTATGGCCATCACCCTCTCCTCCCAGGGCTGGTAGTGTACGGGTCTGCGGGAGGGCCCTCCTCCAGTGGCGTTGGCCTGGTTGTGTTCCTCCAGCATCTTGGCTCGGACCCTCCTCCGCAGATCGTACCACCTGGCTTGGCATTCATGCCTGGTCCTTCTGGTGTCCGCAACAGCATTCACAGCATCGACGATGGTCTGCCACATGGCTGTTTTTGCTGCAATGCTGGTCTGTCTGACCAATGTTCCAAAGAGCTGTGGCTCGACTCTGAGGATTTCATCGACAAGGACCTCCAACTCTCGGTTACTGAACTTTGGATTCTTGTTAGTGGGCATGGTGAGGGGTGTGGGTGTGGATGGTGGGGGGGTGTGTGGATGGTTGTGGGTGTGTGGGTGTGGTTGTGCAGGTGTGTGTGTGTGTGAATGTGATGAGGGGGTGTTTGTGAAGGTGGTTGTGTGAAGGTGTGCAAGTGTAAGGTGTGGTGAAGCTTGTAGTATGGTGCTGTGGGTTGTCTGTGGTGTCTGGCAGCAGTGAGTCTGTTGCAAAGGCTCATGGTTTGTATGTGTGGGCCCTTTTTATTGGTCCATTGGTGGGTGTGGCTGTGTTTGAAGTTTGGGTGGGTGTGTTATAAGGAGTGGTAGTGTTTTGGGCCTCTGTTTGTTTTTGGCAGTTGCAGGTCAGTGAATGTGTTTTTTTAGTGTTTGTTGGACATGTTTTGTGGCTTTGTGCCATTCGAATGGTGTATTCTTGTGTTGTTTTGGTTTGTCCTGGTTGTGTACGTGCGTTTTTAGCGTGTGTACGGTGTGTACATGGGCCATTTGGTTGTACGGTGCTGTCCTTGTGTGTGGCTTGGTACGGCTCGTACATGCGTTTGTGATGTTGGGGCCTGGGGTGCGCTCCGTACTTAGGAGGTTGTGGTGGGGGTGCGACTCTGACGTACACGGGTGTACATACAGGGGGGTACGACACGTACAGGGGTGTACATACACCGGGGTAGGACACGTACAGGGGTGGGGGTACGACTCGAACGTACTGGGGTGTACATACACGGGGGTAGGACACGTACAGGGGTGGGGGTACAACTCGAACGTACAGGGGTGTACATACACGGGGGTAGGACATGTACAGGGGTGGGGGTACGACTCGAACGTACAGGGGTGTACATACACGGGGATACGACACGTACAGGGGTGTACATACACGGGGGTAGGACACGTACAGGGGTGGGGGTACGACTCGAACATACTGGGGTGTACATACACGGGGGTAGGACACGTACAGGGGTGGGGGTATGACTCGAACGTACTGGGGTGTACATACACGGGGGTAGGACACGTACAGGGGTGTACATACACGGGGGTACGACACGTACAGGGGTGTACATACACGGGGGTGGGACAGGGGTGGGGGTACGACTCGAACGTACTGGGGTGTACATACATGGGGGTGGGACACGTACAGGGGTGGGGGTACAACTCGAATGTACAGGGGTGTACATACACGGGGGTACGACACGTACAGGGGTGGGGGTACGACTGGAACGTACAGGGGTGTACATACATGGGGGTAGGACACGTACAGGGGTGGGGGTACGACTCGAACGTACAGGGGTGTACATACACGGGGGTAGGACACGTACAGGGGTGGGGGTACGACTCGAACGTACAGGGGTGTACATACACGGGGGTAGGACACGTACAGGGGTGGGGGTACGACTCGAACGTACAGGGGTGTACATACACGGGGGTAGGACACGTACAGGGGTGGGGGTACGACTCGAACGTACTGGGGTGTACATACACGGGGTAGGACACGTACAGGGGTGGGGGTACGACTCGAACGTACAGGGGTTTACATACACGGGGGTACGACACGTACAGGGGTGGGGGTACGACTCGAACGTACAGGGGTGTACATACATGGGTGGGGGTTCGACACGTACACGGGTGTACATACAGGGGGGGTGTGTACATTAACGGGGAGTACGACTCGAACGTATGGGTGCTGGGGGGAGTGTTGGGTGCGTATGCGGGGACATGTCTCCATGGTTGCAATGGGAGTTCGGTGCGGACGGTGTTTTTACCATACGGTTGTGAGATCGGACGCACGGGTTGGATCGTGATTCCTCGGTCGGACTTCACTTTTCACATTTGTACGGTAAATCGTCCGAGGACGTGTCGGACACAATTTCCGACCCGAGGACGTGTGGGGAAATATTCCGTATGCGGTTAGTATGGACTTTTTACCATGCGAATCGTGATTGCCAGTTTGTACGGCACTTGTACGATTCGTACGGTAAAAAGACCGGATACGAGTCGTACGGGGAATTTTTTTGCCGGATCGTAATCGGCACCTATGTCTCCTTGAATCCTGAGGGTCCCTAGGGGCAAAATAGCCCACTAGGTACGTCCAGTAAGCGCCATTGCAGAGAGTTGTAAAAAGGGGCACGGCCTGCACCACCTCTCTGCAACGCAGAGCAGTGGCGATTACTGGAAGCACCTGGTGGGCTATTTGGCCCCCAGGGTCCCTCAGGATTGAAAGGGAATTATTTCCCCAACTTAAAACGCGCCACAGGGCATGTTTGCACACGTCACCTCAGGCCCCGTCCCCTCCCTTCACCACTGTGTAAACGTGCCCTGTGGCCGTTCTAAGTTGAGAGATTAAGTCCCCTTGAATCCTAAGGGTCCCTAGGGTCAAACTAGCCCACTAGGTAACTCCAGTAAGCGCCACAGAGCTGCATTGCATAGAGGTGTAAAAAGGGGCGTGGCCTCAGAACACCTGTCTGCAACGCAGCTCTCTGGCGCATACTGGAGATACCTGTTGGGCTAGTTGGCCCTCAGGGACCCTCAGTATTGAAGGGGAATTAATTCCCCAACTTACAACTGGCCAGGGGGCGAGTTTGCAGAGTGCTGCAAGGAGGGGGCGTGGCCTCCGGCGCGATGCCGGTCTTTTATTTTCTTTATTTTTTTAAGAAGGAGGGCTGTGTGGCCCCCCTTCTTTTTCTAATTTATTGGCCCTGGGGACCCCATACCCCAGGGCCTGCACCCTAATTTTTTTGTTGAAAAAATATTAATTTGGCCCTCCCAAGGCCTTAATCGGCCCCGGGGACCCCATCCCCCGGGGCTGGCCTTTGTTTTTTATTATTTTTTAAAAATATATATTTATAGAAACACCTAGGACATGCTGGACAAACCGTATGTACCTATCACCATGACGATTTGTGTGATATTCATTAAAAGGTGACTATGCATACAATGAATCCACGTGGAATGTATTTACACCGCTAGTGAAGCTCTGACGTGTCTGACGCCCTACCGTGCCTAATCCCGGCGCCCCCGCCGGTGGGTACTCTCCAAGTAGACACCCTTGTCGTTTATTCATACAAACATGGGTAGCTATTGACGGGCACATTTAATACACATGCACACCAAGCCATTCAACGGGGAATCGACAAAAATTTGACCAAACTATGCAAGAAACCCCCATCACGGTTAATAAAACACACATCCACCGCCGGATGTGTAATACTTTTTATTTTACTCTCTGGAAAGGAGACAAACCTCACTTGAGAGTCACAGCGTGCTCCTGGCTAAGCCCAATGCTGTGTTACACCCACCAGTGCCCGCCGAGTGCCACACACCTCTGTGTTGTATTCCACCAGCTAGTGCGTATGCTATGACACTCTCTAGCCCATGTGCACTGTAACACCACCCCGTGAATATGTCATGCCACACTTGCCTTCGCATGGGTTATATTGCCCCATCTAACGTGCCTTCCTCGATGCCTATGTTATTACGCACAGCGCTATGCCATACATATTACAATCTGGGATCCATATCTTTGTCACAGTGCATATGCAACGTTACACTCCCCAGCACATATTTTATATTACAACTTTAGAGACTAGTTAGATTACACAACACTGCCCAGTGCATATTACACTCCAAGGCGCATATCGCATAGCACGCGCTAGTGCCTGTGCTATCTCGCGCTCTCCAATGAATCTGTCATTGCGCACAATGTATTGCATATTATATTTCACGCCCCGGTTCATCTTATATCACATTTTTTGGTGCATAGTTTATACCATATGCTATATCTAGTTTTCATTTTCAATCGTGTTCTCAGGACTATGTTCTAGATAACACTGCATCCAACTACCCTTTTCACAGGCATTACATTTTGTGATGGGGGTGGAGGGTCAGGGGGTGTTTCTGCCAAGTGAGCCCGGAGTCACAGTCACAAACGTCCTCTTCTTCCTGAATAAAAGTGAGATTATGCTGCATACTTGTTAATATTTTAAGTAGTTCGCACAGACACACATTTTAAAAACAATAAAGTTCCTAATACCCACCTTCTCTGAACAGTTAGCTTGCTGCCTCATCCACCTCCTCCCTCTCCTCTGTTGTCTGAATCCATGGACTAGCCTCCTCCCTCCTGCCATGCATGGTCTGATGTGCTGCCACTGCCCTCCATTTAGCATGATGTACCAGTCCACTCCTCCTGCCCTCCATTGCCCAATTCTATGGCTCATCATTGACCTCCTGCTTAGCCTCTGTGCTTAGCTTGCTGCCCCTATTCTCCTTCCCCCTGCCCTCCGATGTCTTTGTTCATTTCCCCCATTCCATCCTTTTTGCACACCATGTTCCATGGACCTGCCAATCCTATCTACTCTGAGTGTTCTGTTGAGCTGCCACTCCCCTCCAACCTGCCTAGCATTGTCAGATGACTGTAACCTGTTCCTGCCACCTCCACCCTGCCTGTCCACATGCCATGCCCCATCCCCTTCCTCCTGTCCTCCAAGGTCCATTTTACTGCCACATCCTTCTGCCCTCCCTGGTCTGTTGTGCTGCAACTGCTCCTCCTGTCTGCCCCGTGCGGTCTGTTGTGAGGCCCCTTCCCCTGAACTCTCTTGTCTGTGCCCAGGTCCTCACCCTCCCTTCTATCCTCCATGGTCCTTTGTGCATGCCCCTGCACCCTCCTTCTTGCCCATCATAGCCATTGTGCTGCCACTAACCCTCCCGCTTGCCATGCAATGTCTTCTGTGCTGCCATGGCCCATCCCACCTTCCCTGTGTGGTCAGCTAGCTGCCCCTGACCCCCTCCCACCTTGCCTCCATGGTCTGTGTGTATGCCATCATAGTCTCATTGTTGCTCTCCATGGTGTGTCTTGTTTCTAGTTCCCATCCTGCCTGACCTCCATGGTCATCTTGCTGCTCCTGCCCTGCCCCCTTGCCCCCAGCCCTCTGTTTCCATGTGCAGACCCCTATTCCCTCCCTCCTGGCTTGTCTGTTCCATTGTAATGCCCCTGATCCGTCCCTCCTGCCCTTTATGGTCTGTTATGCTGCAGCTTTCTCTCCTGTCTGTCCATTATGGGCAGCTAGCTACCATTGCCTTTTTCCCCTCTGTTCTCTGTTGTCCATGTGCATGGTCCTGTCCCCTCCCTATTGCTTTCTATGGATTATTGTGCTGCACTCCCGTCCCGCATGCCCTGTGTGGTGTATTGTGCTGCTGCAAACCCTGATGCCTGCCCTGTAGGGTCAGTTTGGTGCACCTCTCCATGTCCCTCCTGTCCTCTGTTATCCGAGTCCATGTCCCTACCCCAATTCCTCCTGCCTACCATGATCCAACGTACCATACTTGCGAACATTTTGAACTTGGTAAGAGGGAGATTTGGAAAAAAAACTGGGGTATTGATTTTCCCCTTTGAGTTACATTGAAAAAGAGGAGATTGTAGACAGGAGACAGATCAAATAAAGCCCATTTGAGCTTAAAAACATTGGACGTTTCCTGGCTGAAACGGGTCTGTTGGCATGTATGGTTGTACTACCACTGCCTCTTCCTTCTGCCCACAATGGTCTATTATATTGCCACAGCCTCTCTTGCCAGTCCTGTATTGTCGGTTTGTTGCCCCTGCCCCCCTTTCCACTGCCCTCCATAGTCTGTTGTGCTGCCACTGCCCTTCCTGCCTGCCCAGTGTGGTCAAATTGTTGCCTCTGCACTCTACTACCTGCCTTCAATTCTCAGAGTCCGTGCCCCTGGCCTCTGCCTCTCAACATTATCCCAATGATCAACTAGATTGCTAACATTCTATATTCATTACAAAAGTGTGGAACGCCTGACGTCATCTTGATGTAATCAAAACTGTAATACCTAGAGCATTTCCTTTAGAAATTACATATATGAGAGTCTTATTTGAATCAAAATTATGGTTAGTGCTCTAAAAAACTAAAATGAGGACATATTTTCTGAGTTTTCAAATAGCGACAAAGAACTTTTAAATTATTTGTAATCTTTATGTTTTTTTATCCAGTTGACCACTTGATTAAATGTTGCACCTAGGGGAGAGGATGTGGTGTTACTTCCAGAGCTGCAGACTTTGCAACTGGGGAACAAGGTTGGAGTTTCTGCTTCAGCTCAACATTCTGTGATTCTGGTCAAATCACTTAATCTCCCCATGTCTACAACCAAAATGAATTTGATCTTGTGTGATGTAACCAATGCTCATGTATAGCACTCCAATACCTGACAAGTCTGCACTATATAAAACTTCAAATACACAAAAAATAAGTGTTTTGCACACTTCTGTCCTTGGGCTACATGTGGGCTACATCTGGGTGATATTTGTGCAGCATTTGGGCTCTTTTGTCTCTGGAGACCATCTTGGGAGATTAATTTGTTATGAAGTTTCCTAATTTCCTCATTTACTGCAGTCTCCTCAGTAGGAAATGCTTTCAGTTTTTTACTTTGATTCCATCAAGAAGGCATTCAAGATTTGCCATAAATTCTAAATGTTAGCACTCTAGTTGCTCATTAGATCACTGTAGTAAAGCTACTGCTCACCAGAGAAGTGTGCTGCTGGTATTGAAAGTGCATGTTTCAGTCTGCATGTCAGAATTTTTTCATGACGTAGAAGAGGATTTGAGAACTCACTCAAAATGTGCCCTAATTTTTCTTTCTGCAGCACTAATCATACTTTCTATGGCAAAATGAACCTCCTCATTTTGTTCCTTTTTAAATTAAATGTTTTAAGAGTTACCACTTTATTCCAATCAAGATGGTTTCAGGTGTGCAATACGTTTGTCATAAGTAGGACTGTTAGCGCTCTAGTTGTTCTTTAGAACACTCTGGGAAGCTGCAGTAGAACACAAAGGAATCAACTGACAGTCTCTGCCCTTGTTGGATGTACATGTTTTACTGAGAATGCCAGACTTCATTCTCACATAACTGAGAAAGATAATGTGAATTTACAGAAAATATGCCCTCAGTTTAGCTTATAGATCACCTTCCAAACCTCTGTGGGAAAAGCATGAGAAAATAGTTTTCTCTCAAACATGATTCATGATATCACAGCAGAAGGCTTTTTCACATGGTAAAATCACCTTAGAACACACCACAATTCCTAAAATGAGTATGGTACCATCGACAAATGATTTATAATGTAACTAAAGTCTTAAAACTTTCTATTAACTGCAGTGCTTTTTAAAGAGGTGCTATCATGTATATTGGTCCCAAGATGGCTGCCAACAATTCTTGGATGAAGTACTGACAGCCAATCAGATCTCACGATGTGATATGTGGTTAGGCTCCGCCCAGATATATCTATCTTTTTAACTCTAATTTTCTCAGGAACTACTGAACGGATTTACACCATTTAAGCAAAAGGCACGAGTCTGAACTGAGGACTACCTCTTTGCCAAATTTGGTGTAATTCCGTTCAGCAGCTCGGGCTGTAGCTGCGCCAACAGGTCCAATGGGAAAATGCATGGGGAAAACGCGTTTTGGGACCCCCCTTTTTTCTCAGCCCCCGCTTGACGAATCACCAAAATTTCACGAAGATACGTCAATCGGCGCCAACGTTATTCCAAATAGAATGTTGCGGATTGCGGATTTCCTATGGAAAATAGGTCCTAACTATAACTACCTACTGGCGACTGCCAGTAGGTAATATATATATATATATATATATATATATATATATATATATATATATATATATATATATATATATATATATATATTCAATGAAAAAAACATAGGTTTCAGGGGTGTTATAGTTAGCTGGACTTTTCACTTGTACAAAACCATTGAAATTCCCCCATTATAGTTAGTTCAGCTAACTATAACTCGCGCGCCCGCAATGCACTGCTGATGACGTCACATATTACATCACTCATGACATGGTCAGTGACATCACTCATGACATCACTGATGACATCTCAAATGACATCACTGATGACATCACTGATGACATCATCCAGTGAATGTCTGTTTTTCTGAAAATTAAATATGTTTTATATATGTATATCTCAAGGTCGATGGAAGAATAAATGGGTATATAAGTGTCTAAATGGATGATTTGTTTTTGAAAAATTGATTGTGTAACTGACTGATTAAGTGTATCATAGTGAATACATGGCTTAGGGAGTAATGTTTAAATATGTAAATATCTGTATCAGTCTCTCACTTTGTGTATAAGTGGCTGCATGGGTTGGTGAGTAGCTACATGGGTGTCTATATAGGTTATTAGTTGGTTTTTTGAGTATCAGTCTGAGTGTCTGCATGGTTCGGTGGGGGGTATTACGTAGTGCATAGGTCCATGAATGAGTGACTCACTGTTTGTATGTGTTGAAGACAGCATGTGTGCAGGACTGTATGGGTGGTGAGTGTGTGTATGGGTGTGTTAGTGAGTGAATGACTCTCTCAATAGTGTCTTTATGAGTAACTACATATGTTTTAAACTAGTATATGTGACTATTGGTGTATATAAGTGAGTATATGTGAGAGTGAGAGATTGAAAGAGTTCCTGTATGAATAAGTATGTGTTTCTATAAGTGATTGTTTAAAAGACTAAGTATGTGTAAGTTTCCGTAGAAGTAAGTGTGGGGGTGTGTGTATAACTGTATATGCAAGTAAATGTATGTTTGATTCTTTATTAGCATGAGTTACTATGTGTGTGAGTAACTCTATGGATGAGTGGCATTGTGTAACAGGATGTATAGGTGTATGAGTACATATGATGAGTGAGTACATGTATGAGTGACTGTATAGGACTGTTGGTGAATGAGTGGATGTGTATGTGGATCTTAGAATTACTGAAGAGGTTGTTGTAACTGGTATTGGTATGTCCATTGTTTTGAAAATTTGAGTCTCTATTTTTGAATGTGTGTATCAAAGGTTATATTAGGGTGAGAGGAGGTCTGCCACTCTATCACAAGGATGATGTCATCAGTGATGTCATCAGTGATGTCATTTGAGATGTCATGAGTGATGTCATGAGTGATGTCACTGACCATGTCATGAGTGATGTAATATGTGATGTCATCAGAAGTGCATTGCGGGCGCGCGAGTTATAGTTAGCTGAACTATCTATAACGGGGGAATTTCAATGGTTTTGTACAAGTGAAAAGTCCAGCTAACTATAACACCCCTGAAACCTATGGTTTTTTCAGTGAATTTCTGAGGTTTTTTAAATGCTAATTCCTAACTATGACGTGCCTGAAACCTATGGTTTTTTCTGTGAATTTCAAAGGTTTTTTAAATGCTAATTTCTAACTATGCCTACAGAAATAGGACATGTGAAGAAAGAAGAAAAAATGCACAGAAAGAAAAAAAAGAAGTGCAGAAAGAAGCAACAGAAGTCCTCAAAGACGAAGAAAAGTGCAGGAAGAAGGATAACGTGCAGAAAGAACAAAAAGAAGAGCAGAAAGAATCCTTGTTGCAAAATCATCCTGTACCCTCAACTTTTTCAGACGGATACTGGTGGTAACTGAGTCTGACTAACCAGTCCTAGAGCCAGCGCTATGTTAAAAGACACTAAGAATACAGTGAAAACACCTACATACACTAGGGAACATTAAGCGTTGGGGTACCCCTGTGATTAGCATGACCTCCTCTGTAAGCCCCTAGTATATAATAGGGCAGGGGGATTAAAACTACCTCTTAAAACAGGCCACAGGGCGTTTTTGCACACGTTAACTCAGGCCCCGTCCCCTCCCTTCACCACTGTGTAAACACGCCCTGTGTCCATTTTTAGTTGGGAGATTAAGTTCATTTGAATCCTGAGGGTCCCTAGGGTCCAACTAGCCCACTAGGTACCTCCAGTAAGTGCCACAGAGCTGCGTTGCAGAGAGGTGTAAAAAGTGGCACAGCCTGGACCACCTCTCTGCAATGCAGCTCAGTGGCGCTTACTGGAAGCACTTGGTGGGCTAGTTAGCCCCCAGGGGCCCTCAGTATTGAAGGGAAATTATATCCCCAATTTAAAACGTGCCATAGTGCGTGTTTGCACACGTCACCTCAGGCCCTGTCCCCTCCCTTCACCACTGTGTAAACGCGCCCTGTGGCCGTTCTAAGTTGAGAGATTAAGTCCCCTTGAATCCTAAGGGTCCCTAGGGTCAAACTAGCCCACTAAGTACCTCCAGTAAGCGCCACAGAGCTGCATTGCATAGAGGTGTAAAAAGGGGCATGGCCTCAGAACACCTGTCTGCAGCGCAGCTCCCTGGCGCATACTGGAGATGCCTGTTGGGCTATTTGGCCCTCAAGGACCCTCAGTATTGAAGAAGAATTAATTCCCCAACTTACAACTCGCCAGGGGGCGCGTTTGCAGAGTGCTGCAAGGAGGGGGCGTGGCCTCCGGCACGATGCCAGTCTTTTATTTATTTAAATTTTTAAAGAAGGGGGGCTGTGTGGTTCCCCTTCTTATTCTAATTTATTGGCCCTGATGACCCCATCCCCCAGGGCCTGTCTCCTAATTATATTTTTTTGACCCCAATCCCCAGGGCCGGCCACTGTTTTTTATTATTTTTAAAAAATATATATGTATAGACACACCTATTTATTTATTTATTTATGGGTTTGTAACGCGCTAGAATCGACTCTAAACAGAGTGTCTCTGCGCACAGAAAGAAGAATAGAGAAAGAGGAAAAAAGAAAGAGAAGAGAAGCCAGCAGCAGCAGATCAGCATACAGTTCAATTTGATTAAAATAAAAATGTTTTGAGTTTTTTCCTAAAATTAAGATGTTCTTGGCATTGCCTGAGCTCAAGAGGAAGTTTATTCCACAAAGTTGGTCCGACAACCGAAAGAGCTTTACCACCTTGTCTGACCTTCTTTGTGGTAGGGATTTTTAATAAAAGTTGGCTACTTGACCTAAGAGAACGTGTGGGATTATATGGGATAAATTTATCCTTCCAATGGGAAGGTCCACATCCATGTAGACTCTTATGGATCAGACAACAAGTCTTAAAGTTTTAAAGTTTATTCTCTTGCGGACTGAAAGCCAGTGTAATTTATCCAAGAGGGGCTGTGAGGGCGTTCTTGGAGGGGCATTCAGCACAAGCCTTGCTGCAGTGTTTTGTATCACCTGGAGTTTTGCTAGGACACTCTCATTGGCTGACAGCAGAAGTCCATTGCAGTAATCCAGGCGACTTAATACTAGTGCCTGTACCAGGGTTTTTCTGACGGAGTCCGGTAGAATTGGAAAGACTTTTCGTAGGAGTCCAATAACATGGAAACATTGGCCAACCACCCAGTTGCCATGTTGTTTGAAAGTGAGCTCTCGATCGAGACGAACCCCTAGGTTTTTGACTACCTGTTTAGGTTCTGGCCCTTGGCCAAGCTCACATGGCCACCAGTCCGGTGTCCACAACGTTCTTACCTCCCCAAAAAGCACAACTTCGGTCTTATTTACATTGCATTGGAGATAATTAGATGTCATCCAATTTGCCACAGCCTTCATGCCTTCAGAAAAGGCCGTCTTCACTTCGTGTGTGAGCCTTTTGAAAGGGAATTAGAGCTGGGTATCATCCGCGTAGGAGACGGGGATGAACCCAAAGTCTCTCAGAATTCTGGCCAGGGGTGCCACATAGATGTTAAAAAGGGTTGGGCTCAAACAGGAGCCCTGTGGCACCCCCTTTGTAGTGCAAGTCTCAGTCGACCGAAATGAGCCCATGTTGACAGCTTGGGTACAGTTAGATAAAAAACTCTTTAACCAAGCTAGTGCTGTACTCTCAATGCCAATCATAGTCAGACGTTCGATTAAGATTTTATGGGATATCGTATTGAACGCTGCCGATAAATCTAATAGTACCAGGATAACAGAATATCCTCTGTCCTGGTACATGTGAAGATCATCTGTCACCGATAACAGGGCAGATTCGGTACTATGTTTTGGTCTAAAGCCAAACTGAGAGCTGTCTAGCCTACCAGTCTGTTCAACATAGTTTGATACATGTTTATTGACGTGTTTTCTATAAGTTTCCCCAAAAAGGGAAGTAGGGAGATAGGCCTAAGATTAGACATATCAGTCCAGGGAATGGAGGAGTTTTTCCTGATAGGCCTTACTAATGCTTTCTTCCATTCCCCATGAACTTGACCCTCCGCCAATGAGAGATTCACGAGACGTTGAATCTGTGGGCTAAGAGTCTTACCCACTATCGGTACAATTCTGGCCGGGATGATGTCTGCGGGGCTCCCACTCTTAATCTGACCTAAATAGCATTCAGTCTCAACCAGGGAGATGGGGGGAAAGGAGCCCAAGGCCATTGATCCTGATTCTTTTCCTTCTTCCCGGAGGGAGGGTATATCTCCTGTGGTAAGTAGATTGGATTTAGTAATGTCATCATGTATCCTATTTATTTTGTTGGTGAAAAACTGAGCGACTTCATTGCATAGTTGTTGTGATGCTAGTTCGAAAGTTTCGCAAGCAGCTGGTTTCACAAACGACTGGAGGGTTTGGTATAGAATCCTGGGAGTGTTTCCTGCGGCAGAGAGAAGAGACTCAATATGAGCTTTTCGGGCGCATCTAATTTCTTTATGATAGGTGGTGAGAGCTGCCCAATAAAGATTCCTGTCAGCTTCCCCATGGGTCGTTCTCCACACCCTTTCTAGCTTCCTGGCCTGTTGTTTAAGAGATTTTAAATGCTCCGAAAACCATGCTTCTTGTTTACGAGCTAGGCGTGGTTTAAACGTTTTCATAGGGGCAATGCAATCGACCGCCTCAAGAATGGCCTGATTATAATTGGCTAAAACCGTATCAACATTATCTGCAGAGTAAATGTGAGGTACGGAAAATTGCTCCTGGAATACTTCAGAGGAAACCTTGTGCCATTGCCTGCGTCTAGTAGGAAAGGAGTGCACCTGCAAGGGGGCTTTATCTGGATGTAAGGTATGGAATTCCAGAATAAAGTGATCTGTCCAATTTACTTGTGTAGGAGGAACACATGTCACGATGGAAGATTTATTAGTGAAAATGAGGTCCAGTGTATGACCAGCTAAGTGTGTATGACCAGTATTCATATGTGTTAGTCCAAACAAAGAAAGATCAGTCAATAGGGACTGTGCATCTCCATTATCCTTCAGGTCACTGTGCACATTGAAGTCTCCTAAGAGTATAAATTCATTCTCTGAGTCAATGTGTCTAGCTAGTATCTCCAGCAATAAGATGTTAAAGCTGGCACAGGGACCTGGGGGACGATACACTAGTGCCCCTTTATATCTGGTTTTATTAGAGATGCAGACTTTAAAGACCAGAATTTCTAACTCTGGAATACTCATTTCTTCTAAGATGGTGATCGAAAGATAGCTCTTATATACAATCGCAATTCCTCCCCCAATCTTAGCTGGACGATCTAACCTGACTATTTTATAGCCTTCTGGAATCCCTAATGTAATAGCTGGAACCGAGTGGGGTTTTAGCCAGGTTTCTGTTAGATAGCAGAGTTCCGGTTGCATCGAGGAAATCATGTCCCATACTTCACTGTGATGTTTAGACGGTGGTAGTCCAATAGTAGAAAACCATGTTGTACAGGGGACAGGAAAAAAGTAGTTATTTCATTATAAGTAAAAAATGGGACAAATGATTTAAGGCCAACTGTAGTTGACTGGCAATGTCATTGTTTAAAATCGATTGCAAATGAGCCAAAGTGAACCGTGCATTGGGATGGATAGAACTTTGTGGAGCAATGAACCTTCACAAGCTTATGGTATCAAAGGATAAAATAATAATTTGAAATCAGCAATCGTTATATAAAAGGTCATGTAATTGTTTAAAATATGTTGCAGATAAGCCAGGGTGCACGGTGTATTTTGTTAATCGGCGGTCATCGCTGAGCTAGGTTTTTTTTTTTAGAAGGTCCTGCACTGCCTTGAAGTATTTGCCTACTCTTGCCAGTTCCAAAGAGACCATGGTACTAAAAATCCAAGTCGTAGCATCGCTGCAAGTCCTTAAGCCATGGGTTAAAAGGAGTGTCTTTAGTAGTGTCTGCCTAAAGTGGAGTAGCGACAGGCAGCAGCAGAGTAAATGCAAGAAGGTTTCAAGTTTATAGCTTCATCATCCTCGCAGCCAAGATTTGAGTGACACAGGCTTTCCCGATTGAACAACTAAGATATGGTTGTGGCTTCAAGCCGACCTGATATTCATTGTCATACGAAGTTGTCAGGGCTTTTGAGAGTGGATATTTTCCACATCAGCAAATTTCAAGAGGAGTTTTGTCTGTTTCTTCAGTATGCTTTTCACTGCTGTGTGCGAGAGCGATGGATCATTTAGTGCAGTTAGCTATTTGAAGGGCATCTACTGATGCCATTAAATATGTGCTTTAAGGATTGTTTTTGGTTTCAAACATGTTTTCAAGGACAAACTTCAGCTTACCAGGCATGGCTGTAATGCATCTGTGGTAATATTTTAGGATAGAACCCATGTTGGTCTATTTTAGGCCCTCTGGGCCTACTTCTAATCTCATCAATGAATCCTTGGTGTAATATGGCAACCTAAACACTCTTTTATAGGCTTTTAGATGTAATTTGCCCATGTTTGTGATGAGTAGTCCTGGGAAAAGCCTCACTGCTGTAGGTGATGGCAGATGGTAATGTGGCCCTAAGCACTTTTTGTATTGAGGCTGAAGTAGGGCTTTTGAGGGAGGCAATCAATTGACAAAGTCTGGTGGTGATTAGTGCGCCCTTATCTTTAAGGTGACTCAAATGTGTTTTGGGTCCACCGCTTGTTGAAAGCCAAGTGCCCAGGTAGGATACAAGATGTTGCTCCTGTTATTTTTAAGGGACCAGTGACATTTTATTTGCTTATGCATCCTTCCAAATAAAATTACCTTTGTTTTTCAAGCGTTTACTATCATCTTGTTTGTCTTATTATATGTATGATGGCTCGCTGGATCCCTATTTTTGAATTATTAAGAACTATATCGTTCACATACTGTAGTATCGTAATCTTGGTTGTTCCTATTTTTGGGGGGATTAAATTGGCATGGTTTAGTGATGAAGACATGTCTGCTGTGTAAGTTAAAAAGCATTGGGGCAAGCACGCATCCTTGTTTTAGACCTTGGTTGGTATTGATCTTTTTTTGTTAGAGCAGTGTCCGAGTGCTTGACCCTCACCCAACTTGATGAATAGAGTGAGATAATAGCATGAAGCAGGTCGCTTTGAATGCCCCACGCCAGGAGTTTGCTCCATAGGATGCCCCTATCCATCAGGTCAAATGTTGACAAATAGTCAACAAAGCTTGCATAGAGATTTTGTGATTTCTGGGTGTTCGCCTAGTGGATGTGATAAGAAAGGGTAATTATGTTGTACAGTGTGAAGAAATTTGATCTATTCTAAATCCTGTTTGGCAAAATGGGATTATTGTATTTGTTGTTGCCCATAGCTCCAGATCTTTTAAAATAGCTGGGGAGTATGTCCAAGAGAACGATCAGGCGATAATTGGAGGGATTCTGTTTATGGCCCTTTTTAAAAATTGGATGCAATATTGACCTCTCCAGCTGTCGGTGACTTGGCGGAGTTTGAAACATGAATGGAACAGTGGGGAGAGTATTGCCGGCCACAATACTTAATCGTCTTTAAACAGTTGCGCTGGAAGCCTGTTTGGACCAGGTGCACCAGATTCTCTCATTTTGCATATAACGTCTTTGATGTTGTTGATCATAAACATTATGTCACCTTCTTTTGGGTCATCCATGGGGTTTAAGGTTTCTGGTAAGTGAGCACTCAGGTGTTCGACTCTTACAGTTTTTTTATGTGCAGGTTCTGTGTGGATTAATCGATGATGTTGGTTCTGGTCGCATCCTGGTTTGTTCTGTTTTTGATATGCCTCCATAAGTGGGCCTGATTGCGTTTACTCATAAGTGAGTAAACATATTGCCACTCCTTTTCTCTCTGCTGTTTTTTTTTTACTGACAATATCAATTGCTTGTGTTGTTTTCTTGCACCCCTCAGTTCTTGGGTGGAAGTCTAATACTCTCCAGACTTCTCTGTTTAGCACCGTTGTTTTCTTGCACCCCTCAATTCTTGGGTGGATGTCCAATACTCTCCAGACTTCTCTGTTTAGCACAGTATATCATAAAGCCATTGAACACACTGCCAATGAGAAGACTCTCCATAGAGTGCAGCACTTCTTTAAATTAAATATGTTAATTATAACAATTGCTACAAAAAAGCAACATGTTTTGTCAATGCTGGAAACGTTTTTGTCTGTTTTCAGGAGTGAGGCAGCTGTATAAACAAGCACTTATTTCAAAGTTTTTGGAAAACACTGAGAAAACACCATTGAAATCCACAAAAACTGAAAATAGGAAAGCCTAAATATTCTATACAACAGCACTCAGACAGACATCTGTCAGTGACAAACAGGAAAATAGCCCTCAATATTGAAACTCATAGTCACAATTACAAAAATCCCTAGACTAAATAGTGCTGAGACTCCAACAAGTAAACCTGTATTGCCACTCCTTAAACAGTTATTCCTATGCAAGTGCTAGAATTGTCATCCTCATCAGTGCTACAGCAGGTTAATGGGGCAGTGTGGAATCTGGCATACATATTGTCTGGAGATAAAATAGACAATGGCATGTTAAAATGCTGTTAACCTGGGAAACAACAATCTGGCATGACAATTTATAAATAATCTGATTGTTTCTATGAGCACAACACATTTGAGTATAACCCTGTCATAATTTAGCAGTGCATGTAATAACTTGCTTCTGTCGGCATCCTAGCAGTATGAGAAAGCAACTGCTTCTATTGTTTCCAAGTTCTCACCCTTGGGGGTGATAGTTTATCACTTTGAGTACTCGGGGACAGGAGTTGAGCGTCTGCATTCAAGATATGCAGCAATGTGTGAGGGACTTTCACTGGTAAATACATTGAAGGGGTGTGTGAGGTTCTATCACTTGGGAATATTTAGATGCCATGCAAAATTATGCCATAAGCAGAGGAAGGGATCAAGACATAGGCCAGGGTACACATGTGAGAGTCATTCAATGCTGAACTCCTGGAAGGTTTCAGTGCCTATCATTGAGGTTAAACATGGAGTGTGTTAGGCTATACCATGGGGGCACACAAGGAGTGTGTAGGTCATATCAAGTTGGTACACACAGAGGCTGTGCTGGTTTTTTAAATGATGTAGACATGGAGTGGGTTCTAGAGTATATTCCCACCATCATCAAGACCAGCTGCATCACATACATGGCCATTAAAAAAAAAAACAAGCACACTTGGCCAAGGAGCTAGACATCTTTGATGGATGACACTGCACAGGAGCCAACACATTGCCTTACTGGAAATGAAGAAATGTAGGAAATAAAAGAAAGGAAGGCAAAACTTCTCAGTCACTATAACCAGAACTACTGGAAGAACATCCCCATAGGCATCAGAATTATTCCTGCCCTCTGGCAATTTAGGAAGAAATTGAAGCCACACACCTTCACAGAACATTCTCATGTCATGTTTTACCTACCCGCATTCGTGCAAGGCAGGAAGAACTAAAGACACATCTCTTCACAGAATATTATTTGTTTATTTATTTATTTGAAAGGTTTTATATAGCGCGAACATGACCCGTAGGGGTATCAGAGTACTGTACAGCAGAAAGAGGATGCGAGTGGTCACTAAAAGAGCACACATCATAAACATTTGTAGTTAACCAACCTTGTTACAGAAAGAGCAAAACCAAACATGTGGAACATGTAGCGAGAACATAAGTTGCATCCAGAAAATGCCTCAAAGAATGTGATAACCCTGGTGTCTGTAGGATATAAAAGTTAGGTATGTTGTGTTCAGGATGATTGTTGTAGCTGGTTATTCAGGAGAAACCTTTGACTTGTTTTTTGAAGAGGAGGTCGAAGGGACAGAACGGATATCGGGCGGAAGAGCGTTCCAAATTCCTGGGGCCAGACCCCAGAAGTATCCCTTGCCGTCTACCTAGCCTCCGGCTCTCTGCTTCTCTTTTAACATTCTCAGTCATGTGCCAGAGGCTATGTTGCTCACCTAGTTTTCCACTATTTAAGTACCCTACCCATACATACACATATGTACTTGTGGTATACATTGAGGGTGAAATAGTCTATTGCCGAAGTATGCATGGCAGTTGTGAGTGTCTATAACGAGCATAACTGGAAGCTGTGAGTGTAAAATGGGGACAGATGTGAAGGGTATCACATTCTGTATCATGCAGGTTCACATTAGGGGTGTGAAAGTATTTCAAAGGGACATGTGGAGTACACATAGATCTGTACTGAGAGATAGGCAAAGAGGGAATGGGAAGGCCTATCACGTGCTGCTCGTGGAAGATGCGAGATTCTTTCACTGGAGCACACATAGAGGTGAATGAGGTTCTAGCTGAGGGGTATATATGGAGAGGCTATAGTCTGTCATTGAGATGCCATTGGAGAGTGTGAGGGTATATTTATGATAGAAACGAAAGTGGGGTACACAAGGAGGAAGTGAGAGTATATTGTAGGCATACACGTGCATGGAAGATGTGATGGAATCACTGGGGTGCACTTGGAGGGGACATTGGGGCCATCATCATGGGTACACTTGGAGGAGGGGATGTGCAGACGTATACATCACTGACATATTGCTTGGGTAGTACTAGCTTAGGTCTGAAGAACTCACTTAAAAAATGAAAGCTGAGGGAAATAACTTCTGCAAATTTCGTGTGAAGCTGTGCGAAAAAATCCATAACTTTCACAGACCTTTTATATCCATCTTGCCCTCACATGTATGTGCCCTTCTCTCCTCTGACCCTTGACTGGGCTTGTTCTTCCGCTGGTATCACCCGCGCCTATTGCTCATTTGTACCTGTCATCGCCTAACTCTCATCTTTACCTGTTGTCTCCTGTACCTTCCGAGGGGGTCCTTTTGTCCTCCTTTGCCAGCCTTCTGTACATGTCTTCGTCTGGCCCACAGTTGTTCCACCCTGACCTCACATGAGCCTGACCCTCCTTAGCTCTCACCTGTGCCCTCACCTCTTATCTCCCCTGACCCTCACTACTGTCTTCCCCTTTTCCTTACCTGGATCTATCCTTTTTGGCCCCCGAATGTACTTGGTATTCCTCTTGTGCATTACCTTTAGGAGTTCCTCCCTGGCCCTCAATCTCTGCCTGTTTCTTGCCCCTAGCCTTTGCCTGTCTTTCCCGTGACTCTCGCCTGCAGATGTTTAGAAATTCCTTGTTCTGGTCCTCACTGGCAGAGGAGAAAAGGCTCCTCCTCTCCTGGTCATAGACAGCAGGGGTCCCTTCCACAAGCCTGCCTGTCACTGTCTGTCTTTTTCTGAATTTTATATGTGTTGGCCCCTGATTTATGCCTGCCCATCGCCGTGCCTTGAGGGCACTTGTCTCTCTCTCTCTCTCTCTTCCTGTTCCTTCCCACACCTGTGCCCGAACCGTCTCCTTTCACTCACCTATATGTTTATCCTTAACAGGCACGCAACCATAACTGCCCTTTCCTGTACTTCTCCATCCTCAAGTGTTGCCTGGCTTGTGCCTGTTCTTTCCACGGCCCTTACCTGTGAGTGTACACGTCTTTCTAATGACTCGCATTTGTTCTCTCCTGCTCATCACCTTTGCCCCATCTCCTTCTCTTACCTGTGTCTGTCTTGCCTGTGGTAAATGCAGTATTCTGTTCTCCTGGCCCTTGTCTCTGGGCATGCCTGTGGTCCCTTTCTTGTGTTTTCTCCACCCTGGCCCTCACATAATCCTTTCCTCGTCTGACTTTCACCTGCCCTTCTGTGGTCCTCACTTTTGAGGGCCCCATCCTCCGACCTTCAACCTTGCTGCTAGTCCTTGCTACCCTTCACCATCCCATTCTTAACCATACTTGGCCTTTACTGGCCCTCACGTGATTGGTCCTCTTCACCTTCCCACCTTGGAGGCTCATTCTCTATCTCTCACTTAGTGGATGGTCATCTCACTCACTCCAACTGTATGTCCAGTTCTGGTCTTTCATTTGACAACCTAATGAACTGCGTTTTTTAGGTCGAGCCTGGGCAATGCATGCGCTGCTCTGCGAGGCATGCTGTATTCGAGTATGTACTTGAAACCCCGCCCACTCTCCACCCATATTTGTCATTGGCTTGTGGTGTCATTGTCCTTCGTAAATGTTGGCTTCTGATTCGTTAGTAGGCTTGTTAGTCCCTCCTTAGTACCGCCTTGTCTTCATTTGTAACCTCCCATGAGGACTGTCCCTTTTACTTCAGTTGTTACACGGTACGTCTTTTTTAGTCTGTAAGCACTATTTTCTTTAATGAGTTTCTCCTACTGCAGGCACAGCATTCTTTCCTGCAACATTCAGTGCACAATGCGTGCTTTCACTTTGTGAGCAGCCCGGTACAAAGACGGCCGCTGCTTTGAAATGAAATAGGTCTCGCAATTACAAGAGTTTGAGCTATTGGCTTTGTAAATGACAATGCCTTTTATTTATGTGTTAATTGTCAAAACAGATAAATAAAAAGCATTATCATTTACAATGCCTATAGCTGAAACTCTCGCAAATGCGAGACCAAGGGGCAGATGTACGAATTCGGCCCGTTTGCAACCAC
This sequence comes from Triturus cristatus, assembly GCF_964204655.1. Taxonomy (NCBI): domain Eukaryota; kingdom Metazoa; phylum Chordata; class Amphibia; order Caudata; family Salamandridae; genus Triturus; species Triturus cristatus. Next base: position 824,399,938 of record NC_140579.1, on the reverse strand, counting down.
AAAAAAGGTCAGACCCATGTACAAACCATATTTTACGAGTCACTAAGGTATTAGCAACTCGCAAAATATGGTTTGCGACTCGCAATTAGGAAGGGGCGTGCCAAGGGCATCTCTTCCTAATAGCGAGTGCAAATGGCATGTAAGATTGTTTTGTCCCAAAACACTCACAGTTTACCACCCTTTTCAAAAGGGTGGTAACTGACTCGCAAATGGGAAGGGGACCCCAAGGGACCCCTTCCCCTTTGTAAATGGGTGAGTAATATTTTTAAGAGCAGGACCACTGCCTGCCCTTAAAAAAAGAAACTGAAAAGTTTTATTATTCTTTTGTTAAATGCATCCAGTTTTCCTTTAACAGCTGCTTCATTAAAAAAGCAGTCACAGACATGTGGTCTGCTGGCCCCAGCAGGCCACCATCCCTGTAAGTGCGAGCCATTTCCAATGCAGTCGTAAATTGCGACAGCCTCATGAATATTAGCGAGGCATGCAATTTGCGACCCCATTAGAAATCGCAAACAGTGTCTGAGACACTGTTGTACATTCATTTTTGCGATTCCCAAATTGCGAGTCACAATTTGACACAATTTGCGACTCTCAAAAATGAACGGTCGTACATCTGGCCCCTATTGCATTGTAAATACTTGTCTGTGGTTTACTTTCATAGAACGAATAATGTTAGAACAACTGACTACAATGGTTTCCGGCTGAGAAGCTCACCAATGGAGACACTGTACTGTAATGATATTGGCCAGTCCACCCACCCCGCCGATGAGTGCTCGTCCTCTTGGTTTTCAATTGTACCTGAAGCGAGTCAGGCCTCACCTCACGTTTGTGGCACGGCACCAGCTCCCTGATGTTAGGCGTCTAGTAAAGCATTGAGAATTCTACCATCTAGTGACCAGGAAAGGTCTGACAGCACTATGAGAAAAGATTGGTGATTTTTTTTTTCTTATCACTTTCTGTATTCGTATGTTTCACTTCGAATGACAATATAAAGGGGGCGAGGCGATCAGACAATGAAGAACTTTACAGAACGACCCCCACTCCCTCCTCCGTCTCCAGCATTGCACACAGTCCTGTAGCACTCAGCAGTGCGAGCTTCTAGCAGCAGAGCCCTACATAACTGCAGTTACATACAATAAAACACAGTAGATCTTCAGGTGTGCAAAGACTGTGTGTTCAGTGTGAGCTTCCTCCTCATAACAGCCTATGCGTCCTCCACCTATCAACTGTGATCTCTCGATTCTTCGTTCAGTTATCCAAGCCATTTCAACCCAAAGATCATGCTAACACACCTTCACTACTCCTGGAACTTCAGCCACCCCCTACTTACTGATAAAGACCTCTCAGATGTCAGGATTCAACCCCATTTCCAGGACACCCCCTGCTGACGCCCCTCAACTTCCTTGAAGTTCCGTTCAGTGTTCCTTATCATTCTCTGTCCAAGGTGGTGGAGCACCTGGTCTTCAGGAAAATTCACCAAGCACCACCTTGTCGTGTCCTTGCCCCACAGATACACGGGAGACAGGTAAGGATCTTGTATTCTTTATTCAGGTGTATTATACTGTGCTGTGCCCACGCACATCTGCCCACGCTCTCTCCTCGCTCTTGTAGTGTCCCCTCCCACATCCTTGACCGGATGTGGTGTCCGGTTCCCTTGGTGTCCCCATAGTCCACTACAGGGTCCTAGTGCCCTGCCCCAGATCACTACATCCCTCAGATCAGCGTTATAATATGGCAGTCAAAATAAACATAGTAATAAAGAGGAACGAATAAAATAACACGCCACATATAAGGTTTACTGTGCATCAATGCAAAGTATAGATCCGGAGATCACTTATCTTAGAAGGCACACATTTTTTTTTAATCTTTAAATTTTCCATATGTATTACCCTTTTCTTTTGTTTTCTGTTAACCTTACCTTTAACTCCTCGCAGAACTCCTGCAAACTTTAGTGACATCAATCCTGGCTAGTCGTGGCCCAATTTTATTGTCATGTCAACCTTCTGCCTGATTCGAATCTCTTATATTTTGGAACTGATGAACAAACCCTTTCGCATTCAAAGCTGGTGCAACCCACTTTGCAAATTCAAAGTTCCAATAGCCATTATATAGATCTCTGTGCAAATATTGCTAACCTACCTGAGTCACAGGAGAAAGTAGTGGCCAAGGATAATTCCTGTTCTCTTGCAACTCAAAGTGGCACGCTCAAATGTTTTGCCACCTGAAAGTGCATCATCAGGGATGGCTTGTGGGTTTGGTGTTGGACGGGCTATAATGCTTTGAGGGGCTTGGACATTCACCCTATTTGGAGATAGAGCAACTGTGAAGTATTACATGATCAGATACATCAATACATAATAACAGTGACAGTGGTAGAAACAATGAGTAATGAAGCTAGTGACGCCGAGGAAGGAAGGCAGGGTGAAGTGAAAAATGACAGAGAAGGAAAAATAATGGAGTTAGTGCCATGGAGAGAGAAAGAGTGATTAGTAGAGTGACAGAATGAAATGGAGACAGACAAGGAGAATGAGGTGACAGGGGGTTAGTGACCAGAATACAGGAGGTATTTCTGACATCAAAGAAATGCTAGTGTTGGGAGACCAAATGTTAAGGCAAGTGGATAATCCTAAATCTTACCAGAAAGGTTTAAAATAATTGATTTGTTATAGGCTCAGAATAGACCGGCTCAGACCTCATGCACAAGAGTTCTCCTTTGGAGTGCAAAAAACCTACAGGCTCAGACCTCTCTTAGCAAAGTTATCCATTTTGTTAAACAAATCTGACTGGGGTTAGCTTCAGACTGCAAAGACATTCCTTTTACAGTCACAAGGTTTAGACAACCAGAGAGCCCCTCAGGTTACACAGCTCTGAGGTATTTATGTTTAGGGTCAACTTTGTTTATTGGATTCATACCACAAATAAGCCTGCCTACTTCCTATAGCCAGCAGGTCCAAGAGAAGAAGCCAAAAACAAAACAAAAACAAAACGAAGTAATGAAAATAATATACACGACATCAACTACCCCTCAACCTCCCACCAATCATATGTCCATTCTTAACTAAATTCCACTTCCTATACAAGGCAGCTCAGCATGTGGATCTCTGTGTCCTCAATGACTGGGAAGCATATAAACAGATAAGCCCTCTGAGCTACATCTTAATTTAGTAATATGATCCTACTCCCACCATCTTCCATTCATGGCTCTCATGACCATGCTAAACATTACATCAATTCCATGTAAAAAATCATGGACATCAGGCAATTCTAACTCCTCGACCAATGTCAATCTGGCTTTCAAATGGGTCAGAGCACAGAAACGTCTCTAGTCCATAGTGTTGACTATGCCCTACTCTCTCTTGGCTACTAATCCTACTTGACTTGTCAACGGTGTTCGACACAGTCAATCATGTTACCCTTTTGAACCTACTAGAACACACAGTACTGTGCTAAAATGGTCTCCTCTTTTCTTCACAATAGATCTCAGCACATCCTAATCAACCACGCCCTCTCCGATCAGTTGCCAGTGCCACTTGGTGTACCTTAAGGCTCCACTCTCTCTCCGACATTGTTCAACCTATACATGGAACCCTTAAACAAAATCCTTAAACTCACTCATATCTTCTACCACATGTATGACACTTAACTTTACATAAAAATCACTTCTCCTGATGACATCAACATCCTCAATAACACCCCGACTAAAACACAACATGGCTGACTCATAACCACTGCAAACACAATGCCCTCAAAACAGTATTAATATTGATCTCACCACCCACCATCGCCCCTAGTATCAAAAACTGACTCCCACTTCTTACTGCCTTGAACTGTACCCCACACATCATTGACTCTGTGAAATTCCTAGGTGTAATCTTGGACAATGCCCAGTCCATGCAAAAGCACATCAGTTCCGCCACCAGAGGAGCCAACCTCTAATTGCACGCACTAAGGAAACTAAAACATTTCCTCCTTTTGGCAGACCTCAAAATAGCAGTTCAAGCTCTTGTGTTATTGAAATTAGATTATGGTAGCGCTACCCTGGTGGACCTCCCCAAAATCACACTTGCACCGTTGAAGGCTACTTTGTAGCTGCTAGGCTCATCACCGGATCAAAAAAGTGATCATGTCATCCCTGACCTCCCAACTTTGAAATGGGTACACCATGAGACTCTGATCCATCTCAAAATTGCATGAATGATATATAAATAATTGCACCACAATACTACTTCTAATCTGATCCAGAAACTGACCCTTTCAGGTGAAAACAGATCTTCCAGAAGCACAAATACCCTAGTACCTAAACCACAAAAATGAAGCAAAAAGAAAACCTACAACAGATCCTTCTGCCCCCCAAATCTGTAAATCTCTCCATCCCAAGATCAGATGCAACCCATCCACAACCATCTATAGGAAAGAAGTAAAAATTCTACTATCCAACAAATTCCTCTCACATTGAAGGCATACATCCCTCTCCTCCCTTTTCTGCTGGCTTGCCGTTGCTACCTGTTCACACCTTCGCCCATATCCCCAATAACCGTGATGTTTCCCTGCATTTCCCAGCCATCTTGGCACAGCTCTGACACCCATTGGACTTGCTCATGCCAGTACCTATGAATCAACGAGGGACCACAAGAGTCAGGTTCAGAACCCAAGAGAGGGGACGGTATCAACAATAAGAGAACCCCCCTCAATATTTACAAACCAGGAGGAATCAATATTGGAGAGAGTGAGGACAGCCTCACATATTGATCCTATACCCATTTTTAACTTATCCAGCACTACACTAGATGAGTATTCTCTCTCTTTATTATCTCGTGGACTATCCTTTGTGCCTAGTACCTATCTCAATAAATTTGAATTGCGCCGTGAAATACAGTCCTTTTTCAGGAAGATCAGCCAAAAAAAAATGAACATAGAAATATGTCAAGTGATGAAAACAGAACAGGATTTCATCCTGCATCCACATTTACCCCCACCCTGGATGAGGTTGGCCCGGAAGTGGGCATTTTTGAGAGAATAGTCTATTCCAAAATTCAAACTATGATGAGATCCATGCCCAAACCACCATATAATCTCAATTTTGAGGAATATAAAGCTCTCAAGAGTTTGTCATCCAACGGTATTGTAATTTTGGACAGCTTGGACTATAAAGAACAAATTCAAGTGATGTTGGAAGTACCAGAACATTATGCTAAAGTCAATATATATCCAGAACAGAGAATCAAAACTGAAATTCCCAAAATTACCCAGAGAGCACTGGATAGAGGTTCGAATTGTACCCAAGAGTTTGAGTACCTCAATAGACCATTTTACAACATCCCGGTTCCATATGGAGTGCCCAAAACGCATAAAGACATCACTAAACCACCGTACAGACCCAATGTATCTACTATTGGGTCTCTTATGGAACCACTGTCCAAATACGTGAACTTTTTTTTTAAACCCTTGGTATCTGATCACCCGGCTTATGTTAGGGATACTGTCCATCTACCGGAAAGATAGAAGGGATCTCTTTTAACTGTCACACGGATGTGTTAGTCTCTATGGAGATAGAGGCATTATACACAAAACCCCCAAAAAGGAGCACTAGAATCTGTCAAAAGCGCCCTAGAGAAAAGTGATAGCCTAGATGACCATATGTGACCATTTGTTTATCTTGGAATGTCTAGCAGTGGTACTTCAGGAAACCTGCTTTGAATTCAATAAATCGATATACAAACAAATTCAGGGGTTAAGTATGGTTACAGTTTGCGCCCCTAATGTAGCCAATATCTTGGCTACAATAATCCAAGCTTCTAATAGCAACCTAGCAAAGATGGTCAATTTTTACCCCACTTTTAAAAATGCTGTGTATGGCAACCACGCTGACTCCTACTCAACCTCTACTTCTCCATTGGACTTAACTAGTACCCCCCTTAATGGTTGCGAGTTCCCCACTCTCCCCTAACCCCTCATCTCTTATTGAAGATCCTAGCACCGCCTTGTCCCCGGTGGAATTATGTCATCCCACTAGAGCTCCCTCTCAGGTGGCTGGTGGATCTATGGGATCAATCTCATCACCGTCTGTCAGTCCGTCACTGGATTTCGCTCAATCTGAGAGGTTCCCTCTAATCATAGTTTCCTCGATTACTTGAAGAGGCCCCTTTCCCCATCCATATTACCTTGCCACAGACTATGCCACTTTCTGAACAACAGGTCCCCACACAGGCTTCAACTGACTTATACAGATGCTCCCCGTCACCGATATTTTCGCCCTCACAACCCCACCCCTAGACCAACATTCAGACCTAGCTGCGCGCCTTGACAAGATTTCTAGTCAGTTGCTCCTTCTCACTTCTGAGCTACACGACCTGAAATCCTTCTGAAATGACTTTTTCCCAATGTTCAGTTCTCTGTTCACCTCTTTGAAAAGGTCCAGATCGTCCACCAGAGACTGCAACAACACGGATCAGCTGCCAGCCCCCGCCTTTTTGAAATCCTTTCCCCTACCCAATGCCTCCGCCAGCCTCATAGGATCTGGGACACTCCTGGCGTCTACTGATCGCCTGGACAGTCACAATTCTAATTCTTCTGGTTCCAAATCTAACATGGTCCAGCCGAGTCAAATACATTCCATCCGTTCCAACCCAAACAGAGAACATCCTCGCAATCTTAGAGGCAGCAACTCAGACAACCTCACCCGTGTGAACATCTCCCAGACTTCTTCCCCCCCTTACCCACTACGACTTAAATGTGTACTACTTAATTGCAGATCAGCCAGTAAACACGCCTCCGATATCTTCGACATCATCCAACACAATGAGTTAGACATTATCACCCTCACCGAAACCTGGTTAAATCCCGCTTCCACCCCTATCTTAGACCTCCTAGTTCCTCCCACTCATGACGTAATTAGGCTAGACAGAGCTCTGAAGCTGGGCGGTGGCCTAGCCTGTATCCACAGAAACACACTCTCGATTTCTCTCTTGGAGTCCTCTGCGCCTTCCTCCATTGAATACCTGTGTCTCAGTATCTCTAGTATGAACCTACCAGTTTGCAAACTTCATACCTTTTATCACCCTCCGGGTGACAATCTCTCCTTCATTGAGCATCTAATGGAAATCATCACTAGTAATGTCGACTCAGCGGTGGCCCAAATCTTTCTTGGTGATTTCAACCTTCACTGGTCCAACCGCAACGACTCCGCTGTATCCTGCTTGAAATCATTCTTAATTGATCAAGATCTGACTCAGCACTGTGACCAACCAACTCACACTAAAGGAGAAACTCTAGACCTCTTCATTTCTAAAGAGCACACCATCACCCTAGATTCCATTAACCCTGTGACTGGTCCGACCATCATAGCATCCTCTTTTACATTAACAGGGAGGTATCGATGAGGAAGGTTCAACCTCTGAAATCGAAGATATGGAAAAGGGACCTCAGATCAATTGATTCTGTCGAACCAGGTGCTCAATGTAAGCCTGCCCTTTCCACCCAAGTTGATCTGGTTGAGGTGCAATCACTCACCGATGCCTACAATTCGACAATTTCTATCATCATGGATGACATTGCTCCTCTCAAACTCAAAAATGCCTCAAAAAAAATATCCAAACCATGGTATAATGACAACATAAACACAGAACGACTCAACCTCAGGGCAGCTGAACGGTCCTGGCGATCCAATCCTTCCTCGGACTAACTAAAACTCCTTAGAGAAGTCAGGAGCCTCTACAATAAACAAACCAGGAGTGCCAAGGCTGACTACTTCAGACACCAACTGGATCAAGCGGCAAACCGCCCAAAGAAGCTGTTCGATCTGGTCAAACAGCAATCAGTCGTTGGTCCAAATCACTCTGAACTGGATGGCTGCCCACCCTCATGCGATGATCTTGCCACTTTCTTCTCGGAGAAATCAAGACTCATCTCTGCTGACCTCGCCTCTAAGAAGACTCTACTGCCTCCCTCAGGTACTGCCTCCCCACTTGACCCTTTGGATAAGGACAAACTGACCACCATGAACACTAAGAACAAGGCATCGTGGGGTACCTTTACCCCTTTTAGTGAAAATGACATCCACAAGATTCCTCAGAATATTAACCCTTTCACTCACTTCAGTGACCCGTTGCCCCAGGCTATCTTCAAAGAAATCAAGAATGCACTCATTTCCACCTGGACAAGGATAGTAAATGCTTCTCTCTCACAAGGTATGATCCCCAGTTGCCTAAAAGCAGCTCAAGTTTCACCGATTTAAAAAAAAACTAACTCTGACAAATCTGATCTCAATAATTTCCGCCCCATTTCCAACATCCCCACCTTAGCGAAACTTCTAGAAAAATGTGTTCAATCTCAACTTTGCGATCACATAGAGAACTATCAACTTCTAGACCAACATCAATCTGGTTTCAGGAAGGGCCACAGCACTGAATCGGCTCTCACCCATGTTATGGATGGCATTTAAAAAATGCTTGACAAAAAAGAATCCTGCCTCCTGATTCTCCTTGACCTTTCCTTTCGATACGGTTAATCATGACAACCTTCTATCCATCCTGCAAAATAGAATGGGTTTTGCTGATCAGGTGTTACAATGGTTCTCGTCTTTCCTTCATCACAGATCACAAAGAGTCAAGGCAAACCACTCCCTCTCCCAGCCCTCTCCTGTTCTCATGGGGGTCCCTCAAGGGTCCGCCCTATCTCCCATCCTATTCAACCTTTTCCTGGAACCTCTTGGTAACTCATTAAACTCTATGAACATTCTCTACCACATGTATGCGGACGACATGCAACTCTATTTGAATATCTTATCCTTGGATTACATCATCTCCCTCAACACTACTCTAACGTCTACTCAAAACTGGTTAACGGAGAACCATCTTCTGCTTAACACTTCCAAAACAGAATTCCTGCTCATCTCCCCCCGAACCACATCCCAAAGATTGACCTATGGTTGAGTCACCTCACTGCTTTCAATTAAACTCCTCTCATCATTGACTCAGCAAAATCCCTCGGAGTCACTATGGACAATCACCTGAATGTGAAAAATCATATCAGTAATGTATGTAAGGGAGCAAACCATTTGTTGAGGTCACTCAGAAATATTAAACCTTTCCTACCACTAAAGGATTTCAAGAAGGTAGTACAAGCGCTTGTCTTGCCGAGGCTTGACTACGGCTGCGCTACTCTCAGTGGCCTTCCCAAAGACGCCCTGGCTCCACAAAGGTCAACTCTGAACGCAGCGGCTAGACTTTTCACAGGCACCAAAAGATACGATCATATATCCCCAGTCCTAAAATCTCTTTATCGGCTACCCTACGTAGCTCGAATTCAGTTAAAGATTGCTGTTCTGGCTCACAAAGCCATTCACCTCAATACTCCCAGTTACTTTGTGCAAACACTTGAACTATCCTGCGGTTCTAGAGCCTCAAGAAGTGCCACTACCTTTCTCCTGAAACCACTTATCCTGAACAAAAAAAGAACTTGGCACCGAGCCTTCTCCGGCGCTGCACCAAAGATTTGGAACTCTCTTCCACCGGAACTACGCAGAATATCTTCAACGAAGGGTTTCAAATTGGAAGCTAAACGATTCCTTATGAACAAATTCTTCCCCTAAGAAGGATACTTTCACCTGCTTGGATGTTGATACTGCATTTATGTTATTCCTCCCATTCTTATTGTAAAGCGCTCTGTTATCCCTCGGGATCTTGTTCGCGCTATATAAAACTTTATAAATAAATAAAAAATAAAAAAACGTTATGGGTGCGTTTGAAGAACGATTTATCTTCAATGAAATTGCACCATTTTATGTAAATATTCAACATTGGCATCGGTTTCTTGACAACATCTTTTTTATATGGAGTGACCCTGAAGAACAACCCAGTAAGTTTTTGCTATGGATTAACCTGTGTGATCCCCATCTTAAATTTAGTCCCAATATCAGCAAAGAGAAGATTTAATTCCTCGATATTTGGGTCCAGGTTATTGAGGTCTTGCTATATACCAAGCCCACTGCAAGAAATACGCTTCTCCATTATGAGAGTTACCTTCCCCGCTGCCAGAATGACAGCATTACTTTCAGTCAGTTTCTGCGTCTCCGAAGAAACTGTACCAACATCAGGAATTTTGATTTACATGCCCAACAATTAAGGCACAAACTCCTTAATAGAGGATATCCTCACAGACTGATCAGGGATGCCTACAAGAGGGCTAAATACTACAACAGAGAGGCCCCCTTCCAAAATAAACCCACTCCTGAAGACACCAAGCTGGTTTGTGTCACCTGACACACCAACCTGAAAAACAAGCAATGCCAGATAATCAATTCACAGTGGCACATATCGAATTCTGAAAATCAGGCTGACCCCATACCGAGACCCATATTTGCAATCCGAAGAAATAAGAACCTTCGCAATGCATTAGTAAGGTCAGCCCATCCAGGCACTAGAGAATTCACACAAAGGCATTACTGGAAAGGACCCCATTTGGGGCCCACATAAATGTGGTAACTGCCACACATGCAAGTTTGCTATTATATCAGCAGAACTGGAGTGGGGACAAAGAAAATTCCACTTTAAAGATATGACAAACTGTAGGACCACCAATGTGGTGTATCTCATTCTCTGTCCCTGCAAACAGGGCCATGTGGGTGAAACCAGTAGGGAATTTAGAGTTAGGTTTAGTGAGCATACATCCACCATTAAAAACAGGTGTACAGGTGCTCCTTTAGTTGAGCATTGGCATGACCATCAGCACTCTGAAAAGGATCTCAAATGGATAATCCTTGAGAGAATCCCTTACCCGAAGGATGGGAACATTGATGGCCTAAGACGCAAAAGAGAAGTGTTCTGTATCTATACCCTTCAGACGGCGGTAAATGGTCTTAATGAACACTTACCCTGGGAAAATGCCATACTGTAATTATTGGTGTGTCTATTTGGCTGCCTAGGGTATTTCCATGTATCTTAGTTGGGGACAGGCTTGTCATTTTTATCATCTTATTCCTGTATATTTTCTGGATATTCTATATGTTGTTTCCAATTTGTATATATATATGTATATATTTTTTTTTTTTGATGGTCCACTATAGGGCTCTGTGTTTTGATAGCCTGTATAGCCACATATTCCTCAGTGGCACCATTGCCTGCCACCATCTGAGGTTATACTTGTTGATTTCATTGTTATGCAGGGTTTATATTTATTATGTAAAGCATTGCCTGCCCGCATCTTTGGTTGGTGAGTAGTTCTTTTTCATGGAATTTCCTTATCTATTTACAAATTTTAGTTGCTTTTTTGTGTGTATCTCCTGTTTCACTTACAGATATTTATTCATGGCAATTTCTGCATGTCGACCTTGCTCATTGGATCTTTATAAGTACTGTTTCAGTTATAGGTATTTATTCATGGCACTTTTTCCATGTCGACTTTGCTTATTGGATCTCTATACGTATTGTCTTGTTTATTTACTAATGAAGACGTATAACATTCGTGTCGTCAATTTAATCTTTGTTTCCATGTGGGATTCCTTACGCTTGCGGGTTTCTGTTCCATTTAATCTTTGTTTCCATTTGGGATTCCGTTCCATTTAATCTTTGTTTCCATTTGGGATTCCGATCCATTTAATCTTTGTTTCCATTTGGAATTCCGTCCGTATATGTATTCGCTAAGGGTGGGTGTAGTTAGCAGAGTACCACTACGTGAACTCTGCTCTGCAGCTCCATTCCGTCTCACCCCAATGAATAAAACAGAAACCTCGCATACCCATGATAATACAAGTAACTCTATCAATACATGCAAAAATGCATATAGTCATCTCACAAAAGTGAAAATGAAAATTCAGCAAGCAGTGAAAGAGGTGATGATTTTGGTGTCCTCACTAATCTAGGGAGAGAACCTAGCAGATGCCTTGAACATAAAGAGCACATCATGCTGAACGATTGGTGGTGGTCCCATCCTCCTAGGACCATCCAAAGCACAGTTATGGGCAGAGAATATAATAGTATCCAATATCAAATCATTCCTCAAGGGGCAGGCTCTTGGGCTGGGCTGAGAGCTAATACAATAATATTCACTACACTCTAGAATCTCGCCCCATAATGCTTTGCTGGGCCTTTGGTTGGCATTGTATTTTTGCCCATAACGTTGCTTGGGGTGGTCCTAGGAGGATGGGACCACCACCAAATCCTTCAGCATGATATGCTCTTTGTGTTCAAGGCATCTGCTTGCCCTCCCCTAGGTTAGGGGTGGCCCCAAAATCATCACCGCTCTCATTGCCTGGTATTTTTCAAAAGTTCACTTTTGTGAATTGGGTATATGCTTTTTAGCATATAAAGGTAAAGTTGTTTTAACAAAGGGTGGTGGGTACAGTAGCTTACTCCACTACGTAGCGGAGTTGAAATTATTGCATGAATTCCGTCTTTTCAATGAAATGCGTAGTTACCAAACCTCCGCTAGCGGAGCGAAGTTCATTGTCCACGGATAGTATTTGCCCCATCCCAACATGGCAACTTCTTGTAATTGCGGGTTTCCGTTTTCTTCGGCGCATCTATCCGTGACGTATCCGCCTTATTCCAACATGGCGCCGGGAAGTGCCTATTGGTAGTGGCTGTGTAACATTGTATGCGTTTCTTACTCAGGTGTAGTCGATCATTTCCTGTAAGTGAGGAATTGGCGGCATTTCCGCTCTTATATAGTAGCCACCATTCAGTTTCGACGTACCAACGCATCGCGTATATCACAGATGGACCCCCTTATTGACGTTTTCAAGAAGAGTATGTTTGTAAGTATAATCGTTGTGGTGCAGATCAGGCATTTTGGATATTCTCAATGTGTATGGAATCCATGGGTGTTTTCTTGACATTGTGTATTTTATTTCTTGTATATAGATTAGAATCAAAATTTTTAAAGCCGATTACTGAGTGCCATTGAGCTACTAAATTTTACGGTATTTTGACCACATGGTGTCATTATAAGCCCAGGCTGCGGCATACATGTAAGTTATATATTAATTACTTTTTCTACTTGTCAGGATTGGCTTTTAGTCAACTATGTTCCTGAATCCTTGTCCTACTAACAGCCCATATCACCAGTTTACGTGCGCTAGCAGATACAAAAAACATCGCCACAGATGACCCCGGCAACTAACGCTAATGAGATGCAGAGTAGGCGTTCCCGTGCAAAAAGCCTCAACAACACCACTCCGCAACATTCGCAACGACCAGCCAGATCAGCGATAAGATCTCAAAACATGCAATAAGGCACGTTAGCAGCAGGATTTTAACACCTGCTCTGACCTGGTGCAAAGTCGGACGACAACCAGCACCAGAAAAGGGAGCACAGCCCATAGCCACACAAGCAGAACAAGAGATGCCCCAGAGCAAATGATCATGCAGCCTGGAGCCCCACTAGGGCAACGACACCAACCGCCACCACCCCCAGGACCTCCTCCGGGGCCCTACCCGGGCAAAGCCCCCCCTTCCTTTGGACAAAGATATTGCACATCAACTCCACGAAACCATGAACCAAACAATAAGCCTGAAGTCGCACAATCACAACACACTACATACATGTGTGGACAGAAAAAGGGAAATCATACACCCACTTCATAATATCAATATACAAAAAATATGTTTATTACTGAATGAACACAAAACAACAATTCTGAAGAGTCATGGCGGGTCTTCTCAGGGCATTCTGTAAGTCACATCCTGCAAGACAGAAATCTAGATAAGAAGGTGTGTCATGCGCTCATCAAAGGACAGAGAGAGAGAGAGCCAAAGAGAGAGAGATGCAGAGATAAGGAGAGAAAGAGAGAGGGCGTGAGAGAGGGAGAGAGAAAGAGAGAGAGAGAGTGGGAGAAAGAGAGAGAGTGAGAGGGAGAGAGAAAGAGAAAGAGAGGGATAGAGAGGGAGGGAGAGAAGGAGAGAGAAGGAGAGGGAGAGAGAGGGAGAGAGAGTGCCAACACTACGAACCTAGGCCTCACTGCTCACCTGCTGCCACAGGTGTCTCTCCAACCACGTGCTGGTATACACTGCAGTCCCCCAGGTCCCTCATCTGAAACAGTTTCCAGAGACATGAATGGCAGAGACCATACAATTGTCCACGCCTTCATCGCTTGCCCGCCCCTGCGCACACAGCTTGCTGCACCCCAGCTCCTCCCGCTGCCCAGCGGTGATTGCCCACCCCTGCGCAACCAGGCCTCACTGCTCACCTTCCGCCACCGGCGTGTCTCCAAGAGGGCCCACCACGTGCCAGTGGGAGCTCCAAGTCAGGGGCCCGCGACCATGGCATCCTCCACATCATGCAGCCCCGCAGCGCCGGCCACCAGGTCACACACTTGATTCTGGGTCTTGATTTCGCAATGGCAGAGACCATATCAGTGCACACGACATCATCACAGGCTGCACACCCGCTCAGCCCTATAGGTGCCACTAAATCTGTGAACCGCGAGGAAACGCCACGTGGCGGGAGGTCTGCACTGCCCGCTGGCTCAGGCTTACACTGCGGTCCAGCAGGGCTCGCACTAATCCTTGCCAGTCCGGACCGCCAGGACGGTGCATCATCGCAGGCTGCACACCCGCTCACCACTTTAGGTGCCCCTATCTCACTGCACCACAAGACAACGTTCCATGGCGGTGTGCCTGTGACTGCCGCAGTGTATCTGGTGCCACCAAGACTGTGCACTGCTAGCCATGGACCCTTTATGATTGAGTCCCGTGCTGCGGACACCATCATGTCACCCCTGGCACTGGGCAATGTGAGGTGGCACGGCCTTAGGCTTTCATGCATAAATGAGAATCACACGGAGACACCCAGTCAGAGAGTGGAAATGGCGTCCAGCACATGCGCCAGTCCCTTTTTATTGGCAGGGTCACATGTCCTGTGACGCCTGTGCTGGATGGGTGTGGTGTGGGTGTAAACCAACCGTGAGGGAGTGGCTGTGGCATGCTGACAACTAGACCTGTGAGCAGCAGATCCCTAAAGGGAAGACCTGGGACATGTAGCGTTGTCGTCCCCCCTGTGAGTGTAAGCGGAGTGGGCTGTCCTGGCGTATGCCAGTCCAGCGTAAGGGTGTGAACAATGACCCCAGGGCTCTGGGCGTGGTTCCGTCCTGGGCTGGAAAAGGTAGTGACTAATGGATGTGTCTCTGTTGTAGTGTTGGCGCCACCTGGACCGCAATCGCCAATGTGTCACCCTGTGACCCAAGTCCCACAACATGAGCAACATTGACATAAGGGCGAATCACTGACCCTACATTCATCCGTACTTCCACACTTGAAAGATCATAGACATGACACATCTGTGTTTACACAAATCTTTATTGCACATTCAGTGGAGTGTTGCAGCTGGAGCAGCACAGGGCCATGCAAACCCCACTTTACATTGTTGGCCCGTGGAGGGCCAGCCAGAGTCCTTCAGGGAATGACAAGTACATCAGAAGAGGAGGAGTTCAGTCGGCAGTCTGATGGCTGTGTCATTTGTGACCAAACAGAATATGGCAGTCCATGTCGAGGTCCAAAGTGAGTGTCGCAGAGTGCATTGGGGGACAGTGGAAGGTGATGATGCAGAGGGCAGAACCAAGCAGAAACAGGCCACATGGCGGAGATGAATGCTACTTCGTCCTTCTGACCATGAAGGCAGATTCATCCGCATCTTCGTCCTCTGCTGTTGCATGAACCTCACATGTGGGTGGTGGTGTTCTGTCTCTAGCACTGTGTGGCAGTGACGCCTCAGGGGCCGGAGGTGGAATGTCTGCCGCACTGTGTGGCACTGACACATCAGGGGCCGGAGATGTGGATGGGGTGGTAGCAGCAGCATGCATCAGCGCCAAGCCTTGTGGCAGCAATGGCATGAGGAGGGTCTTTAGGGCATTGAGGGACCCAGCTACCTCTCGCTGGTGTGCAGACGTGGCAGCCGCTCTTTCCGCCTGTGTCCGCTCCATGTTTTCCATGACCCACCGCATGTGTCCCAACTCCCTCTCAAGATCGCTTGAGGCACTCTGACTAGACAGCCGTTTTTGTCGCAGTCAGGACTTTAGCGATGTCAGCCATGGTTCGTTGGAGAGCATGGAGCGGACTGTGGGTGTATTTTAGGGACTGTGAGTAGTCCCTGATGGGACTTAGACACCCACGTATGGCATCTTGTTTGGCTGCCATACAGTCTAACCCCACCTGCACCTGTTCAGCTTTTCCTGGCACCCCAACACACGGCATTGGAAGGCCATGTGTTGTTTGTGGGGGTCCTGGGTGGCAGTTGTGGTGGTGGGTGCTGCCTGCTGTGTGTTCTGTGCAGGGGGTGGGTTCTCCTCGTGGCAGCTGGGCCGCCCCGCTCCTGGAAGTGGGCTGTGGGGGTTCTCCACGAGCTGTTGGAGGGTGTCGGAGTCGAAGGTGTGGTGGTCCTCTTCGTCATCAGAGAAGAGAGGTTCGGACTGCTCTGCAGGAGGCGTTGGATTTCCCCCTGCAATGTGAAGGGGAGATGCAGTTTAACATTGTGTTCACATGTATGTTGACGCATTGTACATGTTCACGTTCAGACTGCATGACAGTGTACATTGTGACTGTTAGGGGGGAGCTGCCTATTTGATGCGGGACAGTGGACATTTCGACAACATCACGGATGTATGTTTTTACTTGGACATTGTCAACTCACATTTCCCTGCAATGCCAAATGTGATTGGCCAGTTTCTACGCACATGCGGCACCAGTTGTGTCCTCTGTTCAGTTGTGGACGTATTGCGGTTTGTACCAAATCGTTGTCAATGTTGATGTGCTCTGCATGTGATGTGTGTGTTTTGCATTCTGGGGGAGTTGCCCCTGCAGCTCTGATTTAGCTGCCCCTTATCCCTTACATGCGGTGTGCCTCTGGCTTCTGTGCTTATGCAGTGCTGAGATGTTGCATACTTGGGTGCATTGGTCTCTTGGTGGGAGTTGGGGGTCTGGGGCATAATTTGTCCGCAGATGTGCTCTGCTTAATTGTGCATGTGTGCCATTGTGCCCATCTCTCACGGTCGCCCCAGTACCTGGTCGTTACTGACCCTTTTGCTGTTGTGTCCGGTCATGTTGAGCAGTGTGCGGGCCCCCAACTCCTGCCACCGTCTCCCAACTGATGACTGTGGACACCATTTCCTCCATCTCGTCCAGCTCCTTGTGTGGCGCAGGACTGCCACATATAGCCTGCATTGCTGCCTTCCGGTTGTTTGCGAGTTTCTGCTTGGTTTTGGGCTTCACATTATTCCAGCGCCTTTTGACCTCTTCCATTGTCCTCTTCAACACTTCGACAGCATTCACCTTGTCCACGAAGGTCTGCGTTATTCCATTTTTGGTTGCCAGAAACACAGTGGAGGTGACGAACAGTAGTTGATGGTGTTCTATCACCTCCGTTATCAGGATCCTGATTTCCTGCAGACTGAACCGCTTTTTCCTACTCTTCTTTTCCTTGCCCTTCCCTGACCCCGAGGTCCCAGGCTGGTCCTCCGTGGGGCTTGTGGGGTTCTGGTTGTCCTCTGTACCTGCTTCGGCTGCCTCCATAGTGCTTCGCTGTTGATTGGCTTTTTGAAAAATGTGTTTTTTCGACTTTTATAGTGCATTCTCCCACATGACGCGTGGGACTTGCAGGCCTGTGGCTGGTTTTCGCTGATTTTTGTATCATGATTGGCGTCATCGCTACTATTTTCGCGTTTGTGATTTTAGCGCACACATTTGACGCGTTATCGTGAGACTATCGCATGGTACCGCCGTGTTGGGAATACCACGTTAACACGGTGTTATTTTCCCGCGGTAGACTGCAATATGCAAGGTTGCATTAAGCTAAATTTGCGATGGTTATCACACGTTCTTGAGAATATGCCCCTATGTGTTTTTCTTCTCGCAGTACTGTGCTCTTCACGACATTGAACAGCATAATTCTTATGTAGGGATTGATCCGTCTCAGAACAATAGGAGGGCTATAGATAGAGGTGGAACCGCTTGTATTTATAACGGTGATTCTCTATAGAAGGTATAAATCTCTGTCATTACCATGTGGATGTCTTAGACGCTATAGAACAGTTCAAGTATTTGAGTATTCACAAGGATGTTTCATACTTCGGTGAGGCTGGTATTCATAGTCCCTGTTCGACATATCAATCTTGAGACGCCTTATACACATGTTAGAGCTAGGCGATGACATACTGCTACATACCATCTTCATGGTCGTTTTCATTCATTTTTGCCTTGTCTATCCCGCAGCTAGCTGCCTCGCAGTCCCGTACTTTGGAAGACTCACTTTTCATCTTGACATTGTGTCCAATGTAACAAGTATTCTAGGCTTGCTGATAGAAAACAGGTAGAGTGGTTATTGAGTTATGGTAACTTTTGTCTTTACCTTACACATTTTTCAGTCTCTTTTTTTTCTTTTCATCTTTTTATTCCCTTTCGAGCGATCCTTTTTCTTTTGAAATTTTATCACATGGCGGTGGCACTTTTATCTTTTAATTTTTATTTTTTTTCTTAGTGCACAAAATTGGCTGGGCTCTTACTATTACACACATTCTGTGGCTCACCTTCTCTGGACAACTCTCTCTTTTCCATGCTCCACTATTAAAGAATATTAGATGTATTTGCATTGTATATTTATATTATGCTTTGTTGTTCCCACAGATTGTGGTTTTTTTTTACTTCAACTTATTTTGAGCCCCTTGCTTCGTACATCAAAATCCAGTGTACGACATACAGATGGCCTGTGGCCACTGACTGATTGGTTTCCCCTCAGCGCCCGGATGAAGTAATCTGTTGTGTACATCACATTTCCGAAACGCGCATCGCCGCATTTCTCCTTGTTTGTATTTTATGTTGAGAATTTTGTATTGAATATCATTTGTATGTATGTAATTGGGTATTGTCATAATTTTGTGCTCAGTCCTGGTATGATTAGCATTTGTACTGTCCCTTCTTGTGTTATATCTTTTTATTATTTTCATCCCTTTCTTTTTGATGTGTACATGGTACTTCATCTTTCCTCATCTAACTCTTGGGGCTTTCTTCACGTTGAAATATTTATGATATTTTTATATATATAAATGACATCTTAAAATGAAGTTATAAAAATAAATTATATATATTTTTTACAATAAATTTTGACTTAAAACGTATCCATGGGACTTGTATATTCCTGGATTCACTACCATTTCGAAAAATAAATATTAGGGAGAAGTTTTTGTTGTTATTTTGTATGATTGTCCATGTGTTCATAAGTCCCCTCTTACCATTTGCTCTTGTAAACATTGGCCTCATGACTTATACCATGCTTTATATAATGCTTACCGTATTGTATCACATCTTCACACCATTCTGACACCCATCAGACTCTGCTCATGCCAATACTGATGACTGACGTTGGGTTCTTATCTCTATTGTTCTTGTAAATACTGCCCTCATGACCTATACCATGTTTTGTATAGTGCCTATAGTTTTTGTACCATACCTTTGTTGTTATTCCTGTAAAGTGCTCTGTCACCCGATAGAATCTTGTTCGTGCCATATAAAAATCCAAGATAAAATAAAGTAAACCTTACAAATATGATCCCTGTCAATAAGCTGGTCCATGAGGTGTTTTAGCCCTCTGTCCTACTCTACTCAACCATGCATAACAATTTTGCTGCATGATAGTAATTCAATACAAGAGGGACCCCCAAGCCTCCATTAGTCATCTGCTTGAACATCGTGTGCACAGGAAGCCTCACCATATGAAACTGTTCAATGTATGCTGAATTTCCTTTGGTGCACCTTTTGGAAGTTGAAAGGGCAGAGTTTGAACTAAGTATATAAATCTAGGCAGAGCCGCCATTTTAATGGAACCTTTTGTCCCGAGCCAAGAGAGGTCCCCAGTATGACATGCCACTACTGCAACTTGGGCCTGAGGGAACACTGAAGCTCAAAATAATTGAAAAGTGTTGTGTCCTCCAGTGAAGGGTATAATGTATCACTAAGGTATGTGATATTTTTCTCAGGCCAGACCTTGGGAAACTGTGACCATATGTGGTCTCCTACCCAATCAGGATAGACAAATTCAGGAGCTGAGATTTCTGTAAAATGATTTAAAATCCTAAAGCAAGATCAAATCTATCCAGCTTGTCTAAAAGGGGTACTGGGTCATTCAGGGCCAGCAGCACATCATCTGCAAATGAATAGATTTTGTGCTGCTCCCTACCCATGTGAATGCCTTTATTTTTCTTACCTAATTTTACCTGCCAATGGCTTCATATATAGGGCAAATAAAAGGAGCGACACAAGACAGCCCTGTCTTGTGCCCCTTTCAATGCTAAACAGGTTGGTCACCTACCTATTAACAGAGGCCCTAGCTACCATGCTCACGAATTCAGTAGCAATGCCTTGACTCTAGAGCCAAAGCCATATGCTTCTAAGAACGTCCACTAAAAATGGCCACTGTACTCTGTCAAATGCTTTCTAAGCATTGACCGACGGGATTAGGGCAGCTTTTGGGGGCTCTATGAACATTGTCTTCTATGTGGAGGATCCATTGGGTATTGTCTGAGGCATTCCTACCTGGGCTGAATCCTTCCTGATACCAAAAACAATGGTCCTTGACCAATTAGTTAATACAAGTAAGCCACTTGCTTCACTTAGTCAATTAGGTTTATATTCTTGAGCTCAGAACCCAAAACACTTTCTTAAAGGAAGGAGCTCACAATACTCAATATACAATTCAATCCAACAAAGAACAACATCCAACCTTGTTTAGATTATTATACATATTCATTTATTATTGAATAAGGCAGTATAAGGTTGCTCCAAGAGGAACGTGCGTCAAAGGAAGGTGATTAAAGGGTGAATAGGTGAAGCAAGGAATGGAAACATAGTGGTAAAAGACATTCATTTAGTTAGCAACAATAGGGATCGGTTGTAATTCACCGTCCAGGAAACCTGGTCACAATTCTCAATCACAGATACATATTTTTGTATTTCAAAAGACCCAACAAGTGGTCTAGCACAAAGGACTGTATGTGTGTCCCAGGTAATAGGAAGTAAGCGTCGACGTTTCGACCCGTCTTGAAGGCCTTGAGGAGATTTGGACCTTGGCCGTGCGGATCTTCATCAGGACCAAAGGGAGGGGGGTTTGGGGCAACCTGACTGGGTGAGGAGATTAATCATCCACCTGATTAATTACGGAATTCCAGTTCAATGGGGGTCACCAGACATCCAATGGATGGAGGACTGCGTATCAAAGGTAGTATTCAAACTGTGGGGACTAAATCCATGCGCAACAGACGCTACTGTCTGGTTCAGGTCAGTCACTTGTGTGATCGTTACAGCGAGGTATAAAGTTCACTCGTAACCAGAGGCACAATATATGTGCTGGCAATTAAGGAACGTCCGTCTCCGTCGAAGCTCCCGCTCGGTGTGAGCTTAGTCCGCGTCCTTCCTGGGCTGGGTTGATAAGGCCCTGCATATATAGGCCCAGCCGTCCGACCGAGATACCATCAAAATGTTTTACGTCTGTGTTCAATAGGGATATCGGCCAGAAGGAGAAGCACAATCTCGGGTCCCTCCCAGGTTTTGATATAACTACAATTAGAACATTGGAATGTTGGAAGCTCCATTGAAAACAATGGAGTGCTCCCGGCATATAATGGCTGGTATAAGCCCGGAGCGCCAACATTCCAATGTTTCTTTGTTCACAGCTCTGGCTGTGAACAAAGACTTCAGGGAGCCTGAGGGGATTTCAATCACCTCGCGCTCCCTGTAGGCTTTGTTTTATTTGTTAGAACATTCTGCCCTCTAGGGGCGGAATGTTCTAATAGCCTTATAGCCCTTCGTAGCAGGGCTATACCGGCTTTTAAAGTCCCTCTGCTTTGTTAAAGTCCCTCGCCTTCGGCTCGGGCCTTTAACGCTGCAGCGGGCCTTTAATAGCCGGTGTAAAGGCGATACTGAGGCCTCGCTCCTAGAGTCAGTTAATTGGGTAGCTACTTCATAATAATTGTATAGGCATGTAAGGACTGTGGCTTAATAAGGAACACAAAGTTTTATAGAACATGCCTGTGAATCCATATGGTTCTGAAGCTTTGTGGAGTCTTAAGTTATAGATGCACATCATCACTTGCACCAGTTCAGTGGGTTTATCCAACGTGGCTATTTGGTTGCCGTTCAAGTGTAAGAGTTGTGTCACCAATGTATTCTGTTGTGTACTTCGCTAACTGTTTCAGCTGTATACAGGACTTTATAGTAATGTTTACATTTTTGCCTAATTTCTATGTCCTTTGTAAACAATGTACCATGGTTGATCTTAATCGAAGACCTCTTTTGATTTACTTGGATTTGTAGTTTGGATGTGAGGAGATTCCCCACACTATTGTCACCCTTATAATAGGACAGCTTCACCCGAAGAAGAGCACACTCAGCCCTGTATGTATCCATCTGCTTAAGATGCACGCAGACTCTTTCAAATTAGCACCCAATATGTCTTGTTCCTGTTCACTTTTGCATCTGTTCCAAGTCTTTAACTTTCACTTCAAGTATTTCTTCTTTCTCTTTGCTGTCTATTTTAAGCTTAGCTGACAGGGAAATTAGATGTCCTCAAATAAAGGTCTTTGAGGTGCTAATAATGTATGGTTCTTAGTACCTTCCTTATTATTTTATTTGAGAAACATTTCCAAGGCTTCTGCAATCCATGCTACATTATTCTTATTAAGTAGTAAGCGTTACCACAATCTCTATCTCCCTCACCTCATCCCAGAGGGACCTAAAGAAGTACATGCATTAGACCATGGTCAGGGATTGTTTTGCCAATTATAATTATGTTCATATTTGTAATTTTAGAACTGTATACACGTTGGTTGCCAGTTTATGTGCACTTCAGTAGGCTTGGGCTCAATATGGGGTCACGCCAATGGTAAATGGTTCATTGTTAAAGGTTGTGTCAGATTCCGTAGGTTTGATCTGTTTTATATGAAAGGTTACGACAAAGCCAGTAGGTTTGACTTATATATTGAAAAAAGTGTGTGCTAAATGCAATAGGCTTTCAAGGATGGATTGA
Source organism: Triturus cristatus (assembly GCF_964204655.1). Classification (NCBI taxonomy): domain Eukaryota; kingdom Metazoa; phylum Chordata; class Amphibia; order Caudata; family Salamandridae; genus Triturus; species Triturus cristatus. The sequence goes on along the minus strand of NC_140579.1, from coordinate 824,376,937 downwards.
TAGTACACTGTGCTAAAGCCTGCAGGCATGTAGTTTGCAACATGGAATCTCAGATATTACAATAGTAGACAATCAATTCAATTCAATTCAAAAACCTTTATTTCGATTGTTTAAAATCATAAAAGTACATAAATAAAACAATTCATAGTGATATATTCAATCAGTACAATACCCATAATAGAAATAAAGGTGACTTACTATTTTAACAACAAATAAAACCCCCCATTGAATTTATAGCAATCGATCAATCTGTATTGTTACATATCAGTTTCCTACGGATTAGCCACATTGCAAGTAGAAACCTGAAAACTGTTACCACGACAAGCGGATTTAAATCACTTCGCAAGACCCTGAAAAAATCAAGGTAGCTCCTAATACCCAGATTCAAGCAAAGCTGAATAATCCATTTCTTCCGAATTCTGGCGTATGCTGGGCAAAAAAGCATAACATGAATCATAGTTTCCTGTTCAGATGAGCACCCCGGACAATTGTGCTCAAGGACACCTACCCATTTATCAGTAAATGAATATAAAGGAAGGGTCCCATATCTGAACTGTAGAAACAGCTTCTTTGCTAGAGTGGGCTGGATAACGTCGAGGTCAGGTACAAAGGCGTAATTACACTTAACGTCCAAGAACTGATCAGTCAGGCTAGAAGGCCTAACTAGACGGTAAGCTTTAGTGAGAAAGTAGTCTTTGAGTGTAAGGGCAAGACTTTTTTTGGAGATGCCTAAACAATTCTCTGGATTAGTCCAGAGATGGGCAAGGCCAATGTTGGATAGTGACTGCCTAACATACTGGAGCCAGGGAATCTTATCAGCCCCAAGTAAACCCAAGATTACCTTCAATTCATCTCTGTAACATGCCAACTCTGGTGTGCTCCAAAGCCTTTTCCAATACATCACCGGACGTATGGCAATGACCTCAGAAATAGGACGGATATTAAGATCCAACCTCAATGGCATGAGCGGAGTATTGATTGGAAGTGATAATAGTTTCCGCAAGAAATTATTTTCAGTAATAGTCAGATCATTTGTGCTACTAGAACCCCATAGCTCAGCCCCGTACAGTGTAGAGGATCTAGATTGGACACAGTAAATTTCTAGAGGGGCACTTATAATTTTCGAACAACAGTTCTTATGAACTTTAAGGATGCCCCCCACCGCCTGATTGAGTTTTAAATTGGCTTTAGAAATTTGTGGGGACCAACCCATCTTGTCATTTAGGGTCAAGCCTAAATACTCAAAGATAGAAACCCGATCCAAAGCGACTCCTTCCATTTTAGGATGTGGGTAATTAGAGGATTTTACATTGAAAGCCATATACTTTGTTTTGCCAATATTGACCACCAAATTCCTTTGTTTGCAAAAGCTTGTGAACTGGTCCAACACCCTCTGCATGCCCATTGGGGATTTGGACAGCAGCAGGGTGTCGTCAGCAAACATGAGGGCAGGGAATTTTCTGGAGGCCAATTTCGGTGCATCAATGTCAATGGCATCTAAAAGATCGGCAATAAGGCCATTGAGGAAGAGGGAAAACAAGGTTGGGGCAAGTACACAGCCCTGTCGAACTCTCTTAGCAACAGGGAAAGGGCCAGTCAGATTTCCAACTTTTCCGTAGCGGACTCTAGCATAGGTCCCGTCATGGAGAATCTTCAATTGATGACATAAATAAGGCGGGACTCCCATATCCAGCAGTAGGTGCCATAGCTGGTTACGATCCACCATATCAAAGGCGGATTTCAAATCCACAAAGGTCATATATAGGCTACCCCCGTCCAATATAACATGTTTCCAATGGAGCAACTAGAGCCTAAATAGTTGGTCCATAGTGGACGTTTTGGCCCTGAATCCAGCTTGAAGTGGGGTTAGTATATTATTCTCTTCTATCCAACTCTGTAGGCGTTGGAGAAGAAGCCTAGAGTACATTTTTTGGCTCACATCTATTAGGCTTATAGGCCTATAATTACCTGGATCAAGGGGGGATCCCTTTTTATAAATAGGGATAATTTCCGCACCCGTCCAGGTAGATGGGATCGGTGAGCCTTGTAGGATGGAATTGAAGAGAATTTGGAAATAAGGGGCCCAAAACTTTGGTTCGTCTTTGTAAAGGTCCCCTGGAATACGATCCAACCCCGGAGCTTTATTAGCTTGAAGCAGGTCCAAAGCCAAGTCCTCTTCTGGTAGGGTCCAGGGGGGTGCCAGCCAGGAAGGATCCTTTGACATTATGATGGCTGGGGGATCGATGCACCTACTAGTGTTAATCGAATATAGTTTTTCGAAATGGGAAGCCCAAGCATCCTCGGAAACATTTGGGTCAATCATGGTATTGCCCTCAGGGCTTCCAGAGTGGACAAGATTCCAGAATGTTCTTGGGTCTTTTGCCACGAGGGCTTGCCTCATTGCGACCCATCTTTGCTCTTCCCACTCAGACTTAGCTGCAGAAATTAGCTTTTTATAAACTCGCCTGGCTTCCCTGATAAGTAGGGGGTTACCTCCTCTAATGGCCTGAAGTAGTTCCTGTTTGGCTAACCTACATTTCTTGGTAAACCAAGAATTAGACTTGCCTGACATCTTTATATTGGGCGGACCTGAGGTGTAAAAGGAACCGCCCAATATAGCTACTAGATCTTTATGAATTTTGTCCATATCTAAGATTTCATCATCTGCACTGCTATTAGTCTCTCCCTTAAACACCCTGTCAAGTAGGGGGAGAATATCAGAGTACAAGCTGGCTATTGCTGTTTCGGACTGTTTCATAGTTTGCCAGCGAATCCTCTTGCCCCCTTGTATAATTCTTAAATTACCCGCTGGAGGAATAGCTGTATCTAGCCCTGAGTTCAGTAAATAAAAGTTTAAAGCAACTGTCAGGGGGTCATGGTCACTCTCTGTGCGTCTAATTACTTTAAAATCCAGGATATTGGGCCATAAATCTAGGCTCACCAAAACGTAGTCGATCACAGATTCATGTCCCATTCCCCTATAAGTTGGTTGTCCTGGGGTATCACCGCCAAATCGACCGTTACATGCTCTCATAGAGAAAGCATAAGTAAGGGAAGTTAGCTGAAGGGCCTTCGGAGTCCAGTTTTTAACTGGATACATATTAATAGGAGGTATAAGTCTAGCCTCATCTTCTACATTTGTCAGTGAAGTCACTCCGGACAAAGGCTCAAAGTGACAATTAAAATCCCCACCAATCATCAACGCTACCTCGTCATGGAATAACTCCAGAAGTTGTGACAGGGAATCTATAGTGGTAGAACGACCACCTCCTTGAGTACTTCGCGAATAGATATTAATAAGTGCAATCTTAGGAATCTTTTTATGTAACAAAAGAATGCACAGTATATCGGAGCTTATTATATCAACCCTCTTGATATTAAAACCAAGATGAGTGCCTACCCAAACACACAAGCCCCCCGAAGGCCTCCCTCGATGTCCCTTTACAGCAGGAAGCATATAAGTAGTATAACCTAATCGATGGATGGGTTCAGTTGACCAGGTTTCCTGAAAGAGACAAATTCCAAAGGGGTCAATAAAGGAGCACCATTCTGGATTGCCGATGTTAGTAGCAAGACCCGCAATGTTCCAGCTAAGAACTTTGAACTGGTTATCGATATTTGGAACAGTCTCTTCATAATTAAGATGGACGGGTGGGGGGGCTGTAAGAATTGGTTGTGTCTCAGTAACACCCCTCAAAGCTAAGGGTTCAGTACAAGCATCCCGCATAGGACCATTAGAATTGGCGTGGTTGACTTCTGCTTCCAAGGAAGCTGGACCCTCAACAGACATCACCAGCAGTTCACCATGATCTCTCTTGACGTCAACATTATCATGAACAATGGAGGTGTCTCGTTCAAAAGGGGGAACAAGACCAGCTACTTGTTTGCTGGGAGGATCAATGCATAGTGGCTTCACACTGATCACGCCCCCATCCTGGAGAGTCCTCAAACCCCTCGACTGCTGTAATCTTCAGTCGCACCCTTCCATGTCTGTTAACACATCGAACCTATTTATAGTCTCCAGCGGTGTAAATGGTCTTAGATGCTCCATTCCCCTTATGATGTTTAAATTGTGCCTAGGGGGAACAATATTCCACCCAAAGGGATCGGCAACAGATACTGGATGTTGAATCTGTGCAGGGCATCCCATATCAAGAGGAGCTAAGTAGTTCTGATAAATAGGTCCTTGGCCTCTTGCATAGGATGTAGGGAAGACCAGTGATCTTGGATAGAAGTACGTAAGTGCACGGGGTATGATGGAATTCATTCCATTGCCCGAGGGCCAATTTAGAATATGGTCCACCACTCGAGGGTCTCTAAAGTTCACTACAACTACATCACCCTCAAGATCTTTGCTTCTACCACCCAGCCATGAGAGTCGTCTGACATGCACTATTTCTCCATTAATATTACTTTTAATAGGTCTAAAAATATTAAGCCAGTGCATGATTTTATTTTTTAGTTGGACGAACCCTTCCCTTTTATTATCTGTCAATGAGGGGACCCCAGTCAAAACGACCACATAAGGCACGGCTTCAGGGGGGAGTTCAACCATTGGACCTTTGTTCAATGGCATCCTTTTATATCTGGAGCTCCCCACCCCCTCCTGCTGTTTATTTGCAAATACGTTATCCGTTCCTCTCTTCGATTCATTAGCAGATGTAACTGCTGGTTTGTTTGCCACCTTAGGAGGAGGTGGCCTCTGTTGAAGGGGTTCTCCTAGATTAAAAGGTACTGATGCAACTTTGGGGGTTTGACTATTCGATTGTGCACCCAGGTGTGAAGAGGGCATCGCCGTATTCGCAACATCCCTTATTGCAGCGTCCTTGCACCTAATAGCACACTCTATGGTTTCGAGACGTTTCTCCACCCTCTTAAGCTCCTCTATGATTGGAGAAACAAGGGACCTAAATAGATGTTCTATACTGTCTAATAGAGGAGAGGGGGGGCTATTTTCAATCCCAAATCAACAGAAGGGGCGGCAGGTACAGTAGTACTTACTTCCTTGTCTAGAAGAGTGGATTTGGGAAAATTAGCTGAGACAGCAGTAGGCGCCTGATGTGGTCTAATGTCCAATTTGGAATGCCTACCAAAATCTTTATGACTAGTCTTACATTTTTGGTATTCGCCCCCTTTTCGCCTTCTTTTACCTGGAGGAGGGCCATGAGCCTTAGGCGGGATTGTTTTAATCACCTTGTGACGGACGGATTTACTCCTGTTGGTAATAGGACTAGTTAGATTAGCAGTTAATATACTAGGGCTAGGAGGCGTGTGGTGGCTGCCAATCTGGTCAGTTAGAGGGGTAGGAGTACATGTAGAGTCTCGTAACAAAAAAGGGACGCTCGCAGAAGGTGTAAGGTCATCGATATCATTATGGCTGTCGCCACTCGGGAGGAGAGTCTGATACATCAGATCTGTAAGAGGCCGATTTCTCAGACTTTCGACCGACGCTCCAACCTTCGCTCTTCCAAGATTAACTCCCTGTCTAGTTCAGTGGGGACCCTTATAAAATAACTGTCGATTGTACCAGTTGAGAACCCCCCCGACTTTTCTACGATAACATTGGCCACACTCTGAGCCATAGCAACAGCGCACAAGCACAGATCAGTACAACACAATGGGGGCGTTGGGGAATAGGCCCTGCCCGGCCTCTTGCGGCCTCTGAGGGCCTAAGAGGGCCCGCCCTTTGCCCGGGCTTCGCCCCGGGGTGCGCCCCGCACGCGTCCCGCTAGCGCGTATGGGCGGATGTTCATATAGCAATAGACGTTGCCGTGAAGAGGCGGGCCGAGAAGAGCAACCAGGTGTGCTCAATGAAGTCCGCACAAGGAACCCTGGTCCTCGCAGTCCCGGCAGTCAAGCCCCCACAGCGTCCAGCGCAGTCCCAGCCTTCCCGCTGGATTAGATATTCCGGCAAGGGGACAGTCCTCCTCCGATCAGCACAGAGTCACAGCACACGAGCGGCTCCCGCGAAGCGGGGGCCGCGAGTCGTTTTGTTGTGGAGGGAGGCGGGGCCGAGAAGAGCAACCAGGTGTGCTCAATGAAGTCCGCACAAGGAACCCTGGTCCTCGCAGTCCCGGCAGTCAAGCCCCCACAGCGTCCAGCGCAGTCCCAGCCTTCCCGCTGGATTAGATATTCCGGCAAGGGGACAGTCCTCCTCCGATCAGCACAGAGTCACAGCACACGAGCGGCACCCCACAGCACACGAGTAGACAATCATTATTATTGTTATAGTAGGCAATCATTTTGGTGCTGGTAACTCACTCAAACAATCTGGAGATCGATGATTTGCCCAATGATGGAAGTTAGTCGGCCTTGTTAGGAGGAATTATATATTGTTTTGAAAACTGTAATTTTTATGTTTGCAATTGTATTACCATGTACCTTATGGATGCCTTCTGGCAAAGTGTACTCAATACAGTAGGTCTCAGTTGGTTATGGTGACAAACCAATAATAACTATAGGCCTTATTGGTCCATTGGGAAAAGGTATACCAGATGCTATAGGTCAGATCTGTGTATTGTGTAAAGTAACATCAAAGCTAATAGACCTTATTTATTTATTATGAAATGCATATGTTACAGCCAATAGGCTTTTAAAATGGATTGTTCTTACACCATGATAAAGCCTGCAGACATGTATTTTGTTAAATGTAATCGTTCATTCTGTAAATCTTTATTCGGCTATCAGAAACAGCCATAAACATACATATGAAATAAAACAAATAAAAAACAATTAAAAGTCTTTTGAAATAATACATACAAAATAGTGGTAAAATTAATTTGCTGCAATGTTTCATAATACATTTCCACACATTAATAGCTTTCAAGATAAATTGAGCAACATTATAACACACAGACGGTTCACTTAGTGTCACCATATATTTCATAGCTGCTTTATGTGATCTAATATTCTGTGCAACAAACATAGGTTTAAGATAAAAATCCCCGAGATTCTGGTAAAATTTACAAAACAATAAAAAGTGCAGTGTGCTTTGTTTGCTTTGATCATCGCAAGGGCAAAGAGCCATATCAGATGGACAGGACTTCATAGTTGGGAAGGCAACTAAATTGTGCACGATGCCACATCTCATTCTTACCAACAGAAAACGATGCTACATATCTGTCACATATGATAAATAGCTATTTCCCCCCTCCTTCAGGTTCAAAGACTGACTGTCGATTTGTTCCTATCTTCCATTGATCGTTGATCCAATCTATATTTTAAAAAGGTTTATTTGATCCTCCTCTTAGTTAATAATAACACCTAATGGCTATGACCAGATAGATAAATTGAAAAGCCTGTCATGGGAGGAGTTGATATACAGTAACCAAGGGATACTTAGGGCATCATTCAAGGCTAAACAATCTGAAATGATTATTCTGGTAAAACCACTTTCTTACTTAGCCCATAAAGAGATCCACAATAACAAAGGTCTGACCAAAAGAAGATCTTCTAAGTACTGTGGGCCGACCTCATGATGCCTTTTCTTCTTTTGTCTCACTCATATCCTATATACAAATTAAGATACTTTTGCACATTGTGTCATGATACAACTAAATGGGCTACACCAAGTTTTGCAGTAATGTGGTTAACTATTACTTATCTTAGTGATATGATATGAGCATAGTTCTGTGTAAAAGCTATGTGAACTTAGTTTAGTAAAGTATTGAAACAAAAAAGCATCCATTCTCAACTCCTGTTCTCTTAGCCACGACCATCATTTAAAGTGGGTCAGATCCTGTAGGATCAAATTCAGGGGCGTCTCCTCCGTTATGGTGGAGGAGCATCACCCCATTGAAAAATAAAATGATAATAGAACTTTATTATTTTTTTATTTTTCATTACTCCCAGGCGAGGTTAGAGTGGGGCCATCATGCTGAGCATCACAGTCAGGGAGGAGAATTTGGGCACTTGTAAATGCGCAAGTCTGTTTGGCCGGCAGTCTCAGGCCTGCCAAACAGACATGCACACTCATGTTTCGCCAACCCAGCTGTGTTGTACAGCCAGGTTGGAGAAAATCCCAAGGCTCCCTGGGCCTGAGCGAGCATCAAGTCAGCCCGCTCATGCACTACCAGCATGAGAGCAGAGCTGTGATTGCCCCCTGGGAGCTTGTGCAGCGTGACCAGCATAGAAAGAGGAGCTCCGTGGCGGCAGCTGCAGAAGCAGGTAATTTTGTTTTTTTTAAATTATTTTCCCCTCACTCCCGTCTCCCGTCCACCACCACCCACCCACCTGCCGAGTAGCTGCACTGCCCCAAAATTGGAACAGCTGCTACTGGTCAGATTACAAACTGACTCTGAAATGACTCCCCATTGGACTACATATTCATGTCCTTAACTGTATAGGCAAACACATTGATTGATGTCTCAACAATGACTGTAAAAACCATTAATGTAATCCACGTGAGCGATGCAGTCTGTTTATGTTTCATTTGTTTTACTTTATCTTGCATTCCTCAATGGTTATTTGCTTTTAACAAACATTATGTTTCTATAGTTTTTTCAAGCAACATATGACTAGTATGTAGTGCATACTGTGTACTGAGTTGCCTCTAGGTGTCCGGGTGAGTTCAGATTATGGGTGGGTGTTTATGACGGTGCACAAATAAGACCTCTGGAGCAGAGTCTTTGTGACTCTTTAACTGTGCCTGTAAATGGGTCTTAGAAGTGTGCAGACTATGTAAACCTTGGCAGGGTACACAGAGCAATGCACATATATGCCAACCGCATAATACACAATTAAATCATTGTTGTTGCTGTGCAGTTATCTGACACAGTTAACGATGTGTAAAGCACAGGATTTTAGTTTACATGTGTTAAGCCACTCCCTTAGTTATATTTTTAAGCCACTATCTTTATTGCGGAAGACCACAACTCTTGGAAAGGGTTCTTAGTTATGCTACTTTGGTCACGCTCTTTCCAGAGACCCCTTTCCCTTTCATACCACTTAAAGCACTGTCCTGCGGTATTCATTCCCTCCCTTACAGATACTTGTCAACTATGCTCTTTCTAAATTTACCAAAATACACTGCAAAAGTCTCCCACATTTTCCAGTCTGAATCCTTGACGGTACTACAAAGAACCCTTTCTACACATGTATCGCCCAAGTATACTGCAGATGGAGTGGCAGAATCCATTGCAGAACTTCACTTATGCTCCTGTTGAAATTTACTTATTGTTGGAAGGCGGACCCCGAGGAGTCGGTGAGACCACCAAGGGGGGGGCCCTCTCACTGCACGAAGTAGCCGAGCGCTGCCGAGAAGTCTCCTGAGAGATCCTTCTCCTATCCCGTACTAGCACAGTAACACCACCACACCGGACTCAAGGAGGTTGTCTCAAGACAAGCAATTCTTTATCATCAATAAAAGGTTACGAGTTCAATATTTACACGAAGGGATCGAGGGATCCACCAAAAGTCTCAATGTCTCTTTGGAAGGGTAGGGGTAGCGGGACAGTCTTTGGCAGGAATGTGGTACGAGGGTACCTGGGGCCCAGTTCTTATCCTCACGCTGGAGGACCTCCGATCTCGGAGGGGTCGAGCCGCGACGGCGTCAGCAGGGCTCTGGCGTACAGTTCGTGGAGAGCCGCGATTCAATCAGCAGGGCTCTCAAGATGGTTTCTGCTCAGCTCGAGCCGCGACGTCGTCAGCAGGGCTCCGAGGAAGGTTCCAGCGAGGTTGGGCCGCGACAGCGTCTGCAGGGCTCCGATGTTCCAGGTGGTTCAGAAAAGGGTTCACAGGAGGGAGCCGCGACGCAGTCAGCAGGGCTCGTGATGGTTCCGGCAAGAGTTCGTCTCCGTAGGGTCAGCCGCGATTCGATCAGCAGGGCTCTCGACTCCGGGATACAACTGCCGAGCTGTGGTGGGGTCGCCCCAGATATAGGTCTGGAGCCCTTTGATGTCCGGACCTATGCGCCCGAGGGGGCGGAGTGGCCGGGTGGAGGTGGCCAGACGCCCAGCAGGAGAGGCGCCAGGCCCATGGGAGTTTGCAGGGCGATCACACCTCGAGAGGGGAGGACAGTTGGGGGTCCCATCGATACTGTCCTCCGCCGGGGGCGATGAATGGTTCCTGCGGCACCCCCTGGCCAGTTCGTGGTGCCTCGATGTCGGGGCTTCGCTGGGGTCGAGGCTGGGTTGAGCGGGGTCGCGCCGGCTGGGGCACGGTGTGACGTGGATGCCAACAAGATGGCGGAGCCACGAGGAGGATGCGACCACGTGCAGCTCCGGGTGAAGGGCCTTGGTGCAGTCCAGACGGGTGGCCCGTGACGGCCGGGGCGGGGAACGGCCACAATCCAGGGGGTTAAGGACCACGCCACGAGGCCAGGTCCAACAGGCGTCCCCCCCAGCCGAAGGCATGGAGAGTCACCCATCTCCTTGGGGATTCTCCTCGTCAAGGCGGAAGAAGCGGGACAGGCCGTCGGCGTTGGCGTGGTCATTGCCGGGCCGGTGTTCGACGTCAAAGTCCAACCCTTGTAGCGAGATGGACCATCGCAGCAGCTTGGGGTTCTCGCCCCGCCTTCGCATTAACCATTGCAAGGGCCGGTGGTCGGTCTGGACCCGGAAGTGGGCGCCAAAGAGGTAGGGCCGGAGCTTCTTGAGGGCCCACACCACAGCGAAGGCCTCGCGCTCAATAGTGCTCCAGCGATGCTCCCGGGGCAGTAGTCGCCGGCTGATGAAGGCCACTGGTCTGTCGAGCCCCCTTTCGTCAGTTTCGGAGAGGACGGCCCCGACCCCATACTCGGAGGCGTCCGTCTGTACCACGAACTCCTTCTGGTAGTCCGGGGCTTGCAGCACCGGAGCAGTACACATGGCCGTTTTGAGGGTGTCGAAGGCTGTTTGGCAGCGGGGTGTCCAGTGTACCTTCTTGGGCTGTTTTTTGGACGTTAACTCTGTGAGGGGGCCAACAATGCTCCCATAGTCCCGGATAAACCGCCGGTAGTATCCGGTGAGGCCTAGGAAGGCCCGGACAGCGGTCTGGGTAGTGGGGGGTTCCCATGTCTGGATGGCATCTATCTTCGCTTGGAGGGGGGCCACCTGCCCGCTCCCCACTTGATGGCCCAGGTAGGTCACGGATCCGTGGCCGATTTGGCATTTGCTGGCCTTGATTGTGAGCCCGGCCCGCTGGAGGGCGGCCAGGACGGCCTCCAGGTGGAGGAGGTGCTCGGCCCAGTGGTTGCTGTACACGGCAATGTCATCTAAGTAGGCCGCGCTGAAGGCCTCAAGCCCGGCCAAAACCTTGTTCACCAGTCTTTGGAAGGTGGCCGGGGCGTTCTTCATTCCGAAGGGCATCACCCGAAAGTGGTAATGCCCATCCGGAGTCGAAAAGGCGGATCTTTCTTGGGCGCCGGGGGTGAGCTGGATTTGCCAGTACCCGGCGGTGAGGTCCAGCGTGCTCAAGTAGCGAGCGGCCCCTAGGCGGTCGATCAGTTCGTCGGCCCGGGGTATCGGGTGTGCGTCCGTCTTGGTTACTACATTCAGGGCTCGGTAGTCCACGCAGAATCGCAACTCCGGGGGGTGACCGGGAGCTGCGGCCTTGGGCACCAGGACGACAGGGCTGGCCCACGGGCTGTCGGAAGGCTCGATGACCCCCAGGGCCAGCATCTTCGCTACTTCGGCCTGGATGCAGGCCCGCACTCGGTCAGGCACCCGGTAGGCTCTGTGTCGTATGGGGGGGTTCTCCCCGGTGTCGACGTCGTGGACGCACCAGTGGGTCACCCCCGGGGTGAGAGAGAAGAGGGCTGCGTAGTCCCGCAGTAATCGCTGGCAGTCGTTGCGCTGCTCCGGGGTCAGGGACGAGGCGAGTTGGACCCCTTCGATCGATCCATCGTGACTGTCGGATTGCAAGAGGTCGGGCAAGGGCTCGGAGTCGTCCTCGCCCCCCTCGTCGGTCGCCAGCAGCAGGCTCAGTTCGGTCCGGGCGAAGTGGGGTTTTAGCCTGTTCGCATGTAGGACCCGGAGGGGGTTCCGGGGGGACTCCAGATCGACCAGGTAGGTGACGGGACTTTTCTTCTCCACCACCTTGAAGGGCCCGGTCCACTTGTCCTGGAGGGCGCCGGGTTCGACCGGGGCTATGACCCATACTTTCTGACCGGGCTCGAATTCTACCGTAGAAGTGTTGCGATCGTACCACCGCTTCATGTCCTCCTGGCTGGCCTCGAGGTTGGCTTCGGCTATGGCTCGGAACTTGCGGGTCTGGTTTCGGAGGGTCAGGAGGTATCGGTAGACGTCAGGAGGGGCGCCTCGGGGCTTCATCTCCCAGCCCTCCTTGACCAGGCTGAGTGGTCCGCGGACCGGGTGCCCATACAATAGTTCAAACGGGCTGAACCCCAGGGACTTCTGCGGGACCTCCCGATAGGCAAACAGGAGGCAGGGCAGCAGGACATCCCATTTCCGCCTGAGGGGTTCTTCCAGGCCCTGGATCATCCCTTTCAATGTTCGGTTGAACCGCTCAACCAGTCCGTTCCCCTGAGGGTGATATGGGGTCGTGAACTTGTATGTGACCCCGCATTGTTGCCACAGGGACCGCATGTACCTGGAGATAAAGTTCGTGCCACGGTCGCTCACCACTTCGCTGGGGAATCCCACTCGGGAGAAGATCCCCATCAAGGCCCGGCCTACCACAGGGGCCGTTATAGTTCTGAGCGGGACCGCCTCCGGGTACCTGGTGGCGTGGTCCACGAGGACCAGGATGAAGCGGTGGCCCAGGGCGGTTTGGGGGTCCAGGGGTCCCACAATGTTGATTCCGACTCGTTCAAACGGGGTGCTGACGGCGGGAAAGGGCTGGAGGGGGGCCTTGACCCGACCCCCCGTCTTTCCGCTGGCTTGGCAGGTCTGGCAGGACCGGCAGTGGTTGTCCACATCTCTCCGCATCCGGGGCCAGTAGAAGTGGGTCACCAGACGACTGTACGTTTTGTCTTGCCCCAAGTGTCCGGCGAGGGGCACATCATGGGCCAGGTTGAGAAGGAACTCCCGGAAGCGGAGGGGGACCACCAACACGCGGCCGGCCCCGAGTTCTGCCACTTTCTGTTCACTGTACAACAGGCCCTCGGCCCAGTAGATCCAGTGGGTGCCGGTCTGGTCACCGTTGGCTTGCGCGGTCGCCTGCTGTCGGACCCCTTCGAGAGAGGGACAGGACTGTTGCTCTTGCTGGAACTGCTCTCGGGTGGGGCCCCCTTCATGTTGCCATTGCGTCAGTTCTGGTAGGGCGCTCGGAGAAGCCATCTCTTCGGGGGAGGATTCGCTGGGCCCGGGGTCGGTGTCCGCCTCCTCCTCGCTGCTGGCGGGAGGGGGTGTGAGCCCCTCGGGTCGGGCAGTCCCGGAGGTCGAGGAGGAGCGGGGGGCCTGGGCGGTCATGGACCGGGTGATGGCGCAGGCCCAATCAGCCAGTCCCAACATTCGGAGGTGCTCTCGTCGTTCTACTTGAGCCCAGGGGGAACTCTCCAAGTCGTTCCCCAGGAGGCAGTCGACCGGGGCGTCGTCGCGCACCGTCACCTTCAGCAGGCCCGTCACCCCTCCCCACTCGAAGGGGACCAGGGCCATCTGGCATAGGCTTTCACTGTTGTCGGCCGTCCGCACAGGGCACAGCACATTCGGTAGAATCTGTTCAGAGGTCACCAGGTGGCAGCGGACAGCGGTGATACTGGCGCCGGTGTCGCGAAGGGCTTCGGCCCGTTGTCCGTTGACCGTGACCTGCTGCCGGTACTTCTGGGTGTTGGTTGGGATGGGGGTGCAGGGTACCATCTCTCGGCTACCCAGGCAGACCAGGGACATGGCTGCCGGCTCCCACTCAGTGTTTTCTCGGTCGAGGGCCTCTTCTTCCTCCTCTCCCCCCAAGGCGGCGGCTGTCAGCTGCCGGGGCGGGGGCCCGCCGGCCCCGTTTCTTCGGTTCAGGGGGCAGGCCGGGTCGCTGGCAAAGTGTCCGGTTTGTTGGCAGCCATAGCAGGTCACTGGTGGCCGTGGTCCGGGTCGGGCCGGGCCCACCCTTCGCGCTAGGCTCGGGGAGAGATGTGGCTGCGGTGGCCCTCGAGGGGGGCTCCTGGGGGCCCCAGCGGGAGGGTCTCGGTTCCTGTTCGGCCCTCCCCCCCCACCGCGCTGGCGTGGGGGTCCGTTGGGGTTCCTCTGGTACTCCCCCATTGAGCTCCGGGGGACCCGGGAGTTGACCCATCGATCGGCCTCGACGGCAAGTTTTCGCGGGTCGGTCATTTTGCTGTCGAGGAGGTGCTGTCTCAGTTCCACGAAGCAATTGTTGGAAAGATGTTCCCAGACGATGAGGTCGACCAGTTGTCCGTAGGTGGTTACTTTGCTGCCTTTGATCCACCCTTCTAGGGCCCGACTGAAAAAGTCCACATATTCCACCCATGTGGTACCCGGGATTTTCTTGCAGTCTCGGAACCGCTGGCGGTACATCTCCGCTGTTAGCCCGTAGCGGGTGAGCAGGGCCTCCTTCATGTGATCGTAGGAGGTCATCACCTCCTCCGGTAGCTGGAGCAGCGTGTCCCGCCCTTCACTCAGGAATCGCCCCCACAGGCCTGCGCCCCAGTCTTTTCGGGGCACCCGATGGGAGGTCATGGCCACCTCGTAGGCCTTGAACCATTGTTGGATATCGTCATTCTTGTAATACTCCTTGACGACCTCCTTCGGGATATGCACCTTGGCCTCGGGGGGCGGTAGAGTGTCTCTAGTACTGGGGGTGTTGGTCCCTCCGTTCTTGGCCTTGATCTCGAGCTCCTTGAGACTGCGCTCGTGCTCAAGAGTTAGTTTTTTTTCCTCCAACTCCCGGTGTCGTCTCTTCTCTTCTATTTCTTCTTGAAGGCGTAGCTGCTCGAGGGCCAGTTTCTTTTCTGCCAGCTGGAGTTCGCCGTCCAGCCGCAGTCGGGCGAGCTCTAGTTCGTGGCTCCGGACCTTTTCCCGCTCTCGTATTTCTTCCTCGGAGAGGCCGGTTTCTAGGCTCTTTCTTCCTCCGGTTGCCGGGGTCAGTGCGGTTGCTGTGGTCTCCGTCAGGGGCAAGGGCCCTTCTTCCTGGGAGGGGCCTGCCCCAGCCTCCAACCATGCCCTCAGAGCTTTCTGCATCTCTTCCTTGGTACCGAGGCTGCTGGTTGCAATGCCTTTGTCTCTGCAGAACTGTCTTAATTCTTTGTGCGTATATTCTTCCAGCCGTTCGGGCTGGAACTCCATTGTCGCGTTGTTTTCCTGGCTGCTCATGATGCTATTCGTTTGGATGGGTAGCTAGTGGGTACTGGCTGGTACGTACTGCGTTCGGCTCGGATCCCGTCGCTGGCCACCAAATGTTGGAAGGCGGACCCCGAGGAGTCGGTGAGACCACCAAGGGGGGGGCCCTCTCACTGCACGAAGTAGCCGAGCGCTGCCGAGAAGTCTCCTGAGAGATCCTTCTCCTATCCCGTACTAGCACAGTAACACCACCACACCGGACTCAAGGAGGTTGTCTCAAGACAAGCAATTCTTTATCATCAATAAAAGGTTACGAGTTCAATATTTACACGAAGGGATCGAGGGATCCACCAAAAGTCTCAATGTCTCTTTGGAAGGGTAGGGGTAGCGGGACAGTCTTTGGCAGGAATGTGGTACGAGGGTACCTGGGGCCCAGTTCTTATCCTCACGCTGGAGGACCTCCGATCTCGGAGGGGTCGAGCCGCGACGGCGTCAGCAGGGCTCTGGCGTACAGTTCGTGGAGAGCCGCGATTCAATCAGCAGGGCTCTCAAGATGGTTTCTGCTCAGCTCGAGCCGCGACGTCGTCAGCAGGGCTCCGAGGAAGGTTCCAGCGAGGTTGGGCCGCGACAGCGTCTGCAGGGCTCCGATGTTCCAGGTGGTTCAGAAAAGGGTTCACAGGAGGGAGCCGCGACGCAGTCAGCAGGGCTCGTGATGGTTCCGGCAAGAGTTCGTCTCCGTAGGGTCAGCCGCGATTCGATCAGCAGGGCTCTCGACTCCGGGATACAACTGCCGAGCTGTGGTGGTGTCGCCCCAGATATAGGTCTGGAGCCCTTTGATGTCCGGACCTATGCGCCCGAGGGGGCGGAGTGGCCGGGTGGAGGTGGCCAGACGCCCAGCAGGAGAGGCGCCAGGCCCATGGGAGTTTGCAGGGCGATCACACCTTGAGAGGGGAGGACAGTTGGGGGTCCCATCGATACTGTCCTCCGCCGGGGGCGATGAATGGTTCCTGCGGCACCCCCTGGCCAGTTCGTGGTGCCTCGATGTCGGGGCTTCGCTGGGGTCGAGGCTGGGTTGAGCGGGGTCGCGCCGGCTGGGGCACGGTGTGACGTGGATGCCAACAAGATGGCGGAGCCACGAGGAGTATGCGACCACGTGCAGCTCCGGGTGAAGGGCCTTGGTGCAGTCCAGACGGGTGGCCCGTGACGGCCGGGGCGGGGAACGGCCACAATCCAGGGGGTTAAGGACCACGCCACGAGGCCAGGTCCAACACTTATCAAGCGCCTGACTTTTTGAAATCACTACACCAGGGGTTTCCAACCTCTTCTGCAACAAGAGCTACTTATGTTCAATGAGACTCATCCCAAGCTTTTGATATTACTGATGAAATGGTGACCACTCTAACCAAGATTGTCAACAGTGATAACATCAGTACATAATGCAGGGTTGCCATCAACCCCTCTGGCACCAAGGTGATAACTTGAGTAATAAGTATCACAGCTGGGGCATGCAGGCACACGGCACTGCCAATAACCCGGAAGCAAAATGTCATGATTTCAAGAACAACGGCACAAAGCCGCGAAGACACCTGGATGGACTACAATTCCCAGGTGGCGCAGCAAATGCACACGTTTCGTGATGTCCCGCATGCCCCGGAAACTAATAAAGGCCAAAACGACCTAGGGGGCGTTGCCAATGATTCTCGTAACACTCGTTCCAGTTCAGCGGCCTCGCAGTTTCCAGCCTGCTATCTCGCAACCCTCCCGAACTTCCAACCGGCAACCCCGAGTTCCCGCTCGCCTTCACTTCAGTTTCAGTTGGCATCATACCGCGAGGTGAGTGACAAGAAGTTCCATACCTTCTGAAACGCCCCCGGAGTCCCGGGCCAACAGCCCGCCGGTGCACGCTCCTCAGCTCCTCCGCCGAGAGCTCAGCGGTGCCCCAACATCATCCACACGCCCTCGGATTTCCGGGCCGACGATTTCCCAGTGCACTCTCCTCAGCTCCTCCGCCGAGAGCTCAGCGGTGCCCCAACATCATCCACACGCCCTCGGATTTCCGGGCCGACGATTTCCAGGTGCGCGCTCCTCTGCTCACTTCGCATCAAAGAGGATTGAGTCGAAGCGCGAGCACCACGAAGGGAGACTCGCCGAGATTAGGGTGTCGTCATTTCTTGCCTTCAGTTCGCTTCTCCCCAAACACTCGGGTTGAGGAGGCGTACGAAGCCCTCTGGCATTGACCCAACCTCCGTGGGTGAGAGACCCCCACAGACTTGGCGCTCTTCCGCCCATGGATTTCCGGGCGTAGAGTGGTAGCGCCAACAACCCTCATCCCTTGCTTCTCTGGTGACATCTCACTCACTCCTAGCCTTCCCGTGAGTACAACAGGAAGGCGCGGCAGGGGAGTGTAACACCCAGACAGCATTCGCAACGAGGAACAGCCTCCCAGTGAGAGCAACTGGGTCAAGGTGTTATCTTGTTGATCAGATATAGCCAGACCGGGGGAGGAAGGAGTATCAGGTAACGGGGAAATCACGACGAAGGTCTGGTGCAGTGGGAGGGGTCTAGGGGCCAAAACCCGTTTCTAAACCATCTGCTTATTTCCTTTCAGGTCTCTCTCCCTGCAGTCCCTACTCTTCCTTCCCTCGCCCACCTGTCTCCTGAGTCCGTGTGTTTTATACATATCCCGGACTGGGGACGGATGAGAGGTGGACCCATACATAGCGTCAGCGTCATCCCGAGGAGAGGATCAAAGGAGACAGTGACACAAAAGAGGGGGGCGAGGCAGGGGACGCAGTCTAGTTTTCCACACTCCCCTACTTTAACGCCCCTCCTGGAAGTCTGCACTAGTCACAGGAGGATTTCTCGGGTATTGCAGCATCAAAGCTGCACCTGGGAGTCGCTCTTCACCTGCAATATTGTGCTCAAACACAAAACTTACCTGATTGTTTCCCTGATGGCCTCATTTACGTTTCTTCCCGGTTGCCGCTGTGGTGAGTATTTGGCATCCTCTTGTTTTCTGCTCCACGTGTTGCTGCCTTTTGACGTTCTTTTTGACCTTCTCCCTTGGACCCTGCAAAGATAACAAGCATTTGCAATGCAATAGGTCTCGCATTTACACAAATTTGAGCTATTGACATTGCAAATACAAATGCCTCTTACTTTTGTTTTTAAAACATAAATAAAAGGCATTGTCATTTACAATGCCAATAGCTTAAACTCACGTAAATGCGAGACCTAATGCATTTAAAATGCTTGTTCTCTCTAGGTCTGGTCCAAAGCCTGATGGTAAAATAAATCCCAGTCCTTGAAAGTGCATGGATGGTGAGCCCCAACTACAAGCATCAGTTCAAATTAAGCACTGCCAATGGGTGTCTTGCAGTGTGACATTTTTCCTGATCACAAGTGCGCATCTGCCTCAAAAGGTTTACAATACAGTGCTAGGGCTGGCGAGTCCACACTTTACTTTGCTAATGCTTTTTTTCTCTATTCTTTATCCTTCTGTCTTATTTAGTTATCCTTTTGTGCTTAAAAGGGGTTTGAGGTTACAGTAAGTCAAAGTCAATAGAACATTTTCTTTGTGCCAGTAATATTAATATTTCCATTGATGTGCAAGACCTGTTCTAAATATAACTGCCTGCTAACATGCACCGTACTGCTCTATAAAATATTATAAGCAGGGTTTTCTTCTTTTTTTTAGATTATTTATTTTTTCCACTCGTGGCTGCAAGGCAGGGGTAGTAGTATGTCTATTTGGGGTGTAGTTTCTCTCTTACAAGACTACTGGCTTTTCGGGACATTCACACATGGTATTCATACTTCCATGCAAGGGCAATTAATCAGTGGGCTTATACCATCGGTTTGTTAAACTGTTATTCATATTTTGTTTCCACCCACAATAGCATACATTTTGGCCGTGTTTAAAGTTGCTTTTATAAAGTATTTTATGTGACACTACAGTAACATTGTAGTTGCTTCTGAATTCAGTGTTTCGTAAGATGATCGTTTCTTCTCGTCTCCTAATATTAATAATAGAATTTATCGAACAACAGAAACCATCACTAATAAAATGCAGTGGTTTTTTTTGTTTAATATTGTCATGGTAAGAATATGGTTACCACATTTAGGCTACAGCATGTTTTTATTTTTCTGGCAAATTTTTGCATTTAATTTTTTTTTTCAAATAGATAGCACAGCATTATTTTACTTACTATATTTTTTTTATGTGAGAGACTAATGCAACACTTTACCGTAGCTAGGACAATTGGCTTTGCCAATGCCTGTGTTTGACTGTAATATGATCTCCGAACCGTTGCCTTTCCCCGGTTTTCCCTTCAGCTCTCTTTCGCCTGCCACGTTCCACACAAAAAAAAACACGCTGCTTGAGCTCACACAGGCTCTTCACAGCCGAGTGCTTTCAAATAGTTATTGTTTGCAATTACTACAAGCAAGTGTTTTGTGTGTGGGAGAAAACCAGCATTGTTATGCGGTGTCTCCTTTTCGGTGGACATATTACCAGTGTAGGAGACAGCTCTTTGTTATTTACTGCAATCTGTTTTCCACGCTGCCCATGACCTCACATGCCCTCGCTCCATCTCTCCCCCTTGCAGCGCGCACAGAGCCGAAGTCCGGCTGCAGGGCTGAAACCTACACCGCCATGCTAGAGTTTTGGGGACACTCGCACACCCTGTTTAGGAACTGGACTACTTTGTTTATGGAATACTCTGAGGTCTAATTATAAAGTAAATGCAAAGCTGCCGGATCATAACACATTTCTACAGGAACAAAAACAGTAGCGAGGTTTGGAAAGTGAGGCCTCTTGTGGGAAAACTGCAAAGGAAACTGTTGCCAGATAAATACAGCTTAAAGAAAAAGAAAATGCGGCCCAGAGCGAGAAAGTGGAATAGCAGGAAGATCAGTCAGTTTCTGAGAGAAAAGAAAGAAGCATTTAAAACAACATTGCAGAACTCAAACTGAAAGAGTTTTGGGACATTACTACTCTTATGGATATATATTTGATTTTTGCAAAGTATAGTAGGGAATTAATTAATTCCACTGCATTTTCTGGGTCTTATTTTAACCTTACCTTTTATCTTTATGAGGTAATTATCAGTATTATCCTATTATCTTAGTAAGTACTTGGTTAGCACATACATTTAACTACAATCTGTGTTAACTTCCCTTAGGAGCACACTATATACGCAAGGATAGAGCTGATATACACCAGTGGGAAAGTGGGAGGTATCAGGTAAGAACGTATAATTATTGTTCCAACCTACAGGGCCGGACTGGGAACCCAAACCAGCCCTGCCAATTTTCTTAGACCAGCCCCTGGGTAAGCACTGCCTGGCCCTGAGAGGGTGGAAACGCTTGCTTGCTTGCTGCATTTGCTACTGGGGGTCGATACTGCAGCACTACTGCAAACCCGACCCTCAATAACAAAACCGACCCTCACCACTGCAAAACCGATCCCCACCCTTCCAGCCTCCCGGGGAAATGACCGATGCCTGCTAGGATCAGTACAGCCTGCCAACCTATGTATATATCGATCTTTACCTTAGTATGACGAGCACTAAAACACGCACTGTATGTTTAATACATACAGAGCGAACACTGAACGCAGAAGGTATAGGCAGCCAGGAGTCCTAATGCAATCGTCACGAGTGATTCTACTTCCCCTTTCCCCAGATTACTGTTCTCACTTGGATTTGCTTACCTTTCGGGTGCTTACAGGATTCTAGTGGCGTAGGGAATCAGCTTCTGGAATTCAAAGCTCTCTCTCACAAGACTGCAAAGCCCTATCATCCTTGGTCTTGATCGAACATTACAGAAAGTGTCTCCAACTCAAATAATAGCTTTAAATACATTTTGGAATTTCAACCAATTTTCTCCAAACATCAGCCTATGAGTTCTGCAAATACACACACTTTTGTGTCGAGTACTTGCTTTTTAATTTTGGTATACAATTGATAGTTCACCAAGCAAAAGCTTTTATCCTAGTAGGCTGGAATGCACATGGCAGAGCTACTCACAGATGACTGGAGAGCTACCAGTGGCTTAAGAGCTACTCATTGGTAACTCCTGCAATACATCCTCTCTCCTCCCAAATTCAACAAGTGCATGTTTCATGCACAGATTGAAGGATAGGCGGTGGCACCCCTCATGACACACATCTCTGGGGTCTCAATGATCACACGTCCATGCTGGAGCGGTTAGTACAAAATGTTGTATACTCCCCCATTCTGCATGTTTATATTAATCTGAATAATCAATTAATTGTAATATTATTAATTTGTTTGAAGTGATAACTCACCAACTATATTAACAAAAGAATTACATTTGGGAATTGCATCTTGCATGGCTATATTAATTGTAAACTAACTTGAGTACGCATATTAATAGTAGAAAACTAGAATATTGCATGTTATATGTCGCTTTGGTGATGTATTTGTGATTTGTGCTTTATTCAGTGAGTATAAACCGCTCTAAGTGTTGCTTCTGCTAGATAAATACACACACATATGGGTATTAGCAAGGGGATAACATTTTATTAGCCATTTCTATGTTTTAATTACGTTTTTGTGTTTCTTTTGCTTAAGTTGACCATTTCGGACTAAACAAGGTGGCTGAACGAGACGTTAGTCGTGACTGCCCTGACAACACGAGGTTCTGGGTAAAGTGCGCAGGCGTCACCGCCAGCAGCAGTGGCCTGGACCTGACCCCGGGAGAACATGTACCCTTCAAGGACGCTCTGGGAACCTATCCAAGACCAAAGACAAAGCTCAATTTAAAAGCCGGAACAAGCAAGTTTGATGACTTCATCGTACGACACCCTGAGAACTGTACCCCTCGACCCCAAGTGGACCAATCAGGACTTTCTAAACCCCGATCTTGATACTTTTTGACATTATTTTCATTATAAAAGTAGGTAGGGAATTGAACTGTCATCGCTTGCTCTTCTTTGACGAACTCGATCTCCTGACGTTATGCTGACGGAGAGGACGGTGACACTGCTGGACAGCTGTTATCCTGAATCTTTGAGACACTGAATTGCGGCCTAACTTTGCTGAATAAAATTCTTCTTGACTGACTGACTTAGAGAACAAATTTAGCCAGAATAGGTAAATATGATGCTCTGAAATGCTGATGATGATTTCTAACGTTTCTTGCAATATTTCTTAGATAAAGAATAATTAATTGACAAATGTGTTGTGTCGATTATTTAAGAAGAGAATTTAATGAGATTTAAAGACTAGATACATTATTGTAACACTAAATCTACAAACAACTAAATGATCCATCTCCTTATGAGAGGGATATTTTAGGTCTGAGGTCAATGTGTTTAGAGTAGGGTAAAGGTATTCCTCTCATGTCAGCGTTTGGAAGGGTATTTCCCTCAGAGAACAGATCAACGGAGTGTAAGTGTTGGACTTGGCCCTTCTGGCAGGTTCACCCCTGAACTTTTTGCTTTTTATTGGTAACTTGGTGTGGTGATTGATTTGGTTTCTGCGCACTTTCCCTGTGTCCCAGGGTAAAGTGCGTGCGCGCTGACTGCATGTGGTGAGATAGGCCTGCCCTCCCATAGGAATGCATGGGGAATGTATGTGTCCCTAGTAGTTCCTGATGCGTGGGGTGTGCAGGCCCGAGTTTGGTATGTGCGGACTCGTGTGAGTGAATGCTGCGCGATGATGTGTGCGGCGTGCATGTACCTAGTGTGGAAGTGCCACTTCTAGAAGTGGGCACTTCTGTGTGCAGTGTGTCTGGCGTGTGATTGGCTGGAGCTGGCTGGTGAGCCTGGCTCCAGGAGTCTGGTTGGGTCTGCCCCAGTGGTGAGTGTGAGATTAGCATGCTGATGGCTGGGGAGGAGTGCACCTTGGACCTGAATAGGGCAGGGTTTTCCCCACACACTGCTGGCTCCGCCCCCTGCGGTGCGACTGACGACCCTAGCCCTGCCAATGAATAGAGTGAGGGGCTGAGCACATCAAGGGTGCTCCCCAACCAGCTGCGACTGGTTTTCCCCCTCACCCTGAACCCAGAACAAAGGGATGTGGTGTATAAAAAGGGGCTGTGTCCCCTTACAAAATGTTCTTGTTCCAACTCGAATCTACCAGGGGCGTGCTGCTGCTGGGGCCCAGGGGAAGGCTTGCCTCCCTGGGCCCTGCCCAGCCCCTGGATACCTGGAGGATTTTCCCTTGCTGGGAGCTGCTTTGCTCCATCTTCAGATGCCCAGGACTGCTGGGACCTTTGGCTCTTTTTGTTTTATTGCTTTTGCCCAGGGCTTTGCTATAGTCCTCCTGCGCCTGAGCGCTGTATTCTGCTTTTTAAACTGGCCCAGCGGAGGGAGAGCGTGGGCTTCGCAGCGCCGAGCTACAGCCCCTGTCGGAGGGAACCCCCGTGGTAGGGATTCCCCATGATACGAGACCAAGCGGGAGCCCACTCCGCTGGTTATGCTGCCAATTACTTTTTATTAATTAGCAGGTGCCCACCCTGCTTTATATTCCAATTCCGAGGGAGCCTACCCCTCATAGTGCCTGTTCGATGTTGTAGCGGGAGCCCACCCCGCGTTTCACCGCCGCGGCCGGGGAGAACCGGAAGTCAGGTCGCGGGCTGCCTGACGTTGGGCGGGACTTCCGCTTTCCAAAGGAAGCCCCGCGCCCACGGAGTCCCCCGGAAGCCGGCCCAGAGAGGTGCGTCGATCCCCTCAGCGGAGCTCTCGTGAAGTGAGAGCCCCGCGTTCAGAGGAAGCGGAGCATTGTATGCTCCATCGTCGGCCCCGCAGGAGTTGAGGCGGGAGCCTACCCCGCCGTGAGAGGCGCGTACAAGAGAGCCGGTGAGTGAGGGCTCTAAGGGGGTCCGGGCCGCCTTTCGCTCCCGCCGAGGAGGGAGCCGATACCATTCTAAAATGCCTGTAAAGGCACTGAGTGCAAAGTTCTGGGGCGGCCCCGTCTGTTAGCGGGCCGCTCCCATGGGGGCATAGATTTGTTTAGAGCCCAGTGAGGCTCCAACGAGGCGGGCATCCCGTATTTTGAGTCCAGAGGGGACTCCACCGCCAGCTCATATTATTACTTCAGAGCCGGGTGGCTCCAACACGTGGGCAAGTTTGTTTTAAGAGCCTAGAAGGCTCCAACGTTTGGCCCCCCTCATTTCCTTGAGAGCCAGGGAGGCTCTAGCCCAGCATTAGTTGCACAGAGAGCGCCAGTGCGCTCCACAGTACTTTGGGGCAAGCCCCTTTGCTATATTTGCGCACCATTATTTTAGGAGCCCGTGCGTTCCATGGGGACATGTCATTTTCGAGCCTAGGTGGCTCCAACGTTCTGGATATTGTTTCAGGGGCTAGTGAGAGCCCCTGCCTACTATGTGCCTTCCCCAGCTGCGCAGCACTTAGTGCCAGCTGCAGCGTTTAGGCCCTTTGCTTGTCCCCAGCTGCCCAGCAAGTAGTGGGCAGCTGCTACGTTTAGGTTCTGGCGCAACCTGGACTATAAGGTGATTTTGGTGCTAGGAAATGTACGGTGTAGTATGTTTTGCGCACCCTGTGTTCATGCTTATGGTGCTAGGAAATGTACTGTGTATAGTATGTTTGGCGCACCCTGTGTCTGATACCTCTAAATGTGGTTATTTCTGCCTAGAAGGTTGTTTTACCTGTTTAGGTTGATGGTAGGGAGAATGTACTTCCCTGTGCGATGTGCGCCCCTAGTATAGTTATACTTAGGTGGTTAGGTCTAATGCGTTAGACCAATGAGAATTGCATAATGTGATTTATGCCCCGGTGATAGATGCAGGATAGGTTTTACACCTGATGCTAGTGTGATGACGCTGAGGTCATTAGTGCGCCAGTAGAGACTGGTGGTGCTCTACAGTTACTTTGTGTTATGTTCTACGTTTACTATTGGTGATTTGTGCTATGTTCTAAGTGCTAATTCCTGACAGTGGTCCATGTGGCCCTGTCCCCTGTATATATAATCCCTTGTAAATTCTGCCCGTGCCTGTTGGCACATTGTAGAGTGTGTGTTTTTATCTAATGTGTTGTGTATAATACAAAGGCTATTTTTATAGAATACCTTGTGTGGAGTTTCCTTTGTGGTGGGCCTTGGGTGTTGTTGCTGGGTGCGCGCGCAAACGCTTTACACATCGCCTCAGGGATAAGCCTGTCTGCTCGTGCCAAGCTACCAAGGGGGTGAGCAGGGGTTATCTTTGGCGTGTAACTTCCTTGCCCTGACTAGAGTGGTGGTTTCTGCCTGACTTTGGCGCAAGCCTTAGCCAACCAGAAATCCCATTTCTAACAGTAAGTATATTGGTGTTATGGGCCCCACCAATGAATGTATTTGAGTGAATTTGATGCTGAGGTAGTTGGTCTGTGCCGAAAAGGGAATTTGACGTTCCACGCGGCAACATCCACACTACAACAACTTTGACGCTTCTATAATATTTTTGTTTGAGTGTGGTGAAAAGTAGAACTCCTCGACAGCCATATCTGCCAATGGCTAAAGCAAGGCGTTTTAATCTTTACTTCAATAATTTCATGGCAGGCAACAGTCGCTTTCATGAAAAGATGCGGAAACAATCCCAGATGGCTGTTGTGCTATTGAAGTATCAGAAAGAAATAAAGGGTTAACTGTGGAATAACCCCGCAGAGAAAGCCGACACTCTTCTGGCCATTGCTTGCTCTCCATAGAGGACACCGATATGCACAAGGTCAAACAGCGCCACTTTCGACCTTGTTGAGTAAGTCTGTGTGCCGCAGAATCCCCATGTAATTTAATTCTCTCCGTAAGCACGTTAATTGTTCATGATTTGATTTGATCTCCCCATTCCCGGTAAGTAAATTGTCCTCTTATTTCACCGTCTCCAGCCTCGCTTCTTAATTAGGCCCAGATAACTCTCGTGGCCCGAGCTCGGCGATGGGGCCCATCCTGTAAATACATGGTGATGTTGGGGC
Source organism: Triturus cristatus (assembly GCF_964204655.1). NCBI lineage: Eukaryota > Metazoa > Chordata > Amphibia > Caudata > Salamandridae > Triturus > Triturus cristatus. The sequence goes on along the minus strand of NC_140579.1, from coordinate 824,350,840 downwards.
CTGATAAGGAGCGCGCGGGGCCCAAGAATGAGCCTCGCGCCCCTGCTGACCGTCCTCTTGGGGAGAAGCCTATCGCACGCTAAACAGATGGAATTATTCTTATCCACTTCTCGCTGCTGCCAGATTAATCAAGGCCGCCATTTTGACATCTTTACTCTCACAATGACAGCGTTCGTTTTTTTTTTAGTTCTCATTTTATATTATGAAAAGTTTCCAGTAGCATGAGCCTCATTAGTACAAGTCAGAGTCATGGTTATCTCTTCTCCTGGCCTGGCAAGCGCATGCGCTGGTAAGTGATTAAGATCTGGGGTCTGAAGTGACACCTGAGTTGACAGATCAGGCTGAAGAGGGGGCTGTAGTAACATGTTTCTATATCTTTGTTTGGTGGGTTGGAATGTGGAAGTCAAGGGATGTCATCAGAATGTATTAGAGTTTAGCTCTGGAATGTGTCACCTCATTCTGAGGTCGACCTGCTTCGGTGCTGCATGCACTTTGTACCTCTGAACATTAATAATGGAAGATTATTGATGCCGCGGAGTTTACCAGCTCTACACATTCATTCACACAACACTCAATTGGGCCCATATACATTCATACATGCAATGAGCTGGCAAATATCCACTGGACATCAGTTTTATTTTACCCTAGGAAACCTTTACACCAGTATTCTTACCATTCCTATCTCCTGAGTAAATGGACGTTCGATAAGATCTAGTAGTAAATTAGAATAGGGAGGAAAGACAATAATGCATTTATCTTTATTTTAAAGAACCACAGACTCAGAGGGAGTTTTAAAAGTTTATCTGAATCAATAATTTTGTGAGTCAAATCAAACTACACATGAATATACCAGAAATCTCCATCAGGAAAATAGTACAGTTAGCTTATAATCAGTTTGCATTAATAAATTATTGCAATGACAGCACCTGAGGAGAGAAAGGACAGAGAGCAAGTACGGAGCATTTACCCTACAGATATATTTACCCAGAATCCTTCCTACATGTGCCTCCTCGGTTGTTTCGCAAATTTTCCCTAATGTAGGATTCTTCAGTCAGATTGCAGCAAAATCGGGCAGCATCTCAGCATAGCATCAGCATCACAGCACCAAGTGTGTCTAACTATCTATAACTTACCTCTGTTATACCAAATTCAAGTGTATGATCCACCCCCAAATGTTTCAATTCCATGCTCACCCGCAAATTTGATTGGGCCAAGCAGTGGGGTGAGGACATCACACCATACCAAGTGCGATATTTTTCTTTCGTCTATTGTCTAACTCCCCGCCCCTTAATTTTAATACCCACAAGCTTTATTCCCACCAGCATTTCATATCATGATCGATACATTTGTAGTACAATGTTTCTTTGGCTTCCTCTCGTAGGGTTCACAAGTTTGTTTTCCCATGTCCTTGCTAGGCTTAGGGTTTGGCAGCCGTCCCATGACTTCATGGACTTGAGAGCAGAGAGGTAAGACGCATGCGTGGTTGACACAAAGGATAAGGACATCAGTCACCCTCTAAGGCCCAAATGGGAACTATTGATAAAGTCAAAGAAGAACACGTTAGAATACAAACTTAAATGAATTCACTGTATACCACTTACTTCTACTCTAACCCCATTTACTTAAATCTATTGCATTAATAGCTTAGTAGAACTTGCATGGGTTAGTTTCAGCTCAGCATGCGCGTTAGTGCTTTACCTTAAAGCGGTCTTTTTAGAAGCTACTGCGCAGCTGCAAAGTTTTCCCCCCAAGCGACAGAAAACGTCATACTACGTAGATGTAGTAGACGCATGCGCAGAAGAATTCCCGCGTTTTAGCGCCCATTTTAGAACACTCGGGTTACTTATTAAGACAGCACATAGAAAAGCTTCCCCTAGATATGATTATGCAAAATGTGGTGCAAAATTATTATTCACGGACAGATTGGTTATAGTATTACATGTTATTCGAGAGGATTGCACACAAGCAAGTTTCTTTTGCTGTGAAACCTTGCTCCATCATTATCTACTTCGTCATTCAAGTGTGATTACTACACTTAATTTGGCAACGAGCGGTCTACACCAAGTACCCACTTAGAAGGAATCGTTGTTCCTTTGGAACGGGTCCTGTCGCTAGGAGAACAACTTTGGCTATTGTATAGCTAAAAAAAATTTAGAGGATTTTGTCTAGGAACTCCATGTGCCCAGCTTGGATTTCGCTGCATTCATCAACGGTGCGGTGAAAAACAACAGAGCTCATATTTAAAATAAGTGTAACCCCATTTTGTTACTACTTACCAACAGTCATCTTTAACGGTGCGCCGTTTGTTTAAATCCCACATTGCCGCGTGCCAGCGCATCTTGCTCTTCAATCAAGCCTTCCACACGTCCTTCGTTCTGTGCGCGTTCCTCTGTTGTCACGGAGGTGTATTCTGGGAACGTGTTCATGAACAGAGAAAAGGGACTAATCGTGGCCACGTCATTACGCTACTGAGCAAGCACGGAGGCCATCTTGGAGTACTGTCGGTATCTCGGTGGTGAAAGGACTGTCACTTCATCCGACAATCAGTATCGCTTCATCGGAGTTCTCCTGGTGCCACTTTGCATTCTTCCTACTCTATGTAAACGGTATTGGATTATATTATTTACATTTTCCACATTTTCTTTCAAGGTGCATGCAGCGCTATACTTACTTTGTTCAGTCTTGTACACTACTTACATGAAGCTTTTCCAGGGCATTGCGCTCGGCTGCTCTGGTGTTACTTTATTTTTTGGCTGACTTGATTTACATTTACCTTATGTACTACTTCACTGTCTCTTCTGTGCCAAGTCATGCCTACTGGTGGAACAAATGCATCTACTAGTGGAACCAGCGCTGCAGGGGAAGTCAGTCTTTCTTCCATGCACATTAATTATCCAAATAAATTTTTACCAACGCCTGGAGAACCTGTGGTTACTTGGAATGACTGGAAGGAGTATTTTCTTAACTATATTGCCAACCTGGAAGACATCAGTGGAAGTTTCTTCCCTGAAAGGAAAAAAAGGATTTTAATGTATTCTTTGGGTCCTGAAGGGTTATGTTTCTACGAAGAATTAAAAAAAGCAAGAGGGAGTTGGGGGTGATATTGATGTTTTTAAAGCAGCCATATTAGATCTTGATGATCATTTTTCTCCTTCAGTGTGCATTGCTGTCACAAGACACGCTTCCTTTCACAGGAAACAAGAAAAACATGAGGGAATTAAAGAGTATGTGTGTGCGTTAAAACAATTAGCGAGTAAGTGTAGATTTGCACAATTGCATGATTAGTTCATCCGAGACCAAGTTGTCATGTATACTATGAATAAAAGCATACATGATAGATTATGGGTGGAAGGCGAAGGTTGTTTGAAAGATATAGTTGCTATGGTAAAAAAAAACGGAACTCTTGGAATGTTGTGCAAAAGCTACACTTTCTCATGATGAAAAAGAATCAGAGGTTGTAGGGAAGATTATGGAAAGTAAGACAGGACAAAAGGTGTACCGTAACTTTAAAGTTGACAAAAAGAAAGGAGACAATTTTGAGCAAAAGAAAAGTGGTAATCTGATTTGCTACAGATGTGGTAGTTTCTCACACTCTGCTAGGTATGAAAGATGTCCTGCCAAATCTGCAATAGAGTCTGCAGAAGGAAATCCGAAAACAAATCTAAAGGTAAAGTTGCTTGTGTTCAAGAAGGGGAGGAGGAGAGTTTTTCAACCTCAAGTGAAGATGAGGTACAGGTCAAATATGTTCGAAAGTAGTACTTAACATTACTGATGGGTCGTCCTCGAAACCCTTATGCCTAGTTTCACTTGGTGGTATTACTGTTCAACTTGCGGCGGACTCAGGGTCTCCGTTCACAATCATTTCCCAAGAGGTTTGGAAAAAACACTTCACTAATAATATTGGTGAATGGTTAGAACCTAATGACATTTCTCCAGGGAGATTTACGGGGGGGAAAAATTGACATTTTGGGGTATAGGATGTTAATCTTTCGTTTCAAGGAAAGACATGCTACTGGGAAACTCTATATAGCCAAGGAAGGACCATCAGTTTTAGGGTGGAAAGATCAAAAATCCTTGAACATTATTCTTGATCCAAACAGTAAGGAGCATCATGTGATGGGGAGGACACTAGGAAGTGGGTTTTACAAGAATTTCCGGAAGTTTTTGCTGGAGGTATGGGAAAACTCAAAGGTTTTACGCACGAAATTCGATTGAAAGATAGTGCAGTTCCCAAGGTATACAAAGCTATGAATTTCCCTTTTATAGTTAGAGATGAGGTCAAGACTGAGTTGGAGAAATTGTTAAAATCTAATGTTATTGAACCTGTGGAAGAGTCTGAATGGGTTCTCCATTGGTCGTTGTCCGAAAATCCAATGGGAAGGCTTGTTTGTGTGTGGACTTAAGGTATCTCAACAAAAATATGTATCTCAACAAAAATATACTGGTGGATCAGTTCCCCCTTCCCAGAATTGATGAGATGTTATCTTTAATACGGAATGCTAAGTGGTTTTCCACTTTGGACCTTTCTACTGCTTACCACCAGGTGGTGTTGGATACTGGAAGCAGACATTTGACCACTTTTTGCACACCGTGCTGAGAGTAGCAAGTGAAAATTTGCCAAGAAATCTGTTACGTACTTAGGGCATGAAATCCGTGACACTGGCATTAAACCCAAGAGCAAACTAGTGGAGGCCATTATCAATGCTCCAGCGCCTAAATCGAAGGATGAACTTAGATCTTTCCTTGGTTTATTCGAAATTTGTTAACCACTTTTCTCAGAAAACATATGAAATACGTTTACTAATGAAAAACAAGTCTACTTTTCATGGAATGATGCTTGTCAAAAATCTTTTGAAGACATCAAGAAAGCCATCGCTAATGCTCCCACACTACAAGGATTGAATCTTTTTGGTAACACATTTGCCCCCACTGATGCCAGTGGTACAGGTTTGGGGGGTGTATTGTCACAAATGTCAGAGCATGGTAATGAAGTTGTGGTGGCCTTTGCGTCACGTTCATTGTCTCCTACGGAGAAGTACTCCGTAATAGAACGAGAAACCTTGGCATGTGTTTGGACCAAGGAACATTTCAGGAAATTCATTTTGGGAAAGAAATGTATTTTGCGCTCTGATCATAAACCTTTGACCAAATTGCTTACTACAGACGGTCTTTCAAGAGCCTCAGCAAGAATTGCTAAAATATCTATGAGACTCCAAGACTTTGTGTATGAGATACAATATGTTCCTGGGGTTAAAAATGTCATTGCTGATTTTCTCAGTAGACTTTCACTACCCCTAAAGGAAATTGACCATGACCCCTGGAGTGATTTTTATGTGGCTGGTGTCTTTTCTGACACTGCTGGATTACGTATGAATGAATGGGAAGAATAGTACAAAAAAGATGAAATTTCACTTACCGTGAGAAATAAGATCAATAATGGTTGATTTGGTGATTGCAATGTCAACCCTGAATTGAGAGCTTTCTGGGAGGTACAGGATGAATTGAGTGTGGATGGCGGGTTTGTCTGTAGAGATGAAAAGATTATTCCTCCTAAAGGAATGTAGCAAAGAATTGTTTCTATTGGTCATGAAGGACATCCTGGTGTGTCTCGCACAAAAAGGAACATTAAGGCGTTGTACTGGTGGCCCAAAGTAGATTTGGAAATAGAAAGGTTTGTACGTTCCTGTGTTAATTGTGAATGCGTGGACAAGACTAAAAAAACACTCAACCCTCCTATGTCTTCTCTGGGTTCTCCCAATCTGCCTTGGGAAGACATTGCTTTAGACATTAAGAGACCGGTTTTGTGGCAAGATGGTGTTACCAAGTACATTTTGGTTTTGGTTGACCTTTTCTCGAGGTGGATTGAAGTTGAGGTGGTCAAGAAAGTTGACACTGAAACTGTTATTAGCTTTCTGGAAAAATGCTTCTTAAGAGAGGGCTTTCTTTCGGGGGCGTATCCAACCGCCGAGCATGGCGGACGTGTGGTAGAAGAGCTCCTGAACCGATCCCTGACACTGTGGCAAATATCCTGGCAACCTGGACACCGGAGTGTCAGTATGGTGTAGCGACCCCACAGAAACGGATTCGAGGACAACTTCGCACTGCGCACCCCGATGAAGTCTGGTGTGGAGATCTGTGTGGAAGAGGTGCGGGTAGTGCCATTCGCCCTGTGATATGTGCGACAGGGGAGACAGAGACGGAGTCGCAACCACAGAGACAAGTACATCTGCCCGTTTTAAGACAACCGGCACCAGCAGGGCCGACAAATAGAAGATACGTTGAAGCCGTCCCTTCTCCGGTAAGGAAACCTGGCGCGCCACAAGATGGCGGGCGGAGCCGCTCTTCGAATCAGACAGCAGAAATAGCTGCTGCGGGATCCCTGTGAGTAACTATACCCTCTCCCCACTTGGGTACACTCCCACCTCGTGACCTGGTGTGAGACAGTGGAATGAGAGGAGCGCCTACTGGTTGAGAGCAGACTGGCGGGGAGCTACGGGTGAACTGCCTACTGCGTCACACCCGTACATGCGAGATGGGGTGGAGCTGCCGACGAGAGCTGTGATGCCGTGCTGTACTGGGTGAAGTGGCCTCAGTGTGGGAGGCTCAGACTTGTGCAAATGCTGTGGGACAGCTCGGAAAAGGGAATCATTGGCATTGTTATAGTGGATTAGAGCGTCCTCATCGGTCTGACACCTGAGCACTTTCCTACTGCAATAGTCAGCATAAATAGGCCTACGCAGCGGTATGCTGGTGCCGGCTGGTTTGGGATGGCCCTACTGACGCTCTGCTGCTGTATATTGTGTGTGGAGGTTCACGCTGCCACGCTTAATGCACTGGAGGTATGGAGAGCGGTGGAATTAACTGAACGGCCACAGAGGATGATATCACTTTAATTGTGGTACGAGGGGCAGCTGCCTGTAGTGGGGGTGTGCCACTGGACTGCGTACATGTTGTGGAGCCTTCACAGAGGCTATTTATGCACTACTATGATCCCTACTCTGACTATACGCAAAGTTACTGCACTACTGAATGTGTGGAGGAGTATCAGTCAACGTATAGGTCAGACACTAGCTGCAAACTATGCCTTAGGGATTGTTCCGTGGCAGGGAGCTACACAGTGAGGGGAGACGGTCGCAACGGACCCCTGTGTTTCGGAGATACAACTCACGCGGAGGGGGGCATGGAGACATAGTGGGGCTGCCGACTGGTGCCCAACGGGTGGTGCTGCAGTGTGCGTGTGGCAGAGCCACCTATCTCGACTACTTGCCACCATGGGGTGCCCCAAGGCCAAACAACTGGATCCCCACCCCTGGATGGCCCACAGGGCATGGTGCAGGCCACCCAGATGACCAGCCCTGACCAGGATGTGATCCCGCCCACGGTGCCCCCTCGGAATGAGGACAAACTGGATTTGATACTGAAGGAAATCCGGGATTCCCGTACTGCCATTGAAACTCAAATCGGTACACTGACCACCAGTTTCAATCTACTGAAAGCGGACCACACGAAGCTGGCGGACAAGGTCAAATCCAATAGAATAGCTCTGGACGACTTGATACCCCAGCAAATGACACACACCTCTCAAATAGAACAACTTGAGCGTCAATTGAAAGGGCTACAGGATAGGGTGGACGATGCGAAAGGGCGATCGAGGCGCAACAATGTCCGCATACTGGGTATACTGGAGAGGAGCAAGGGACCCAACCCCACACAATTTGTTGAGCGATGTTTGCGGGAGCAGGTGGCAACGGAGGGTCTCACTGAACAGTACATTGTGGAACGAGCCCACAGAGTCCCACCTCGGACCCCCTCCCAAGGGCTCTGCCTAGGCCGCTTATAGAGAGAATACTGAATTACAAGGACCGAGACACGATCTTACGCCTGGCCAGAGAGAATGCTCCAATAACATTTGAAAACAAGACACTTTCTCTCTACCCGGACTTCACCCTGACAGTGCAGAGGGCGAAGGCTACGTTTCAGGATGTCAAAAAGAGGCTCCGGGCTCATAACTTGAAATATGCACGGTTCTTCCCAGCTCGACTGAAAGTGATCTACGAGCAGAAAGCGCTGTTCTTTGACAGTCCGGATGAAGCGGCAGACTGGATAGAAATTACTTTGTCACCACCTGCATCACAACGCTCTACCCAGTCTAACCGGAGTCAGCAGCCCCAGTCACAGTGTGTTCGCCATGCCCAGACGGAGAAGAGGTGTCGGATAGCCCCCGGAAATGGAGGTCACCCCTTGCAGGAACAGATCTTGGACAACCAAAGAGACACTATATTGACGGCAGTGGCGCTGGTGGAACACTATGCGCAATCAGTTGCAGAAACGGTGAACTCTTCAGAGGACGCTAATGCCAACTCAGACTCTGGAAGCAGTGGAACGCTAGTCCTCCTGGTAACCCCGCAGACTGCCAAGGACTGTCTGGGCTGAATAAGGCGCTACTTGTTCTCCGTTGTGCCGCACTGTCAGATGAGCATGAACCTCTGTATGCTGTGTTGAATTAATCTAATGTATACGCATCTTTGATTGCCTAGACACTGGTCGGTCTTACTGGTTGTCGACCAATTACTATGATAGGGCTCAGGCCGGAGCTCTGTGGTAAGCAAACACCGTGTATATTGCGCAGTGTGCTGGTAGGAGGTTGTTGGTCACTCCCCCCAAGGCGAATGCACTTAGTTATAGACATTACAGTGTTCGTGTTGTGTTTTTCTTCATGGTTTGGTCCTCTAATGTTCAAAGGGGGAACCTAGTATTGGGGAGTTTCATGGGGTATACTGACTCAGCTACATATAGTACATCTGGTGGTCAATGCACAGGGACCTCTGCCCTCATAGGAGGGCACTATAGGAACTCCAATGACACAGCCAAATTAGTATAGGTACATAACCTGGAATGTTAGAGGCTTGGGTTCCATCCATAAACGGCATAGGATACTGGCGCAATTAAACCGCGGGAAAGCACATAGTATTTCTCCAGGAAACTCACCTAATAAATGCGGAAGCCATCAAGCTCCAAAAGAAATGGAGGGGTCAATTATTTTATACATCCTACTCTGCATTTGCTCGAGGGGCGGCAATATGGTTCAGAAATGGCACCCCTTTTTTCGCTCCTAGAACAACGAATTGACTCCAATGGGAGGTATGTGCTGTTGCATGTCCTACTAGATGGAGAACACATAGTATTAGAAAGCATTTACTCCCCGAACACCGAACAGGATAAGTTTCTTGAGACCCTTATTAATGCACTGGTGGGCTGGGAAGGATACCCATGGGTCTAGGGCGGAGACTTTAATGCGGTTTTGGATATTGACCTGGATAGATTGCACCCCCCCCTCCAGGGCACGGCAGTAGGAAGCAGGCAGATGCTCTTCAGACATGGGCGGACGGCTGGGGTGTGGGAGACATATGGCATCAGATGCACCCTACAGCCAAAGAATATTATTTCTACTCGGCGCCATACGGGCTGCACACCCGAATAGATAGAATTTTTTGCTCATTGCATCTAATAACATGCCACCGATACCACATACCTGGGTAAAACATTCTCGGATCATAACCCACAGGAAGCTGTACTGCTCTGGGGGAAGGACCCGACACCAATATCAACCTGGAGGTTACACCCCTCACTACTGGAAGACCCTGTATTTCACAATGCCCTCTCCACTGCTATAGATAACTATTTTGCTGAAAACGCTGATACAGCTAGCTCACGCCAAATTGAATGGGACGCCTTTAAAACCGTGATACAGGGGATGGCGATTAGCACAAAAGTGGGGGTGCGAATTGTCTTACTTGACAAACTTAAGGTTGTTGAAGATAAGATGGGTGCACTAGAACAGGAGTCAATATCAAATGACGCAAACAGGGAAGCACTGCGAGAGCTGCACATAAGATATGCTGAACTCCTAGAAGAACTCCGCATTCTGGATTATCGCTTATACACACAGAAACATGTGTGCGCAGACAGGGCGGGTCCTCTGCTCGCTAGAATTATTAAAGATGCACCGTCTGTGTCCCCTATTCTTAAAATAAACACCCTAGAGGGCACCTCTGTGCGCACCCAGTTGGAAATCAACACTGCCTTTCTGTCATGGTCCTGGGCTGCGGCCTTAGGGGCACCACCAGCACTCGCCACGTTAGCCACACCAACACTCGCCACATCGCACATGGGTGTATGCGTAGACTCTGCCAGGATTCATTATCCCTTTACCGGTTATTGGTGACCTCCGGATACTTTACTACGTTTTATGTGCATCTTGGTATTGACTCCACAACAAGACTGGTGTCACAACTACGATTGTGGCAGGCTGCGGTATGTTTACTTTATATTCACCTGGGATATTGACATTAATGCATCAGATGTACTCCATGATTGTTTGTTGTGCTTTTCATGCAAAAACTGTTTTATTTTCTTTTATTGTGTGTAAAGGGCTGGTTCCAAACATTACCGATTCCGTTGTGGCCACGCCCCCGTGCTACGTCACTAGAACGTCCCTAGCAGCGTAACATCCATCTTGGGCGGGTCACTCCTATAAAAGGAGACCACGCCCGATGTCACGTGCTCGTTATTCTACAACCTTACCGGAGAAAAGTTCTTTCCGACGCAAGGAGTTTTCATTCGGCCTGTTCCTGGATTGGGGCAGAGGCTTCCTGGAAAGCAGATGGAGCAGAGAGCAAGTGCAACAGAACAGCAGGAGGAGCGGGCTCTTCAGAATCTGGGTAAGAGCATCCTCTGCTATACGCACACGTTTGACAGTTTTACGTTCTTGATGTCTATTGATGACTATTTAACTCCAGTCTGGGCCTGAATCACTGTGTCAAGATCATTGAAGATACTTTTGAATATTACAGTTTTGAACTAGAGACACAAAGTAAATTCCCAAGCTCTAAAAAGAACATTTTGTGCAAAGTTGCGTGGCAGGTCCCGCGTGTTATCTTCAGTATTCAAAAAGTATACGGAGAAAGACCAAAAGAAAGACTAACAAGAAGGAACTTAGTGGGTATAATTCATAGTTCTGTTTAATAAAAGCTGTAAATCATAACTGTTACTTAAAAGTGCAGAATATACTGAATGTTCTTTTTATAGCTTATTTTAAACTCAATTCCTGGCAGAACAATAGGGAAGAAAACAGGTGATTATAACTAACTATATATCATAGTTAAGGGAAAAGCAATAGATGGTATCTTAAATTAATCTAAAGTATTTATATTGTTCTTATAGGTCTCCTTCCCAGCAGTTCCCTTCCCAACACCCTTTCCCCCACCTGGCCACTCTAAAGCTCTGTGTGATAATCACAAGCAGAGATTGGAGGTGCCTGAAGGTGGACCCTTCTAGCATCGTGCAAGTCCTGAGGAGCATCGACCTGACACTTTCAGAGATACTACGAACGGCTGTATGCGCCCTCGGAAGAGGAGGAGGATGACTACTATGAATCATTCTTTAAGAACCTGCAACTCTCACAGCTACTTGGGGCTCATGCCACAGATCTGAAAAGACCTGTCACTAGTATGGAAATAAAAGAGGCGATCAAAGGCCGCCCACGCAACAAATCGCCAGGTAAGAATGAATTGCCTGTAGAATTCTATGCCGCCTACTCAGAGTTACTGGTTCCCCGCCTGCAAGGCTTATGTCAGGCGGCATTTGATGTAGGCTCCCTCCCGCTCACTACACTGCAAGCAACGGGGATCTCGCACCCAAAACCGGGAAGGGACAGTAAAGAAATGGCAAGATACTGAGTAAATTACTGGCGAACCGACTCCTGCAATATATCCCTCGGCTGATACATACTGACCAGTGCAGATTTGTGCCGGGTAGATGTACAGCCCTCAATATTAGGAGGCTTCACCAGGTAATGTCCCATACACCCACAGATGCTCATTCACGGGGCTGCATCTCCCTGGATCTATGCCAGGCATTTGACTCCCAGAAATGGCGAAATATGTTGTACACACTGTCCAAGTTTGGAATGCCGATGGAGTACATACAATGGGTGCGGCTATTATACACGAACCCGACAGCGCGTGCACGCACAGACGCCCACATCTCACAACAATACACAATAGCAAGGCAGGAATGCTCGCCCTCACCCCTACTATTTATTTTAGCTCTGGAGTCTCTCTTACTTAAGCTCTGTAGTTTGGCGGCTCACTGAGGGATTTGGCGGCTTACAGAGGGATACAGATGCAGGGAGAGATGCATGTCATCTCAGCATACACGGACAACCTCATCTTCTATTTTAACAATTTAGATGAGACTTATGACCCAACCCCCACCCTATTCAACGCGTTCCAACGGCTGTCAGGGCTTTCCATTAATGAAAACAAATCGTATGTATATTTTTTTAAAGACCCAAACAGGGCACACCCAATTAGATTTGGGCGCTGGACGTTCCGGACTGCGCCCGTTACCTTTAAATACTTAGGTGTTCAGATATATCGAGATGTGGAATATATGCTGGACGGAAATCTGATTCGAGCTATAACAACGCTCAGGCAGCAAATACAGTTCTGGACATCCCCGCCTATATCAGTGCCAGGGCGAGCTGTCATTACTAAAATGGTGGTGCTCCCGAGGCTGCTCTACTATTTCGTCAATATACCTATCGTAATCCCACTTCAGACCTTTAAATTACTGCACACTCTTCTGAATTAATATGGGGCTCGGGACATAGGCGCATAGGCCTTTCCAAATTGCAACTGGCTACAAGGCAAGAGGGACTATTATATACAATTGACATGTACTATGCTATTGCGGAGTAGGAATGTATAACGGCGTATGGCGGAGTCCGGGGGAGGGAGGTATCGTTATTTGTTCTATTCTTATATTATATCGTGATGTATAAGATAATCACAACTGCATAATGGCTTTTGTATAATTATGAAAAATCAATAAAAAATTATGTTTAAAAAAAAAAAAAGAGACGGCTTTCTGGCGTCCATCCTAATGGACAACGGGGTTAAACCAGATTGGTCGCACACTGCTACACCTACCAGGCGTGTTCCCCCAATGAAAATGGTCCCTGAAGGTCAGCGTCGGCGGATACACCTATGCTCGAGTGTGAATGCAAGTATGCGTGGCGTGTGCCATCCCTGGACACGTGTTTCGAGGTAGTTGCTTCTCGTCAGCAGGGAGTAGGAAAATGTGTGGGGTTGCTGTGTAAGCTGCTAAAATCGTTATCAGGTCTAGTACCTCTCGTAGCACGCAGGTGCGTAACCATGAGTCCGTCGACTCCACCGGCTCAAGGGAGCCTGAATATAAAGTTAAACCAGATTGGTCGCACACTGCTACACCTACCAGGCGTGTTCCCCCAATGAAAATGGTCCCTGAAGGTCAGCGTCGGCGGATACACCTATGCTCGAGTGTGAATGCAAGTATGCGTGGCGTGTGCCATCCCTGGACACGTGTTTCGAGGTAGTTGCCTCTCGTCAGCAGGGAGTAGGAAAATGTGTGGGGTTGCTGTGTAAGCTGCTAAAATCGTTATCAGGTCTAGTACCTCTCGTAGCGCGCAGGTGCGTAACCATGAGTCCGTCGACTCCACCGGCTCAAGGGAGCCTGAATATAAAGTTAAACCAGATTGGTCGCACACTGCTACACCTACCAGGCGTGTTCCCCCAATGAAAATGGTCCCTGAAGGACAGCGTCGGCGGATACACCTATGCTCGAGTGTGAATGCAAGTATGCGTGGCGTGTGCCATCCCTGGACACGTGTTTCGAGGTAGTTGCCTCTCGTCAGCAGGGAGTAGGAAAATGTGTGGGGTTGCTGTGTAAGCTGCTAAAATCGTTATCAGGTCTAGTACCTCTCGTAGCGCGCAGGTGCGTAACCATGAGTCCGTCGACTCCACCGGCTCAAGGGAGCCTGAATATAAAGTTAAACCAGATTGGTCGCACACTGCTACACCTACCAGGCATGTTCCCCCAATGAAAATGGTCCCTGAAGGTCAGCGTCGGCGGATACACCTATGCTCGAGTGTGAATGCAAGTATGCGTGGCGTGTGCCATCCCTGGACACGTGTTTCGAGGTAGTTGCCTCTCGTCAGCAGGGAGTAGGAAAATGTGTGGGGTTGCTGTGTAAGCTGCTAAAATCGTTATCAGGTCTAGTACCTCTCGTAGCGCGCAGGTGCGTAACCATGAGTCCGTCGACTCCACCTGCTCAAGGGAGCCTGAATATAAAGTTAAACCAGATTGGTCGCACACTGCTACACCTACCAGGCGTGTTCCCCCAATGAAAATGGTCCCTGAAGGTCAGCGTCAGCGGATACACCTATGCTCGAGTGTGAATGCAAGTATGCGTGGCGTGTGCCATCCCTGGACACGTGTTTCGAGGTAGTTGCCTCTCATCAGCAGGGAGTAGGAAAATGTGTGGGGTTGCTGTGTAAGCTGCTAAAATCGTTATCAGGTCTAGTACCTCTCGTAGCGCGCAGGTGCGTAACCATGAGTCCGTCGACTCCACCGGCTCAAGGGAGCCTGAATATAAAGTTAAACCAGATTGGTCGCACACTGCTACACCTACCAGGCGTGTTCCCCCAATGAAAATGGTCCCTGAAGGACAGCGTCGGCGGATACACCTATGCTCGAGTGTGAATGCAAGTATGCGTGGCGTGTGCCATCCCTGGACACGTGTTTCGAGGTAGTTGCCTCTCGTCAGCAGGGAGTAGGAAAATGTGTGGGGTTGCTGTGTAAGCTGCTAAAATCGTTATCAGGTCTAGTACCTCTCGTAGCGCGCAGGTGCGTAACCATGAGTCCGTCGACTCCACCGGCTCAAGGGAGCCTGAATATAAAGTTAAACCAGATTGGTCGCACACTGCTACACCTACCAGGCATGTTCCCCCAATGAAAATGGTCCCTGAAGGTCAGCGTCGGCGGATACACCTATGCTCGAGTGTGAATGCAAGTATGCGTGGCGTGTGCCATCCCTGGACACGTGTTTCGAGGTAGTTGCCTCTCACAAGCAGGGAGTAGGAAAATGTGTGGGGTTGCTGTGTAAGCTGCTAAAATCGTTATCAGGTCTAGTACCTCTCGTAGCGCGCAGGTGCGTAACCATGAGTCCGTCGACTCCACCGGCTCAAGGGAGCCTGAATATAAAGTTAAACCAGATTGGTCGCACACTGCTACACCTACCAGGCGTGCTCCCCCAATGAAAATGGTCCCTGAAGGTCAGCGTCGGCGGATACACCTATGCTCGAGTGTGAATGCAAGTATGCGTGGCGTGTGCCATCCCTGGACACGTGTTTCGAGGTAGTTGCCTCTCGTCAGCAGGGAGTAGGAAAATGTGTGGGGTTGCTGTGTAAGCTGCTAAAATCGTTATCAGGTCTAGTACCTCTCGTAGCGCGCAGGTGCGTAACCATGAGTCCGTCGACTCCACCTGCTCAAGGGAGCCTGAATATAAAGTTAAACCAGATTGGTCGCACACTGCTACACCTACCAGGCGTGTTCCCCCAATGAAAATGGTCCCTGAAGGTCAGCGTCAGCGGATACACCTATGCTCGAGTGTGAATGCAAGTATGCGTGGCGTGTGCCATCCCTGGACACGTGTTTCGAGGTAGTTGCCTCTCGTCAGCAGGGAGTAGGAAAATGTGTGGGGTTGCTGTGTAAGCTGCTAAAATCGTTATCAGGTCTAGTACCTCTCGTAGCGCGCAGGTGCGTAACCATGAGTCCGTCGACTCCACCGGCTCAAGGGAGCCTGAATATAAAGTTAAACCAGATTGGTCGCACACTGCTACACCTACCAGGCGTGTTCCCCCAATGAAAATGGTCCCTGAAGGACAGCGTCGGCGGATACACCTATGCTCGAGTGTGAATGCAAGTATGCGTGGCGTGTGCCATCCCTGGACACAAGTTTCGAGGTAGTTGCCTCTCGTCAGCAGGGAGTAGGAAAATGTGTGGGGTTGCTGTGTAAGCTGCTAAAATCGTTATCAGGTCTAGTACCTCTCGTAGCGCGCAGGTGCGTAACCATGAGTCCGTCGACTCCACCGGCTCAAGGGAGCCTGAATATAAAGTTAAACCAGATTGGTCGCACACTGCTACACCTACCAGGCATGTTCCCCCAATGAAAATGGTCCCTGAAGGTCAGCGTCGGCGGATACACCTATGCTCGAGTGTGAATGCAAGTATGCGTGGCGTGTGCCATCCCTGGACACGTGTTTCGAGGTAGTTGCCTCTCGTCAGCAGGGAGTAGGAAAATGTGTGGGGTTGCTGTGTAAGCTGCTAAAATCGTTATCAGGTCTAGTACCTCTCGTAGCGCGCAGGTGCGTAACCATGAGTCCGTCGACTCCACCTGCTCAAGGGAGCCTGAATATAAAGTTAAACCAGATTGGTCGCACACTGCTACACCTACCAGGCGTGTTCCCCAATGAAAATGGTCCCTGAAGGTCAGCGTCAGCGGATACACCTATGCTCGAGTGTGAATGCAAGTATGCGTGGCGTGTGCCATCCCTGGACACGTGTTTCGAGGTAGTTGCCTCTCATCAGCAGGGAGTAGGAAAATGTGTGGGGTTGCTGTGTAAGCTGCTAAAATCGTTATCAGGTCTAGTACCTCTCGTAGCGCGCAGGTGCGTAACCATGAGTCCGTCGACTCCACCGGCTCAAGGGAGCCTGAATATAAAGTTAAACCAGATTGGTCGCACACTGCTACACCTACCAGGCGTGTTCCCCCAATGAAAATGGTCCCTGAAGGACAGCGTCGGCGGATACACCTATGCTCGAGTGTGAATGCAAGTATGCGTGGCGTGTGCCATCCCTGGACACGTGTTTCGAGGTAGTTGCCTCTCGTCAGCAGGGAGTAGGAAAATGTGTGGGGTTGCTGTGTAAGCTGCTAAAATCGTTATCAGGTCTAGTACCTCTCGTAGCGCGCAGGTGCGTAACCATGAGTCCGTCGACTCCACCGGCTCAAGGGAGCCTGAATATAAAGTTAAACCAGATTGGTCGCACACTGCTACACCTACCAGGCATGTTCCCCCAATGAAAATGGTCCCTGAAGGTCAGCGTCGGCGTATACACCTATGCTCGAGTGTGAATGCAAGTATGCGTGGCGTGTGCCATCCCTGGACACGTGTTTCGAGGTAGTTGCCTCTCACAAGCAGGGAGTAGGAAAATGTGTGGGGTTGCTGTGTAAGCTGCTAAAATCGTTATCAGGTCTAGTACCTCTCGTAGCGCGCAGGTGCGTAACCATGAGTCCGTCGACTCCACCGGCTCAAGGGAGCCTGAATATAAAGTTAAACCAGATTGGTCGCACACTGCTACACCTACCAGGCGTGCTCCCCCAATGAAAATGGTCCCTGAAGGTCAGCGTCGGCGGATACACCTATGCTCGAGTGTGAATGCAAGTATGCGTGGCGTGTGCCATCCCTGGACACGTGTTTCGAGGTAGTTGCCTCTCGTCAGCAGGGAGTAGGAAAATGTGTGGGGTTGCTGTGTAAGCTGCTAAAATCGTTATCAGGTCTAGTACCTCTCGTAGCGCGCAGGTGCGTAACCATGAGTCCGTCGACTCCACCTGCTCAAGGGAGCCTGAATATAAAGTTAAACCAGATTGGTTGCACACTGCTACACCTACCAGGCGTGTTCCCCCAATGAAAATGGTCCCTGAAGGTCAGCGTCAGCGGATACACCTATGCTCGAGTGTGAATGCAAGTATGCGTGGCGTGTGCCATCCCTGGACACGTGTTTCGAGGTAGTTGCCTCTCGTCAGCAGGGAGTAGGAAAATGTGTGGGGTTGCTGTGTAAGCTGCTAAAATCGTTATCAGGTCTAGTACCTCTCGTAGCGCGCAGGTGCGTAACCATGAGTCCGTCGACTCCACCGGCTCAAGGGAGCCTGAATACCTGACCTGAGAGGTACTAGACCTGATAACGATTTTAGCAGCTTACACAGCAACCCCACACATTTTCCTACTCCCTGCTGACGAGAGGCAACTACCTCGAAACACGTGTCCAGGGATGGCACACGCCACGCATACTTGCATTCACACTCGAGCATAGGTGTATCCGCCGACGCTGACCTTCAGGGACCATTTTCATTGGGGGAACACGCCTGGTAGGTGTAGCAGTGTGCGACCAATCTGGTTTAACTTTATATTCAGGCTCCCTTGAGCCGGTGGAGTCGACGGACTCATGGTTACGCACCTGCGCGCTACGAGAGGTACTAGACCTGATAACGATTTTAGCAGCTTACACAGCAACCCCACACATTTTCCTACTCCCTGCTGACGAGAGGCAACTACCTCGAAACACGTGTCCAGGGATGGCACACGCCACGCATACTTGCATTCACACTCGAGCATAGGTGTATCCGCCGACGCTGACCTTCAGGGACCATTTTCATTGGGGGAACACGCCTGGTAGGTGTAGCAGTGTGCGACCAATCTGGTTTAACTTTATATTCAGGCTCCCTTGAGCCGGTGGAGTCGACGGACTCATGGTTACGCACCTGCGCGCTACGAGAGGTACTAGACCTGATAACGATTTTAGCAGCTTACACAGCAACCCCACACATTTTCCTACTCCCTGCTGACGAGAGGCAACTACCTCGAAACACGTGTCCAGGGATGGCACACGCCACGCATACTTGCATTCACACTCGAGCATAGGTGTATCCGCTGACGCTGACCTTCAGGGACCATTTTCATTGGGGGAACACGCCTGGTAGGTGTAGCAGTGTGCGACCAATCTGGTTTAACTTTATATTCAGGCTCCCTTGAGCCGGTGGAGTCGACGGACTCATGGTTACGCACCTGCGCGCTACGAGAGGTACTAGACCTGATAACGATTTTAGCAGCTTACACAGCAACCCCACACATTTTCCTACTCCCTGCTGACGAGAGGCAACTACCTCGAAACACGTGTCCAGGGATGGCACACGCCACGCATACTTGCATTCACACTCGAGCATAGGTGTATCCGCCGACGCTGACCTTCAGGGACCATTTACATTGGGGGAACACGCCTGGTAGGTGTAGCAGTGTGCGACCAATCTGGTTTAACTTTATATTCAGGCTCCCTTGAGCCGGTGGAGTCGACGGACTCATGGTTATGCACCTGCGCGCTACGAGAGGTACTAGACCTGATAACGATTTTAGCAGCTTACACAGCAACCCCACACATTT
This sequence comes from Triturus cristatus, assembly GCF_964204655.1. Lineage (NCBI taxonomy): Eukaryota > Metazoa > Chordata > Amphibia > Caudata > Salamandridae > Triturus > Triturus cristatus. The sequence continues at coordinate 824,331,743 of NC_140579.1, read as the reverse complement.
TCCTACTCCCTGCTGACGAGAGGCAACTACCTCGAAACACGTGTCCAGGGATGGCACACGCCACGCATACTTGCATTCACACTCGAGCATAGGTGTATCCGCCGACGCTGACCTTCAGGGACCATTTTCATTGGGGGAACACGCCTGGTAGGTGTAGCAGTGTGCGACCAATCTGGTTTAACTTTATATTCAGGCTCCCTTGAGCCGGTGGAGTCGACGGACTCATGGTTACGCACCTGCGCGCTACGAGAGGTACTAGACCTGATAACGATTTTAGCAGCTTACACAGCAACCCCACACAATTGCCTACTCCCTGCTGACGAGAGGCAACTACCTCGAAACACGTGTCCAGGGATGGCACACGCCACGCATACTTGCATTCACACTCGAGCATAGGTGTATCCGCCGACGCTGACCTTCAGGGACCATTTTCATTGGGGGAACACGCCTGGTAGGTGTAGCAGTGTGCGACCAATCTGGATTAACTTTATATTCAGGCTCCCTTGAGCCGGTGGAGTCGACGGACTCATGGTTACGCACCTGCGCGCTACGAGAGGTACTAGACCTGATAACGATTTTAGCAGCTTACACAGCAACCCCACACATTTTCCTACTCCCGGCTGACGAGAGGCAACTACCTCGAAACACGTGTCCAGGGATGGCACACGCCACGCATACTTGCATTCACACTCGAGCATAGGTGTATCCGCCGACGCTGACCTTCAGGGACCATTTTCATTGGGGGAACACGCCTGGTAGGTGTAGCAGTGTGCGACCAATCTGGTTTAACTTTATATTCAGGCTCCCTTGAGCTGGTGGAGTCGACGGACTCATGGTTACGCACCTGCGCGCTACGAGAGGTACTAGACCTGATAACGATTTTAGCAGCTTACACAGCAACCCCACACATTTTCCTACTCCCTGCTGACGAGAGGCAACTACCTCGAAACACGTGTCCAGGGATGGCACACGCCACGCATACTTGCATTCACACTCGAGCATAGGTGTATCCGCCGACGCTGACCTTCAGGGACCATTTTCATTGGGGGAGCACGCCTGGTAGGTGTAGCAGTGTGCGACCAATCTGGTTTAACTTTATATTCAGGCTCCCTTGAGCCGGTGGAGTCGACGGACTCATGGTTACGCACCTGCGCGCTACGAGAGGTACTAGACCTGATAACGATTTTAGCAGCTTACACAGCAACCTCACACATTTTCCTACTCCCTGCTGACGAGAGGCAACTACCTCGAAACACGTGTCCAGGGATGGCACACGCCACGCATACTTGCATTCACACTCGAGCATAGGTGTATCCGCCGACGCTGACCTTCAGGGACCATTTTCATTGGGGGAACACGCCTGGTAGGTGTAGCAGTGTGCGACCAATCTGGTTTAACTTTATATTCAGGCTCCCTTGAGCCGGTGGAGTCGACGGACTCATGGTTACGCACCTGCGCGCTACGAGAGGTACTAGACCTGATAACGCTTTTAGCAGCTTACACAGCAACCCCACACATTTTCCTACTCCCTGCTGACGAGAGGCAACTACCTCGAAACACGTGTCCAGGGATGGCACACGCCACGCATACTTGCATTCACACTCGAGCATAGGTGTATCCGCCGACGCTGTCCTTCAGGGACCATTTTCATTGGGGGAACACGCCTGGTAGGTGTAGCAGTGTGCGACCAATCTGGTTTAACTTTATATTCAGGCTCCCTTGAGCCGGTGGAGTCGACGGACTCATGGTTACGCACCTGCGCGCTACGAGAGGTACTAGACCTGATAACGATTTTAGCAGCTTACACAGCAACCCCACACATTTTCCTACTCCCTGCTGACGAGAGGCAACTACCTCGAAACACGTGTCCAGGGATGGCACTCGCCACGCATACTTGCATTCACACTCGAGCATAGGTGTATCCGCCGACGCTGACCGTCAGGGACCATTTTCATTGGGGGAACACGCCTGGTAGGTGTAGCAGTGTGCGACCAATCTGGTTTAACTTTATATTCAGGCTCCCTTGAGCCGGTGGAGTCGACGGACTCATGGTTACGCACCTGCGCGCTACGAGAGGTACTAGACCTGATAACGATTTTAGCAGCTTACACAGCAACCCCACACATTTTCCTACTCCCTGCTGACGAGAGGCAACTACCTCGAAACACGTGTCCAGGGATGGCACACGCCACGCATACTTGCATTCACACTCGAGCATAGGTGTATCCGCCGACGCTGACCTTCAGGGACCATTTTCATTGGGGGAACACGCCTGGTAGGTGTAGCAGTGTGCGACCAATCTGGTTTAACTTTATATTCAGGCTCCCTTGAGCCGGTGGAGTCGACGGACTCATGGTTACGCACCTGCGCGCTAAGAGAGGTACTAGACCTGATAACGATTTTAGCAGCTTACACAGCAACCCCACACATTTTCCTACTCCCTGCTGACGAGAGGCAACTACCTCGAAACACGTGTCCAGGGATGGCACACGCCACGCATACTTGCATTCACACTCGAGCATAGGTGTATCCGCCGACGCTGACCTTCAGGAACCATTTTCATTGGGGGAACACGCCTGGTAGGTGTAGCAGTGTACGACCAATCTGGTTTAACTTTATATTCAGGCTCCCTTGAGCCGGTGGAGTCGACGGACTCATGGTTACGCACCTGCGCGCTACGAGAGGTACTAGACCTGATAACGATTTTAGCAGCTTACACAGCAACCCCACACATTTTCCTACTCCCTGCTGACGAGAGGCAACTACCTCGAAACACGTGTCCAGGGATGGCACACGCCACGCATACTTGCATTCACACTCGAGCATAGGTGTATCCGCCGACGCTGACCTTCAGGGACCATTTTCATTGGGGGAACACGCCTGGTAGGTGTAGCAGTGTGCGACCAATCTGGTTTAACTTTATATTCAGGCTCCCTTGAGCAGGTGGAGTCGACGGACTCATGGTTACGCACCTGCGCGCTACGAGAGGTACTAGACCTGATAACGATTTTAGCAGCTTACACAGCAACCCCACACATTTTCCTACTCCCTGCTGACGAGAGGCAACTACCTCGAAACACGTGTCCAGGGATGGCACACGCCACGCATACTTGCATTCACACTCGAGCATAGGTGTATCCGCCGACGCTGACCTTCAGGGACCATTTTCATTGGGGGAACACGCCTGGTAGGTGTAGCAGTGTGCGACCAATCTGGTTTAACTTTATATTCAGGCTCCCTTGAGCCGGTGGAGTCGACGGACTCATGGTTACGCACCTGCGCGCTACGAGAGGTACTAGACCTGATAACGATTTTAGCAGCTTACACAGCAACCCCACACATTTTCCTACTCCCGGCTGACGAGAGGCAACTACCTCGAAACACGTGTCCAGGGATGGCACACGCCACGCATACTTGCATTCACACTCGAGCATAGGTGTATCCGCTGACGCTGACCTTCAGGGACCATTTTCATTGGGGGAACACGCCTGGTAGGTGTAGCAGTGTGCGACCAATCTGGTTTAACTTTATATTCAGGCTCCCTTGAGCAGGTGGAGTCGACGGACTCATGGTTACGCACCTGCGCGCTACGAGAGGTACTAGACCTGATAACGATTTTAGCAGCTTACACAGCAACCCCACACATTTTCCTACTCCCTGCTGACGAGAGGCAACTACCTCGAAACACGTGTCCAGGGATGGCACACGCCACGCATACTTGCATTCACACTCGAGCATAGGTGTATCCGCCGACGCAGACCTTCAGGGACCATTTTCATTGGGGGAACACGCCTGGTAGGTGTAGCAGTGTGCGACCAATCTGGTTTAACTTTATATTCAGGCTCCTTTGAGCCGGTGGAGTCGACGGACTCATGGTTACGCACCTGCGCGCTACGAGAGGTACTAGACCTGATAACGATTTTAGCAGCTTACACAGCAACCCCACACATTTTCCTACTCCCTGCTGACGAGAGGCAACTACCTCGAAACACGTGTCCAGGGATGGCACACGCCACGCATACTTGCTTTCACACTCGAGCATAGGTGTATCCGCCGACGCTGACCTTCAGGGACCATTTTCATTGGGGGAACACGCCTGGTAGGTGTAGCAGTGTGCGACCAATCTGGTTTAACTTTATATTCAGGCTCCCTTGAGCCGGTGGAGTCGACGGACTCATGGTTACGCACCTGCGCGCTACGAGAGGTACTAGACCTGATAACGATTTTAGCAGCTTACACAGCAACCCCACACATTTTCCTACTCCCTGCTGACGAGAGGCAACTACCTCGAAACACGTGTCCAGGGATGGCACACGCCACGCATACTTGCATTCACACTCGAGCATAGGTGTATCCGCCGACGCTGACCTCCAGGGACCATTTTCATTGGGGGAGCACGCCTGGTAGGTGTAGCAGTGTGCGACCAATCTGGTTTAACTTTATATTCAGGCTCCCTTGAGCCGGTGGAGTCGACGGACTCATGGTTACGCACCTGCGCGCTACGAGAGGTACTAGACCTGATAACGATTTTAGCAGCTTACACAGCAACCCCACACATTTTCCTACTCCCTGCTGACGAGAGGCAACTACCTCAAAACACGTGTCCAGGGATGGCACACGCCACGCATACTTGCATTCACACTCGAGCATAGGTGTATCCGCCGACGCTGACCTTCAGGGACCATTTTCATTGGGGGAAAACGCCTGGTAGGTGTAGCAGTGTGCGACCAATCTGGTTTAACTTTATATTCAGGCTCCCTTGAGCCGGTGGAGTCGACGGACTCATGGTTACGCACCTGCGCGCTACGAGAGGTACTAGACCTGATAACGATTTTAGCAGCTTACACAGCAACCCCACACATTTTCCTACTCCCTGCTGACGAGAGGCAACTACCTCGAAACACGTGTCCAGGGATGGCACACGCCACGCATACTTGCATTCACACTCGAGCATAGGTGTATCCGCCGACGCTGACCTCCAGGGACCATTTTCATTGGGGGAGCACGCCTGGTAGGTGTAGCAGTGTGCGACCAATCTGGTTTAACTTTATATTCAGGCTCCCTTGAGCCGGTGGAGTCGACGGACTCATGGTTACGCACCTGCGCGCTACGAGAGGTACTAGACCTGATAACGATTTTAGCAGCTTACACAGCAACCCCACACATTTTCCTACTCCCTGCTGACGAGAGGCAACTACCTCGAAACACGTGTCCAGGGATGGCACACGCCACGCATACTTGCATTCACACTCGAGCATAGGTGTATCCGCCGACGCTGACCTTCAGGGACCATTTTCATTGGGGGAACACGTCTGGTAGGTGTAGCAGTGTGCGACCAATCTGGTTTAACTTTATATTCAGGCTCCCTTGAGCCGGTGGAGTCGACGGACTCATGGTTACGCACCTGCGCGCTACGAGAGGTACTAGACCTGATAACGATTTTAGCAGCTTACACAGCAACCCCACACATTTTCCTACTCCCTGCTGACGAGAGGCAACTACCTCGAAACACGTGTCCAGGGATGGCACACGCCACGCATACTTGCATTCACACTCGAGCATAGGTGTATCCGCCGACGCTGACCTTCAGGGACCATTTTCATTGGGGGAACACGCCTGGTAGGTGTAGCAGTGTGCGACCAATCTGGTTTAACTTTATATTCAGGCTCCCTTGAGCCGGTGGAGTCGACGGACTCATGGTTACGCACCTGCGCGCTACGAGAGGTACTAGACCTGATAACGATTTTAGCAGCTTACACAGCAACCCCACACATTTTCCTACTCCCTGCTGACGAGAGGCAACTACCTCGAAACACGTGTCCAGGGATGGCACACGCCACGCATACTTGCATTCACACTCGAGCATAGGTGTATCCGCCGACGCTGACCTTCAGGGACCATTTTCATTGGGGGAACACGCCTGGTAGGTGTAGCAGTGTGCGACCAATCTGGTTTAACTTTATATTCAGGCTCCCTTGAGCCGGTGGAGTCGACGGACTCATGGTTACGCACCTGCGCGCTACGAGAGGTACTAGACCTGATAACGATTTTAGCAGCTTACACAGCAACCCCACACATTTTCCTACTCCCTGCTGACGAGAGGCAACTACCTCGAAACACGTGTCCAGGGATGGCACACGCCACGCATACTTGCATTCACACTCGAGCATAGGTGTATCCGCCGACGCTGACCTTCAGGGACCATTTTCATTGGGGGAACACGCCTGGTAGGTGTAGCAGTGTGCGACCAATCTGGTTTAACTTTATATTCAGGCTCCCTTGAGCCGGTGGAGTCGACGGACTCATGGTTACGCACCTGCGCGCTACGAGAGGTACTAGACCTGATAACGATTTTAGCAGCTTACACAGCAACCCCACACATTTTCCTACTCCCTGCTGACGAGAGGCAACTACCTCGAAACACGTGTCCAGGGATGGCACACGCCACGCATACTTGCATTCACACTCGAGCATAGGTGTATCCGCTGACGCTGACCTTCAGGGACCATTTTCATTGGGGGAACACGCCTGGTAGGTGTAGCAGTGTGCGACCAATCTGGTTTAACTTTATATTCAGGCTCCCTTGAGCCGGTGGAGTCGACGGACTCATGGTTACGCACCTGCGCGCTACGAGAGGTACTAGACCTGATAACGATTTTAGCAGCTTACACAGCAACCCCACACATTTTCCTACTCCCTGCTGACGAGAGGCAACTACCTCGAAACACGTGTCCAGGGATGGCACACGCCACGCATACTTGCATTCACACTCGAACATAGGTGTATCCGCCGACGCTGACCTTCAGGGACCATTTTCATTGGGGGAACACGCCTGGTAGGTGTAGCAGTGTGCGACCAATCTGGTTTAACTTTATATTCAGGCTCCCTTGAGCCGGTGGAGTCGACGGACTCATGGTTACGCACCTGCGCGCTACGAGAGGTACTAGACCTGATAACGATTTTAGCAGCTTACACAGCAACCCCACACATTTTCCTACTCCCTGCTGACGAGAGGCAACTACCTCGAAACACGTGTCCAGGGATGGCACACGCCACGCATACTTGCATTCACACTCGAGCATAGGTGTATCCGCCGACGCTGACCTTCAGGGACCATTTTCATTGGGGGAACACGCCTGGTAGGTGTAGCAGTGTGCGACCAATCTGGTTTAACTTTATATTCAGGCTCCCTTGAGCCGGTGGAGTCGACGGACTCATGGTTACGCACCTGCGCGCTACGAGAGGTACTAGACCTGATAACGATTTTAGCAGCTTACACAGCAACCCCACACATTTTCCTACTCCCTGCTGACGGGAGGCAACTACCTCGAAACACGTGTCCAGGGATGGCACACGCCACGCATACTTGCATTCACACTCGAGCATAGGTGTATCCGCCGACGCTGACATTCAGGGACCATTTTCATTGGGGGAACACGCCTGGTAGGTGTAGCAGTGTGCGACCAATCTGGTTTAACTTTATATTCAGGCTCCCTTGAGCCGGTGGAGTCGACGGACTCATGGTTACGCACCTGCGCGCTACGAGAGGTACTAGACCTGATAACGATTTTAGCAGCTTACACAGCAACCCCACACATTTTCCTACTCCCTGCTGACGAGAGGCAACTACCTCGAAACACGTGTCCAGGGATGGCACACGCCACGCATACTTGCATTCACACTCGAGCATAGGTGTATCCGCCGACGCTGACCTTCAGGGACCATTTTCATTGGGGGAACACGCCTGGTAGGTGTAGCAGTGTGCGACCAATCTGGTTTAACTTTATATTCAGGCTCCCTTGAGCCGGTGGAGTCGACGGACTCATGGTTACGCACCTGCGCGCTACGAGAGGTACTAGACCTGATAACGATTTTAGCAGCTTACACAGCAACCCCACACATTTTCCTACTCCCTGCTGACGAGAGGCAACTACCTCGAAACCCGTGTCCAGGGATGGCACACGCCACGCATACTTGCATTCACAATCGAGCATAGGTGTATCCGCCGACGCTGACCTTCAGGGACCATTTTCATTGGGGGAACACGCCTGGTAGGTGTAGCAGTGTGCGACCAATCTGGTTTAACTTTATATTCAGGCTCCCTTGAGCCGGTGGAGTCGACGGACTCATGGTTACGCACCTGCGCGCTACGAGAGGTACTAGACCTGATAACGATTTTAGCAGCTTACACAGCAACCCCACACATTTTCCTACTCCCTGCTGACGAGAGGCAACTACCTCGAAACACGTGTCCAGTGATGGCACACGCCACGCATACTTGCATTCACACTCGAGCATAGGTGTATCCGCCGACGCTGACCTTCAGGGACCATTTACATTGGGGGAACACGCCTGGTAGGTGTAGCAGTGTGCGACCAATCTGGTTTAACTTTATATTCAGGCTCCCTTGAGCCGGTGGAGTCGACGGACTCATGGTTACGCACCTGCGCGCTACGAGAGGTACTAGACCTGATAACGATTTTAGCAGCTTACACAGCAACCCCACACATTTTCCTACTCCCTGCTGACGAGAGGCAACTACCTCGAAACACGTGTCCAGGGATGGCACACGCCACGCATACTTGCATTCACACTCGAGCATAGGTGTATCCGCCGACGCTGACCTTCAGGGACCATTTTCATTGGGGGAACACGCCTGGTAGGTGTAGCAGTGTGCGACCAATCTGGTTTAACTTTATATTCAGGCTCCCTTGAGCCGGTGGAGTCGACGGACTCATGGTTACGCACCTGCGCGCTACGAGAGGTACTAGACCTGATAACCATTTTAGCAGCTTACACAGCAACCCCACACATTTTCCTACTCCCTGCTGACGAGAGGCAACTACCTCGAAACACGTGTCCAGGGATGGCACACGCCACGCATACTTGCATTCACAGTCGAGCATAGGTGTATCCGCCGACGCTGACCTTCAGGGACCATTTTCATTGGGGGAACACGCCTGGTAGGTGTAGCAGTGTGCGACCAATCTGGTTTAACTTTATATTCAGGCTCCCTTGAGCCGGTGGAGTCGACGGACTCATGGTTACGCACCTGCGCGCTACGAGAGGTACTAGACCTGATAACGATTTTAGCAGCTTACACAGCAACCCCACACATTTTCCTACTCCCTGCTGACGAGAGGCAACTACCTCGAAACATGTGTCCAGGGATGGCACACGCCACGCATACTTGCATTCACACTCGAGCATAGGTGTATCCGCCGACGCTGACCTTCAGGGACCATTTTCATTGGGGGAACACGCCTGGTAGGTGTAGCAGTGTGCGACCCATCTGGTTTAACTTTATATTCAGGCTCCCTTGAGCTGGTGGAGTCGACGGACTCATGGTTACGAACCTGCGCGCTACGAGAGGTACTAGACCTGATAACGATTTTAGCAGCTTACACAGCAAACCCACACATTTTCCTACTCCCTGCTGACGAGAGGCAACTACCTCGAAACACGTGTCCAGGGATGGCACACACCATGCATACTTGCATTCACACTCGAGCATAGGTGTATCCGCCGACGCTGACCTTCAGGGACCATTTTCATTGGGGGAACACGCCTGGTAGGTGTAGCAGTCTGCGACCAATCTGGTTTAACTTTATATTCAGGCTCCCTTGAGCCGGTGGAGTCGACGGACTCATGGTTACGCACCTGCGCGCTACGAGAGGTACTAGACCTGATAACGATTTTAGCAGCTTACACAGCAACCCCACACATTTTCCTACTCCCTGCTGACGAGAGGCAACTACCTCGAAACACGTGTCCAGGGATGGCACACGCCACGCATACTTGCATTCACACTCGAGCATAGGTGTATCCGCCGACGCTGACCTTCAGGGACCATTTTCATTGGGGGAACACGCCTGGTAGGTGTAGCAGTGTGCGACCAATCTGGTTTAACTTTATATTCAGGCTCCCTTGAGCCGGTGGAGTCGACGGACTCATGGTTACGCACCTGCGTGCTACGAGAGGTACTAGACCTGATAACGATTTTAGCAGCTTACACAACAACCCCACACATTTTCCTACTCCCTGCTGATGAGAGGCAACTACCTCGAAACACGTGTCCAGTGATGGCACACGCCACGCATACTTGCATTCACACTCGAGCATAGGTGTATCCGCCGACGCTGACCTTCAGGGACCATTTTCATTGGGGGAACACGCCTGGTAGGTGTAGCAGTATGCGACCAATCTGGTTTAACTTTATATTCAGGCTCCCTTGAGCCGGTGGAGTCGACGGACTCATGGTTACGCACCTGCGCGCTACGAGAGGTACTAGACCTGATAACGATTTTAGCAGCTTACACAGCAACCCCACACATTTTCCTACTCCCTGCTGACGAGAGGCAACTACCTCGAAACACGTGTCCAGGGATGGCACACGCCACGCATACTTGCATTCACACTCGAGCATAGGTGTATCCGCCGACGCTGACCTTCAGGGACCATTTTCATTGGGGGAACACGCCTGGTAGGTGTAGCAGTGTGCGACCAATCTGGTTTAACTTTATATTCAGGCTCCCTTGAGCCGGTGGAGTCGACGGACTCATGGTTACGCACCTGCGCGCTACGAGAGGTACTAGACCTGATAACGATTTTAGCAGCTTACACAGCAACCCCACACATTTTCCTACTCCCTGCTGACGAGAGGCAACTACCTCGAAACACGTGTCCAGGGATGGCACACGCCACGCATACTTGCATTCACACTCGAGCATAGGTGTATCCGCCGACGCTGACCTTCAGGGACCATTTTCATTGGGGGAACACGCCTGGTAGGTGTAGCAGTGTGCGACCAATCTGGTTTAACTTTATATTCAGGCTCCCTTGAGCCGGTGGAGTCGACGGACTCATGGTTACGCACCTGCGCGCTACGAGAGGTACTAGACCTGATAACGATTTTAGAAGCTTACACAGCAACCCCACACATTTTCCTACTCCCTGCTGACGAGAGGCAACTACCTCGAAACACGTGTCCAGGGATGGCACACGCCACGCATACTTGCATTCACACTCGAGCATAGGTGTATCCGCCGACGCTGACCTTCAGGGACCATTTTCATTGGAGGAACACACCTGGTAGGTGTAGCAGTGTGCGACCAATCTGGTTTAACTTTATATTCAGGCTCCCTTGAGCCGGTGGAGTCGACGGACTCATGGTTACGCACCTGCGCCCTACGAGCGGTACTAGACCTGATAACGATTTTAGCAGCTTACACAGCAACCCCACACATTTTCCTACTCCCTGCTGACGAGAGGCAACTACCTCGAAACACGTGTCCAGGGATGGCACACGCCACGCATACTTGCATTCACACTCGAGCATAGGTGTATCCGCCGACGCTGACCTTCAGGGACCATTTTGATTGGGGGAACACGCCTGGTAGGTGTAGCAGTGTGCGACCAATCTGGTTTAACTTTATATTCAGGCTCCCTTGAGCCGGTGGAGTCGACGGACTCATGGTTACGCACCTGCGCGCTACGAGAGGTACTAGACCTGATAACGATTTTAGCAGCTTACACAGCAACCCCACACATTTTCCTACTCCCTGCTAACGAGAGGCAACTACCTCGAAACACGTGTCCAGGGATGGCACACGCCACGCATACTTGCATTCACACTCGAGCATAGGTGTATCCGCCGACGCTGACCTTCAGGGACCATTTTCATTGGGGGAACACGCCTGGTAGGTGTAGCAGTGTGCGACCAATCTGGTTTAACTTTATATTCAGGCTCCCTTGAGCCGGTGGAGTCGACGGACTCATGGTTACGCACCTGCGCGCTACGAGAGGTACTAGACCTGATAACGATTTTAGCAGCTTACACAGCAACCCCACACATTTTCCTACTCCCTGCTGACGAGAGGCAACTACCTCGAAACACGTGTCCAGGGATGGCACACGCCACGCATACTTGCATTCACACTCGAGCATAGGTGTATCCGCCGACGCTGACCTTCAGGGATCATTTTCATTGGGGGAACATGCCTGGTAGGTGTAGCAGTGTGCGACCAATCTGGTTTAACTAATGGACAACGGGGGTTCAATTGAAATCTGACATGATGAAAAAATGTATGGAGTTCACTGGCATCAAACAGAGATTTACAGCCGTGTATTATCCTAGAGGTAACTCTGTTGTGTAGAGAGTGAACAGAGTATTAAAGGGTGTTTTACAATTGGCTTGCAAGGGAAATAAGAATTGGAATGATGAACTGGATAAATTGATTTGGTCGTACAGAGTAACTGTCCATGACACTGTAGGTGAAAGTCCTTTCGGATTAATGCGTGGTAGATTTCCTCATTGTAAGATTAATCCAGGATGGGTGGGTAGAAGTAAAAAGTATGATTGGGATTGTGAGCAATTTAGGGAGTGCATTACTAACTCTCAATATAAGAATAAGCATTATTTTGATGCCAAGCATGGTACCAAAGAAGTTTGCATTAAGTTGGGACAACTTGTCAGAGTGAACTGTGGAAAGAAAGTTGGCAAGTAACACTCTCGGTTTTCTGAACCTAAGATTGTGACAAAAGTCATGCGTAATACTGTTGAACTGGATGATGTCGACCACATGAGCCGTATTTCCATTTCTAGTAGTTCTGTGGCCATGAATGAAAGTGGTGCGAAGGTGGAAGGAACCAGTCATTAGTGGATGGATGCTTTACCTTCTGTTGAAAGGAGGAAAGACTTGGTTAATGATCCATGTTCTCATTTGCTTGAGATGTTCCACAAGACGTGTCCAGTACACCATGACCAGGGATTGGATGTAGTACCGAATGTGAGCCTGGGACTGAATGTGAAGGTCGTCTGGATGGCACTGATTGTGAAGGTTGTATCAATCAATCAATCAATCAATCAGAACATTTGTAAAGCGCACTACTCACCCGTGGGGTTGTCAAGGCGCTGGGGGGGAGGATGCTGCTACTGCTCGAATAGCCATGTCTTGAGTAGTCTTCTGAAGGTTAGAAGGTCCTGGCTCTGCCGTAGGAGGATGGGGAGAGTGTTCCAGGTGTTTGCGGCGAGGTGGGAGAACGATCTGCCGCCGGAGGTCGCTCTTCAGATGCGGGGGACGGTGGCGAGGGTGAGGTCGGCAGAGCTGGGGTTTTGGGGTGTAGAAGGTGAGTCGTCTGTTGAGGTATGCTGGTCCGGTGTTGTGTGGTGCCTTGTGTGCATGGGTGAGGAGCTTGAAGGTGATCCTCTTGTTGATGGGGAGCCAGTGCAGGTTTCTCCGGTGGGGTGTGATGTGGCTGTGGCGAGGGATGTTGAATTTGGCAGACGTATTAAAACTCCTAAGAATTTGGAGGCGTTTGTTTGCTATTAATTGTACTTACTTTGTTTATGTTTCTTTTGTTTAATTTGTAAAGAAAGGGGATGTGTAGTAATATGTTTCTATATCTTTGTTTGGTGGGTTGGAATGTGGAAGCCAAGAGATGTCATCAGAATGTATTAGAGTTTAGCTCTGGAATGTGTCACCTCATTCTGTTCGGTGCTGCATGCACTGTGTACCTCTCTACATTAATAAAGGAAGATTATCTACTTCATCATTAAGTGTGATTACTACAGGGGTGCAGGCACAGGGCAGGGGTGCATGTGCTGGTCATTGATGCATAAGCAGGTGCACTTTCGGCTGACAAGACAAATGGTTCTGGCCCAGGACAGTGTATGTAGCACACACACAACTAAGTAAACTAGCACCTAATAATGATAACATCTGTAACAAATATACTGCATGTTTCTCGGTCAAATTAGAGATGTTATGTTATGTTCAGGCCGGTTCTAGGTCTTTCGGGGCCATGGCAGAAATGGAAAGGTCAAGATCCCCATAATTTACATACATCGTACCATCACAGAAAGTGTAATCAACTGGATATTAATCCTCTGCCAATCTTGAGGCAGCTTTGCAAGGAGCAACTTTGCTGGTGCGGATAGCAGTAAAGCAATAAAAACATACAAAGTGGCCCTAATAAATGAAGTAGATATATTTAAAGCTCTATTAAGTGGAAATACTTTGTATTAGTTACCCTTGGTGGAAAAGCTTGGCTGAGAAACCAATAAAGCAATAAAAACATACAAAGTGGCCCTAATAAAGGAAGTGCGTATATTTAAAGCTTTAGTAAATGGAAATACTTTGCATTAGTTCCCTTGGTGGAAAAGCTTGGCTGAGGTTTCTCCAAAACCTATATCTTTACCCCAGTGTTACATTTTTTCCAGATTTGTACTTTATTATGCGTTTATGATGTATTTATATAGCATAAATGTAACTGAAAGGCAGCTTAGAGCTGTACAGGGGCAAAGGCAGAGAAGTAGTCAACATGTGTTAGGTGTAGCTGGTAGGTAACTTCACTGTAATACAGTGTTCTTTAAAGAGGGGAGTATTATGCTATTTCCTACACTGAAGCTATGTTGGTGCTGTCTGGATCGATACAGAATGTTCATTCTAGATCCTCACTGCATAGATGGAGGTTTACCTTATTTTTTGTTTTTTTGCATTTCTTCGTCTTACTTTTGAAAATGCAGCGGCTGTCGGAACATGCAATGAGGTGTTAGGTATAGTCACCTAGCCCATCGCTTGCTCGCCGTGAAGCAGGCGATGGGGTCAGCGACTATACCCAACACCGCATGAAAAATATTTTATGCCACAGTTTTGATGCGGGCGCCTGCTCCGAGCTAAGGGGCACAGCTTTTTCAATAGCAGGGTTGGATTAAAAAATAACCGCAAAGGGTTTACCCTCTAAAAGGTAAACATATTGTATATTATTCTCATCTGTGAACAGGTTGGTAATCAGCTGATACCTGCACGCAATTCCCATCTCTTAGCAAGGGTATGGATAGTTTTTCTACCTTTTGAAACTACCCACCCGTCCTGATGAAATGCCAAAGATCACTCCTGGACCAATAGGGTGTGAAACATGTTCACCCACATCACTTGCACTTACCACTAAAGTGTGTTTCCTCAATTTAGTTACTGTTTTTTACCTTACCACGGGGACCCAGGAATAAAACTCACACTCAGGGTACCTCCGTATTATTTTTAAACCCATCATTTCACTTGTTCAACACTCACCATCACGGCATTCTACTAAAAGATCTCCGCCAAAGAGCCCTCTTGCGGGGCCCATGGGGTATTGCAGCACCAACCTCACGAGGAGCAAAATGCCCATTGATGAAGCATGACACCTTCACAGATGTTTGAGGGCACAACTTCCTAAATGTAACATCTTCCCCCTAGTGCCGACTATCCACCTGTATTGCATCACTTTTTTAGGAACAGCTACCCCCTTGTTTTCTATATACAAGACGCTACCTACTGGCAGGACATCGCATCTCAATATGCCGAGATGGCTAATCCCTCCTCTAATCCTTTCGGACATTTGGGCACCTTTCCAGGCGTATTTATGCCCCATCACAGATCCCTATCCCCTCTCCTTGCAACCAGAGAGTCCCACCGCCTCATCACCTTAATTCATACTATGTTCCTCCTTAGTACCTTCTTTTTGAATGCCTGCCATGGAATTAATTATTAATTAACTGTACTTTTACTTGTACTGTAAAACTGTCAATAAACAGAATTTAAAATAAAAAGAATCTGAACCCTGACAGTATTGTTTGGGAGCCACGCTGGGAACCCTGGTTGAAAAGGGGCCACAGCAGGAGCCTCACCCCTCTCAAACCTAGATGATTAGTTTGGTTACCAAGATTATCATGGAAAATAGAGAGATAACCCACTTTATCATTAACTCACTTTATGGAGAGCAGAAAAGGATAATGGTTGCAAGGCTAGGAACCACAGCCAAACACATTGATGTATCATCTACTGGGCCAGAAATGTTGGTGGGGCATGTTGAGTATCCAATCAGAAGAGATAATCCAACAAACAGCATTGTGGCATAGTCAAAACCCACCTGATGGCAAGGCATTCCTTTTTAATGGTAAGTGTGGTATTTCATTTGGCAACATTTTCAGCTTATGTATACCACTGGCAGTGATGCTTCTCTTTGAATGTTGAAAGTATAGTCCTAAAAAGGACACCCACAGACTATGTGTGTTTCAAAGCATGTTATGCAACTTGGACCAGTTACCACTTACCTTGCACTCATCGCATCGGCAATGTGGCGAGCATAAGGTACGTGGTTTTCTTTTTTTAAATTAAAATTTCCCACGTGGTGGTCTGTTGACTCCCTCCCCACCCCGCCCCACCACTCTTACCTGCACGGACCACTCCTGCTGGCTAGGGAGGGGTAAGGGTTCAAATGGTACACCCTTGTTTGGACTCTATTATGGTTTGGTATATCCAGCATGTCATACCTCCCCAATGTTTTGAGGGGTTCAAAGAGCCCAAACCATGAAGCTAACTAGCTCTCTGTTAAGTAACAGGATGAAGTACTAATACTTTCACACTTGAAACAAAGTGTTTCAATCTACTTCCTTTGTTGTATTCTTAATCTTTGATGGTACAGGGTGTCGAGAAAATTGCAAGTGCTCTTTCCTGATCAGGTGGAGGTTTTTCTGTAATTTGTAATGTATTACAGTATAGTTTGATCTGGCAACATAACCAGTAATGTAATGTAGCCTACCTAATAGAAGAGAACCTTTGGATGTGTGGGGTGTTTCAAAGAGTGAATACAAATAAGGGAATTCTCTTGTCCCAGTCATTTTTCTGCGGTTGGACTGTATTTAATTACATTTATGTTTGGGCTTGGTTACTTCATTTCACTAGAACTTCTTTTTATGGAGCTTATGCCTGTGTTATCAGGTGGGTGCATGAAAATAGCAGGCTAGATTTTTCCATTGATGTCCTCATACTGTTGCCAATATTTAGGGACCGATGTAGAGATTGGTAGACAAGATAATCTGTTACAAACACAACAGTGTATCCTGCCTGACAAAGCCTAGGTCCGCCCACACCCTTTAGAGATGAGCAGACATTAAGTATTCTGTTGATGGAACCTAGTTAGACCAGTTGACAAAATTCTACGTCTAAAAGCTTGACAGAGTAGGGGGCCATCAGAGGAACGACATTTCACAGCCTGTGTTATTTGGAGTGGATGGTGTGATGTCATTTCTTTGTCTGTCTCCATCAGGAATAAAAACAATGACCCCCACACTCTGGGAGAAAACTCTCAGGGTGTGGGGGTCATTCGTTTTTGGAATTTCAGACAAAAACTCTCACTTTGGAAGTTTGGTGAATGGCCATTCACCAAACCAGCAAATATAAGTAGTTCCAGTTTCACCCTGGCAACAGCCTTCATCTGCTAATGGCTTATGCCAAAACTTTATTTACAAAATTACAATAATTTGGCTGAATAGTGTTTAGAATGACATGCAGGATTGTTTACAAAGAAACATTATGTTGTTGGGAGGTGAATTTGGGAAGTGGGTACCCTGACTAACTTAATATCATGTGAAGATGTAGTGTTCTTTGAAGAGGTTGGTGTTCAGCTCCTTTCTGAAGTGTTGGAACAGTTCTGATATTTATTAGACTGCTGTTCCAGAGCATGGGAGCATAAATGGAGAAGGATTTTCTTCTTTAAAAACATTTTTGGGGCATATTTTGTTTACAGTTTTGCAATGTCTTATCTTCAAGTTTGGGCCGTCCACCTGAGGTAGTAATTTAACATCCAGGATGGATGCAAAGAGCATATACTTCGATCGATTGTATAAGGACCATTCACATGTGTGGCCCCCTCAGCTGTGAAAATAATACTGCTGGAAACCTAATCCCCACTTACAAGGGCTAGCCCTAGAGAACATATAGCAATGGAGATGACATAATCCCAATTCACATAGTTCAGCCCTTTGCCACTGTACCTCTCTCCTGTCTCTGAACATGTACTAAGATTAATTGTATAATCTGTTTACTTCGGTTCCTCCCGTCACTTGTGTGGGATCAGAGTCTTTGCTAATTAATAGCTGCAAGAAGCACCAAGGGGGCAGGTCAAGCCCTAGATGATTCATTTGCACAATGTAGATCTTTCTATGAATGGTAGGTATCTGCATGCTTGCATAACGAGGTCTGCTCTCAAATCTATCCTAAAACGTATGTATGTGAAGTATCACACTTGCAGTGATAAGGAATGGTGTTACTCAGCCATAGAGGCATGACATGAAAACACTTCCAACATACAACAAAATGCCCTCCCATAGTTTCTCGATCCGTTCACTAGCTTTAATGCTTAAGCATCCAATCCTTGACTTCATTTCGTCCCTGCTTCATGCGTTAGCACAGCAACAAATCATGAGAAGAGCACAACTCAGTAACAATGACATCAAAGCACACTCGTATAATGGTTTAAAAAAAAAATCCCAAACTATAACCTGAAATGTTTCACAATAGATGTGTAAGTACATGTGTGGGTGCTTTAGTGGGAATATGAGCATGTGAATTTCTTAGTGGGCGTGTGAATGTGTCAGTCTGAAGTGGTCTATGAATGCATGAGTGGGTCTGTCGGTGATTGTGTGACTACCTGTTAGACTTGGCTTTTTCCGCTGGTTTACCCCCAGACTATTTGCATTTTGGCCTCCTATTTTTGACCCCATTTGTGTTAGTTTTAGAACTCTGGGCACTTTACTACTGCTATTCAGTGCTAATGTCTCATATGCTGATGACACCCAGCTTCTTTTCACATGTGGAAAAGATATGGACTTCAACGGAGATCGCATTAAAAGCTGTTTGGGTGCGGTTTTTACCTGGTTCCAATGCAACCAGCTTAAATGCAACTCGGATAAATCCGAGGTTCTTTTCTTCGGTTGTCCTCCTGATCCCTGTTGGATGTCCTGGTGGCCGGCGGATATGTTTCCCCCTTCCGCTGTGGCCTCGGTGGCAAAAAATCTCGGTGTTAAGATGGACAACTGTCTTACTTTTAAGCCACAGATTATGAGCCTGGTTGGTCAATGCTTTGGAATTCTAAAAATGCTAAGAAAATTTCTTCCTTTCCTTTCCATTGCCCATAGGAAAATTACGGTGCAGGCCATGATAGGATCTAGGCTGGACTATGCCAATGTCCTTTATCTGGGTCTTCCGAAGCTCCTTCTCTCACGCCTACAGGAAGTGCAGAACTCGGCTGCTCGGGCAATCTTTGGCCTCGCCCACCGTTCCCACGCTACGGGACTGTTGCAGTCTCTTCACTGGCTGCCAATTCAGAGGCGCATTGAATTCAAGGTGCTCACTATGGCATTTAAGGCCCTTTATGGCACTGGTCCCCTCTATTTGAGGAAGAGGATCGGTTTTCATCTGCCTGCCAGAGCCCTGCGTTCTGCGTCACTGTCTCTCTGCACGGTCCCGGCAATTAGGCGTGTCCGGATCGGGGGGGGCGGTCTTTTAAATATCTTGCGCCCCGGGCCTGGAATGCCCTCCCACTGTCCTTAAGAAAGAGTGAGAGCTTGATGGCCTTCAGAAAGAAGCTCAAAACATGGCTGTTTGGCCAATAAGTATTTTCTCCCCTGTTGGAGCTCTACGGTTATGGGTCTGATAGCGCCGGGACACTCTGCCTGAGTAGCTGAGCGCTTAACAAAACCCCAGATAACATAACAAAACATAATGTGCATATGCTCTCCATGTAAATGGATTAGTATTTCCATGTTTGGCTTATTTGATTTACTACTAAGTCCCTAGTATAGTTCACTTTGTGTGCCCAGGTCCTGTAAACCAAATGCTGCTAGTGGGCCAGGAGCACCGATTGTGCCACCCACACAAGCACCCTTCCAAAGGGTTCTCAGACCAGCCATTGCAGTGTCTGCATGCAGTTGTGACTGCCATGTCGACCTGGCAAGTGCACCCACTTGCCAGGCCCTAACCTTCCCTTTTATTACATGTGAGTCACAAGTTACCCCTGTGGGCAAGGTGCAGTGTATGTGAAAGGTAGGACATGTACTGGTGTGGGTGACATGTCCTGATAGTGAAATGCAGTGTATTTCGTTTTTCACTATTTAAAGGCTATCTGTCCCATAGGTAAGAATGGGAAGTACTGGGTAACATTTTACGAGTATATCTTCCTATTGGAACAAGATAGAGAAATGGAGTTTAGTATGCCTGAACTCAGAATGCAGTAAGGCATCTTTTAGTCAAGATGTTTTTTATGTTCTCTGTTTAAAAATACAACTTTTAGAAAGTAGGTATTTTCTTGCTTAGCCACAGTGTGTGCCTCTGCTAGGTTGTGGATGGACTGTCTAGCTTTGGAGTGACAGTGGCTGGAGATGTGCATTCTCTTCAGAAAGCCACGGGAGGGGGTTTGAAGTGTGTCCTGCCTTTCCTGGATGAATCAGGGCTGGGCTGAATATGCCTGGGCCACATTCAGGGTAGTGGGAGGAGTTTCACTAGCCCCTGAACAGGCCTGGTTTGCATTTAGAGTAGGGGGGAAGAGATTTCCCTCGCACCTGAATAGGCCCCGTCTCCCTTGCACAATGCTGTCTCTACCTCCTGCCAGGAAGCCGGGCCAGAGAGGACAGAACTGGTTTGGACTGAGCTGAGAGACCTTTGCCATAAGTGAGCAAAGGAACATGAGGTATACATATTGGGGCTCAGACCCCAGAACTTTTGATTACTGCTCAACTAAGGAACCAACAGAAAGAAGAGCTGGAAAAGCTGTCAGGAGGAACTGCCACTTTGCTGCGTGCTCTGCTGTGCTGGCCTGCTGCTTTTTTACTTGGACAGGGAAAGGACTGGATTGTACTTTAATCATCCTGCTGTTAGAGTTTTCTGCAAGGGCTTGAAGTAGATCTTGCCTACTGTTGGAAGTCTGAGGGGGATAAAAGACTTCAGAGAACTAGCTTGGATCAAGGAACCCGCCAAGAAGAACTGCCAGGAGGAGTACTGCCCCTTTGCTGTGTTGTTGCTTTGCTGGGTTGACCTGCAGTTGCTGCTTCTGCCATGGGCAGTGAAAGATCGGGACTGAACTTTCTTCACTGGTCGATGAGTATCTCCAAGGGCTTGAAATAGAGCTTGCCTCCGGTTCACGAAGTCTCAGGGACAGCAAAGACTTCACCTTCCACTGGGTACTGCCTTTGGAACCATGGGTGTCAGTTGCCACATAGG
The DNA here is from genome assembly GCF_964204655.1 of Triturus cristatus. Taxonomy (NCBI): domain Eukaryota; kingdom Metazoa; phylum Chordata; class Amphibia; order Caudata; family Salamandridae; genus Triturus; species Triturus cristatus. The sequence continues at coordinate 824,310,702 of NC_140579.1, read as the reverse complement.
GGGAAAAGCAGCTGACACCGTTACCGACACCGCTGCGGTCTCTTAGTCCTGAAGGCACTGCCGCACTTCTTACCACAACCCTGGTCTCACCGACGGCAACCACCGTTGCAGCCATCGAGCCACTGTTTGCACCGTGACCTGGGGACACCGCACTCTGCACCACCTCGCTTCACTCCGCTGCCCTGGTCTCACCGACGACGTCGCGGCAGGCTAACCTCAACATCCGTGACTGCACCGTGGTTTGGGTTGCACCGCTCATAAGTCACATGATGCACAGCCCCGTCCCACACCGCAGCCTGGGCCGACCGACGCCAGTTCCCATCAACTGGCTTGCCACTTGCCCCCTGACCATCAGCACCACAACGAGTACCGCCCCACCCCGCTCCACACCACAGCCCTGGTCTGACCAACGCTGCTGGACGACCGTCACGAGACGCTGGTTGCACCGCAACTCGAGGGGCACGTACGCTGCACCGCTACGCTTCAGCTCACAACCGTGACAGTTGCCACGACCCAACCGGCAGCGACGCGGTCGACTTGAATCAAAGGTACTGTTTACGAGTCTGCTGGCACTAACGCCAGTCCACACAGACGTGGCCAGCCAGAACTGATGGATTCCGTTTTCAGCACTGCGCTAGCTCGAGATGGAGCTACTGGCTTCAAGGAACTGCATTTTAAAGTCACTCTTGCAAAGTGCATATTTTTGATTACTGTATGTTGGTCTCTTATCATTTTGGTCTTGTTTGCACAGATAAATATTGGTTATTTTTCGAAAACTGCTGTGGTGTCTTTTTGTTGTGTTTTCACTGTGTTATGTGCAAATGCTTTACACACTGCCTCTGAATTACACCTGACTGCTCGTGCCAAGCTACCAATGGAGTGAGCAGGGGTTATTTCAGTAGTGTATCCCCCTTATCCTGACTAGAAGGAAGGGTCCCTATTTGGACAAAGGTGCAAACCATTATCAACTAGAGACCCCTATTTCTAACAGAACCTCTATAGGTTTGTCACTGGCTGTGTCAGAGCCCTGCATGTTTCTGTGAGTGAAAGTTCAAGTGGTGCTTTGGTTCTTTGGGTGGGCATGTTAGTGAGTCTATGAGTGTACAAGTCTGAGTGGTGTTATTATTTGTGCGCATTTCCATACTTAATATATTTAAGTAACAAAACCATGGTCTCTGCTCTTACAACGTAATGGCTGTTTAGAATACATTTGTCACACTCAGTGAAGTTCAGATTTTACTCAAATGTATTTATCATGTATTCACTTCTGTTGAGGATATCTGGTCTTTTTTTAATATGGATTTTAGAAAGAATGTTTTTGGGTTCTATTTGGGCAGATTTGAAGATATATTTGTTTCCATTTTTATGATATGGAGCTTTACCGAGGGTTTGTGCTATTTTTATATTTGTAAATGTTTGTCGACATGTAGATTTGAATGGAATCTTTTTTTAAAGAAGAGATCACTGTTTTCTGGAAATTGTGCACTCATCTGTGTTACTTTCCACTGCAAATTACTTAATATTTTTTTATTCTGAAATGTTTACTACATATTATACACTACACACAGTAGCGGACCATGGAGGGAGTGGGGCGGGGGAGGGGCAGGGTTGAGGGTAGTAAACACCGGAATATGGATGAACAGAGTTAAGTAAATAATTACATTTATAAAAATAAATTTTCTTGCGTTCGCTGCATCGCAAAATGCGATACAGCGTGCTCACCAAACTGTGTTTTATTTATTTGTTAACTTACCTCCGTTCATCCATATTCCGGTGTTTACACCCCCCACCCTGCCCCTCCCCCGCCACACCCCCTCCACGGGCCGCTACTTACTACACATGCATAATTGACTACTCATGCATGTATTTCTCTGTCACTCCTTGTTATTTGTTTCAGTGGATTGTTAACCGTTTTTTTCTTCTTTTTTTTTAGTCGATGGAAATTCATTGCAAATTATTGTGATACGTATGTTCTGGCTTTGCGGAAAAGTCACAAAGACCATATATTTTTCAAAAAGTGTAAAACATATATACACATTGTAAATAATCTTTGACAATAGTTGTTTAATAACAGTGATTAAACTGTTTCTGGGAGAAAAAAAAATTAATAAGCACTTTTAAATTGTAATTCTCATTGTTACAACGACGCTGGTAGTTGCAATGACCTTGGTATTCGCTAAGATCATGTGACTTTGTAACAAAGAGATTTGATTGGAGAAGCCAGTTTTCATTAATCTTCATAGGAAGTCCCCACCCTTTCTCTGTTCTTGAATCTTCCATTCATGTTTGGATCATTCTTAGGAGCTGCCATGTGTTTTTGCTACAGCACTCTATTTAGAGTTTTTGGATTGCATTTTCTGTTTGGCAACAGGAGGTAATGAGCAGTAGGAGGTGCCACAGCAGCCAGAGGAGCAGGAGGTGGAACACCAAGATACTTGCGATGAAGGACCTGTGCCCAAAATGCAGAACACTGCATGGGAATTCTTTACAATACCCTCAGGAGAGTCAAAGTCTGTTGCCAAAATATTAAAATGTATTTTGTGTGGGAAGACCCTCTCAAGAGGTACCAACCAAAAATATTCCTGTGGTACAACTTAAACGCTGTACCATTTGAAAACTTACCACTCCAAAGGCTTGAAGAGGGCACAGAAGGAGAGAGATGGAGAGGCACCATCAACATCTTCAGCTGCACCATCTGTCCCTGGGGAGAGAGTGCTCAGTGAAGTTGAGGCGTCGTCCCCAAATTGCCAGAGTTAAAGCGTGTTGGCACATATTTCCTTGAATGCAGCACAACACTCACAGCTGGTGTGAAATCTGTTGATGCCATCATTGAAACTGCAAGGCAACATTCTTGTTCATTTTGTTTTCCTATATCCCAAATTTTCCACTGGTTTTGTGCAGCATATTGCAATTTTTTCTCCCCCGCTTGCCAATTTGTTTGATAGAAAATATTTTAAAAAGTGCAAAATGTGAGAAAAGCCAAGGAAAACATAGTACCACAACTAAGAACAAAAAGCTCTTGTCTGAACCACGTTTATCGTTAAAAAATCTGGGTGAGTGGATGGCTGTATGAGTGAGTGGATGGCTGTATGAGTGAGTGGATGGCTGTACGAGTGAGTGGATGGCTGTGTGAGTGAGTGGCTGCATGGGTAGGCGAGTGGCTGCGTGGGTGGGTGTGTGGGTGTATCAGTGACTGTATTGGTGAGTGAGTGCGTGTGTGAATGGGTGCATGGGTGAGTGAGTGGTTGTGTGAGTGGCTGAATGGGTGAGTTACTGGTTGTATGAGTGGCTGTATGGGTGAGTGGCCATATGGGAGAGTGAGTGGTTGTGGGAGTGGCTGTATAGGTGAACTAAAGGTTGTGAGAGTGGCTGTATGGGTACATTACTGCCTGTGTCAGTGGCTATATGGGCAAGTGAATGGGTGAGTGAGTGGTTGAGTGGATGTGTGAGTAGCTCTATGGCTGAGTGGATGCTAGTGTGAGTGGCTGTATGGGTAAGTGAGTGGCTGTGTTATTGGCCGTATGGATAAGTGACTGCTACTGTTAGTGGCTTTATAGGTGAGTGGTTGCTATTATGAGCGGCTAAATGAGTGAGTGAGAGGGTATGTGAGTAGCTGTATGGGTGATGAGTGCTAATGTGAGTGGTTAAATGACTAAGTAAGCAGCTGTGTGAGTAGGTGTTAGGTGTATGGGTGAGTTTATGACTAGTTGTATGGGTGAGTGGGTTTACGGGTGAGTCACTTGTTTCATGAGTGGCTGTATGGGTGAGTGAGTTGGTGTGTGAGCAGCCTGTGTGAGTGAGTGGCAGTGTGAATGGTTATATGGGTCAGACACTGCTAGTGGGAGTGTCTGTATGGGTGAATGAGAGGGTGTGTGAGAAGCTGTATGGGTGAGTGAGTGGCTATGTGAGTGGCTGTATGAGTGGCTGTATGAGTGAGAAACTCAGTGTGTGTTTGGTTAAGTGAGTTTGTTTGTGAGTGGCTGTATTAGAAAGTGTGTATGTGAATGGCTGTATAGGTGAGGGAGTGATTGTGTTAGTGGATGTATTGGTGATTGCAAGTGTGAGGGGCTGTATAGGTGACAAAGTACCTGTGTGAGTGGCTGTATGGATGAGTGAGTGGCTGCGTGAGTAGGTTTTAATGTTTGAGTGGATGTGTGAGTGGTTGTATGAGTGAGTGGTTGTGAGAGTAGCTGTATGGGTGAGTGAGTGCTAGTGTGAGTGGCTGGATGGGTGAGTGGCTGCATGATTAGGTATATGGGTGTAGTGTGTGGGTGGTTGTATGGGTATATGAGTGGCTGTGTGAGCAAGTGATTGGGTTTGTAAATGGCTCTATAGGATAGTGAGTTGCTTTTTGAGTGGGTGTTTGGTTGAGTTGGTGTGTGAGTGTTTGTATTGGAAAGTTACCTGTGGGAATGGCTGTATGGGTGTGTGAAAGGGTGTGATAGTAGTTGTATGGCTGTGTGAATGGGTATTTAAGTTGTACGGGCGTGTACGTGGTTGTATGGGTGAGTGCTAGTGTGAGTAGTTGTATAGATGAGTGAATGGGTGTGTCAGTGGCTATTTGAATGAACGAGTGGTGGTGTGATCTTCTCGAAGAGTGAAATGATATGTATGGGTGAGTGACTGCTTGTTTAAGTGCCTGAATAATTGGGTGAGTTATTTTGTGACTGACTGTAAATCTCCTCTATTACACTGAAAGTTTTAGATACAAAATAGGCAAAAAGACAAATAGGAAGGTATGGCAAGAGCACTATATGTTTAAAAACACTCTCCATGGATATCTCTAACCAATATGTCTGTGGCAGAAAAAGTGATTTGAGACATCTAAGGATGTTCAACTACAGCCATAAGGAAAAAGAACAAAGATTTGTTAGTACTTGATCTTCAACATTAAATATTCATTCCAATACACATTACTTTTACTGTAACTATTACAATGTAGTAAAAATATAATTTCCCCTTTTTTACTGTTCTCAGCTTTCATATTTCTACACCATAAACAGTGGTCTGTCTGAAGCATCATCCTCGAACAGGGGGGGGGGGACAATCAATGGATTGTAAAAACCCCATAGCTGTACAGTACATTGCTATAATTAAGTGATACTATGTATTGCACTCACTACGATTCATTAATTAAATGCTTTTGCTGGACTTACTACAGTAATGTAAACAAACCTATATTAAACATATTTCTAAACTTATTATATCTGGTACAATATTATAAATAAATAAATATAAAGCACTCTTCAATTTTGGAGATCCTTTTGAAAACAACACCCCTGGTAGGCCAAATGATGCTTATATACTGATGATTCATATAGACAACATCCCATAGTATAGTTATTTTTCCACAAATAGTACATAAAAGTTTGGTTGATGAACAAAAGCAGTAATGTTTTGTAGTTACAAAGGCCGCTTTTGCTTTCAACCTAAAGCTGCTGTAATTGGATTATGTCCATTCGGTTTCTGACTTTGATTACACCGTGTAGTATTTAGATGTAGTATTAACTCCTTTGTAGATGATAAAAGGACTGTAGAGTTTTGAAGAGGACTTTAAAGACATTACCCCGAATTGGCCGAATAATGTCTAGAAAACTGATAAACCACGTAGAAGGAACACCACTTTTTTAGCTGCAATTAATACTTAGACCTTTGGTTGAAGAAAGGAAAGATAAGAGTTTGGTAATTTGAAAGGAAGTTTTGGATTAAATCTTAGATTGATGTAATTACATTACATCCTTCCAGTTTCACTCATTAAATAGACCGTGTTGTGTCCAGAGGTTGTACTAATTCCTTTGTGAAAGCTGACGTAGAAAAAGTTCTTCCCAAAGTTGATATTTGTCCAGCTTTGTAATTTGAGTTTTCAATTTGGAACCATATACTCTGCATCATTGTAGCATTACTAAAGGTATTTTACAGTTCTTGTTAGGATTAATGTAGCGATAACATCTGATCAGCAGTTTGGGCAGGTTATATTTTGGTTAGCATTATTTGACAATTTATCAAATTGCACACTTATTGAATCGGGTAATGTTAAATAAAGAAAACGCTCAGAATCTATTTTAGTGGTAGATAAATAATCACAATCTTCACTGTTATGGTTTCAGGTGTAACTCACTCAAAATAAATCATCAGTATTTACATCTCTTCCTCAAACTCCAAACATAACCATAAAAAAGGATTGTGCATCTTGTTGACTGTTAAGTGCAAGCATTAGTGAGTCACAACATATATCTAAAAGATCTTGAATACCTGAAGTAGAATATGTCACAGTTCTGTCAGTCAGTAAATGTTGCAGCAAGTGATACAGTGTAGAACACAATCTCTTATCTGGTTTTTGTTCAATTTTGGTGACTAGATGTGGTAAATGAAACACTACAATGAGAATAACATTTGCATAGCAGTTGACACCTGAACTGTTTTCTAAGTGGTAACTGATAATATCTCCGTCCTTTTCCAGTTCTCTTCTTAGCAGCTTCTACAGTATCCTTCCGTCCTTTTTTTTTTTCTTCAGTATATGTACACTCTTTTCTAATCTTCGATTTTGGACAGATTATCGATTTCTCATAAACACGGTATTGACCTAAATGAGGAGCGCATAAACTTCGTAACCGATTGTACTCTCTTACAGAGCTTGCATTGGCACTAACTTTCTTTTCATCAAAATCAATAAAAATAAAACAAAGAATGTTTTAACTGGTGACAATACTACTTATAACATTCCTTCTTTATAGAGTACTTCCATTAACAAAAGTGGCATCTACACTTAAACCTTGTGATTTATGGACATTTACAGCATTAGCTAGAGACAGTGGGAACTGCTGGCGTCGCATTTATAAGCCTTCACTAGCAAAAAATGTACAACACAATGGCCAATCTGCTTCATGCCATCAATCTGATCAAATTTTATGGCCAAGTATTCAACCTCATTTTTATTTGGGAAATTAATAAAATCAATTACTTTACCCATGGCACCATTTACTAACCCTTCCTCAACATTTAAATTATGGTGCAAAATTACTCAACAGCTTTTGCTCATGCATAAACACATTTCTAACCCTGCAGTTTTCAATACAGACTTCATCCAATTTCTGTGAGAAGTATAGTGACCCCTGATATTGCATTTTATCAATAGCTGTATTTTCCGAAAAATCTTCTTTCTTCTAAACTTGGAGCATTCTTCAACTGTTGGCATTAAACAAACAATAGACTTCTGTTATTTAATGAAAGTGTGTACTAGTTCAGCTGCTTTAATATTCGATTGAAAGAGCTTCTTCATAAGTCGATTTTCCAAAGCACGCTTCCCCTCTTTTGTTAGATCTCCTATTCTAATGTCCTTCAGCATATTTGCAGAATGTACATCAGATACTTGATGCATATTTTTCAGAAGTTCCTTGTATTCAAAGTTTAACCAAATATTTACATTGCCAATACTCTCCAGAGAAGTGTATGAATGCAAGCATTAAGTTGGATACCACACTGGCCTCAATGATTAAAAGCTTCAGTTTCTTCAATACTCTTGACACCTCAAAGCAAGCTTCATCAGATAGTTTCTGCTATTCTAGTTTATTGTCATGTTCAATAGGTACCATTAGTAAGCGATGTAAAGTAATCCCTTTAATGTTATGTGCAGCTAATCCGGTTGGTGCAATTACTACACATGACAAAGTGATTATATAGTCTTCTGTAGATAACCAGTGAGAACTTTAATTAAGAAGCTTTGCCTAGTGCCAGCTTGACCACTAATGTACAATTGCACGAAGAATAATCACACTGTTCCCTCTCGTGGAGAAATCCATGCTCCATTTTAGCTTTAACTTTGTTGTAAATGTATTTTTGTTCATTGTTCAGTTGTTCTACTAAGTGTTCAGATTCTGCTCTTGCTTGCTGCATTGCAGTCTCTACATCATTCATAGCTATAGCTGCTTCATTTTGAATAATTTGTTCTCCAAGAGGATCTTGACTTGCTGGTGCAAAACTTTGGATGCTTTATGAACTCTCCTTCACGAAGTCAACAGCGATGGTTTCTTCCTGTTCAGTCTTATCTTTCAACATTTGCAGGTAGTTTGGAAAGACTGAGCACTAAATTCCATCTTTCACAGCATTAAAAGAGTCTTTGTAACAGTCATAGTGTCCAAGTAAATCTGATTCAGCACACCATGGTTTGAACAACTGCAAAAGTGCCAAGTAGAAAAACTCTTATCGCCGGGGTTTTGCAACTAAGTTTTGGTGGTTAATTAGATTCCCTTTGTTGTGTCTCACCGAACAACCGTCACATCCAAGCACTGCATATCTTCCTTATTCTATGTATTCAGTTACATTACTTCTATATGTATAGTGCTGAAGTACTTCATAGAGATACATGTCTTGAAGATGAGAACTCTGTTAGGATCCTGAGGAGGATTCCTGAAAACCCCTCTACATTAGCCAGCACCTTTACTGGTAAAACAATCGGAAAGTGGCAAGACCCTATTAAGATCAATGATTGGAGATTGAGCTGGCAATGCTGGAAATACAAGATGTCTGCCAGCTCAACCCCTCCCGCAGTGCACTTGTTGTTCCCCTCCAAATATGACTGGAATGTGAAGTGCGTGCTGACGAATGAACGTGTACTTCTCCTAACTGAATTGTTGTGGAAGCAGCCTGATTTGAGTTGTCCGTCGTGTTAGTCAGATAAGATAGGAGCATCTGGTTTTGTCTTTTTAGCCGCTTCCGTAATTTCCCGTTACTGGCTAAATTCATTTCAAAGAATCGTCTCACTACTGAGCTGCTATTTAGAGCGAGGGAGTAGTGTCTCTCGCATTGAGTGCCAACCGTGCTCCAAAATTATCACCAAGGACGGAGATGGTTATATTTATACAAACAATGCCCCTTTTTGGAGCGTTCCCTTCTCAGAGAGCAGTGACTCCGCTGCAAGCCTGTCATTTACTCTTTTCATGGATACCAATTGAGGAATTGGTGGTCAACACGATAGTGTTTCACTTCTCTGGTAAAAATACTGAGCGAGCAGTGTCTCGCATTTGGGCAGAAACAAAGATAAAAGAGGATTTGTGGCAAAAAAGTCTTTAAAAAAAATAAAAGGTAGAAAAGAAGTTAGAACTTACCTGGTTATTCTTTGTGTCGACTTAAACTATAAAAGAAGAAGAAAAAAAAAAAGACTTCCGACTGAAAAATCATCTAAAGAATAATAACCTGAAAGAACAGTCATTTCCAGTTCCTTCTTCAGTGAAATCATTCAGACACAAAGTACTTTCTCTGTAAGGAAAAAGTAACACAATTTAAAATGCTAATGAATGTTTTCATTTGTAATGAATGATTAGCAATAACAGAAGCATAGCTTCAAGAAAAAAATAACTGTATACAGCATAAAAGAGGAGCAATAGTCTACGGCAGGTTGGGTATGTTTTAAAATAATGAGAATAATATAAAATGTTGGCAATAAACTTAGAGTAGGATAATACATGTCTGTTAATATTCTCTTGCAGTTCCAGGCATAACGAGAAGTGTTTATAAATAAAAATAAAAAAAACTGAAGAAAAGAAGAAACCTTGGCGAGGAACCACGTTTTGGCTGCCTCTTCTTTATCCCAGCCCCTTTCCCCCCTTGGGACATAACTGTGCTTAAGTATTTGTTATCTGTAGAGCAGTGAGTTACTAGAGGGGTGTTGGGAATTAACTGGATTCAAGCTAGCCTGGCTGATGAGGGGTGATGCCCCGAAACTGATCCAGGATGCTTGTTTCCGGTCCAGGGAGGACCCTGCTTGGCAGTTCAGGCTGTACTGTTCCCATGAGGAAAGGGGTCAAGACTGATTTGCATATGGCTGGGTCCAAACTGAGGTGGCGTGGTGAGCAAAAGAACAATAAATTAAACCCAGATCTTTGTGACTGGGGGAGAATGTTTGCATTGTTCAGCATTCCATCCATCATTTGTTCCTTTTGCTTTTAGCAATAACAAATGCATAGCTGTTGACAAGAAGCAATAACTGCTTACAGCATAGAAGAGGAGCAATAGCCTATGGCAGTTTGGGGATGTTATAAATTAATGAGAATAATATAGAATGTTGGCACTAAGGTTAGAGGAGGATAATATATGTCTGTTAATATTCTCTTGCAGTTCCACACATCACAAGAAGGGTTTATAAATAAAAAGTAAAACAGAAGAAAAGAAGAAACCTTCTTGGGGAGGAGCCACTGTTTTGGCTGTCTCTTCTTTATCCACATCCCCTATTACCCCTTGGGACGTAACTGCATTTAAGTATTTGTTATCTGTAGAGCAGTAAGTTCCTAGAGGAGAGTTGGAAATTTATGTTGTTCTGCTCCCGTGCAAGCCTGTTATTATTCTAGTAGTCTGACAGAGCTGCTTCTTGGGTAGTATGTATGCAGCATGCTAGTTTTCAGACTATCTCTACTTTCAGGATCCAATTCTGCAAGGTACTGTGTTTCTGTGAAAGACTTTAATACTCTATTTTGGCTGCTTGCAAGGCCTATGCTTACCCACACAATTTCTCCTGGATTTTGATAACGCAATAGCCGACCTCAACCTGTACAAGCATTCATAGGATCCTATTTCTCTGTGGGGAAGCATTTTCAAACTGAAACTGTAAAATTTCTTGGTAAGATTCTTTTCTGTAGAAATCTCCTCCAACATCTGTCTTCTCTGGATTTGTTTTATATGAAGCCACGTAGTGAGCAACAGCGATGGAGTTCTCTGCAACAAATTGTAGATCCATATTTGCATTCCACATCTTCAGAATCATAGGGTTGGAGTCATTGATATACTTGGAAGCATCTATTCTTCTCAGGTTGTATGTATTGTTGGGTGATTTCCGTGTCAGGGTATGTCTGACTGCAGGCAAGAATCTGTGGACTCTTCTTTCTGAGATGACAGGTTGTGGAAATACAAAAACAACCATCTTGTGAAAAATGTCCCTTTGCATCTGTATTTTCAGTGACCGCACTTCCCACATCTAGAAGTTTGAAACCATAGAACTTTGTCTAAGCACTTGTTAGCACTGTCTTTTGGGATGGTGCATGTCACATACTGTTGTCTGAAAGACAAGACAGACTCATCAGTGTCTGTTCCAAACTGCCGGGCATCTTTTATCCATAACATGTGAATATGTGGAGCACCTCTAGCTTGGTACTTTTTGTACCAAAATAAATGAGTTACTTGGCCAATAGGAGTATTAGTTTTGTTGCAGATGAAATCCATCATTGCTTGAAACCTGTGGTTAGAATATATGCAAACGTTTGCAGGGCCCAGCGAGTAAAGTTCTCCTGGTGTTTACAGATTGATGTCTTGTATGTTTGAGTTTACTTCTCACAGGAATTCAAGCAGGTCATCCCATGCATACTCAGCACAACTGAGTGTTAGGAACAAGTAGGTGGTCCTAGGTTTCTCAACATGCATTCCAGCTCACCATGATGACAATGTTGGCACGCCATTTAATCAGTCAAGTTGTAATTCAGGTTTTCATAGTTTCCTTGAACGTTGCCAACAAATTCCCTTGCTGTGATATTTTGTAGATTCACTTGCATCTTGAGAATGTGGCTTACTGCATAAGATAGTCCTGACAAGTTGCTCTCAAATAAAAGGTGAAATATATAGGGAATACACTGGCGAAATCTAGGATCCTCTGAGTATAGTCTAGTTTATCTGTACTCAGCTGCTGTATCTGTACAGACCAATCATCATACCTACCACCCATTCCTGGGGAGAAGAGATACGGAAAACATCGAACTTCTAAACTTTTGTCGCACACACTCAAGGGAGCTCCTCCTGCTTCTTTCATTTGAAAGAGATCAATAGCATCACCAATAATCTATTTAGAATGCAGAGTGGGGGTACTGTAGTGTTCATAAATATCTTCCAATCGGGATAGATCCACCTTTTCAATCTGACCTCTGAATGTGTTATATCTTGAAGAGCATCTACATTTTTATGATAAATATTATTTTGTACCAGATATAATGTTGCTTACTCTACTAACATACACCAACTCCTGCAATACTTTATTACTCTTGGGAGGGACACCATTGACTAGAATATTAAGTGCTTCCTTAAAATCTGCACCCCTAGTTTCAATATTCTGCTGGAAGTCAAATGACAGGTATACACATCTACCTTTAAGACTTCTTTATAACTCTGTGGGAGGCAACTTCTTTGGCTCCATATGCACAATAGCTTGGAATGAAGGTATAGTTGTATAGACTGTATAAAAATGTATTCATACACATTTAGATCCTAAAGTTATTGTAGAATTGCATCTGGATCTAATTTGTTACGGACAGATCTAGCAGGCATTTTATTATCCTCCAACTTATTGTAACAATATTTACATATAATTTGTCTTGTGGAACACTCAATGCTTTCCTCTAAAAAAGTAAGCTGCAAAGTCTCACCACTTATTTCTGTTCTCTTCTTCAGTTTTTGTAACAGTAACATAACAAGTTTGGCTCTTTTAGTCAGTACGTTGACAACATATGCAAACAGTTCAGTTTCTCTGAACAGACTATGCTAAACTTCGTAATCTCTTTTTGAAAGATAACAGTAAAACCCGTCTCCTGTTCCTCTACACCTACAGATACAGAGTGATCATTTTCCCCTCACTCCTCATGAGGACCAAAGAAAACAAAACTGGATATTATCACATACTTTTTCTAGCTCTGCCACTGAACCATGCAAAATAACTTTATTCATTTCTCCTAAATATGAGGCAGGAGTTTTGACATAAAGCCTCCTAACTAATGTTTGCATTTTTGAATGTAGAGCTAACATTCTAAAATGATGAAAGGTGCGTTGGCACACTTTCTTTTATAGTCATGCTTTGAATGTCCCTGTAAATTAGTATACTTCTCGACTTTGCATAGATCTAATCCTTGCAAAATCCCAATTTTTTTGTTTCAAACTTTTGCAGGGGAACTGACCTGGGAAAGCTCTCACTATATCAAATGATTTCTGCACAACACTGCAAATACTTCCCTCTACCTCTTCAGCTATGACTTCCTCTACATTTCTAGCTACTCTCACCTCTTTAGGAATAGGAGATTCTTCAACTGCATGCACTAATGTGTTCTCTTTGAAGTAGCTTTCTTCATTAAAGAAAGGCTTAGTACTAGAAATATGTATCAATTCACCAATGAAAACTTTCTAAATGTTAGTTCTATTGACAAGTCTTTTCTTTTGGCCTTTTCTCCTCATACACAACACTGTTTTATCTAGTGCCTTCATTCTGTTTTAAAATAGCTTCCTCTTCAGAGCGAAAGCTTTATAAACTATACTCAACACGTTCCTTTTGTCTCACTGCTTCTCTTTTGTAGTTCTCCACAGTTCTACTTAGATTCTGAATTACTAATTTCATTGGATTGTTTACTATTCATATTATATGTACTTTTACTCCATTCTTAGTAGATGTCAAATTGTGTTTTTATTTACTTCATTTGGCTGTTTTTATTTTTAGTTCTCTGCATAGTATTTTGAGGAATGTTTGTTCTTTTACCAGCAGTTTTTTTCTCTTTCACCACTTTGTCCACAGTTTGCCCCTTTAGTTTTCCATTTGAAAGAAGACAGTATCCTTGCTTCGGTTTCTTTCTTCTCTGACTTTTTATTGACATTATAACTGTCCATAGATAGAAACAGATTCCTAAAAAGAAACAAATAAGTACATTCATCTTTTCTATATGTACTATAAGATTTCTCATTTTAAGAGTTCACCTACTAAAAATAATCAGTAGCCTTTTTAAAATATAGTTCTCTAAATATGTATGTAAGTGATGTGAACAATACCTCAGAACATGTACAAGGGAATACAGGGGTATGTTCCTGCATACTTAAACAGTTAGTAAGTACATGAGTGAATAACGAAATCCTTCTATCAGTCTGTGAGTAGCTGAGAGAGAAGCTATATGCTTTGGAAAAATGTATGTCACTTACATTATGGGTGTATACTCTATGTAGTGCTTGGCATAGAAATCTGTAGGTGCATCAGTAACTTACTAAAACTCAAAAGAACATATCTCAATCCTGTGAGGAAAAACCATCCTTGCGTTATTGCAGTGATACTCAAAGTACGCCCCAGGAGCTGCTTGCGGCCTTCTTGACCTTTACATGCAGCCCCCGCCTGGTGAACAGCAGCAGCTGCTGTTTAGTTGCCGAGCACTAATATTCAGGAAAAAATTATAAATAAATGAGCAAGCATTTATTAACCTGCAAATAAATGCTTGCCCATTTATTTAACATGTGTAGACCTCTTTACACAATCCCTGACCCACCCAGACCCCCTACCAACACCCTGATTACATCAGTGCGGCCCTCGGTCACACCACAGATAGTACTTTGTGGCTCCTGGGTAAATGTTTGCGAGTATCCCCGCCTTATAGCATACCTACCTAACCTAATAACAAAATAGGACAACCCATTCTTCCCCAAGGAACTGGGTAAAATACTAATTATAGCATACCTACAGCATCTCTCAGAGGTTAGGTATGTGTACTGAAACGTAGATTTAAGACTTGACAAGCAGGTTCTACATGCTAAGTGAAGGAGACAGCAACAGTACATAGCCTGAGTCTTCAGCAGTGAGCCTCAACCAGGTTAAAAGGACTGTTTGGATGGATGAGGAGCTTGTGTTACTAGCTGCCTACATAGCTAAGTGAGTGTAGAAACCCACCTACAGCAGTGCTAGAACATCTTTAAGTGTGCTGGTATGTGACTGTCTATTTTACTACCTTAGTGGCTCCCTAAATGTATGTGTGTGTAAGTGGCCTGCTAAATACCTTACTGCTTGTGCTAGAAAGAAGACTGGTATGTAGGTATGTAGGTGTGTGTGTAACTGCCTTTGACAGTAGTGCATACATAAGTAGTTTGTGAGTGAATCTATAAGTCCCTCTATCACTCTGACAAGGGTGAGATACACCGATTTGTAAACATGTACGGCAGTCGCTTTATGGTTGGTACACTACATGTAGTGCCTTGCATAGAAGTCTGCAAGTGCATGAGCCACTTACTAAAACTCAAAAGGACATCTCTCAATCTTTTAACCATAAAGCTCCAAGCTTTATGGCATATCAACAGCATATCTCAGAGATGAGTTGTGTACTAAAACTTGGTTTTAAGACTTGACAAGTGCCTTTTACATGCCAAGTGAAGCTGTGAGTGAGAGCAAAGACAGTCTGCACTAGTAAATCTCACCCATGTTTAAAGCAATATTTCTCTGGAAGGTTGACAAACTTGTATCACTACTTACCTGCATATCTAAGTGAGTATAGGACTCCATATATAGCCCTTCCATGAAATGTTGAAGTAAATGTGCTGATATTTTACTGTCTGGTTTAGTTACCCTATGGCTCTCTACACACATGGCCTGTCGAATACCCAAGTGCCTTTGTTAGGGAATAGAGGGGTCATCTATGTGTGTCTGCAACGGCCTTTGACAATACTGCATACATACGCAGTTACTGAGTATGAAAATGAATGTATACGTTTCTCTATCAGTCTGTGACTGGGTGAGCGAGAAGCTCTATGCTTTGGAGAAATGCAAGTCTGTTGCATTATGGGTGATATACTCTTTGCAGTGCTTGGCATTGAGGTCTGCAAAATAATCAGTAACTTACTAAAAACTCAAAAGGACATATCTTAATCCAGGGAGCAGAAAGCATATTTCCTTTATAGCATACCTACAGCATCTCTCAGAGGTTAGTTATGTGTTCTGAAATGTAGATTTAAGACCTGGCAAACAAGTTTGCATGCCAAGTGAAGGTGGCAGTGACAGCATATAGCCTGGGTCTACACTACTAGGCCTCACCCATGTTCAAAGGACTGTTTATCTAGATGGATGACAAACTTTTGTCTCTAGTTCCCTACCTATCTGAGTGAGTGTTGAAACCACCTATAGCAGTGCAATAACATGTTTAAGTAAATGTATCAGTGTGTGACTGTTTTAGTACCTGTATGGCTCTCTAAATGTGTATGTAAGTGCCTGAATGAATACCTCAGTACCTGTGTTAGGGATTATAGAGGTATGTAGGTGTGTCTGCAACCGCCTTGGATAGTACTGCATACATAAGCAGTTTCTTAGTATGTGATTGGATGTATAAGACACTCTGTAACTGAGTGAGAGAGGCTCTGTGCTTTGGAAACCTGTATAACAGTTGCATTATGGGTTGTGTACACTATCTAGTACTTATATAATGTAAAGAAAGAGGCCCCCTGCTAATAGGGTGAGAGTTTCTTAAGGCAGGGATCAATGAATCAGTGTAAAGACTTACGGCAACGCAAATTATGTAATGATACAACAATAACAAAAGAGAAAGAAGAAAGAACCAGATACTGTTTATCAAAGAAGTACAAAATAAATTTTTATTAATGATATAGAATGTAATAACGTAGCCAATTCATACTATTTCAAGTACCCTCAAATACCAACATTAAAAGAGTGGAGGACATGTCTTGATTTGTACATGGTGGCGGAGCAAGTGACATTCAAGGCTAGAGGCTGTCCCCGGAAGATATGGGTGCCATGGTTCAAGTACTATGGCCTGGAGGTGGTGGGGGAAGTAGAGGCAGGGGGAATGCAGTCTGGAGAAGTGGGTAATGAGCCTTGAACGATGTAATGTTGGTTCCTACTACCTGTACTCATGAGCAGTGTAACCATGACCCTTTATTTTTATATGCCTGGGTGGCTCGGACCCCTCCGTGGATTCCACAGAGACAGATATTTTGTTACTACAAATTCAATTTTTGTCACTGTGATTTATCATCAATGGTGTATCCTGTATTCATGCTTTGCTTGAAGTTTGTCTTATCTTTCAAAAATAAAAATAAAATATATATATATATATATTTTTTTTTTTAACAATCATACCTCACCCATAAATTGTCTCAATTAAAAACAGTGTCACAGCATTGATGCCAACAGAGATTTGATGATCAGATTTTACATATATAATAAAGCGAAACAATGTGGACAAATTCGATTGACGGTTATGTTCTACGAGCGTTTTGGCACTAAAGGGTGCCTTCGTCAGGAAAATGCCACAGCTAGATAAACAATGAGATCTGTAAATGAAAACACCTTATATAAATGGTTTTCTCAAGTGCATGATATAAACACTAGATAACGAAATATTATACTTGTTTGCAATGACGGAAACAATGAAAGCACAGGGCATGCAATAGAGTTAATACTATACATAATCATTTTAGAAATAAAATGTGACATATATACAGTGTGTGATAAGCAATTCCAACCATAACATTAATATAGATGTGAGAAATGGAATAAATGAGCATAATGAATGAGAATAGAAAAGCCACATCCAGAAATAGAGAAATGATAAGTAATAAATAAAAATAGAGAGGCTACATGCCAAGGTGTCTAGGTTAGAACCTCATTGGGACACTTCATCTTGTGCAAACCTATTAAGAGAAATAAATAAACTAAACCTGGTTTTACCCTATATTTGTCATTAATAAAGACCATACTGCGTGCAATTATGTGCAGCTAGATCACTTCTTAGAAACAATGTCCAAACTGTAAGGAGAAATGACAGCTGGTAATGTCAACATCTAAACCCTTCATGTCGGTGTATCTGAACTTGTCTGGATTTGTGATATTAAGTACCTTGAAAAATCAACCCTGCTGTAAAAGGAATGTACTGCGACTAAAAAGGAGCACTTTGAATTTGATACGGAGTGCTTGATTCAGTTTGTCCATGTCTATTACCAGGGTAATTAATGTCCTGTCATCCTACACTATACGGACGCACAGGCATCCCCTGAGGTGCCCATGGGCATCTGCAGATATGTTACCGGGGGGGAGGGGGGGAGTGGGGGCGGGGGTTAAAATTTTAACTTCATCACCATCCTCCGACATGATTGAGCACAAGTATTAAATACATTTTTTTAAAAATCTAATAAGACAAAGAGCTTAAATAAACAAAGAAACCCATAGGGGGAAGAGTAAAATCTTGTGAGGCGCCACAGCAGACGGCCTAGCAACTACAATGAACCAAAAGGAAAACCTAAAAATGGCCTGAAAAAAACAAAAAAATTCGAAATCAGGTTGATGTGGTTCTAGAGATCCACATCAGCAAACCTTTCAATGATGATACAGTGGACGATTGTGTCAAATTCAAGAGCTAGTAGGATCAGCCTCGCTAAGCCACATTGTCTCAAACAATATTAATGAAGCAACTCATTAAGTACCAAAGCCATGACTGACTCCATCTATCTACTTGGACCGAAACTCACAGAGGAGTGTCCAGAACATCGGATTCTTCAAGATGGTCGTAAGTTGTTCAGACATTATTTGCTTTGTCTTTTTTTCCAAAGTGGGTAACAGCACCATGAGATCCGAGTTATAAACATTTGGAATATCCAAACCATCTTTTGAAAGCAGAGGGCTAACACTGGATTTCCAAACTTTGGGGACAAGTCCAGCTGTGAACAATGCATTGATACTATCGGCAATTTCCTAGACACTGGCAGTAGAAGTTCCTTGTAATATTCTCACTCAGCACGAGTCATTGGGAAAGCCAGGTTTCAACATGGACAGAAGAATGCCTACCTCCTCTTTAGAGTCTGTGGAAAAGCAAGAGAGGGAGATCTCAGTGCAGAAGTAAAGGCCAGGTGCAGGAAAACTCAAACAAGGAAAGACGGGGACTTATAAATGGATAGGGTATAGGTGTACTCTGCAAGTCATTGAACATGGAAGTGGCAGGGCTACATGTCCTCCAATGCACACCTCTTTAGAACAGAGGCAGAGACCAAAAGGCAAACAATAAGGATGGACAGAAGGGAGTTCATGGGTTTGGTGAGATGGAGTTCTGAGAGACTTGGGAGTTACATTCAGCTAGGAGTAGGGGGGCAAGAAAATAGAGGACGAGCTTGATGCTGTATTTTACGTTATTCAGGGGCCGTGCCCATTCTAGGGAAGAAACCGTGTTTTGAGTGTGAGAAGTTGGCCTGGTAAATGCTATCCACTAGTTATAGTGGGCACCTTGCAGTCCAAGCAACCATTATTGATGATTAGGTTTAAGACCACCTTTATTGAAAGCTATCCAAGTGGTAGCTATGGAGAGCAGCCTTCAGGCTAAGTCTCGATGGAATGGAAAGCCGCTTGGTTTACCAGATTATAACCTCTTGAATAACTAAATGAAAAGAGAACAACACAAGGTTTATATATATATATATATATATATATATATATATATATATATATATATATATATATATATATATATATATATATATATATATAAATATCATACGTATTTATTACTAAACTCTCTACAAACCTCTATGAGATTAGAGAGCAAGGCATACAATAATACAGTTCTGATCCGACAGCAAATAGCATAATATACAATGGGCCCCAGGGGGAGGCCAAACCATATATTAAGAAAGTGGTATAAGAACCACGACTTGACTAGACACTGCCTAGAGCATGTAGAATTGCTGGGACCCCAAGGAACCACCCAAGGTAGTGACACAGGGGACACACAGGGGATGCGTGCAGAGTGAGAACACAGCCGAGAGCTCCGTACAATCCTAAGTGAAAGTCGCGGTTGGAATTTTAGAGTTTAAGGACACTTAGGAGAGGACAGGGAGAAAACCCTTACAGACTTAGAAGGTTCTAAGGCCAGCACCCACGTGAGCACTGGAGTACTTTTGTTACCTAACCCCGGGAATCCAGGTGCATAGGTGTCAAATGGTGTCTGGAATTGTAGGAAGGTGGAATCTGACTATTTGGTTGCCCCCAACTTTTTGCCTGGTATTTGAATGGTTTTTGACTAGTCTGTCTGGGATACTGCTATCCAGGACCCCAGCCTATCTGCTTCCTCTCTAAACTGATTTGAGTACACTGGGTACCTACCAATTGGATACTGAGGACACCCTGTCAGCCCCTTGTAGATGGTACCCTAGGTACCCAGGGCATGGGTCCCTCAGAGGCCTACCAGGGGCTGCAGCACTTATTGTGCCACCCCTGGGACAGCCATACAAACTGACACCACCAGACCACTACTGTAGTCTGGGTAAGGTGGTAATTGCACCCCTTACAGGGATATAGGTATCCTGTATCCCACTTAATACAAAACATATATCCTCATAGGTCACCTTTAAGGCAGGCCTTGCTAATCCTACAAGGCAGGGTGCTGAGATATGTGTGAGGGGGAACCCCTACCTGAGTAGGGCCCCTCTGCAACCTTCGTAAAACTATTGCTGGGTTGTTTGTAGTGCAGCCATACCATATACTCTTAACTGCATTATAAGTAATCGCGATAGCGTGATAACTTGAGAATGGCTACACAGAACCATTTCATGTTTGGTGTCAAACATGTAGGAATCATACCCCCAATCCAGCCATGGGAGTGAGGGCATGATTCCCCCTGCTAGAGGGGCGATATGGGAAAAGCGGCAGAATTTAGCCACCCACACGACTCTGGCTGCCTGTGGCTGGCCAGAACTCCAGCTTTGGCAGCTGGACAATAGGGATCTTGTTGCAGGGAGGTGCTCCCACCTCCCCAGACAGACTATGTGGATTGGAACTGGGTGGGTGCACCATAGGATGTCTTTCAGACTTGCACGTAGGCTTCTCCGGTGCCTACTTCTGCATACACTGCCTCAAACCGGTTCAGGGGTATCCTGTCCCCTGCCCAGGTGGGAAACCACACAAAGGGGAGAGGGTGTAGCCACCCTTTCCCGCCTAAACTCTCATTGGTGGGCTCTGATCTGGACACTCCCCTAATCTTTGGATAAAGGTGAATACAGGGTCCCCAGAGCGTCAGATTATTCTTGGACTTCACAGACTTGAACTTCGACTTGCTGCCGCACAGCTAAAGGAAGAAATCTCCCTTGGGGTAAAGGAGTTACCCCCCCCTGCTTGGCCGGCACCTGAAACACTGCAAGTGACCCGGTTGGAACCTTGCTGCTCCTATGGACATCGACAACTCTTTCCTACCTTGAGGTGGGTTTCCAAGCATCCCAGAGGCCAGTGAGTGTGCACCACAAAGCTCAGCACCGTGGACCCCGTGGGTGCCGAGATCCCCAATACCCCAGGACAACGGCCACCTCTTGCACAGCACCTGACACCGACAAGTGGGGAAGTTGTGCTTTGGCCCATTATTGAGCCAACCTCTCAGCATCATCTGTGCCAAAGATCGACGCCCTAGCCCGCTCCGGCAACCCATGGGCGCATCTTTACGCACGCCAAATTGCTGCCTCCCGCGGTCCCTTGTCTCTCAACTAGTGGGCCCTAGCGGAGGTCAATCTTCACTTCCAAGAGTTCCCCTGGTTGCTCCACCCCTGCTCTTCAGTCTCCTTGCTGGAGACCTCATTTAGACCTTGTGGGTCTGCACCAGTAGCTATTTTGTGTTTCTTGCGTGGGTTGCGGTTGCCAAGGCTTAGTGGATCCAATCCAGACACCAACACTGCAGCGATCTTCATCCTTTGTGGGACAGTTGCCCTCCAGAAGCTGGCCTTCCTTGATGCCTCCTGGACCCCGTGACTGACGATCCAAGGTACACCTGGAAGCACCCGACATTGAAGGGCTCTTTCTCCTGAGCCCACTGGTCACTGTGCCGTGACCCAGACTCTGTCCCCTCTGCTTTCAGGTCCTTCTCTTCAAGATCTACATCTTCAATCTTCACGACATCGACGACGCTTCTTGCTAGCAGCACTTCTTCACATTTTGCTAATGAAAATCAGCCTGCGACCCGACATCGAAAACGACCTATGCACCCGGCTTCCATGGGGCAGGTAACCGTGGTACCTCGGTACTCTCGTGGGTGTGGGCCCTTCAAAAGCTTAACTCTAAAGTATTGAACTTGAACTCCTGCTAGAAGTGTTTTTAATCTTGTAAAATTCAACCGCGACATTCTCCATAGGCTTTAATAGAGATCCCGACAGTAGCTTCTGCCACTGCACGCGTCTCCCGTGGGTCCCCTTCCTCACTACCTTGGGTGGTTTCACAAGGGACCAGCGACCCTAAATGCCCTAGGCATTGTCTGTAGAATTGTCGTGGTTCTTATACCACTTTTTTGATATATGGTTTGGTCCCCCCCAGGGCCCTGTGATTCCAGTGCTATTTATTGTAACTATCAGTGCTTGTTTGAATTGTATCTTTACCTCCAACCTCATAAAGAGACTAGTGGGATTATTCTTAGAATAAATACATATATATATACACACCTGTGTGGACTACTCTTTCATTTGGTTATTCAAGAGGTTATCTATGGTAAAACAATAAGCTTAACACTCCTTCAAGACTTAGCCTGAAGGCTGCTCTCCACAGCTACCACTAGGATAGCTTTCTTTAAAGGTTGTCTTTAACCTATCACCATAAGAGTCGAATTGGACTGGTGCAAGGTGTCCCCTATAACTAGTGGACAGCATATGCCAGGCCAACTTCTCACAGGAATCTTCGATGTTGTCAATGGAGAGTTGCTGCAAAGTGCTGCTGCCGGGGAAAGGGAAAGTGTCCGGGGTGATCCAAGCCTGGATCGAAGATGTGAAGAACCTGAAAGCAGAGGGGACAGAGTCTGGGTCACTTGCCAGTGACCAGGGGCACGATAGACGAATGCCCACCAATGTCAGGTGTTTCAGGTGCGATGAGGTGAAGCTTGATTCCACTGCCACGGAGATCAGGAGGCGTCGACGACAACCACAGTCTGCAGGCGAGTTATCCCACTAAAGATGTCGAGTGCTGGGGGTCGGTGGGGGGGGTCGGTGTCCGCATTGGAGACCAACAAGCCTTGGCAACGGCAACCCAAGTGGTGAGTGTAAAACGGTTTTGGTTTGGACCAGCAAGGTCCTGTGGACTCTCCAAGCAATTGAGAGTCAGGGCATGTCTGGAGCAACCAGGTAAGCCTGTTGAAAGTCAAAGTACCCTTCTCAGGGACCCACAAGTTGACGGACAAGGGATCGCAAAGGGACCTCGAGAGGAATCACTAGAAACCAGCCCATGGGTCACTCGAGGATTGTAGGCCAGTAATCTTCAGTGGAATCACTGATCGGGGTCGGGACTACAAGTAGCCCAAAGCACAGCCTCAGGGATTGCCAAGAAGCATATGCTGCTGCAAATGTGCACGGTGTCAAGGGGTTTGGGTTGCACGGTCCCCACGAGGTCTTTGGATCTCAGGGTTGCTAAGAGCACGGATCTGCCTCGGGGAAGCTTGGAAACCCACCTCCTGTGTTGCAAAGTCTTCGGAGACCTTCAGGAGCTGCGCAGTTTCAAACTGGACAGATGCGTCTTTGGTGCCTGCCTTGCAGGGGAGTAACTCCTTTACTCCAAGGGAGATTCTTTGGTCATCCAACATTGTGTAGATAGTAGAAGTTCTGGGATTCTGAAGCAGAGTTTCGTCCAGGTAAATCTAAAGTCCTGTAGTCAGGGGTTCCTACTTTATACCTAAGTAAGGGGTGGGACAAACATTGGGAACCCACCTATGGGAGGGTCAGGACAGAGGGGTGGCTACACCCATATCCTTTGTCCAGATTCATGCCAGAGCAGGTAGCCCCTATAACCGGTTTGAGCTGGACTATGCACAGGGACACCAAATGTGCCCCCAGTGCAGACATCAAAGCACTCTTGGAGCACCCACCCAGCCCCAATACACTAAAGCCTGTCTGGGAGGTCGTCACACCTCCCTGTGACAGGAAACCTATTGTCCAGGCCTCCCCTGCCGGAGTTTCGTCCATCAGCAGGAGGGCAGACTCGTGTCTGTGGCTGGCAGCATCCATTTTGTGATGCCAGGGTCTGTGAAGCTGGTACCGGGTATACAGGTGCTGTCATGTATCTCCCTTTAGAAGGGTGGGATCATACTCCCACACCAGTTACTGGTGTGGGGGTATAATTCCAAGGTGCTTGACACCAAACCCAACATGTTTTCGTGCAGCCATTCCAAAGTTAGCATTTACCGCGAGGTTATAATGCACTTAAGAGTATATGGTTTGGCTGCATCACAAACAACCCCAGAATAAAGGTTCCGAAGGCTGCAGAGGGGCTCTGCACATGCATGGGCACCCTCTCACATAAAACCCAGCAGCCTGCCTTCAGGATTGATAAGGCCTGCCATAGGGGTGACTGATAGGTTTATATCTGTAGTGATATGGATGGATATAGGAATCCTATATCTAAGTAAGGGGCGCCACCTTACACAGGCTGCTGTAGCAGACCTGTTGTGTCATTTTAAATGGTCTCCCAGTGGTGGCATAATACATGCTGCAGCCCTTGAAAGGCCTCTGGGGTACTTAAGCCCTGGGTGTATACTAGGGACTTATAAGGGTACCCCAGAATCCAATCTGTGGTGTACCTAAAGTACAGGCAATCAATTTTGAGAGGAAGCAGCTAGGCTGGGGCCCTGGATAGCAGGGTCCCAGCCAGTTGAAAAACAGTGAAACATCAGCTAAAAGTATGGGTAACCATAAGAAGCAGATCCTACTCTCCTACATCGAGGTCACTTAATAAAAAGGTGATGTGGTAATAGTAAAAAAGTACTGTAGAAGGACCGGGGGGGTTTATGAGGTAGCCCCAGCTCTTTCTTGTGTTGCTAAAGCTAGGACACAGATGCCCAGGGCTAACAGATACATTTAGGAGAAAAGAAATCTGCTAAAGAGGCAGGGCCGAAAGCATTAAATCATATCAAGTAAGACTTGCTGGGGATTGATGAGGGATGACCAAAAGGTGGAGATGGACGAATACAGTTGCATCTAGTTTTAACAAAAAGTGGGTGGGGTAGCCAGTCAAGTGAATATTCTACCTCTTAATTTATCTAGAGGGTCCGGGTCAGACATAATACCTGGAATCACTGAAATATGACAGTGCCTGCCTGATACCGGTAAGATTGAGAAAGGACTAAAAGATCAGTGTGAAGAAGGTGTCTGGTAGGCCTAAGAGGAGACCAATATGCCAATGCAAAGTAGACAGAGTCTAGAACCAAAAGAACTAGGTAAGGTGGTGTGGTGAGAGATAGTTGAGATAGTTGAGAGTCACATACAAGCTAGGTTATTGCATAGTAGATGCTAATGGTATGATATATTAGTTTTTCGTTGACCGTTCTATTACTTTAAAAACTAAAGGGTTGGGGAATTATTTAGTTTTTTCTTGTCTGAATAAAAACACAAACTTTATTCAACTTTAAAGTATGTCTGTGCTGATTTCATTGGTCCTTTTGGTCCTTTAATGACAAGCCAATTAGTTTGATCCCAAAGAGATACTTCTCCAGGTGCTAGCCCGAAATAGAAGTGGTTTCAAATATGCACACCCCATGAAAACACCATTGCATACACACACATACATAGTCTCCACACCCATTCCTGCCTAAAGAGCTGCACTTCACACGACAATGCCCCTGTGGAGCTGCAGGTTACATTTGGTTCAAAATAGTGACACATCCCAACAGAAGCATAGCGCTTTGCAGACACTTCTTCAAAAGAACTGCATCTCTCAAATACACCAAGGAAGAGTCCTTCCTTTGTGAGACACTGCCCGTTGGTGCTACATATGTTAGGCAAGAAGATGCCTGTAAGTTACGGGGATAATGACTTTTCCAGACCTAGGCTTTGCTTTTACATTATTAGCTAGTGTGTTCGACCACTTTGTTGAACTAAAATTAACCTAGACTACAGGTCCAAAATTATGAGTGAAGTGTAGCCCAGGTAAAATATAGATGTATGGTTCTGCCCCAAAAGTTCAAGAAGGGCTGAGACACGCAACCACTTGCAGTGAAATGGTGGCAAAACGCGCAATATTGCAACAGATTATAGCCGGACCTAACGATGGGGCCCATTCAGAAACTATTAGACGGAGAGTATGCAAGCTGAAGCAGGCTCCCCTTGAACGAATGGGATTTATCAAAATAACTTTTATATTTGTCTGCATGTGAGGTATGGTGTTTGATCAACAAACTAGTTTAAAAAGAGCGGTACTGCTCAAGCACTTTTAACTTCTGACAGGCAGCTGAAAGTTTGACCACCATATCTAAGCCCTTACTGATCTTAGCCGGCTCCATTCGAATATCGAAATTAAATTCCAAAGATCAGCACACAGCCTCACACTCATCCAAGGGTTAATGGAGCCACTCGTTGCTAATTGATTCTGGAAGTTTCAGTGTTTAGACCATGCAAGCAGGATCCTGTTTTTCAGGCGCTGTGGAAACAGTTTAACTCCCTGCCTTCAAATCTTTGCACTCGCACCATGCACTTAACAGTCTAAGCAAGGAAAAGCAGAGAAACTGGCGGCCCGGCCTACTTACTATAAAGTTGTGACGCTGCTAAAGGATAAATTAAAATGCATATTGGTATTCTAGCAGCAGGTAGCTTTCGACGTTGATAGTAAGTACTCTGTACGTTGTATGTTTATGTGTGTGTATTATAAATGTTTCACTAACGTTATGTTTAGTAGTGTTTTTATGTAGGCTAAAATTAGTCTTGGATTTAAAATAACGATAAAGTTGAATTGAAAGTGAGGTGGAGCGCTGGTGGCCCAGAGGATACGATGACCCTTGGGAGACGAGGGTGATGGAGCTCGGGGTGTTGTTCGTCACAGGTGGAGGGAGGTGGGTGGCTGCCTCCCTGCTCAGAACACATGGGTGTCCGCTACAGCAACGTGTGCGGCCTGAGTGATACCACATTGTCGCTGGGCCTGCACCGGACGGACCGGCGATCCAGAGGGGGCAAGCAACCCTCCCCCCCCCCCCTTATCCCCCTGCAGACACCCATGGTGGTGCCTAGTTGGATACATATAACTCGAGTGTGAAGTTAGAAGTGTAAACATCACTTCAGAATTATACTTAGGTAGATGGAATTAAGTGATTAATGATAGTCATAGAACGGGTATGAGGTGGATTAGGGAGTGCTTCACTAAAAAGGTATAGTCAATGCCTCATAGTCAGTGCCTCATAAAACACAGATTAGACGTTCTAACTGCAGCTAACAGTTAAGTTCAGTTGTATAATTAGAAGGCAGTATGAGCTACATCCTTCTCATTGAATGTGCCTATCCACTTCGTGGGTAGAAAGACTCCATGGTGTGCTGATATATTTAGTAAGTATATTTAATATACAATTTGTTTCTGCCTAAATGCAGATATAGATTCTTAATTATACAGTATATTAGGCCATTACTTGACTTGCATACTCTATATAAAGAATATATATATATATATATATATATATATATATATTTATATATATATATATAATTCACTTAAAAAACCATAGGTTTCACACTTTTTATAGTTAGCTGGACATTTCACTCGTGAAAAACCATTGAAATTCCCCCGTTATAGTTAGTGCAGGCAACTATAACTCACGCGACCGCAATCCTCTGCTGATGACGTCAGATATTACATCACTGTATTTAGACACCTATTTACCCATGTCTTCTTCCAATAATCTTTAGCTATACATATATTACAAATATTTTTTTTTCAGAAAGACACATATGTCATCAGTGATGTAATATCTGACGTCATCAGCAGAGGATTGCGGTTGCGTGAGTTATAGTTGCCTGCACTAACTATAACGGGGGAATTTCAATGGTTTTTCACGAGTGAAATGTCCAGCTAACTATAACATGTGTGAAACCTATGGTTTTTTAAGTGAATTTGCAAGGTTTTTTAAATGCTAATTCCTAACTATAACGTGTGTGAAACCTATGGTTTTTTCAGTGAATTTGTACGGTTTTTTAAATGCTAAGTTCTGTATTTATTTATTTAATTTTTTAAGGTTTTTCACCGTGTGCGTACCGTGCGCGCGCTGTGGGCACGCGGTCCACTTCGTGCACCACGCGCCCATGTTACGCCGTTCGCAGAATTTTTCCGTTTCTACCGTACGCGCACGCTATGCGCACTCCATGATTTTTCGAAAAAAAATTAAAAGAAATTTTGGCCCTTGGGGGTCCTTCTGGGACCCCCTGACAAAGGCTAGGGGGTCAGGAACTGTCCACCCTGCCCCCTTTTCACGTTCTCCACCATTGTTTTTCACCCCCTCAGACTGCGAGAGACAAAATGGCGGCCGACACTTCCTGGTTTCAACCGATTCGAATGTTTACTAAGATCTAACAACCAATCAGAATCGCGCTCGCGCACGGCAGCGTGCGCGTACGGTACATTTTACCGTACGCGCACGGAGCACGCCTATAGATATATATATTGATTTAAATGCTATTTTCTCAGGAAATACTGAACAGATTTACACCAGACCTGCAAAAGGCACATCCCTGACCTGAGGACTACCTCTCTGCCAAATTTCAAGTAATTCTGTTCAGCCGTTCGGGCTGTAGCTTGGACTAAAGGTCCTATGGAAAAATGCATGGGGAAAACGCGTTTTGGGACCCCCCCTTTCTCTCAGCCCCTGCTTGACGAATCCCCCCGAGACTTTCGGGGAAGGAGCGGAGCAGAGCGCCCCACATATTTTGAAAATTTCACGAGGATTCGTCAATCGGCGCCAAAGTTATTTCAAATAGAATGTTGCGGATTTCCTATGGAAACACGATCCTAACTATAACTATCTACTGGCGACCGCCAGTAGATAATATATATATATATATATATATATATATATATATATATTACCCAGTAGGTAGTTATAGTTAGGACCTATTTTCCATAGGAAATCCGCAACATTCTATTTGGAATAACGTTGGCGCCGGTTGACGAATCCTCGCAAAATTTTCCAAACTTTTGGCCAGCTCTGCTCCGCTCCCACCCTGAAAGTTTTGCGGTGATCCGTCAAGCGTGGGCCAAGAAAAAGGGGGGTCCCAAAACGCGTTTTCCCCATGCAATTTCCCATAGGATCTGTTGTTGCAGCTACAGCCCGAACCGCTGAACGGAATGACACCAAATTTGGCAAAGAGGTAGTCCTCAGTTCGGACTCGTGCCTTTTGCATATATGGTGTGAATCTGTTCAGTAGTTCTTGAGAAAATTAGGGTAAAAAAGTTAGAGATATCTATGGCCGGGGAGGATCCGCCGACCCTGCCCGCACCGTAAGCGCACCCTCCCCGAACCGAGCGCACACCCTCCCGATCGCGCGCTGAATGCTAATTGGCTGTCGAGTGTCTCTCTACATTCGAAACCAGGAACTGTTGGCGGCCATTTTCTGCCTCGGTAGAAGCGAGGCAGAAGATGCAAGGGGAAAAAATGTGTAAAACATATAAAGGGGGCAGAGTGGAAATACTCTGACCCTCTAGAGGTGCTTAGGGGGTCCCAGAAGGACCCCCTGGGGCCCCCTTTAAAAAAAAAAACACGGGGAAATGCGCGCACGGTGCACGCATCCTATCGCGTTGGATGCACGGATTCTCTCGCGGTGGGTGCGCGGATCCACGGCAACATTTTTTGAAAAACAAGAAATCATTGGTTGTATGACAACTTTCTACACTGAAAGGTAGGGTGTATATTTCTGTTTTTTAAAGGTATGATTCTTATTGGTTAACAAAAACAGATTGTAAGGAACATTATATATGATAAGCTGATATGTTGAAAAGTCAAGCACACTTCCTGTCTTGTGTAGGAACATTGTGTGCTGAACTTGTGACTTGTGAGCTCAGTGCAGTGTTCCAAGACCTGTTTCTATGGTAACAGGCAGAAGGCAGATTGGGGGAAGGGTTGAAATGTATTTCAGTTGGAAAGGGTTGAAATGTTTAACCAATAGAAATGTGTGTTTGCTTTTGAGTTCATGTGCGAAGGATTGTGATTTGATGTTTACATGTATATGTGTGGAAAATGAAAGGGACACTTTTTCATTCTTTGCTTTTGCTGAGAGGTGCACAGTGCAGAGATTCTGTAAAAGAAAATATGGTGAGTGATTGATATACTTCTTAATCTACAAAAGAACTTGAAAGTTGAGTTATTTAATTGTGAGGGGGTGTATGTAGACTATTTTGATTTTAATCAGACTAATGTATTTTTCCTGCTAAAGTGTAGGGAGTACTTTTTTTCTCTACAATGTGTGTGCATGTAGAAACCATTCTGTGATAAGCATTTGTGTTTTTCATGTGTTTGTAGACATATAACTGTGCTGTTTTTATATTTTGGTAGAATTAGAAACCAGTCATTTTTTATGAATTTGTGAAATGAGTTATGTTATGTTTCTATACTAAAATGTAGTACTACTTCTAGATGAAGAAATGTGTTTTGGTATAGTGCAAGGGATAGTGTTGTGTGTCTAGAATCACACAGTTAGTCTTTGTGCATTTGGGAACCACTGTGAGAGAAGCATTTGGTAACATCGTGTATTTGCCAATCAACAAAGTTATAAGGGTACTATAACCACCTAGTGGGAACTTACTTCTCCGAGAGGGCCGTGCAGTATAAGATCGAGACCAACTAGACATCTGCAGATATTTTAGCCTAGCTAGGCCAGGGCCAATCCTCCTACTCAAACACTCCCAGGAAAGCAATTCGCCCTCAACAAATAGGTCTCCCCAAACCTCCATCCCTGCCTCTCTGATGGGTATTGCAAGTGAATCACACAACCAGGGCGGATTATCGGGCAGATCCCGTAGGGGAGTCCTACAGCCATAATACCCTATTTTAATAGCTTTTAGAACCTGAGCCCAAGTCCTTGCCATCCCCAATAGGATCTTCAATTTAATCTTTTTAAAGTACTTGGGATCTCCAAATTTCAAAAGGAATCCAAACTGGCTAACCCCCTCTCCATTAAGCAAAGTGGTGTATAGAGTTCCCACCCCATACTCTAATGGTTTCTTTAACAGCATCCTGGCATGAGATAGCTGGAACGCCCATGCATACAACTGGATGTCCGGGCAGCCAACCCCCCCTTTTCCCTACGCCTCCTTATCTTTTTCCACGAGATTCTTGGAAGATGTTTATTCCAAATGAATGTGTTAATCTCAGCCTGAAATGCTTTAATAGAGATTGGATCAAAATACAGGGGGATAGTGTTAAAGAGGAAAGAAAGCTTTGGCAAGACGGACATCTTGACCAAATTAGCCCTTCCTAATAACGACAGTGGAAGATGGGACCAGGACTGAAGTAACTTACGACAGTCGTTAACTATCTTGGAAAAATTGATATTGACAATCTGGTCTATATCTTCTACAATATCAAGGCCTAGATATCTCAACTTCTTTCCTGGCTGAATACCAGCAATACACAGACTCTGGTCCATACCCCAGGTCATCATCTCGGTTTTTGTGGCATTGATCTCATACCCAGATACTTCCCCAAATGCCGAGGCTAGCTTGAATATTTCCGGGAGAGCCATATGGGCGTCAGATGTAAAAATGAGGATGTCATCAGCGTACAGGGCCACTTTTCTCTCCCAACCCCTGCACGCAAACGCCTTGATGTTAGCATTATCCCTCAGACTTTGGGCAAAAGGTTCAGCGTATAGATCAAATAGAAGCGCAGAGAGGGGGCAGCCCTGCCGTGTACCCCTCGAGATGTTAAAGGTATCAGATAGATTGCCATTGACCAGTACGCGTGCATTTGGGTTCTGATATAAAAGACCAATTGCCCGGCGAAACCCTGCTCCCACCCCGAACTTCGCCAGGGCCTCCGACAGATACAACCAATTGACTCTGTCAAAGGCCTTGGCGGCGTCCAAGGTAAGGACCGCCAGGGGGAGAGACTCCAAAACTGCCAAATCTATGGCCCCAATCAAGTCAAAGGTCAGTTCATATAGCTGCCGCCCCTTGACGAACCCCTTCTGATCAGGGCATAAGATTTTAGGGGCCACAAGAGCTAATCTATTGGCCAGAATTGAAGCAAATATTTTATAGTCTACGTTCAGTATGGAGATAGGCCTATATGAGCTACATGCCATGGGTGTTTTCCCCTGTTTTAAAATTACTGTAATAGACGCACTGTCCCATGACATCGGGGGACACCCACCAACCAGTAGGATATAATTAAATAGTAGAACCAGGAAGGAGACAAGTTCCTGCTCAAGTATTTTATATATTTCGGCCGGTAGGCCATCTATACCAGACGCCTTCCCCTTTTTGGCATTATGTATGGCCTTAATAACTTCCTCCTCCGAGATTTCACCATCTAACATTTCGCTTTGCTCAGCAGAAAGTGCTGGAAGGGTGATCTTACTGAGCCAATCTTTAATGGTACCTAAGCTGATGTTCTTGTCTTCACAATAGATTTTTTGAAAAAATTCTCTAAAGGCAGATCTAATATCGTCATCTCGGGAGAGTGGGGAGCCATTGACACTAATCACCTCGATGTTATTCCGGACTTGGTCCGTTTTGGTTTTCCATGCCAATAGCTTCCCCGCTCCTTCTCCATATTGAAAGTGTGCAAGTTTGCTGGCCTCCCACCTTTCTTGAATCCGCTGATTTAGAATCGAAGCTAGATGGCGCTTTAAGGAAAGTAATCTCTCAGACAGAGAAGAGCGGACCGCTTCTGTATTATAATCAGCGACTAGATCTAATTGGGTCTGGATCTTAGCAATATTTGCTTCTACTGATGTCACGGCCTCCCTATATTCCCTCCTCCGTTTTGTTTGTAATGAGGCCTCTCAAAAGTGCCTTCAGAGAGTCCCACACCATTCGATGCCTGCTGATCCTACATTTATCCTTAAAAAATGGCTCACCTCAGACTTAAGAAAAAGAACATCGTCTGGGTGGGAGAGTAAGGAACGATCAAAAGACCAACTCCTGGCCGGCACCCTTAATATTGATATAAGTTCCAGACCTACGGCAGAGTGGTCAGATAAATGTATTGGGAGGTATTTAATGTCTTTAACAAGATCCTCTAAGGAATGGCTAATTAGTACAAAGTCTATTCTGGACTGATGGCGGTATTTATAGTTTCTATAAGAGACTCCCTGCTGTTCAACTGCCCTTAACCTCCAGATGTCCACATATCCATACTGCTTCATTGCGTTTAGCAAAAAGGACCTTGATTTGGATAGAGTTAGAGATCGACTGTTATGGGATTTATCCAGAGTGGGGTTTAGGACAATATTGAAGTCACCTGCAAAAATTACAGGCTCTGGAAAGGACAAAAGGTGAGAGAAAATTACCTCCAAAGATGACGGATCGTCCTGATTAGGACCATAGTACCCCACAAAAGTAAACTGAGTACCCAAGATGGAGAGAGAAGCAATAACTCATCTACCTACAGGGTCAACTTTGAAGTCTAACAACCTAGCCCTGAGATGTTTTTTGAAAATAAGCGATACCCCTCTACAGGTCAAAGACTGGGAAGTAGAAATTGCAAAGTCGATCCACTTATTCCCTTTAACTAACGCATCCATTTCATCCTGGATCAAATGCGTCTCCTGCAGTATAATGACCTGTGCCTCTGAGTCTCTAAGGTATTGTAGTATTTTCCTAGCCCTAGCTTTGGTACGCAGGCCGTTCACGTTCCAGGATATTATCTTTAAACTAGCCATAGCCATAAGAGCTTGTCCTGATGACTGACCCTAACACCACCAAAGCTTGCGTGGGGGCCTAGGACCTCATTTATCTGACCTGACCTTTTAATAAACAGCAGCATATCTACGGTTATCATACTCCAAGCGAAGTACAATAGAACGCTAAGATGGCACATGAGGAATTTTATAAAACATTTTACCCCGTGACCCTCCCAGCCCCCCTTCCACCCCCCATCCCTCCCTCCCATGGAGAACCCTTGGTGTATCTAACCGGATCAAGTCCAGCAGATGGCACCCCCATCTCAAGCTCCCGTGCCCCCCACCGATCCCTGAGCCGAGTTTCCCTCCAAAGTATTCAAGGTAACCGTGTATGTTAACGGAAGATAAGTGTGCAAACAAAAGTGTATAAGGAAAAAAAAAAAAACCCTACTAAGAAGGAGATCTCGTCTTGGTATAATTTGATCTTGGAGGAGATGGATGGGGTATTCTTGTTAACAGATGAGCTTTGGGGGCCAGATATAAGCAATACCAACTTGCAAGAGCTATGGGGTACATCATGTAGAATGATGTGGGATGTTGTGAAACCAGCGTGGTTGCGCAGGAGCCACCTTTACACTATTCACAGAGCTTACTACTCTCCCCTTCGACTTTCTAAATTTACTCAGGGGAATATGGTGGTGTGTGCTAGATGTGGACTCTTGGCAGCCTCGGATATCCACATGTTTTATGAGTGCCCTCTTTTGTCGCAGTTCTGGGAAGCTATTTGCAAGATTCTGTCATCCTCAGTAGACTTCAACATAATATTAGATCCTCAGTTAGTGATCTTCGGAATCTTAGAGGGGGTCTCCACAGTGGCGAAAAAGTTAGTCTTCTACGCTATACTACTTGCTAGAAGGGAGATATGCAAGAAGTGGAAGGACTCCTCACCTCCTTCTGTTAATGAATGGTTTGCTTCTGCCTTGCACGTCTCCAAGCTGGACTTGGCCAGAATAGGGAATCCTGATAAAAGATCATTTTGGCGCCTCTTGAAATGGGATCATTGAGAGACTGGGTTTTTTTTTTTTTTTCCCAGGTCCAATGATTAAGCCATCCATCCCATTTCTGGGTATAAGCAGTGCCTTGATACTTCTTTCAGTATTCTGGCGGATTTCCAAAATCCCTCTTAAGGTTACGCTATGGTGATCGCAGGTATGTCAAGCACTATCGATATGGGATGAGGTCTTCGCTCCATGTTCTGTCCCTTCCAGTTGGCATGTACTGAGGTAGCATATCGCTTGTTAACCTATCGATCGCACATATAGAACCTTGGTGGCATATGAGGACAAAAAAAAAAAAAAACATTGTGTATTTGCTGACAGATAACTGTTTTAACTTGTCATGTTGTGAAGTTTTAGTAGCATTGGAAGACAGTTATGGCTTATGATTTGATTACATGAGTCAGGCTTTGACAGAAAAGTGCAGTCCTGAAATATGTAGATTGTGTGCAGTTCCCCTACCAGTTGCACTGTAGTGAATGAGTTTTGGTAAACTCCTAGGGATAGTGGTGCATGTCTAGAATCACAGTGTGAGTTAGTTTGTATTTGGGATCAGTGTGAGAGAAGCATTTGGTGATATCATGTATTTGCTTACAGATAACTTTTTTAAAACCTGTCATGTTGTGAAGTTTTAGTAGCATTAGAATCCAGTCTTTGGTTATGCGTTGATTAAATGAGTCATGCTTTGACACTGATGTGCTGTACTTAAATATGTAGATTGTGTTCAGTACCATTAACTCTTCCAGACTAGTGGATGAGTTTTGGTAAACTCCTAGGATAGTGTTGATTGTCTAAAATCACACTGTGAGTCTGTGTGCATTTGGGTAAGGATTGTGAGAGAAGCATTTGGTAACATCGTGTATTTGTTGACAGATAACTGTTTTAAAACCTGTCATGTTGTGAAGTTTTAGTAGCATTAGAATCCAGTCTTTGCTTATATGTTGATTAAATGAGTCATGCTTTGACACTGATGTGCTGTACTTAAATATGTAGATTGTGTGCAGTCCCCTTACCCCTTCCACAGTATTGAATGAGTTTTGGTAAAGTCCTAGGATAGTGTTGATTGTCTAAAATCACACTGTGAGTCTGTGTGCATTTGGGTAAGGATTGTGAGAGAAGCATTTGGTAACATCGTGTATTTACTGACAAATAACTGTTTTAAAACCTGTCATGTTGTCAAGTTTTAGTAGCATTAGAAGCCAGTCTTTGCTTATGCGTTGATTAAATTAGTCAGGCATTGACATTAAAGTGTAGTCGTGAAATATGTAGATTGTGTGCAGTTCCTTTACCACTTCCACTGTAGTGAATGAGTTTTGGTAAACTCCTAGGGATAGTGGTGCATGTCTAGAATCACAGTGTGAGTTAGTGTGTATTTGGGATCAGTGTGAGAGAAGCATTAGGTGATATCATGTATTTGCTTACAGATAACTTTTTAAAAACCTGTCATGTTGTGAAGTTTTAGTAGCATTAGAATCCAGTCTTTGCTTATGCGTTGATTAAATGAGTCATGCTTTGACGTGATGTGGTGTACTTAAATATGTAGATTGTGTGCAGTACCATTAACACTTCCAGACTAGTGAATGAGTTTTGGTAAACTCCTAGGATAGTGTTGATTGTCTAAAATCACACTGTGAGTCTGTGTGCATTTGGGTAAGGATTGTGAGAGAAGCATTTGGTAACATCGTGTATTTGCTGACAGATAACTGTTTTAAAACCAGTCAGGTTGTCAAGTTTTAGTAGCATTAGAAGACAGTTATGGCTTATGCTGTCATTAAATGAGTCAGGCATTGACAGTAAATTGCAGTCGTGAAATATGTAGATTGTGTGCAGTTCCCTTACCACTTGCACTGTAGTGAATGAGTTTTGGTAAACTCATAGGGATAGTGGTGCTTGTCTAGAATCACACTGTGAGTTAGTGTGTATTTGGGATCAGTGTGAGAGAATCATTTGGTAACATCATGTATTTGCTGACAGATAACTGTTTTAAAATCTGTCATGTTGTGAAGTTTTAGTAGCATTAGAATCCAGTCTTTGCTTATATGTTGATTAACCCCTTCAGTGCCTCGCCCTTTCCCCCTCCTGTGCCGGGCGTTGCATTAGCGGGTGGGGTTCATGACGAGATAGTCTCGTCATGGGCACAGCACGACCGTGCTCCATGACGAGACTATCTCGTCATGGGCACAGAAGAGGTTAAATGAGTCAAGCTTTGACACTGATGTGCTGTACTTAAATATGTAGATTGTGTGCAGTCCCCTTCCACCTTCCACAGTAGTGAATGAGTTTTGGTAAAGTCCTAGGATAGTGTTGATTGTCTAAAATCACACTGTGAGTCTGTGTGTATTTGGGTAAGGATTGTGAGAGAAGCATTTGGTAACATCGTGTATATACTGACAGATAACTGTTTTAAAACCTGTCATGTTGTCAAGTTTTAGTAGCATTAGAAGCCAGTCTTTGCTTATGCGTTGATTAAATTAGTCAGGCATTGACATTAAAGTGTAGTCGTGAAATATGTAGATTGTGTGCAGTTCCTTTACCACTTCCACTGTAGTGAATGAATTTTGGTAAACTCCTAGGGATAGTGTTAGTCTAGAATCACACTGTGAGTCTGTGTGCATATGGGAACCACTGTGAGAGAAGTGTTTGGTAACATTGTGTATTTGCTGACAGATAAGTGTTGTAAAACATGTCATGTTGTCATGTTTTAGTAGCATTAGAAGACAGTTATGGCTTATGCTTTCATTATATGAGTCAGGCATTGACAGTAAATTACAGTTGTGAAATATGTAGATTGTGTGCAGTTCCCTTACCACTTGCACTGTAGTGAATGAGTTTTGGTAATCTCATAGGGATAGTGGTGCTTGTCTAGAATCACACTGTGAGTTAGTGTGTATTTGGGATCACTGTGAGAGAAGCATTTGGTAACATCATGTATTTGGTGACAGATAACTGTTTTAAAACCTGTCATGTTGTGAAGTTTTAGTAGGATTAGAATCCAGTCTTTGCTTATGCGTTGATTAAATTAGTCATGCTTTGACACTGATGTGGTGTACTTAAATATGTAGATTGTGTGCAGTACCATTAACTCTTCCAGAGTAGTGAATGAGTTTTGGTAAACTCCTAGGATAGTGTTGCTTGTCTAAAATCACACTGTGAGTCTGTGTGCATTTGGGTAAGGATTGTGAGAGAAGCATTTGGTAACATCGTGTATTTGCTGACATATACCTGTTTTAAAACCGGTCATGTTGTGAAGATTTAGTAGCATTAGAATCCAGTCTTTGCTTATATATTGATTAAATGAGTCATGCTTTGACACTGATGTGCTGTACTTAAATATGTAGATTGTGTTCAGTCCCCTTACCCCTTCCACAGTAGTGAATGAGTTTTGGTAAAGTCCTAGGATAGTGTTGATTGTCTGAAATCACACTGTGAGTCTGTGTGCATTTGGGTAAGGATTGTGTGAGAAGCACTTGGTAACATTGTGTATTTACTGATAGATAACTGTTTTAAAACCTGTCATGTTGTCAAGTTTTAGTAGCATTAGAAGTCAGTCTTTGCTTATGCGTTGATTAAATTAGTCAGGCATTTTCATTAAAGTGCAGTCCTGAAATATG
The DNA here is from genome assembly GCF_964204655.1 of Triturus cristatus. Classification (NCBI taxonomy): domain Eukaryota; kingdom Metazoa; phylum Chordata; class Amphibia; order Caudata; family Salamandridae; genus Triturus; species Triturus cristatus. The sequence goes on along the minus strand of NC_140579.1, from coordinate 824,272,712 downwards.
AAGATTGTGTGCAGTTCGCTTACCACATCCACAGTAGTTAATGATTTTTGGTAAACTCCTAGGTATAGTGGTTGTTGTCTAGAATCACACTGTGAGTCTGTGTGCATTTGAGAACCACTGTGTGAGAAGCATTTGGTAACATCGTGTATTTGCTGACAGATAACTAATTTAAAACCTCTCATGTTGTCAAGTTTTAGTAGCCTTAGAAGCTAGTCTTTGCTTATGCATTGATAAAATGAGTCAGGGTTTGACACTAAGGTGCAGTACCATGTACTATTCTGTTCACTGTGGCAGAACTGAAAATTTAAAAGTTTTACCTAAGCACTGTCCTAGAAGTAGTCTGATTATTTAGTCAGTTTCTAAGTACCAAATAGACTGCTTCAAATGTCTATGCAGTATGCATGTAGTGTTCTAACATACTATACACTTGTCTTTTACACCTTCAATCCCCTAGTCAGTATCCATACACTTCCAGGAAACATCCTGTCACTTCCTTTGCAGTCCTCTAGAGACCCATTCAACAGCATGTACTAATCCATTCACTGTGCCAAAACCCAAACACTTATAAATTCACCAAGACACTCTCTTTCCAGTACTCTAATGATTCAGTGACTGCCTAAGTATTCATGCACTGAGCCAGGTCTTAGCACATGGACTTCTTCAAACCCCTATCCACTATGCATGCAGTCCTCTAAGCACCTACACACTTGTCTTTCACACCTTCAATTCCCCAGTCAGTATCCGTTCACTTCCAGCAAACACCCTGTCACTCCATTTGCACTCCTCTAGTGACCCATTCAGCATCATGTACTAATCCATTCACTGCGCCAAACCCTAATAAATTCACCCAGGCACTCTCCTTGCAGTACTCTAATCATTCGGTCAGTACCCAAGTACTCATCCAGTGACCCAGGCCTTAGTATATGGACTGCTTCAAACCCTAATCCACTATGCATGCAGCAGTCCTCTAACCACCTACACAATTGTCTTTCTCACCTTCAATTCCCTAGTCAGTATCCATACACTTCCAGGAAATACCCTGTCACTCCCTTTGCCATCCTCTAGTGACCCATTCAGCACCATGTACTAATCCATTCACTGTGCTAAAACCCAAACACTTATAAATTCACCAAGATACTATCTTTGCAGTACTCTAATCATTCAGTCAGTGCCTAAGTATTCATACACTGAGCCAGGCCTTAGCACATGGACTGCTTCAAACCCCTATGCACTATGCATGCAGTCTTCTAACCACCTAGACACTTGTCTTTCACACTTTCAATTTCCTAGTCAGTATCCATACAGTCCAGCACTTGTGACTGCCTTTGCACTCCTCTAGTGACCCATTTAGTACCAAGTACTAATCCATTCCCTGTGTGAAAAGCCTAGCACTTATAAATTCACCTAGGCACTCTCCTTGCTGTACTCTAATCATTCAGTCAGTACCCAAGTAGTCATGCAGTGAGCCAGGCATTAGCACATGGACTGCTTTAAATGCCTATGCAGTATGGATGCAGTCCTCTAATCACCTACACAGTTGTGTTTCACACCTTCAATTCCCTAGTTAGTATTCATACTCTTCTAGCAAACACCCTGTCTCTCACCCAGTGTGTCTCCTTATAGTACTGTAATCATTTAGTCAGTAAGCATGTAGTCTTTTAGTGAGGTAGGCTTTAGGGCATGAACTGCTTCAAAGTAGTATGCACTATACATGTAGTGTTTTAACGATCGTCACACTTGTGGTTCAGGGCTATAGTTTCTTAGTCAGTTTTTATACAAAATGTGTTTGTACAGTAATGGAATAGCATACATTTGAAAGTTATTAATATACATGTATTTGTGATTCTTTTTTACAGATATAGAACAGGAGTGTTTCTCATCTGTTTGCACTCTTCTCGTGCAAGATTGTTTGGATGAAGGGTTCTTAGGTGTTTCATCATACTTGCTGTGCCGCACGTGTATTTTTTGTTAGGATCCCTCGTAACAGAACTCTTTGGCAAATCTTGCAAATGAAGAAGGTGGCATTGGTCTTTGTTTGCCCCTTGGAAAAAGTTAAAAATTTCTTCACCACTGAAGAAAAACGTTGTGGGCATGGTGCCTTCTGCAAACATTTTTCCTCAGATTCGGTAAATATTTTAAAGCGGCAACATTTACAGTTTTTGTAAGTTAAACTTATAACATTTTGTTAGCTGTATGCATTTTATATATCTGTGATTTGTTTCTTGTGGTATTTTGTTGAGAATGGGGAGAGTCAAAAAAAGGGAAAAGCGGACTATTATTCATCCAGGTCCAGCATACAGGTCCGTTGATACACCTATAACAAGAATGGTATGCAGTTCCTAATGTGAAGGCAGGCGGACGTGTGTTAAGAAATAAGCTCTACTTGAGAGTAAGTAGTTGCACAATAAGGGGAAAAGAAACTTCTCCTTGTTGGAAAAAGACCCTCACACACCCAGCCAGCTAGGTGTCATGCTTCATCATCGGGTCCGCTCCTTATCGGGGCGGCGCTGCAATCCCCGATCGGCACCCGAGATGGGGCCGTCCTGGCGGAGATCTTTTTTCCAAAAGCCGGTGGGTGAAGTGCGTGTGAGGGCCCTTAATAGTATAGGTGATAGTGATGTGTAGGAAAAATTAAAATAGGGGAGAACAAACAGCACATGACACAGATATCCTTGCACTATGGCGCATACAGCCACTCCCAAAATCACACACTCTCACATATAGATAGTTATATACTCTTACACACATATACACTGCCTTTCACATATGTAGTTACTGACACATGTACAACTGAGATATACATTCAATCACTAACACACCGATACATACACTCACCCAACCATACAGTCCATCACAGATGCACTCTTAAAAACATGCACCCACTGAATCACCTACTCACACATCTAGTCACAGAGTCACACACACCCTACCCACACAAACACTCAGGCACCCATACAGATACTCAGTCAACCAATCAATAACACATATAGACACTCGTATAGCTATTCACAAAACCATGCAGCCACTTATACACCAACATACAGACACATACAGACATTCACACAGTTTAGTCACTAGTCTGCAGTAAGATACATTTAATGACTCACTTATAGACTCAGTTATGCACCTAGAAAATCATCCATTCACACACTTGTACACCCACTTATTTGTCAACAGGCCTTTCCCTATATATATTAAACATAATAAAACTGTTCAGAAACACAAACTCAATGGATGATGTCATCAGTGATGTCATCAGTGATGTCATTTGAGATGTCATCAGTGATGTCACTGACAATGTCTTGAGTGATGTAATATGTGACGTCATCAGCAGTGCATTGCGGGGGCGCAAGTTATAGTTAGCTGAACTAACTATAACAGGGGACTATAACACCCCTGAAACCTATGGTTTTTTCAGTGTATTTCTAAGATTTTTTAAATGCCAATTCCTAACTATAACGCCCCTGAAACCTTTTGTTTTTTTCAGTGAATATATATATATCTCATACTTATACCACATGGAACAGACCTGTTTAAAATTAATAGTAATTCTGTAAGATAAAAAGGAAGAAAAGCGGCGCATTTGTATATGTCTCAATTACTCATCAATGGTATAGCGTCTGTGTAGCAGGTTTGTAACTCTATAGTGTTCCCTAAGCGCATACTACAGTGTGGTAAGTACTGAAAGTATCGTCATAATAACGTATGACAGTAAGGAACCGATGAACTGCTAAAGAAATAGCACATGTGATGAGTTGTGGCAGCAGACCATTACTGTCTTATACATGAGAATATATCCAGATTATAGAGAAGGATGATGGCTAAAGTATGAAAATTATATTGGTCTTTCAAATTAAGCCGGACATTTAAAAAAGATTACATATAAACCTTTAGGTAAGAGATGACCTGCACAGCTAATCATAAAGATAAGAGAGAGAACAGCTGAATGCTATGCGCTCGAGATACAGGTTACATAACATGTGAATGTCTTAAGTCAATTGCACGTTAAAGAAAGAAGGGAAAAGCAAGACAATACTGACAGTCTCACTGTGAAAACAAGTGTACTTACATGTTTGTTGATCGAAAGTAGCAGGAACAGGAGTTCCTCCTCACGCTGTCAATTCTACGTGAGAACTAACCAAACAAATGCGAACTTCCGGTTAATGACTTGTGAACAGGTCACATGATACGAATTACGCAATCAGGCACGAACTACAGAGGACGATCTTGCACCTGTGCCGAGAAGAAGTCACAGGATACGATATACCCAATCGGATACAGACTGCAAACAAGCATTTGCAATGCAATACGTCTCGCATTTTGAGAGTTTGAGCTATTGGGATTGTAAATGACAATGCCTTATATTTATGTGTTGGTTTTTAAACATAAATAAAAGGCATTGTCATTTACAATTCCAATAGCTTAAACTCTGGCAAATGCAAGACCTATTGCATTGCAAATGCTTGTTTACTAATGCACCTTCATAATCACCCTGGGAAGGGGGGAGGGGCAGAAACATAAACACAAGTCCATATTATGATGTGCATTAAGTTAAAAGATAGAATGTAGCTTCTATCAATAACATGGAGGCACTTCTCAGCTTGAAAACCATTGCTAAATGCAGCACGGTGTCTTCTACATATTTCTTGGTTTATGCATTGAGTGAAATCAGGTGTGAACGTGTAGTGTGAGATGCCCCCTCCAATCCTCCCTCCAGCCTTCTCGGGACGTCATACAATGAAACCCACCTGGCATGTCAGACCTGGGAAATAAATGTTTTCTCTAATGTCTCTAGCACAGGCGCATAGAAGTCTGGGCAATAGCTTGCTTAATCTTCCCGACGGCCCCCAGCGCCTAGAGACCCTTACGGGTGATTGTTCGCGCTTTACAAATGTGGATATATAGAAGGACGCTCATATTCATCTCTATGCCATGTTTAATCATTGTCCAATTAAGCATCCATTTCGTTCAGAAAAGTACTTTGTCTTTCATTAAACATTGTTTGTATTCAGATTCGCAGAATCCATTGTGTTTAGTTCAGTGCTTTATCTTCCTCATTGTACTTCGTCGGGAGCAATTTGTTTCTGTTTAAACATTTGAGATTATTGTAGTAGCCAAGCAAAAAGACTCCCTACCACCCCTGATGGAAATGTAATCAACGGGGATTAAGTTACCCCAATTCACAAATGTTCGTCACAAGTGGATAGTGTGTTGTATGGTCTATAGGTCTTCCAGCTTGAAATACTAAAGAAAGCAATAGAAGGCATGTGGGCTCTGCTGAACTTCTGGGGTCTTATGACAGCGAGCTTCCACAATAGGGGACTCTTGGGCCAATAACCTAATACAACTATATTCACAACCTCAATCCACGTTGTGCTCTGCACCCCAAACTGTAGAGAGTCACGGCAAAATGGTAGCCAAGACCCAGTCTCATTAAAGAACCACCACCTGGTTCAGTGGATAAGTTACATGCGGTTTCATCTGATTTCAATATCAACTGGTTTTTGGAACTCTACTAAACTGGTCCGGGTAACCTTCCAGTTGTATCGTGGGACTGGTTATTTATTGCGTATTTATCTTGTGTGACGTGCTTCTGGTGGGCGCGGTGCAGACGGGTAGAATATTTTATTGCGGATTCGGAGGCGAGTGGGTAACTTTTTTGCATGATTATATAGCACGAACTCGGTCTAAAGGCATCATAGCGCTTTAAATGAGCACTAGTCACATTACACAAGTTCGGTTTCATGTATTTGTTAAACATAGGGAAAATAAGTGATGTGCCCAGAATCACAGGATGTTGAGCGACGCCAGGACTCAAACCTGGTTCTCCAGTTCTAAAGTTGCAGTTAACTGCTCATACAGTTAAGCCCCTCCGCCTTTGATTCTAACTTTTTTACTTGTGACCCTGGTGTATGTAGAGTGGTGCGGGTAGCCATACAGCTGGCACGGGCGCAGCCGTACCCCCGCATCCCAGGAGATCTCAAGTGCAAGCCAACAGCAGGATATATCTCACTGCCGGGTGGGCGGCAGTATGTAATGGGGGTGGGGGAGGAGCTGTGTGGCTTTCAGTGGCGTGCACCAAGAATACTCGATGAGGCATTTCTGAGCCACGTACGTTGTATTGATAGCAGCGCTGAATACAAGTTAGCGCCTAGACGAAATTCTGGAATACGCATTTTGGTTTACAGAGCAAGTGAGGAGAGTGTGTTTTGGAACGCTCCTCTGTGAAGTAAACCTCCTAGTGGCATGTCTAGGTTAAAAGAGGAGAGAGTGTGGTTGTTTAACACGCGCAGCGCTTATTGCTGCATTCTAGTCTAGGCGCTCGCCCTTTGGTCAGCTATGGTGAATAAGGTAAAACGGGACGTAAAGGGGTCTGCTCAGGAATACACAATTTTTTCATGTGAGGAGAGCTGTATCATTACCCTGACTCCGGATTTCGAGACACTAGCGCTAGTCTAGCTGAAAAAAATGGGACAAATGCATTTGCACTATTTGTGTTGTGTGGCCATATATATTACCCAAATGCTTTTGGTAACAGTGCAGGCAACATATTTTAGACCATACTTAAAATATATAATATGGACTCTGATAGTAATGCATCATTTTACTTGCCAAAAATGGTTTAAACAAAGAAAACTTATTTTTTTAAAATATGATTTGGAAAAATAGGAAATTGAGCAAATTCGTTTTGCGCTACGTTTGAAACTTAAAGAACAGTAAATGAAACCGATTGGATTTGCCTAAACTGTACAATTTCACATTTGCAGACTGGTGAAACAAATTTGCTCCTCTTTACTGCATTGTGACGTCGTGCAAAAACGTGTTTCGGGCAGTCTGTAAAGGAACTGCGTTTTCTTACTTTTCTACAAGCCTGGTCCCGAAAGTAAAAGGAGGACCGCGCTACAGCCAGAGCATGGAGATCTCTTGTCTTTATGGGGCCAAGTGTTTCTAACACATAGCCCCATAAAGATAAGAAACTGCTTTGCGACAGACGCAAAGCAGGCCACCGAGTCCGGTTCGGAGGCCAAAGGACATCCACCAAAATCCCTAATTTCCAATGGTAGGCCACCGTTTACTATAAACGGTGACGCCAGCCAATGGAAATGAGGGGCGGGGCTTAAAGCCCTCTTCTCAAGGTCCTCTCTTACAAAATCTCTTGCGGAGCAGCGCTTTGCGCTGCAACGCACGCGAGACCTAAAAACTTTGAATCTGTGCCAGGGGGACAAAACTGCCATGACTGCTAAAACTAAACGTTGATAACCGGCATATGCATGCAATAATCAATAGATTTCAATTGTCAATCGATAGGTTTGTCAAGACATTGTCTACAAATGATGGCAAATTATCGTATGACTAGGCATGGTGTTAATAGCCTCAGATATTAGTGGATAATTAGTATGAAAGCTTGGTAGGCTGATGCTGCAACCTGTGTGGATATACAGTGTCTGGATCGAATTTTGCAATAACCAGACAGTCATTGTAAAGACAAATAACCTCAAATATGTAAAGGTAGAGATACAGCTAACCTGATCCTACCGAACATATGCTGTGAAACTGAATAGTATAACCAACAGACGATCATTGCCCAAATGTTGTGACACTGAATGTTCTATGTAGTAATGATTATCGTGGAACTCCGATGTGGTGAATAAAAAGGCTACACGTGTGGCTGTTGAGCACCACTAAGGCAAGTAAAAGTAGCAAGCTAATCTCGCAAAACGTACAGGTAGATATAGTGCGCCAGTGGGGCAAAAAAAGGATGAATGTATATGGAGAAATCACATAGCAATGATGCTCAAAAGTGGTACTAAATCTTCTATGACAGAAGAAAGCTATACTAGTCTATTGATGAGTCTAAACTTAGTTTGCAAAATTGTGAAAGAATTGGAAATGAAACACTCGATGGTACAGGAACACCTTTTAACTAGCACTATAACGTATTGCTTGCTCCAAAGGAATTTCTTGATTTAAACCTCGCGCAAATGTATCTAAGGTGAAAATCCAAAACACTTGTCTACTTTTCCTAATTGCTTCTGAATCTGTACCTGTCTTGGCATTCATTTTTTCCAGAATAAGGCAGTCAATCTCTTCATGGCTGTGTCCGACTTCCAAGAAATGCTTAACCAGAGGTGCACTGGTCTTTTTTGTGCATATTGCTGAACGGTCTTCAGTCAAACGTGTAGATAAAGTTCTGGACGTTTCACCAACATATCCCATTCTACACGGACACAGTAGAAGGTAGATGATATTTTTTATTTTACAATTCGTGAACAATTTCATCGTTATCGTTTGGGAGTTGTAGTGAAATGTCTTTGTTATTATTGCATTGTCACAGGCCTTACATTGCGAACATTTATTATTGCCTCGTAGAGGGGTCAAATCGTCCAAGGTCACTTGGACTGAAGATTTCCCTTTGTTCATGCGTGAATGAACTATTTGGTCTTTCAGATTTTTATTTTGCCTATGGGGGAACATTGGATGTGGCAATATGCCATTCTCATCCGAGTTGACATTTAAAATGTGCCAGTTTGCACATATTAGTTGGTGCACTTTCTCATTTGCTGTTGAATGCCTGGTGACGCATACTAGCTTTGGTGCAGCTTTTGGAGGATGGTTGTCTAGTATATGGTTTCTATCATAGTACCTAGCGCGTTTGTATGCTTCACGTACCAACCTGTGTGGATACCCACGCGTGATAAATTTAGATCTCATCGTGATGGATCTATTATAGTAATCAGCTATATTGGTGCAGTTTCTCCGGAGACGGAGAAACTGTCCAAATGGGATACTTTCTTTTTGTTTATTCTGGTGGTAACTGTTGAAATGTAACAGTTTATTTTTTGCCGTTGGTTTAACATATAGATCCACTTCCAAAACATGGTTCTGTTTCTTGATTTCAATGTCAAGGAATTTAATACTGCTTTGGCTAGTGTGAGCGGTGAATCTAAGGTTATAGTTGCATAAATTAATCCACAACAAAAACTCAGTCAGTGCATTTGGTTCATTAGTCCAAATGAAAAAAATATTGTCTATATAACAAACCCAATTCTGGATGGACTCAAAGAATAGGGCTATTTCGTTATATATAAAGATGCTTTCAAAATGTGCCATGTATATATTTGCTACAGTGAGAGCATAGGCGGATCCCATGCTAACTCCCTTCACTTGTCTGTAAAGGTTGCCATTAAAATCAAAGGTATTTTCCTCTCGTACAACTTTGAGAATCGCATTAATGAATCAGGACAGCAGTCTATTTGGAAATGTTCTGTGAACCAATGTACTGCTTTTAATGCCCCTTCCTGCGGTATGTTGCCGTAATGGGACTCAACGTCCAAAGTAACCAACGTCTCTTTTGATCCATCAAATGGTAATCCTTCCACTGTTTGTATCATTGTTTTGGTGTCTCTGATATATGATGTAGTTTTAGATACATGTGGGCATAGGATACGATCAATATATTTTGAAATAGGCTCAGTGACTGAGCCTATTGTAGTCACAATGGGGTGATATGGGGGGTCAAGACTATTTTTATGGATCTTTGGCAATCTAGTGCTTGTCATAGAGGTCTACAAGTACATCAGTAACTTGCTAAAACTCAAAAGGACATCTCTCAATCCTGTGAGCGCAAACCGTTCTTGCATTACAGCATACTCGCGCCATATCTCAGAGGTTAGTTTTGGGTTTAAAACGTACATTTAAGAGTCTTTAACTGCATCTGGAACAAGGTCGGAAAAGGGACGTAAAATGACCTTCTCCTGTTTTGGGCAATCTATAACAAACTACGGTGGCCAATCATTTTCAGCCAAAAGAATGGCATACCCGAGTGACAAGTTCTCCCAAAAGAGAACATTTATGGTACATGGTATATACCTCTCCATCTAGAGTTGTAACTGATATAATTGACTAGAGACACTCAGTCTCCTGTCCAGTGTTTTCACCTAGATGTAGTCATTCGTTGCTACTGCCGCCAGACACTTCATAAGATTCAGGCGAACTATCGTGATTTCTGCTGTGCTGTCCAGAATGGTCAGAGACGACTCCCTGTTCAAGAGCAGTGTCCTCAATATCCGTGGCATGCTTGACTTTTTTAGGCCAGCTACCTTCTTTTTGAATTGAGGGTTGGACTACTTCGGTTTGTCTTCCTTTTTTATGATAAAGTCATAAGAGCTTTGTGAGTCCTTCTTCGGTTTCACATACTCCTTTGATTTGCGCTCTGATTGTCCTCTTCTCTCAAAGCTTGCTTTAGATGACTCCTGAAAGGAACGAGAGGAACGTGTATCAGTATCCTGATACCTATTAGGTGATTTAATAGTATCATGGTTATGCAGAATGAAGTGCTTTTCAGTGGACTTCTGTTCAGGAGATCCACCCCATGTTTTAGTATTTTCTTTATTTTTTTATTATCCCACTTCTTCTTAGAAGACTCGGTGTCTGCTTTGAGATATCCTTTTCAGAATTACCCTTAATCTGTGGTTTGCTAGGTCTGGCTCCCAAATTATCTCTACCTACTGATGCAAAGGTTTCCTCGACAATTTTAGGTAATTCCTGGTCTCCAGGAACAACCTGTGTGAGTATCTGGCATATAGCCAATGCTGCTGCAGATACTGCGGCAAAGTTGCCCATCAGTTTCATCCCCAAATCCAGGGCAGGAGCTGCCCCATACTCATTTCGTATCTGTTTAATCACCTCTAGCAAAACAGCTAATGAGGGTGTACTGTGTGTCCCTGTATGTACTGCAGCAAAGAACTGTGCCCCAAATGGCGCAGGCTTCCCCGGGGGAGCCATCCTCATTGGTAAGCATGTGGTGGGAATTCTGTTTTTCTTGGAGTCCAGTATAGGGAAACACTCCTTCAGGTTGATTAGTTTTTTGTGCAATCCAGAACAGAATCTCCTCCCGTCTGATGGTAACCGGGGAACCTTACCCATGACTGCATTGATGGTCACTGGATTAATTCCAGGAGTGGCCAATTGTGGTTGTGCACCTTGAGCAGCCCGTGTGGGATTTGTTGTCATTGCTTTCATGTTGTATTGTGTCAGACATCTATGTATTCTGACTAGACCTGTGTACAGTGTACGTATCTCTACTGCTGTCAGATTTGCTCTGTGTGGGTATGGTGTGTAACTGGCTCATCCTGGTCATGTTGCTCGCTCATTCTGAGGGGACCCTGTCTAACACCGTTTGTTATGTGTGGTAGGGTGCCTTCAAACCAATTTTGGTGTTCTTGATATGTTAATGGCATTTCTAGTGCTTCATAAGCTGTGTAATTGTTAGGTGCTGCAGTTAGAGTGTAAGCATGAAAATGTTTTGATTGTGCATTCACTGCTGGGAATGTTACTTATGAACAGGCTACCTCTGCCCTCTATGCTTTGTGGGCTCAACCACGAAGGTCATGTCTTCTCATGCTTGGGGGAGCCCATGTTGTTGTAACATCTGCATGACTATATATCTGCAGTTCACCTGTATATTAACTGGTGCGGCATTAGCCATTTAAATATGCAGACTTCAGAGATGGTACCTCTGTGGGATGGTCCTTTGGAAGTTTCAAGCTTGAACAACCTACAGTCAATACATAGGGGCTCCCTACTCAGCTGAGGAGGATTTTTCCCTAACACCACAGACGTCTCCAGTTAGTAGGTGAGTAGGGGTCTTTGGGTACACAAAAGCAAACTATTCTGTGATCTAATAAATAAGAACCCAAGCTAGAACGTTGGCAGCGCCATGTTGTGCTGCTTATACTTTCTCAGTAAAACTGTGCATTTGTGGGCAACATAAATGTCAAAAATGTGCAAGACCAATTCCAAGCTCACCATCAGGATATGTTGGCCTTAGTCCTGCTAGCTACCAGTGCACCATCTATGCCCCTAACCTGGCAAGGTAACAGTTGGAATGTGCAACCTCAGAAAATGACAATCCTGACTCCTCAAGGAAATCATATTAACAGATCTAGAATTTGTTCATTTGGTAATTCATGCACACCCAATGAGATACACAAGAGATACACAACATGACGCTTCAATATTTATTGAAGCATTATGATTCTTGTGTAAAATACACGCAGTGCAATAATCAATAGAAGGAAAAAGCCTGATCAGCATTCTGAGAATGGTGAGGAAGATGAACAATTCAACCAATGTGCTACTACAGAGAATATAAGTACTGATATATTTTGTACTCCTGCCTAGAGCTACCTGTCCTAGTGTGCCTAGGATGAGTGAATCTGCCAGAATCCATGTATAGTGATCCAACGTCCTAGTTACCTGGGGGTAAGTGTCCTCAGTGAGCCCGTCTTGGAAGAGAACTGGGATTCATCCCTCGTAGGAGGTAAACAGGAATCAGCTGGGCTGGAATTCCCGCATGGGTTGACCTCACAATGTTCCTCTAACTAAACAAAGGAGTGATGTTGTTTATATAATAAACATCACCCATGTTGCCATGCCGAAGTCACAGTCAGGCTGCCATTATTGATTCTACCATGACGAACAATTATAAACAACTTCATTTTGCGCAGTGAACTTTAGCTTTTGTACAGAATGTTCAAAGCTCTAATAATGTGCCAAATGCGATGAAGCACGCACAACTAAATTTGTTTTATTTATTTATATGTTTACTTACCTCTAATCGGCCGTAATCCGTAGTTTACTACCCACCAACCTACCCCTCCCCTGCCCCACGTCAGTGCCCGGCAGCACTCCCACCACGGGCCGCTACTGCCCGGAACCTCGGTGTCGTACTCGACTCCTCCCTCTCCATGACCTGACAGGTCAAGGCCGTCGCCTTTACCTGCTTCAACACCCTCTGCATCCTCCAGAAGACCTTCAAATGGATCACCCCTAATCAAGGAAGACTGTCACCCACACACTCATAACCAGAAGACTGGACTACGGAAACGCCCTCTACGCCGGGATCACCAAGTCTCTGCTCCGCAAACTCCATATCATACAGAACTCCGCAGCCAGACTTGTCTTCGGCATCCTGCGACACAAAAACATCACTCAACACCTGCAAAACCTCCACTGGCTCCCGTCAAGAAGACAGTAACTTTCAAGATACTCACCCACGCCTACAAATGCCTCCACAACACCGGCACCCAATATCTCAACGATAGAATCTCCTTCCACGTACGCAAGCGAAACATCCAATCCGCCGACCTCTCCCTCGCCGAACCCCCACGCATCCGCAGGGCAAGAACGGGTGGAAGAACCTTCTCCTACATCGCAGTCAAGACCTTGAAAGAGCTTCCAATCGACATCAGACGTGCCCCTCACCCTGCACATCTTCAGGAAGACCCACAAGACCTGGCTCTTCGACTGAGCTGAGCTGCCCCCTACCCCCTCAGCGCCTTGTGACCCTCATGGGTGAGTAGCACGCTTTAAAAATTCCCTGATTGATTGATTAAGGTTAAGTGATTTGCCCAGGATGTTGAGCAGATGTTGAGACTTGAATCTGGATACCCAGTTCCAATGCCGACAGCTCTGGCCGTAAATGTCAGGGTAGAGCAGAGACGAGCAGAAGGGTAGCCCATTTGGTGCCTGCTGCCTGTGTCCTGGGTCATACATAGCTGCCAAGGTTTCAGGTTGCTTATGTGTGACATTTTCATAAATTCAGTATAATTATGAGTGACATTCAATGACTATGAGTGACACTTTCTTGCGAGCAAATCAAGCACTGAAGATGAGGGAAACATATATAAATATCAGAAGTTACACCCATTTGAGCAACAAGAAACTCTAAAAAGATCTGAAAACTGCTGGAAAATACCAGAAATGGAAGTGCATTAGTGACCTTGCAACTTCATTGCAGTTAGACAAACGTGTAACGATGATATTAACAGACTTCAGGATTGGTGATGTGAGCAAAAGCGGAAGGAAAACACATCTTCTAAAAATGCAAATATGAACAGTAACATAAAGTACAAACAAAAGCTGCATTGCTGATTTTGATTACGTTCTGCAGCCTTGTGCACAAATGTGAAGGTCAGATAACCTGATGACCTAGTGAGCTGACGGCAATCGAGCAACATTAAGTTGTACCAAGGCAGGTGATCTGCTTTCCAAAAGTAGCCTTATAATGAGTTACATTTTCAGTCATTTATGAAATGTCTTCTCCAATATAAAGTTGCGTTCTGGGACATGTAGTTTAACTTTTCTTTGTGCTGTTAACTTAAAAGCCAGACCTTACTGAAGATGTTTGCTATGAGAGATTATGCAATGATAAATAAAAGTTGCTTTAAAGACAAGAAGACATGGGGGGGGCGCTAGAGGGCGCACAGCGGAATGGCTGCCTACTGAGACAGCTCCGCCGGACGGGGGACAAAAAACGACGCGGCGGGCGTGAGCTGTGCAGTGATGTCGTCGCCAATTAGTGCCTGAGTGACCGGAAAGCGGGGGCCACCTGGGGCTGGTGCGAGGACCGCTCGGGAGGCTCCACGAGCAGAGATATGGGCTGTTGAGTGCCCTGATGCGGATGCGGCCGGCGGCTGACAAGATGGCGCCGCCCGGATACATCGAGCCGCGCTGAAGGAAGAACCCGCGGGGGCAACCGCGATGTGTGGCGGCGGTGAACTGAGGCTTGGCGCTGCCTGCTGCCTCTGAAATTCAAACACGCTCTGACGGTCCGAGCGTATCGGAGCAGGCGTCGCTCTTGTGGGGCGGAGCGGCGCGAAACGGCGGTGTAAGGAGGCACTGGCGCTGGCTCGAGACGAGCATATCCCACACGGAAGGCACTGCTCCGGCCCGAGAGTGACGCGGCTGCAACACATGAATCCGCGCGAGGAAGGTGAGAGCTTCCTCCATGATGAACGTGCCTGCGATTGCCCGGATGCCCATGGCTGCATGAGGAGGAACCAGAGCGAATGCTGAGAGGGGGCCTCTGGGGGCTCTTGGGTGGGTCTGGCATCGTTCCCTGCGAGGAGATGGCCTGCATGGCGGAGCTGGAGATCCTGGCTGATTCTGGGCGCAACTAACTGGCTGATGACTACCCCCCCTCCCCCTCGGGACGTGTGATCTGGCTGTTGGTGACCTGGCTTGAAGGACACGGCCCCCTGCGCGGCCTGCTGGCTTCTCGACCCCCTGGCTCGCTGGCTGGCCCGAAGGTGCGCTGCCGGACATCGCTGATACCGGCACCCGGGTGGCTGTACAGGAGAGTGGCGATACTACGAGCGCGACCAACTGGGGCGCTGTGCTGAGCCTGGTGAGCGGCGCGACTGGGGCACGCTGCGTAAGCGGGTGCTAGCTGGGGTCGTCGCCGTTCGGACAGTCGACTCCCCTGGTATCTAACGGCGGAGTGGTGCGACATGGGGAAGCCAGAAAAAACGCAATCTAAGCTCCCCTTCGAATCCAAGCGCCAGACCAAGGGTGCTGCGGCGCTGTCGGACACTGCCTCGGACGCTGGGGAGCCAGGGCCTTCGGGTATGGAGGGGGCGCTGAAGGCCATCCAGCAGAGTCTACAGGATATCCACGGTAAACTGGACACCATAACGCTTCGCGTAGACAACATGGCGGCCAAGCTGGATGGGCACGGGGAGCGGCTGGTGGAGGCCGAAAATCGAATTGGAGCGGTTGAGGATCTCTCACAGGCCACGGCCAAAAAGTGTGCGGAAGCTGAGCGACTGCTGGACGTGCTCAAAAACAAGGCAGAGGATTTGGAGGCGCGATCGCGGCGCAATAACGTGCGCATAGCGGGAGTTCCGGAATCCACCAATGTTGGCCGGATGGAGACGTATGTGGAGGAGCTGATTCGTAACGTCTTTGGCACGGAGCACCTCTCCCCGATGTTCCTGATTGAAAGAGCACACCGATCGCTGGCCCAGAGGCCGAAGCCCGGGGCGCCCCCGCGTCCAATAATCGCCAGGGTCCTCAACTACAGAGACCGTGATGTCATCCTCAGGCTGGCACGAGAAAAGAGGCAAATTACACATCAAGGTAACGCGCTGGAATTTTACCCGGACTTTACGATCGCCGTCCAGTTGGCGCGAAAAGAATTCAACCCGGTGAAGAAGAAACTGCGCGACTTTGGTATTGACTATGCGATGCTATATCCAGCCCGGCTTCGGGTGACGTATGAAGCCCGAGCGACAATATGCCACACACCTAAGGCGGCACAGGACCTCGTCAAAAAAATCGGAACCAGGCGCAAAGAACGGCAGAGAGGCGACCAGAATGCGGACGCAGATGAGTGACCTGTCGATGAGAAAACCTCGGGAGATGGTGGTTTGGATCAGGTCAAGCTGAGAGGACGCCCAAGTCGCCCGAACTGGATAGCGTGGGGCGGACACGCGGCCCTACTGTGGAGGCGCCATGGTGTCTCTCTGGCAGTGGAGGTTTGCTGGATCGTCAGAGACTGTAAGTATGAATGATGCGCAATGTTTCGCCATCTCACACGCCCTGCTGATCTGTGGCACCTCTGCAAACTTTCTAACCCTGATGAGACTGAGACTGGGATCAGCTAAAAACTGCCGAGGGGGGTAATGCTCACATACTTTTGGGCTGTCATGTTGGCTGACACTGATCCTCCCTCCTATGGCCCTGTGAAACCTGGGGGTCGGGACGATGGACAATCGGCTGGGGCGGTGGGAGAATTGCATCAAATGTACAGCGTTGGGCCTCTGACACAAGTGTCACCCCGGAGGGGGCTGCGCGCCTGGGAGACTGGGACCCGGGCTGCACTCCACATACCTGCGAGACTATAATGTGGTAGAGAATAAGCTGCAGGCTATTGACATGATTACGGCAGGCCCTACCGCAAGGTGAGGTGATGATTGCGCAGTCACAATACCGCTTAGGACTTGACATGTACTATATCCCCGTCCACATCCATTAACTTGGATGGAGTTTGTGGGCTCTAGGTGGTCCCCCCGACACGGGTGAGCCCCGAATCAAGTTTCAATAATGTTTGTTCTGATTTGTGGGGTTTGTCTTTGGCATGGTTGGGGTGCTGAAGTGGGTGGGGGGAGGCGGGTAGGGGTTGGGGAACTGTTTAGTTGGTCACTGTGCATGAGACGCATCGCTGAAATCCGAGCACTTATGTTGCGGCACACTGAGGTCAGTCCATGCTTGCCTACACTTTGGAGCGTGCTACCCGAACGGTTATGTAAATGCTGCTCTAATACCACTGTTGGACAATGGCTGAGGCACATATAGGGGTTGGGCGCCTCCAATTATTAACATGGAATGTTAGGGGGCTAGGTAATCCCAAGAAAATCAGACAGACACTGGCATACTTAGACAGGCTACACATCGATATTGCACTCATACAAGAGACGCACTGTGCACCAAATCACCAACCCAGCATAGGGCGCAGGTGGGCTGAATCAATGCATCACTCCTCGTATTCATCCTATGCAAGAGGAGTGCTAATATTGGTAAGAAAAGGGCTACAATATGCGATAGATAATGTCGTGGTGGACGACCTGGGACGCTTTGTCATAGTCTCGGGGCTACTACGGGGGCAGAGACTGGCCATAGTGAACGTTTATGGGCCGAATGTGGACGACCCACAGTTCTTCCACTCGTTGTGGGGTAAACTAAGAGATGTCCATGACTCACACCTGATATGGGGAGGAGACTTTAATATCGTGCTATGTGACGAACTAGATAGATCTGGACAGACGGTAGAGCCGCATAGACGCGCGCTGCAGGTCTTAAAAGACATAATGATGGACAGGGGACTTACTGATATATGGAGAGATAGGAACTCAGAAGGGAATGAGGCTACGCACACATCGGCAGCACACGGTAGCTGGTCCCGCATTGATTATTGGTTGGTTACTGGGGATGTTGCTCTGTGGACGAGGGAAGTTCGGCACATGCCCAGAACGCTGTCTGACCACAGCCCGGTGCTCCTCTCGCTAGAGCTCCCGAACTATACCCCACCCCCCTTCAGCTGGAGATTTAATGCTAAAGCGCTACTAGATCCCCTATACGTAGACACCATTGGGCAGGCGATACAGGAGTACTTTGAACACAACGCGCCTACTATGAAAGACGCGGGCGTGCTCTGGGAGGCTTTTAAAGCTACGATCCGCGGTGTCTGTATTAGTACGACTGCGGGAATCCTAAAAGACATACGGCGGCAGCTCACGGTGAGAGAAGATAAGTTGCGTGAACTGGAAAGGGAGTATGAGCAAACACGAGACGCGAAAGTATTGGGTACTATCCGAACTGTACTTTCGGAGTACCAAAACTATGCGGAGGAGGAACTCAAATATACAGCGAAGAGACAGATAGCGAGGGCCTATGGGGAGGGTGGCCGGCCTGGACGGCATCTGGCGGCTAGCATATGTGGCGGTCGTGCACCGCAGCACATCCAAGTGATTCGCGACTCACAGGGGGAGCGGCAGTATAGCGCACAGGACATTCTAAAGGAGTTCGTGGCAACGTATGGAGCGATGTATGCCTCCAGACCCACAGCCAATTCGGCGGAAATCACGGAATATTTGGATGATGTGGCGATAGCATGGCTGTCGGATACACACCGGGAGTACCTATCTCTACCCATCACGGTGGAGGAGGTCACAGACGTGATCAAATCGCTGCCGAATGGCAAGGCCCCGGGACCGGATGGGTTTACCGGCGAGTTTTATAAGGCGTTTGTGGATCAGCTGGCCCCTCGTCTGGTGGAGATGTATGGCAATGCCCATGAACAGCAGAGACTGCCACCGACCTTGCGTGAAGCACTGCTACTGGCACTGATTAAGCCGCAAAAAGACCCGGAGATTTGCGACTCGTACAGACCCTTGTCCCTCATAAATGTGGACAATAAGATATTGGCTAAGCTGCTCGCGGTCCGGCTGAACCCTCTGATGCCTAAGCTGATCTTGCCTGATCAATCTGGGTTCATTCCCTCGCGATCCACAGCACATAATACGCGAACCCTGTTCGCCCTGTCGCACTATCTAACCCCCGCGACTAAGGCTGCGGCGGTCTTTTTAGACGCGGCCAAAGCCTTTGATTCGCTGGAGTGGCCGTATCTAAATATAGTGCTGCGAAGGATGGGCTTCCCACCTATGTTCCTCCAGTGGATACACCTACTGTATGATGCGCCGGTGGCACGAGTTCGGGTAAATAAATATATTTCGGAGCCCATTGCAATACAAAGGGGGACTCGGCAGGGATGTCCACTGTCCCCTCTCTTATTCGCAATAGCGCTAGAGCCACTGGCATGCAAGATTCGGCAGGGACATCACTACTCAGCGCTACAATTCCCGCAAAGGCCGCTGCACATATCGCTGTATGCAGACGATATGTTGTTATATGTGAGGGACCCAGGGGACAATCTGAACCCGCTCCTGCGGGAATATATCAAATTTGCGCACCACTCGGGTATCACTATAAACTGGGCCAAGTCTCTGATCATACCTTTAACGGACGGAACGCTGCCGCACCCCATGGACTACCCGCTGGAGTGGATCACCGAACCGGTAAAATATCTGGGAGTGTGGTACCACCGCGACCCTGAAATTGTGATTAGGTCTAACTATGGGAAGGCAATAGCTGCTCTGGAAGGGAAAGTACGACGATGGATTCAACTACCGCTATCTTTAGCAGACCGCATTGCCATAGTCAAAATGGTAGTGCTTCCCAAACTACTATATCTTTTCAATAACATTCCAATTCACCCCCCAGCAGAGGTGTTCCGACGTATTAACTCGATGGTACTGCAGCTCATATGGGCAGGGAAAACGGCCAGGGTTGAGATGCAGACGCTTACCCTACCTTATAGCCAGGGGGGGTTCGGAGTCCCAGACTTCTTGCTCTACTACCTATGTGCGCAAGCGCAATATGCCCACTTCTGGTATCACAAAGTCCCATTTCTCACCCACACAGCAATTGAGGAAGGGGACGCCTCCCCGATCCCGCTGGAGGCGGTCATCACCCATCGTAGGCCTCCCTTGCACAAGAACGACATTAACCCGGTAGATGCCACGAACAAGGCCTGGCGCGCCATGGGAAGGAAGGCTAACAAGCTGCCACTCTATGCCCCGGCGCTCCGGCTCCAGTGGCATCCGGAGATCTCCGTTACCCAGGAGGAGGTGGGGATGGGACTGCTGCGGCAGGTCGGTATAGACACGATGGGGGACCTCTATGAGGATGGAATTTTCAAGACACTTGACAGTCTGACTTTCATTAGTAACAAGACAGCGTTGTTCCAATTCAACTATCAACGCCTACAAAAGGCCGTGAGCCACCTCTATCCAACGTTTCCGGCGGAACCGCCGGTATTGGATACCCTGCAATGGCTGATAACCACGCCCTCGGCCAAACATTTAGTATCCACGCTCTACACAAAATTACAAGCCGATATAGCGGCAAACACAAGTAAATCCATGGAGAAGTGGAATGGATGTCTGGAAGCTCCCTTGAATGAGGAAGAATGGGGTGTGGCATGTACACTGACAGGCATGTTGACGCCAAATGGCAACTTACGCATCCTCCATTTCAAATACTTACACCAAGCATATTACACACCTGCTAGGCTGCACAGGTACGGGTTACGGGCCGACTCTAGGTGTGACCGATGCAATGTGGAGGGGGCGGACTTTGTCCATCTCGCATGGTCTTGTGGGGCGGTTATGGAATACTGGACGCAGGTGGTGCAGCTGTTGGGGGCGATGGTGGGCTGTGCAGTGAGCTGCAGTATTAGAACCTGTTTGTTGGGTCTCCTACCCGGGGTAAAGGCCTTGAAGCGCAAGTTTTGCGTGATTGCACTGCTCATGGCCAAACGGAGAGTCTCGCTATGTTGGAGTGGCAGGAAAATCCCGAAACTTAAAGACTGGATCACGGACCTAACATACTGTAGGGACACTCTAAAGACCTATGAAGAAGAACTCCCCACTGGGTCGCAGCCACGAGACTACTGGGCATACCTAACCCAATACCTGCAATTGCACCAGATAAATTGAATGTATATTCTAAATGCTCTGGGGTGCGGGGGGCCTGGCGGACCTTGGAATAAGAACTGTAACTATACGAGTGGATGAAGGATGCTGTTGTACTGTGACCACACTGTTTCTGTCTGTGTTTGAGTTGTATTTTATTGAAATACCAAAAAAAAAAAAAAAAAAAAAAAAAAAAAAGACAAGAAGACATGGACTGTATTCCGTTATTGAAACATGATGCTTCACACCTTGTATACTCATGAGAGAGCCTATTTGTACATGCTGCTGACACCGTGCATTGCATCTAAATCTTTGGTTCTTTAAAGCATGCGTATCCCTTATCTAAGAAAGTATTCACCCAGCATGTTCTTATTGCTCATGCATGGACCCTTATTACTGAATTATCTCCTGCTAGGTCTCCGTGTTATTAATATGAGCACACCATTCTCCCTTCCTGCACATATAACATTACAGACACATCACTGCTCTTATACAGGGTTGTCACTGCTTGCAACCCTTGCTTCATCTGTGGCATCTCTCACCTTTCTAGGGGTTGCAGAGGGATCCAGCTGTTGAGGGGCTACACATGCGTACGGACTGGCCCAGAGTTGTGCTGACAGCTTTGGTCTGGTGGAGCCAGGCCGCGGGGGACCCATCCCTCCACTGTGGCGGTTCTCATCTCTCAGAGGCGAGCAAGGGTCCCTTCAGACCATCAAATGGCACCGGACTAGGTTACAGGATCATACACTCTGCCCCCGCAGCACCTACTCTGACAAAATGAGGGGGTTACACAGGGGATTTGGAAGCAGAAGAGGCACGCAATGCGCCCCCTCCCATGGATCACCTGTCACTGGCTCCTTCTTCTGGGCTCACCCGAGGCCTCCACAGTGTACTGCGGCACCACAGTGATCAAAATCACATCAGTGAGCCTTGCCTTAAGGAATAGGTAGCTTTATGAAAGACACAGGACCTCGTACCTTGATATCAGAGGTAAAGATGTGAATTACAAAAGGAATGACATTACAGAAAGCTGCCAGGCTCTGAAGTTGTGAAAAATTACGTTCCAGGGGGCCAGGTTGCAGTGCTAAGGCACCAGACCACCACTCCGGCGATGGCCACGAGTAAGCTGGGAGTCCTTATGGGAGATCATTATGCTGCTGGGTCCCGTCCGGCCCTAGAGGTACAATACTGTGGGAGTTGCAGCACTGGCAGCAGGCTCCCAGCTGCGCTGGCAGGCTTCCAAAGTTAAACTATGCTGCGCCTGTGGCCCACTGGTGTGGGTCTACCACAGTGTCCCCTGCAAGGCTTTCTCAGCAGCAGTGATTGGGAAATGGCGCTCATGACGTCCTGAGTTAATCAGAGGTGCTGCGCTGGAGTGTCTGGTGAATATCATATGTTCTACTTTGTAGGCAGCTGAGTGAGTTGACTCAGCCCCCAAGCCTGCCACAAGCAGTGCAGATGTGCTGCTGCCAGCTAACAGGCTTTACTAAGTCAGTGTAGATTGCAGGTGGTCCAGAACACCGTGGCACGACTGGTCTTGAACGCCCCCCCTAGGACCACTTCCCGCTCTCTTCTCCGTCAGCTCCATTGGCTCCCAGTATGCGAGTGTGTTAAGTTTAAAGTTTGCTGTATTGTTCACAAAGCCTTATACAATCTCGGCCCGCTTATCTTGCTGAGAAATTCATGCCATATACGCCCTCCAGGTCACTCCGCTCAGGAACCAAATCCCATCTTGTGGTCCCCCCAGTCAGAAATGCCAGGCTGGGTGGGAAGGTATTCTCCCACCTTGGCCCTCTTTACTGGAATCAGCTCCATATTCACTTGAGACAATGCTCTGACCATCTTCAATTCAGAAAGCACCTTAAGACCATCCTATTCTGATTCTGATCCCGTTCATCAGCTTTTCTTGTTGCCTGTCCATAAGCGAAGTGATACCCCTTCGGGGATCGATTCAGGTGCTATATAAATAAATACATGAATCAATAAATAAATAAATAGCAGCCCTCAGCTCCGGCTTGCTAAGGAGGCACTATTAAATGCATGATAATGCATTTCAGTGTGGAGATGCAGACCACCACACTGAAATGCGTTAGTCTAATGCCTGATGCGTGGTACTTGACTGGGCTGGTCACATGACTGCGATTTACTTAGCTGTTGGTCTTTGTATATTCCTCCTAGTGAGACAAATGGGGATTATGTTATGCTTGAATATTTATAAAGTGAATGGCTGTCCCAGCAAAGGGATGTCGCAGCACTAGGATTAGCGCTGGCAGTAGGTGTTGGCAGACTTGGCCACTCTGCCAGGATGGCTGGGGGCATATCTCTTCCCTGCCCACCTACAGTTGAAAGGGCTGTCTCCAGCACACACACTAAAGAACCTGGCACCGGCCCTTTTTCACCCCAGACTTCTTGGGGCCTTGGTAGGTTAAGGAAGAACTTTCCAGAACAGATGTGGGGGTAGCATGGGGAATTCCCCCACTTCAAAGCCTGGCACAAGGTATACATATTGAACCCCAGAACACCTCTTCAGTACATTTCGGAACTTGTGGAAGACTTCAGAATGACTTCCTGGACCCCTAGAGGACCGACCAGCTGCTTGAGGCCTGCCTTGGTTCCCAGAGCTCTGCACTGCTGCTACCAAAGGACTGCTCTGCTGCTTGAGGAATGCCTTGCTTCCCGGAGGACTTCCCTGCTGCCAGAGGCCGGCCTTGAGCTACAGGGGCATAACAAGCTCTAGAGACCTTCAAATCTACACCTCTTCTTTCCTGGAGTGAGTGTTAATCCCCCCACCACCACCAAATGGTGCCTCCCAGGTCTTGCACTCTTGGAAGAGGTGTTAGAGGTCCTGCTCCTGCCTAGCCCTAAAACGTGGGACTTAAAGGTTTCACCGAAAGTATTTATATATTTATTTATAAAGTTTTATATAGCGAGAACATGACCCAAGAGGGTATCAGTGTGCTTTACATTACACTGTTTTGAAACATTAGATGATTGAAGTAATATACATACATTCAATATTCGACAGTCAATACAAAAGAGGTAGACAGTGGTATATAGGATAACATATGTGGCTAATAGTCACGTATGAATTAAAGTCTTAGGATGTGAATTTGTTCATTAGAAGCATTCCTCCTTCTTTTCGAAGGAGGAAAAGGAAGAGATTCTGCATACATCTGGAGGTAAGGAGTTCCAAATCTTCGGTGCGATAACTGTGAATGCTTTGCAACCGGTTCTCTTTTTGTGGAAGGATTGTGGTCTCAGTAGTAGTGAAGTCGCACTTCGCGATTGTCTGCATCCTCCCGACCGCTCTAGCTTTTGTGCTAAGTAACTGGGGGTATTGCTATGCAGGGCTTTATGGGTCATGCAGGCAATCTTTAGTTGTATTCTTGCCTCATAGGATAGCCAGTTCAGAACTTTCAAGGTCGGAGAAATGTGGTTATTTCTTTTAGTTCTCGAGACCAGTGTGGCCGCACCGTTAAGAGATGCCCTCAGCGGGGCTAGCTTGTATTTGGGAAGTCCGCATAGAGTGGTGCTTCGATAGTCTAATCTTGGTAACACTAGGGGTTGTACCGCCATTTTTAAGTTGGTCTGTGGGAGGAAGAGTTTAAGTTTCCTTAGGATACTCATCTGATGATTAGCTCCCTTGGTGGCATTACTGATATGTGCCTGCATATTTAAGTGTTTGCCTAGGGTGATTCCCAAGGATTTTGTGGTGTCAATAATGTGGGGAGCACAGTCAAAGGAAGTTAGATACTTCAGCCATAGGTCTATCTTGAGTGTGTGATTGGGGGGGAGAGATGAGGAGGAATTCAGTTTTTTGGTGTTAAGCATGAGGTAGTTGCCAGTGAGCCAACTTTGAGTATTATGTAGAATAGCGTTTAGGGAGATGAAGTCTTCTAGGGAGGAGATTTTCATATACAGTTGTGTGTCATCCGCATACAGGTGATATAGAATGTTTGCAGAGTTCAGCGCGTTTGCCAGGGGTTCCATGAGTTGATTAAAAAGAATGGGTGACAGTGCTAAGCCCTGTGGAGCCCCTAGTGTGACCATGGAGGGATGAGAAAGTGATTGCTTCATCTTGATTCTTTGGGTTCTGTTATTAAGGAAGGAGGTGAACGATTGTAGCACAGGACCAGATAGGCTAATCCTTCGCTCCAGTAAGTTGGCATGCTTAACCGTGTCGAAAGCGGAGGGTAAATCAAGAAGTATCAAAAGAAAAGATTTGTTATGGTCTAACATTTTTAATATGTCGTCCATTATGTGGGTGAGTGCTGATTCAGTGCTGTGACCTTGACGGATGCCGGATTGTTGTTTGTCTAGGAGGTTGTAGTTCTCGATGTGGTTGCATAATTGAATTTGTACACATTTTTTCAGCAGTTTCGCCAGAGTGGGGATGTTGGATATAGGGCGGTAGTTGTTGAGATCTGAGAAGAGAGAGTTGACTTTCTTTAATATGGGTTTGGCCTGCCCTACTTTAAGACAGTCAGGTATGGTGCCTTGCCTAAGAGAGGCGTTTACAATCTTTGATCATAAGGGTAGTATAGAAGTTTTTATCATTTTGAATTATGAAGGCGGTAAGGGATGAGAGAAGTGATTGGAGGGGTTAATCACTAGAAGAGTGTAGGAAGGTGGATATCTGACTATGGTTACCCCCAAATTTTTGCCTAGTGTCTAGCTGGTTTTTCAACTTAGTTGGCCTGAGATCCTGCCATTCAGGATCTCAGCCTGGCTGTTCTCTCTTTAAAATGGACTCCATGTACCCTAGGTACATAACCAATTGGAAGTGGATCACCCTGTCAGCCCCTGTACCCGTGCACACTAGGTACCCAGGGCATTGGTGTACCCAAGGCCTGCCAGGGGCTGAAGCATGTATTATGCCACCCCAGGCTTGGCCTAACAATTTGACACAACTGGCTGATCACTCAGCTGGGGTAAGTTGGTGTAATCACCTCTTACTTAGGTGTAGTATACCTATACCTAACCTTAAATGGGACACATGTTAACCTATAAGTCACTCCTATGGCAGGCCTTAACAATCCTGAAGGCAGAGTGCTTGGTTCCATGTGAGATGGTGCTCTGGCATGAGCTGAGCCTGTCTGCAGTGGTCGGAACAACTTCCTTTTACTGTTTCCAGATATCGTCATACCATATACTCTTAAGTGCATTATGAACCTCGCGGTTAAATGCTATCTTTGGTTTGGCTTTATCAAAACATGTCGAGTAAGGTGTCATACGAATTGGAATACTAACCCCTCGCCAATTCTGGTGACGGGGTTAGCATTCCACCCTTCTAGAGGGACACGACATGTACAGTACCTGAAACCCGGGTAAAATCAGACATAGCCTCAGCTCCACAAAATGGATGCTGCCACCACAGACACAAGTCTGTCCTCCTGCTGCTGGGAGTCCTTCCAGCTTGGGAGGTGTGGACAAAGGGTTTCCTGCCAGGGGAGGTGCATGCACCACCCCAGACAGGATTTTGTGTATTGGTCAGGTAGGGCTTGAAAGAAACCAGACATGCCTGTGGCTCACAAGGAGCCTCGGTGCATATGCCAGTTCAAACCGGTCCTGGGGCACACCAGTCCCGGGCCTGGGGCGAGCTGGACAAAGGATTGGGGGTGTAACCACCCCCCTTCCTGGTCCCACCCATAGGGAGGGACCTAGCAGGTAGTCCGGCCCCTAGAATCCGCTTAAAGGTAGGAGCTGTGTCCTAAGACTTCAGACATCCTGGAATCGACTTGAAACTAAGAAGAAGACGGGAACTTCGACATTCTGCTGCACAGACGACTGAAGGAAATCTCCCCTGTGGTCAGGGAGTGACCACCTTGCTAACACAAGCACCATCCAGTGAATCAACGTCTGCTTTGCCGCCGCCTCCCGCCGGAGCCCGAGCCCAGAGACTGACAAGACCTGGACCTCCAGACCTCTCACCGCCCGATCCACAGTCCCTGAAAAGAGGAGACCCGTGGAGGCACCGAGACACGTGGAGCCAGCCATCTTGAAACGACCACGACAAGCTGACAAGTGCAACAACCAAGGCTCCCTCCAAGTTGTGCTTTGGGATCTGAGAAGCCCAACCCTCGAGCAGCATCTGCACCAAAGGTGAGCCCTCCAGCATCTCCACGATCTGCGTGGGGCCCTTCTGCATTTTGCCACTCGACGCGCCTAACCGGTTGCTGGCCCGCTGGCTAGTAGCCATCTTGGCGACGAACTTCACAAAATACACTGCTGGTCTGGTTGCTCCAGACTGGCCCTTGCTCCCCTCCAAAATAGCAGTCCTTCTGACCTTGCTGGTCAGAACCATCAGCTTATTTCATCTCCTACAACAATTGCTTTTGCCAAGGCTTGTTTGCTTCGATCAAGTCGCCGACACCGCCGCCAGCGCGAGCCTGCGTGGGACAGCTCGTGAACCGACTCCTGGGCATCGTCGACCTCCAGGGACCACGTGGCTGCAGAAACAAGCTACACCTCTCTTCCTGTTTGCACCCGACATTGCCTGGTACCAACCTGGTGCCACGCTGGTCACTGGCTAGTGACTGTGAACACTGTCCCCTCTGCTTACAGGCCTTCAACATCTCCGATCCACTCTTGGATCCACCGCATCTCTCCCGGACCGACCGCCTGCAGCATCTTTGTCTTCAGGCTCCACGGAACAGATAGAAGAAACCCGACGCACTTCGAGGCCTATGCACCCGCTTCCTGTGGGTGAGGTAAAGCTGGCACTCCTGTGCTCGAGTGTAGTATTACATCTCTAGTGCCTATGTTCCAAATCTTGAGTTCCTAGTCCATCCGGAAGATCCTTTTTGCAGTAACTTTGTACTTTTTACGCACCCATTGAAACCTATGGGAGCACGCGTGTGACTATTTGCTCTGCACACGCCACCCGTGGACCTCCTGGTCACTAACTGAAGTTAGCTCCTTGTAGGCCCAGCGATTCTAGAGGCCCTAGGCCTTTTCCCTTTTCTGTTCGTGGTACTTATACCACTATTTTAGTATATGGTTCGAGCGGCCACCAGGGCCTATCCATATAAAGTGCAACTTCTGTGTATTCTACTGTAATCTTGTTTGACGATTTGTGCTCCTGTGCTCATAAAGAGACTAGGGGTTACTTTGAGAAATAAATACATATATATTTTGAATATATATCTGTGTGGTGTCCTTTCATTGGTATAAGAGGGGGTTGCATTTGGTAAAACAGCTGGCTTAACACGCTTCACGAGTTTAGCCTCAAAGACTGCTTAGCCTACGCTACCACTAGGGCAGCTAGTCCGAAAAGGTTGACTTACAACCACACCATAAGGGTTGCTTGGCATGGTACAAGGTGATCACTTTAACTAGTGAGCATCATATACCAGGCCAACTTCTCACATTGGTGAGCAGCGGTTGGATTTGAGCTTGCTGTGTTTTACCATTGTAATCTCTTGGTTACCAATTGAAAGATCACATAGGTACCTGTAGGTACATATAAAACAAGATTAGATATACATAAGTTCTACTGAACTTAGTTGTTGTAGAGCAAAGGGAGTAGCACACCCTGACTACAACTACTAGATAGGTTTAGTAGGTAAACCCAAGTGTAGGTAGATTGCAACACATCCACCCACACTTAAGAGCAATGGCTGGGGCAGAGGGGTCCAATGTACCTATCTCTGTTGAGAGTGACCCCCAGAGGGCACCATCCATCTTTGCTACCCTTAACCAGAATGAGCTCAGGCATTTGGCAACTCTTAGAGGCCTTAAACAGCCCAAGAACCCTACCTCTGCTGAGCTCAGAGAACTCTTGCAAAATGATGAAAATCAGAGAGAGCTCAAGAAAGCTTCCCAGTTAGCCCCCTTAGGGTCAGGAACAGGAGGCCCCCCTTCTGAAGATGCTACAGAAGTACCCCTTTCCAATAGCCATCCCTTAGATGAGAACCATACTACAGAGGAGGAAAGTGGAGAGGATACAGAGAGTAGTGATGATGAAGGGAGAAATAGCCTAGTGCCAAGTGTTATACTTGGCCCAGCTAAACTAAGGCTATTGGGGACTGACAATGGGATCATCCCATTGGATCTCCCCAGTGGACTTAACCAGGGGCTTGGGAGGCAAAGGAATCGCTCAGGTGACTCTAATGCTTCTCATGCCTCTAGAGGCTCTCAAGGTCACTCCAGGAAAAGGATGACCACCCCTCAGAGGAGGGAACATGAGGCCAGAATGCAGGAAGCCCAGCTGAGGATCAGGAAGCAGGAGCTAGAAGTAGCCCTGATGGAAGAAAAACTGAACAAGGCTAGGCAACCTAGAGAGAGTGGGTCTATACCCACTGGTGGCAGCATTGTCCCTAAGGACAAAGATAGGGTCTTTGATAATAGGAACCTGTCTAAGGTTGTGCCCCCTTACAAAAGTGGGGATGACATCCACAAATGGATGACTGCTCTTGAGAGAGCCTGCAAAGTACAGCAGGTTCCTGAAGACCAGTGGGCAGCAATCCTCTGGCTCTCCTTTGAAGGAAGAGGCAGAGACAGACTCCTCACTGTTAGAGAAGAGGATGTCAGAAATTACAGAGTCCTGAAGAGTGTTCTGGTTGATGGGTTAGGCTTAACCACTGAACAGTACAGGTTAATGTTCAGAGACACCCAAAAGACACAGACTCAGGACTGGTCTGAATATGTTGAATGTGCCACTAAGGCTTTGGAGGGTTGGTTGCTGGGAAGTAAGGTATCTGATTATACAGGATTGTACAATTTGATGATGAGAGAACAGATTTTAAGTAACTGTCAAAACCAGCTCCTCCATCAGCACCTGGTAGACTCAGATTTGACCTCTCCCCAAGAATTGGGAAAGAGGGCAGATAAATGGGTCAGGACCAGGATCAGGCCTTAGAATCAGGGTGGTGACCAAAAGAAAGATACCACCAAACCTCAAGAGAAGGGTGGGGTGTCGGCGTGTGGGTATTGCGGGCCGGAAAGTCAGACGAGGAGGCCAGATATAGTGGGCTATAGTGTTGTTTTATTGAACAGAAGTTCTGTTTATACAGGTGTAGGGTTTTGATGTAGCTGTGGAAGAACTCCTCGTCGC
This sequence comes from Triturus cristatus, assembly GCF_964204655.1. Lineage (NCBI taxonomy): Eukaryota > Metazoa > Chordata > Amphibia > Caudata > Salamandridae > Triturus > Triturus cristatus. The sequence goes on along the minus strand of NC_140579.1, from coordinate 824,242,781 downwards.
GGTCGGGTCGTCGGGGTCGGTGTTTCAGGGACGTCTCCGTTCTTGGTTGTAATCGGCGACCCTAGACAGTGTGGAAGTTCCTCGGAGGACCGGAAGAGAAAGAAAGAGGAGCCGTTAGTCCTGCTGGGACTCAGATGAAGACGCTGGCCCCGTTACCACAAGGTGAAGAGGAGTAAGCAGACTGTGTGGGGAAAGGGTAAGAGGGGGAAAGGCAGGGGTTGGTAAAGGAAGAGTGCTCGGAAGGTTCGTGAGAACAGGGTCTGTACACGGTGTAGGGTGCTGTACATAAGTTACAAGGTGGCGGGACGGGATGGTGAAGAGAGAGAGGCTATATATAAGGGAAGATTATATGGGTACATAGAGTACTCTAACAGACTGAGGGTATGGTGGAAGGTACTCACGCGCTCCGCCGTAACTCTCCTCCGAGTTACGGCCGCTCTCCAGCTTCCTCCGTGGGACTCCACCACTCTTCTGACCACTCCTCGAGTTCTCCACTTCCGTCTTCGTTCTCCACGTGCTCGCCAGCCGAGAGTTCCTGCCACGATCTTTCGACCCCTCCAGTCTCTTCGGATCCGCTTTTTCTGTGGGCGTCTGGTTGTAGGTAGGCGGGACTTCCGGGGCATCGGGCGACTCCTTCCGCTCCGTCGTCACTCCTGATTGGACCCTGAAAGAGAGAGAGGGGTGGGGATTCCGTTGTCACGGACGCTTTGGAGATCCTTCGGAATCGAGAATCCGGGAAGGGACAGTTCCGGAGAGGAGGTAATCCGGGTGGTGGGCGTGAGGGATTGGGGACCGGGGGAAAGGATCCGTCACATCCCCTTCCCCTAGGAATGTCTCGTGTACTTGTTGAGGACACGGGATAACGGGACAGGTAGTCCGCGTTCCCTTGGTCTGCCCCTTTTCGGTGTACTGTGGTGAAACGATAGGGTTGGAGGGCAAGGAACCAGCGGAGGACTCGGTCATTATGTCCTTTGTTTCGGGCCATCCATTCCAGAGGGGCATGGTCGGTGTATATGGTGAACTCACGACCCTCTAAGTAATAGCGGAGACTGTCCACTGCCCACTTAATAGCCAGGGCTTCTTTTTCTACCACAGCGTAGTTGCGTTCTCGGGGAAATAACTTCCGGCTGAGGTAGAGAATGGGCTTCTCGTTACCAAACAGGTCCTTTTGGGATAATACTGCCCCCAAACCCTGTTCTGAGGCGTCAGTCTGCAAAAGGAAGGGTCGCGTATAATCAGGGCTCACAAGCACGGGACCGGAGGTCAAAGCACGTTTGAGGTCGGAAAAGGCCTCCCATAACAAGGGTGTTGGGTTTTGGAGCAATGTCTCCGTGGCTGCAGAGTTTTTTAACAGGTCTGTGAGAGGGGCTGCTCTTTGTGAAAAATTGGGTACAAACCTCCGATAATACCCTAGGAGGCCTAGGAACGCACGGAGGTCTTTTTTCGTTTTCGGGAAGGGGAGGGAACGGATGGCTTCGGTTTTGGTAGATTGGGGTCGGATGAGGCCCTCCCCCAGGAGGTAACCCAGATATTGTACCGTTTGTGCGGCCAGGGTGGTTTTGGCAGGATTGATTGTGAAACCATATGACCCCAGGGAGGTGATGACCTTGTACAGGTGGTCCAAGTGTTGTTCCCAGCTATCACTATAGATGATTATGTCGTCTAGGTATGCCCCCGCGTACTGGGTGTGGGGTCTTAAGACGTGGTTCATGGCTCGTTGAAAGGTGGCGGGGGCCCCATGAAGGCCGAACGGGAGAACAAGGAACTGATACAACCCCTCAGGGGTAGAAAACGCTGTTTTCTTTCTGTCCTCTTGCCTGAGGGGTATCTGCCAATACCCTTTACAGAGGTCTAGCGTGGAGATGAATTGCGCATTCCCTATGCGTTCGATCATCTCGTCGACGCGCGGCAGGGGATACGTGTCAAAGGATGAAATTTTGTTGACTTCCCGGAAGTCAATGCAAAATCTGACTGATCCGTCGGGTTTAGGAACGAGGACGATTGGAGAGTTCCAGTCGCTTACTGAGGGTTCTATTATGCCCATCTGCAGCATTAGTTCGGTTTCTTTTTTTATTACCGCCCGACGGGCTTCAGGAACTCGGTATGGCCTTTGCCTGACCACCTTCCCGGGTATTGTGGGTATAGTGTGTTCGGTGATGGTCGTATGACCTGGTACCGAGGAGAACACGTGCCGTAAGGGGTATAGGTGATTTTTGAGGTCGTGACAGTGTTGGGGTGTTAGCCCCGAGTCTATGCAGGGAGCAAAGGAAAGGGGTACCTGTTCTACGGTGGTAGAGAGGACGGGACGGGGGCCTTCCCATTTTTTAAGCAGATTCACATGAAAGATCTGTTTGGTGCCTCGTGTAGGATCCAGTTCTATTTCATATGTGACAGGGGTTACCTGTCGAAGCACGGTATACGGGCCCTGCCACTGCCCTAGGAGTTTGTGATCAGAGGATGGCATCATCAACAGTACCAAATCCCCGATGGCAAAGTTCCGGGTTTTTGTCCCCTTGTCATACTGTACTTTCTGTTTATTCTGGGCATTTTCCAGGTTTTGGTGGACGATGTCTCTCATCATTGCCAAGTGGGTTTGTAGGTTGGATATATACTCAGGGAGGGGCCGAGTGCGGTTAGGCTCGGCTTCCCAGGCTTCCTGGGCCATATCTAACAGGGTACGTGGTGGCCGGCCATATAGCAACTCATATGGTGAATAGCCTGTACTACTCTGGGTTTTGCAACGTATAGCGAACAACGCTAGGGGCAACATATCTTCCCATCTTTTGGCTTCTAACCCCAGTAACTTCTTCAGTGTTTGTTTCAAGGTGGCATTGTAGCGCTCCACCAGCCCGTCGGTCTGGGGGTGGTAAGCCGAGGTCCGGATTTGTTTGATACCTAGTTGTGAACAAACCTGTTTCATTAAGGCTGATACAAAGGGGGTGCCCTGATCGGTTAGGATCTCTCGGGGAAATCCTACTCGGGAAAATACGGAGATGAGGGCTTTCGCTATGTTCTGGGTAGTGGGTTGTCGTAAGGGCAAAGCTTCCGGGAAGCGTGTGGCGTAGTCTACGAGGACCAGGGCATATCGACAGCCGCTACGAGAGGGCAACAAGGGGCCTATGAGGTCCATCCCTACTCTACTAAACGGGATGTCAATGATAGGGAGAGGTTGTAGGGGTACCCGAGGGGGTCGATATCTACTGTTTTTTTGACACACCGGGCACTCCCGGCAGTATGTTTTTACTTGTTGGTGGACCCCGGGCCAGTAGAATCTCTCTAGAATGGTTTGGCTGGTTTTTTCATCACCAAAGTGTCCGCCCAGCAGATGGCTATGTGCGAGAAACAGGACCTTCTCGCGGAAAGGGCCGGGGATCAACAGTTGGGCCTTTTGCTGGCCCCCTCCCTTTCGGTATAACAACCCCTGTTTCTTGAAGAAGTAGGGACCTACGGTAAGAGGATCCTCGTTTTCCAACGCCTTAGCCCAGGCTTCCTGCAGAACGGGGTCTTCTTGTTGGGCTGCTCGAAATTCTTGGTCTGTCTGCCATGGATGTTCGTCCGGGATCGCTGGGAAGACGTCGACATAGTCCCTTTTCTCCTTCTTTTTCTGTGCTTTGGTTTTCAGGAGCTTGGGTTGTGTTGTTGGAGAGGATGGCCCCTGAGGAAAGGGTGCTTCTTCCCACCATTGGTTGAGGGAATCCGTTGAATCCTGAAGAAGTCCGGGTAATCCGGGATAGTCACTCCCCAAAATGGCTTCTTCGGGAAGAGAGGGAATAAGTCCTACGGTGAGGGTGGTTCCCGGATCCTTTGGATGTTGGACTTGGACTTGGGTGGTGGGATATCTTCTCGTATCGCCGTGCACACATTGAATGGCAACCGTTCCAGAGGGAGGTTCGGCGGGTGTCTGCAGGGCCTGGGGTCGGAGAACACTCTGTCGACATCCAGAGTCTGCCAACGCTGTGAGGGTTTGTCCATTTATGGTTACGGGTCGGTGGAAGGAGGGTGGTTCAGAACCGGGTACGGAACAAACGTAGTTCCTGGCCAGACCAATCTCCATGGGTTCTTCTTTGTGGGGACACATGCGAGCGATGTGACCAAAACCTCCGCACCCGTAACATTGGGGTCCAGGGTTGGTAGGTCGCGTAGGCACCGGTGTGGGAAACAAGTGGGTCATCACGGGTCTTTTAGGTAGAAGAGGGCGGAGAGGTCTGATGCCGGTGGTGAGAGGAGGTTTCTGGGGATGTTCCTCCTTGCCTCGTGGGGTCTCCTGTGCTCGGCTATAGGCACTGGCTATTTCCACGGCGGTATCCAAGGTGAGACGGGCATGTTGACGTACCCACCTTTGGGTACCGGGGTGTAGAGACGAGAGAAATTGTTCTAGGTGGATCTTTTCCAGGATCTCTTCCTTGGTGGACGTTTCGGGTTTCAGCCACCGAGATGTCAGATCCTTGATTCGGAACGATAGTGCTCGAGGAGTCTCTTGTGGTCTTTCTTTGACCTGACGTAACCTCACCCGGTAGGCCTCTGCGTCGATGCCCAATCGTTCCAATATGCACGTTTTGATATCCGCATACGGAGTGGTGCCTTGCACGTTGGCTTGTTGGTAAGCGGCTTGTAAATCACCAGTCAGTAAAGGGCCCAGGTAATGGCCCCAACGGTCTACAGGCCATGACGCAGCCTGGGCTAACCTTTCAAAATTCGTAAAGAAGAAATCCGGATCTTCTCCCGGCACGAACTTCTGGAGGACCACCGAGGGTAATGAGGTTGTGGGTCTCTGTTGCTCGAGGGCGGTGGTCAATTTTCCCATGGCTTGTTCGTGGGTGTCTCCCTGGCCTTTCAGGACATCGTGGAGTTGCCCACGATCGTTTTCGGCAGTTTTCAGGAAGCGTTCCATCAATGTCCCTAATTGTTCTTGGGAGGTAGCCATCCTTTGCAGTACGGCCTCCATGTCTCCAGCTGATCCCACTTCTGACACCACCTGTCGGCGTGTGGGTATTGCGGGCCGGAAAGTCAGACGAGGAGGCCAGATATAGTGGGCTATAGTGTTGTTTTATTGAACAGAAGTTCTGTTTATACAGGTGTAGGGTTTTGATGTAGCTGTGGAAGAACTCCTCGTCGCGGTCGGGTCGTCGGGGTCGGTGTTTCAGGGACGTCTCCGTTCTTGGTTGTAATCGGCGACCCTAGACAGTGTGGAAGTTCCTCGGAGGACCGGAAGAGAAAGAAAGAGGAGCCGTTAGTCCTGCTGGGACTCAGATGAAGACGCTGGCTCCGTTACCACAAGGTGAAGAGGAGTAAGCAGACTGTGTGGGGAAAGGGTAAGAGGGGGAAAGGCAGGGGTTGGTAAAGGAAGAGTGCTCGGAAGGTTCGTGAGAACAGGGTCTGTACACGGTGTAGGGTGCTGTACATAAGTTACAAGGTGGCGGGACGGGATGGTGAAGAGAGAGAGGCTATATATAAGGGAAGATTATATGGGTACATAGAGTACTCTAACAGACTGAGGGTATGGTGGAAGGTACTCACGCGCTCCGCCGTAACTCTCCTCCGAGTTACGGCCGCTCTCCAGCTTCCTCCGTGGGACTCCACCACTCTTCTGACCACTCCTCGAGTTCTCCACTTCCGTCTTCGTTCTCCACGTGCTCGCCAGCCGAGAGTTCCTGCCACGATCTTTCGACCCCTCCAGTCTCTTCGGATCCGCTTTTTCTGTGGGCGTCTGGTTGTAGGTAGGCGGGACTTCCGGGGCATCGGGCGACTCCTTTCGCTCCGTCGTCACTCCTGATTGGACCCTGAAAGAGAGAGAGGGGTGGGGATTCCGTTGTCACGGACGCTTTGGAGATCCTTCGGAATCGAGAATCCGGGAAGGGACAGTTCCGGAGAGGAGGTAATCCGGGTGGTGGGCGTGAGGGATTGGGGACCGGGGGAAAGGATCCGTCACATGGGGATAAAGCAAAAGAGAAATCTTCCTCAGGGCCCCAAAACTCCACACAGGGTGGTGGGTCCCAAGCTCCCTCCTCTACCACAGGTAAAAAGCCTTACTGCCATGAGTGTAAAACTCCTGGGCATTGGAAAACTGACAGCAGTTGCCCAAGGGCTAAAAACAAAACTGTTCCTCCAATTACTCCTGTCACACCACCTATTACTGTCAGCAGTAATCCCCCAGGTGGTGGGAGTGCCCCCAGAAATCTGGGTGGGTTTACTTGGGGAACGCAGGGGGACCCTGGCTTAGCCAATTACCCTACAGCAGATACTCTTGTCTGTGATGGTGGCATGGGGTTTGCCAACTTCACTGCCTGTCCCAACACTTTGGGTAGGTACAGACAGGAGCCCTACATCAATGGTACAAAAGCTGAGGCCTACAGAGACACTGGAGCTAGCATCACAATGGTGGCCCATTGGCTAGTTCCCTCTGAGCAGCTTTTGCCTGGTTTCTCCTACCAGGTGACCAACATTGATGGCAAACAGAACAGTCATCCCATGGCAGAGGTATGTCTCAGCTGGGGAGGTGTCACTGGCCCTAAAAGGGTGGCAGTGTCCCCAACCTTGCCTGTAGACTGCTTACTGGGGAATGACTTAGAACTCTCAGCTTGGGCTGGAGTTGAACAAGACACCCATTCTAAAATGGTAGGCCTTTCACAAAAGGGTAGTGGGGTTGTGCCATTCACAACCCCTGTCCAAATAGATTTCCTCCCTGGAAAGTTTGGAAGGGCAGTGGTAGCCACAGCCCAGGCACAGACAGACTTCCCTATAGAAATTGGCAGAGCTGTGACAGTCACAGCTCAAACACAAACTGAGTGCCCCCCTGAAAAGGTTGGCAAGGCTGTAATGGTCTCAGCCGATACTCAGACTGACATAGGTGTAGTGAAGCCTGAAACTATGGATCACTCCACACAAACAGAGAGTAGTGGGGAGGAAGAAAAGTCTCCCTCTCCCCAGACATTAGGAAAAGGTCAGCCTCCTCAGGGATCTGACCTCACCCCTTGTGAAGGAACTGCCCCAGAGGTAGCCAGGCCTGGCCTGGCAGAGCCTCTGATGTCAGTGGCCCCTTCCAAGGTGGGACCCAGTCTGGTGCAGGTAGCCTGCCTCTCTCTACCCTGCCTCAGTCAGCCCAGGGCTGCAGAGGTCAGGGAGGCCAGTGGACCCCCAGAGGGCCCCTGTCCACAAGAACCCCCCCATCAAAAGAATGAGGATTGCCTGGCTAGTAGCCCTAGTAAGGTGATGGGTAAAAACATTCCTGAGGGATCTCCTTTACAGGTAGTTAGGGACCTCCCCCAGAGGGATTCTGTTGGGCACAGGCAAACATGGGACCTTAGGGCCCCAAACCTGACCTGTCCCTCCAGTAAGCCCACAAAAGGGACCCAGCCTCCAGCTTCAGGTAGCCAGAGGCTGACCCTGAGAGCACAGTGCAACTCAGTTAAGGAAAGAAAGGCATCCATGGTGGAGAATGATTGGAGGAAGCTGAGACCTCACTTTGAGGACACTCACTTCAGTACTCCATCTCAACACCAGCCTTTTACTTTGCCAAGACACACCAAAGGTAGAGATTCCCTATGGTGGAGACCCTCTGATACCCTTAGGGTGAGGGATTGCTTAGTGGACCATGAGACAGGGGGTAACCATGCCAGTGCTGGTTCCTCCTTATATGGCCACTTGGGCAATATAGGCTTACCTGGTCAAGGTCAGCCTTATCTCCCTTCGTTTGGGGGGGGGTTGTGTAGGAAGGTGGATATCTGACTATGGTTACCCCCAAATTGTTGCCTAGTGTCTAGCTGGTTTTTCGACTTAGTTGGCCTGAGATCCTGCCATTCAGGATCTCAGCCTGGCTGTTCTCTCTTTAAAATGGACTCCATGTACCCTAGGTACATAACCAATTGGAAGTGGATCACCCTGTCAGCCCCTGTACCAGTGTACACTAGGTACCCAGGGCATTGGTGTACCCAAGGCCTGCCAGGGGCTGAAGCATGTATTATGCCACCCCAGGCTTGGCCTAACAATTTGACACAACTGGCTGATCACTCAGCTGGGGTAAGTTGGTGTAATCACCTCTTACTTAGGTGTAGTATACCTATACCTAACCTTAAATGGGACACATGTTAACCTATAAGTCACTCCTATGGCAGGCCTTAACAATCCTGAAGGCAGAGTGCTTGGTTCCATGTGAGATGGTGCTCTGGCATGAGCTGAGCCTGTCTGCAGTGGTCGGAACAACTTCCTTCTACTGTTTCCAGATATCGTCATACCATATACTCTTAAGTGCATTATGAACCTCGCGGTTAAATGCTATCTTTGGTTTGGCTTTATCAAAACATGTCGAGTAAGGTGTCATACGAATTGGAATACTAACCCCTCGCCAATTCTGGCGACGGGGTTAGCATTCCACCCTTCTAGAGGGACACGACATGTACAGTACCTGAAACCCGGGTAAAATCAGACATAGCCTCAGCTCCACAAAATGGATGCTGCCACCACAGACACAAGTCTGCCCTCCTGCTGCTGGGAGTCCTTCCAGCTTGGGAGGTGTGGACAAAGGGTTTCCTGCCAGGGGAGGTGCATGCACCACCCCAGACAGGATTTTGTGTATTGGTCAGGTAGGGCTTGAAAGAAACCAGACATGCCTGTGGCTCACAAGGAGCCTCGGTGCATATGCCAGTTCAAACCGGTCCTGGGGCACACCAGTCCCGGTCCTGGGGCGAGCTGGACAAAGGATTGGGGGTGTAACCACCCCCCTTCCTGGTCCCACCCATAGGGAGGGACCTAGCAGGTAGTCCGGCCCCTAGAATCCGCTTAAAGGTAGGAGCTGTGTCCTAAGACTTCAGACATCCTGGAATCAACTTGAAACTAAGAAGAAGACGGGAACTTCGACATTCTGCTGCACAGAAGACTGAAGGAAATCTCCCCTGTGGTCAGGGAGTGACCACCTTGCTAACGCAAGCACCATCCAGCGAATCAACGTCTGCTTTGCCGCCGCCTCCCGCCGGAGCCCGAGCCCAGAGACTGACAAGACCTGGACCTCCAGACCTCTCACCGCCCGATCCACAGTCCCTGAAAAGAGGAGACCCGTGGAGGCACCAAGACACGTGGAGCCAGCCATCTTGAAACGACCACGACAAGCTGACAAGTGCAACAACCGAGGCTCCCTCCAAGTTGTGCTTTGGGATCTGAGAAGCCCAACCCTCGAGCAGCATCTGCACCAAAGGTGAGCCCTCCAGCATCTCCACGATCTGCGTGGGGCCCTTCTGCATTTTGCCACTCGACGCGCCTAACCGGTTGCTGGCCCGCTGGCTAGTAGCCATCTTGGCGACGAACTTCACGAAATACACCGCTGGTCTGGTTGCTCCAGACTGGCCCTTGCTCCCCTCCAAAGGAGCAGTCCTTCTGACCTTGCTGGTCAGAACCATCAGCTTATTTCATCTCCTACAACAGTTGCTTTTGCCAAGGCTTGTTTGCTTCGATCAAGTCGCCGACACCGCCGACAGCGAGAACCTGCGTGGGACAGCTCGTGAACCGACTCCTGGGCGTCGTCGACCTCCAGGGACCACGTGGCTGCAGAGACAAGCTACACCTCTCTTCCTGTTTGCACCCAACATTGCCTGGTACCCACCTGGTGCCACGCTGGTCACTGGCTAGTGACTGTGAACACTGTCCCCTCTGCTTACAGGTCTTCAACATCTCCGATCCACTCTTGGATCCACCGCATCTCTCCCGGACCGACCGCCTGCAGCATCTTTGTCTTCAGGCTCCACGGAACAGATAGAAGAAACCCGACGCACTTCAAGGCCTATGCACCCGCTTCCTGTGGGTGAGATAAAGCTGGCACTCCTGTGCTCAAGTGTAGTATTACATCTCTAGTGCCTATGTTCCAAATCTTGAGTTCCTAGTCCATCCGGAAGATCCTTTTTGCAGTAACTTTGTACTTTTTACGCACCCGTTGAAACCTATGGGAGCACGCGTGTGACTATTTGCTCTGCACACGCCACCCGTGGACCTCCTGGTCACTAACTGAAGTTTGCTCCTTGTAGGCCCAGCGATTCTAGAGGCCCTAGGCCTTTTCCCTTTTCTGTTTGTGGTACTTATACCACTATTTTAGTATATGGTTCGAGCGGCCACCAGGGCCTATCCATATAAAGTGCAACTTCTGTGTATTCTACTGTAATCTTGTTTGACGATTTGTGCTCCTGTGCTCATAAAGAGACTAGGGGTTACTTTGAGAAATAAATACATATATATTTTGAATATATATCTGTGTGGTGTCCTTTCATTGGTATAAAAGGGGGTTGCATTTGGTAAAACAGCTGGCTTAACACGCTTCACGAGTTTAGCCTCAAAGACTGCTTAGCCTACGCTACCACTAGGGCAGCTAGTCCGAAAAGGTTGACTTACAATCACACCATAAGGGTTGCTTGGCATGGTACAAGGTGATCACTTTAACTAGTGAGCATCATATACCAGGCCAACTTCTCACAAAGAGTGTTAAAGATTTCGTATTCAGGGATGGGCGAGAAGGTGTGCCAAGAGGCATTGTTTTTTGGAATTTCCATTGGTATACTAAATTGGTCCTTGATCTGTGAGTAAACTGTAGACTCATGAGCAGTAGATTGTTGAAGGGCATTCTTAGGTTGAATGTCATATTCAATGGTTTTTGTCTTTTCTAGGAAGAAATTGGCAAGCTCATTGCAATTAGAGGTAGCCGGTTCGCGTAGTTCCGTAGCATTAGGAGTGTTGCACGATTGTTGTTAGACTATTTCAAATAGTTTTTTGGAACGATTAAGGGCTTGGTTCAGCTGGGTTTTAAAGAAGTCTGCCTTAGCCTTTAAGATTGTCCTGCTGTATGTATTCCTCAGTGCTCCAAGGTGATATAGGTGTTCAATGGAGGGTACAGATTTCCATATTCGTTCAGCTGCTCTTAGCTTGCCCCGATCAGAGTTCGGGTTCTCATTGAACCGTGGTTTGGAGATTTTGGTGGAAATGTTTTTTTTTTGGAGGGGCGTTGTAGAGTCAAGTATTTCAAGCATAGTGGAATTATAAAAGTCTGTGAGGTCATGGACGTCAACCATGCCTGTGGTGGGGATCAGGTCAGAGTTGCATCGGTTTACCAGGGCGATAGTGTTAATGTTTTGGATATTCCTTTTCCTTTTTTTTGTTTTTTTTAGCTTGGCATCTTTTTGGAGTTACCACAATATTGATGGAGAAGAAGATGCAGTATTGGTCAGTCCAATCACGTTGGATAATGGATTTTAATGAGACATTGTTAGTTTTTGCTATGATGAGGTCAAATGTCACTCCTTCTTTGTGGGCTGGACTGTCTCAGAATTGGGACAGATCCTGATCTGACAGAAAGGATTTAAGACAACTAACATCATGATCGCTCGTGTTGTCCAGTGGTGATTGAAGTTTCCCCAAAAAATCTGCAGCACTTGTCAGTTGTCGTTGCATGTAATGACTTCCATTAACTCATCGATGAACGACAGATTATCACCAGGGGGGTGGTATATTATGTGAAGTTTGCTAGTGAGGCACTTGTCATTTGAGATGTTGATGCAGAGATATTCACAATTCATAATGTCAAGATCATTTGAGAGGATGAGATGTTAAATGTTGGGGCTTGTTTGCTAGCTTATCTGCAATTGATGAGTGCACACTTCAGTTTGCTAGTCGAATGGGTGAGAGCAGCCTGCGCTATGTTGATATTTGTGAGGTTTTCTCTATTTATGGATCTGTAGTTGTGAGTAGGTTCTCTGTAGGGGTTGGCTTGAATGGTTTGAATACTGCCATATAGAGACTTACTGTTGTCTATATGGTAGAGGCTGATGCATGCAAGCGGGGTATGGTCGAAGAGTGGTGAGTTTGGATGAGCGGAGAAAGTTTCGAGGGTGCTAGGGGCCGATCGAAGACCAGAGTAGATGGCAAATCATGGGGAGCTTTGCAGGTCAGCTCAACTGTAGGTGGGACGAGTGGGATGTCGAGGGTGGATTCCAGGTTGGAGGATTCTCCATTGGTCATCAAGAATATCAGGGTTGTCTATGCATTGGGTTGGCTGGTAGCTAAGTGTATCCCTGTCCATTCTGGGCCTGGGGACACTGGTGTGGTTGAAACCATTGTGACAGACGGGTAGCGTCGTTGGGGGTATGGAGACATTTAGGTTCAGTTGAGGTCGTTATGGGATTTTGTAGAAGAGTTGGAGTAACGTCCGGATAATCGGGATGAATAGTGACAGGGAGTGTGTTTTTCTTGCTGTTCAATGCTTTCTTGAGAATAGGAAAGATCTTGTCTATGATAGCGAGATTGACAGTAGAAGCTTGTATAAGGATATTACAATTGTTGTATATGGATGTGGTAGCATTCGCATTGCAGTAGTCCGAGGCGGTTACTGAAAATTTAAGGGCAAGTGGGGTTTTTCTGGCATTGGAGATTCGAAACATGGAGTAGAAGATATTCCTCAACAGTGCACGTTTTTTGGTGTGGAAGATGAGGTAATTCAATAGTATGCCTTTGTTGATGCAGAAATAGGGGTCTGAAATAAGAGTCTCGGTGGAGTTTTAATTAGCCTGTGTTTGAACTTCTTGGCTGCGTTTTTGGGTAGATTGGGAGGATAGTTAATGGTAAAGGCATGGAAACCTGAGGGTTCTAGGTTTTTATCCATTCTCTTTTTTTTCTCTCTTTCTTTCTTCACTTCTTTCTTTCCTTTTTTCTCTGAGACTCCCTCCTTCCTGCTTTCCGTGGAAAACTTCCTTCACCTATTCGCTGGTAACTTTATTCATTTTATGTCTGGTGAAGACACTGGTGGAGGTGCATACGATTCTAAGATGGCCGCCGCTTTTTCAGGCTTGTTGGTCCTTGTTGGTCCTACTTTGATGACCATCTTCATCAATTCCTTATTTCTTAGGGACACCCTTTCTACTTCTTTTCTGCCATACTTAGAGTTGTCCTACAGCGATTCTCTGGTATCATCTCTTGTATGGAGAGGGCACTGTTGAAGGTTGAAGCCTTTCAAAGATGGCCACCGCATTTAGGCTTACTTATTCCTATTTTTATGACCATTAGTGTGGGAGGTGGGCGCCATCTTCCGAGAGAGAGCTGAGAGAGCTGGAGGGAATATCTTCCCAAAATGGAGGGCTGTGCCTCAGACACCGGGGGACAGCACCCCCCGCGTCCAAAAGACTATGAAACTGAGCGGAGGCTCCCAACAATGTACAGCCACTCCGCAAATTGGAAGGAGCGAGCAAAGCTCCCCCGCGATCACCCCACCCGTGCCGGTTCAAGTCACGTGGCTTGGAATGAGGGCTGTCCTCAGCTCAGTCATGCCTAGCCAGGGGCGACCCACGGGGCCCGGGCAGGCCACCAAGGACTCCGTCAGGCACCCTACAAGCCTCCCCAATGTGAGTCCAACAAGGATCCAAGCTTGTCACATGGCCTGGGAGACACGCCGCTGTTCCAGCTGAGCAGGGTCCAGGGTATTAGAGAAAGTGTTGGGCACTCACCGGGGACACGCGCTCTGCACCGGCTCGTCACAGGACCGCAAGGAGCCAGCCCTCTCCGTTCTCCTCTGTGCGGTGCCGGCTCGAGACCGGATCCTCTCCCCACCACATCCGCAATGGGTCCCACAGGGCATCGGTACGCCACCTCTTCAACACTAAAAGAATGATACTTTCCCAGGCGACATCAGCTCCAGTAGGAGATGGGGCAGGCAAGGGCAGTTCAGGGAGATGGTGAACCGGGTTAAAATAGGGATTATTACCAGAAGGTTATCCCAAACCCCAGGAGCTCCCGTGTAGAGCTTCTACACAGCGGCCATCTTGGTAACAAGCACTAAAAGAACTGACAGAAGACAAGGAGCTACCTGGCAGTTGATCCGCCTAAGGTGATGCCCATTAGTCTGATTTTGCAGTAGCTCCTGCTACGTTATTCTACGCAGCAGCAAATTCTGTTCACCAGGACCTCTCAGTGAGAGTGCCTGGCATAATGGAGTCCTCTTCTGCTACTGATTGTAGCTCTGTCACACTGGAGGTTTCTGACTTCCAAAACGTTGTCTAAGTCCAAAGGTAAAAAATTTCAGGCTTCATGGTGCCCAGCTCTCCATTGATGGCGGTCACCATTGATGGCAACAAACTCCTCAGCCTGAACATCCTGCTTCTTCTGCTCAGAGCTTTTTCCTGCCATTGTCAACGGCTTCAACGAGACTTCGTCCGGCGTTCCCTGGTGATGGCGACTCCTCTTTAGATGCAGCCTGCTGCCTTGCCCCGGTGAACTCTACCATCTCCTGAACTTTTTCTTCAAAATGTAATCTCAGTCTGAAGTTCAGCTAAAACCAGGCCCAATCCACCTTGTGTCTCTGACTTGTGCTCCATCGTGGTCAATCTTAACTTTGACTTTGTCCTGGTCTCACACAACCAGATACGCGAGGTTGGCATTTTGGTCTTTTAGGTACTAGATTTCACTGAAAACTTAAAAAGAATCTGGTTGTACTGATAGTATTTCATTTTCTTATGTTGTTATTTTATTTATCAAAATGTATCTTATTTTTAAAAACTGGGTTGGGATTTTTCTTGTGTTTTGTTTTCACTTTATTACTGTTTGCTGCATAAAAACTTTACACAGTGACTCTAAGTTAAGCCTGAAAGCTTTTGCGCCAAGCTACCAGACAGCTGAGCACAGGTTAATTCAGTGACTTTTGTGGTTCATGCTGACAAGGATTCTGGTTGTTGCTTGAGTAGCATTTCATCCCACTCAAACAATAACCTTATTTCTTACAGTACTGTTGCGGGGATTCTGCTCATGCACAGAACTATGCACAGGAAACCAGGACCTCAGTGAATTGTGGTGTACCAAAAAACTCACCTCAGAACCCAGAACCACTAACCGACTAGCATCAGTGTCTCATTCGTTCTCCATATCATTTTGAAGCTACCAATGATTAGACAACCCAGAACAGGCGACTTAGAATGGGGGGAATCAGAAACACCTTTTCGTTATTATTCTCGTATCAGTCCACAACAAGAGTAATCAGAGACACGGAAAAGTTTAAAATGTTTATTTTCAACTACGTGGTCTAAGGTGCAGTACGTTGGCTAACATAAGCAGACAAATGATTAGAAATAAAACCATCAGCATTGTTACAATTCCATAGAAAATGAAGGGAGGAATCACATTATAATGATAGTGGAAACAGGTCCTATAACACCTTGTGAACCACCCTCCCCTGGCTAGTAAGCTAGTTTTATATACTAATAGAAGGTCTCTAGGTTTGAATGGGGAACCCCATACCTCAAAGATCAGCTTAGGTGAATCACATCACAGGATCAGCTCTGCTCTCTGTGTCTGGAAAGGTTTTCTCCAAGTGTCTGAATCATGCATGCAAATGCAATATTAAAGGCACCCGAGTTTCAGATATTTGCAGCTGTGTGCTTGTTGTGTCTAGAGCATGGGCCAATCAACCTGAATTCAACAGCATACATTGTTATTTGACCTTGACGGTTTCTGCACACAGTGTTCAGACTAAGGCCGTGGTGCACATCTAGGGATGTGAACAACAGACCGTTCTCATGTGAATAAAAAGCAAGCAAGCAGTTTTACTTGTAATAACAGCTACCTATAGCGTTGTGTGCAAAAGCAGCAAAGTGGCAAGATGGCGTTTAACTTCTAAAGCACTTATGCTAACATAGCAATGTGTGCACATAAAACCCTGTCTTCACTACACCCTCCCTTGATCGGACCACGAACAGAATAGGGAAGTAATGTAGGAACGCAGAGTTCAAGTTCAAGTGAGACAGAACCAAGTTCAAATATTGCCAATCCGTATAATTGGTAGTGGAAGTTCTAAAAATTTGTTGGGAAAAAGTAAAAAATTAAAACACCGCTCAGGGGCGTTACACAGCCCAATCAGGAGTAAAAAATAAAAAGTAAAAATATGAGAGTTAGTGCGTGCGGAAGATGGAGAACTGCCAACTTAATCCATCAACATGTAGGCACAGTATGTTGCAACAGCCTCCAAAAGGAAGTCATTGTAGCCGTCAGTAAATGATTCCGCCATCCAGTCTAATAAAGTAAAGGAACATACATGTTCTTCGAAAACCGGAGCCTCTAGCACCATCAGAGGACAACTTGCGTGTTCTTCAAGATAACTTCACGTCAGGAAGTCATGGGCTCCAGCATATATATCCCAATTCCCTAGGATTCCATGCGCAGCTCCACAGACCATAATCCCGATACCAGAACAGTCCAACTCATGAGCCACTAAGGAACTCATCAGTCGATCATAATCCGGGGCAGGAGACGCCATGCTCGACAGGCACAAATCCAGAGGCCATTCGAATGGACAATCTAAGCAATGGAAAACAGGATGCACGTAAGTAAAGTATGAGAACCGGAAGGATAATCCATAGGATACGCTCAAACTGGCCAGCGGTAGTGTTCCATAGTATTCAAGCATCCGGTTGCGCAGTTGAAGCAGCCGGGGCAGACTGTCGTGTGCCACAGATCGTACAGCCATTGCGGAGCAAACAAATCAACAGCAGCACACCAGCAGTCAAGGCGAGAATCAACGGAAGCCCGCCGAAGACGCTGGAAAAAATAGAATGAAAAAATACCGGTATCACACCAAATATTGTTTGGAACGAGGTCCCAAGTTTGAAAAAATGCACCAAGCCAGTTGTTGACGAGGCATTGAATATAGTGTGAATCAGAGCACAGAAATGAAGGGGGAGATCTGTATTCAAAAGAGCATACTCCTCGGTGAGGGTGTTTGCTACTTGAAGGACAAATGTTTCACGAGAGGAAGTCAGGGCGACTTCTTTTTGAGACAATAGAGCCCTTATTCTGCTCATCTTGTTGAACTCTGCTTTCATGGTTGGTATGGAAGGTCAGATGGATACATCCAGTCTCCCATGCGGGGGTGGGAAAAGCACATTCTTACAACAGACTACTCGTTGTGAGACAGTTATAATGTATGGAATCCCTACTAGCATCGTGCAGCATGCCTCATTATTTAAAAGCAAATAACTACCGTTACCTAATAATGTGAAAGTGGGTGTACAGGGTTTCCCTTCAGAATGCAAGCTAAATTCGGTGCGTGAACGTTGCA
Source organism: Triturus cristatus (assembly GCF_964204655.1). NCBI lineage: Eukaryota > Metazoa > Chordata > Amphibia > Caudata > Salamandridae > Triturus > Triturus cristatus. Next base: position 824,225,713 of record NC_140579.1, on the reverse strand, counting down.
CGCACCATGCAATTGGATGTTCCTACAAACTACAGAGTGATCAGGTGTGAAAGTGCAATCCTCTCCTTTTAAATTTACCTCTTAACCCTCTCTCAAGCACCTATATGTAAATGGGAGTGACCAAACTTCATGTAGGAAAGCGGTACCCAGTGGCTCATATCTGTCTAAGGCATGGTGTTTCATACCTGAACTGAACTTAAACAATGGAAAAGGTAGAGTGATTAATCCATGGATAAGCCACTCAGCTGAGTTCAATTTGGCAACAGAGAATGGTAAAGGTTCCAACTTTTCAATATGCACTAATGAATATGTCGCATCCTTCATGGACATGAACTGTTGTTTATCAGTCAGATTAAATGGCAGGAATAATGATGATGTGTTCATGTAGTTCCACGGAACTTTCCCAGCCTTCAATGTTTGTAAAGTCCATGCAAATTGCATTATAGAACGCAATTGATTTTGACCATGGTATAAAACAGACATCTTCCTGTACAATATCCACAACAGATGAAACAATATTATTCAATGGGTAAATTCTGGAAGAAAGGGTATTAATGCTATTATCAATCAATGACAGCAAGCACTTTTTCCAAATTTGCTTGATCGATTGCTCTTGTTCTAGAAGCAGCCTCAATATGAGGTAATTTCCAAACTTCGTTGTAAACAGCATACACCCATCTTTTGGACCTGCCACCCACAGGGCCTTTAACAAAATCATTCAAATCTATATTGGCGGTTAATTTGGACAAATTAAGTTGAACTGACGCTAAGGTGGAGTGTTGAAGCCAATTTTGACATACTTTTCCTACTGAATAGGTAGTAACCGAATGGGAAGATTCAAATCGGGGGTTCCTCCTACCCTGTGTATAACCAGGGAGCAGACCCAGAAAACGATGTTGACAGGAATCCGAACTTTTCTGCCATAATAACCATCATTGAGGATCCAGGGTAGAAATATTAAAGGATGTATTAGTAATTAAGGACTGCAATTCATCAAGGGACATATCTGTGTGATTATCCCAGGTCGGATAAGCAGCCAGATCAGGAATATTATCGGAATTCTTCTTTTTAGAAGTAGCCAATCCAAAGCAGGTGGTCTGAAAAATAGTAGAATTCAAAAATAACATATGATTCGGAATAAGGCACGCACGATGCAAAGCCTTGGAGCCTTGCACCTGCCAGGTTTTGGAACCCCAAACCAATTTAAGATCAATGGTATCTTTCCACAGCTCATAGCCCCCTACAGCTAATTCATCCATAAAGGACTTCGAATACAATAATTTAGTATGGGTCAGTCTAACTTTGGAAGCTGACTCAGCAGCCATTTTAAAATAAAAGGCTTCAGGTTTAGATGCACTGAAATCAGTAAAATATGTACAGTTTTGGAGCTGCCTTCAATGGGTGCTGGCCAATGTTCCCATTGCGTATAATTAACGACATTTCTAAATGTATTCGCTTTATGCAGGAAATGATTGCCATAGTGTTGGTAGCAAAACAAGTCTCCATAATTTGCTGAGTCTAAATACAAATCTTCAGCATCAAAAGCAGCATAATATTTCAAATCAGAAAAAAGAGCCTCTACGGCTTGGACATCCCAATCATCAGAGCGTATGTTCTGTTTCACAACATCCCCCATAGAAACATGAAGCACATTGGGAACATTAATCACCTCTGTAGGGCCATGAATTTGAAATGTAACAGCTTCCCATACAATCCCATCTAACACAGGCCAGGCGGTGATGTTAACAAAAGTCTGGTCCCTCTTCATAATGTGTGATGAGGAGTGGGGAGCCAAAGTTCCATCAATTAATCTAATTGCTGATCTTTCATTAAGATAATGTCCATTCACTAGACGAAAAAAGACAACCACAAATGCAATGGACATGAACAAAAAAATAGATATGACTATCAGCTAAATGTAAGTCCAAGGGAGAATTAAAAAATTACTTTTAAACAGCAAAAATTGATGTTGTAGAGTTAGTGTCAAATGAAAAACGTGACTGGTCAACTGCACTTGATTGCACACCAGGCAACGACACATCTGTGGGATAGGTATACTCAGTATCTTCATGGGGACCAGCAGCCGGTGGAGTCAAAGGATTAGTAACTGTATGTATCTCGATGGCGATGTCAGGCCTGTTGGTATTTGCCGGCGCCAGAACAGAATTTCTCAGCATTGCTGGACAAGAGACCGCTGGAGTCATACTAAGAAGAATCGGCCACTCGTTGTAATTTGGCATTGTCAATGGAGATGTACCTGTTATCCTTGCGACCAGGAAGTGGAGGTAAAATGACTGTTCTTGTACCCTGCACGCCAAGCACTGGAACTGGAGCACGATAAGAGGGGCCGAACTCCTTCTTGTTCTCCACCTTCTCACGGACCAGGTCACCAACTCAAGGTAGCCAGCCAACTACCGGAATCTGAAGTGCAGCATCAGTTGTGGAGGGCAAGTGTTCCTTTGCAAGACTGTCTCGAGTCTCTTGTAGGTTCTGTAATACAGCAGAATGATCATCTACGTCAAAGGGTGCGGCCGACGCCGCCATGTCTAGACCATCAAGGTCCGGGACAAACATTTTTATGCCAAAGAGCATTTCGTATGGGGTCCGCCCAGCCAGAGACCTTCTAGGGAGATTATTAAGTGCACGTTGAACGCTATACAAATGGGCCAACCAGTTCCCGCCAGTACCTAAAACCCTAGCTGTCAGGGATTGCTTTAAGTCACAGTTCATTCGCTCCACAACACTATTGCCCTCAGGCCGGTATAGAGACGAAAATTTGACTTGGACCCCCAAATGTTGCATGGCATCCTTGTACGCCTTAGAGGCGAACGCTGGACCCTGGTCTGAATGGGGTGTACCACATGCAAAAATTCCCACAGACACGCAAATCCCTGATGACAGTTCGAGCATCAGCACTCCTTTGCGGCCAGACCCATAGAAAATGTGTGCACAAATCCACTGCAACTAAGAAGTACTTATTCGCAGTATCAGAGGAGAAAGGACCGCAGTGATCCAAATAAACACACCCAAGTGGTTTATTAGATATGTACAACTGTGTTTGAGGTGGATGTGCAGCAGTCGAAGGTTTAATCTGCTGGCAAATGTCACAATTAAGGACATAAGCACAAGTCTGTTTATACAATCCGCACCACCAGTAACGTTGTAAGAGAGTAACAGTCGCGGAGACGCCTGCATGGACAGAAGCCATACCTTCGTGAGCGGGTGTTATCAAGGAAAGCCTGCAGTTCACGTTGGGAATCAATCTGTCACCAATGTCATTAATTCTCACGTAGGGAACTTTATCAGGACTTGAATGATAAGAGTATTTGGAAGGGAAACCTCTAGGGTAATTATCGCCCTTCTCTGTAACAGCAATAGCTGCCAAGATGTCATCATCAATCTTTCTTTTGGATCTTCTATCTGCTGCTACCAGATATGTTGCCACTGCCATTTTCGCTGCTTCGTCAGCTAAACTGTTGCCAACAGCGTGGACACCTACGTGCTGGTGACCAAGAGTATGAATTACATTTACGAGGGGCAGACGTTGTTTTAGTTCTGCGACTCGTACCCAAATCATTTTATGTTTGATTGTGCTACTTTTGGAATCACGATATTCATTTTGAGACCAAAAGAATAAATTGTTGTTGAAAGACTGAACACAGTAAAAAGAGTCACTCACAATAAGAGTAGTCACTCGAGGATCAGCAAACTCCAGTGCAAGCACCAGAGCACGAAGCTCTGCCAACTGAGCGGTACAATCACCCAACGTCTGCGTATACATGACATCAGACTTGAATTCTCCATTCACAAAAGTACCAGCCACTATTGCGCAGGCCGCTGAATATGCGTGCTTAGAATCTGTTGCCGGTTGCGCCAAACCGTCAGTGTAAATGATACAATGCTAATCCTCAAGCGGGCGCAAAGACAGAGGAGATGGATGAACAAATTCATACTGCAGATACTCCTGAGTCTGCAATGAGGCATCAAAGATAAAAGTGACATCTGGAGACGTCAAAGAAATTGCCAATTGTATCCAACATGGATGGAAAGCTTTTGAATTCGGTACACTGGCTTTCGTCACTGCCTCAAGGGCAGGATACGGTGTGACAACCAACATGCGTTTCCCTTGCGACAGCGCTCTCTCCTTCAGAATCGCCATCTGCACTGCAGTCAAAACCTTTTCGACTGTTGAAAAGCACATTTTCAGCCAAAGTGTACACGTGTGCTTTGTAAGCAATAGGGACTGTGTCTCCCTCATTAAACGTTAAGTACATGAAACCCACTGCGCCAGGCACAATTCTTATTACGAGGTTGGTGTGGTTATAACGCGTCAATAAGTATTTAGAAGCAAGAAGATCAGCCTGCAAAGATTGCAGGATAGCTGAATGTTCTGGCAGCCAGCTCGATTTGGAAAAAGTTGTTTGTCCCAAGGCATATAGTGGCTTGATACGCTGGGCATAATCGGGAATGTAAGTACGCCCGAAATTTAAAAAACCCAGCAAAGATTGTATTTTTTTCAGAGTTGTCAGAGCGCACAAACACGTGCATTTCTCCAGGAAGTGAGGTGCTAAACCTCGGCCTTCGTTGTTGAGTTCATAGCCCAAAAACAACACTGTATACTCTGCAATGTGTGATTTTGCAAAGTTAAATTTGTAACCAAAGTCCGCAAACATAACAATGATGCGGTCAACGCAACACAGATGCGGCCATAATTCGTCGTCTGTGAGATAGATATCATCAACATACGAGTACGCATCCAGGTCAATGCTCTCCAACAGAGAGACTACATGCACGGCAAAGACACCAGGACTGTTTTTGTAGCCCATGGCTAATCTTTAAAACTGTTTCTGTTTGCCGCCAGAAGTAAAGGCTGTCCACTGACTACTTATAGAGGACAGGTTATGGCTGTAAAAGCCATTGGAGATGTCGTGTGGTCTTAAACCTTTTTCTCAAGAGACTATCAACGAGGGCAGAACTGTGGGTATTTTGTACCACGCACGTCCGACAATGAGAGTTCAAATGTCGATAATCCGAAACTAGGCGGTACGACCCATCAGGTTTGGTTACAGTGAAAAGAGGATTATTCATGGGTGACAAACATGTTTCAATTACACCTTGATATTCCAATTGTTCAAGGATTTCTGTGACGTGAGATCTAGCTTCTCGGCGCATGGGACATTGGGATTGTGGCTGTGGCATAGACCGTAATGGAATCTCATGGCTTGGCGATAATTTTTTCCACCCAACCGGAGTACGTCACAATGCCGGAGCAAGCACTTGTGCCCACTCTTCTGCAAAGTTCTGAGCCTGCTCCTTCGGCACAGTGTGTGCGAAAGATGGGAGGATTACCTCCTTCCCTCTAGGAGCGGCCAAAACGAAAGCTGGGGGCCAGTCCGGCTCTGCCAACAAGATGTCATATGTAGAGGTCAGATTTTCCCCAAAAATCCCTTTGATGGTACGCTGTATGTCACCTTCAATTAAAAAGACTATTTCATATAGTCTGTCAGGAGGAGCCACTCTAGTGTCAGCAGTTTCTACATTAATAAATGTGTCAGTTGCTGTCGCCTTCAGATATGGACGCAGTGCTTGCCACACTATTGTAACGTCCGCTTCGCTGTCTAGCAGCGTTAGTGCCCATGTCAGGTTCCGAAGCTGTGTTCTCACTATCTGTGGCATACCTCACTGTTATTGCAGCAACTTTCTTTTTCTGAAATGGAGGTCATTGACGTGCAAATTCGTCCTGCTTGCCTTTACCATCAGCCGGCGGGGCTGCTCTCGTCCTTGTGGGGCACCCCGACCTTTGCCACATTCACCTCCACCGGACTGTGAGACCGATGTTTCCTGTGAAGAACGAGGAGAACGTTATTCAGGGACCTGAAATCTATCAGGAGACCTAATTCTAGTGTGATCGCCTAATTCATATGTGCGTTCAGTAATCACTGGTATAGGTGACGGGGGATGAGACCCCTGTTTCTGTTGCTGCTTCCCCTTTTTTTTAGTTTTCCAATTCTGTTTAGGAAAAGCTGGACGGTTGTCTTTAGTAGACTTAACCGTCTAAGTTTGCAGTTGCGCTGTTGTTTTAGCAAAAGGCTTAACACCCAAACTATTGCGGCCAATGGTCTTATAAGCCTCTTCAATAATTCTTGGTAACTGCCAAGGTTTATCGACGTTGGCGACGAGGCGCAGCTCATTCGACACTTGAAAGTTAACCGCATCTCCCTTGACGTTAGCAAGGATAAGATCAGCAACTACGTCGAACACGCTGACAAGCCTCATTCCTAACTCGACCGCCGCCTCCGGACCGTGCTCATCCTGAACACGCTTGATCACGGAGGGCAACACAGTCATAGACGGAGTGCCGAAGCACTTCGCGTAGACTGCTGCAAATACTTTACCCCAGTTCTCCCAATCTGTCACCTCTGGGACTAAGTCTTTCTGCAAACTAATGGTAAGGATCCTGTGTTTCTCCACAGGAGTAGAATTTGGAAATACCACTTCCAGCTGGTCAAATTTCTCAGCAAGCCAATAAGGCATAACGTCCTTATTCTGGGGGCGCTTGCCCATTACCGAATTAACCATGACGGGACTAATAGTGATCCCGGCAGGTCCAACTGATTGCGCCGCAACCCCAGGTGCCCCCACCTGGACATTGCAAGAGACGTACTGCACTAAAGTCCTAGGCACCGCAATAAAGGCGGTATAGAGTTGACGTAAGTTATCCTCCGGGGCTTGCAAATAACGTGGATGTGGTGTGAACCCGGCCAAGACTGGCCAAGAGGCCCCAGGAATGGACAAGGGACCTAACCGAACGGGTGTAACGGTGTGGGGGAGGGCGCCATTGAACCAAATACGATGCTGCCAAGCAGAAATAGGAATTTCCTATATCCTATATGGCGTGTAATTAGCTGGAACTGGCGTAGGAGTGTATGCGTGAAACGTCTTATCGTCTGCATTCACCTCCGGAAAAGTAACCCACGAGTAAAACAGCTCATAGGGGAACGATGCATCGGCACTCACTATAAAGATAATAGACATTCCATCGTCTGGCCCCCCGAACTGTGTCAAATGACGCCAGAGAGGTGCACGACTATGCGCTGCAATAGCAACTTCAACCATAAGGACGCAGAGAAGAAAACCAATCTATATTAAACCGTAGCACAAAAAGGGGCAGTAATTCAAAAAGAAAACTTTTTAATTGTCAAGCTTGAATAAACCTATAAGTCAACCATATAGGTAGGTTTAAATCGTCACTCACGCTAACCGGAAACAAGAGTGAGGGTGTTGTGGACAAATATAAGCACTACTAAGGCATCTCAATCATAAGACCAAAACGTTAGGTGCGCCATGATGTGGGGATTCTGCTCATGCACAGAACTATGCATAGTAAACCAGGACCTCAGTGAATTGTGGTGTACCAAAATACTCACTTCAGTACCCAGAACCCCTAACCGACTAGCATCAGTGTCTCATTCATTCTCCATATCATTTCGAAGCTACCAACGATTAGACAACCCAGAACAAGCGACTTAGAATACTCTCAGGAATGGTGGGAATCAGAAACACCTTTTCATTATTATTCTCTTATCAGTCCACAACGAGAGTAATCAGAGACACGGAAAAGTTTAAAATGTTTATTTTTAACTATGTGCTCTAAGGTGCAGTACTTTGGCTAACATAAGCAGACAAATAATTAGAAATAAAATCATCAGCATTGTTACAATTCCATAGAAAATGAAGGGAGAAATCATATTATAATGATAGTGGAAGCAGGTCCTATAATACCTTGTGAACCACCCTCCCCTGGCTAGTAAGCTAGTTTTATATACTAATAGAAGCTCTCTAGGTTTGAATGGGGAACCCCATACCTCAAAGATCAGCTAAGGTGAATCACATCACAGGATCAGCTCTGCTCTCTGTGTCGGAAAGGTTTTCTTCAAGTCTGAATCATGCATGCAAATGCAATATTAAAGGCACCCTAGTTTCAGATATTTGCAGCTGTGTGCTTGTTGTGTCTAGAGCGTGGGCCGATCAACCTGAATTAAACAGCATACATTGTTATGTGACCATGACGGTTTCTGCACACAGTGTTCAGACTAAGGTCGCGGTGCATATCTAGGGATGTGAACAACAGACCGTTCTTATGTGAATAAAAAGCAAGGAAGCAGTTTTACTTGTAATAACAGCTACCTATAGTGTTGTGTGCAAACGCAGCAAAGTGGCAAGATGGCGTTGATGGAGCAGGTAAAACAAAATTTTGTATACCTCCTCTAATTTACATGAAATTAATTACGTAATCATTCTAAAATTAACTCGTACTAATTGGTTTGAAGTGAAATATTCTAATCAACTTTACACCTTGATAAATACAAGATACACGTGGGTCTAAAATGCTAATTGCTTGGCAGAACAACTAATTAATTAACTATGGTACACAAACTAACTTTAGATTGTGGTGACATAGAAAAATGCATGATTTATGTTGCTTTTGCGATGGTATGTGCTTCCAGCATTACCAAATGGTGAGTATTTTCACTTTAAATGTTGCTACAGCTAGGAAAATACTAATATATATGGGGATTAGTGTGGGTTTAAACATTAGAATCTCTATTTCTATATTTTAATTACTGTTATGTCTGTTTTTGCTTAAGTTGACATTCGGGCCTACTAGGCTGCAGTACCTAAAATGGAGTCCCTATGAAGCCACCGCCATGTGAGCGCGATAACTTCTGCGCAGAATCGGATGGCTCTGGAGATCTCCAAGTGACCTCAGTTCTGTGACACCGTGTTCCTTGTCAAGGATATGACCGTGGTTGACTGCCAACTGACGGACAGTGTGAACAGCAAAGGGGACAATGCAGAACCTGTACTGGAATATCTTTTCTTCCTCCAAACGTTACTTTCGAAACTTTCGCCTGAGAACCAAATGAATAATATAAAATGTCGCTTTTCTATGTCAAGTCTCATGGAAAACCAGTTTACCCTGGGAAACTTTTATAAAATTTCAGATAACCCCGGACTGTCCAATCAGAACATTTCTCTACCCCTAAAATGTTGCGTGTTAAAATGAAGTAAGGGGGAAAAGGGTATAAATGCCCTCATTCACCAAAGGAGGTTGTTCATCGGTCTGATCTTTCATGGCGTTGGGTCTGTATTGAGCTGGTGAAGATTTCCATGGTTCGCCTTGGGTTTCTTTGATTCTCTGGAAGTTATTTTGTCTGATGGTTTCATCTGTGCTGTGGGTCGGACATTTATCCCAGAGATTGTACCAGAGAATGCAGATAATTCTCTGTTTTTCTCAGAGGGTCGCCAACACTTGATATTTGGTAACTAATAAATGTGCTTTCTAAATCTATGCTCATTTACCAGATGTTCGATTTCTCTATGAAATAAACCGAAATTATAATATGAACCTGTAGTGCATAAATGCTAATGCAAGAGAGAATTATTATTAGATAAACAACATTTGAATTAATAAGAAATGAGTTTGTGATTCTTTAATTGATTACAGAAAATAATCAAATGTATCCTAGGCTTTAATTGTATTTTAGCTGGTTCTAATTCACCATCGACCAGTCTAACTAATTGGTCCATCGACCAAGTGGTGGAGTGCCTTGATTTTAAGGTCAGGATTCTATAGGTGCACATGTATATAATGTAGATAATGTAAAGAAATGTAATCCTGATAGGTAATAAGGTACCCCCATGTCCAGCGCTTTTTCTCCTGTGTCTGGATTTGAATGAGATGAGTGAGTGTTGGTGTTATGGGCCCCACCAATGAATGAGTGTATGGATGAGTTGTTGTGATTATGAATCTGTGACATAGGGAGAATATGTAAATTTGCTCTTGGCGCTGCATCAGATTTCTTGGTAGCAGATTGATGGTTTTATTGCATTGGTTTGGTGATTATTGATTTATGTTTAACACTTTCTGTTGAGTATCGTCTACCTTACATGTAGTCGGAAATTTGAAGCTACCGGGAAGTAGGAAGTTGGTTGCCCTGTATGCAGGCAGGGGAAATGTGTGGCAAGTAAAGTCGCACAGTGCATTGTCTGATTTCAAAGTGGTAACATCGTCGTGTGTTATCTTTAGGGACATTTTCCGTATGAATGTGTGTGAGTGAAATAGCAATAGGTTTTCTTGTGAAACTCTGGCCTTAATTCTCAGGAGCATTGTAGTCTCCACATGTGTTTTATCCCCAGAGAAACGGGTTAGCCTTTTGCTTGTTGGAAGGGTAAGGTAGAGGGAAGTGCTACTTTATCGGCGAAACGAAATAATTCTGTGGTAGGGTAGAGGTAAGCGCTGCCTACTGTAAAGACAGAATTCTTCTGTAAATGAACAAAACTATCTCTTTGGTTTAGCAAAACAGGCAATGGAGATGTTTTATCTTTGTACTAACAGATTTCAGTAAAGAAAATGTAAGAAGAGTTTGCTGATAAATTTTGAAAAGGAGGGGTCAGCAAGTGCAGGAGTAGCAAGAAAGGCTGACGTCGGAAAGACCACGCTGGGATTGGTCAGCTGTAGAAAGACAAAGCTTTCATTGATTGGTGCATTAGTGTGAAACGCGCTGGGAGTGGAGAATTACCGGAGTGATATAGACGCCCAGGATTGGTGCGTTAGTGTGAGTCGCGCTGGGATTGGAGAGAATAAGGAGAAGCCATGAAGGAAGTGATTTGCAAAGCTTAGTTGATTAAGAACTTTGAAAAATAAAAATGATGTTCTACGATCCACCTGAGAAAGAGAAAAAATCATGGTTTGGGAAAATTAAAGACCTATTTAAGAAGGATAAGCCGATTGTGACTAGGGAAGGACAGATACTTCCTCCACCGAAATTGCGTGCATCTTTTATGGTAGTGAAACATGGTTATCATACATGTATCTGGTTGGAGAATTGGGCAAAGTATACCAAAGAAGATGGAGTACTAGCTGTAGGAGAGTAGGGTCTGCAATCCTATGGTCACCCCAAATTTTTGCTTTTTGCTTCACTGGTTTTTGACATATTGAGGCTGTGGGCCTGCCAATCAGACCCCCAGCCTGCTGTTCTCTCTACTAAATTAACACTATGCACCCTAGGTGCATAACCAATTGGAAGTGGATCACCCTGTCAGCCCCTGTACCAGTGTACACTAGGTACCCAGGGCATTGGTGTACCCAAGGCCTGCCAGGGGCTGAAGCATGTATTATGCCACCCCAGGCTTGGCCTAACAATCTGACACAACTGGCTGATCACTCAGCTGGGGTAAGTTGGTGTAATCACCTCTTACTTAGGTGTAGTATACCTATACCTAACCTTAAATGGGACACCTGGTAACCTATAAGTCACTCCTATGGCAGGCCTTAACAATCCTGAAGGCAGAGTGATTGGTTCCATGTGAGATGGTGCTCTGGCATGAGCTGAGCCTGTCTGCAGTGGTCGGAACAACTTCCTTCTACTGTTTCTAGATATCGTCATACCATATACTCTTAAGTGCATTATGAACCTCGCGGTTAAATGCTAACTTTGGTTTGGCTTTATCAAAACATGTCGAGTAAGGTGTCATACGAATTGGAATACTAACCCCTCGCCAATTCTGGTGACGGGGTTAGCATTCCACCCTTCTAGAGGGACACGACATGTACAGTACCTGAAACCCGGGTAAAATCAGACATAGCCTCAGCTCCACAAAATGGATGCTGCCACCACAGACACAAGTCTGCCCTCCTGCTGCTGGGAGTCCTTCCAGCTTGGGAGGTGTGGACAAAGGGTTTCCTGCCAGGGGAGGTGCATGCACCACCCCAGACAGGATTTTGTGTATTGGTCAGGTAGGGCTTGAAAGAAACCAGACATGCCTGTGGCTCACCAGGAGCCTCGGTGCATATGCCAGTTCAAACCGGTCCTGGGGCACACCAGTCCCGGGCCTGGGGCGAGCTGGACAAAGGATTGGGGGTGTAACCACCCCCCTTCCTGGTCCCACCCATAGGGAGGGACCTAGCAGGTAGTCCGGCCCCTAGAATCCGCTTAAAGGTAGGAGCTGTGTCCTAAGACTTCAGACATCCTGGAATCAACTTGAAACTAAGAAGAAGACGGGAACTTCGACATTCTGCTGCACAGAAGACTGAAGGAAATCTCCACTGTGGTCAGGGAGTGACCACCTTGCTAACGCAAGCACCATCCAGCGAATCAACGTCTGCTTTGCCGCCGCCTCCCGCCGGAGCCCGAGCCCAGAGACTGACAAGACCTGGACCTCCAGACCTCTCACCGCCCGATCCACAGTCCCTGAGAAGAGGAGACCCGTGGAGGCAACGAGACACGTGGAGCCAGCCATCTTGGAACGACGACGACAAGCTGCAAGTGCAACAACCGAGGCTCCCTCCAAGTTGTGCTTCGGGATCTGAGAAGCCCAACCCTCGAGCAGCATCTGCACCAAAGGTGAGCCCTCCAGCATCTCCACGATCTGCGTGGGGCCCTTCTGCATTTTGCCACTCGACGCGCCTAACCGGTTGCTGGCCCGCTGGCTAGTAGCCATCTTGGCGACGAACTTCACAAAATACACTGCTGGTCTGGTTGCTCCAGACTGGCCCTTGCTCCCCTCCGAAGGAGCAGTCCCTCTGACCTTGCTGGTCAGAACCATCAGCTTATTTCATCTCCTACAACAATTGCTTTTGCCAAGGCTTGTTTGCTTCGATCAAGTCGCTGACACCGCCGACAGCGAGAGCCTGCATGGGACAGCTCGTGAACCGACTCCTGGGCATCGTCGACCTCCAGGGACCACGTGGCTGCAGAGACAAGCTACACCTTTCTTCCTGTTTGCACCCGACATTGCCTGGTACCCACCTGGTGCCACGCTGGTCACTGGCTAGTGACTGTGAACACTGTCCCCTCTGCTTACAGGTCTTCAACATCTCCGATCCACTCTTGGATCCACCGCATCTCTCCCGGACCGACCGCCTGCAGCATCTTTGTCCACAGGCTCCACGGAACAGATAGAAGAAACCCGACGCACTTCGAGGCCTATGCACCCGCTTCCTGTGGGTGAGGTAAAGCTGGCACTCCTGTGCCCAAGTGTGGTATTACATCTCTAGTGCCTCTGTTTCAAATCTTGAGTTCCTAGTCCATCCGGAAGATCCTTTTTGCAGTAACTTTGTACTTTTTACGCACCCATTGAAACCTATGGGAGCACGCTTGTGACTATTTGCTCTGCACACGCAACCCGTGGACCTCCTGGTCACTAACTGAAGTTAGCTCCTTGTAGGCCCAGCGATTCTAGAGGCCCTAGGCCTTTTCCCTTTTCTGTTCGTGGTACTTATATCACTATTTTAGTATATGGTTTGAGTGGCCACCAGGGCCTATCCATATAAAGTGCAACTTCTGTGTATTCTACTGTAATCTTGTTTGACGATTTGTGCTCCTGTGCTCATAAAGAGACTAGGGGTTACTTTGAGAAATAAATACATATATATTTTGAATATATATCTGTGTGGTGTCCTTTCATTGGTATAAAAGGGGGTTGCATTTGGTAAAACAGCTGGCTTAACACGCTTCACGAGTTTAGCCTCAAAGACTGCTTAGCCTACGCTACCACTAGGGCAGCTAGTCCGAAAAGGTTGACTTACAACCACACCATAAGGGTTGCTTGGCATGGTACAAGGTGATCACTTTAACTAGTGAGCATCATATACCAGGCCAACTTCTCACACTAGCATTTCTAGAAAGTGGTTTGTTTAGTTTGGCAGTATTACGAAATTTAAGAGATAGGATGATGAGGTTGGAACTGAAACACAGACCTACCCAATTTGAGGCTTTGACTGAATGGGAAGAAGAGATGTATGAAAGGGAAAGCCATCAGAGTGGGAGAAGGTATAATTACATGTTTGGTAGACATTGTGGTCATGAAAGTCATGATGACAGAATGAGAAGATGGCGGAATGCGAATATGACTGATGGTATGTTTCCTCTGAGAAATGCTGAAGAGACGAGTGGCAGGAAATGTACAGAAAAGAGAAATAACACAGGGTCAGAAGGTTACAGATATGGAGTGAGTGAATCAGAAGATGAAGTGCTGGAAGACATGTTTTATAAAAACCCACCTCCATATCAACCGAATTCCACATTAATGACGCCGAGTGCACCGGCAAAGGAGACTGTAATGAATAATAATTTTGAGCACATGCCACCTAATTTGGAAAAAATTAATCCATTTAAAGATTCTGAAATGTCACAACCCGTTAGAACTGTTAATGAAAATTCAGCAGTGTTGGCTAGAACTACACTGGAATTAACTGAGAAAATTAGAGAATTAACTGAGAATATGGAAGCAGTGACAGTACCTGTAACTATAGGACCGGTGATACCCGTTTTTTGATAAACAAAAAGATAGTGAGCATTGTTTAACAGTCTCATATAATTGTGGTATGTAAAAGGAAAAAGAAAGGAGTGGTTCCGGAGGAAATGAATGGAAGGGTATGGCAGGAACATCAGGATGAAGTACCCCTACAAATTTAACTGTAAATCAAAGTCCAGTGAGTAAGACACCTATGACAACAGAATCAGCAACCGAAACCCCAGAGAGAATGATAGCTAAAATAAGAACAGAGACAACCCCTGTAGGACCGACATCGGAAGAATTAAGTGATTGGTTAAGAAGCTTACAGAAAAAAGATACAGAACCACAACCTTTAGATGTAGCAAAATTAAAAGTAACATTGTAACATTAGAAGAGTTAATCGTAGGAACAATTCCAACTGAAAAATTAAAAGCATATAAAGATGAAGAATTGTTGTTTCTGTGTAAAAGTATAACTTGGAGAGCAAGGAATTTGCTTGAAAAGTTGGAAGAGACAGTGAGTGAAATGGGAATTGATTTTGAGAAAATAAGGTCATTACAAAAGCCATATAGGGTAGATTTTTCCGAAAAGGATATTGAAAACTTGAATACTGCAGGGAGGTTGACCCAAATTAAAGAACTGATTGCATTGCTAAGGAAATGGGGTGAAGTGGATCGATGGAAAAGTAGATGGTTCAGAAAGAGAGAGGAAACTAAAGATAAGGCCTTTTCAGCATTTCCAGTGAGAGAAAAGGAATCAGTGGTAACAGAATGTCCCATGAGAGAAATTCCTGGAGGAGGATATGTGCATGTTTCATGGACTAGACAGGATATTTTGTCATTTACCAATGATTTTCCAAGGTTAAGAGAAAAACCAGTTGAATGGTACCGACAGGTAGAAAGGTTTGTCAAACTTTCAAAGGTGTTGTGGATAGAGCTGAACGGTCTTTTTGATATAATTGTACCTGCAGATTTATGGGCAGAATGTAAAATTACAATAGATTGGCCAACGCAATAGTATCCTAGGGATCCTAAGACGGGAGCCCCTGATCCGGAAGTAATGAAAAAATATGATCAGATAATTACTTTTTTGAAAAATAAAGTACCTCCGAAAGAAACTGACTGGGTAAAAATTGACAGAACTCATCAGGAGGCTAAATAATCAGTACATGCTTATTATGAAAGGTTATTGTTGTCTTTTAAACAATACAGTGGAGATGAGAAATTAAGCGAAAAGGATTTGAGTCATTTTGTGTACAGATTTGTTTATGGTTTAAAGCCTGAGGTTAGTGAAATGATTAAACAGCATACAGTGGATTGGCAGAAAAAAAGATAGACAACGTGTTACGGCATGGCAAATATTTTAGTGATGAAATTGAAGCCAAACAGCGTAAACTGAAAGAAAAGGCAATGTGGGCACAGGTTAAGGTAGCTGAGCGACAAGAAGCCCAGTTGATCGAGCATACTAATGGTATGGGGCAAGCAAAACAAAAACCTAATATTGGAAAAGGAAAAGGACAGATCTGCATAGAGGAAGCTAAAAAGAAATGGCCATGTCACAAGAGAAATTTCACCCGAAATCATAGAGATAGAAGGTGAGGAATTAGATACAGAGAGTGAGGGTGAGGTGATTGCGGAAGACCCCCGAGGAGGTGTAGGGACACAACACACACAGGTAGAAAAAGGGACAGTTAGTCAGCAGGAAGATTGCGTGGACGAAACACGAGGAGGGATAGATACAGACAGTGAACCTGAAGTCTTGAGGATAAAATCCAAAGGAAGTAAAATCCAGACAAATACAGAATCTGAAGAAAGTGAAGAAGAAAGCAAAAGTGGAAGAACTTTGAGGAAAAGAGCTTGGAAAACAGAGTGAGAAGGGAAAGGAACAAAATTAAAAAGGCCGTTAAAAGAAGAGATTTGGCCCAACAGAATCAAAAGATTGAGATACCGACAAACCAGAATAAAATCTTCTAATGCTGAACCAAGTGAATGAAGTGTCTACTCAAGAAAATCAAGAAGACACTGATCAGAAACACTTGCAAAGAGGATAAAGAAACCGAACCAGAAGTACAAGTCACCGGAATGGACATATGTGGCACTTCCTGATATACAAGAGGAAGCGGATAGCCAAGGAGACCTATGAGTGACTGTGCAGAAAGTGGTTGAAGAAAAAGAAGATTTGGAAATCCTGAGAGTTATCTTGTCTGACACCAGAGAAGAAACGGATGATCAGGAAGTTCTGAACAAAGATCGTGAACCTAAAGGCAAAGACGATTCATACATGGATTCAAATGACAAAGGAAATCACAAGGAATTAAAAACCCGGACAAGACACGTGACCAGAAAAGAACCAAGTAGGCAACCAGAGCCTTAGGTTTAGACAAAGGTAAATTTTTGAAGAAAATAGGCTAAGTCAAAAGACACTGAGCATTACCGAAATGGCAAACAGAGAAAATAGAAATCCCATATGTGGAGTTCTACGAAGATAATGTAAAATGTGTTTTTGTTGTACAGGATTACTAATGCTTGTCTGGATCATATTAGCAATAACAATTTCATTTAGAGTAACATTTGAAAATATAGAAAGACGCACAGTAAATGGAACTAATAAGGAAAAGGTTGATGAAAGTCATGTTACCGAACTGGTAGATAGAACAGAACTCCATAAATAATTTTTCTAATAATGTTTTTTCAAAATTATTGTACGAGTATGTAAAAACCATGGAGGTTAGAGACTGCATCAGAAGGTGTCACTTATCATCACCTTCCTTTGACTTATGGGATAACTTGTAGTGTCTTAGCTAGTTTGTTTTATAAGACAGGAAAATTAGAATACTATTACACTGATGTAGATAATATTTTCTCACAGATTCCTGTAGTTCCTGAACTAAACAAATTGATTCCTGGTAGAACATTAGGCAAATTTTTCCTGGAAACAAGAGAATTAACTTTAGAAGAAGTGTTTAAGAATAACCTTACTTGTAGTTTGAGAAAAGAAGAGAAAACTTTCCTGAACATGGTAGAGGAGAGGAGAGTTAAGATGCAAGGTGTCAGGGGGAAAAAATAGAAACAACATTTTGGGAGGTTGGAAAGGAAAATAATTTGAAGGGAGAGACAAATCCATCAATGGCTTTAGTTTAGCCCCAGAAAGGGAAATTGTGCATCAGTAGAGAAAATACTGTATATAATAATTATTTTGTAGGTGCAAGTGAATGCCATGACTTATATAAAATCATGGGAGGATGGGGATTTAAAGGAGGAAATGATCCGGTAATCCCTGGAATATATTACATCTGTGGGAACAGAGCTTATTAAAGGTTACCGGACCACTGGTATGGGACATGTTACCTAGGCCTGGTCTTCCCAAAAATATTTCATGTGGGAAGGGGAGGGGACGGTTTGCACGAACTAGGTAGACCACTAACACGTAGAAGGAGGGAGAGTTGGTCAGAAATTATAGGTGATATTTTTGGAGCACTGATACCAGCTGTTGGAATATCTCTGAATGCACATAAAATTAGAAAATTGTCTACAGTTGTGGATCGGTTATCAACAATCACAGCTGGAAGGTTCTTAATGGTGAATACCAAAATGGTTGCCATGAGAGCTATGATTATGCAAAATCGACTTGCCCTTGACATTATGTTGGCAAAAGAGGGAGGACTCTGTGGAATGCTGAAAGTGCAACATTATTGTACTTACATTCCTGACAAAAGTCAGAACCTTAAGAAATACAGTAAGAATATAACTGATTTGCATGAAGAAATTGTTCCACTGGAGGTTGAAGGTGTATGGGAGAAACTTGTTAAGGGTTTTTCCACTATGACGAATTTATTAACAAAACTAGGTAGTACCTTTGTGGGTAAAATACTGATACCTGTGACCTTTGTGATTATCTTAGTGTTAATATTAAGATTAGGATGTGTGTGCATAAAAAGAAGAAAATTACAAAATAAGATAAAAAGAGAAAATATGAAAAGAAAAGAGAAGGAAATAAGAGAAAGGGAAATAGAAGATATAGAATTAGAAGAGTTGCAAGAAAATATGTATAAGAAAACAAAAGAGAACAATATGGGAAACACTATGATTTAACCTAACAAATGCAAGAGACTGAATAAAACCATTTCCATAGAAAAATGTAGAATATTTAGTGATTAGTGGTGATGTTAAAATCACCAAAGGGGGGATTGATGGAGCAGGTAAAACAACATTTTGTATACCTCCTCTAATTTGTATGAACTTAATTACGTAATCATTCTAAAATTAACTTGTACTAATTGGTTTGAAGTGAAATATACTGATCAACTTTACACCGTGATAAATACAAGATGCACGTGGGAGTAAAATGCTAATTGCATGGCAGAACGACTAATTAATTAACTATGGTACGCAAACTAACTTTAGATTGTGGTGAAATAGAAAAATGCATGATTTATGTTGCTTTTGTGATGGTTTATGCTTCCAGTATTACCAAATGGTGAGTATTTTCGCTTTAAATGTTGCTACATCTAGGGAAATACTAATATACATGGGAATTAGTGTGGGGTTAAACATTAGAATCTCTATTTCTATATTTTAATTACTGTTATGTCTGTTTTTGTTCAAGTTGGCATTCGGGCCTACTAGGCCGCAGTACCTAAAATGGAGTCCCTATGAAGCCGCTGCCATGTGAGCGCAATGACTTCTGCGCAGAATTGGATGGCTCTGGAGATCTCCAAGTGACATCAGCTCTGTGACACCATGTTCCTTGTCAAGGATATGAGCGTGGTTGACTGCCAAATGACAGACGGTGTGAACAGCAAAGGGAACAATGCAGAATCTGTACTGGAATGTCTTTTCTTCCTCCAAACGTTACTTTTGAAACTTTCGCCTGAGAATCGAATGAATAATATAAAATGTTGCTTTTCTATGCCAAGTCTCATGGAAAACCAGTTTACCCTGGAAAACTTTTATAAAATTTCAGATAAACCCGGACTGTCAAATCAGAACATTTCTCTACCCCTAAAATGTTGCGTGTTAAATTGAAGTAAGGGGGAAAAAGGGTATAAATGCCCTCATTCACCAAAGGGCTGATATTTCCTGGCGTTGGGTCTGTATTGAGCTGGTGAAGATTTCCATGAATCGCCTTGGGTTTCTTTGATTCTCGGAAAGTTATTTCGTCTGATGGTTTCATCTTTGCTGTGGGTCGGACATTTATCCTGGAGATTGTACCAGAGAATGCGGATAATTCTCTGTTTTTCTCAGAGGGTCTCCAACGCTTGATATTTGGTAACTATTAAATGCGCTTTCTAAATCTATGTTCATTTACCAGATGTTCGATTTCTCTTTGAAATAAACCAAAATTATAATATGAACCTGTAGTGCATAAATGCTAATGCAAGAGAGAATTAATATTAGATAAACAAAATTTGAATTAATAAAAAATGAATATGTAAATTTGCTCTTGCCGCTGCATCAGCGTTTAACTTCTAAAGCGCTTATGCTAACATAGCAATGTGTGCACCTAAAACCCTGTCCTCACTACAGTATAGTAACTCAGTATTTTAAAAAGACATTCCACTGCTGCTTCTAAAGAAGCAGGGCGATGCCCTATCCATATTCTTGCACTAAAATATGTCCTTCATTAGGGCTTGAAGCTTCTTCCATACTGTTAGAAATGGGGTTTCTGGTTGGCAGAGGTATGCACCCTGTCCAAGCAGGAACCACAGTCCCAGTCAGGGTAAGGATAGAACACACTTAAAATTAACCCCTGCTCACCCTCAGGTAGCTTGGCGCAGAGCAGTCAGGCTAAACTGAGGAGGCAATGTGTAAATTATATGCGCACACACACAGTAATACAGTGAAAACATTGCAAAAGTACTCCACACCAGTTTATATGAATAGCAAATATTTATCTGAGTGGGGGTCTCTGGGATCGCCTGCAGGCTGGTTGCTCGTCTAACTTCCAAGAGTGAAAGGCCATTCAGATGGCTTGTCTGGAGTTTGCATCAGCCCTTCAGGGGCATCATGTTCTGGTCCAGATGGACAATCAAGTGGTGATGGGTTTCCTCAATCACCAGGGGGGCTGCAGAGTTTGGTCCCTGTGGCTCAGGAGATTCTTACCTGGGCAGAAGGCACTGTGTTGTCTCTGCGGGTGGTGTATCTCCCAGGAGAGAAAATTGTGCAGTGGATCACCTGAGCAGGGTTTATCTCCCATGTCTTCGACTTCACTGTAGGGGGAGGTGTTTGGTGTATTGCAAACGAAGTTTGGTTGCTTGACAGTGGACTTGTTTGAGGCCAAGGACAATGCTCGGCTGCCACGCATCTGCATGATTATTTCCTGTCCAGAGGCATGGCGGGTGGATGCGATGTCATTCATGTGGCCGGACACTCTGCTTTACCATTTCCTCCAATCCCTTTAATTGCCCAAGTTCTGTGCAAGATTTGCCTGGATAAGGCATTTGTTCTGTTGATTGTGCCGGGCTGGGCTCCCCGCCTGGGGTATCCTCTTCTGAGGGAGCTGGGCGTTCAGGAGTGTTGGGCGACTACCGATCTTTTCTATCCACTGAGGAGTTTGCGTCTTCCTGTGGGGGTTCTGTTTCAGCTCCATCTTCAGGCCAGGCTCTTGAGAGGATGAGCCTCTTGTCCCATGGCTCCTACGAGGAAGTTTTGACTTGCTTCAGGGTTCCCAAAGACTGGCGACTCTTCCGTCTTATTCCCGACACTGGGGGTCCCTTTCTAGGTGGTGTGTTTCTAAAGGCCTAGAGTCTGGTTCAGTGGACCCGATCAGAGTGTTGGATTTTCTGTCACATGGTTTTGCGTTGGGCCTGGCTCCTTCTACACTTCGGGCTCAGTGGACAGCTTTGTGGGCATTCTGCAGTACTCATTTTGATGGGCTGGATCCATTGGTGGCCCGGTTCATACTTAGTTGTTATCTTCAACATCCTAGAGTGATTGTCTGTCCCAGCCTGGGATCTCCTGTTGGTTACAGGCCCTTCATGTGGCTCCTTTTGAGTCCTTGGAGTCTGTGGATATTAAATTCTTGACCACGAAGGTGGTGTTTCTTGTGGCCATTGTGTCCGCTGGTTGGATTGGAGAGTTGGGGTAATTTTTGCAGTCTCCTTTCTTGCTTGTCTGGCTGGAGCGTGTTGTCCTTCACCCCGATCCTAAGTTTCTGCTCAAGGTCCCCTCAGTTGCAAACCATTCCAGGGAAGTCGTTCCCGCGACTTTCTCCTCAGTGCCTGGGTCTCGGGTGGATGCTGGTCTCTCCTTGCTGGATGTCCGGCAGGAGGTGTTGGTTTATCTGGAGCAGACTTTGGCTTTTTGCAAGTGTGATAGTCTGTTTGTCACTTTGGGCCAGGTGAGATCGGGTCATAAGCCTTCTCTTTCTGGCCTCTACATAGGCCTCTCTACACATGTTCATGGACCACTATCATGTGGTGTTGGGTGGTCCTGCTGCTGGGGGTTTTACTAAGGTTGTTCTACAGGCTGGCTTTGCCTGCACTTGATTGGTGCTCTTTCTGTTGGGTGTCTGTTTGTTTTTCCTCTGTTTTGTTGTTTAGATTAAAAACTTGGTGTTTGCCTCAACCTTTTGTATGTGTTTTTCGTTGTTGACCATGAAGCCTCTTAGCTTTGGTATATGCTCCACTGTGTAACTCAGGTAGCGAGGAAGACATACGAGGAGGTAATGCCCCGGTTACTTATCAGTAATCTTCATTACTCCGACTATAGTCTTCCTCGCCACATAAGTTCCCATCCTTCCCTCCCTGTTTGACTATCAGCTTCATGTGGTTGTTTGCTGGGCATGGTAGTTCTACAGGAAGTGGGGTGGGTCCTCTCTACTCTTGTACTGGGTCAAGGGTGAAGATGGTTGTCCATGTTGGGGTGGGATAGGAGGATTGGAGTGTAACATTGCTTGAAGTGTTCTGTTGTGGAGCTGAAGCTCACTATCTAACTCATGTGGCGAGGAAGAATATACTTGGAGTAATGAAGATTACCGGTAAGGAACCGGGGCAATAATTCCAACTGGAGCTATCTAGTCGTGCGTGACTGGAGTAAATTCAAAAGTTCAGTCTGACCATGTTGGAGCGCAGGCCGGAGACAGAAGTCACGCAGACCCGCTGACAGTACTTTTGATGCATCGATGCTTAAGGACGATGCGATGCGCAATGGAGAGGATAAATCGCAGGTGCAGGTGATGTGTTGGTTCCGGGGGAAGTGCAAGGTCATTGAGGTGTTGCTACTCGGGGACAATGCATTGCACAAAGGTGGTGATGCACCAGTTGCGGGTGCGAGGCTTTTGTTACCGAATGCGGTGCAGCGTCAGTGATGTGTCAATGTCAAGAGCCAAGTGAGTCGATTTTGTGGTGTCATAGTCGAACCGATTGGTTGAAGGCGATGCGTCAGTCAACAGCCACGCAGGGCCGAGAATGCATTGGAGTCAGGCTGGTGCACCACGAATGTCGGTGATGCGGTGTCCAAGACTCATGCAGAAGCAGTTCTTCGGAGGAGGTGCAGCAAAGTCGTTGTGCACTCAGTGAGCATTGTCCACGGCTTCAGTGCAGGCAGCAGCTATGCGTCAGTTTTGCAGGGATGTGCAGGTTTCAAAATGACGCTTCGGATTCGTAGTCACGGATGGAGGGGGGGCAAGCGGGGCCTGGCCAGGCCATGATGTGCTATGGCCCCCTAACTGAAAGCCCAGATCTTTCAGTTTCTGTTATTTGATAAAAATACGGTTAATCTTGACATTTGTGACAGTGCACGCAATCTGCAGCCTCAACTCTGCCTGCATTACCAATAATGAAACTGAAAGAACCATTGATGTCTACAGAGTAAGAGAGTGAGGCATGGAGACAGAACAGAAGCAATAGGAGGCTGTGCTCAGGCTGTTGTGCACACCCTGGTGCACTGAATGATACTAATATGACTTATGAATCATCAAAACTGCCACTCCTGGAGCCTCACTACCATCAGTGAGGGCACTGCATGCAGGCAGCAGGATGACATGCAGCGTGACCACACTGCTTCTGGGCCTCTCTACCATCAGTGAGGGCACTGCATGCAGCAGCAGGATGACATGCAGGGTGAACACACTGCTTCTGGGCCTTTCTACCATCAGTGAGGGCACTGCATGCAGCAGCAGGATGACATGCAGGGTGAACACACTGCTTTTGAGCCTCCCTACCATCAGTGAGGCCCCTGCATGCAGCAGCAGCAGCATGACATGCAGCGTAGACACACTGCTTCTAGGCCACTCTACCATCAGTGAGGGCACTGCATGCAGCAGCAGGATGACATGCAGCGTGAACACACTGCTTCTGGGCCTCTCTTATCTATCCAGCAAAGGCAAGGATGGTAGAGGAGTCAATCATGTTTCAAAGCGTAGTCAAGATGGGCAATTGCCCAGAGCCCACACAGGGGGGCCACCAGATATGTGGTCTGGACAGTCCCACGGCATCAGTTTTCTATGTAACCGCTGTGTTTTTTATAATAGCACATCTAAAACAGAACAAAACAGATAAAATAAAATACTGTCACTGACCCTCTTTTGTAAAGCAATTGTAAGGGTTGACATGCTGGGCTGTGTATGTGCACTATGTTTCTGTTAAAGGTGCAAGACGTGCACATTGTGTTTCAGTCTGTAGACAGGCTCATTAAATAGGCAGAACTACAAGACAACAGGTAGAAAGGCCTTACGACTTACTCCGCTGATCTCACATAAATAGTATCATTCATCCAGCTCTGCCATAAAACAGTCAAAAAGGCATCTTTGAGAGCAGTAGCAGTAGGATCCCAGTCAGGCTGGTGGGTTGGGATCTGGGCCTCAGCTCAATATGTTTTACCAGCTTGAGCAAGAGCCACGCTTGACATCTTTTAATTTTACTTCCCTATCTTACACGGAGCCTCTGTACAACTTTTTCTAGAGACACCAGATATAGACACTGGCACAAAGAAAAATATGGACAACCATGCACACAGACAAAAAGCCACCTGTATAGACAGAACAACAAACATAAAGGTATCCGCGCACACAGACCAACATGCAGTATATATGCAGACAGACTAACAGATACAGGCCCTATGCACACCTGCCAACAGTCTGATCAATGTGAGCCCATGTGTATGTATGTAGACTGTATCTGGTAGCAATTTCTTGTGGAACTGTAACTGGTATTTAAAAACCTTCAACAATCATTGTTTCTAAAGGATGGAACTGTTGTTTTGAAAGAATACCATACTAGTAAAGGAGAGTGTTAGTTTAAAGCTAGAGGTCCCTCTGTCTATCTATGGATGTCGATCTTACAAACACCTAGAGCTAAATTCTCTTCTCTGGTAAAATCTAATAAATGTCATGGATGGGGAGTGCAGTCATGCACACAAGCGTTCAGACACACAGGCTCCTTTAGCACAGACCAACACTCCTACGTGCTATTTTGTTCTGCAGAAGGCTCTGATATCACCATGTGCACATCTACCAATGGACATTAAGCATGTGCACATCAGCCTGTGCTCACTGCTCCACATCACACTATTTCCTCCAATGTTTACCGGTCTGTGCCCCTTACTGTCAATCACCCTGTCCTCCTAATTGCACAGCATTCATTGCTCCCAATGTACATCGGCTTGCACTTCCCTGAGCTGAAGCACGCTATCCTGCACTTCCATCTTGCAGAATACCAGTTTTTCCTTTGCTGCATTTCATCTTTGAGCCTTTGTTGCACACCACACTATGCTCTCCTAATACACATAGCTTTTGCCCCTTGCTCTTGGGTGTACTCATGTTCTTCCATATCATTATGTGAGAAATTGCACCAGTTCTGATCTTTCTTGGATTTCTGGTGCTTGTTGCAGGGTCATTTTAAGGCATGGACAAATTGACTGATTGCCCAAGACTTCCAGCATCGAAAGGGCCCTTTGGTAAAGTGATCAAGATAGCCAGAAGACCACGTTTTTGTTTGTCTGATGGGCATGCACACTTCAGAGAATCTTATGGTTTAAATTTCTTTATTGAGTTTTCAAACATACAAGAAGAAAACAAGGCATATTTTTAGTAGCGTTTTGGGACTCAGTCTTAGCAGGGCACTTTGCAGTGTGACATAACGTCCACCAACACCCCTCCTCCCTCCACTTCCCACCCCCTACAGTAAGTGCAGGATTGCTCCTTTAGGGTGCAGCACTAATGATGGCCTTTAGTTAAGGGTCGTGCATCCTCAGGCAGGTGCAGCAGGCAAAGGTATTTAGGGCAGGTGAGTTCCCGGAATTCTGATGTTAATAATGTCAGGACTGGTGCCCATAGTTTAGGAAATGCTGATCCCTGGTTAGACAGAGTGAGATTGATGTGTTCCATCTCCAGTGTATACCACATACGGTGTAGCCAGCCCAGATGCATCGGAATAGGTTCAGTACGCCAGTGGGAGAGAATGTTTTGCAAGGCCGCGAACAAGGCCACGCTGATTTGTTTACCCCGTCGGGACTTGAGGGGGAAGGTGATAAGGTTCGGAAGACCTAAGATCAAGTAAGCGGGAAATCTAGGGAGCTCTGTGTCCAAGTGAGTGTTAATGTCTGTAAGCACCTGTGACCAGTAAGCCCTAAGTTTCAGACATTCCCATAAGATGTGAAGTAACGTACTGGGGAACCACACTGGCGCCAGCACTCCGGGGATTCGGACCGATTATATATGTGAATCCGGTGAGTTGTGTAATACCAGTAGGTGACGATCTTTGTGGCCATCTCGATACTGGCCAAATTATGCGCAGTGTGCCGCACCCTGTAACAGATGTCACCCCATTCTTTAGTCGTGAGTTCCCTACCTATTTCTGATTCCCATTGCAATTGGCTCTTGGATTTGGGGATCTCCGTAGGAGAGTTGATCAGGTGGTATAGATCTGAAACCAGGCGCTTGTCGGAAGTCCTCAACAAGATCCATCGTTCGAAGGGGCTAAGTTGCTGCTCTGCGCCAGGGCACATATATGTATAATGCTATAATGTATAATGCCAGTGCTCCAATTCTGGAAGTGAGTATTCTGCACAGAGGGACTCAAAGGAGAGTGGGCCCTCCAGATCGAATAAGTGTCCCACCAACCTGAAGCCTGCATTCGTCCAGGGAACCTGGGTGAAAATCTGGGTTATTGACTATGGGGGTAAGTGGTGAAGGGAAGGTCGTGAGGCTCCTTTGTGCCGCTAAGCTGTCAGTCAGTGATGCCTTGGTTATGGGTGAGAGGTGTAGTAATTTGGGCGCGCCGGCTTAGGGAGGAATGGGATGCTCCATAGTGCCTGGCCCGCGAACAACCAGTTCTTTTTTAATTCAGCACGTGACCATTCCACAAAGACCCTAAGTTGGGTGGCCTGGTAGTAGCGGAGAAGATCATGGATTCCCTGGTCGCGCTCATCCGGGGAATGGCTACTAGGGTCTCTGCAAAAACGAGGGTGCTTGTCTGCCTACACAAATCTATTAATTTCTTGTTGTAGGGAATGCAGTGTCCCGGGCGGAGGTGAGGCCAGGTGAGGCCAGGAAACCTGGAAGAGAAACAGGATCTTGGAGAGGATCGTCATTTTAATTGCCAATATATGTCCGAACCAGGACAGAGAATAGGAGCGCCACTGACGCATATCGGATTTGATCTGGTGGATTAATTTTTGATAGTTAAGAGCAACAGTGTACGTAATGGTAGATGCTAGCTGGAGGCCTAGATATGAGACGGATACCAGAGCCCCCTGCATGGGCAGGGCCTGACACAAGGCGTCTAATGTCTGTGGCCGTAGAGTGAGATTGAGGACTTGCGATTTTTGGATATTTATCTTAAAGCCTGACGCCAAGCCAAAAGCCTCCAGCTAAGCTAGTAATGTGGGCAGTGAAGTGGAAGGCTCCGCCAAAGAGGCTATGATATCGTCGGTGTATAGGCGAATGGTATGCGGTTCCTCGCCAAATTTGACTCCTTTTATCTGTGGATTGGGTGCATACTTTTTTGGGCTATGGGTTATATACACAGAGCAAACAGCACGGGCGACAGCGGACACCCCTGGCTGGTCCCCCTGGTAACAGGGAAAAGGGCAGAAAAGCATACGTTGATGCGAACAACAGCTGTTGGTTGGGAATATGAGAATCCATCTTTGGAAGCGGTCCCCTATGCCAAAGTGGGCCAGATAGGGCCAATGTACCCTATCAAATGCTTTCTCAGCATCGACTGCCAAAAGCATTCTTTCTTGGGCCTATCTCTGAGCTTTGTCAATAATGTGCAGTATCTGTCTTGTATTGTCACTGCACTTGGGGCACGAATCCGGCCTGGTCTGGATCAATGAGGCCCGGAAGGAGGGGATTGAGCTGAGCAGAGAGAATTCCTGTAAAGAGCTTAAGGTCTGTGTTTAAAAGGGAGATGGGACGATAAGAGGAGCAATGGGTCCTATCCTTCCTGGGTTTGGGAAATACTACTATATCTGCTCGGAGCATCGATGGAGGTAGCGGCACAGTGTCCCCGGTCTCGTTGAAGAGCCTAGTAAGAATTGGAGCACGACTTTGGCAGAAGGTCTTATAAAAGGAGGCCGGAACACCATCCGGTCCGGAGACTTGGATATCTTTAGGTGGGAAATGCTAGAAATGACTTCTTCTATCTGAATCGGATGTTCCAGATCTGCAGACTGCACAGGTGTCAGAGAGGTAGTAGTGGCACCCCTAAGATATGCAGGGATTGCGTCCGGTGAGAGGTCTTGTGCTGTGTAGAGAGTCAAGTAATATTCCCGGAAGGAATCTACGATGTGTGAACCATCTATCAATGCATGTCCCTTCTTATCCAGGACCTTTTGAACTCCTGTCTCCTGGCGTTGGCCCCGAAGCCGATGCACCAGGAGGCGACCAGACCGGTCACCCCCATGTAGAACCTATGCAGAAGCCTAAGTGCAGCGTTTTCAGCCCTGTCAATATCCAGCCCCTCTAGCTGAGCTCGGGCCTCCTGGAGCTCCTCTCCAGATCCTAGGGGCCCCTGCTCTGTAATGTATATGCTGTAGTTCTGCCACTCGGCGGGACAGACTCTCCCTTTTATTACGTCGGATTCTATTGTCTGCTGCCGCTATAGCTATAAATTCCAATCTGACAACAGCTTTTAGGGCGTCCCATAGCATGGAAACCGAAATCTCAGGGTTATCGTTAATCCCCAGATTGTCCTGGATTGTCTTCGTGATCTGAGTTATGACCTCCGGATGGTGGAGCAGGGTGTCTTTAAGTTTCCAAGTTCTAGGGGATGGGCTGGACCGTGGCACAGAGAGAGTCACTGTCACAGCAGCGTGATCAGAAAGTGGGCAGGGCTCGATGTCTGACGCTTGGACCACCAAGGCTACTTCCTGTGTACCTAAAAAATAATCAAGTCTGGCGAAAGTTTTGTGGGCATGGGAATAGAATGTGAAATCACAGGAGTTAGGGTGTGAGATTCTCCAAAGTTCTACTAAGCCCATGTCTTCCAGCCAAGTCTGTACCGCTGTCGAAAGCGTCCCTGTCTGTCCGTGGCATTGTGCCGATCTGTCCAGATCAGTATTAAATACCAGGTTCCAGTCCCCCCCAGTAGCACCAGCCTATCCCGTTTGCCCATGAGCTCAGTCACTGCTTTGCAAAGAAAGGGTTTGTGTCCTTCTTTGGGGGAGTATATGGTGCCCACTGTGATGCTACCAGTCCCTACGTACAGTGAATATGCGAGGAGCCTGCCTTTAATCTCTGCTTGTTTGTGCCCCACCTTCCCCGGGAATGTCTTGGATACCAGAATTGCAACTAACCCTGGGCGTAGTTCGCGTAGTCGGGCTATGCTTTGCGAAGTGCACTTTGCACTACGTCGCACTACGTGTAGCTACGCGTACAGCATTGTGCGGTAGGGAAATGCTGTTCGCAATGATTGCACAGGGCCTGATGCTTGTCCGCACTGTGCAATCATTGCAAACGGCATCATGCACAGCGCAAGCGGTCGTTTTCTGCCTCTCGAGTAGATTTGTACTCGAGCGGCAGCTTTCTCAACGCGGACTGGTAGTTTCTCATTGCGAGCGGTCACGAGCATACGAGACCATTCGCATTGAGAAACTTGACCTCCCCGCGTTGAGAATCTCGCCGGGAGGTTTATTTTCCACACTCGCGATCGGAACTTGATGCTGCCGATCGCGAACAAGGAAAAAGTCTCGCCGGGATGTTGATTTTGCTCGCTCGCGGTCTCCAACTTGACGTTGAGGACCACGAGCGAGCCAAAAATGCCCGCTATGCTGCGCTATGCATTTTTGCACTGTACTACGTGCGATTCGCGTCGTGCGTTGTTGCGCTCGCTACGCACACTCCGTGAGCGTAGCATAGTTTTCCACCCAGGGTTAATCGCAACCACGGCTGTCTTAGATGGGGCAGAGGAAACAAACTGGTATGGGAATGCCTTTGAACGTAGTCTGTGTTGATCTTTGGGGAGTAGATGCGTTTCTTGCAACAGGCAGATGTGCGCTCCAGAGTTTTCTAGATACGAAAGAATGGAGTTCCACTTCAGCGTGAGGTTGAGGACCTTGCCGTTGAGTGTGAAAATCACTAATTGGTCAGTCATGAGGGCTGCAACTGAAGAGTAGCATCTGTGAATCCCTAGGCAGCGCTAGGCCAGCTCCAGCTGTTCCGAGGGCGTGGGCAATCGGGTCATGTGCGAGATAATGATAATGAAATGCGCATCGTGTCACCAGGTCCAGCAACTCCCATAACAAAAGGCCCTAGTGGCAACGTAAACATAAACCACATACTGTCCAAGGAAAGAACATTGTCCAGGATGGGTGTCTCCATGGAATACTGAAGGTGAAGGGAATCCTCGTGGCCTTCCTCCCCGCTTCCACTAGGTCTCCTGCCAGGGTGACCAGGACCACCTTTCTCTCCTCAGCGATGGTGTCAGGGTCTGGTTGTAGTCCTGGTAGAGGGGATTGCAAGCCTCCCGGGGCGCGAAGCTCCCTTCTCTCACTGCCCCGTCTCCTGGGGCTAGGGTGCTGTGCGGAGGAGTCTTTCATGCCAAGCAGACTGCATGTATCATCTAAGGAACGGAGCTGGTGAAGCTTCCCCTCTAAGCAAAAGACAATATGAAAGGGGTGTCCCCAGGAGTAGGACACCCCCAGCTTTCATAGATGGGAGGTTACTGGCCAGAAGGCCTAGCGCTTCGGTAGGGTGGATGCTGCCAGATCTTGATATAGGAGAGGAGAGTGACCCTGAAACTGGATGGGGTGTTTGTCCCTGGACACCCTTAGGATTTCCTTCTTGATGGTAAAATCGTGGCCACATTAAAAATACCTGGAGGGGTCCGGCCGAGGTTTTTCTAGGTATGACTCTGTGTGCGTGGTCAATCTTGATCTTTACCTCCGGGCCAGCACCCAGGTTGGCTCTAAACAGCTCGGATACAAAGGCTACAATGTCCAATCCCTCTGCCCCTGAAGCAATGCCCCGGATGCGAATGTTGTTGCACCGGTACCTGTTCTCTAGGTCTTCTGTGTGGGCCTGGAGGTCCAGATGCTGGTCTCAGAGGCACGGGATCTGTTGCTGAAGTTGCTCTATGACTTCTTTGCGGCCTTGCACGTGATCCTTCAGGGTGGAGACTCTGTCCCCCAGGCTCTCCACGTTCCTGCGCACCTCTCAAAGCTCCCCAGCCAGCTATTTTTTAAATAATTGGAGGTCATCACAGAGAGATTCAAAATGTGATTCCAGATACGATCGGGTGACCGGAGGTTCTGCCTGGACGGGTCCTCTTGGTACGTGTGAGGGGCCGAGTCCCCAGCAGGAGCCCCCGACAGTCAGAGGGGCATGTCTTTCACCGTCCTGTCCCTCTTGGTCTTTCCCGAAGTCATGGTGGGGGTGGTGGGTCCAGCACCACTCACTGGAGGGAGGGTGACAACCGAGGCGGGCCAAGCGGCAGGGGCAGATGGCGACATGTTTGTGGTTTCAGCTCTCAGGCCCAGGGAGTCCAAGGGCATCCAGTAGCATCGCCCACTCACCAAGGGGAGAGAGGCCAGCTGGGAGGGCAACCTGCCTCCCGTAGCAGTCAAGGACTGAGAAAACAGGCTTTCCCGTCCCTCCTCAGGGACAGGCGTGAGAAGGCAGGCTTGTATCAGGCAGCAGGCCGTGTGAGCACAAGGGGCAGGGTCCACACGTCCCCCACAGTACAGGCCTGAACCGGCGTGGAAGGCAGTGTGCTGAGGCCTTCAGGGCTGCCCCTCCTCCGAAATATGCCTCTCAGGGCGTGAGCAGGCAATAACCAGCCCTCCGCTCCTCGGCTCCTGGGGCTCACCCCATCCGCAAATCAGGTTGCGGCCAAAGCTGCGCCATCAGTGTGGGCTCTCTTGTGGGTCCTCCCACTGATGCAGACGCTCACCAAGGGCCTCTGCTCTTTCCAGGTCGGCGGGGCGAGAGGAGTTAGGCTGCACTCTGCCCCAGGGGGATCTCCGCAGGGCAACTCCACTTTGGTGTATTGCGGCGAGGTTGCGTGGCCCCCAACTTCACAGCCAGACCTCCAGCCCGGACACTGCTATTGGGCGCCACCCACACTGCCCGGGTAACCTCGACAGCCCCTCCACAGCAGCTCACCAAGGGCCTCGGCCCATTCCAGGCCAGACAGGCAAGAGGAATCAGGCCACATTCTGCCCCAGGGGGTTCTCTGCAGGGCAGCTCCGCTCTCGTGTCTCACGGCGAGGTTGTGTAGCCACCAAATTCACTGCCGGTCCTCCAACTCTCTGGCCCGGGCACTGTTATCGGGCACCATCCACGTGGCCCTACCCGCCCCCACAGCGTCTCCGCAGTCCCAGGAGAGCGGAGCAGCTGCCGGGGTTGGCTACTCGGTACCGAAGAGCACCCAGGTTCACTGTGTGGGCTCAACTTCTGATCTCTCTATGCTATTGTCGGCAGGGCCTTCTAGAGGGGAGCAGAGAGAGACGAAAACGCATCTCACCTATCCACCATCTTGGCCACCCCCAGAGAATCTTAAACCACATACCCACGTACTGCATCTTAACCCTCATGCTCCCAGGTATTTTGTGGTAATTAAGTTAAAGAAGAAACTTTCTGTCTGATGTCTCTCTTTTAATCATAAATATCACCGCTTCTAACTTCTCACTCTCTCTTTGCTCCTCTATCAAACCCTACATTATGTACCTCTGTACAAACTCACTGTCTCACTGAATCAAAGAACACCCTTTGAAGTGTATATGTGGGGCCTAGCTCTCCTCTCCCAAGTGTGTCCCATCCAGCTCACAGAAATGCAGCAATACACAAATCTGTCTGGGAAGATTCCCCTACCGACTCATGTCTATACCACGCATGCTTGGGTCTTCCAAAAGGGAACCTAAGGTCCTCCATTCCAGACAAGCTTGCACTCAGTGCACGTACACAGCCACGGCACACACACTGTCCATCACTATTACCTCTATGTATTGTGCCTGCACAAGGACCCATACACCCAGCACACACATTCACCATGTACACACTGCACAACACTATTTCCTTCATGCACTGTACTTCTTGTGGGTACACTACACCCATTACATGCATTCACCATGTACGCACTGCACAGCACTGCAACCTTAATGTGCTGTTCTCCTCACAGGCACACACACACCCAGCACATACATTTGCTTTGCATGCACTGCTCAGTGCTGCCCTATACCTATATTGTACCCTTCCCAGGCACACATATACCCAGAGCTGAGTCACAACTCGTGCTCTGGGTAGCACTTCCAAATCTACCTGATGTAGGATAAGGGTGGGTTAAGCACACAGCTGAGGAACTTTTTAAAAGGTGAGTAAACCTGAAGGCCTCACTCCAGCGAATGGTTAAAAAGTACCTGTTCACTACTGTTGATCACTACATGGTATACTGCCACCGCGATGTTGGGCTGCTTAACTCCTGGTGAAGGTGCTAGCCTTCTACCACTATGAGGGTAGCGCTTTAGGAACCCCAAGTCCAACAAGACCACAATCCGTGAGACAGACCTATGTCACGGCATGCACGTGTGATCCATGTTTGCCTATAACAGCACAAATCTGCAGTAGGTATCCAGACAGTACAGTTGAGCACTCAGGGTAGGGGTACAAGTTCATTACCATGCAGAGTACTTTTCTTTCCCAACAAGTTACTTTTCAGAAATGTTGCAAAATGCTGATCTGGCACTTTGTGCTATTTTTAGCGTGAAATGCTTCCTTACATTCATTTTCAGGGCCCATTTGACAGAAAATAGTCATCAATTGCATGTGACGTGAACAGCCACTCATTTTCTATTCATTCACATTGTTACCGTGCTCCCACAATCACATTTTTATATAAATGAAAAATGAAAATGCAATATCGTGTAATGCTGTAATCATGGGAATTTTGTGGAATACGTTTGACGTGAAATGCAGGTAAGTTTGTGAGATTATGCCTCTGTAAACTACATTTTGCCCATGTCTATCTTTTACCCAAATCGATAAAATGAGCACCACTGAGTTAATTAACAGTACACATTGCCATCAGTATCAAGAGATCACTCTGGGAGTCATTGTGCACTTTACAAAGCATATATTTACATACTGACCTTGTTGAGATACTTCAGCCACAAGCTCTGAAACAGAGATGGCTCACTTCATGGGGGTTCATGCAGTGAATCATTAGACGTGTTCCAATTTTACTCAATAGTTTAAAGTTGTACAGAACTGCTTTAGCACCACAGTACCAGACCCTTAAAGTGACATGAAAAAACAAACAGCCTGTTTGAATGATTGGCAGACTATGCTCAGCCTATCACACATGCACTATTTGTGTTGTATAGATCGCTGGTACACTTGCACTATTTTAGTGATCAGTAGTCTGAAAACATAGCCTGCAGCTCGCTGTATGCCAATGATTGAAAGCGAATTACAGGCCCTGCATCATACTTGCAATGTGATTACAAAACCATTCACCATGCAGCTCAAGCCACAAGATGGTTTACTCTTTCATATGCCCCGGCACTGTCAGTCACTCTGTAAGGGATGCAGGGCCTTCCACGCGCCTGGAAGAAAAACCCAGGGGTAAATTTGCAAGGGGATATCACCACCAGAACACCACCTTCAGCAATTTTCTGGTGACGATATACCCTTCTCAAAATTTACAAAGCAGAGTTAAGCCACTTTTTGTGACTTAACGCTGCTTTGTAAATAAGGCTCCTTTCCATGCATCACTCAGTGTGAAAGGGGTGTACAATGGGTGTTGCTGTGGACGTTCAACCGCAACACCCATTGCTTTCGACGCTGTCCCAGATTTACAAGGAGGTGTTAATCTGAGGCAGCTGTAAAAAACAACGCCAGATTGGCAAAAAGAGGAGAAAAACTTTTATTTCTCCTCGTTTTTGCTTTTTCTATGTGTGCTCCATTCTGTGGTCAGAGACTTTCCGACTTACATCTTTTTTTTAAACATTTTATTGAAAATATGATACACATCAGGCAGAGCCGATCATAGTTATTGATTGTTACAGTCATTAGTTGGCATAATATAACAATTGATATCACTGTACAAACTGAGTGTGAATATAAAGACTGTTGCATCCATCTATCCCATCACCGTATGCTCTTGAAATCACGCGCCTCCCTTAGGGATTACCCTTGGTGAGTCTGCCTTCAATGTGTCAGTCACTCAGGTCCGGATCTGAATCTTCGGGTAGAGGGGCACATATGTTACCCCGAAAAGTGTTCCACCTCCCCCATACACGTGTCCATTTTCGGGGGCACCCTCTATTAATAAAGACTGCCTTTTCTGCAACCATGGCGCTATCAAGGTCACGACACCACTGCTGGTGTGAGGGGATCTTTGAGGCTCCCCAGTGCTGTCCGATATTCCTTTTGGCTAGTGTAATACTAATGGTTGCCCAGGCCTGTGCTGCGTGGTTTAGATCTGTGGGCTCCCACACATTAAGCAGGCATCTCCAAAGTTCTGGGGGGAACTCGCACCCACTCACCTGAGTGATCGTATCCATAACCGCCCTCCAGTATCGTGTGATGTGAGGACAGTCCCATATTGTAGGAGAGTAGGGTCCAACTTCTCACACATATCGTGTGGTAGAAATTACCCGTGAGCCCACAACCCCTCAGCCAAAGTGGCGTGTCGGCCCTTCCTCTTCTGTGCATCGCCGTTCTAGTGAAGTACGTTCTGTGCAGTATTTTAAGTTGTACGAGTTTTAATCTGGAAAGGGTCGCCACCACTCTCGGGGACGCCAGCGCCTCCTGCCACTCCTGTTCTTCCATCTCCCCCACCTCCGTCTGCCTATCTTTCCTTTAGGGTTTGTGTGGGATCTTTTTGATTGTTAATCAACTTATGATATGTTAATGAGATTGCCTTTTTGGAAAGTGAGTCTGTTAACAAACGATCCTCGAGTGGAGAGGACTCGGGCAGGTCGTCTCCCGGAGGTATGGCCTTCATAAGGGCGTGCTTAATTTGGGTGTATCGGTATTGTTCCCTCCCTGCCAATTCATACGTTGCTTGTAGCTGTGTGAAGGGGACCACCCCACCCTTTTTCCACAGGTCGCCAACCCTGGATATGCCTATATGGTCCCATCTTGTAAAGCCCTTGCTCTTACAGAGCCTGCCAAGCCTGGGGGAGTCCCACAGTGGTGTATGTTGGGTGATCACCCCCTCCCATCCCAGCGCACGCTGCACCGTGAACCATACCTGCACAGTATGGGCCGTGGGCCCTATTAGTGCATTTTTCTTTGGTTTATCATATAGGGCACCTATCAGTCCCCTCGTGCCAAGAATGTGCCTGTCCATGCGCAGAGCTGGGTCGTCTTGTGGGGCGTGTAGCCATTGATTAATCACTATGAGCTGAGATGCCCAATAGTACAACCGAACATTAGGTAGGGCAATGCCACCATCGTACCAGCTCCGAGTTAATTTACACATAGCTATTCAGTGAGGTTTTCCTTTCCATAGGAGGAAGCCCACCTCCGCCTCAATGTCTTTAAAGTATGAGTGGGGAACTGGCATTGGTGTATTTTGTAGTGCATAAAAGAATCTAGGGAGATCCCTCATTTTAAACAATGCAGCCCTCCCTAGCAGTGTCAGTGGGAGGGAGTGCCAACTTTTAACGTCACTCTCAGCCTCCTCAGAGGTGGGAGTAGATTCCGTTCGATGAATTGCACATGATGGGGCGTGATGTTTATACCGAGATACTTAAAACCGTCTTGTGCAATCTGTATTGTCGCTCCCAGGGGGAGGGCCTTTAAGTACATAAAGCACCGACTTGGCCCAGTTGATTGAGTATCCTGAGACCCTCCCATAAGACGCACACAACTGTCGAGTAAGCAATTTATGGACCATCTCAGGTGCGTCAGATATAGTAAAATGTCGTCCGCATACAAGGAGATACAGTCCTCCCAGCCCTTCGTCCATTTCATGCCTTGAATCACCGGGTCCCTCCGAATCCATGCCGCTAGCGGTTCCAGCGGAAAGTCCTCTGACAATCGCCCATTTACCACTACCTGTGCCAGTGGCTGCTCGTAGAGTAGTCGTATCCAGGCACAGAATTTTGGTCCAAAACCAAAATGTCTCAGCACCGCAAAAAGAAAGGGCCACTCCACCCAGTCACAGGCCATACTGGCATCGAGCGAGAGAATAACCGCCTCCTCTTGGATATAGGGCCTTCGAGCCAATACGCCATTTAGCCGTCACAGGTTCATTGCCGTATTTCTGCCCGGCATGAAGCCAGACTGGTCTGGATGTATAAGTGCGGCAAGATGGGGCTGTAGCCTAGCCGCTAGTGCCTTTGCTAGTATTTTCGCTTCCGCGTTGAGGAGCGAGATCGGTCGATAGGAGTTGCACTCCTGCGGGGGTTTGCCAGGTTTAAGTATTGCTATAAGTGTCGCCACCCTCTGATCTAGAGGAAGTAGTCCTGCCTCCAAGCTAGCTTGGTACATTCTTAGCAGGTGCGGCACAAGCGTGTCCGCCTCCCTTTTGAACAATTCCACTGGGACACTGTTGGGCTCCAGTGCCTTCCCCGGCTGGAGCCCCTTAGTAGCTGGTGAGGTCCGCTTTGAGTAATTGCGCAGCTTGCGATGTCAGTTTTGGGAGATGTATATGACGTAGGAATTCTGAATTTTCCTCAACTGTAGTCATGGCAACATTAGTATAAACTGTTTCGTAATGGCATGCAAAAGCCTTTACAATGTCATCAGGATCCGTAATTGTCTCTCCGTTAGTCATTCTGAGTTGTGCTACCCACCGGTAGGCCCTTTCCTTTTTGTCCAACCACGCCAATAGTTTGCCAGCCTTGTCCTCCACTTCGTATATCTTGTGCTGCGTTTTCGTGATGCGTGCCCTGGCTTGTTGAGCGAGGTTAAGAGCATCTGTATTAGCATCGCTGGGGTCTGTAGCGTGTGTGCCCTCCGCCTGACCAACCCCTCATTCCAGCTCCCCTACCTGTTGCATCATATCACGTTAGTGGGCCGAGATCACGGAGATGGCTTGTCCATGCAGAACCGTCTTATAGGCTTCCCAGAGAACAATGGGCGAGACCACTGAGTGTGCGTTTTCCTGAAAATATTGTGTCGAGGTTTTATGCATGGCCTTTCTTATATTTGGGACCTTGAGATATATGGGGTGAACGGAGAAAATACGTCTCCGCCCTGTGAGGCGTGATGTGTATGTTAATAGTATCGGAGAATTATCTGAGATGCCTCTGGGGAGGTGCTTGATGACTTGTATTTTATCTAAACCTGTTGGCGTTGTGAGAAAGAGATCTATACGGGAAAGACTGTTGTGCGCGCCTGAATGGTGCGTGTACTGATGTTCTGTTGGGTTTTGCTTGTGCCAAACATCTACCAAACCCAGTGCGTTGGTGAATTCATGCAAGGGAGAAGAGTTCGTTTGCCGCCCCCTCGGAGGATTTCTATCCCATGCATCATCCATTGTGGCTTTGAAGTCGCCCCCTATTATAAGTTCCCCGGGGGGCAGATTGAGCAGGAACCCGCCCAAGGCTGGGAACTCGAGCGCGTGTAGTGCTGGAGGGATGTACACCGATACAAAGTTATATACCCTCCCCTCCCACTGACAGGAAGCCGCTGCAAAGCGCCTCTGATCATCTGTCCATGATCCGGTTATTACCAGAGGGCAGCTTTTCCTGATCAGGATCCCGACCCCCCCAGAGCCAGATGTAAATTCAGAGTGGACTACCATTATAAAACCCCATCTGTCCAGTGCTTTAACGGTTGTGCCCACCATGTGGGTTTCTTGTAACAGGCTGACTGATGGGCTGTGCCTCTTAAGGTGCTGTAAAACTAGACCTCGTTTTATCTTGTTGCCGAGCTAAGGGTATGAAGCAACGTTCGCATGACTAACTCTGTCTGCTGTATTTGAGCTCAGGTGTATGATGTGAAGGAAATAACCGTTAACAAGAAACACCCCCCACCTCCCCCCTCCCTGCTCACCTGCCAGACGGATTCCCAACTACCCGCCACCCCAACAAAGCAGAGTGCTTCAATCCCATTGAACAGTACTTGCGTGTGAGGGGGGGAGTCCGTGAGGTGCCCTGGTCGTCCCCCTACTCAAAGACAATTGATCAACTGTGGAACGGAACTTTTCGGTGCTTGTCCAGAGTTCCATTGTGTTATCTCAGTCTGTTTTTTGGGGAGACCAATCCGGTCATATCCCCAGGCTTCATCCAAGTGTGCACTTCATATTGTGACACTAGTTGCGTGCGCTTCCCGGGGTCAGGTTCAGTCCCGACAACATACTGTCACCTGGTTT
Organism: Triturus cristatus; assembly: GCF_964204655.1. Classification (NCBI taxonomy): domain Eukaryota; kingdom Metazoa; phylum Chordata; class Amphibia; order Caudata; family Salamandridae; genus Triturus; species Triturus cristatus. The sequence continues at coordinate 824,186,706 of NC_140579.1, read as the reverse complement.
CACATCCCAGCCTCTGTCAGCGAAACATCCGCCTCTTCATTTTCGTGCCGGTGGTCCCTGGAGTTGTCTCCCTCCCTGAGCTGTTGTTGACGTCCCCCAGTCCGTCTAGATCCTCCCACCTGTCTCCAGCCCTCCAGCCAGTCCTGGGCCTCCTCTGGTGTTTCAAAGAACCAGGTCTTACCGTCTGCCACTACTCGTAACTTCACCGGAACCAGCATTGAATAGACTAGCTCTCTGCTTCAGAGTTCCTTTTTTACATCGAGGAAGCTCCTTTGATGCTTTGTGACTGCTGCCGTATAGTCCGAGAAAAAGGAGACCACTGAGTTCTGTATTCGTATTGGAGGAGCCACCCTTGCTGTTTGCAGTTTGGCATCTCGATCCCGGAAATTAAATATGCGGGCTAGGATGGGTCTGGGGGGAGGCCCCGGCTTATGCCTGCCCCTCCGGTACCTGGATTTTATAAGGTCTTCGATATGAAGGTCCATTGCAGGACCACCTTCACTCTCCGCAACACCCGTAATTCTGACGTTATTGCGCCAGGAGCGCCCTTCTTGATCGTCAAGCTTTGCCGCCATTAGCTTATTTTCGGCTTCCAACTGACTGACCTTCTTAAGCAGGGTAGTAGTGTCTTTAGTGAGGGTCATTGTCACCTTTTCCACCTCTGTGACTTGGGTGGCCATTTTTTGAAAGTCCGCCCTCAGGAAGGAGACGTCCGATGAGATCGATCCCACCGTTGTTTGCACATTATTGAGGGCAGACATGATATCCTCCAGCGTGACCTTGGCCGATCCTTCCGGCACAGTGGCCTTTTCCGATGTGGCCTGCCTTTCAGGCAGAGCTGGAAAGTCTTTTGCGTAGGCATATTTATCTAGCTTGACCTGGGAGGTCGAGCGGGGGCCTCTGCCTCCCATTTGTGGCTGGTTATCAGGGCACTTGACGGTACTCATGCGCGGCCTGTCGGTTTTCTCGTCACGCCGCTAGGTCGTGGGTGGTAGGGCTTAGTAGAGGAGGGCAGCGCTTGTTTGGAACCGGCCCAATGCTGGGCAACACTGGTGTCAGGAGCGCCCGCACACTATTTTGTGTCTGGCAGAGCGAAGTGGAGGCGGGCAGTGCCTGTTTCAAAACTGTCCCACGGGTGTCAACAGTGTCTGTATACTCCCCGGAGGACTTGCTCTGGTTCTCCGGGCCGATATCGGTAAGTTAATTGGCCTCTTTACTGCACAACGTGGAGGGGGGAGGCGTCGCATATGCCCAAATGTTCTGCTGAGGCCGATGCCAATACTGGAGCCCACAGGTCAAGGGAGTCACTTTCCCCCACCTGCCCTCGAGTTACAGGATAATCAGACCGCCGGGTGCCCTCACAAGTGCCGTCCAGCTCAGCTTACCAGCAGCGGCACTCCAGTGCCTTGGTCCCACACCAGAGATCCCGCTTCTGCATTGTTAGAAATGGGGGTCTCTAGTTGGCAATGGCTGGCCACTGTCCAAGTAGGGACCCTTCTTCCTAAGTCAGAGTAAGCGGGCTACACCCTTTGATAACCCCTGCTCAACCCTGTGGTAACGTAGCACGAGCAGCTAGGCTTATCTCAGAGGCAGTGTGTGAAGCATTTATGACCATACACAGTAACACAGTGAGGAACACTGCAGTTATAAAAAATAAGTATCTTTATATATAGACTTAACACAAGACCAATAACAGTAAAAATCCACAGTACTAGAAAATAGGGTTACTCTTAAAATGCTGCAAAAATAGTTCAAAGTGTGCAAAGAGGAGTTCAGTTCATGGCAGTGGTCTCTGCGACCCTTTTACTCACAAACTACCTGGATTCTGTAGCAAAGCAACCAAAATGTCGCTAAGGATTTGTAGCGATGATTTTCCTCACGCTGGACCAGCGATGCGTTGAATCCTTGCCGCAAGGGAGGATGATGCGCTGATCAATGTGCAGGACAAAGCGACAAACTTCTACATGCTAAGCCGGCGATGCGATGAAATCCTTGCTGCGAAGGAAGGATGATGCGCCGAGCCTGTTGCGTGTGCGATCTTGTTGCGATGAAAAGAAATGGCACCCCGCGAGGGAGCGACGATCCTGATGCGATGAAAATGGCGAACGCTCGGCGTCCGCTTTGCGATGTCGTGAAGCGATGAACTCGATGCGATGATCTTTGGTTAGCGAGCACTTGGAGGCCCGCAAACATGCGATGCGATAATCTTCGGGCTAGCGAGTATTTGGCAGCCCGCAAACGTGTGATGCGATGATCTCCGGTAGCGAGCACTCAGCGGCAGCAGCGCGATGATTTTCCTTTCGCTCTTCAGCTGCTGCGGCTCGCTAACGGGCATTAGCGACGATTTTCAGCACTCTCTTCTCCACAGTAGAACTAGAGGCCCTGGAACTCACAGGAGCCTCACCTGCAGATAGAAATCCTCGTTGGGAGGAAACAGGAGGCTGGTGGTGGAGTCTGATGTGCCTGAGACTCCAGCAGGAGGCTAGCTCTCTTCTAGCCCTTGGGTGATTGCTTTAGCAAGTTGAAATAAAAGTTCTCTTCAAAGTCCTTTTCCTCTTCTTCCAAGTCCAGTAGTAACCACTGCAGGCCAATCCAAGAACCAGCACACAAGCACAAGGACAGTCACCTCCTGCAGATTCCTTCAGTTACACGGACAGAGGTTCTTCTTGTTGTCCAGGAGCAATCCAAATAGTATGGGTTTCAGCACAGATATGTATACCCCAAAAGTCTTTGTTCAAAAGAGTCACAAGTCACTGAACCCAGCCAGAACCAGATCTGCTCAGTCCTGGAGCACTTTGTTTACCATGCTGCATCCTTCCTTTCAAAATGCAGGGCAGAGACATCAGACGCACCACAGGAGGTGGAGCCAGCATTGTGGAGGGAAGGCACAGCCCTATTCAGGTCCCAGGTGCAACTCCTCCCACCCATCTAGATGCAGATCTCTCTATTCACCACTGGGACACCTCACCCTGTCTCCTGGAATTCCCCAGCCCTGTCACTCCAAAACCAGACAGCCAATACACATAACAGCAGAGCACACTGGAAGGCTTAGGCAAGAAAATACCTACTTTCTAAAAGTGGTATTTTCAAACACAGAATATACAAATAAACTTCACTAAAAGATGTATTTTAATATTCTGAGCTCAGGCATACTAAATTCGTTTTTCAACCATGTTCTTTGGGTCAGTTAGGACTATAGAATGTAATAGTCAAACTGCCCATTCTGGCTTATGGAGAACAGGTAGTGTTACAGTAGTGAAAAACGAAATTTGGTGTAATGCACTACCAGGACATGCTACACACATCAGATGTCCTACCTTACACATACAATGCACCCTACCATAGGGGTGACTCACATGATGCCAAGGGAAGGTTCAGGGGCTGGGAAGTGGGTGCACTTCACAGCCAAAATGGCAGTTCTGGACTGCACGCAGACTCTGCAGTGGCAGGTCTGAGAAACACTTTACAAGCTGCTTCTGTGGGTGGCCCACCAGCAGCATTTTGTTTACCAACCCTGGGCACACACAGGCCACGCTACTAGGGACTAACAGGTAAACCAGATAAGCCAATCATGGAGATACCAATTCACATGTCATATTTCCAAAGGGAGAGCATATGCACTTTAGCACTGATCAGCAGTGGTAAAGTGCCCAGAGTCATAAAGCCAACAAAAACAGGTTAGGAAAAATCCAGGAGGAAGGCAAAAAGCTTAGGGATGACCCTTCAAAAGGGGCCACTTCCAACATGCGTCCCGTCTTCACCGCTAGTAGGGCCGCTCGTCTGGAGTGACTGCTGTTGTAGGTGGCCTCGATGAGGCATCCGTTGCGCCCCCCCTATCGCCTTGATCTCACCGCTGCGTGCGCTGCCCAGTTCGGGCCTCTCCGCTAATTGAGGCCCCGGCTTCAGCCACGCGTCTAGGCCGCTCACATTACTTCGGTCTCAGATTCGCGTAGAGTGCAGTCTACAGCCAGGGGTAGAACCGGAGGGCGCCCCTCAAGCTCCGGTATCGGTGAGTGTCTTTGCAGCCAGATGTATGGGCGGATTATGTGTCAGATTGTCGGGGGAACTTGCGCCTTCCTCGGAGCTCCTCTAAGCTGCAGCCATGTTGCTCGTCTGCAAGCCACGCCCCCGACTTACATCTTTGATAGGCCCCTGAGTCTTCAACTCTTCCCTAAACTGGGCCAGTATTGTGGCAGTCCTGATGGATAAATGGATTTTGTTCCACATCCTGGGTGCATAGATGGAAAAGGCCGACTGCTTTCTTTTTCTTTTTTATACTTCTTTCTCTGCAGTCCGATGGTGTCCTGGCTATGGGTGTGCGAGAACCACCAGAGATGGTGAGCGGATCTTCAAGATTAGTCGGTGTGTTGTTCGAGATGACTTTGTAAATGATGCAGCTAGATTTAAAAATAATGTGTGCCGACAAATGGAGCAAGTGGAGTTCCCTCATGTTGGAGGTGATGTGATAATATTTATTCAAGTCATGGATGAGAATGAGATGTGCTTTAGCATGTAGGATGCCCTTAAGGAGTGGTAGTGTGGAGACTGGGAGGCCAGGGAGCATGGCATTATAACCATCCAGATGCAAGAGCACGAGGGCTCAAACAGCAGTTATGAAGTCGAATTTTAAAAGGAACAGTGTCACTTTCTTTAGAGGTGAGTGCTAGTACCAGCCTGTCTTCTTTTTCAGACAATGTTTTCTCCAGAACTATAAGAGCTATGTGAAGTAGTAGTACATGTGGTTTTGCTGTGTATGTTATGTAGGAATAAGATTGTGAGATGCCTGACATTTTTGTTTCCTACACTTCAGATAAATTATCTGGCATAACCCCTCAACCCTTCAAATAAGCTGGAGGATTTGAGATTTGCAAACATGGTTTGTTTGCTCAGTGCAATTCTCAGCACTTTAAAAGATGTAAATGTAAATTGATACTTGTATAGTGCACTACTCACCTGCAAGGGTCTCAAGGCGCTTGTACAAATACCACTGTGGAACCCATCCTGGATTTCCCTGTGAGAGATACAACTCCTGGGCACCCCCAAGGTGGAGGCCAGGCATCCTTAGCATTGTGGGGGCCGTTGTGAAGATTAAGCAAGCTATTGCCCAGAGTTGCAGAGTGGGACTCAATGATTGGAATAGGCACCGAGGCGAGAATTATCAGGTCTGTGGAATATTTGAGCCCAAGACCCGCCGAGGCGGGGAATTGAACCCTGGTCCCGGGCTAGACCTCTGCATCAGGGTCTGCCGCTCTAATCATTGAACCACACTTCTCCACGGTGAAAAGATCACCAAATACTCTGACATTCTGGACTTAAACATTTGCTGTTTTCACTGGTCTCACAAATTTCTATCTCCCTCTGTTCTATCCATCCAACATGGATGTTTGTTATATTAATCTTGAGCACTTGGGGCCTTTTTTGCGGTCCTTCAAATCCTTCAAATCTGCAAGTGCATTGGTTGGCTAAAATTAAGGAAACGGTGCCCTTAAGGCATAACCATATTCGGTCTGCAATTGTCCCCATTTCAGTATAGGCTTTGCATCTGGTGTGTGTGTGTGTCTGTGGTGTGTGTTAGTGGTGTGTGTGTGTGTGTGCGCGCAGTGATAAGCTGACACCAAAATATATCAGTTTGAAAACGATTTTATTAAGTTCAATTGTTTTATTGTATTAACATTAAAATACAATTACAGAACACTGATGCTTTTGGCCAAACATCCTTTACAATGTACTAGGTTACACATAATTTAGCTTACAAATAATACTGAACCATATGCCGTTTGCCATTTGCCATAATTGTTGCTCAAACATTAATAGACCCCAAATCCACTGTAAAGCCATATTTAAATTATATCCTATTATGATTAATGTGATTATTGTGATTACTCCTATATGTTTTATTACATTATGTTGAGTTTTGCCTAGCATGTTTTAAAATTATTAATTTGTCACCCATTTCCTCCAAATACAATTGAGGATCTTGCATTAGCCAAATATAAAAAAAACTGCCTGTTTTCAAATGTCACCAAAATGAAAGCTCCTTTCAAACAGATTCTGTAGATAGAAACCAGTACGTCCCACCCAGAACCACCTGTAGGCTTTTATGTGGGGCCATACCCCCCAAAACTAATACTTCTGGCCACGGGCCTGCCAGGGGGGGTGATGCATTGATTCCTTACTGCCAGGGGAGTTGATGCTCCATTCCTTACTGCAGCGCAGTGGAGGTGGTGTGTGGATTCCTTTCCACCAGTGGAGGTGATCCGTTGATTCCTTAATGTGAAGAAAGGGGATGCGTCGATCTCTGGACACACAGCCTCAATTCTTTACTGCTGGGCATATACTGGTAAAGAACAGGAACAATGCGTTGAAAGCCAATGGAGACACACCGCCGTGCGGAATGACGTCGTCCCGCTCCACAAATTAGGATGACTCAAACAAGCAGACGCACCGCAGCGGAGATACCGCCCAACCAGAGACGGCAGAAGCTCGACAGCAGGGTGCGAAACCAGAGTCCAAGTCACGACCGTCATGGACCCAGCTCTACACATCTTTCCGGTGCTGTACCTGCTACATCACCAGGAACTCATGGACCGCCGCAGACGCCGCCGCAGGTACGCAACAATACAAACACAACACACGTGCAGACACAGGGTCCAAATCCACATCAGACACCCTAGGGGGGACAGGGACACATCACAAGGGCACCCACACATCACCCACCTGCCACAAAGTCACCCCTCTGCCTCCTGGACACACAGCTACCGCCACCATGCAGCAATGTCCCGGTCACGTCACCGCAGCGGCGAACACAAGGGAATACATGCGCACAATGCAGAAGGTAGGGCCAGTGCCAGGCTTGGGCAGGGCACAAAGACCACAGGGCCTCACCTCCCCCCACCACACACTAGCACACCCGCTGAAGGCACATGCCATGTGCCCCTCCTGTGCACCCCATGCACAACAACAAGCCAGGTCAATACACACCCTGCACCACACAACAAACAATCATGGAGACAGACACTGCAGGAGTGGCTGCACAGGAACACATAACACACAGCACAGTAGCACAGGGCCAGGGAAACACACACACCACCACAACACCACTCTCAGGGAAATAAAAATGAGGACAAGCATCAAATGAACACATACAAGAAATTAACATCTAAATGGACACACAGCCTGCACAGTTACACATACATACCACAGACTGACACACAGACACATACACACCCCACATGCCAACAGCAATGGAGCACAACAAATAGTAAAGCCAAAGTGGGCTGCACACAAATGGAAGGCCATGGAGACACACAACAAGCATGTGTACATCACATCAACACAAGGAACAGAGAACAACACCCCCACACCATCAAAGCACACATGGCTGGCACAGTCAGTGAACTCAAACCACAGACAGCTCAATGCAACAACACAGGGAGAAATCAAGGCAAACCACATATAGGCACAAGGATGAAAGAAAGGCCCTGAAGTTAAACTGTGAACAGCTACACATCCATACAACCATTTCACAGGAGTACACCAGCAGCACAACACACAGGGCCCATCTACACACCTCAGGACTGACAAACACCAGTAGGAATCTACACACATACCCCCCTCACACCAGCAGCACACAACACCAGTGCCAAACACACTGAAGGCTGGCAATACTTGCCAGTCAATACACACACAAAAAACCACACACCCTGGGGTCAGCCACAAACATCACACACACACACACACACAGGGATGCCACCACAAATGTCGAAACAAATACAACAGACAAACACATAACCCAACAGAAATACACACAGAGCCACAACAACAACAACAGACATGCCCTGTGCAGCTAAACTGGGGAAAGGCAATGGGATCACAGACACAACAGGAGTGCACAACCTCATCACTCAGGAACAATGCACAGACAACATACTATAACACACACAAGAAGTGCACCAACACAGAACAACACAGCCACAACAAACAAACAACAGATGCACAGGCAGAACAATCACATAGCAAACACAGCAGGACATCAGGGGATGCACACCAGGCCATCACAAGGCAACATACACACACAGCACTGCATGCACAACAAGCTGTTTGTGCACAGCAAGCATACCAGCCACACACAGACATCGATGACAGAACAGCAACCCGCACAACACCATACAGCACAGCACAAAGACAACAGCACACCCAGGAAGTGAAGCAATAACACAGCCATCACACATGCATCCAACACAACACCCAACAGATGCACAAGTCTGGGACACAAAGGTGGAAACAACTTGACCAGAGAACTGGGCAGCACACACAGTTGAACTGCATAGGAGCAATCATGACTGACAAACAGCACCAGAACATCACACCTGACCCATTGGGGAAATGCCCTGAGTGACACATTGACCCTGGCCAAAGAACTGCACCACAAAGCAGTGTCACAAATGAAGTCATGGGGAGGCACACACACATATAAATCAAGGGGAACGCTGACACCAAAGTGAAGTGTACTGCATGTCAGTAGGGGACATGGCAGGATTGTACCATACACAAAGAGAGGGAGTGCAGACCCACAATGGGTAGGCAACTAAAGCACAGATAGGGGATGGAATGACAACACACACAGCATGCCACACTGGAGGCAAGAAGGCACCATGTGACAGCAATGCACGAGAAAACGCAACCACAATGGCAGTGTGGAGCAGCAGGTCTGCACAGTCTCCACAAACAGCAACAAGACACATGGATGTGCAACAAAACACAACACTGACTTGCCAGTAACACTCTCGACATACTCACAAGTGACAAAACCAACAAGTAGGGGTCATCCAGAACTGCAAGGACACACCAACACACTGCACAGTGCACAACATACAACTCACACATGGGCATCCAACCACATCCACAGGGATGAACAATCAAAACAACAGGCACACAACTCCTGGGTGACACGTGTACATTTGACAGTGCAGAAGCATGTACACCTCAACACTCCCCACAAGCTCACCCCCTCCACACTGCACACTACCTGGCCATCCAAGAACACAAATGGAAAGTAAGCCATGGGAATAGGATGACTGGCCATCACAAGATGACCACACACATACACCACTGGGCACATATAAAGGAAGAACACACATACATGATGACCCTGGCCAGCCTGCCTGCAATACTGTGTGCAGAAACCCACTCTGTGCTGGCAGTGCCCCCCAACCTGACATGTGTACAACATAGCCAACATGAACTAATTAAGTAAATGACTACTGCTATCCATTGTAAATTGACACCATTGCCCACACAAGTATCTGGGTCAAGAAGAACCGAAGACCCTGTCACCCCTGAATAAAAAGAGAGTAAGTGAGCCCAAAAATTGACTTTGTTGAAGTGGCACACAGAGCATGTGGCACAGTAAACCATTTACACACAGCAAAAGAACTTTATTCAGTAAGGACAGTGACAAAATAGACAACAGGATCAATTGTATATTGCACAGATAGGTACCATGAGAAGAGAAGATCAAGGCACAAGATGCAGAGCATGTCCATGAGAAGCTGCACAGGCAGGGGCAAAACAGAAAGGCTAGTGGCCAGTCCAAGGTGCACAGTGAGTCCATGAGAAACTGCACAGGCAGGGGGCACAAAGCAGTGAACAACAAGGCCAGTGGGCAGGACAAAGTGCAGAGCGAGTCCATGAGAAGCTGCACAGGCAGGGGCAAAACAGCAAGGCCAGTGGCCAGTCCGTGTTGCACAGTGAGTCCATGAGAAGCTGCACAGGCAGGGGGCACACAGCAGTGAACGACAAGGCCAGTGGGCAGGACAAAGTGCAGAGAGAGTCCATGAGAAGCAGCACAGGCAGGGGCAAAACGACAAGGCCAGTGGGCAGGACAAAGTGCAGAGTGAGTCCATGAGAAGCTGCACAGGCAGGGGGCACACAGCAGTGAAGGACAAGGCCAGTGGGCAAGACAAAGTGCAGAGTGAGTCCAAGAGAAGCTCCACAGGCAGGGGGCACACAGCAGTGAACGACAAGGTCAGTGGGCAGGACAAAGTGTAGAGTGAGTCCATGAGAAGCTGCACAGGCAGGCGGCACACAGCAGTGAACGGCAAGGCCAGTGGGCAGGACAAAGTGCAGAGTGAGTCCATGGGAAGCTGCACAGGCAGGGGCAAAACAACAAGGCCAGTGGGCAGGACAAAGTGCAGAGTGAGTCCATGAGAAGCTGCACAGGCAGGGGGCACACAGCTGTGAACGACAAGGCCAGTGGGCAGGACAAAGTGCAGAGTGAGTCCATGAGAAGCTGCACCGGCAGGGGGCACACAGCAGTGAACGACAAGGCCAGTGGGCAGGACAAAGTGCAGAGCGAGTCCATGAGAACCTGCACAGGGAATGTGTGCGACTGTACCATTCCATAGTCAGCAACACAGTCAGGGGGCAACAATGTGCAGTACAGGCCCACCTGTGTGAGAGACAGGTGTGTGAGGGTGACTACCACTCAGACTTGGCTGTCAGGCAGACTGGGAGCTGGCTGTGTCTTGGGGACTGTCGGGGCACTGGACCGGGGAGAGAGCGGAACAGCTGAGGTAGAGCTATCAGTGGCTTGGCAAGCCGGAGGGCTGCTTGGACCAGGTGGTGTAGTGGCACGTGAAGGTGGAGTCATGCAGACGGGAGACACGGTGTGGCTGGGAGATTGTGGAGGGGTGCCCTTCCACTTCTTGGGGATCCTAAATGGCTTGACTGACTGTGGATCAATGGGAAGTGGTGAGGGCACAACAGGCACACTCACCACCACAGCTGCAGCAGGTGCAGGCACTGGCAGCCCCTCTGGTTATGTGCTGGACCCAGCGGAACGCTTTGCCTGGCTTCGCTTCTGCCCCCCCCTTCCCCTGTTTACTAGATGTTACCCCTACAGTGCCCTCCGGCCTCTGCTTCACTGGGCTTGGAATGGGAGTTGAGGTGGTTGGTGATTCTGCCTTGGAGCCCTTCCTAGGTGTACCCTTGGCATGTACCACCTCCTTGGTGGGCACAGACACTGTATGCTTCTCTTTGCGCGATGCTTTAGGGGCAGGAGAGTCCTTGGATGGGGATACTACTGAGGCATGTGTGCCTGAGGTCTGCTGCTTTGCTTTTTGTCCACTGGTGTCGCCTAACGGGCTTTTCTCCCTGCGCTCTGGGGTGGCTTTGGTCTTCTGTGGCGATGGTGTCTGCGCCCGGGACCGCTTGGGTTGCTGCTGCTGTGCGCTTCGTGTGCTGTATCGTGACTTAGATGTATGTGGACCGTGGTCACTATCATCAGACGTGGCCACTGCCAGGAGGTTGGACAAAGGGACGGGAGCTGGACTGTGAGTATGTGCCTGTTGCAGGGCAGATGTCAATGTTGATGACAAAGCCTGGACTGTCCAGTGCAGCCCACCCACGTCTGAATGTATGCCCTCCATGAAAGCAACCACCTGGGCCAGTTTCTTGTTGTGGTCAGTGAAGGGATTGAGGAGAGCTGTCTGGCCTACACACAGCTGGCGCAAAGGGTCCACAGACTCAGCACTGATGGCAGCAGGGGGGATAGGGGCAGCTGTGCCAGGGGTGAAGGACACTCTTTCCCTCTTACTGAGGCAGACACAGGCAGCACCAGAGGAAGTGGCTGGGAGGGTGGGCACTGGCCGCTGTGTGGTGGAAGCCGATGCAGAGTCCCCGTTCCCTGTGCCCTCCAACATGGATGCATCCCCACTGGCATCGGATGATGTGGTGCTTTGCGTTTCAGGCTGGGTTTCCTCCAGCAGACTCCTGTCCCCCTCTGAGGCGCTGGTGACATCTGTGTCACTGGGCTCCTGTGCAGCTGTTGTGCTAGTTTCACCCCCACTGGTGTCCGTCTCCTGTCCCTCCATGACCACAGGTGATGCTGCATGAGAGAGAGAGATGTAGGGTCAGTGACTGTTGGAAGGCGGACCCCGAGGAGTCGGTGAGACCACCAAGGGGGGCCCTCGCACTGTACGAAGTAGCCGAGCGCTGCCGAGAAGTCTCCTGAGAGATCCTTCTCCTATCACGTACTAGCACAGTAACACCACCACACCGGACTCAAGGAGGTTGTCTCAAGACAAGCAATTCTTTATCATCAATAAAAGGTTACGAGTTCAATATTTACACGAAGGGATCGAGGGATCCACCAAAAGTCTCAATGTCTCTTTGGAAGGGTAGGGGTAGCGGGACAGTCTTTGGCAGGAATGTGGTACGAGGGTACCTGGGGCCCAGTTCTTATCCTCAAGCTGGAGGACCTCCGATCTCGGAGGGGTCGAGCCGCGACGGCGTCAGCAGGGCTCTGGCGTACAGTTCGTGGAGAGCCGCGATTCAATCAGCAGGGCTCTCAAGATGGTTTCTGCTCAGCTCGAGCCGCGACGTCGTCAGCAGGGCTCCGAGGAAGGTCTCAGCGAGGTGGGGCCGCGACGGCGTCTGCAGGGCTCCGATGTTCCAGGTGGTTCAGGAAAGGTTCACAAGAGGGAGCCGCGACGCAGTCAGCAGGGCTCGTGATGGTTCCGACAAGAGTTCTTCTCCGTAGGGTCAGCCGCGATTCGATCAGCAGGGCTCTCGACTCCGGGATACAACTGCCGAGCTGTGGTGGGGTCGCCCCAGATATAGGTCTGGAGCCCTTTGATGTCCGGACCCTTGCGCCCGAGGGGGCGGAGTGGCCGGGTGGAGGTGGCCAGACGCCCAGCAGGAGAGGCGCCAGGCCCATGGGAGTTTGCAGGGCGATCACACCTCGAGAGGGGAGGACAGTTGGGGGTCCCAACGATACCGTCCTCCGCCGGGGGCGATGAATGGTTCCTGCGGCACCCCCTGGCCAGTCCGTGGTGCCTCGAGGTCGGGGCTTCGCTGGGGTCGAGGCCGGGTTGAGCGGGGTCGCGCCGGCTGGTGTACGGGGTGACGTAGATGCCAACAAGATGGCGGAGCCATGAGGAGCATGCGACCACGTGCAGTTCCAGGTGAAGGGCCTTGGAGCAGTTCAGACGGATGGCCCGTGAAGGCCGGGGCGGGGAACGGCCACAGTCCAGGGGGGTTAAGGACCACGCCACGAGGCCGGGTCCAACAGGCGTCCCCCCCAGCCGAAGGCATGGAGAGTCACCCATCTCCTTGGGGATTCTCCTCGTCAAGGCGGAAGAAGCGGGACAGGCCGTCGGCGTTGGCGTGGTCATTGCCGGGCCGGTGTTCGACGTCAAAGTCCATCCCTTGTAGCGAGATGGACCATCGCAGCAGTTTGGGGTTCTCGCCCCGCATTCGCATTAACCATTGCAAGGGCCGGTGGTCGGTCTGGACCCGGAAGTGGGCGCCAACGAGGTAGGGCCGGAGCTTCTTGAGGGCCCACACCACAGCGAAGGCCTCGCGCTCAATAGTGCTCCAGCGTTGCTCCCGGGCCAGTAGTCGCCGGCTGATGAAGGCCACTGGTCGGTCGAGCCCCTTTTCGTCAGTTTGGGAGAGAACGGCCCCGATCCCATACTCGGAGGCGTCCGTCTGTACCACGAACTCCTTCTGGTAGTCCGGGGCCTGCAGCACCGGCGCAGTACACATGGCCGTTTTGAGGGTGTCGAAGGCTGTTTGGCAGCGGGGTGTCCAGTGTACCTTCTTGGGCTGCTTTTTGGACGTTAACTCTGTGAGGGGGCCGACAATGCTCCCATAGTCCCGGATAAACCGTCGGTAGTATCCGGTGAGGCCCAGGAAGGCCCGGACAGCGGTCTGGGTAGTGGGGGGTTCCCAGGTCTGGATGGCATCTATCTTTGCTTGGAGGGGGGCCACCTGCCCGCTCCCCACTTGATGGCCCAGGTAGGTCACGGATCCGTGGCCGATTTGGCATTTGCTGGCCTTGATTGTGAGCCCGGCCCGCTGGAGGGCGGCCAGGACGGCCTTTAGGTGGAGGAGGTGCTCGGCCCAGTGGTTGCTGTACACGGCAATGTCATCTAAGTAGGCCGCGCTGAAGGCCTCAAGCCCGGCCAAAACTTTGTTCACCAGTCGCTGGAAGGTGGCCGGGGCGTTCTTCATTCCGAAGGGCATCACCCGAAAGTGGTAATGCCCATCCGGAGTCGAAAAGGCGGATCTTTCTTGGGCGCCGGGGGTGAGCTGAATTTGCCAGTACCCGGCGGTGAGGTCCAGCGTGCTCAGGTAGCGAGCGGCCCCTAGGCGGTCGATGAGTTCGTCGGCCCGGGGTATCGGGTGTGCGTCCGTCTTGGTTACTACATTCAGGGCTCGGTAGTCCACGCAGAATCGCAACTCCGGGGGGTGGCCGGGAGCTGCGGCCTTGGGCACCAGGACGACAGGGCTGGCCCACGGGCTGTCGGAAGGCTCGATGACCCCCAGGGCCAGCATCTTTGCTACTTCGGCCTGGATGCAGGCCCGCACTCGGTCAGGCACCCGGTAGGCTCTGTGTCGTATGGGGGGGTTCTCCCCGGTGTCGACGTCGTGGACGCACCAGTGGGTCACCCCCGGGGTGAGAGAGAAGAGGGCTGCGTAGTCCCGCAGTAATCGCTGGCAGTCGTTGCGCTGCTCCGGGGTCAGGGACGAGGCGAGTTGGACCCCTTCGATCGATCCATCGTGAATGTCGGCTTGCAAGAGGTCGGGCAGGGGCTCGGAGTCGTCCTCGCCCCCCTCGTCGGTCGCCAGCAGCAGGCTCAGTTCGGTCCGGGCGAAGTGGGGTTTTAGCCTGTTAGCCTGTAGGACCCGGAGGGGGTTCCGGGGGGACTCCAGATCGACCAAGTAGGTGACGGGACTTTTCTTCTCCACCACCTTGAAGGGCCCGGTCCACTTGTCCTGGAGGGCGCCGGGTTCGACCGGGGCCATGACCCATACTTTCTGACCTGGCTCGAATTCTACAGTAGAAGTGTTGCGATCGTACCACCGCTTCATGTCCTCCTGGCTGGCCTCGAGGTTGGCTTCGGCGAGGGCTCGGAACTTGCGGGTCTGGTTTCGGAGGGTCAGGAGGTATCGGTAGACGTCAGGAGGGGCGCCTCGGGGCTTCATCTCCCAGCCCTCCTTGACCAGACTGAGCGGTCCGCGGACCGGGTGTCCATACAATAGTTCAAACGGGCTGAACCCCAGGGACTTCTGCGGGACCTCCCGGTAGGCGAACAGGAGGCAGGGCAGCAGGACATCCCATTTCCGCCTGAGTGGTTCTTCCAGGCCCTGGATCATCCCTTTCAATGTTCGGTTGAATCGCTCAACCAGTCCGTTCCCCTGAGGGTGATATGGGGTCGTGAACTTGTATGTGACCCCGCACTGTTGCCACAGGGACCGCATGTACCTGGAGATAAAGTTCGTGCCGTGGTCGCTCACCACTTCGCTGGGGAATCCCACTCGGGAGAAGATCCCCATCAAGGCCCGGCCTACCACAGGGGCCGTTATGGTTCTGAGCGGGACCGCCTCCGGGTACCTGGTGGCGTGGTCCACGAGGACCAGGATGAAGCGGTGGCCCAGGGCGGTTTGGGGGTCCAGGGGTCCCACAATGTCGATTCCGACCCGTTCAAACGGGGTGCTGACGGCGGGAAAGGGCTGGAGGGGGGCCTTGACCCGACCCCCCGTCTTTCCGCTGGCTTGGCAGGTCTGGCAGGACCGGCAGTGGTTGTCCACATCTCTCCGCATCCGGGGCCAGTAGAAGTGGGTCACCAGATGACTGTACGTTTTGTCTTGCCCCAAGTGTCCGGCGAGGGGCACATCATGGGCCAGGTTGAGAAGAAACTCCCGGAAGCGGAGGGGGACCACCAACACGCGGCTGGCCCCGAGTTCTGCTACTTTCTGTTCACTGTACAACAGGCCCTCGGCCCAGTAGATCCAGTGGGTGCCGGTCTGGTCACCGTTGGCTTGCGCGGTCGCCTGCTGCCGGACCCCTTCGAGAGAGGGACAGGACTGTTGCTCTTGCTGGAACTGCTCTCGGGTGGGGCCCCCTTCGTGTTGCCATTGCGTCAGCTCTGGTAGGGCGCTCGGAGAAGTCATCTCTTCGGGGGAGGATTCACTGGACCCAGGGTCGGTGTCCGCCTCCTCCTCGCTGCTGGCGGGAGGGGGTGTGAGCCCCTCGGGTCGGGCGGTCCCGGAGGTCGAGGATGAGCGGGGGGCCTGGGCGGTCATGGACCGGGTGATGGCGCAGGCCCAATCAGCCAGTCCCAACATTCGGAGGTGCTCTCGTCGTTCTACTTGAGCCCAGGGGGAACTCTCCAAGTCGTTCCCCAGGAGGCAGTCGACCGGGGCGTCGTCGCGCACTGTCACCTTCAGCAGGCCCGTCACCCCTCCCCACTCGAAGGGGACCAGGGCCATCTGGCATAGGCTTTCACTGTTGTCGGCCGTCCGGACAGGGCACAGCACATTCGGTAGAATCTGTTCAGGGGTCACCAGGTGGCAGCGGACAGCGGTGATACTGGCGCCGGTGTCGCGAAGGGCTTCGGCCCGTTGTCCGTTGACCGTGACCTGCTGCCGGTACTTCTGGGTGTTGGTTGGGATGGGGGTGCAGGGTACCATCTCCCGGCTACCCAGGCAGACCAGGGACATGGCTGCCGGCTCCCACTCAGTGTTTTCTCGGTCGAGGGCCTCTTCTTCCTCTTCTCCTCCCCCCAAGGCGGCGGCTGTCAGCTGCCGGGGCGGGGGCCCGCCGGCCCCGTTTCTTCGGTTCAGAGGGCAGGCCGGGTCGCTGGCAAAGTGTCCGGTTTGTTGGCAGCCATAGCAGGTCACTGGTGGCCGTGGTCCGGGTCGGGCCGGGCCCACCCTTCGTGCTAGGCTCGGGGAGAGATGTGGCTGCGGTGGCCCTCGAGGGGGGCTCCTGGGGGCCCCAGCGGGAGGGTCTCGGTTCCTGTTCGGCCCTCCCCCCCCACCGCGCTGGCGTGGGGGTCCGTTGGGGTTCCTCTGGTACTCCCCCATTGAGCTCCGGGGGACCCGGGAGTTGACCCATCGATCGGCCTCGACGGCCAGTTTCCGCGGGTCGGTCATTTTGCTGTCGAGGAGGTGCTGTCTCAGCTCCACGAAGCAATTGTTGGAAAGATGTTCCCACACGATGAGGTCGACCAGCTGCCCGTAGGTGGTTACTTTGCTGCCTTTGATCCACCCTTCTAGGGCCCGACTAAAAAAGTCCACATATTCCACCCATGTGGTACCCGTGATTTTCTTGCAGTCTCGGAACCGCTGGCGGTACATCTCCGCTGTTAGCCCGTAGCGGGTGAGCAGGGCCTCCTTCATGTGATCGTAGGAGGTCATCACTTCCTCCGGTAGCTGGAGCAGCGTGTCCCGCCCTTCACTCAGGAATCGCCCCCACAGGCCTGCGCCCCAGTCTTTTCGGGGCACTCGATGGGAGGTCATGGCCACCTCATAGGCCTTGAACCATTGTTGGATATCGTCATTTTTGTAATACTCCTTGACGACCTCCTTCGGGATATGTACTTTGGCCTCGGCAGGCGGTAGAGTGTCTCTCGTACTGGGGGTGTTGGTCCCTCCGTTCTTGGCCTTGATCTCGAGCTCCTTGAGGCTGCGCTCGTGCTCAAGGGTGAGCTTCTTTTCCTCCAACTCCCGGTGTCGTCTCTTCTCTTCTATCTCTTCTTGAAGGCGTAGCTGCTCGAGGGCCAGTTTCTTTTCTGCCAGCTGGAGTTCGCCGTCCAGTCGCAGTCGGGCGAGCTCTAGCTCGTGGCTCCGGACCTTTTCCCGCTCTCGTATTTCTTCTTCGGAGAGGCCGGTTTCTAGGCTCTTTCGTCCTCCGGTTGCCGGGGTCAGTGCGGTTGCTGTGGTCTCCGTCAGGGGCAAGGGCCCTTCTTCCTGGGAGGGGCCTGCCCTGGCCTCCAGCCATGTCCTCAGAGCTTTCTGCATCTCTTCCTTGGTACCGAGGCTGGTGGTTGCAATGCCTTTGTCTCTGCAGAACTGTTTTAATTCTTTGTGCGTATATTCTTCCAGCCGTTCGGGCTGGAACTCCATTGTCGCGTTGTTTTCCTGGCTGCTCATGATGCTATTCGTTTGGATGGGTAGCTAGTGGGTACTGGCTGGTACGTACTGCGTTCGGCTCGGATCCCGTCGCTGGCCACCAAATGTTGGAAGGCGGACCCCGAGGAGTCGGTGAGACCACCAAGGGGGGCCCTCGCACTGCACGAAGTAGCCGAGCGCTGCCGAGAAGTCTCCTGAGAGATCCTTCTCCTATCACGTACTAGCACAGTAACACCACCACACCGGACTCAAGGAGGTTGTCTCAAGACAAGCAATTCTTTATCATCAATAAAAGGTTACGAGTTCAATATTTACACGAAGGGATCGAGGGATCCACCAAAAGTCTCAATGTCTCTTTGGAAGGGTAGGGGTAGCGGGACAGTCTTTGGCAGGAATGTGGTACGAGGGTACCTGGGGCCCAGTTCTTATCCTCAAGCTGGAGGACCTCCGATCTCGGAGGGGTCGAGCCGCGACGGCGTCAGCAGGGCTCTGGCGTACAGTTCGTGGAGAGCCGCGATTCAATCAGCAGGGCTCTCAAGATGGTTTCTGCTCAGCTCGAGCCGCGACGTCGTCAGCAGGGCTCCGAGGAAGGTCTCAGCGAGGTGGGGCCGCGACGGCGTCTGCAGGGCTCCGATGTTCCAGGTGGTTCAGGAAAGGTTCACAAGAGGGAGCCGCGACGCAGTCAGCAGGGCTCGTGATGGTTCCGACAAGAGTTCTTCTCCGTAGGGTCAGCCGCGATTCGATCAGCAGGGCTCTCGACTCCGGGATACAACTGCCGAGCTGTGGTGGGGTCGCCCCAGATATAGGTCTGGAGCCCTTTGATGTCCGGACCCTTGCGCCCGAGGGGGCGGAGTGGCCGGGTGGAGGTGGCCAGACGCCCAGCAGGAGAGGCGCCAGGCCCATGGGAGTTTGCAGGGCGATCACACCTCGAGAGGGGAGGACAGTTGGGGGTCCCAACGATACCGTCCTCCGCCGGGGGCGATGAATGGTTCCTGCGGCACCCCCTGGCCAGTCCGTGGTGCCTCGAGGTCGGGGCTTCGCTGGGGTCGAGGCCGGGTTGAGCGGGGTCGCGCCGGCTGGTGTACGGGGTGACGTAGATGCCAACAAGATGGCGGAGCCATGAGGAGCATGCGACCACGTGCAGTTCCAGGTGAAGGGCCTTGGAGCAGTTCAGACGGATGGCCCGTGAAGGCCGGGGCGGGGAACGGCCACAGTCCAGGGGGGTTAAGGACCACGCCACGAGGCCGGGTCCAACAGTGACAGCAACAGAACAAACATATGCAAGCAATGCACCACAAAAGATGACCAAATCAACATGTTGCACACCACCCTGTGCAATCACATCGTGCCAACTCACTATATTGACTCAAGCAGTGCGTGGAAACTGGAAACTCAGGCATGAGTGAGCCATGTGATGACCACACAGCACAACACCCTGCTTGTGGCTCTGTTCAAACAGACACACAACTAACTCTGAGCACACCTAGGGACATGATGGGGGCCCACTACTTGTTGCCAATGACAGATCTGGATGGAACAGGAGGGGACAACACAGACCCAGACTACAACATGACAGTCCCCAATGTACATTAGCCCATGCCACCCACCATGTCGTACCTTGGGGGCAATAGAATGGTGCACATTGTTGTCAGATGTGAAGGTCTCCCCAATCTGGGTGCATGCAATGGACGCATTGATGAACGCAAGGTCAGATCGTGCACACTGCCGTTCCCTCACATGGGATTCCCAAGACTACCCCAATGCAGAAGAAACCTGAAGAGCACAACTCAGAATGTAATGTGAAGGCACAGCTTCCAAATCAACTTTGTAAGTGCAGGTAGGGCAAATGCATGCCACCGGCACCCAGGCCAGCAGCCACTTACATGCCCCAGCATCACACCACCAACATCACATAGGCCAGCGCTGGCACAGGCTCTGTACACATGCAGCCACTTCCAGCCAAAGTCAGACTCCCCAAATGCTCACCCCTGGCTTGCTGCTGATGCTCCTTCAAATGTGCATCCAGCTCAGGCTGTGTCACCGCCAAGATGTGCACCATTAGTGGTGTCATGCTGCGTCGTGCCAAACGCCCAGTGCGAGGAAGCAGCCCCAAGGTCATCTCTGCCACATTCTTTGCCAGCCGGCTGATGTAGTCCCATCTCTTGTGGCAGTGGTTGCACCATCGGTTTGAGACCCCCAGAACTCGCACCTTCACTGCAATGGCCCTCCACACGGCCTTACGCTGGTGTACCTTGAGCTGCAGGCATGGGAGACAAGAGGGGGAAATGATCAGTGACAGTGTCATGTACCGACATCTATCAGTATAGCAGCAAGATACAAAATCATCACATATCCAACGATATGTCAATCAGAGACTATAGTACAGCTCACATGGGACACCTGCATGGGAAAAGCTGATGTTAAAGCATGCAGGTGTGAGGGGGAACACGGTCCCTGCACATCTCACGCACATGCAGAATGCCAGCACTGAAACACCTATGTAGCCTGCCCACATCTCCAGTCCACTGTTGGCTTGAGCAACACATTCATCACATGTCAACCTGTGTTTGGGGGTGGACTCACTGTGTCCAAGACTGCGCAGCCATCAATGTCCCTGTCCTGTGAATAGATGAATGTGTCATGGTGGTCACATTGAGGGACATGATCTCACAAACACAGAATGCCATTCACAAGGGCAGTTGTGTGCAATATACAGTGCTGAGATGGCCCATAGCTGGAGTGCAATGTGAAAAGACTGATGTCATACTCTGTAAGTTAAGTGAGGTGTCCTTGTCTTTGTAGGCGGGTACTGTGCAGGCCAGCTGGGCTCACACTGAGATGGACTACAGGGGCAACCACAGCCATTCAGCCAAGCAATCACTGTCCTGACTACAGCATGAACAACCTCCTGTGTCACTGTATGGCTGACAACACAACGCGGGTCACTCATACATACATGTGCAGGGAGGGAAAGCTGTGGCATTGGGTACACTCACCCTCCCACTGGAGACAGCATGTCAGGCAGTGCATGACACTACCCCACACTCTCAGGCACATACTGCATCAGTCCAACTAAATGTGTGGCCCCCCTGCCCTACCCCACCACTGTCAAAGACTTGCCACGACATTTGAGGCACCATATTGCCTTGGATGCTGTGTGAGCACCTCGTCCACCAGTACCTCCAGCTCCTTGCTCGTGAAGGGACTGGCACGGATCTTCTCTGTCCTTGCCATCACTGTGGACATGAGACAATAGTGGCGGAATTGGTTGGTGAGGGCTCTCTGGCAGCAGTCCCTGGAGACAGCAGCAGGTGAGGGGTCTCAGGCAGCAGTACCTGGAGGCAGCAGCAGGTGAGGGGCCTCTGGCAGCAGTCCCTGGAAGAAGCAGTAGGTGAGGGGTCACAGGCAGCAGTCCCTGGAGGCAGCAGCAGGTGAGGGGTCTCAGGCAGCAGTCCCTGGAGGCTGCAGCAAGTGAGGGGTCTCTGGCAGCAGGCTCTGGGAGCAGTGGAAATGTGAGGCTCACTCCCACACATATATAGCCCTCTGGGGTCGTTTCAAAGGCACCAAGCTGCAGCAATTGGTGGTCCAGGTCTGCCTCTTTCAAATGCAGCCAATATCTGCCTCCACGGTGGCGGAGCTCACCTACCGCGATCTTCAAGATTGCATCATGCCACCGCAATCATGGCTCCCATTGGCTGTAAGGGCATGCTCCATGGCAGTGACACAACACTGGGGCCCGGGGTGCACTACCGCGATGGTGCATCTTTCAAATGCAGCCAATGTCCGCCTCTGCAGTGGCAGAGCACACCTACCGCGATCTTCAAAATGTCACCATACCACCGCCATCGAGCTTCGCATTGGCTCTAGGGCAAGCTCCATGGCGGTGACACACCGCAGGGGCCCGGTGTGCGCTACTGCGATTTTAGCGGCGGAGCATGCCAACCGCCATTTCCCCATGTCTCTATGCCTATCAGTACCGGACTGGTGTGAATGGGGGTGCTGGTGACACACCGCTGGGGCCAGGCGGTAGCTACCGTGATATGGGTGGCGGAGCATGCAAACCGCCATTTCTCCATGTCTCCATGCCTATCACTACCGCACTTGTGGGAATGGGGGTGCTAGTGACACACCGCCGGGGCCAGGCGGTAACTACCGTGATATGGGTGCCATACATTGACACGAGGCACCGCGATTTAGGCGGTGGAGCATGCCAACCACCATTTCCCCATGTCTCCATGCCTATCACTACCGCACTTGTGTGAATGGGGGTGCTGGTGACACACCGCTGGGGCCAGGCGGTAGCTACCATGATATGGGTGGCAGAGCATGCTAACCACCATCTCCCCATGTCTCCATGCCTATCACTACCGCACTTGTGTGAATGGGGGTGCTGGTGACACACCGCCGGGGCCAGGCAGTAGCTACTGCGATATGGATGCCATACATTGCCACGAGGCACTGCGATTTAGGCAGCGGAGCATGCCAACTGCCATTTCCCCATGTCTCCATGCCTATCACTACCACACTTGTGTGAATGGGGGTGCTGGTGACACACCGCCGGGGCCAGTCGGTAGCTTCGCGATATGGGTGGCGGAGCATGCCAACCGCCATCTCCCCATCTCTCCATGCCTATCGCTACTGCACTTGTGTGAATGGAGGTGCTGGTGACACACCGCCGGGGCCAGGCGGTAGCTACCGCGATATGGGTGGCGGAGCATGCCAACCGCCATCTCTCCATGTCTCTATGCCTATCACTACTACACTTGTGTGAATGGGGGTGCTGTTGACACACCGCCGGGGCCAGGCGGTAGCTACTGCGATTTGGGTGCAATACAATCGCAATGGCCATGTGTCAAACATCAACAGGGCACAGTGCCAACATGGTCAATGGAACATCATCGTGCACATGATGCCAATGTTCCATTTACTCCACTGATGGCTACACATGCCATGTTTGTGTGTGTTTCATAGATTGGCCAGTACCCACTCACATGTCACTTATGGATTTGATGTTGGTGTAGGCAGGACAGTGTTGTTCTGGACTCTACAATGTGTACACATGTCAATGTGTTGAGATGCAGTGACAATCACAGCGATGCTCGTCTCAATGAATGATGAACTGTGTTGCACTGCCTCTCATGTCTGCTCATGCACACATTCGTCATTTCAGCGCCGACTGTGGTCATTGTATGGTGGATGTGTGCCAGGTTGTAATGATGCATTGAGGTGTGACAGGTACAGCAGCTAGGTATGAGACAGTGGGTTTCATTAGTTACACATATGCTGGATGCTATACTACCAGGCGTGCCCATTTGAAATGTGGCCGTATCCCTATGTGCATTCACATTGACCAAGTTGGTGTTTGAGGTACTTGTCTTGTGTAAGTTGACAGGTGTGGCCTTTGTGTACATGAAGGTGTCCCTACATGTGAGCTGGTCTGTTAGTCAAGATTGATGTCAGTCATTGTTGTCATTGTGTCATCCAGAACGTGATGTGCTGTGCACATCTCATGATGTGTTGCATTGACATGTGTTCACTATCATCTCCAATAGGAGGAGGCCAAATTTGATTCGTCACTTGACGGTGCTGGAGGACATGGAGGATGTTGCGATCATACGGAACTGCCGCCTGGACAGAGCCACCCTGAAAACCCTTTGTGATCTGTTGGAGCCCCACCTGCAGCCTCGCAGGACATATCCAACAGCTTTCACCCCTACTTATAAGCTGATGGTGGCCCTGCATTTTTTTGCCACTTGATCGTTCCAAGAGACAGTGGCCAGCGCTGGTGGGATGTCACAATCGATGTTCAGCATGGTGCTGAGTGATGTATTGTCTGCCATGATGCTATACAAGAACAGATACATCCATTTCCCCAGGGGTGCTCAATTGCCAGCTGTGAAGGGAGAAATCTATCCCCTTGGATACATCCCCAATGTTGTTCGTGCCATTGATTGCACCCATGTCGGGCTTGTGCCACCACAGGCAAGTGAGCACATTTACTGCAATCGCAAGCATTATCACTTCATCAATGTGCAGGTGGTGTGCTTGGCAGATATGACCATCTCCCACGTGTGTGCCAAATTCCCAGGCCCGGCCCATGACTCCTACATCCTGCAGAACAGCATTGTGCCCCAGCTGATAGCTAATCTGCTTCCTGAGCGTGCATGGATTGTGGGTGAGTATGCCTAGTCGTGGGGCATGCTGGGTGTGTGACCTGCTGCCCTCAGCCTCTGCGACATTGCAATGTCTATTTGTGTTTGTCATACCTAGGTGACTCTGCATATCCCAACTGTCCCTGGTTGCTGAGCCCACTGTGGAATCTCATGAACCCGGCTGAAGTCCGCTACAATGAGGCCCATGGGAGGACACGTCGTGTGGTGGAGCGTACTTTTGGTATGCTCAAGTCACGTTTCTGCTGCCTGGACAAGACCGGAGGTGCACTGGCATACTCGCCCAGGAAGGTGTGTCAGATTGTAGTGCATGCTGCATGCTCCACAACCTAGCCATTCGCAAGGGGATTCCCCTGCTCCTGGATGATGGGGAGGACCAAAGGCCCCAGCCTGCAAACCAAGCCATGTCCAGTGATGAGGACAGTGGAGAGGAGGAAGGTGTTTACCTGCGTGAACAGCTCATCACCCACTACTTCACTAGAAGGTGGGTGTCAATGTGCAACATACCCATTATCTGCTGATATTGCTGTTGTCGTGAAGGAGCATGTGAGAATTGTAGCAGCAGCCAGTTGTAGACTCAGCGGTGTTTGGCAATGTTTCTGGGACAGGTCATTTGGGAACATCTACAGGACGTGTATGTCGACACTTGTTGGCCATTGTGACATGTGCATGTTGGGTTATCCTGATGGTAGGGGTTGTGTGATGTCTGTGATGCCACACCCAGACCAGTGAAAGTAGTTCTGTTGTGTTTCACTAGGTGCCTTCGACTTCTCCTTGCCTACATACAGCCCACTCTCCTGGTACATTGTGATCATGTTAAAGACTGTACATCCTGCAATAAAGACAGAGCAGACACGACAACATGTGTGTAAGGGTATTTTATTTGCAATAGTGAGATGCGAGGGGGGTGTACATTTCCATTGGGGGTGGGGTAGAGCAGTGAGTTGACAGTTGTGGTAGGTGATATAATCGAGTAGTCACCACATTGATGTGGTGATCCAGTCCGACAGACAGATGCCATTCACAAGGCAGTGTGGGGAAGGACAGTCCAAAAAGTCAATGCAGTGGTGGAGAGGGTTGCCATCATGGCTGGCTCCATGACTGGCGTGTGGCAGGTGCTTTGCCTCCAGATACTCCCAGGGTCTTCTTGGGACGATTGAGAATTACAGTGACTTGTTGCCATCTAGGGCCTGGCACAACATGTGTTTAATTGAGAACTCATTGTTTATTTGTCTGACCTGGCAGACGTCACATCTGGCCATGGACTGGCCATTGTCATCTCCTGCATACCTTTGTCCTGTCATGTGCATATCTTGATTTGTACCACCACACATGCTTTCATAGTTTTCGAATGGTTCTTGTTGCACTTGCCCCATGGCGATGCACATGTTAATAGGTGCTGTGCATGATTTGAAGAACCAGAACGTTTTGGGCCTGGCGGCACTGGGTACGCCTTAATCTCCGGGGTTCTCCTGCTCAGCTACACAGAGACACGGGACACTCTGTTAGGCATTAGAAGATCGGATTTATTAGCTGCAGCTAGTACAGTTATCCCAGAAGTACACAAGGTAGGTTCTCAGGAGACTGCCACTTCACTCCGTGGCGCACAATCTTATATACCACATATGTGAAATATACATTGACCAAATACACACCCAGAACATATAAGAAAGAGCCAATAAGAAAAGTTGGAAAACAGGACAGAACCAATAGAAAAGGTTTGAAAACAAAGTATCAGATGACTCGAAGAAACCTCTCCTCCAACTGTGTTTGTCACCCCTCCCTCGAACTAATTCATTAACAGATCCGCAACTAACTTGCAGGTGGTGAGAAACGTTTGTGTGTGTCGGAGGACAGTTGTGAAACGAGAGAATGCTAGCAGAGGACAGTGAAGGCCAGACGATAAGATAAAGTCAGAAGAGAATAGTGTGAACCAACAGATAGTTGAGACGGGGATTAGAAAAACCAGACAGGGATTAGTGTACTCGGCCAATCCTAACACCAGCTTTGCAAATAGAGGCAGAAGGCTTATTTTGACACGAAGATGCAGAAAAAGCAGAATAGACTTGGTTCGCCGTGCTGCCTGAGTGAGGGCAACACAAAAATGGCGGCGGAGCACAAAATGGCGGGTCGATTCGATCACGATCGAAAATAAAATTTTCTCAGACCCTCCTTTTGCCAGAACTCGGACAAGATGGACTCATGTTAATCTGAGTCAATGTCGATGGCCATGAGGTCATCGAGCTGTTGCTGTAACATCATTCTTATGTTCTCTGCTCTTTGTGATTTGGGTTTAGGGTTGCACATAGTAGCACAAAGGTCGCAGATGGCGGGACCACAGTGCACACAAAGGCAACAAGAGAAAATAATGGTCAAAACTATTCCAAGGAATGTCAGCGCTTTCCAACCCCATTTGGACAGTAGTCCCCAAAACCACTCCGAAAATGACCAATCTCCTTCGTCTTGATGAATCGACTCAGAGATTATATGCAACTTAGAAATAGCTTGGTATACTGTTGGAGCGTCATTAGGTATGAAAATACAGCAACTTAACCCGATCAATTTGCACACTCCACCACGATCCGCAAGAACAAAATCTAAGGCAACTCGGTTTTGTAAGGTCATAAGACGATCCGCCTGTAGTTCTGCCGTGATATTACTTATGGCTCCTACAGTGATGTCTATTGTGGTTTCTACGACACGAACCAGTTGCCTTATATTTCTGCTGTTGGCCATTGGACCCCAAAAAGGAAGAAATCCTTTGAGGAAATCTCCTCCCTTTTGTCCTGCTGTGTCTTTTGAACCAATAATCCCTCAGCCATATCTGTTTCGATGATAGTTTGCAGAAGCGGTGTATGTAGGGGGAAGAAGGAAAGCTATATAGCAGGTACCAGAAAAACCCGTTGGAAACCACGTGTAAGCCCTATTGTGGCAGATAAAATACGTGCCTTGAGATGGCGCTAGAGGAGGCGAGTTCTGAGAGGAGTAGACGTATGTGTGGGAACAGTTGTTTCTTTGTATGGTGTCAGAAGACCGACCATTCATTTGTAGACAGAAATTTCCCTGATGAGGAATAGTCCAAATTGGTGGAGATTTTCTTTGTTTGACCTTATCACAAAGGCTAGTGACAAAATGGGTGACGTTCCAGTTTGTATATGCTTTTCTTTCGTCAACGGAAATCTTACTATTTTCCATGATTTTAGCCATAGCTACCATTCCCTTTATCAATGAGCTATGACTAAAATCTGGACCACCAATATATGAACTAACGGATCGTTTGAATTTGCTTTGGTAGGCATTGGAGAAGATGACAAAATAAGCCCAAGCAGAACCCTCATAAGTCCACACACCCAACAGTCAGTTGTATTGACCACTAACTGGTGTTGATGTAATAACTGGACAAAGGAATTGTTATAATATTCAGTTCTTCTAATGAGTTCATGTTGAGGAAGGGTATGAAATAGATGTGGAGAGACAGTAGAAGAAGACGAAGAGGAAGAAGGAGAGACAACTTTTGCTGCAGAGCATAAATAATCCAACTTATAAACGCCAAAAGGATATATAATAATATAATAATACATAAGGTTATACTAAAACGACTGTACATTAATCTATAGGATTCTTTCTTCATTTCATCTTTTCTCTCTCTTTTGCCTAGTGTAGTTTCCATCTTTCTAAATGGATGCTCACGGCAATCTTCCTCGATCACTTAATTATGATTATCTGCCGTCCTAGGACACTGCAAGTCCTGCAGGCCTATTGCCACTACTCAGGTCACAATCAAGACTCCTACCATGACCCTGCAACCGGGATAGAATACTACACAGGAGAGAGAAAAATCTTAAGTGTTCTTTGGTCTCGGTCTCAGATTATAATGTTCTTTATCGGGTACGGTTTGGTCTCGGAAAAATGCTCGTGGATTTGTCGTATCCAAGCGACGATGTGGTGTTATCGCTTCCTGCAGAATGTCGCCGTCCTCTTTCTCAGACAGTGTTCCATTCAGGCGTGCATCGCTAAAAGGTACGAATCGTGGAACCTTCTCACTCTCAGAGTCAACAATGCCCCTACGCACCCATTGATCGAAGGGTAGAGGCCAAGGCACTTTCTTACAATGCACGCCGTGAATCCAATTCTTCTTTCCTTCGACTTTGACTGCTGTTCTCGTTGTTAAAAGTACTAAACGAGGCTCTCTCCAACTGGGCTCCAAATTTCTCGTCCTTTGGAAATTCTTTGTACAGACCCAGTCACCTGGTCGGATGGAATGACCTGGATCTGTGGAAGCCTCTGGTAAAGCACTCTGAACCTGTTGATGGAGAACACGCAATTTAGTTGTAAGTTCATGCAAGTAGTCAATCAACATTGGATATGGCAAGTCTGAGTATTTCTTAGGGCGAGGGACTCCCCATACATTAGCTGGGCGCCCAAAGACCACTTTGTAAGGGCTAAGTCCCAAACGAGAGTGCACAGCAGTTCTGGTGGACAGGAGAGCCAGTGGCAAAGCATCGGGCCAATTAAGTCCTGTACTAGCTTGGACTTTTGCTAGTTTAAGCTTCAAAGTTCCGTTATAACATTCCACTAAACCTGCTGACTGTGGATGGTTTGCCGCATGGAACTTTTGCTTGATACCAAGACCCGCACAAACTTTTTGCATGACTTGGCCCACAAATTCTCTCCCATTGTCACTCCAGACAATGCACGGCAAACCAAACCTAGGGAAAAATTATTTCAGTAAAATTTAGGCTGCGGATAAGGCTTTATTGTCTTTTAGAGGGCATGCTTCTATCCATCTAGAGAAGGCGCATACTACCACCAGAACATATTTGAGATTGTTGCATCGTTCCATGTGTATGTAATCGATCTGCAACACCTCAAATGGATATGTCGGAGGAGCAAAGTGACCCGCTGGAATTGGGGTTCCCTTTCCCAGATTGTACATTAAACAAACAATACAATGTTTCACTACATTGTCTGCGCATTTTGGGATTCCTTCATTTTGCCACACTGGAGCCAGAAGCTTGCATATACCTTTCGCACTTTAGTGGGCTGGACCATGTGCCATGGTAACCACTGGGAGTACATAGGCATCTGGTAACAGCCAACGTTGGTGTTCAGATAATTCCACCCAACAACCCATCTCATCTAACATTCCCGTACTTTCTTTCCACTTACTCAATTCCTTCTCTGTAGCCTCTTTCTGAATCGACTTTACACTTTCTACTGTATTCTCATACATTCCTCTTTCTCTGACCCAATTCGCAGGACCCGCCACATACATTCGACTTGTAGCGTCTCTCGCTGTCTTTTTCGCTACTTCATCTGCAAATGCATTTCCTCGGCCAACATCATCTGTAATCTTTTTGTGCGCACTACACTTCACGATTGCTATTTGGGTGGGCAAGGCAAGTGACTCAAGAAGATCAGTCACCAACTGACCATGTTGTATTTTAGTGCCATGTGAAGTAAGGAATCCCCTCTCTTTCCAAAGACGCCCAAAATTGAACGCTACACCAAAGGCGTATTGACTGTCGGTGTATACGTTCACTCTTTTCCCTTCTGACAATACACATGCTCTCGTTAATGCTATCAGTTCCGCTGCTTGAGCTGAGTTGTGTCTGATACAGGCTGTTTCCACAACTGTATGTAAAGTAGTAACAGCATAGGCTGAAACTGTATCTCCATTAGGCATTTTAAAACAAGAACCATCTACCCATAGAGTTCCATCCGGATTCTCTAGCGGCGTATCTTTCAAGTCAATTCTTCCTTTTGTCTCTTCCTCAGTACGGAAAAAACAATCATGTTGCTCCTCAACACCTTTCTCCTCTGGAAGGGGCAACAGTGTAGCTGGATTTAGGGTATTACATCGTTTGATGTGTACGTGACTAGACAAAAGCGTCAGCTCGTATCCAGTTAGACGAGCACTCATAAGATGCTGCGTTTTCGTTCTGTTTAGTAAAGTATCCACTGCATGTGGCACCATGACAATGAGAGTATTATCTAGCACCACTCCAGCAGACTGTCGAATAGAAATTGCTGCTGCTGCTGTTGCTTTGAGACAACTAGGCAATGCTTTAGCTACGGGATCTAATGTAGCCGAAAAATAAGCGCATGGCCGCTGTTTGTCTCCAAATTGCTGTGTTAAAACTGACAACGCACAACCCTCTCTCTCATGAACATAGAGTGTAAAAGGCTTACTGTAATCAGGAGTGCCTAGTACAGGAGCGGAACACAGAGCAGTACGTAAATCGGTAAAACTCCTTTGGCATTCGTCAGTCCAAGGAAGGGGCTGAGGCGTATCTTTCAAAGTGAGTGCCAACAAAGGCTTGGCCAACAGAGAGAAGTTAGGGATCCACTGCCTACAGTAAGAAGTAATACCCAGAAAGGCACGTACCTCCCTTTGTGTGGATGGCACAGACATTTGCGTAATCGCCTGAATTTGTTCTGGTGTTAATCGTCGTCCCTCCTTTGATAGGAGATGACCCAAATAGGTAACCTCTCGACGGACATATTGTAGTTTGGAAGGTGAAAACTTATGATTCAGATTAAACAAATGGCGTAACAATGCAACAGTGACATTTTTGCAAATATCTTCTGAATCAGCAGCGATTAACAAGTTATCCATGTATTGTACAAGAGCAGCACCAGACGGCAAATGAAAAGTATCAAGATGACATTTTAAAGCTTGGCTGTAAATGGAGGGACTTTCACAATAGCCCTGAGGTGCGCGCTTAAAAAGCTTCGGCCTCCAAGAGAGAAGCCAAAAATGTCCCTACTCTCTTCTGCAATGGGAATACTAAAGAAGGCATTCTTGAGATCGATAACAGAAAACCAAGTCGCTGTAGAAGGTATCATTGTCAACAGAGCAGTGATATCTGGAACAACAGGAAATTGTGGTACAACAATTTTGTTTACCTCCCGAAGATCAATTACGAAACGATATACAGGTGGCTGAGAAGGATCAGTGCATTTAAGAACAGGAAGAATAGGACTATTGCATGTGTTTCCTCTCGTTTCTTCAACCACACCCTTCTGAATCAAATCATTAATGATTTCCAAAAGCGCTTTTTCACCTTCAGTGGAAATTCTATACTGCGGAATACGCGGCAATTCAACATTAGGCTTGAGAGTGACAACATAAGGTGGAATTTCAAGACAGCCCACATCGTTCGGACCCATGGCCCAAAGCGCTGCTGGAAGAGAAAGTAATTCAGGTGGAAACTGATCTTTGGACAAATACATTGGAGAAATCAGTTTCTGTCCTAAAGTAAGATGTACACCAGAATGAGAACAATATATCGTAGCATGCATTCTTTTCAATAAGTCCAAACCCAACAGATTCTCACCACAACCATTCGTCAAAAGAAGTGGAGCTTCCAAATCATAAGGGCCAATTGAAATAGGCAAAGGGCAAGAAACCGGATTACGAACAGGGGCGCCAGAAAATCCTACAGATACATTCGTTAAGCCAGACAAAGGTGCCCCAGGGAGTTTAGAATGAATGATAGAACTTCTCATCGCCCCAGTATCTAGAAGGGGGAACAGCCATTACAACGCGGTTTTTACCACGCGCAGCTTTTACATCGCATGCGTTACAACGCATGCGATGTTACAACGCAAGTCTTTTCATCGACTTGCGCTAGATGGCGTGCTAACATTACAAATAGTGTAGTTTACTATCCCAACACCTTCCCTACTGTTATGTGGACTGGATTTGGAATAGTAAATTACACTTTTCTAATGTTAGCACGCCATCTAGTGCAAGTCAATGTAAAGACTTGCGTTGTAATGGCATAGCGTTGTAACATCGCATGCGTTGTAACGCATGCGATGTAACTGCACGCGTTGTAATGACACGCGTTGTAATGTCATACATCCATCTAGAAGAAATGGCTCTAAAACACCCATTGTAGTGACATTAACATAAGGTCCATTCTGATCTACTGGAACCGACACAACTCCCTTACTTTGTCCATGGCTGTCCTAGTTAGCATGAAGACTTTCATTTCCGTTTTCAATGTAATTGTCTTCATTGTAGTACTGTGTAGACCTAACATTTTGCTGATCAAAGTAATTCATGGAATTGGGAGGAGGAAGGGCACGCTGTTCTTGAGTCAGCACACCTCGACCTCTACCTCT
This sequence comes from Triturus cristatus, assembly GCF_964204655.1. Classification (NCBI taxonomy): domain Eukaryota; kingdom Metazoa; phylum Chordata; class Amphibia; order Caudata; family Salamandridae; genus Triturus; species Triturus cristatus. Next base: position 824,154,481 of record NC_140579.1, on the reverse strand, counting down.
ATTTGCTGACTGGAGGCCACCACGACCTCGTGGAGCAGATAGTGTTCCATTGCGCTGCAATAAAATCGGACAACTATTCTTAAAATGACCTTCTTCTCTACAATAGGCACATTGATTAGGTCCTAACAAAGGTCGCGGAATGTATGGCTCAGGTTTTTGATACAACCTCTGAAACTGCGGAGGCTGTTGAAGCTGAGGCTGAGCATAGCGAGGAGGATAAGCTTGTTGCAAGAGAACCTTCGTTTTTAATTCTTTCGTCTTTTTCTCTTGCTTTTCTTTTTCTTCTTTATCTCTGTTTTCATAATATTGTGCAGTAGCCAATATCTGGGCAGAAGAAGAAACAGCCCATGAACTTTCAGAATCTTTCAATTTGTGTGACAGCTCGGGAAGCAAATTAAATACAAATTTGTCCACAAATAATCGCTTTCCACCTTCTGTAGCCATATCTTGACCACTGTGATCAATAAATGTCTCCTCGAAACGAGTGAAGAAATCAGAGTCACTTTCATCTTTCTTTTGTTTGCATGCCGCTAATTTATCCCAATTAACTCTCAATGCAGGCATCATCGTTTTCATTAATGTAATAATCCTACCAGGGAGTTCTGAAATCAAAGCGTCAGGCTTTGAACCACCCACTTGGTCTCTATCTGCGGCAGTTATAACATCCCAATTAGCACCTAATTCCTGTGCGTGATTTTCCTTACGAATCCTAGCCTATATTGTCTGTGGGACTACATTTCCCATCAACATATCGATATCAGCTAGATTCATGATGCAAGCGTCAACTGTCTGTGATAATTCTTTATATTAACCCGCAGGGTTTTTACAAGGATCTGGTAGAGTCTGTTTAAGAGCCAAAACTTCAGATCTCTTCCAGGGGACATGTACCCATATACGCTGAAAATGAGCGGGAATAGCTGGATTAGCACCTACTGCTGCAACCTCTTCCTTCCATACTGGAGGAACCCCTCTCATGGGATAATTTTTCAGTGTCAGTCTAACCGACGAATCGGAATCAAGGAAAGTCTGAGAGGATAATAAGTTTTTAAAGGAAATAAGTGTCCTTACAGCATTTTCAACTTAAATCCTCCCATTCTTTGATGAGAGTATCACACATTACATCGAAAACATATCTTGCGTGGGTGCATTCCATTGTGAGAAGGTAGGCATAATATCGAGTACACTGTATTGGGGACCCTTTTTGATCCATTTTCGTGCGAGAGATTCCAACTTTTCTCGTTCTTCAGTATCTGGGAACTGACAACGAGATTGTCTTCGGGCAAAAGCCGGAGACACATTTAAAGCTTCAAAGAAAGGAGATAGAATACCAGTGACAGTGTCCGTGAGTCGCTTACGCATAGACGGAGAATTGGACATGAGAATAGGAGACAAAGTATTAGGAGAACTAACAGAAGGAGAACCAATAATTGCAGGAGGTGCAGAAGGCAAAGGAGATCGAAGATCAGGAGATGAGGGCAAAGAAGTCGAAGTTAATGGTGAAACTGGCAGAGGCGGTAATACTGGAGGAGGCAAATGCGGAAGAGCCGGAACAGGCGGAGGTACCGCTGGCGGCTGAACAGGCTGTAACAACTGGGGTGTATTGGCACCTTGTGCATAGGGCGGAGGCAATCTCAATAAGTGAGACATTAGGGGATCTTCTAAATCTCTCTTGTTTTCGGAAGGGGAAACAGGCAACACCGGATAGCATTTATCTATCGCCATACGATGCTGTCTTTCTGAAATTTCTGTCGCATTATCAATTTCATCGTCTTTAAATCGTTGGACAGCCTGTATAATTGTCATACCCTGTGCTTTTCTATCTCGTTTTGTTTGCTTAATTTCTTTCTGTTTGGCTTCCTTACGCCAAAGGCGGAAAGAATCAAACATTGCCGGCCGGGCTTTTCTTTTTAATAAAACTGATTCTAAATTATCTAGCACATCAGGCTCAAAGCTACCATTTTCTGGCCATTTTAGAACACCATCTTTCTTCGTGTATCGGGTCCATGCCTCGTTAAAGGCAATGGGGCCAATACCATGTTTTGAATAGAGCTCATATGTGGGAGTTCCAACCGAAGGAATCGGACAAGAGTCCTCAAGCCGGGAATCCCTAGTACAACCAAAGCAACAAAGTTTTCCAAACTTAGTCAGACCAGGCATCTCGTGATTTCACCGGACTGTTCACAAACTTCAAATCAGTTTACGCAGCACAAATGCACTTACCCCTTGGCTTCGGCTATTGCAATAGTCCAATCTAAGAACCAAAGGATCAAAGCAACTAAGAAACAAAATTGTGGGAGCGACCCACCAAATACTTAACTAAGGACGTCTCCTCACGCCAACAGAGGCCCGTCTATCGTCTCGCCTTACCATACATCACCAAAGGAAGGGCCAAGGCAGGGCGGCAGTCAGGGCAGCAGTCGGCAGTAGCCGTCAGGAAGGAGTAACCACGCTGCAAAAGACCTTCGGACCACTTTCGACATACAGGGGTATCCTCCGGAATTTTCTTGCGGGGTTCCTCACGACCTTCAGGCAGAACCGGTACCACTGAAGCCGCCCCACGTTGGGCGCCAGTTGAAGAACCAGAACCTTTTGGGCCTGGCGGCGCAGGGTACGCCTTAATCTCCGGGGTTCTCCTGCTCTGCTACACAGAGACACGGGACACTCTGTTAGGCGTTAGAAGATCGGATTTATTAGCTGCAGCTAGTACAGTTATCCCAGAAGTACACAAGGTAGGTTCTCAGGAGACTGCCACTTCACTCCGCACAATCTTATATACCACATATGTGAAATATACATTAACTAAATACACACCCAGAACATATAAGAAAGAGCCAATAAGAAAAGTTGGAAAACAGGACAGAACCAATAGAAAAGGTTTGAAAACAAAGTATCAGATGACTCAAAGAAACCTCTCCTCCAACTGTGTTTGTCACCCCTCCCTCGAACTAATTCATTAACAGATCCGCAACTAACTTGCAGGTGGCGAGATACATTTGTGTGTGTTGGAGGACAGTTGTGAAACAAGAGAATGCTAGCAGAGGACAGTGAAGGCCAGACGATAAGATAAAGTCAGAAGAGAATAGTGTGAACCAACAGATAGTTGAGACGGGGATTAGAAAAACCAGACAGGGATTAGTGTACTCGGCCAATCCTAACACCAGCTTTGCAAATAGAGGCAGAAGGCTTATTTTGACACGAAGCTGCAGAAAAAGCAGAATAGACTTGGTTCGCCGTGCTGCGTGAGTGAGCGCAACACAAAAATGGCGGCGGAGCACAAAATGGCGGGTCGATTCGATCACGATCGAAAATCGAATTTTCTCAGATTGTGCCCTGACTTTCTTCTACTTGTGTATTGGTGTGTTACACTTTGGTAGCTCTTACAGTTTCCTTAGCTTACCTGTGTGCACACTGTGCTTGGGAATGGAGTAGGTGTGCCTCTTTGTGCAATGAGAGGGCACCATTTAAATTGTGACGAATGGGTGGTTGCAATTCCTGGCTACTTACCTGTAATGTGCCCACCTTTGGGTTTGTTATGTCACACATGTGTGTGTGAGTGGTGGCGGCTTACATCCTGCTCAGTGGGGTCACGGTCCAGAATCATATGTCTACCTACCTGTAAGTTTGTTTGGTGTACTGCAATGGCTTCCAACTGCTTCTTGGTGGGGGAGTGCTCCATCCTGCTCAAGTGTGGGACAGAGGGAATGCTGGGAGTAGTAGTGCAGGCCTCCCACACCCAGACACCCTCACTGTGAAAATGGCTACCTACCTGTTAGTTTGATGAGGGTAATGTAATGGCTGACACATGCTTCTGTGTGGGGTAGGAGGAGGGTTCCATCTTGCTGATGCTGTGGGACAATGGGGCCTGGTGGGAGTTGTAGTTCTGTCTGCCTGTACACATGCCCCCATGGGAATGTTGGTAGCTATGTTTGGGGTGAATGGGAGTGGGTGTATGTTGGATCTGTGAGACATATTTTTGTGAGTGTGTGGTGCAGATGGATGGAATTTGTCCTAGGTGGTGTAGCTTTGTAGTTGTACAAGACAGTACATAGCAGAGTGGTGGTAGTCATTTGTTTGTACTTACCAGCCTCCACTCCCCCGGCTACTCCTGTGAGACTCTCCGGATGCAGAATGGCAAGCACCTTCTCCTCCCATGATGTGAATGGTTTTTGCGGAATGGGAGGGCCACCACCAGTCCTCTGAGCCAGCTCACGGTTCTTGCTCCTCCTCTCCTTGACCACCCTCTTCAGATCATGCCACCGCTTTATGATCTCCTTTTTTGATCTGGGGTGGTCACTACTGCATTGACCCTTTGGACTATCCTTGCCCACGTTTGTGTCCTTGTGGCTAATGGTATCTGTTGGACCAGGGTACCAAAAAGCTGTGGTTCCACTCTGACTATCTTATCTACCATGCCTGTCAACTCACTATCTGTGAATTTGGGCATTTTCTGTGTGGCCATGGCGTGTGGTGTGCAAAGTGGTTGTGGGTGCAGGAGTGTGTGTGTGGTGGTTGTGGTTGTAATGTGTATGGTGTGTGTTGTGCAGGGGGTTAGTTGTGCAGGTGTGGAAGTGGTGGTGGTGGTGCTGTGTGTGGTGTGGCTAGTGATGTTGTGTCCTTTGCCTTTCCTGTCAGCTGGGGGATGTGTCCCTGCCTTCTCTCATTGAGTATTGCAAAGGATTGTGGTCAGGGAAGGGGCTGGTTTTATACTCAGCTATGTGGGGGTGTCCAATTAGGGTGTTGCTGTCAGGAGTGTTGTCCTGGGATTTGTATGTTTCTTTTTGCCATGTGGTTGTGTCATTGGGGTGTGTTTTGTGTATTTGGGGGCCATGGCTGGTTTTCTGTGTGCACTTTTTGGCCTTCTTGTGTGGTTTTTGCTTCGTCCACCATATATTTTACGGATCGTCCGCAGTGGTGGCTGTGCTTCAGCTCTTCCGATGGCTCTCCCATTCATCCCATTGTGTGACCATGGCGGTTGGTGACAGCGGTACGTACCGCGGGACCGTCGGGGATATCCTAATTTCCCGTGCTGTGTCTCCGCTATACTTGCGGCGGGTTGGTGTTTTTCCACCGCGACTCTGACCGCTGCAGACGGATCTTGGCCATCTCCGCCTGCTACGGGCGGTTTTTCTTGGTCCCGTACCGCCGCTGTTGGTGTATTTTGGCGGTTGATCCTAATTTGGCCGACGGTTTTCCCACGGTGCCGGCGGGCGGTTGTTTTCCGCTTCCATGGCGGTCGGGGTGCTTTTCTGACCGCCATCCTAATAGACCCCACAGTCTCTATCTCTTCCCAATTGGAGTTTAGAGGTTACAAGGCAGCTCCAATGATCACCTATGTCCTTGCAATATTGAAAAACAAATGTAGCAGTATTTCACTATCAGGATATGTACAACACACCATTACATGTCCTGCCTTTCAAATACACTGCACCCTGCCCACAGGGGTGCCTTGGGCCTACCTTAGGGGTGCCTTACATGCAGTAAAAGGTTTGGGCCTGGCAAGTGGGTGCACTTGCCAGGTAGACATGTCAGTTTAAAACTATCCACACAGACCCTGTAGTGACAGGTCTGTCATGGTTGCAGAGCTACTGATGTGAGTTGCACAATCAGTGCTGCAGGCCCACTAGTAGCATTTGATTTGCAGACCCTGGGCACACACCATACACTTTACTAGGGACTTATCAGTAAATCAAATACGCCAATCATGAATAAAACAATCACCAATACAATTTAGACAGAGAGCATATGCAATTTAGCACTGATTAGCTGTGGTAAAGTGCCCAGAGTCCTAAAACCAACAAAACCACATCAGAAAAAATAGGAGAAAGAAGGCAAAACGTTTGTGAATAACCCTGCAAAAAGGACAGGGTCCAACTGAGATGATTAATCGATGATGACATAATAAAGTCCTTTGAAGCTCTACACGCATAATTTATCCTTGGAAAGTCTCAGTTTTGGAGATTCCTCCAATTAGTTCAAAAACTCGGTTCTCTTACACAGCCATTGTTAGACTCTTCTATTCATTGCTACCTCTATGTTTGGAATTAATTTGTGGGGGTCATCTCCAGACTTTACTCCACACATTTGGAAGAGATTCACTCAAAGGCAATGAGGAATACTCTTAAGATAAGATGGCAAACTGTTTTGGGTTGAGAGTATTCCAGTGAGGCATGACCATCCCTCTTGCACTCCCATGTCTGAGGAATGAGAGAAACCACACTAAAATTATTACAAGATTCTGCATAACTGGAACTGGCCTCCCCATAGGTTTCACCATGCAAATGTATTGAATTCCTTCAAATGCTGGAGGTGCGGAAACAAAGGAGGACATATGGCACATTTATTATGGTCTTGCCATGTTCTTCATATTTTTTGTCCTAAGGTAGCTGCGATCATGAATCAACTGGTTCTATCCAATTAGGCTTTTCTATAAAGTGTTTCCTGTTACATTATGCAGATGATTTATCAGACCTGACCCATCATCTGAAGTGCTGGACTGATACTTTTTTGGCAGTTGACAAAATGTCAGATGGTGGAAATAATCAGCTCCACCTACACATCATGACTGGATCCAATGCCTGTTTTCTGTTGCATCTTCTGAATGCATTATCTATTGTCTGCAGGACCAGCAATCTATTTTTTAATCCATATGGTCAGCCTAGCTTTTCCTGTCTATCTCCTAATTTTCCTTTCTTTTGGACATATGAACAGCCCTTGGTAGACAGTCACAACCAGAACTTTAGACTTTGAATAATGAATATGCTCCAGGTGCTGAGGAGGTAAAGAAGATTTATATAAGATGCATATTAGTGACTTATGATACCACTGAACAATTCTATCTCTCTTAAGTAAGTGGAGGAAGGTGAAATATGTTTAATGGCAATGTTTTCCTTTGTTTCTTTGTACTTTGTGTTTGTACATTTCTGATAACCATGCTTGGTCATGCTTTAAAACATTTTAAAAACCCAATACAGAATTGAAATACTAAGAGCACATTCTGGACTTGAGGAAGATCAGAAATGGACTGGACCTTCTGTTTGTGACCTGAGAAGAGCCCCGAAGGACTGCACCCACTTCATCATGTACCCAAGACAAAGAAGTGGACTCCATGGGTCAGTTGGATGACCTCCTGTGTGGATCCACACAGACAACAAGCTGCAAGAGCCCTTTTCCTGGAAGTGCCCAGCTGATCAGTGGCAACTGGATCTGGACTGGACCCTGCTATTCACTTTTACCTGCCATGCTGTGCATCTCTAAGTGCCTCCCCTGACTTCCTGGGGGTTTTAACAGTGTACTCATTTGGTTGACTGGGATGTAAAAGACTTGGGGCCTGATTTAAACTTTGGAGTATGGAATACACCTTCACAAATGTGACGGATATCCCGTCCGCAGTATTACAATTACATTATATCCTCTGGCATTTGTAATACAGCAGACAGAATATCTGTCACATTTGTGATGGAGTATTCCATCCCCCAAAGTATAAATCAGGCCCTTAGTCACAAGGTAAAATGTTTGACCAGGAAGAACCTAGTAGATGTATTTAAGCCATGTTCCATTGTGGTCAGCCTGAAATTGCTCGTGGGTCCTGCTCTACTGTGAGCCTTGACTATCGTTGGAGCTTTTTGATGCTTTCTCTATCTAAAAGTTTAAAAATTCTCCAGTTCTTCTTATTGGATTTTTGTAATATTGGTGTCATTTTGTTTCATAAATTTTACTCTATTTTGTAATGCGGTTTCGGAATTTTATTGTTTTGCATTTTGACTTTATTACTATTTTGGTATTGCACAAATAGTTTCCAAATTGCCCCAAGTTAAGCCTGTCTCATCTGTGCCATAGCTACTAGAGGGTTGAGTTCAAACTAATTTAGCAACTTTGAGATTCGTGAAAATTTCTTGAGGTGCGTAGTCAAACACCTCAAATAATAGTCCAGTTTCTTACACTGAGGCTATTACTAAAGCTATGCCGAAAAATTTTCTGCCAATGAACTAGCCTTTATGGAAACAGTCAAGCTTAAGTCAGATGATTCATCAGTCCTTTCCACATCAAATTGAGCAGTAATGTGCTGCCCACCAAGAAGATTTGGGAGCTGGTGACACCTTGAGAAAGTTTATGATGATCAAAGAAACCGAAGGCCTAACTCCTAAAGGTAAAATTACACTTTTGTGTAAATGTACTCTTTTTTCGTATTGTCAAACTACGATTTTATAATAACTTTACAACTGAGGAGAATCCGTAGACGGGGTGGAGAACTCCACATATCAAAAGATAAGTGTGTTCTATTTTTTTATTAGGCCCCCTGAGAATCACAGTATGAGTAAATATCTTAAATAGGTACAAGGGAAAAATGGGAGAAAGAAACGACACTGGAGACACAGGTTAAGGATAGGCACTGGATATTGGCTCAGGACCATCTGGGAACCACCGCTTAGTAGTCTTTAGAAAAAGGCCACATCACAGCCAAAAGAGTATTCTCTGAACACAAATATTAAACAGATATGTTTTTACTCAGTAATACATTTACACTGTTCGTGGCACAGATGAGCATTGTATCTGATTGGAGCCCAGAAACAAAGTCCCAGGACATAAAGAGAAGGTACCTAAGTTTAACTGAAGTCCCAGGAAGGTAAGAATCATCATGCAGCATAGGTCCATTAAGACAGAGGTTAATGCAAAGGACAAATTAAAGGAAGAAAGAATCAGAAAAAGTGCAGGGTCTACTCAGTTATGAACTAAGCAGCAGAAACTTTGCTGAAACAACAAGGGATTAATTTATTAATGTTATTAAACGAAAAATTATACTTCTTTCTAAGATTAATACAAGTGGTGTGATGTTCTAAGTATACATTTTTAAAATGCAGAGTTAAAATGGAAATACTATTTAAAAGACTGCAAGGGAGTGCTGAGGCAAAGCAAAGAGCAAGAACACTTTAGCATCGCTAAGTAGGGTTTTGAGAAAGTGTATTATTAGTTGGAGTGGATGGCAGTCCACCACAAGTAATAATGCCATTGTTCTTGTTAGGTCTAGTAAAAATTACAGTAATTTAAATCTGAGATCAACCCCTGGTAGCTATGGCACAGAACAGACAGGCTTTATTTAATAAATGTGTGAAGCACTAAAAAGTACCAAAACAGTTATAAAGTTGAAATCACAACACAGTAAAAATCTCACTTCAATTTATAGAAATGCAAAAATAATTTCATGAACAAAATTGCAAACAAGTGGCAGAAAGATATGAAGTTTTATAGTTTGAAAGAAAAATACAGTCAAAAAGTGTTTTGTCGCAACTTCGGTCATCTGGTTGTGCTTGACCTAGGCATAATATAAGGCTGACAGAGATGGAGCACAGGTCAGATACAGAGACCAGGTTTGTCCTGGTCAAACATTTTACCTTCAGGCTTAGTCTTTGAACTGGAAGTTTATGGAGCTCAGATTCCTCCAGCAGGGCAAGGTTGAAACCTGTAGCCAAATAATGCACCACAAGCTGGATACGCTTTCCACAGCGTCGAGTTGGCATGAATTTGCAGCTTCAGAAAAGTCTGAGTTGGAGCAACCTGAATCTTTGGCCCAGCGGCAATTCACCTTTGTTAGATTGACTTGGCAGGTTTGTCCTTGTCCTCCAAAGTTACTTGGAGCAAAAAGTCACAGGTTTTTTAGCATGTTAGGTAGAATACACTTTGACACAGCCAAGGGTCTCAGAAACTCAGGAACAGCACTTGAGGGGGCACGACTCACTCAGGCAGGCGCCACCAGCAGGGTCCAGGGCAGGTCCAATTGGAAGCACTCAGCTGGGATCTTCAGGAAAAGGTCTTCTAGCTGCTTGTTTTGTCCTGGTAGCTTAATAGGAGGTCAGCCAATTGATGATTGGAGTCCCTTTCTTTATCCTGGGTACAATTGGGAGAAGGTCCAGCCTTTCAGGTCTCATCACAGGTCTCAAGAACCAGTGCTGTCCATCTGTCTTCCACAGTGTTTCTAAGAGGGTGTCCATGAGTGTCACATTTATGTCTGCCACTAGCCTGTGGGCGAGGGTGACCATTGGCACCACCCTTAACCAATAGGGAAAATTTTCCTAGCAGTGCTTAATTTGAACCAGTGGCTTCCGGTACTCCACAACAGCACTTAATCATCAACACCCGTGCGTGGGCATCAGTTAAGGACACATTAATTTTCGCTCCTTCTATGCTGACCAGAACGAGTCTCATGACAGATGTTGTGTGTGGGAGGGCACCTTTAAAAATGTTTCTGTGTTGCTGGTAAGTTAACAGGATATCAATGTCTTTCTATGGAATGTAGTCACTTGGTGGTTCAACTAAAATGTATGTGTGGAACAAATTAGTCACTGGATCTGCAGATGGGAACTGAACCCAAGAATAGAATACCTCTGATCTGAACACCTCGTGTGCCTCAATCACGAACGTAACACAGCCACCTGTTGCAGGTACGCTGTGTTCTACCAATTTTATAGTTACTGCATGTCTGCAGTTCCCTATGATATTAAGAGCGTTTGCAAATTTTTCTACCCCCGTACCTGAACCACCACTCATGGACTCAGTCGTTTCTCAGGAGAAGAATAAAAAAGTTCTAGTAACTAAGGTTTTTGCACAATATGGGAACATGTTATCCTTAAAAGCTTGTTTAAACCTTCAGCCAATACACAGAGTATATCTTCTCAGCTGAGGTGGATCTCCCTTCCCGCTTTAGACATCTCTGAAAAGTGTGAGTAGGGCTTTCTGAGAAAGCACGACTGAACTGCTCAGATTTTCACTGTTTATATAAGAACTAAACCAACGTTGGCAGTGCCATGTTGTGTAGTTCCCAGGTATCCCCTGGACCTGGACCTGGACCTGCACCTGTTAGATGACCTAAACTGAAGGCTTGGTGTCCCAACCGCTTCCGGACAACCCCACAGGATATGTCAGCCATTAGACCAGCTAGCTCTACAGTGCCACTACCACTTCCCTGTATCCTACAGTGGTGTAGGTAGTTTCTGGCAACCACTGAACATGACAACCCTGCTTTCTCAGGGATCGTGGAGAACAGTACAGTTCGTTTCGCTCAGACACTCATGCTTGCTTACTCTCAGAAAATACACAGGTTGGCAAATAGGACGTTTCAATAAGTATTTATTGGTCCAGCGACAATCTGGTGTTAAACATATGTGCTGCGACTATCAGGAGGCAGAAGTATACAAAAGAGATTGCAAGTACCAATATAGTGAATAGTAGATACATTTCTATCATAGTGCTAATAAGATGAACATAAGCAGTTCAGATAAAAACAGTAGCACTTGCATACTCCTAAAATGTGCACCCTAAGTACTTTTCCTAAATGTACCTAGCCTAGATATGTACGTGTAGCATGTATATGCGTGTATGTAGCCAAGAATCCCATAGGGAAGCACCACCCCGCTCACCTGATGGTTTATAAGGAAGGACCCCGTCTCTGTGTCAAGGATAACACCCCGCAAGCGATGTCAGACTGCTGTGTGTCGAAGTTTCAGCATGTAGGACCCCTTGTCAGCTTGGAAGGAATTCTTCTCTGATTTGTAGGGGGGGATAAGGGTCTTTTATACTAGAGTGGTGATGCCAGTGTTTTTTCTAGAATCAATATGTTTTTAAAATATCCATAAATGTTTTGGAAACAATTATGAATGTTTTTACAAACAAATGTGATCATACACAGCTGGCTGTTGGGCCAAGGATGAAAAAAGTGGTGACCCTTATACAGAATAATTATGCCGTGCCTGAGGACATGTTTATGTACGTCAGGTACAGGAATTATGATAAAGTACTGAGAGCCTGGTGTTGAAGAGACAGGAGCAAGCTACTAGGTAAAAGGTCACCTGATTAGAATTGTTACTGTCCTAAGGGTGGGACAATGTATGTAAAATGGGGTATACATGACAGGACTATCCTAAAGGACATGACAATACGATGAGATTAAGTGTGTCACCCCGAATCACAGGATGTTGAGCCGACGCCAAGACTCAAATCTGGTTACCCAGCTCTGAAGTCTGCAACTCTGATCAATATGCCACATCCCGCCACCACTTGTAGGGTTTGTTAGTTCTGTGTTATGCAGAGCTAACAGGTGAAATGGGCTGGGTGAAGCTGCCTCCTGATGAGAGCCCCAACACTTCTGTTTTTTTACAAATTGGTTCCTAGGGGTAGCCCTACCCACTTTTTCAGTGATTCATGTGTGCCCTTTTGCAAGCAATCCCAAAGAGCCCCACTCTGCCTAAATCCAAGATGGTGAAACCCTTCTCCCCTTGAGCATAGAGCCTGTGTAACCACCTGAAATGTGTAGCCAGGAAAATGAGCAACCCCTCCTCTGTGGTCACTTCAAACTACAAAGAAGGGTCCTGCCAAAGTGTCAGCTAATATTTGCCTGTGGCAGGATAGGCCTCTTTGAAGTTAATCAAGTTTCTAAGCACTTCTCAGATGGTCATCCTACTGAAGGAAGGGAATGCCTCCCCACACCCAAGACCCTTGTCTTAGCTCTGGGAGTGAGTTCACACTTCATTAAGATAGCTATTCCGCTCCTCAGTTACAGTTGGCATTTGTGCAAATGAGCCTACTAAGGCTTTAGGCAGGAAAAAAAGTAACTTTCTAAAATTAAATTTTCCAGAATATGTGTTACAAATCTGACTTACGTAGTGAATTGAGCTTGTAATAAATAATTACATTTATAGGTGTTTCCTAGCTGAAGCAATCATTATTAAAACTACAGTTATAGTGTATCCGAATAATTTCCTATGGAACATCCAAAACTGCTAAAGTGAAATTGCATTTGGGGCCGATTGACTGTAAGGATATGTTTTACATTGAATTTATACGTCCTACTTTTAAATATCATCCACCCTGCCTTATGGGCTGCAAGGCCTACTTACCAGTGATTTATTAATATTTAAAAGGAAGGTTTAGGCCTGTCGAAATGGGTTATTCTGATATGTCGAATTTGCAGTTTTAAAACTGCTTAGCCAGACTACAGTGGTAGGCCTGGAGTCATGTTTTCACTGTCAATGTAGTGATTGGGATATTGGGAGATGCAGTCCGTTAGGGACATTTAATTTACAGGTCCTGGATACACTTTGTACCTTATACTAGGGGACATGTAGGTAAGTTAAATATGCCAAATAGGAGACAAGCTAATTACTACTTGTTTTCGACTCCAGAGAACATGCAACAGGGCCTGGGTAACAGAGTCCCTGTGCATAGAGGCAAAATACCAGCAGCATCAGTCCAAAACAAATGGGGTGATCATCCAAAAAGAGGCATTACCCTACAAAGGTGTAGTGTAAAATGTCCAATTTGTTATTGCAATAACATGATTCTTTGTGCTGCTGATAATATAGAGTTGTGTAAGGTATTGAAATGTCACATAAGGACAGCAATCAGAAATGTCAAAAGTACAGACATACCGTGTCCCCTTTAATAAGGGACCTCACGAGTCTCCCGGAGTTCCACCCACTGGAGGGCTGGTTGCTCATGGGGGACCTTGGTGCCCACAAGATTCGTCAAGTCTACCAAACACTAACTACACACTCCACGACCACTATCCACTGGACCCGGGTGGCGTGGGAAGCAGATGTGCCCACCCTGACAGATGATGACTGGGCGGAGGCACTGGCTAGCCCCCGTTATTCGGCTGTCTCTACCCGATATCGACTGATCCAGTTTAAATATCTCAACAGGGTATACTATACACGCCTATGCCTGTACAAGATGGGGGCGATTCAGTCCCCCATGTGCCTCCGCTGCGATTCGGAGGAGGGGTCGTTTTTTTATACAGTGTGGAGTTGTGTGGCACTGCAACACTTCTGGTCGGGCATAGGGTCCTGTTTGGGACGGGTGTTGGCATGGCACATCCCTGCAGACCCTAGGTTGATTCTACTACACAGTATTGAGGACATTGGGGGGAACAGATATAAAAGACATCTATTGTTTTTGGGGCTTGCACTAGCTAAGCGAGACATTGCACAACACTGGAAGGTATCATCCCCACCCACTCTAGGTGCCTGGAAGAAAGCAACGGATAAGTGCCTGTCTGCCGAGGTCGCTGTATTTCAGGCACGGGGTGTCCGCAAAAACATAACAAGATCTGGGCCGGCTGGGCCACATATTGTGGCATCGACCTGTCTCTACTGGGGCCGGCAGATTCTCGAGATCCAATTGATAGGCTGGTGGTGAGTGACTCACCGATTTAGGGTCATGGTGTGGTGCAGAGGTGAAATAGCAAAATTGAAGTATGTTTGTATAATATTGTATATGAGGTGTATGGTGCGGGGTTGGGGATGTGGGGTGGGGGGTTGGGTCTGATGTTCTACAGATCTTATTGGGAACATTATTAGATGCCTTGCAATTGTATACTATAACTATACACGGTTTAATGCTCGCAGGGCCTTGCCCATTTTGGTACCTTGAACATTAATACAATTTGTTGTTAAAAAAAAGAAATGTCAAAAGTAGCGAGAGAAAATAAGTAGGCCAATTGTATATTGTGACGTATAATGACTATATGTACTAAATTTGAAGCATTAAGGATGCAAGAATAGAATGTACATTGGAGGGCTAGCGATGAAAGAGCATACCAACAGAGACATTAGTAGTTCTGTCAGTGGCGGTTTCTCCCCGAGGGCGTCGGGGCTCCGCACCCGTTACCAAAGTGCTCAATGCTCATATGCTCATATTTTATTTAATTAAAAAAATGTCCGTTTGTTTATGCCTTCTAAATACAAATGTATATAGTCTCCATACCGCCGATGTGACAGTGGCCATTTGTTGTGGCCGCGGCGGCTGGAGGCATGTGATGTGACTAGACTGTCTCTACTTGCATGCTCCCAGCTCCCACTTGCGGGCCCAAAGAAGCCTAAGTGTTTGCCGGGCCGACAACTTCACAGCCCTGAAGGCTGTGATGTCATCAGCTCGGCAAAGACCTAGCTTCAGGGCCCAGTCTCCACCCCCTGATGGCGTGGAGGCAAAGTTAGCCCCAGGCGTTTTAAGTCCAAGCCCGGGATCGCTAACCCTCCACGTCAATCAGAGAGTGGAGCTCGTCACCCAGCCCCCTTTCCCAACTCATTACAGGGCGTGGTGGGACCCACCCTTGGTGGGACCCACCCTGTGACGAGTTGGGAAAAGGGTGTGGCAGGCAGGAAGCAGAGGATTCGAGTCTGCGCAGACTCGACCTCACACTGCTTCCCGCGCGTGTCTGCACTCTGTGGTGGTGAAACTTTCTGGAAGGAAGCCTCAGGAGTCCCTCGGCAGATCACCAGCAGCCCAGGTAAGGCCCAGGCGGGCATTTTTTTAAAGTTATTACGGGTCAGATACAGTGAATTAATACTACTGAAACACATGGCTCAAGACAGTTTATCAAGAAACCCTGCAAGGACAGGCAGGAAAAGTGCGCGTGAACTAGCTTGGCAATATTGTGAAATTCAGTATTTCTTGGTGTTGACAGTCTTTGAGTCAAATAACAACCTGGCTGCATTGGTACTCTTATACAGCGTTCCACAAACCTAAGGGTATCTAAATAAACAAACACAACCTTTACATTCTAGTCCGACAGCAGAATATTTTAGATATACATTGCTTTACGTTTTTTCCTTTTCTTTACTTATTGCGTGACTTACTTTTGTACGTGTACGCCAACAATTCCTTATGCCTTCATCAGACCTATATTTAACAAAGGTAAAACATACTACACAAAAACCTATGACAGTTGCTTTCTTTAACTAGGTTTTTCTTTTTAAACTAAAGTCCAAAGTATAGCCTTTGCTTATCATAAGCAGAAAGTTCCAAAAATTCTTGTTCTTCTTTACGTTCGTAAAGTGACTTCAAGCTTTCTTGCGTTGGGCGCCAGAAACTAAAAGATTGTACTTAGCTCTTCATTTTCTGCATTGTCTCTGTCCTTAGATCCCTTGACTGAAGCGATGGTGCCCTCCAGTGGATGAAACCAGAAGACGCGGCTGCTTCGGAATTCAGGTGAGTTCCTCCGTAGAAATCAGGAGGCTAAGCGAAGTAAATGGCTGGGTGTGGCATTAAATACCCATGCCACACCCAGAACTCCTCAGAACATTCTCTACATTGCTTACGTACGTAGCGCGAGACGCGTCCTTCCGATCCCGGTTAAAGACCGGGTCGGAATTAATTGCAGAGCGCTTCGCTTGCTGCGCGCTGACTCTGCATTCCAGGCTCCAGATTGAAAGCAATACTGAACATATCCTGCCTTTACAAAAACGGACTCCAAAAGCATTCAACAAATAAATACAAATATCAAATATAAATACAATATCACTAAACATTAACAAATATTTAGTTTACATATATTGTGACTCATATACCAATAAAGCATTAAATCATACCTTACGGAGTGCTGGTTGCACGGGACAGGGGTGGGTTTCAAATGGGAATCAATCAAGGTGCTTTAAGAAAGCGTGTCCTTGATGTTTTGTATGTACTTAGGCTACGTAGGCTACTAGGCTTCATGACAGTGGTTTGACAGTTCCATATGTAGCCAACAAATTGATTGTTCCTCCAGAGCAGACAGAAATGAGAACGGGAGAAAATCAGTGGAGACCAGGAGAAAATCAGTGGAGACATACCATATGTGGAGGAGAGTTGAATGTGCAGACTAACTCAGGTTTGAATTCTGGTTGTGTGGAAGGGAACAGAATGATTGGAGGATCGATCTTAGAACCACAAAGAGTGACAGAACCAGGGGGTGCAGAAAAATCCGCAGGGATAACTGTGGAAGATTTGAATGATTGGCTGAAAGCTTTGCAGAGGAAAGAAAAGGAATCCCAGGGAATTGATGTAGCTAGAATACGTATGGAAATGGAGGAGCTGATTGTAGGAACAATCCCTACAGAAACGCTGAAAAATTATCAGGAAGGGGAGATTCTATTCCTGTGTAACAGTATCACATGGAGAGCAAAGAACATACATGACAGATTGAAAGGAATAGCCAGTGAAATGGGAATCGACATGGACAAGGTAAAAGCTTTACAAAAGCCTTACCGAGTGGATTTTACAGATAAAGACATTGAGAATCTGAATAATGCAGGCCGAACAGGACAGATTAAGGAGATGAATGCTTTGCTGAGAAAATGGGGAGATGTGGAAAGATGGAAAGATAGATGGTATAGAAAGCGAGAGGATGCAGCAGACAGAACTTACTCAACATTCCCCCTGAAAGAAAAGGAGAAAGCAGTGACAGCTTATCCCATGAGGGAGATTCCAGGAGGAGGGTACGTACATGTCCCATGGACCAGACAAGATATTTTGTCATTTACAAATGATTTCCCTCGGCTAAGGGAGAAGCCCGTCGAGTGGTATAGACAGGTTGACAGGTTTGGGAAGTTGTCAAAGGTGCTGTGGATCGACCTGAATAGTCTGTTTGATATAATTGTACCAGCAGATCTGTGGGCTGAATGTAAGATAGTCATAGACTGGCCCACTAAAGAATATCCGAGAGATCCAAAGACAGGAGCTCCAGACCCGGAGGTTATGAAAAAGTATGAGCAGGTTATGGCTTTCCTGAAGAATAAGATACCCCCCAAGGAAACAGACTGGGTTAAAATAGATCGAACACATCAGGAAGTGAAAGAATCAGTCCATGCTTACTATGAAAGGCTAATACTGGCTTTCAAACAGTTCAGTGGAGAGGAACATCTGGGTGATAAGGATCTGAGCCATTTTGTATATAGATTTGTGTATGGCTTGCGACCTGAAATCAGTGAAATGATAAGGCAGCATACCGTAGACTGGCAGAGCAAAAAGATTGATGAGATCCTGAGACATGCAAAATACTTCCTGAGATTGAGGCAAAGCAAAGGAAACCGAAGGAAAAGGCAATGTGGGTACAGGTGAAAGTTGCAGAAAGACAGGAAGCTCAGTTGGCGGACCAAAAAAATAATCCAGGAAATAAACCTAGATTTGGCCCAGGAAAAGGGAAAGGTAATATTGAGGAAGCAAAGAAAAGGTTCCCTGCCACAACTGTGGAAAATTAGGGCACTGGAAATCCGAGTGTAAGAATCCACCGTCTACTAATGATGACAATCCATCATTGAATTCACAGGTGGGTGCAGAGTGAGGGGTGTGGTCAGCATCAGCAACAGCAGAAGGCTGTTAAGCAGCAGAATCAGGTGCCAAAACCACCCTTGCCACAAAGAAGAGGATCCCAGAAGTACAGCCAAGATTCGGGGTTCTACGATGAAGAGCAGGTAAACAAGCCAAAACGCGCAAGCGCTGTGTCACAATATTGGCTAAGGAATGAGGGAAGTGATTCTGAGGGAGAATTCTGACGGTGCCGAAGAGAGGAGGAGGATTGCGTACTTGGCGCAACTCTAGAAATAGACCAGGCAGGACCATTTGTAGATGGAAAAATCAATGGTGAAAGTGTTACTTTTCTAGTTGACACAGGAGCTACAAGATCAACTGTCAGGTCAGCTGATATAAAGAATCTTCCTCTCTCGGATGAAGCAATCCAAGTAGTTGGTGTGTCCAACACACAGATAAAATCTCATCTTACTGAACCAGTAAGAGTTAGAATAGGGAAATTTTCAGAAATGCACCTATTTGTGGTGTGTGACACTAGTCCCGTGAACTTGCTAGGCAGGGACCTGCTGTGCAAGATGAATTGCACTATTTTCTGTACTCCAGATGGAATAACCTTTGAAACACCAGATGAGGATGTCCTATACAGAATGACCATGGATAACAGGGAATGTGAGGCTTTGGGAACATATGCTGTGTTTAATCCAGATGCATTACCCCCAGAATTAAAACAGACAGTAAAAGCAGCAGTTTGGGATTTTACTGGAGAAGATGTGGGCCTGATGAGAAATGTAGATCCAGTAAAAATTACCGTAAAAGAGGGAGTGGTTTACCCAAACATTCCACAATACAGACTGACACCTGAAATAATTGAAGGAATAACACCCATAATTGAGAAAATGATCCAGCAGGGGGTGTTAAGAGAAATATTGAGCAGTCCATGTAATTCACCAATAATGGGACTGAAGAAACCCAATGGAAAGTTCAGAATAGTACAGGATTTGAGAAAAATTAACAAGATTGTTATGTCATGCTGTCCCATTGTGCCAAATCCATCAGTGATCTTGTATCAGATTCCCCATGATGCAGAATGGTATACAGTAATTGATTTGTGTCATGCTTTCTTTTCAATCCCATTGCATCATGACAGCCAGCCGATTTTTTCATTTAGATTTGGAGAGCGAATTTTGGCATGGTGCCGAATTCCACAGGGGTATACAGAAAGCCCTTCGATATTTAATCAATTGCTGAAGAAATCTCTGGAGAGTCTAACAATGCCTGAAAATTCAGTTTTGGTCCAATACATTGATGACCTGCTTGTGGCATCAAAAACACGTGAAGCTTGTGAAGTAGACACCATTGCTTTACTGAATCATTTGGCAGATAGAGGATTAAAGGTATCTCCAGCCAAATTGCAATTCTGCAAGAAAGAAGTCCAGTATTTGGGACATAATATTGAGAAAGGCCTGAGGAAAGTGACCATTGACAGGATTAAAATCATCAGAGGAATGAGAGCCCCAATGACACAAAGGGATGTAAGAATGTTCCTGGGAATGGTTGGTTACTGTCGTCAGTGGATAAGTAACTTTTCCCTGATTGCCAAACCATTGATTAAATTGACAAAAAGTGAGGTGAAAGACCCATTGGAATTAAACCCAGAAGAAATGGCGGCATTTAAAGAGTTAAAGAACAGGCTAGGTGAAGCTCCTGCCCTGGGAATGCCAGATTACGAAAAAGAATTTGAGCTGTACTGTAGTGAGAGAAATGGATGTGCACTTTCAGTGTTAATCCAGAAACTTGGACGTCTGAGAAGGCCAATTGCATACTTCTCATCAACACTTAACCCAGTAGCTGTGGGTTTACCAGGTTGCCTGAAAGCAGTAGCTGCTACATGCAGAAGTCTGGAACAAAGTGAAGGAATCATTATGGGCTATCCTGTACGGGTATTCGTACCTCATGATGTGGCAATCCTTTTAACAAGGAGCCGGACACAGTTCATTTCTCATAGTCGGCTGACTAAATATGAGAAAGTCATTCTTGGTGCAACAAATGTGAGCCTTGAGAGATGTGTGAATGTGAATCCAGCGACACTGTTGCCTGATGCTGAATGTGTGGGAGTGAGGAATGAAGTTGATCATGACTGCCTGGATGTGCTTGATTACTGTACAAAACCAAGACCAGACATAAGAGATCTGCCACTGCCTGAGAGTGATCATGTGTTGTTTGTGGATGGATCTTGCTTGAGAACGGATGAAGGAACACTGAGTGCCGCATATGCTGTGTGTACAGTTTCAGGAGTTGTGGAAGCATCACCTTTGAAAGGAGTTAAATCCGCTCAGGTGGCAGAATTGGTAGCCCTAAGGAAAGCTTGCAAGATTGGAAGAAATGTGAGAGTGACTGTGATGACTGACAGCCAGTATGGCTTCGGAGTTGTCCATGATTTTGGCCAGCTATGGCTACAAAGAGGTTTCCTGACCTCAAGTGGAACTCCCATAAAGAATGCTGAAGTGGTTGGAAAATTGCTAGAGGCGATACAGCTGCCTAAAGAACTAGCAGTTGTAAAATGTGCTGCTCATGGTCAAGGTGATGATTTCGTCACCGTTGGGAACAAATTTGACAATGACATAGCACAATACTGTGCAAGGAATAATCATTCCATTAATCGGAGTAAAGAAAGAGAAATGTCTTCTTGTTCCTTAATGTTTACTAATGCGGTGGGAACATGGGAGGAAGTGAAGCAGTTGCAGGATGAGGCAGGAGATGAGGAAATGAAAGATTGGGTGAAAGCAGGTTGTGCACCAAGGGAAAAAAGACCATGTGTGGGTCTATAGGGATGGAAGACCAGTTATGCCCAATAGCATGTTGTCAACAATGGCAAGGATGTATCATGGCCAGGACACCTGGGGAGGGATGCTATGATAAGGGCCTTTAAGCATACCCGGTACAGTCCAAAATTCAGGCTGATAGCAGAGAGTCTCTGTCAGAGATGTCTGATATGTCAGCAATTCAATCCTGGAAAGAGAACAGTGGTGAGCCTAGGAACCATAGGCAGGGAGGGTGGACCCTTCACAAGAATGCAGATAGATTTCATCGAAATGCCCCAAGTCAACAGATTGAGGTATGTCCTGGTGGTGGTCTGTTTGTTCTCCAGGTGGGTGGAGGCATATCCAACAAGAAGAAATGATGGGATAACAGTGGCCAAGCTACTGTTAAGATAATTCATCCCAAGGTATGGGTTCCCAGTGACCATTGAATCAGACAGAGGAGGACATTTTTATAATGAAATCATGGGTTTGATCTGTGAAGCATTGAGTTTACAGTAGAAGCTACATTGCGCTTACCGACCAGAGGCTTCTGGTGTGGTTGAACAAATGAATGGTACCATCAAAAACAGAATTGGCAAAATGTGCCTGGCCACAGGAATGAAATGGCCTGATGTCTTGCCTCTAGTCCTGATGACAATTAGGTCTACTCCAGACAGAACCACAGGTTTGAGTCCACATGAAATTATCATGGGACGTTCTATGAGACATGCCTTTGTACCAGTCAACAAGCTGATGACTATAACTGATGACATGATTTTGGATTACTGTAAGGGCCTGGCTGACACAGTTCATTCTGTGTTTCACCAGGTTGGAGAAGACGCCACCACACTTGAAAATAAACCAGCCCATGATCTGAGCCCAGGGGACTGGGTAAGAATAAAAGTCCACAGAAGAAGGAATTGCCTGGTTCCAAGGTGGGGAAGGCCAAGACAAGTCATTCTGACCACAACGACTGCTGTGAAGTGTGCTGGAGTGAAAAATTGGATACATGCAAGTCACACACTGAGAGTTCCAAATCCAAGAGACGGCACTGGAAAAGAATACTTTGAAGAATCAGATTCCAGTAATGATGCAGACAGTGAGGCAGTAAAAAGGAAAAAGAATCCTGAAAGTGGGGAAAGTGAGTCAAGAGAAATTTTCATCCCACCAGAGGAAGTTCTAAAAAGAACATTGCAAACTCCTGAGACTAATCCAGATTCTGAAGAAGTGCCTGAAGTTCCAACTGACAGTGACAAACACAAAAAGAAAGATAGAAAAGAAAAGAACATTCCAACAGAAGTGACACCTGAATCAAATGAGATAATTGGACAGGTTCCACCTGAGATAATTCTTGAAGAAGAAGGGACAGAAAAAGAAAGAGAGGGACAGATTGCGGAAAAACCCCGAGGAGGTGTAGGGAACATCAACAACAAGCTAGGTGAAGGGACAAGTAGACAGCAAGAGGATTGCGTGTTGGAGATCCGAGGAGGGACAGAAGTAGGGAAATCTCAAGTGGTGGAAAAAGAGACTGTTGGAGAAAAGGAAGCTGTTGGAGAAAAGAAAACTGTTGATGAACAAGAGGCAACTGAGACAGAATCTGATGAAAGTGAAAATGAGATACATGGAGGACGAGTTCTGAGAAAGAGAACTTGGATTGGAGAAAGAAACAATAAAGAAGGAAGACAAAAGAGAAATGCTAAAGGAGATCTTTGGCCCAACAAGATAAAGAGACTGAGGTATCGACTGACACGAGTTAACTCTTCGAAAGCTGAGCAAGTGAACGAAGTGTCAAGTCAAAACCCAACAAAAGAAGAGGAAACAAAGATATCTGAAGGAACTAAAAGAATCAGAAAACCAAACCAGAAGTATAAGTCACCAGAATGGACGTATGTGGCACTGCCTGAACAAGGAGAAGAGGCAGACAGTCAAGGAAGTCCAGAGGAGGCTTTACTGAAAGTGGTTGATGAAGAATAAGCAGTGGGAATCCTGAGAGTTGTCTTGTCCGACATTGGAGAAGAGACGGATGTTCAGGACCTAATACAGTTTGATGATGATGAAGAAACAGTGAAAAGTGATGAAAATCCAAATTGAATAAATCCAAAAGAAATCTTTTGGAGAAGAAAGGAAAAGAAGTAAAATTAAAACTAGTAGATTGTAATAATCTGTTGGGTACTTGCTGCCCTAAAGTTCGGTAGTGGAGTAGAAGAGGCTAAGTCAAAAGACACGGTCAAATTAACAAGATGGCTAACACTGAGAATAATCAAAGTAGATGTACCTTCTTGAAAAGATGGTGCAAGATGTGCTGCTGCTGTACAGGATTATTAATGCTGCTTTGGAGCGTGCTTGCTCTACTGATTTCTTTTAGAGTAACAATAGACACTTTAGAAGGACATACTGAGAACAAGACTAATATAGGGAAAAGTTCACAAAAGATAGTTCCAACTAGAACTAGCAATGTATATATACATAAGGATAGGTCAATTAATGATTTTTCCAGCAATGTGTTTTCAAAATTGCTGTATGAATACGTAAAGACAATGGATGTAAGGGATTGCTACGTCTGTATGCAATTACCTGCTTCTGTTTCAGAAGGAGCAGAAGGAGTGACTTATCATCATCCTCCGGCTACGTATGGAATTTCATGTAGTGTGTTGATTAGTATATTTTATCAATTAGGGAAATTAGATTATAATATGTCTAACATAGATAATATTCTTGGGCAACTGCCTATGAATAAAGAACTGAATCCAGCAAAAGAAGCTAACACTTTAGGTGAGATTTTTATAGAAACTAGAGAATTAACATTAGAATATGTTTTTAGAAATAATTTAACCTGCAGTTTGAAAGAAGAAGAGAAAACTTTCCTAGATATGGTTGAGAGAAGAAGGTTAAACATGCACAAGAAAGCAGAAGGGCATAAAATGAGTGAAACAATGTGGGATATTGAGAAAGAAAAAGAGTTGAAAAATGGAGCCAGTCCAACTATGGCTATAGATGCACCACAGAAAGGCAAATTATGCATTACCAGGAAGAGATCCCAGTATGATTATTATTTCATAGGGACTAGTGAGTGCCATGATACATACTTTATTGCAACCGGATGGGGATTTAGAGGAGGAGAAGATCCAGTTTTTCCGGGAGTGTATTATATATGTGGGAATAAGGCTTATTACCGTTTGCCTGACCATTGGTTTGGCACATGTTATGTTGGCCTGGTCTTTCCAAAGATTTTTCACATGGATAGAGTAGACAATGCTGAACATACTAATCCCTTAACCCGCTATAGAAGAGAAACATGGACAGAAATTGTAGGAGATATTTTTGGAGCTTTAATTCCAGCAGTGGGAATTTCATTGAATGCATTTGGCATTCGGAAGCTGTCAACAGTGGTAGATCGCTTGTCAACAAGCACCGCTGGAGGCTTTCTTTTGGTAAATACTGAAATGGTTGCTTTACGCGCTATGGCGATGCAAAATCGACTTGCCCTCGACATTCTTTTGGCAAAAGAGGGGGGAGTCTGTGGAATGCTGAAAGTTCAACATTGTTGCACTTACATTCCTGACGAAAGCAAAGATCTAAAGGTCTATATCAAAAATATTACTGATTTGCATGAAGAATTAGTACCACTGGAAGCTGAAAGTATCTGGACTAAAATGGCTAATAAGATGATTGCTATTAAGAATTTTGTAGCTAAAATAGGTAGTACCATTTTTGGTAAGATATTATTTCCATTAACGTGTGTAATTGTTGCTTTATTGATTCTTAGATTGGGGTGTATGTGTTGTAGATATAGAAGAAATAAAAAGAAAATAACAAGAGAAAATGTTAAAAAGAGACAAAAGAAACCAGAAAGAGATCCACAAGAAATAGAATTAGAAGAATTGAGAGAAAGCATGTATATAGAAACTAAGAGAGAAGATGATATGGAAACAAGAGTTTAAAAAAAATTAAACAAGAAGACATTTTGAATTTCTTCAAAAGGGGAAATTAAATTGATTTTTGGGGTTTTTGATTTTTGTGGTGATAAGATATCACCAAAGGGGGAATTGATGGAGCAGGGTTTTTACTTTAAACCCAAATACCTGTTTCATTTTCGTATGTTATAATTAAAAGTACTACTGATTAATTATTAAATATTAAAGGTTTGTCGAGTCTTGTCTAATCAACCTTATTAACAGAAGAATTACATGTGGGAATGCTATTGCATGGCTAAAATAATGAGTGAACTAAGTTGGTGAGCAAACTGACAGAAATAGATGTTGCTTATGTGATGTTATTTTGTTTTGCGCTTATAATTAATACGCATTAATGGCTTTTGATGTCGCAAATGGCTAAGTAAATGCATACACATAAGGGTATTGGCAGGGGAATAACACTGTATAATCATTTCTATGCAGTAATTATGTTTTGTGTTTCTTTTTACTTAAGTTGACCATTGTGGCCTGCTAGAAAATGGCTACCACCCGCAGCCTGCATTTGAGTAGATGAATAATTGAAAGGAGGCTTCGCGCTGACTGCGACCTTGCCCTCCTGATGAACTGAAAAGCCATGAACATGATGACAAATCTGGGAGAGATGCCAAATGCCCCTGAACGTGGAGATTTGTTACTAATCCAAATACCGACATGATGAACTTATAGTGGTCCCACGGATGGGATACAATTTACCCTAAAGAGACATCTGTAGAAGTAACGAATTAGTTATGGACTCCTAATTTCTATTCATTATTTGAGACTATCAATGCGTGAGAGAAACTATCGTTGTATCCCAATGTACCAAGACGACATAATTTCCGCCATTCGACTGTTTTTTAAGATATGATTGCAACATTTGGAATGTAATTTTAGTATAAATATTAGTAGACTAGAGAGGTCTAGCGCCACTTCTTCCCGAACCAATGATCAGAGGTCCCGATGCTGACGGAGAGGACGGTGACTCTACATGACGGCTAGAAACTCTAACTATTTTGCTGAGGACCGGTTCTGACTTAGGATCTGACTTTTAGCCAGAATAGGTAATTATGAGAGAAATGAACTTGCATTTAATTGGCTTTTCTTACAATTTTAGATAAACAAAATTCTGTTTGAATTACTGTGTCGGGTGGTTATTTTATTGTCATGTTATTTGAATATTGAGTGTAATATGATGTTTTTCACCAAATCTATAGCAACTAGTTGATGCCATTGACCTCAAGGTATATGCAGATTGGTTTAGGTAATGAAAAGGTGTTTCCCCTTATACATGGCACGGATAGAGTGGTAGGATGAATGTTGGTGTTATGGGCCCACCAGCGTGTGATGTGTGTGTGCGCGTGTGACTGTGAGATCACTCCGTCTGTGGAAGTAGAGGGGATTCGGAAGCTCTGATCTGCACCACTGGCACTGAAGGCAGCAATTTGATTTTCGTTTTAATAGGCTGTTGTTGCCAATCTTGACATACATTAGAGACTTCTTTAGCATTTCGAAGGCATCAGCTTGCGATCCGAGCTGGATGCGTGCACAGCGAGGGACGGACGTTCTGCATTAAGTCACTTCATTTCAATTACGTGGATAATCACCCTGCACTTAAATGAATCATTGCACAACTCCCAGATCAAGTGAACCCTAGCATATGTCTTGACTTCCTCTAGCCGTACTCACACTAAATATAACGAGCAAGCCCCCTGCTCCCCCGAGTCTCTCTTGCCACAGGTTTAACCTAGAAAACAGGCCGCCTGAGGCCGGGCACAAAAACATGTTGAAAGGCTGACGTGCATTTTTTTGGTCCCGCTGCTCTCTTTGTTTGCTGCTCACTTGAAACTTGTGTCAGATATATATCCTCATATCATTAGGAAAGATGTGCTGATAATACTTCACCCAATTTTAATTTTTAGCATTATTTCAGTCAAACCACAAATTATCTTCCAAATTCAAGGTCGCATTTTTAGATCTGGCGTTAGACGACCGCTTGTTTTAATAAATACATATAAACTGTACATACGTACAGGGATATCAGTCAGCCCTCTTGATCCATTGGTTTGCTGTAGTGTCATTCACATTGTGCTTCTGCCCACCCACAGCCTAAAGTGTGAGGCACAGGGTCAGCTCACTTCAGCCACTGTGATTGACAACATTCTGCCCTTGTAATGTAATGTAATGTAATGTAATGTAAATGTAATGTAATGTAATGTAATGTAATGTAATGTAAAAGAAACTTGTAAAGCGCGACGTTCACCATGCGGTTTCTTGGCGCTAGGGTAAGCAGCTACCTGGGGAGGAAGGGGTGGGAGAAAAAGAAGGGGGAGAAGTTAGTTATAAGCGAAACGGAAGAAGTGAGTCTTGAGAAGAGATCTAAAGTGGGGATAAGATGGGGCCAATCTTATATCCAAGGGGAGAATGTTCCAAAAAGACGGGGCGAGAAACGAAAATCTAAGACCGCCCCATTTCTTGCGCTTAATTCTGGGAACTTTGAGGAGGGCCAGATGGGCCGAGCGCAGATTGCGAGTAGGAACATAGGGGTGGATGAGAGAAGAAATAAACACAGGGCTGAGACCAGCCAAGGATTTGAAGATGAGGCACCCCAGCTTGAATTTGCAACGTTCTGAGACAGGGAGCCAATGCAAGGATTTTAACAAAGGGCGAGTGTGACAGTGCCTAGGTTGATGGAAAATGAGGCGGGCTGCCTGATTCTGGACGAGTTGCAAGCGCTTTTGCTGATAGTCAGGGATGCCTACATATAGGGAATTGGCGTAGTCGATTCTGGAAATCACTAGAGCTAAGAGGGCCAGAGTGAGGGCTTCCGTAGTAAGAAAGCGAGCAATTTTGCGGATTTTACGCAGCTGAAAAAAAACAGGCAGAGACAGTGGCGTTAATCTGAGGTTTCATTGAGAGGTCATTACTGATGATGACTCCCAGACTTTTTGCCGAGGTGGAAGGACGGGGAGGCGAACCCAGACTGATGGGCCAGAAGTTAGAGTTCCAAGGATTGGAAGGGCCTCCGACAAGAACCAGTTCGGTCTTGTCGGGATTCAGTTTCAAATGGTTAGCCCCCATCCAGTTTCTGATGTGACAGAGGGTGGTTTGAAAATCGGTAATTGACTGGTCCGAGGAGTCGATATTGAAAACTAATTGAATGTCGTCTGCATAATTAAATGCAGATACATTTTTGTCTCGGAGAGAGCTGATCAGGGGAGTGAGGTAAAGATTGAAAAGTAGAGGGGACAAGGAGGATCCCTGAGGCACACCACAGGTCAAATCGACCTTGTCTGCGGAGAACTGTGACAGACGAACCGCTTGTTGGCGGCGGGAGAGAAACGAGCGAACCCAATCAAGGGCAGTACCCTCGATCCCGGCCTGTCTGACACGGTCGACCAAGATCGCATGGTCGACCGTGTCAAAGGCGGCCGACAAGTCCAGGAGAACCAGGGCCTGGCAGATGTTAGAGTCGGCTCCTCTTCGTAGTTCTTCCATAACGGAGAGTATGACCATCTCGGTGGAGTGAGCAGGCCTAAATCCGGCTTGTTGGGGGTCAAGAAAATGGGAACGCTCGACATGGGAGCTCAGAATGTTAGTGACGTGGGTCTCGAGAACCTTTCCAAGATAGGGGAGGAGGGAGATGGGGCGAAAATTACTCATAACTGTTGGGTCCGCAGTCGGTTTTTTCAAAATAGGTACCACTTCTGCTGTCTTGAAGATGCAGGGAACTTGGCCAGAGGTGAGGGAGGAATTCAGGAGAGCCAAAGGGGGAGCGGGGCAGGCCAAGAAGGCCTTGCATAAGATCTTGGGGGGGCAGCAGTCAGTGGGGGATCCAGAGGAGACTTTGCTGAGGAGGGCAGGAAACTCCAATTCCGTGATGACAGGGATCCGTGAAAGGTGCGGAGAAAGAGAGGGGTCTACACAGGGGGGAGCTGGAGACAGGCAGGGGAACGGGATGGGCGGTGCCTGGATACCGTTTTTAATTTTTGCAACCTTCTCAATGAAGAAGTGGTTGAGGGAATCGCAGAGCGTCTGGGAAGGGAAGGGTTTAATGGACACTCTGTCAGGATGGGATAGTTCCTCGACGATCGCAAAGATGTTTTTAGCTTTATTGGCTGACTCCATGATTTTATTGGAGAAGTGTGAAGTTTTTGCGGACGCAATGGCGGCTTTATAGCCTTTAAGAAGGGACAAGAACTCTGCCCTTGCTACGGGGGAGTAATTTTTACGCCACTGCATAGTGTGTGCTTCTGTGCAAGAAGTAGTGCATGGATTAGTGGTGCAAAGTGTGCTCCTCTATAAAAAATATATACCTTTTGGCTTTTGAAAAGGCTTGCTTTCATACAAATTGTGCCTTCACACAAAAACATTCACAAACAAACAAATCATTGGCAAAGCCAAAAGGTTAACAGCAAATGCCAAACCTGCTGGCTTTCACAATGACTATATTTCCTTCAAAGTGTGCATTGGATTCTGGGTTACCTGTCATGAATAGTGCAAATTAGGCTGGTCTTAAGTGTAGTCGTTGCTGTTTGTAGTTATTGAGAATGTATGCGCATAGAGGAAGACCAGCAGTATTTGGATTGAGCTAAATCTTTCAAATTTTGATTTAATGAGTGTGATTATGCATAGAATTTGCATCCTATTGTGCATGTGTATTTGTAAATACTGCTATATGCCATTTGGGTTCATCTGTGAATTCATTTTTAAAAAGTGGGGAAGGTGTTTCCTAGAAGAATTCCATGCTTTCCACTGAGTATTTTACAGAGCAGATGGCATGCTCTATCTGTGATCTGATCTATTTATGAAAGAGGAGAGTATTTTCTTTGTTCATGACGACATTGGTACTGGTTGGCACTGGTCACTGGTTAGTAGACACTCTCATTAATTCCTAGGTGTTATCAGCATACTTGTTGACTCCCTCCTTCCTCCCCACGCCCGAACATAACCAATATTTTAACCCATAAATACTTAACATGATTTAAAACAACAGTGGACAATCTTGGCCGTGAGAGAACTCCACATAGATGATTAAGGAAAATTGTAAGATGTCCACAGAGCCCACGTGGATCTTTTGTAAAATTCTGCAAACAAGAGTGAGGCAGGTCTTATATTGCCAACAAGTCTCAGGTGCAAACTTATTGCTTTCCTGAAGATTAAAGCCTGACTTGTTGTTAGTCAAAGAAGATTTGAGTGCCAATGTGTGCATGGAAATATGTTTGTGGACCAGTTTTTTGTTGACTTTGATTTTTTTTTTGTTTCAGATGGTTTTATAGTTCACAGTTTGCACAATGTCTAGTTCTAGATCTCCGGCAGAATGAATGCATCTTTCTTATGCTCAGTCCATTACTTTGCCCAATACAAGTGAGAGATAGCTTTATGTGGCAGTCTTTCCAAGGGTGGGTACTACTGGAGTCAAGAGAATATATCTAGTGTATAATTTGTAAAACAGGAAACATTAGTGCCAGAGCCTAAATTTTTTTTGAGATCACCTGTGCTAATGGCGTCAGCCATAACCACATAACCACATGCACTTTACATTTCACAGTCAAAAAGGAGGTGAGTGTTGGTCTAGACAAATTTGCTTGAAAATGCACCATTTGCCCACTCCTTTTTCAAAATGTTCTCGGGGGAGAACCCTCCTTAGGTCATTTAGGCTCTCTTGCTACGCTCGCTCGCCGCGATGTGCTCCACCATTAATTTTACGCCACTCCACTTTTAAAAGTCATCAGCCGACACTGAGTTCTGTGGTAAAATTCCTTACAATAACTCACACAACTAGAGAGCTAGAGGTATGTTTGCCGTACAACTTCCAACATGAAAAATGAATGCTCATGAGAAACAATGTTACCATGAGAACCACACTAGGCACAGCATCTTCTCTATTCTTGAATTCTTTGGCAATTGTGAGGATCTGAGATATTACGAATGTGTGACTACAGAAGGGGTTCCTCCTTGGAATGACTACTAGGTTTGAACCCAATAGAATTAGGGTAAATTACAGTTGCACAGGCAGGTAGGACTTATTCACGTGAACCACTAGACCTCCTACACAGTGTGCAATGATAGCAGAAATCAATAATGCTGGTGACTTTTTAAATGTTTGGTGAGCCAGCATACAATCACAGTACAATACAATTATTAATCTACTGTGCACGATGCTAACTCAAGAATAGTCTATTGGCTGGTGTCTATGGGCCGGACATCCTAGATTGGGCACACTGCCATTCTAAGTAGATCCTTATCAGACCATTCCCTAATAGTTCTGGTACAGTACTGTAAGCAAGGTTTACCTGACACACTGGAATATGGCGATCTAAACCAGAATCCCAATTAGATGCCTCTTTCAGAAATGAGCTGCATGAAGCAATCACAGAATATTCAGACCTCAACCTGATCTCTGTGACGTGGATGACTACGGTTTGGCAGGCCTTTGAAGTGTATGTTGTGGGGAAGGGCATAGCAAAGGAAGCAGAGGCATTGAAATTGCTGTCAGAACGATTAACATGACTTAAAATTTCTCTTAGGGAGCTGGGAAAGATTATTCAACTTATCAAAACTATTTCAACCTTTCCTGAATGATTGAACCATTAAGCAGGTACAGGGAGATTGCAGAGCAATAAGGGAGATTCCTAGGAAAGCAAGCTGAGGAATTGGGTATTAATAAAAAAAGTGTGCATTTTTAACAATCTGCAGAATCCTAATCTACATTCAAATTCACATGTGTATTCCGACCTGATGCTATTGCATGTGAAACTATTTTGATATGAAGTGGGTTATCCTGGCTTATGCTAACTAGGCCTCAAATAGGTTTCAACTTCATCTTGTCAAAATGTATGTCACATTCACTTTTTATTTCTGCTGCACATAGTCAAGCAAGTCATGTTTGTTTATTTCTGAATTACACTGTTCTTGAAGAAGACTCTTTGGCATGGACTTAGAATGTAACATTTTTCCAAGTCTTTTGGATGTGGTATTGCATTTAATCACAATGGTTTACAGTCGTTATGTAACTAGTTTGTTCTGACACCTCCAAACGGCATTCGGTCAGGGGGTTGGGGTGTATTCATTATTTATGTAGTAGGTTAGTGCTTAGGTAATAAGGCTGTACAATGTTTTTAAAGTCTGTAATCTGAGTTGTTGAAAATGTATTTTCTTGCCCACTCCTCATTCCAGCGGTTTTCATACTGTTCATAAATGCCCGATTTTGGGGGCGAGCCAGAAGATCTTTCCTATGATACTAGTGATGCTGTCTGAGTTCTTACTGATTTTCCTGCATTTTTGGAACTTTAATATTTTTCCTATTACTCTGTATTGTTCTATTAAAGACAGCCTTCACTGTAATGACTTTATGCATATAAATGAGATTAGTTGCATTTCCACTTTACTATTTCATGTATTGGCCACTTTATATTTTAGTAATAAAACTTCTAATTCTGCTCTTTAACTCACTTATTGAGTCAGTCTTTTCTTATTTGACTGTACTTTGATATGCTGATTTGTATATTATCTTGGGACCCATTGCCTCATGAAATTGAGTTTAACACCATTCCCGATCCACCCGACCAGTGGGTGTGTTTTTGTAGTGTAAAGTTTTAGGAGTACAGCACACTCACAGAACTCTGGCCCATTGACTGGAGGACGGTAGAACACCCAGTTGAATGCTGTCAGGACACTTAGAAATATTGCATGCCTTCACACCATTGTGGTATCGGTCTCAAAACACTACTAAAGCGCAGCAGATTTGCTGATTATCTTAATGATTTTTTTTTAACATACTTTATTGAGGACCTTGTCATCACAACCAAGGCAATGATTATTACAGAAGGTCATTTGTTTTTTATACAGTTTCAACAATAAGATTGCATGAATCCACCAACCAGTATTCAAACATCATGACCGAAAATGAATTTCATGTACTATAGAATAATATCTAAGAGTTTTGATAATCGTGAAATAATGTCATCTAAATATCATGACCTTGTCGCATATATATATTTCCAGTTAACCAAACAAACCTATCAATGCCCCCAGCCTCCCTATCCCGCCCAACCCGTACTCCTGGTCTGAAGATGCTAATTTTACGAGTAGCCTAAGGGAGCTAATAGGGTATCGCTAGGGGACCTACATTACCCGTGTAGTGTTGTAGGTAGCTCAGGGTGTGGGAGAATCGAGGCATGCAATCACAGAGCCGCACCGTGAGTCATGGTGTAGGGATACACGGGGGGTATAAAATCTAGTAGTTCGAGGTCGTGTAACATAACATCCCATGTCATGGAGATGGGATGTTTCCGTAACCCTTGATCTTCCTCCCTCCAAAGGGCTGTGCTTTCAGCCTTCCCCCATTGTATTATGTCGTCTTGCCAACTGGATAATGTCGGGCACCTGGGGGATTTCCACCTCATGGTAATGGCTCGTATTGCCAGTATGAGGGCCAAGTCTAAGAATCTTAGTTGGACTTTCTGCGGACCTGTACGTCTACGAAGGCCCAAAAGGCACTCCAGGGAGCAATCTGAGACAGATAAGTGTGTGACCTCGCCTAGGGATTCTCACATACCTCTCCGGTAGTCCTGGAGGCGGGGGCAGAACCATAGCATATGAAGGAAGTCTGCCTCGTCCCCTTTACATCAGGGGCAGTAGTGGTGTGCCTCGGGGAACATGCGGTGGATCCTCTGTGGGGAGAGGGCCGACCTATTGTCTGTATACATTTTAATCTGGCATTACGGGATACTCTTTTAGGGTGTTCTAGGATGCACTTCCAAGCCTTATCCGTGAGTTCTATGTTAGCATCTTCAGACCATTTTGTTCTGAGGGATGTGAGTGGGATTGCAGCGTGTGCACGTATACCCGTATATATCCATCTAACTAGGTGTCCCCCTTTCCCCATATAATATAGAAGGTGAACCAAGTTATGCTGTGGAGGTTCTCTACGTTGTGGGGCCCATGTATTCCTAATGTAATGGGAGACCGTAGCGTGTAATAGATATAAACGTGGTGGTGCCCCTGTGGCCTGTGAAAAGGAGTCGTGGTCAAGTAGATTGAGCTCCCCAAAGAAAGCTCCAACATCCTCCACTCCCGTCTCTATCCAGGCACGGATCCTGGTCTTTGTAATCCTGCCCTGCGGTGTGGGGATACCCAGCAATGGGATGTTCGCCGAATGTGGGGTCACTTTAGAGGTATATAATAACGCCTTCTTCCAGTTCTGCAGTGCCGTACTGAGCAGAGGAGGACTGTCTGTAGGGATTTTGATGTGAGGCAGAAGTAGGGAGTGTAGTGCGCCTCGATCTAGGTCTCTGGGTGCGTAGCCAATTTCTTGCAAATTCCTCCCAGCCGTCCAAAAGGGGAGCCATTGGAGCTGACTAGTGTAATAATATTCCCTGAATTTGGGGACTCCCAGGCCTCCACCACTAGACTCCAATTGGAGTTTCTGCAGGCTCACTCTCCGCCGGCCCGCCCCCCAAATGAGTTCCACTAGTATAGCATTCAGGGTATTAAAAATAGACTGTGGAACTACAATAGGTAAGTTCACAAAATAATTCAATAGGCGAGGGAGCATCACCATTTTTGAGATAGCGATACGTCCCATCACCGATAGTGGCAGGGAGGTCCAGAAAGCCACACTAGCTCTTTGGGCAGTTATGGCCTTTCCTAGATTGCCATCTAGTTGATCCGACTGTGTTCTATATACTTGAATGCCTAAGTATTTGAACGTGGTGGGGGCTACTGGCAGGGTGTACATGCCGAATCATAGATCGTCAGGGTATGGTGTATTCCGGAAAAAATAAGCCAGGGATTTTCTCGGGTTTATAGCAAGACCCGACACCTGTTCAAAGGTGGCAAAAATAGCGGGAAGGGGTGCATTATCTGCAGTCAGATCGCGTAAATATAAGAGGATGTCATCCGCATAAATCGAAATAAGATGGGTCGTGCCCTCTATGGGGATGCCCAGGCAGTCTGCCGACCGCATGAGTGCCATCACCAGAGGCTCCAGCGCGAGAAAGAATAATAGGGGAGACAGCGGACATCCCTGTCGCATTCCTCTATGAATGGTATACTGGTGTGAAATGTAGCGTCCCGTGCGGGCTCGGGTTGTGGGGGAAGTATACAGTAGGCGTACCCAATTAAGGCATGCGTGCGGAAGCCCGAATCGTTGGAGTGCCGTAAACATATAGTCCCAGGATAAGGAGTCAAAGGCCTGTCGAAGATCTAATGTCAAGCACCCTGCAGTCTGATAAGTGCCCGGGGTGGCCTTCATGACGTAGTGTAATTGTCTCGTATTGAGGGACGTGCTACGATTCGGCAGAAACCCGATTTGGTCACTATGTATGAGAGTAGTGAGGTAGGGTTGTATGCGGTTAGCTAGAGCCTTACTCAAGATTTTATATTCGGTCGCCAACAGTGAGAGGGGCCTATAATTCAGATCAAGGCTATCTCGTCCCGGTTTTGGCAACGAGGTGACCAATGCTTCCATGGTGGATTGTGGTAGATGGCCGGCGTCCAAAGGCAGTCTTATATACTGCCTCTAGTGTAGGGACCAGAACATCTGCATACGTATGATAGAACTCGATCGGTAACCCGTTGAGCCCAGGTGCCTTATTACGATTCAGGCACTTAATTGCAGCACAAATTTCCTGCTGGGTGATAGGGCCACCAATTTTCTTTTGCACTGCATCTGAGAGTACAGGAATTGTAAGATCCTGCAAAAGGTCCACAGTGGAAGGGGTCATATTTAGTTTGGGTTCAGCATAGAAAGTGCTAAGATGTGTATAAAAGGCTTCGTTGAGCTCTCGTTGGGTATGGGCCATACTCCCATCTGGCGTGCGTATTTGGGTTATAAGTGGTAGGTCACGTTTGTCTCGCACTAGGCGGGCAAGCAGTGACCCAGCTCTATCAGCCTCAGAGTGTTTTTGTTGCATATAGGCCCTGTGATCAATCGTCCGTAAGGTTTCTAGTGTTTCAGCGTGGCTAATACGGGCACTCTGGAACGCCTCCCGTTTATCAGGGTCCGACACTGCCTCCTGCTCTAGTGTAGTCATTTGTTGTTCAAAACTGAGCAAGCTTTGATGTGTCTCCTGTCGGACTCCCACTATCTGTCCTATCGAAGCCCCCCTTACCACTACCTTTAGCGTGTCCCACTCTATAAGGTTAGAGGAGGCTGTGTTCCAGTTTTCGGCTAGATAATTAGTAATGGGGGTGGAAAGCCTTGCTCGGAATGGGGCATCCTCAAATAGCTGTGGGTGTAATTTCCAGGTGGGTACTGGGGTAGGCACGTTACCCCAGGCGAGTGTGATCTCTAAGGGGTTGTGGTCAGAGAGGGTTTTCGCTAGATATGTGGAATGGCAGACCTGTGTGACAATGAAATTGGAGCAGAGGAATCTATCAATCCTGGTATGGAGGCTATGTACAGGAGAATAAAACGAATATTCTTTGAGTAGGGTGTAGACATCTCCATACATCTGAAAGCACCCAACCATTCGACCAGTTATTAAATGTGTTGGCTAGCTTACGGGTATTTGTACCGTGTAGTGGGGGATGGGATCTGTCCATATTTGTGTCCAAGACGGCATTCCAATCCCCCCCCCAACACCCAGGGGATACCATCCCATTCCGCTAGTACCCAATCTATGGAGAAAGTGGTCCTGGTCAAAGTTAGGGGCGTAGACACTGCCCAGAATCACCAGTGATCCATCGAGCGTACCCTTCAGGAGAATGTATCGTCCTTGGTCATCTATGTGGCGCTCTAGTTCGACAAAAGGGACCCTGTGGCATACCCATATGGTCGTCCCTCTACCAAAAGCAGAGTAATTAGTAGAGTAGACCTGTCCCCGCCATTTCTTGCGCGTTTTTTGTGCTTCTGACTCTGTTAAGTGAGACTCCTGCAGGAAAACTATATGTGCTTTGCGCCTAAGGAGATAAGCGTGGATACGGTGCCTCTTTTGTATCGTCCCCATCCCCCTTACATTCCATGTTAGTAGGTTGTAGGACCCTAATGTGGCAACGGTTCTAGGCATGATATATTAGACTGCATGGAGCTCCAATTTAGAGGGAGATGATAGGCTAACATCGACCAGGGGTCCCCTTTCCCTCTAACATTAACAAAACATGGCTCCGCGCCTGAACTACGCTGGGCCCAACAACGAACTGCAACTATCATTGAACCAATAACGGTACATACGCTCTGAGGGGGGTCGCACTGAGGCTACGGTCTTGGCGGCTCTACGGAACCCAGAGGGGGGATATAACTAATCGTGACAGTGGTTCCACCCAAGCATTCCTGAGTAATCTACAGTCGGGAACTCAGCATAGCAGTGAGAATTGGCAGAAACATAGGATTAGTCCACCACCATATCCTTAACAAACAATCTAAACTCGAGTCAGAGTCATACGGGTGAAAACATATCGAGAGTATTTGCAGACAAAGTATAGGAAAGGTTATACTGATCTCTAGTAGTCGAGGAGCATATCTCCTGCTCAGGAGTTCAGGTCACAGGGGGGCCCTGTGCCATGTCACATTCATTGTGTGTCACAAACCCGCTTCAAGTATCAATGAGATTGTCTGCCGTCCGGAGCATGATCATAGGGAACAGAGTAATACTGTGTTCAGAGTCTGAGTTGAGGGTGCTTTCCTCCGAGTCCGTATGGATCTTGGTGGAGTCTTCTCGGAATGTCTCGGCAACAGCAAGGGCCCCCTCCTGATCGAGTCGCTGCTGTTCTCGTGATAGTCCAGCGCCGCCCCTAGCCTAAGTAGTCTTCTGGGTCCGGCGGTGACTCATTCTTTGCAGTTTGCCGGATCCCTGTGAAGATAATACTGATTGACTGCCCTGGCTTGCTCCAATGCACATGACCTCAAGCCATTCCTCCGCGTCCGCCGGGCTTTCAAAGAAGTGGGTTTTCTTCTCGTAAATGACTTTCAGTCTGACTGGGTATAAAAGGGCGTATTTAAGCTGTGCTTTTAGCAGTTTCTTCTTCACGGCTTGATAGGACGATCTCTGTCTTTGAACCATGATGGTATAGTCAGGGTATAGAGAGATACGATGGTTTTCATACTGGATCAGCGCTTTTTCTCTTTTTTTTGTAGATCTTGGTCCTTATAATTCAGAATTTTTCCTATCAAAGGTCGAGGCGGTGCGCCCGGTTTGGGTGCGCCAGTCGGTATTGCATGGGCTTGTTCGACACAGAAGTAAGGAAACAGACCTTCTTGTGCTATATGGTCCCTAAACCAGGCTTCCATAAATTCTGCTGCCTGTGTGCCTTCACTGCGTTCCGTCAGGCCTATGACGCGGATGTTATTGCGTCTATTCCTGCCTTCTGCATCTTCCACTCAATCCAGCAAGCCCGTCACCTGCTGCTGTACATGTTGTAGGGTTGTGGTGTTTGCTGTCACTCGTGGATCCATGTTTTGGAGGGCCTGATCGTGCTCCTTAACGGTATCGGCCAGTTTCACGTGGTCCATCCTG
Organism: Triturus cristatus; assembly: GCF_964204655.1. Classification (NCBI taxonomy): domain Eukaryota; kingdom Metazoa; phylum Chordata; class Amphibia; order Caudata; family Salamandridae; genus Triturus; species Triturus cristatus. Next base: position 824,116,216 of record NC_140579.1, on the reverse strand, counting down.
AGTAAGGTAAGTCCCGTGGTAAGTGTGCCGATTTGCAGTTCGAGGGCTGCCCTAGAGTCCCGGATTTCTTTCAATATTAAATCCAACTTGTCGGGCGCACTAGTGATAAGTTCAGGAGACGTATTCTCTGGTGAAGGAGGCCGACTGGAGCCCTCCGGCGTGGCGGAGGGGGCACCTGTACCTTGGTGGCCATCCATTGTTTTCCCTCGGACTCTGCCCATGCTGCGCGTTGACCAAGGTGGAGAGTCGTGTTTTCCAGTCGCCTGGGGTAGGTGGTTAGGAGGATTGAGGGGGGTAACAAGCTTACTTCTTCTCGCACAGTCCAGGACCCTCTGCGATTCCACTATAAGAAGAGGTTTCTGTGCGGTCTGGTCATCCGGTCGTCACCCCCAGAAACCGGGACAGCGTGTCCGGGCCGGGCACACACCGCTGGAGCGGGACTAGGTAGCAGAGGAAATCGCATGGAAACACCAGTAGTAGCGTCTGCTCGCTGAACAGCCAATATGGGGACCTGCACAAGGGATCTGACCTTGAAGGACAGAGCACAGCAGACCAGCGCAGATCTCGTGGTCCAGCTATCATCCTCGGTACCTAGGAAGAGGAAGCAAGTGATTCATGCCGCCCAGCACCAGCCAGCCATGTACCTCTGAGCCAAGGGGCTGCACCTCACCGTGTATTATGGCCCGCCCAGGCCGCTCCCGTTGATGGTGGAGCACAGCGTCAGTAGTGAGGAGCCTGAGCCACTGTCTCTCACACGTGGGGGCCAGTGCGAGTCAAGGTGGCCGCTGAATGTCCGGAGGAAATCCTGGATGGCAGCGCTGTTCTTAATGGTGGGGGGGAGGAAAGGCCCACAGCATCAGGAGAAGGAAAGCACCAACGAGTCCTTGTTGCTCCTCACAGCTGACGATTCCCTGCTCCCACCTTCGGGCCTCACTGGATCCCAGGGCAGTAGAGGTTGTAATTGTGCCGAGTCTGGAAGGCAGGGGGAGGGTAATACTCCAAGTTGACTGCGGGCTCCCTACCACCCCGCATGGCCGCTGTGCTCACCTTGTCTGCTCTCAGCAGGGATCATGCAGGCAATAGCGGGGGGGAATGGCCCACAGCAGCAGGGGAAGGAAAGCACCAACGAGTCTTCGTCACGCCTCACAGCCGACGATTCCCTGCTCTCACCTTCGGGCTTCACAGGATCCCAGGGCAGTAGGGGTTGCAATCGTGTTGACTCTGGAAGGCAGGGGAAAGGGTGATACACCAAGTTGACTGCGGGCTCTCTATCACCCAGCACGGCCGCGGCGCTCACCCTGTCTGCCTACAGCAGGAATCCCGCAGGCACTCCAGATAAAGTCTGCTCCGCTGTCGTGAACTCAGGGGCGGTGCAAGCCCAGCGCCGCACGGCTGCCTCCGGGCACCACACGGGTAGCGCCACACAGCGTGCCAGTCCGCTCTCACCTCATCGGGGACCAGAGGCTAGGGCGCTCTCCTCAGCAATCCAGCCATTCCCCAGCCAGCACATCAGCAATGAGGGTCCAGCGCACCACCACACCGCTCCCGAGGCTCCTGTGCAGTTGTTGAATGCCGCCTCGCAGCACACCAGGCCGCCTCCGTTTCGATGGAGCGTCGGGTCAGTGCCCGATCACAGCGGCGATAGGCCAGTCCTCCGTATAGCGCAAGATCATGGTCTTAAGGGCCCGGAAGGAGCTCAGGGTGTGCCGAGAGCTGTAGTGGACAGACGCTCCTCATCCTGGTAGTGGAGAGATCTTGAGCGGCGGTACAGGAGAATTGTATCCCCGAGGCTCCGGAGCTCTACCGAAAAACAACCGCCATCTTAGGCAGCTAGCCACGCCACCCTGATTATCTTAATAATAACACACTTGCATCATTGGAAAGGTTCACAAGTCTCAGCCTTGAGGATTTACTGGAAGAAATACAGTAGCTGCAGAATGTTGAGGTACCTGAGACTGATGGGATTTCAATTTCGTGTTATGAAGCTTATGCTGATTTAATAAGCCCCCACCTACAATAAGCCCCCACCTACTTAGGGAGTATGAAGAATCCATTCTGGAAGGTGACCTTCCCACAAAGACATTAAAGGACATCTGGATAGCACTTCTCAAACGAAACCGATCAGAAGACCACTGTGCATCATATAGACTACTGTAATTGCTTAACATTAACAAATAAAAGCCCTAGTTAATCCTAGTTAATAGATTAAAACCACTTTTGTCAGGTCTGGAACTTCCAGACCAGACTGATTTTATTCCCGGCCACCCAACATTGTTAAATTTAAGTACTCTCCCAGGAGTAATACACCATTTAGACCACCAATTAACGACAGTGCCGCCTTTTCTTGATGCTAAAAAAGTATTTGATTGTCTGGAATGGCCATATTATTTAAGATATTAACCAAAATGAACTTGTATAGGTGTTGCATTAAAATTATCTTGTTCTGCAGGGACCCCTTGGCCAGAGTGTTTATAACTGGGCAGAGGCACCAGACAGTGTTCCCCCGTCACCATTTCTGTGGAACCCTTGGGCTTTGTGTACAGAAAGCTACATGCACATAGAAGACTTTATATAGGTGGCAGGCCATTAGTTGTCTACGTGTACATGGATGATGTCCTTTTGTATATACAGAACACAACCAGAAATGTAAATCCAAATGTTCAAGAAACCACCTGATTCAGTGTTATCTCAAGACTAAACATCAATAGTGCAAATCAATGTAGCCCTAGGGGCTAGTTTTATTAATTTACATGGGCATGTCCAGACATAGCCAGGTTTTGGGGAATGAGTGATGACTGCACTATACAAGATGAGGGCCATCCTTGCACCGTTATTCCCATTCTTGGCACTATTGGGCTTGAGGTTTTGTAGCCGTGGTTCTACTTTTGGCAAAGTGTGGAATTGCAGTGTGAAGGATGAAAGGTCCAACACCTACACCTAAAAAATGGAAACAAGACTTAACTTATTGAAGTGATTCGATGGACACTCATTCAGGACTGGTCCATCCAGTGGCAAGATCGTAGGACTTCAGGGACCCACTGAGACCATAACTTTTTTTTCTTCAAATTTCTATATTGGTTTTAGCAGAAGTACAAAAACCATAATAGTGGAAATTCCGATGTGCCACTCACAAATGATACCACATCAAACAGAATAACAAACGTGAGCAGTGGAGTCACAATAGCCTAGACATGTTGCACCCCCAACCACAGGTGTGGAAGCATGTCTTAACGAAGAAGGCCTGTGCACGGACATGGGTCGCAATATGGCATATTGTAGCAATAGTCCCTGGGGGAACAACATGATTGGGAAGGCCACCCAGGAACATGCACACCCCAGGACATGTTACTTGGCATGTCAAGATATAGGAAGATTCTGCAGGCCAGTGAGAGTGGTTGCTCTGGGCCAGGGCACATATTTTGGAGTGCCCGTCAGGACCCCTGATGAGACCCACACTCCATTGTCGTAAGGAGCAATGTTGGTGTGGCTGTATTACCTAAACTATCTGTGTGCATCTTAGAGATGTCCTCTGAAAAACGACCTAATGCTAGTATCCAGGCTGAGTGGCTGCTCGCCAGCTGCCACCAGCAGACATGTTTCTGGACCCCTGGGTTGGAGAGCCTGCTGCTCTCCGGCGTCTGAAACAATGCACATCCTGGGACGAGGGGCCAAACCTCCTCCCACAGGATGGGAAAGGTCCATTAAGGGGAAGCTTCAAAGGCTTGCCGCCTTTGTGAGCTACCCAAGGCATTTGCTGCTTCCAGCAACTGGCCCCCACTTGTTCAGACCCCCACTTTGGGCGGGAGAATCGTCAGGAAAACCAAGTGAGGAAGGGAAGTGTGCCCACCTTTGCCAACCTCCCCCTCAGGTGAGGGAGGCGAGGTGAAGCATAACTCATTCCCTGCCATCTTGCAGATGTGGGACCAAGCCAACCACAGTGAGGCATATGCCCACCTCCCACTGGAGGGTGGCATAATAGGGGGTGTACCCACCCCAAGGAAGGGACCCATTGGTCCCAACCTTTACTCACTTGTAATGCCCCTAAATCTAGTATTTAGGGGGAACCCTGAACCTTACCTCCTCAGACAAGAATAGATAAGACTCAAGAAGAAGAAGAGAAGAAGAATGACTGAAGAAGCTGTGCTGACACTAACAAGAGGAGGATGCCAACTGACTTGGCCCAGCCCTACCGGCCTGTCCCCACCTCGAACCTGCTCCAGCGAAATCCCAGTGTGTGCTGCAGCCAGCAACCTCAAGAACTCCGAGGACCTGCCCTGCCTTGCAAGCCAAAGACTTTGTCTCCCATGAGCACCGGATTTGCTCACCCACAGACTCATGGCCCAGCTAAAACCATGACTCTGCACCTCTCTGCATCCGACGCCAATGGCCCGAGTTCGAGTGGCCCAATACCACGAGGAAGTCTCCCCAGCGATTTTGACCTGAGATCTGGCGATCTCTGACGTGCCTCGAATCTCCAAGAGAAGCCTGCAGCCTCTTTCTGGAGGATCCCCCCTACAGCGACCGGAGCTGGTAAGGAAAAGACTAAAGACACCTCTGCACCCGATGTCCCACGGCCTTGGGTGGACCAACTGATGGTGTCCTAGCATCCCAATTTACCTCTCCAACCAGTGGTCAAGTCCAGAAGATCTTTGTCCCCGAGCCTGCAGTCTTTGTTGCAACCGGAGAATCCCCATTGAAAACAACAAGGCACCTGATGCCAAGACAGCACCCTACACCCAGTCGCCCCTGCTCCGCTACAGGTGTACTTCGGCTGCTAACTTGGATCCCCCTTTGCCCTGAGCCTAACACCAGCAGCTTTGCTACCACAACCTTGTGGCCTACTAGTGAGCAGCCACCAACCGCAGGCCTCCTATCCCCCCTTGGATAACATTGGGCCTCAGCACTCTGCACCTGGCCACCCTAGAGCCGCTGAGGGTGTTCTGAGAGTGCATCCTTTACCCTGGGGGAACCCTGATTCTAACCCCAGAATACCAACTCCCACAAACCAGTACTTAGCTGCAAAACGGTTAACTTCATTTTTCTCTATAGGAATACGTTGACTGTTTTTCCTTGAAAATTGGTCTAACTGTGGAGTTGGCTTGTATGGAACATTGAAAAACTGCATATGTTCTAAAAGTGAATTACTTACCTTTTGTCTAAGAGATGTCTCAGTGTGATATCTAGGCATATCATATGTATGTTACAAAAAGTAACATACATAGTAATCTGAAAAGTAACTGAAAAGTAATTTAGAAACATTGACTTACCTGTAATTTAATCAACTGTATTTGAACCTGCATTCAATTCTAAAACATTGCATAAGATTTTGCAAAGCTTTTATCTCACTTATTTGCACTAGGATTGGCTTGGTTCTAGAAATAAAATAAGTAATATTTTGTATACAAAGAAATTGCTCTGAGTTCAGTCTTTGAGTGTGTGACATCATTTGCTGCCTAAGTGAGTACAACAAATGCTTAACACTACCCTCTGATAAAGCCTTACTGCTCGCCCACACTATCACAAATAGAGAGTAAGGTGCTATCTACTTTTACCTCTGCCTACCTTTGGGGTTCCACTGGACTCTGTGCACACTATACCTCATTTTGCAATAGTATAACCAGAGCCAGCTTCCTACAACGTTACCCTCTACAAGGTCCTTGTCCAAGTGGTAGATCTGTACACCCTAGTACTTTGGCATGTCAATGCGCCATTCCAAACAAAACCACAGCAGGGTCCTTCAGTTATCCTCAGGAACCGGAAACATGGCGATCAGGCAAGACTTAGACCAATTTACTCTTAGGCCTGACACGATTCAAAATTCCTCCAGTGTCTCCTTCAGGGCTAGACGTGTGATAGTGGCATCACACAGATAAATAAGGACATTGTCTGCTTATAAAGAGATGATATGGTGTTTGTTATGTTCTAGGAGACTCCAAAGCTGCGCTTGCAAGTGCAGGCAACAGGCCAGGGGCTCCATGGCCAGGGTACAAATCAACAGGGACAGGGGACAACCCTCCCTGGTGCCTCTATGTATGTCAAAGCTGTCAGATATCAACTGTCCCATCTTGACTCTTGCTGTTGGGTTCTTATAGAGGGTGTGAATCTAACTAAGGTAGCCTGGCCCAATGCCCACTTTCTCCAGCGTTGCCAGTAGGTAATCTCACCCCAGTATGTCAAACGCCTTTTCTATGTCAAGCGAAACCGGCAACTGTTTACTCATCTCATTCAAGGCAGCTTTCATCAGATGAAGTAGTCGTGGTATGCTGAGGAGGGTATTGCATTTTGGAATAAACCCACATTGATCTACGTGCACTAGGCTGTTAGCAACAGGGAGCAGCCTATTGGCCAGGGCCATTTCAACTATCTTACACTCTAAGTTTAAGAGGGAGATCGGCTAATATGAGGGTGCTACGGGGATCTCAGACGGGTTTTCACACCTCTATCAGCGCCTCATGGAGCAAGTGTAGAAGCTGACCCTTCTACCTTTCTTATTTAAAAACTTCCAAGAGATTCTTGGAAAGGTGTTCATTGAAAGTGGCATAATATTCTATTGTGAGTCCATCTGTACCCAGAGTTTTATTTCAGGCAACCTGTGGTGATAGCCACCCATATCACATCCATTTGAAGGGGCTCATACACTTCCGCACATTAGAGCTGAATCAATCAGGGTAATGGTAGCCCATGAAGAAACCCCTTCAACCTGTCAACGGGGATGGGGGGGCTGTCCACGTCTGTATACAGGGAGCAATAGTACTCTGCAAAAGCAGCATTAATGGCCACTTGCATATTAACCACCTTACCACCTCCCAACTTGATTGCTCCGGTCCATAACCAGTCATGCCAATAACCTGCCTGAGCGATCCCCCTCTGCTTTGAGAAGGGCAAGGCAGTGCCTATAGTCATGTTTCCCCAACCGCGCCTCTAGATCCCTGTGACTCTTTCTCAGCTGCTTGCGTCTTTCTGTCCCATCAGCCCACCATGACACCTCAGTCTCAAGTAGTCTCAACTCCCGCTCCATGTCAAGAAGCTCCCCGTGCAGGGCCTTATAACCACCCCACCATGTAGTGGCAATGCATTGCCCTCTGATGACCACCTTCTGAGCATTCCACTCCAGCGCTCAGGAGGGGGTGGTGCCCGTGTTAAGTTCAAAATATTGGGTAATATGTATTGATAGGGCCGCCCTGAAGGGGGGGTTCTGAAGTGCCTTGTTCTATTACCTCCAGGTCTGTAACGTCATCAGCTGTGGGTAGTGATCTGAGAGGCAGTAGCGGCTCCTGGAGGGAGTGCTGTGGGGCGGTGCTGCGGGGCAGGGTAGGGGGTAGTAAATGCCGGATTAAGGCCGAACGGATATTGTGCTAACCCATCCATCCTTAGGCCATGTCAAATTGAATCTTGTTTTTCTTACCTGAGAAACAAAGGGGATACCAAATATTATTGGCGGTACATGCCATTATATATGGTATCCCCCTAAGGGAAATGGGTGTAAAATCTTGGGGAATGATATATAAAATGTGAAACCATACTAAAGTCTGCTATCAAATAAAAGGCAACTTCCACTGGTCAATAGGTAAAGGGTGACCCGAGAAACGTAGGGGATACGAGATAATACAGCAATGCGTGAGCAAAAATATTTGGTGTCCCCATAGTAAACAATGTTAGAAAGCAAAAGGAAGGGTGCTATATTGCATAGATATACTGTGCTCCCCCATCCATCATCAGATTATGTTAAATTGAATTGTGGTGAATTCTAACCCGAGAAACATGGGGGATACCAAATATTAAAGGCTGTGTAGGCCATTTGTTTGGTTATCCACTAAAGAACCAGATGTAAAAACTTGTGGAATGATGTGAAAAGGAATTGTAGTCTGTTATCAAATAAAAGAGTAACTTCAACTGGTAAATAGCTAAAGGGTAACCCATAAAACGTAGGGTATATGAGATATTACAGCAATGAGTGAGGCATAATATTTGGTAACCCCATAGTAAATGATGTTGGAAAGCATAGAAATACTGTGCTCACCCATCCAACATAAGGCGATGTCAAATTGAATCCTGGCCAGTTCTAACCCGAGAAACACAGGAGATGCAAAATATTGATGCACTTATGAGGCATTATATTTTGTAAGGGTGGGCGCAGTGCTCCGCTCCACCCGCGGAGTGTGCGTAGTGCTGCCTACTTTGCGCTTCGCAAAGTAGGTGTAGCAGGCAGACTACACTCAAGCCACGGCGGGTTCAGAGTTGCCCGCCACCCTCCTCCCTCCTGCCCTCATTTTAAAATTACTTAGAACCTTAAAAGTAAAGAAAATTACTTACCTGAGCTGCGGTGTCCCGGGGCTCCATCTTCCTTCTTCCTCGCAACTTCTTCCTCACAAATGCGCATGCGCTGGCGTCCGCGCATGCACATTTCTCGGGAGAAGTGCGCATGCGCTGGTGCCCGCGCATGCCCATTTGTGAGGAAGAAGCCATCGAGGAAGCAGGAAGATGGAGCCCCGGGATGCCGCAGCTCAGGTAAGTAATTTTCTTTATTTTTAAGGTTCTAAGTAATTTTAAAATGAGGGCGGGAGGGAGGCGGGCGGTGCGTAGTGGAGCCACGCGGAGTGTGCGGGTGCGCGTAGATTTGGGCACACTCCGTGATGCTCTGCGTAGCCCCACTACGCCCACTACGCCCAGGGTTAATATTTTGTATGCCCAAAGAAACCTGTTGTGAAAGCTTTTGGAATAAAATGAAAAATGTGAAACAATACTGTAGTCTGCTATCAAATCAAAGGCAACTTGAATTAGTGTGTGGCTACTGAGAAATATAGGGGATACTAAAAATTATAGCCCATACAAGGTGCAATATTTGGTATCCCCGAAAGGTACCGGATGTGAAAGCTTGTGCAATTAAATGAAAAATGCAAAGAATGAGTGTAATCTGTTATCATATAAAAGGAATTGGTCAGTGACTAAAAGGTAACCCTTGAAAAGTAGGGGATACCAGATATTACAGCAATGCAGAAGCTGTAATATGTGGTATCCCCATTGTAGAATATTATGGAAAACAGAGGGAAGGGTGCTATTTGGCAGGAAAATACTTTGTTCAACCAGGCAACAGAACGTCATGTCCAATTGAATCCTGGTAAGCTCTATCCTGAGAAACATAAGGGATACCAAATATTATAGCCCTTATGAGACATTATATTTGGTATCCTCCAAAGGAACTAGATGTGAAAGCTTGCGCAATGAAATCAAAAATGTGAAAAGATATAGTAGTCTGCTAGCAAATAAAAGGCAACTTAAGTTGATATGTGGCTAAAAGGTAACCCTTGAAATGTAGTGGATTCTAGATATTACAGCACTGCAAAAGCTGTAATATGTGGTATCCCCACAGTAAAATATTATGGAAAACACAGGGAAGGGTGCTATTTGGCAGGAAAATACTTTGGCCAAAGAATGCCATGTCAAATTGAATCCTGGTAAGCTCTAACCCAAGAAATAAAGGGGATACCAAATATTATAGCCCAAACAAGGCATTATATTTGGTATCCCTGAAAGGAACCAGATGTGAAAGCTTGTAGAATCAAATGGAACACGCAAAGAATTAGTGTAATCTACTATCATATAAAAGGTAACTTGAATTGATCAGTGGCTAAAAGCTAAACGTTGAAAAGTAGGGGATATCAGAAATTACAGCAATGCAGGAGCAGTAATATGTGATATCCCCACAGTAAAAGATGTTGGAAAACACAATGAAGGGTGCTATTTGGCAGGAATATACTGTGTTCATCCAGCCCAAAGTATGCCTTGTCAAATTGAATCCTGGTAAGCTCTAACCCGAAAAACATAGGGAACACCAAATATTATAGCCCTAATAAAGCATTATATTTAATATCCCCAGAAGGACCCTGATGTGAAAGCTTGCGGAATGAAATCACAAATATGAAAAGATAATGCAGTCAAATAAAAGGCAACTTGAGTTGAAAAGTAGGGGAAACTAGATTTTACAGAAATGCATGAGCTGTAATAAGTGGTATCACTTTAGGAAAAGATGTTGGAAAACTCAAGCAAGGATTCTATCTGGTAGAAAAAGTAATGTGTTTGTAGAGCCAACATTAGGCCATGGCAAGTTTTATCTCCAGAAAAATAGGGGATACCAAATATTATAGGCTGTACAGGCCATTATATTTGGTATGCTCCAAAGGAACTAGATGTGAAAGCTGTGAAATTATATCAAAAATGCAAAACAAGACTGTAAGCGTCTAACAAATAAAAGGCCATTTAAACTGGTCAGTGGCTAAAAGGAAACCTTTGAAAAGTGGGGACAAAGATATATTAATGCATGAGCAATTTTGTTTGCAACCCCCATACAAAAAGATATTCGAAAACACAAAGATTGGTACATATTGTTAGAAAAAAATATTGTGTTCACTTAACCATTATGGGATTGTCTCGTTACTTACCAATTTCAAAAAATTTCAAAATGTGAAATACAAAATGCTATAGAGCAAAGGGAGAATGTGCTGTAACCAGTAGCACCCAAGATTGGCTGCTAGTCACTAACCAAACCAAGTAGAGGGAGTATCCACCAACTAAAACCAAATAACATATTGAGGCTAAGGCTTTTTTTGCTTTCAGTTTTTTTTTTACATTTGCAATGTTTCCCCTTAAATTTGACATGCCCGTCACTTGGCACCTGAAGCAATCGCCTGGTACACCTATAAACAGTAACTTTTATGTGTTAAAGTGAAGCTTGCACTGCAGTTATTTGAATGTCTGGATTCTCTTTGAGTTGTTCACCATTACACTATTCATTGCTACTCAGCACTTTTAGTGTTTCCAAGCCAGTCAGTCTTCTCTTTTAAATTACAAGACCGTTTTGCATGCTGCAATTTTTCAGCCATACTGTCATTCTTAAAAGAGAAACAGAAAGTCCCAGAATGCTCAATGTAGACTAAGAAGTGAAGATTTACATCTCTCATTATATAGAAAGACATGACACTGGGGCTGCACCAGAAACAAATATCATTTGGTTATGTTTACTATTCTGAAACAGCCAAGTGTTGGCACATGAAAAGGTATTTGTGTAAAATGCCCTAAATTCATTTGTAACAATTATGCTTCCTTTTAATAATCATTGTAGGAAATGACCATATTTGTGTAGCGTCCCTCCAGATTTTACCCATATCTGCTTTGCTGGCTTTACGACTCTGTGCAATTTACCCCTGCTAGTAGAGTGCCTGTGTACCCTCTTAGACATGGTTAATTTGGCTTATTCCTCATAGGAACATTTAACTTGCTTGGATGTCCCTACTATATGATGTAGAAAGTGAACACAGGGTCCGGAATTGTAATGGCACTAGAGGACTGCAGTGCCTATAGCGCCATCAACTACAGCGGCAGGGCAAACATGGCTTGTATGTGTATTCCTGACTGCTGCACTGTAAAACCTACTGTGCATTCATTCAACATAACTTTTTTTGTTAGGTAAAAACATTTCTTTTAAATATCAAAAAGTCTCTCCTGTGTAAGCTGTATAGCCCACAAGGCAGTGTGCATGGTCTATGAAAGTAGAACAGTAGAAATATACAGTTAACAGCAGAAATATACAGTTAACATGCCCTTATGATGAATAGCACCTAAAAGCTATTTTTACTGTGAGAAGTCTCTTGCTATCCCAAAGGGAATCACTGGGAAGCAGTAGTAAAAATAAATGTTGGTATCTCCAGTTAGGGTCCAGCTACAAAAATGATGAAGCAACTATTTTCTATTAGTTACTAAAATCTCAACTCAATGGTGTGAAGTTGCATTTTTAATGAATATTAGGGAAAGGTATATTTTAGGAAGTTAATTTTCCCTGCTTGAAGCTGCTCGGGGCTAATTTGCATTCTCTCATAAGCAGTGGCACAGCCAGGAATAAGCTGTGATGAATGGTATGAAAAATGATCATAGGGCAGGTACAATGGCTTGGGAATCAGAAGTTGTTTCTCTCTTTCCCTGGCAGAAAGACCAGTGGAGTTGGCCAAGGAGCTTAATTTACTTCGAAAGGGTTTCCCCTGTAACAGGCAAATGTTTGGTGACACCTGGAGAGGTCCCGGCTTTTGTCCTTATCAGGCTGGCCCCAAACGCTACCTCCAGAACTGGTGTATAGTGACCTCAGAGAAGGAGAGTGTTGATTTCCCTGGTCATACATCTAGGAGGGCAGTGCACACAGGCTCTGCATAAAGAGAAAATGATTTGTCTATCTTGGATTTTGAGAGTGAGGGGGCACTGTGGGATTGTTTACAGAAGGGCAAACAGGAACAGTTTCAAAAGCGGGTAGGGTTACCCCTAGGAACTTTTACCCATTTGCTTTGGGCGCCATTAGGAGCAATACACTAGTTGGTACCAAGCATAAATATAAAACCTCATGACACCCTTTTTGATCAAACTTTATGGGCCTGTGGAAGAAGAGAAGAGGAATGGACCTGATCTCTGTAACTAGAGCAGAGCCTTGTCGGATTGTACTTGCTTCCCCTTGTAACCAGCACAAAAAAAAGTAGACTCCTAGTGACCTGTGTAGCTATAGGGCCACAACAAGCTGCAAGAGGACTTTTTCTTGAAGTGCTCAGCTGACAATAACAACTGGACCTGACCTACTGTTGTTTCTCAGGTCCTGGAAACCTGAACTATGTCTAACTGCACTTGTCATACCACCTCTGAAACATTGGGACTTACAAGGTCTTGGATTTCCAGTTCTCAGGAGAACCGCAACACACAAACTCATTCTATCCACCCAAGGCATAGCTATGCTGGTTTGAAGAAAGTGGTTTCTCCCACTTGGAGCTTCTCCGCAGCAGCAAATCAGTGGGCCCTGATTGATAAGGTACCCGGTCTCATGGAACACACCGTCGGATACAGCCTGGCGGCTTGACCCACTGAAGGATTTTGACTTCAATTTCAGAGACTAAGTCCCATGGAAAAACTCTACTGTGGCCATTGACTATCATTGGCGCATAATCCTTTTCAGTGCTATCACTGTAATCTTTAAAATTCATATCTCTTGTATCTCTTAATGGATTATTCTTGTTTTGGTGTCATTTTGCTTATTACATTTTACTAAATTTTTATAATTTGGTTTGGGATTTTTATTGCTTGGTGTTTTTACTTTATTACTGTTCTAACAGTGGATAAATAAATCACACATTGCCCTAAATTAAGCCTGTCTTATCTACACCATTCTTATCAGCGGGTGGAGCTTAGGTTAAATAATGACTTTGAAGCTCCACACTGTCTCAAGTTGTGATTATTCCTTGAGATGGATAGTTGTCCACCCCAAATATGAATCCAATTTCTTGCAATCATGGAAGAAATGCATATTTTTAAAGGACTGCTTTGTGTGCTTCTTGTTTTAGGTGTATATGTCAAAAGGAAAAAAAAATACATAGTTGAATTGCTTTTCAGGTTGAGCCTAGGCAACGCACATGTGCTGTCTGGAAGACCTGTTATTTTGATGAAGGAGTTTGCTCCTGCCTGCTGCTTACCATTGGTTCAGTCCAGTGTTGCTCTTTTTTCTTGCCTCCTAAGTGGTTCATGCAGCGATACCTCACTTCAGTTTTTCGCAGAGGAGCACCGCCGAAATACAGTTTCTTTCATCTTGCATTCTTCATCTGTTGTTGGGGAGAACTATTTTTTCTTATTGCAGCGCGGCACGCCATTCTTGATCACTGTGCAACAAATGTAAACCCCAGCTTGTATGTACAGCCGCTGACCCCTTCTCTCATTCCAAGCCCACAAGCCCCCATTTCTCTCATCAGTCAGGGATGAGAATAAAATAGTGGCGGCTCACCTGGATGCTGTGAACTTAAATGCATGAAGTCTGCCCTCCGTTTGACAGTGCCTCTGCTAAGAGTCGGCTTGCTTCTTTCGCTAGTGCTTGTTTTGTGTTGCTGCCGCTGTATTAGGTTCGCGAGCCCTCAAACACGATTACGCAGTTTGAGATCCCTTAACCAAGATTGTGCATCCTACGCTGATTACCTTCAGCGTTGTTAGTACCTTAACTAATATGACGCCCTTAGGGTGACAACGTACGGTTGCTGCGCTGGTCCAAATAACCCAGTTTTTGCCTTCCCTCTGCCTCCGGTGCTGGCTGCGCTGCTGGAGGCCGTGGAAGGCAGCAATGAGCCCATGGGGTCCACGCTGCTGCAGCAACAGGTGAAACTGGGCCTGGCGAAGCTGGAGCAGGCAACGCGCATGGCCTCAGAGCTCCATTTGTTCAGGTAGGGCAGGGGTGGTGGGCTGTTCGGGCAGGTGCAGCATCACAAGTTTGGCAGGAGTGCTTTTTAATACAATACATGCTGAACACCTGAAACTGTAATCTGCATCTTTGTAAGGCATACAAAATGTTTCTGGAGTGTGCTTTGGGTATAGTTATACTTCTGAATTGTGAGGCTAGACTACAGTTTTTTCAGAGCGCAGTGCAGCCTTATTTCTTCTTTTTAGTGCTTCAGTGAATGCATGGGTCAGGTGTTTGGTGAGAGAATAGGAGTTACACCTAGCCCATCAACTAAAGCACTACATTAAACCTTCTGGGGCCATATTACAGATGAGTACGCCAGCGCTAATTGTCGCTGAGCACCAGAGTCTGTCTGTGTTTATGTGTGTATACAATAATATACACTAATACAATATGCGCACAGACGCAAATGCACATAAACACAGAGTTCAAAGTCTGCGCCAACATCATGGCGCATTACAGACCGATCCTCTGTAATGCCGTCAGGCGCATACTCTGGCACACAGCGACAATTAGCACTGGTGCAGTCATCTGTAATACGGCCCCAGGATGTGATATCTTTTGTTTGGTCTTACAATCGAGTAAGCAACAGAGATACGGGGGAGCTGCTCCTGTGAAGGCTCACTCGGAAATGTTGCAGTCCTCAGAACAAAAAGACGGTAATGCTGCCCCTGCTGTGCCAGTCATGCCACCCCTTCCTTACCCTCACACGGTTACAAGTTGCAAGGCTCTGGAAACATTTAGCATGCCATTTATGTGCATCACATGCACTGGAGAGTTTACAAATAGGCCTATATTTGGCAGTCCCAATGCCACAGAGTATTGTCAAAGTTTCCTTGCAACGTACAGAACACCACATGCAAGTGCTATAAATGGGACCAGTCATCAGACTTTTCCGTCATCAGTCATAATTAGTAACTGTCTCCTGTAAGGTTTGATGGGTCACAGCATTTAAGATTCGAATGGGTTAAACCAGCGTCCAAGTGTAATACTGTGTTGGAAGTCTGCAGATTAGGCAGGCATCCAAGCAGCTGACAAGGAAGCATAGTTTTGGGGTAAGGGCACAAAGCAGAAGAAGCAGAATCTGGATCCAAAGGACCCCAATAACTACAGGCCAATCTCGCGGCTCCCCTTTCCTGCTAAAATTTTGGAAAAGGAGATGAACATCCAACTGAGTGCATTTCTCCATTGCAATAACTCATTGGACCCATCGCAATATGGGTTCAGGGCAGATCATAGTACTGACTTGGCTCTGTTGAAATCCACTGAGAAAATTAGAGAGGCCGTTGATGGAGGAGGCAGTGCAGTACTAATTTTATTAGACCTGTCCGCTGCCTTTGACACGGTCCATCATAAATTATTGATGGACCGGTTGTCTGAGATGGGTGTCAAAGGCCCAGCTTGGAAACTTTTACAATCTTTCCTAGCTGACAGGTCTCAAACTGTGGATCTGGATGGCTATTCATCTAGACTATTTACACTCCCTTGTGGGGTGCCACAGGGCTCTTCTCTTAGCCCAACTCTGTTTAATATATATGTGGCACCACTGGCAGGAGTTATTAGATCATTTGGCTTTCAGCTCACCTCATACGCTGACGACACACAAATAGTGTTGTCGTTGACCAGGGAAGATGAGAAAGAAACTGGGGACCGTTTCCATGAATGCATGAGTGCTATATCTCGCAGGATGTCCTCCAATTGCTTAAAGCTCAATTCCAACAAGACTGAGGTCTTAAAGTTTGGGAATAATCCACTGGTATGGACACCAGACTGGTGGCCGGAAGACCTGCGATCCTGCCCTGTACCTACTAGGAAGGTGAAAAACCTCGGGGTATTAGTGGATAACAAACTCTCTATGGGTGATCAAGTAAGCTTGGTGACTTCAGCTTGCTTCATGATTCTTAGAATCATTAGGAAAATTAAGATCTTTCTGACCGAGAGCAATCTCAAGACAGTAGTCATGGCCCTTATAACGTCGCTTTTGGACTATTGTAATAGCCTATATTTGAACATACAAAAACAACATATGTATAGGCTCCAATTAGTCCAAAACGCAGCAGCCAGACTGCTGTCCGGAACACCTAAATTTGCTTCTGTGAAAGGAGAGCTTAAGAAATTACATTGGCTTCCGATAAAACAAAGAGTTCGCTTCAAGGCACTCTGTATTGTTTTTAAGGCCATTAATGGAATTGGTCCTGAATCTCTTAAGCAAAAGTTCCATTGGTACGTACCTGGTAGAACGTTACGCTCTACCAGTGCGAAACAAGTGCAAGTCCCCAAGGCAAAAAAAGTTCATTGGGGAGGCAGGAGCTTCACTCTTTGTGCCTCTCGAGCATGGAATGAGCTTCCCTTTTCCCTTAAGACTGCCCCGGATCTTCTGTCTTTTCGTAAGGGCCTGAAGACATGGCTCTTCTTGCAGTAGAACTCTTTCAGCTTCCCAGGTAATCAGTACTTAGCGCCAGGACACCCAAGGGTAATCGCGCGCTCTATAAGTGCAAATAACATAACATAACATAACAAAACCACCTCCAAGTTCTGAATTGTAAATGGGATTTTATGTTTATTGCGATCTGGGCCACCATGTAGCCTGATATATCATCCAGTCTTAACCAAAGGTCCAATAAAGTACTAAAATTTCCTTTTTATAAATATTTTTCCTATGTATCCATCTTTTTCTTTCCATACCAACCATCTGTAACTATCCTACCCATGCATCACCTACCATCTTTTCATTCATCTGATCACCCAGACATCCATGCATGTACTCATACAGCTATCCATCCATTCAAGCATTCATACAAATAGCTATCATTCCACCAACCCATCCATCCTAACTGCACCTCTGCTTCCTCAATGCTCACATTATCTGGATGGTAGCCACATAATTCCACTACACACCACATACACCGACTCTACTCTATAACACATCAATATTTACATTTAGAACGCCAAAAGCTCTAACTCTTGTTTTCTAACTGATCCCTGCAAACAAAAACAAGCATTAGCAATGCAATAGGTCTCGCATTTGCGAAAGTTTAAGCTATTGGCATTGTAAATGACAATGCCTTCTATTTATCTGTATTGTAATTAACACATAAATAAAAGGCATTGTCATTTACAATGCTAACACCTCAAACTCTTGTAAATATGAGACCTATTTCTTTGCAAAGAAGCAGCCGCCATTGTCCAAGGCTGCTTGGAAAGTGAAAGCACGCATGGCGCGCTGAATGTTGCAGCAAAGGTTGTTCTGCCTGCAGTAGGAAAAACGAATTTGAAAACCAGCATTTTATTGTGCTGTGCAGCGTGAGGCATAAGCGTGCACCAGGTTCCGTGCGTGAAAACCAGCCATGTGGGAAACCAGCATTAAAGTGTGCTGTGCCGCGTGAGATACAAATGTGCACAAGGACTTGTGCATTAAAAACAGCATAATGGAAAGCCAGCAATAGTGTGCTGTGCCGCGTGAGACACGAGCGTGCACCAGGGTCCATGTATGAAAACTATCAATAGTGTGTACTTTGCAGTGTGAGGCATGAGCATGCACCAGGATCCGTGCGTGAAAACCAGCCGTGTGGGAAACCAGCATTAGAGTGTGTTGTGCAGCGTGAGGCATGAGTGTGCACCAGGATCCGTGTGCGAAAACTAGCAGTGTAGGAAACTAGCATTAGAGTCTGCTGTGCAGCGCGAGAAATGAGCGCTCACCAGGACTCATGCATTAAAACCAGCCCTTTGGAAAACCAGCATTAGTGTGTGCTGTGCAACTTGAGACACGAGCGTGCACCAGGATCTGTGCGCAAAAGCCAGCCATGTGGGAAACCAGCATTAGAATGAGCTGTGAAGCGTGAGACACAAGCATGCACTAGGATCCGTGTATGAAAACCAGCATCAAAATGTGTGCAGTGCCACGTGAGATACGAGCGTGCACCAGGATAAGTGCATGAAAAATACCCCTGTGGAAAACTAACATTAGAGTGTACTGTGCAGCATGAGACACAAGCATGCACCAGAATCTGTGCATGAAAACCAGACATGTGGAAAAGTAGCATTAGAGTGTGCAGTGCAGCATGCAACACAAGCGTGCACCAGGATTTGTGTAGGAAAACCTGCCCTGCTATGTGGAAAACCAGCATTAGAGTGTGCTGTGCAGTGTGTGACATGAGCGTGAACCAGAATTCCTGTAAAAAAAACTGCCACGTAGGAAGCCTGCACCAGAATGTATGCCGTGAGCCACCAGCATGCACCAGGATCCGTGTACGAACAAAGGCAGTAAGGAAACTAGTCCCAGAATGTGTCATATGCAGCCTGAGACACTAGAGTGCACCAGTATCTGCGTACGAAAACCAGCAATGTGAGGAATGAGCATCAGAATGTGTGTCACCAGTGTTCACCGGGAGCCATGTATGACCAAGCATTTGCAATGCAATAGGTGTCGCATTTGCCAGAGTTAAAGCTATTGGCGTTGTAAATGACAATGACTTTTATTTCACAATACACAAACCTATATTAGGATGGGTCCCTAGTTAGGTTGGGGGCAGAGAGGAACACTATGAGGGAGTACACCCTCCCGTGGATAAACACTAAATCACTATAAGTACTCCCGCAATAGACCAGTCAGCAGTAGAAACTCTGCTACTAGCTCAGGTGTTGGTATGCCCTGTTTGGAGTAAATAACACCACGTAGGCGTGGGGAAGGAGGCAAGTCCTTTTGTTAATATTTTCCCTCACATACCCTAGTGGTGTCATGCTTCATCATTGGGACACCCTGACGTCTAAAGGTCAGGGTGGGCTCGACCAATATTTCAGGGAGCTCTTGGTGAGATGATTTTTGGCCAGGGGGTATAAAGATTAAAAATCGGCGTCAAACCCCAGTTTCCCTTTATTCTTGGGTTTGGCACTGATGTTAAAAGATAAAGTAAAAGGGATGCTAGGGGTATTATGGTCCTAGGACCCTATTGCCAACATGTTTCTGTCCTTAATGCCCCATAAAGGGTGCATGGACATTCATCAGGGCTTGTGCCCCCTGTGGGTAGGGAAAGAAAAAACAGAAGTTCCCTATACTATTATGCAGTAAGGGCAGATAGCTGCTCCTTATTAAAATGTCATTCCGTATTTGAAATCACTCCATCTGTGAAGAACAAAAAATGACAAACAACATGTATAGCGCGTCAGTTCTTTTTGGCAAGGAGACATATCAACATAGGCAATGTGTACGTCTCGGTTCATTCCACATCATCATACGTGAAATCCAAAAGAAAATAGAATGTGCGCGTGATTAAGGCATAACCACTCATTATGTGTGACACACAGCATTTTGGTGTGTATCTAGTTTTTTTGTGTGGCGGAATTTTCCGCATTCTATTTGCACTCATAATTGTGGTGTCAGATTCTTAAGGTGGCGGTTCTGTACCGCATCCTATTTTCACACATCCATTTGAGTGTGTCTACAAAATCAAATTTTTTCAAGTCAAACTTCCAATATGCAAACACGAGTTTAAAACAAACCACTCCTTACTCGTACACACGTCATGAATATAAATTCACTCTAGTTTGTAAATTCACTCTAGTTGTATAGTTATGCTTACCCCAATTTAGGAGAGGATAAACGTCTAGTGGGACCGCTACATGTGGGGTAGCCCTGTAGTCACACACTATGTATTCGTATAAAACAATTCGTAACATTCAGATTGGTAGGTTCACGGTCAAATACCAGAGGTGTAGGAAATTTCGCCGAAAAATGAGGAGGGAATCCAGCCTCACACACAATGGCCGAAATATGTAAGGGAAACAAAGAGGAAAACAAAAATGAGGTGCGGAGGTCACGCATACGTTCGCAAACATGCTACATCACAGCTCGCTCTCCCGTATTCACCCACTACACATTTCAGAGTTACTCACGACCCCAAGGGTCCTGCCCCGTATGAGCACCTATTCGGCTAGTAGCAGAGTTTCTACTGCTGACTGGTCTATTGCGGGAGTACTTATAGTGATTTCGTGTTTATCCACGAGAGGGTGTACTCCCTCATAGTGTTCCTCTCTGCCCCCAACCTAACTATAGATCCATCCTAATATAGGTTTGTGTATTGTGTCTTGAGCAGCGTACAGCTGTGGGGCTTCTATCCCGATATATACTGGTAGCACACACAAATAAACCCCTGGGCAATTCCTCCGGATGTCTGATCAGTGATCTTTGATCCCTGATTTTTGATTCATAGTAGTGCACCAACGATCCACAGTCAACTTCCTAACTCACACACTGAGAACTACGTACCTTCTCCTACTCTACCTCTCTAGTACCAAAAAACCTTTTTTCTCTTCCTCCTATTTCCATCTTTTGAGGGATAGGGAGATGACAGACCAACTCTCCATGTCAGAGGCCCTGGGTTTGGGATACACTGACGACATGGCAGCTTCGATTCTGGCAGGACCATCCTTACTACCAGATACAAATATAAACCAAAGTTTGAATCAGGCCCAAAATTGGGACGAATTAAAAGAACTCAAACGAACACAAATGAAGATTCTCCTACATGGTGCCATCCTTACTGAATATTTAAGAGGTAATGCGGCACCAAGAGGACTTCTGGTGAATAATGCCCCTAGGATCTTCCTTGATGACCAATTATTTAAAAAGGAGTGGTCTCTAATCACGTGGCGATGTACCCGCGATTGGCTTATAATATTGATCATCAACACCGCAAAAACCGTAAGAAACTAGAAGAGGTCAATAAGGAAATTAACGAACATAAAGACTTTTTGATGCAAAGTAAGATCAGCAAATTACAAAAGGACTTGAAGAAATTTGCACATGAGAAGGTGTACCCCTACATTAGAGAGGACTACGTGCATCAGGAAAAGACAGATTCCGGTTCGTCTTACCAAAGTGATTCTAGTCGTTCGGAACCGGAACAAGACAGTTGGTCTTGTGATGGATCAGAGAAAAGCTGGAGAGGAAAATCGAGAAGACCAAGGAGAGGCAATTTCAACCGTGGCTACCAACACCCACAAATGTACCCTTGGCCAGGACCATATGGACCGATATCCTTTCAGGGTCCACCACCTCCATTTCAAGGACAACAACTTTTTCAGCCGGGACCTTTCTTCCAACCAAGCTTCAACCAGAATCGTTTTTTAGGACAGGGCGGAAGGAGAGGAAGACGCAGCAGGAGAAACAATACAAACAAACAAGTCCAATGGGAGGACAGCAACATACCAGTGAGTACACGGAGCACGTCGAAGGGACCCAGTGCAGGAACAAGCAATCAACGGGACTAGTAGTTAACCTCACAGATATTCATCTGACGAAAGAAGAAACAGATATTCTCAACAAAGGCCTGGGTTTTGTACCAACAACCTATATAGACAAATTCCAGATGAGATGCGAACTCAGTGAATTCTTTCGCAAGATACGTGTAAAAGCCTTCTTTATGGACAAAGAAAAACCTAATGAGAATGACCCATACACAACATTGAGGTTAAAATCAAATTTCTTTCCTCCAACGTCCCTAATGCCTCCAGAAATACTGGCTTTTGAAGAGAGCGTCACCAAGGAGATCGAGGAACTTCCCATCAGGAAAGACACATACAACAATATGACTAAAAAAGAGAGAGAAGCTTTGAAAAATCTAAGTTCAAGAAAAGACATCATAATAAAACCTGCAGACAAGGGCGGGGCAACAGTTATCCAGAGCACCACAGCCTACCGCACAACATGCCTGAACCTCCTGGCTGACACTAAATTCTACCAACCTCTCGCTAGAGATCCAACCACACGGCTGAAGAAAACTATAAACTCCATAACAGCGGAAGCATTGGGAGAAGGATGGATCAATAACAAGGAACACGCGTTTCTGAACTGTGAGGACCCTAGAACCCCTATTTTCTATACCATACCCAAGATACACAAGAATAGGTCCCCCCCTCCGGTTAGACCTATTGTGTCTGGTATCGGGTCCCTTCTAGAACCTCTCTCTAAGTATACAGACTGGTTTCTACGACCCCTAGTCACAAGGATCCGGTCGTATATACAAGACGCCAAACACCTTTTGAACATCCTCCAAGATGTACCATACAACCCAGAGAAAAATACACTAGTGTGTCTAGACGTAGAAGCCCTATATACCAGCATCCCTCAAGAAGAAAGCATCGAGGTGATTCAGACTGTCCTTAACAAAGAGAACTGGACCTGGGAAGCTCCAGTGAATTGGGTCATCACCCTTTTACGTTTGGCACTGAAGGAGAATTTCTTTAGATTTGATGACCAGCTCTATTTACAGGTCCACGGAACTTCCATGGGCAGCACGTGTGCGCCGAGCATAGCATGCCTATACATGGGGCATTTTGAAGATGAACATATATGGACCCCCAATCCATTCTCAGCCAACATAACGAAATGGTGGCGGTACATAGATGACGTCCTGGTTATATAGGAAGGAGATACAACTACATTAGGACAGTTTCATACATGGCTCAACAACCTCAATCCACATCTGAAGTTCACAATGACCCATGACCAAGACCGTATATCCTTTCTTGACGTCACAATCAGTGCCAGGAACAATGGTATTGTCAGCTCTTTATACACTAAACCGACATACAAAAACAGTTTGTTACATTTTAACAGCGCCCATCCGTGTGCGTTGATAGAAAATCTACCAGTAGGTCAGTTCCTACGAATACGCAGGAACTGTACAGACTTGACAGAATACAAACTGGAGGCTCAAGTCCTGACTAACAAACTAGCAGAAAGAGCATATCCAAAAAGAATCATTGAAAAGGCACAAAAACGATCCCGGAATACTCCGCGGGAAGTCCTACTGGAGACTCATAAAAGGGATGAGCTCAATACCCTCATATGCGTAACTACCTTTAATGCATCATCCAACGAGATCAAGAAAATTATCAACAAGAAATGGCCGATACTAACTTCGAGTAAATTAAAATTTGAAAAACCTATGTTTTCTTTCAGAAGGAATAAAAGCCTGAGGGATACATTGATCCATACGGATTTACAAAAAGTAAAAACCACCCACCAAAGTACTTTATGGAATCAACCATCCGTTGTGGACCACTATCCATGTGGGTCATGTGTGGCATGTGCATTCACGGAACACACAAAAGAGATCGATTTGGGTATGCAGTACAAATGGGAACAGAGATCTCATACCAATTGTAACTCGGAAAGAGTAATCTATGTCATTAAATGTCCATGCCAACTTTTATACATAGGTATGACAGGGAGAAAAATAAAAGTTCGTATTAATGAACATAGAAGTACCATCAGAAGATCCATAACAGCAACCAGACTCACGGCACATTACGTAGAGAAAAAACACTCAGATAGTGATCTCTGGTGGTCAGTAATTGAGAAAGTCAAAGGGGATGGGAATATGTCTAAGGCCCTTTTACAACGAGAACAAAGATGGGTCCACAGATTAAAAACCCACATAATTGGTCTTAACGACCATCTTCCTTGGAACCAACTGAATAAAAATCGTTAGTCCAGACTGCTCTATAGGCTATGATAAAAACGTCCCCACCACTATGTCCATATTTAGGTCCTAATGATAACAACCTTACATGATGCTATGCAGTTGATTCAGGCTTCGTAATCTGCTACTGGCACTCTTAGGAACTCTATATAGATTGAGCCCCTGTTTATACTTAGCGATTTTGGAAAGTATGCATTATTCATACATCCATGCGTAGATGTGTATATATATATTTATATATATATGATTGTGTATATGCACCCCTGGGAACATGGTCACTTTGCCATCTAATGGGATTGAGTTATTGCACTGTACTCAGGAGATCCACTCTCCAGACACCCAAGCAGATTCCTACACTCCTTCTCCACTTCTACGAACGAGAGCTTGCAGTAGTTCTTTGTGATATTGTCAGTAATCACCGAAAAACTAACCATTCACATCCAGGATGGAGTATCGTCCCCCTTTAAAAACCTCTAATGCTGATCAGAGTAAGTAATACTCGAAATAACGAGCCTACATTTCAAAACTACCCCCGGTCAGTATCTAAACTACAAATCCCATGTTGATCATAACGGCGCATGCGCAGGGTTTACTTCCGCATAGGGAGCGGTCACGAGTCTCCGGAAAACAACAGAACCATCAAGCAAGGCAAGCTTAAAAGTCATGGCTACAGTTACGGCAAGGATTCCGAGCTGTGGGAACCCATACCGAATAGGTGCTCATACGGGGCAGGACCCTTGGTGTCGTGAGTAACTCTGAAATGTGTAGTGGGTGAATACGGGAGAGCGAGCTGTGATGTAGCATGTTTGCGAAAGTATGCGTGACCTCCGCACCTCATTTTTGTTTTCCTCTTTGTTTCCCTTACATATTTCGGCCATTTTGTGTGGGGCTGGATTCCCTTCTCATTTTTCGGCGAAATTTCATACACCTCTGGTATTTGACCGTGAACCTACCAATCTGAATGTTACGAATTGTTTTATACGAATACATAGTGTGTGACTACAGGGCTACCCCACATGCAGCGGTCCCACTAGACGTTTATCCTCTCCTAAATTGGGGTAAGCATAACTATACAACTAGAGTGAATTTACAAACTAGAGTAAATTTATATTCATGACGTGTGTACGAGTAAGGAGTGGTTTGTTTTAAACTCGTGTTTGCATATTGGAAGTTTGACTTGAAAAAATGTGACTTTGTAGACACACTCAAATGGATGTGTGAAAATAGGATGCGGTACAGAACCGCCACCGTAAGAATCTGACACCACAATTATGAGTGCAAATAGAATGCGGAAAATTCCGCCACACAAAAAAACTAGATACATACCAAAATGCTGTGTGTCACACATAATGAGTGGTTATGCCTTAATCACGCGCATATTCTATTTTCTTTTGGATTTCACGTATGATGATGTGGAATGAACCGAGACGTACACATTGCCTATGTTGATATGTCTCCTTGCCAAAAAGAACTGACGCGCTATACATGTTGTTTGTCATTTTTTGTTCTTCACAGATGGAGTGATTTCAAATACGGAATGACATTTTAATAAGGAGCAGCTATCTGCCCTTACTGCATAATAGTATAGGGAACTTCTGTTTTTTCTTTCCCTACCCACAGGGGGCACAAGCCCTGATGAATGTCCGTTCACCCTTTATGGGGCATTAAGCACAGAAACATGTTGGCAATAGGGTCCTAGGACCATAATACCCCTAGCCTCCCTTTTACTTTATCTTTTAACATCAGTGCCAAACCCAAGAATAAAGGGAAACTGGGGTTTGACGCCGATTTTTAATCTTTATACCCCCTGGCCAAAAATCATCTCACCAAGAGCTCCCTGAAATATTGGTCGAGCCCACCCTGACCTTTAGACGTCAGGGTGTCCCAATGATGAAGCATGACACCACTAGGGTGTGTGAGGGAAAATATTAACAAAAGGACTTGCCTCCTTCCCCACGCCTAGGTGGTGTTATTTACTCCAAACAGGGCATACCAACACCTGAGCTAGTAGCAGAGTTTCTACTGCTGACTGGTCTATTGCGGGAGTACTTATAGTGATTTAATGACTTTTAATTATCTGTTTTGCTAATTAACACATAACTAAAAGGCATTGTTATTTACAATGCCAATAGCACAAACACTTGTAAAAGCGAGACCTATTCAAAGAAGCGGCCACCATTATCCCGGGCTGCTCACAAAGTGAAAGCACGCATTGTGCACTGAATGTTGCAGGAAAGAATGCTGTGCCTGCAGTAGGAGAAACTCATTAAAGAAAATAGTGCTTATAGACTAAAAAAACGTACTGTGTAACAACTGAAGTAAAAGGGCCAGTCCTCATGGGAGGTTACAAATGAAGACAAGGCGGTACTAAGGAGGGACTAACAAGCCTATTAACGAATCAGAAGCCAGCATTTACGAAGAACAATGACCGACACAAGCCAATGGCACATATGGGAGGAGAGTGGGCGGGGCTTCCATTCCATACTCCAATACATCATGCCACAGAGTAGCGCATGCGCTGTCCAGGCTCGACTTAAAAAATAAGTTAAAAACATTGTTGTGAGAAGGTGGCCTGATATATGCTGTTCACTAGTTCTAGTGGGCACCTTGTATCAGTCCAAACAACCCCTTACGGTGAAAGGTTAAAGACAACCTTTATTGAAAGCTATCCTAGTGGTAGCTATGGAGAGCAGCCTTCAGGCTAAGTCTTGAAGGAATGTAAAGCAGCTTGTTTTACCAGTCTATAATCTCTTGAACGATCAAATTAATGGACAACCACACCAGTTTTATATATTTAAAATCTGTGTATTTAGGTTACAACACACCCCTCTAGTCTCTTTAAGAGACTGGAGTTCGAAGTACTTAAGTTACAAGTGAGCAATCATCAGTAATAGCACAAATACACGTTTGGGCCCTAGAGGCGTACCAAACCATATACCAAAAAAGTGGTATAAGAACCATGACTGAACTAGACAAAAGGCCTAGAGCCTGTAGAATCACTGGGACCCCAAGTAACCACACAAGGTAGTGACACAGGGGACCCACGGGGACTGTACGCAGTGTGTGAACACTTTAGGCAATGTCGTGGTTGGAAATGTAAAGATTAGGGACACTTAGAATCGAGTCAGGACCAAACCCTTTTGGACTTCAGAAGTTCTAGGGCTAGCACCCACGGGAGCACCGGAGTACTCGAGTTACCTCACCCAGGGAAGCCGGGTGCATAGGTGTCTTTTGGTGTTGGGTCGCGTTTTCAATGGAAGCCTGCAAATAACTGCTGCTGCCGTGAAGAGGAGAAGTGTCCGAAGAGATCCAAGCCTGGATCCGGGTTGGAAGGAACCTAGAAGCAGAGGGGACAGAGTCTGGGTCACTAGCCAGTGACCGAGGGCAGGATGGACCAATGCCACAGTTGTCGGGTGCTTCAGGTGAGTTGATGGGTGTCTTGACTCTTCAGTCACGAGGTCCAGGAGGTGTCGACAAAGACCATGAGCTGGATTCAAGCTGTCCGACGAAGTCTGTCGAGTGCTGCGGTGTTGGCGACCAGAATGGACCCAACAAGCCTTGGCAACGGCAAGTCACTGGAATTCAGAGAAAGGACTGCGGTGCAGACCAGCAAGGTCTGTGGGATTCACCCAGTGAGGGTGCGTCAGGGCACGTTTGGAGCAACCTGGAAAGCCAAAGCAGAGTTGCCTTTGTGGGGACCTGCTAGCCAACGGGCTAGTGATCGCGAAGGAGCCTCGAGCAGTTTCACTTGAAACTGGCCCACAGGTCACTCGTGGAATGGAGGCCAGCAATCTTTGGTGCAGGAGGTGCTCAAGGCTGGGGCTACTTGAAGCCCAAAGCACAACTTCAAGGAAGCCCAGGAAGATGCTGTTGCTGCAAAAGATCTCATGTCCAGGGGTCAAGGTTCCACATAACCCACGATAGCCATGGGCCTCAGCTTTGCTGTGGACTCAGGGTAGCCTCGGGGAAGTCTGGAAATCCACCTCTGGTGATGCAAAGACTTTGGCGTCCGGCGGGAGCTTCAGAGATGCAGACCGGTGAGTTGCTTCTTTGGTGCCTGCCAAGCAGGGGAGTCACTCCTTCACCCCAAGGGAGATTTCTTCAGTCTTCTAGTCAGGATAGAACGTCGAAGGTCCAAGATTTGCATTGCAGAGTTTCGTCCAGGGTAATCTAAAGTCCTAGGGACTGGATTCCTATACTTATACTAAGTTTAGGGAATGGACTAACTCTAAGGCCCCACCTATGGGTGGGCTTGGAAAGAGGGGTGGTTACACCAATTTCCTTTGTCCAGTTTCACGCCAGTGCAGGGGCAGGTAGCCCCTGCAACCGGTTTGAACTGGACTATGCACAGGGACACCAAATGTGCCCCCAGTGCAGGACTTCAAAGCACCAGAGAGTGCTCCCGCCCAGCCCCAATACACATCTGCCTGTCTGGGGAGGTGGTTACACCCCCCTTCGACAGGACACCTATTGTCCAGGCCTCCCCTGCCGGAGTTTCGGTCAGCAGCAGGAGGCCAGACCCGTGTCTGTGGCAGAGGCATCCATTTTGTGATGCCAGGGCACAGGAAAGTCCTACCGGGTTTGACCAGTGTGAACATGTCTCTCCCTCTAGAAGGGTGGAATTCTACCCCTGCCACCAGAACTGGCAGGGGGGTAGTATTCCAAAGCGTTTGACACCAAACATGACATGTTTTGATGCAGACATTCCAAAGTTAGCATTTCCCGTGAGGTTATAATGCACTTAAGAGTATATGGTATGGCTGTATCTCAGAACAGCCATAAGGAAGTATTTCCGAAAGCTGCAGAGGGGCTCAGCTCATGCTTGGGCACCCTCTCACACAAAACCAAGCACTCTGCCTTCAGGATTGTCAAGGCCTGTCATAGGAGTGACATAGGTTAGATGTGTCTGCATATATATCTGGATATATGTAGCCTATACCACTGTAAGGGGTGCAAGCACACCCTTACCCAGGCTGCAGTAGCAGACCTGTGGTGCCATTTTGGAGTGCTTCCCAGGGGTGGCATAATACATGCTTCAGCCCCTGGTAGGCCTCTGAGGTACCTATGCCCTAGGTACATAGTATACCATATACTAGTTCTTATAAGGCACTCCAGAATCCAATTAGATATGTACCTAGTGTACATGCAAACCATTTTAGAGAGGAAGCAGCTAGGCTGTGGTCCTGATTAGCAGGGCCACAGCCAGACTAAGGTCGAAAAACAGTGAAACACCAGCAAAAAGTGGGGGTACCCATGTGAAGCAGACCCTACTCTCCTACAATTGTAATTTACAATGCCATTAGCTCTAAATTACGCACAAGTATGAGACCAATTGCATTGCCAATGCTTGCTTAATTAGCATGGACACAAAAATATAGGGCTGCTGGTAAAATGCCAAGTATGTTGTATGAGTCTTACTAAACATGCACTGTTACTCAACTTAATGTGCAAGTTATATGTTTGTCATTAACACTTTGTAACATATTCATTATATGAAAACCTGAAAACTTTATTTCCCCATTTGAATACTTTGCTTTTTTTATTGCCTTTTTTAGGTCTCGCAAAGCGTTGCAGAGCAACGCACTGTTCGCTTTGCGAGGCCCACTTTCCGTCCATGTTTTCCATTGGCTTAAATCAGAAATGCTGTATTCTGATATGTTTTCGGCTTGTTTGTCCCTCCTCCTAACGGCCATGTTGTCATTTTTCTCCTTCCATGACTATCGGCCCCTTTACTTTACAAACTCTTTTGTTCCTCTGCCCCCCTTCCCTCCCACAGTCCGTAACTTCTCTGCCCACCACCACCCCCCCATACCGATCATGCCTTCTTGGACGCACGCACTTTTGTTTATAATGCAATAGGTCTTGCGTAATACGAGTCCTATTGCATTTTTCAATGCTTGTTTTCTCCTGGGATTGGCTGGCTGAGTCTCGCACTTTATTTTGCCTGACCTGTCCAGACGGCTATGTTACGCATGTGCCGTCCAGCAGCCGCTATACAGACGCTCCTGCGCATGAAGAGGAAGGTGTTTAGCAGGACCCAGGCAGCAGCCCAGCAGAGCAGGAAGAGAAGCGCGCTGCGCCTGAACACCCACAGCTGCAGTCTCTTCAGCAGCGCCAGGGCTCACATAGTGACACCTGTGGTGGAGGTACAGATGACCCATCCCGCTCTAGGGGGTGACTGTCCCGGGAAGGGAGGGGGACACGGCGTATGTTCGGACTTGTGATGACCTGTCCTGGGTTTAGACATATGAACCGCTTCGCGCTCACCCAGTGTGTAGACAATGAAAGTGCGTGTGTGTGCTGGTCGCACTAGTGCACGTGCTCTGTACAGTGCATGGCATGGTTGGCTAGCGGAGAAGTGCTTTTCAGCACCGTGGACAGCTCTGAAGGGACGGGCACAGCCACAGGCGCTCCAGCCCGGACCGGCCTGGGAAGAGGAGCATGCCTCCCGCGTCGGGGTGATGGTGCTCGAGGTGCCAGGAACTGCAGGGTCATGGATCGTGAGGTGGACAGGGAGCGTGAGGTGAGGGTGTGTAAGGTGCTCAGTGTGACCGGCATTCACTGGGCTGAGTTGTTAACTGTGCAGGGGTTCACAAGACTGAGGTGCGGGGTCACGGAGCCTGAGGTGATGGTGCGTGAGGTGCTCATTGTGCCCGGAGTTTACAGGGCGTAAGTTGCTCAGTGTGTCTGATGTTTACAGGTCTCTAGGTGCTCAGTATCGCAGGGGCTCACAGGGCAGTGTGGCCGGGGTCCACTGTCCACGCGGTGCCCAGGGTGACGGGTGTCACAGTGCGTGAAGTGCTCAGGCTGACCCGAGTCACACACTACGTCAAGTGTCTGGCGGCACAGTCCGCACGGTGATCTTGGCCAGTGGCGTCACTACGGTTGGTGTCACCCGGTGCGGGTAACTCATGGTGTCACCCCCTTCACAACTTACTTAGGTGAACTTCAGTATGAATAGTGGTGGACAAGCCTTGAAAGTTAACCTGCACTTGTCATGCTAGGGTCCACCTGCTGGTGCTACGACACCGGGGCTTCTGTCTTGCGAAGCCTTCTAATGTCTAGCATGAGATAGCGGTCTCTCAGGAGAGTGGTCTGGCGGACTGGTTATTAAGGCTGAACCTGGTTCCCCAGTTCCAAATTCAGTAGCTCTGGCCATAGTGCCACATCTTCTCCCCCACTGAACACCATACTGTCCCACTGAGAAAAACTCAGACTGCCTTCAACTACAACCCAATTGTTGCCAGCTATAAACACCTGGATGCAGCTCAATTTAAATTACACACTGGGCAAGAGCAAAATGTGGCCCACATTTACAAAAAAAAGTGACAGCATCCTGGAAAAAGCAAACAATCATAGGGGATGCAAAATTTTACAAACCATGTGAAATGTAAGCAGGAACAACATGGTTACCTTAACGCTTTTACACTCACTGTTCAGAAATCAATGAGTGCTTTTGTCTGAAAAGTTAAGGACATGACTACAGGGCCCTGAATGGACCCATTTCAATGGCCATTGCTTATATCCGTACAAAACGTAAGCAGCATGGTAAAAAAAGACAACATCCCTAGATGCAGAGCAGCAGTACAAATTTTGTTTTTCAATCCTCACATTGCATTACCTCCAGGATTGGTGCACTAGTTCCAAGCCCAGGGAAAACAAAGCCAAGACAACAAAAATAGCGCTTCACTGGCAAACTCTGTAAAAGTGGCGCTAATGTGTTTGGGTGTGAATAAAATTAATCTGTCCAGTTTGCTACCACTCTGTCTTACATTATTTAGTTATTAATTTTTCATATTTTTAAACTTTTATTCCCGATGCTGCACTTTGGAATTAAATGTCAGAAAAATACGACATTGATTTCCAGCAAAAGTGATTTTCTTTTTTGGATCCATTTCACAGGGGTGCAAATAAAAGAAAGGAGAGGAAAGAGAGTGAGAACCCTGTCTTGCAGGCAGCCACTGTTTTCAGTAAGAGTCAGACTCGGAGAAGAACTGCCACGCTAGCAGGCGAGACTGAGGCCTGAAGTTATTTACAAGAAGAGATACACACAGTATAACACCCTTAGAGGTACAGACACGAGCGGAGATCTGCCTCCTCCAAGAGAAGGCACTTCCTGGGTTAAAGGTCACTTTTTTGGAGCAGAATAATTAATTAAAGCGGCTGCAGCAACATCACCAGATCACGGACCTGGGTTGAAAAATGCAAATTGGGTCAGGACAGTGCTGTAATTTCCATCATTTTAAATAACGCTTGTCAAGTGTGTAGCGCCTAGTATCTGGAGTGAGCTTTAAACTGAGAGTTTTAACAATGCGACAGAGACCCTGGTGTTAAAGCGCCTCGGGTCCGAGCCACAGTCCTGCATCCGGGGCCTCTGGGCAGGTCCAGCCAGCATGTAGTACCAGTGGTCGAAGTGGGGAAAAAAAAGTAAGGGAACTGTGGGCGGAGAATCAGAAGGCGGGAATAACCTGAGGATTGGATCAGTGGGCGGAGTTAGAGGTGTGGCCAGGATAGCAAAACATCCCAATCTTTAGTATTTGTTTGGCATTTCACTGACCAGTTACAGCTTATTATGTTATGTAATTCAACCAATGGATACACATGATTATTTAACGATTAATATGAGTTATTGACATTAAAATAAATTCACGAAGTGGAATATGTTTCTAATCACAGAATGTCCCAAATATGCTTAAAAGTGGAAGCACAAGCCATTTGTTTACGAGCCATGGATTTTCTGTCGTCAGCAATATACACAGAGACAATCAATTTTACATAAGTAAATAACTGTATGGAAAATGTTACATAAGACAAAGGACTACAAGGTGTAGGAGTCACATGACAACCATATTAGTAGGCAGTATAGTTTAATAGTGATTGATCCGGAGAAACACAAACTCAGAATTTAAAACTTAATACCAAGATTGGGGGTCACTTTAATAATCATTATTGATTTCTATCCAAATGAACACTTTTTGCAACATTAGGATAATCAAAGGCTTAGACGAAAAAAACATAAAGCTCTAGTTTATACCTTGCAGTTTGTATGCAGTCAGATGAAAGTTAATAGCTCACTGTTCTTTGTTAGGATTTTAACTTATAAACTTCAAGTAGCAAAAGAATCTTACAGTGAGTGCTTCTGCCTGAAAACTACAGGGCCCA
The DNA here is from genome assembly GCF_964204655.1 of Triturus cristatus. NCBI lineage: Eukaryota > Metazoa > Chordata > Amphibia > Caudata > Salamandridae > Triturus > Triturus cristatus. The sequence continues at coordinate 824,083,318 of NC_140579.1, read as the reverse complement.
GAAAGGACCCATTTCAATGTCCACTGCTTATATGCTCACAAAACGTAAGCAGTATGGTTTAAAAAGACCACATTCGTGAACACAAAGCCGCCGTACACATTTTGTTTTCCAATCCACCCATCAACCAGGTATTGCAGTACCTCCAGGTTTGGCGCACTTCCCCACCGGGGGAAACAGTGCTTCACTGGCAAACTCAGTAAAGTGACGCTAATGTTTTTGGGGTTTGAATAAAACCGATCTGGCCACTTTAAGAACACTCCGTCTTGCTTTATTTAGTTATTGATTTTCATATTTTGAACCGTTTATTTCCGAGGCTGCACTTTTAAATAGAAAAATGTCAAAACGGCATTTCCAGCAAAAGTGTTTTTCTTTTTTGCATCCATTTCACAGGGGAACAAATGAACAACAGGAAGAAAGAGAGGGTGAGAACCATTTCTTGAGTCACGGTTTTCGGTTAGTGAGGAGGAGTTAGAGACAGAGAGGGAATAAGAGTAAGAAAGAGAGGGGGGGCAGCTGCCAATGGCAGAGCAGAAGCAGACACCTTCCTTGTCTTGTCTGGACAGGAAGCAAGAGACGGAGACCTTTTCCTTCTCTGCTTCCCGCCCATCCCGAACAGCCACTAATGCAGAGCCTTCTCTGCAGGCCTTGGATATTTCTTACGTCCAGGGACGTATATTCAAAATAAACAAGTATTTACAATGCAATGGTCTCGGCATTGGTAAAGTTAGAGCTATTGGCATTGCTCATGACATTTTTTTTGTTTATCTTTTTGTTTTTAAAACATTTAAAGAAACGGCATTGTCACGAGCAATGCCAATAGCTCTAACTTTAACAATGCCGAGACCGTTGCATTGTAAATGCTTGTTAGTAAACACCTCTCCCTGAACATGACGAATTCCACTCTGAAGGCCCCGGTGCTCACCCACCACAAAAGATTGTATACAATAACAACTTCTCAAATCTTTTACCCTATGATGTTTTGACTGTCCGTTATCCCACTCGTGTAATCTGCTATTTGTGGAACTCAAGCCCACTTCTTGAGGATCATAAAACTCTAAAGGTTCTCCTCATTGTGTATTATCAAGTTGCATTGAGGAAACGTGTCCAGCACAATACAAAACGCATTAAAAATATAAAATATTCACACTAAAGAAGGTCGGGTTCGTAAAAAGAACATAGTAAAATACTACCCTTGCCATAAAATAGCTTCATCTTTCCAAGGCAAGCTCTAGTAAATATGCCGATTGATCGCGAAGGTGGTAGTGTGTTTTTAAACTGCGAAGACAAGACATTTGCTCATTTCGAAGTATTTTTCTAAAATTTACTATTGCCAGGTCCTGACGTTTGGTCGTAAATAAGATGACAACCTGTCAGCTACTTCCACAGACAGTCCGTAAATTTAGCCCAGTGCCCGTTGTCCTTTGTTGACGTTTTAACGGATGTAATTTGTCTGTAATGTTAGCACTTCCGGGTCGTATACCAACCAATCCCACTGCTAAACATTTCGGGGACTCGCAAGAGAGAAAATGTGTTGAAGTACTGGGAATTTTAAGCCCAGCGGTGCAGGGGAACACACCCTATGACTTCGGGTTCTTCCTGTTTCAGACCTACAGAAACACAAAGTCTTCTGGGTGAAGTCAAAGATCAGTTTATTGGCTGCAGACCAATTACAGGTATCCTAGAAGTACAACAGCGTGTATGTTCTCAGGAGACTGCTAAAAATTACAGAAACGGGCTTCTCCTTAAATACAAAATATCCTGCTTCAGGCATACATTCCTTGTTTTATGGCATGGTCATTCATATGTATACATTTCAAACGAAAAGGCAGAGTCATGATGACCATCCCACATTCCAGTTAAGCCAGCCCACAATTATTTACCCAGCAAGGCTCAGATCCCACATCAGATATCGATAGGCCCCAATAAACATGAGCATCTCCTGTTTGGAAAACAAGCCATAAAGCAGGAACAGTCAGGTGTGAAAGAGATTAGCTGGAGGCTCGTGTAGGATGAAAAGGCTTTATGGTGTGTCAAGCCCTGATGCTAATCACAGGTGGCCAGAGGACGGGGAGCTCGTGAGACCGGACTGACCAGGGGCAGCGGAGCCAAGCTGCCCAGGTCACAGAGAAGTCAAAGGAAGGCACATGTGCTCTAAAAGGCCCGTATTTGCTTCATGATATGTAGCCTATGTGAGGGCAACCATAAGATGGCCACCGCTCTAAAATGGAACCCACGGAGTCAAGTATAATAATGTTACACAAAGCACTTGTACATACCGCATTGACCATTCGCGGTTCGCTAATACCGGGATAGACAGGGGTAGGGCCCTGCCTCCTACGCGGTCCCAAATTGTAAAGTACGACAGACCCTCCTTTTGCCCTTACATAGGCAATAACTATACTCATTTCAATCCGAGTCTAGGTCAATATTCACGAAGTCATGGAGATGTTGCTGTAGCATCATCCTATTACTTAGCTCGTCCCTCGATGCAGGTTTCCTTACACATAATGTAGCACAGAGGCCACATATTGCAGGAGCACACTGTATGCACAGACAGAACAGGAAAAGGATGGTTAAGATCATTCCAATGACCATCAGAACTTTCCAACCCCAGGCAGATATCAGTTCCCAGAACCACCCCACCAGTGACCAATCTCCTTTATCCACGTGTATGGACTCAGATATTTTATGCAGTTTGGAGATGGCTTGATAAACTGTTGGAGCGTTATCTGGTATGAAAATGCAACAACTAGATTGGACAACCTTACATACCCCACCGCGGTCTGCAAGTATGACGTCTAGAACCATGCGGTTCTGCAAAGTCATGAGGCGATCCGCTTGGAGCTCAGCTGTCAAATTACCAAGGGCACCAGCCGTAACATTAACAGTGGATTCAACCACACGAGTCAGTTGTCTCAGGTTCCTACTATTGACCATAGGTCCCCAAAACGGCAGGAAACCCAAAAAGAAGTCTCCCGCTTCCTGACCGGCAGTATCCTCCTTACTAATCATGCCTCTCACAACTCTGGTCTTGTGATAGTCAGAGGCAGCAGTAAATGTTGGCGGTAGCAGATTTGCAATATAACATGTGCCCGAGAAATCAGGGGGCAACCATGTATATGCTCGGTCACTGCAGACAAAATATGTACCCTTGGCAGCCAAAAACGCAGGGGAAAACTGTGACGGAAAAGTGTACGTTTCAGTACAGTCACTTTTCCACAGTTGAGCTCTTGGATTCTGACCATTACCTTGCAAACAGAACCGACCTATGTGGAGTACAACCCAGATTGGGGATGAAATTTTTTGCTGTCTTTCCCCCAGACTAATACTATACCCCGTCGCGTTCCACCCTCCATAAGCTCTCAATTTCTCCTTGGGTATAGATGAGTATGCGTCGATATCTCTGCTCATATCGGCAACTCCTTTCATTAAAGCTTTATTATTTGTGCTAGGTCTGATGGAACGCGGTTGTCGCGGGGAGTAGGCGTCTAATGCAAAGAGAAACATGGTCTGGAATGCCCATGACAATCCATTGTAACTAAACGGCAGCACTAGATAAGGAATACCCTTATTAATGGTATGTGGCATTAAACCACACACCCAGCAATTGGTTGTATTCATGACTAGTTGGTGCTGGTGCAGGAGCTGAATAAACGAGTTGTTTACAAATTCAGACCGTCTAGCTTGTTCGTGTTCAGGCAGAGGGTGAAAAGAGTGTGAGGAGACAGTAGGAGGAGGTATAGGCTGTACAGTGGGTGCAATGGGCTCTTGAGAGGAGAAGAATACAAATCCTACAGTAAACACTACCATACTACATAATATAAACAAACTTTTGCTCTTCATTATTTTACATATTTTCGCTTTAAAGTTCATTTCCTCAGCGGGTCTCTCCATCTTGAAAAACTCCATCCTCTAATCGTGCCGCTCGCGGCGGGTGAGTTTCTTCTGCTAAGGAGTACGCCTGTCAGTCCAGGGAACAACCTAGACCAACCAGAACCGTTGACCTAACGTCTTCGGCCTGTACCCCAAAGTCTTGGCACCGCGACCCTGCGGCTGAACCCGGATGGTGGTTCGAAAAACAAAAATCAAGAAAGTCCTTCAGATGGGAGAACTATGATATCAAAAAAATAAAAAGGTAAAAAGAAAAAGAATATTTATTTGTCCATAGGCCTTGGTCTTAGATTGTAGTGGAAACGGCCAGGTACTGTCTGATCTTGAAACAAGAGTTCAGGCTCTGTGGTGTCCAATCGAATTGACGGTGGCACAGCTTCTTGTAAAATATCGTCACTCTGTTGTGCTGAAGTTGTGCCTTTTATGCGTGCATCACTGAACGGAACAAAACGAGGTACAGTGTCTGTTTCAGAGTCAGCGATACCCTCCTGGACCCACTGGTCATACGGCAGAGGCAAAGGTATCCTTTTGACGTGGGCGCCGTGGATCCAGCTCTTCTTCCCCTTTACTCGAACAGATGATCTTGTAGACAGAAGTACGAGATGAGGGCCGATCCAACGGGGCTCATTGTTGCCTTTGCGCTGGAAATTTTTGACGAGCACCCATGTGCCAGGGTCGATAGGGTGTCCTGGAGCTTCAGAGGCCTGGGGAAGAGTATCGTGCACCTGTTGGTGTAAAACACACAATTTAGCCGTCAATTCGTACAAGTAATCAAGCAGTACTGGATGTTCGATTTCGCTGAATTTCGCCGGTCTTGGCACACCCCATACATTAGCCGGGCGGCCAAAAATAACCTTGTATGGGCTAAGTCCCACTCGTGAGTGTACGGTCATTCTGGTGGACAGGAGTGCTAGAGGCAGAGCGTCAGGCCATTTAAGACCTGAGCTCGCTTGGATTTTGGCCAGCTTGAGTTTTAGAGCGCCATTGTAGCGCTCTACTAATCCAGCTGATTGGGGGTGATTTGCAGCGTGGAACTTCTGCTTTATCCCCAACCCCTCACACACATTCTTCATCACTTGACCCACAAACTCCCTCCCATTATCACTCCACACCATTCTTGGCATTCCAAACCTAGGGAAAAATTCCTTTACAAGGGCTTTGGCTGTGGATAGAGCAGTGTTGTCTTTTAGGGGATACGCCTCTATCCATTTTGAAAAAGCGCAGACAACCACCAACACATATTTCAGGTTGTTGCACCTTTCCATGTGGATAAAATCTAGCTGCAAAACTTCAAATGGATATGATGGAGGCGCAAAATGACCAGCTGGAGTTGGGGTTCCCCTACCAGGGTTGTATTTCAAGCAAACCATACAATTCTTGACCACATTCTCTGCACACTTGGGAATCCCAGCATTCTGCCATACTGGAGCCAACAACTTACAGATTCCTTTCGTACTGATATGTGCCATTCCATGTGCCATAGTAACCACTGGAAGCACATATGCATCAGGTAACAACCATCGCCTATGTTCTGACAGATCAATCCAACAACCATTCTCATCCAACTTACCCATACTTTCTCTCCACTTGCTCAATTCTTTCTCTGTGGCTTCAGCTTGAAGGGACTTTACACTTTCTATTGTGTTTTCACACATTCCAACATCACCAACCCATCTTGCAGGGCCTGCAACATACATTCGAGTCTTCACATCTTTTGCTGTTTCTTTCGCGATTTCATCAGCAAACGCGTTACCACGACCAACATCATCAGTGATTTTCTGGTGCGCACTGCATTTCATAATCGCAACTTGTAACGGTAGGGTCAGCGACTCAAGGAGATCATTCACCAACTTGCCATTCTGAATCTTAGCTCCATGCGAAGTCAGGAACCCACGTTCTTTCCACAATCACCCAAAACTATGAGCCACGCCAAAGGCGTACTGGCTATCCGTATATATGTTCACTTTCATTCCTTCAGACAACACGCATGCTCTTGTAAGGGCGATCAATTCTGCTGCTTGAGCCGAATTTTGTGGCACACGTGCAGTTTCGACAATCGTGTGCAAAGTCGTGATAGCATATGCAGCAGTCGTATCACCATTCGGAAGCTTGAAACACGAACCATCCACCCATAAGGTACCATCACACTCAGCCAGGGGAGTATCTTTAAGATCTACTCTCCCTTTTGTCTCTTCTTCTGTTCTGAACAGACAATCATGTTGCTCAATCTCATCTAGGTCTGCTGGAACTGGTAATAATGTAGCTGGATTCAACGTGTTGCATCTCTTTATGTGTATATGGTTTGCTAACAGTGTCAGCTCATATCCAGATAATCGCGCACTAGTTAAGTGTTGTGTCTTGGTCCTGTTTAACAATGTGTCCACAGCATGTGGAACCATAACAATCAATGTATTGTCCATTACTAGGCCGGCAGACTGTCGAATAGACATAGCTGCGGCGGCTGTAGCTCTCAGACAACTTGGCAATGCCCTCGCTACCGGGTCCAAGGTTGACGAAAAATATGCGCATGGACGCGGTCTGTCGCCAAAAGGCTGTGTTAACACTGATAATGCGCAACCATCTTTTTCATGAACATACAATGTAAAAGGCTTGCTGTAGTCAGGGGTACCCAACACAGGAGCTGAACACAATGCATTACGCAATTCCCAAAAACTTTTCTGACACTCTTCAGACCATGGAATAGGATTCGGTGTATCTTTACATGTTAATGCTAACAAAGGTTTTGCCAACAAAGAAAAATTGGGAATCCAATGCCTACAGTATGAAGTAATGCCCAAGAAAGCACGCACTTCTCTCTGTGTTCTTGGCACACTCAACTGTGCAATGGCTTGAATTCTTTCTGGGGTCAGTTTCCTTCCCTCCTTCGATAAGAGATGACCTAAGTAGGTCACTTCTTGTCGACAATATTGCAGCTTTGAGAGAGACACTTTGTGATGAAAGGCAGACAAATGACGCAACAATGACAAGGTAGCGTTTTTGCAAATCTTTTCAGTATCCGCGGCGATTAGTAAATCGTCAACATACTGAATAAGGATCGCGCCACTGGGTAAAACCAGTGCATCAAGCTGCGCTTTTAAAGCCTGACTGTATATTGATGGACTCTCACAGTAGCCCTGGGGAGCGGGTTTAAAGCGGAAGCTTCGGCCTCCTAAACTAAAGCCAAAAATGTCTCTGCTCTCCTCTGCAATTGGGATGCTAAAGAAAGCATTCTTTAAATCGATCACTGAGAACCATGCAGCGGAGGCTGGAATCATGGTTAACAAGGCAGTTATATCAGGGACAACTGGAAACTGTGGCACAACAATCTTATTAACCTCTCTAAGATCAATCACAAATCTGTAAACAGGTGGCTGTGAAGGGTCCGTTCATTTTAAGACAGGTAAAACAGGACTATTGCAAACGTTGCCTCTTGTCTCTTCAATTACATCCTTTTTAATCAAATCACTGACAATTGCTAACAATGCTTTCTGACCTTCATTGGAGATCTTGTACTGGGGAATACGTGGCAATCTGACATTGGCTTTTAAAGTGACCACGTATGGCGGTATTTCCAAAAGACCCACATCATTGGGACCAGCAGCCCAAAGGACATCCGGAAGGGATGACAATTCAGGAGGCATTGCATTCTTAGACAAATACATCGGGGAAATCACTTTCTTGCCTAATGTAAGTTGTACTCCTGAGGGAGAACAATATAGCGTCGCATGCAATCTCTTCAGCAAATCTAATCCTAGCAAATTTTCACCACAACCTGTCGTTAGGATGAGGGGTGCTTTTAGCTCACAAGGTCCAACAGAAAGTGACATAGGACTAGAAATCGGGTTCCTAACTGGGGCGCCAGAAAAACCTACTGAAACATTCATTTCGCCAGACAAAGGCGCGCCAGGGAGTTTTGAATGCATGATTGAACTCTTTGCACCACCAGTATCCAGCAGAAAGGGCTCCGTTACATTTGCTGTAGTTACTTTAACATAAGGTCCGCTCTGATCCACTGGCACTGAAACAACTCCCTCTCTCTGTCTACGGCTGTCCTAGTAATCGTTATCTTCTACATTGTCGTCTTCTGCATAATAATCATTATTGTAGTACTGAGCTGTATTACCAGTCGCGTTGGCTTGCTGATCAAAGCTATTTATGGTATTTTGAGGCGGAAGAGGACGCGCGTTCTGGGGAACATTTCCACGCCCTCTGCCTCTAGGAGCTTGCTGACCACCTCTACCTCTTGTGCCATACGCATTATTAGTACGCTGCATTAATTTAGGACAGCTATACTTAAAATGACCTTCCTCTTTGCAATATGAACATTGGTTGGGACCTACAGGGATTCGTGGTTGATAATACCCATTCATTTGCTGACTATTCTGAAATTGTTGGGGTTGCTGATAGATACCTTGGGTTTGCCTATAATTATTCTGTCCTCCACGTGGTGGATAAGCCTGCTGCAAGAGGACCTTTGTTTTCAGTTCTTTCGTTTTCTTATCTGTTCTATCCTTCTCATCTTTATCTCTATTTTCATAATACTGTGCAGTAGCCAGTATTTGCGCTGAAGAGGAAACAGCCCAGGAACTTTCTGAGTCTTTTAATTTTTTACACAACTCGGGAAGTAGATTTTGCACAAATTTATCAACAAATAACCGTTGGCCACCTTCAGTGCTCATGTCTTGACCACTGTGGTCGATAAACGTTTCTTCAAACCTGGTGATGAAATCGGAAACTGTCTCATCTTTCTTCTGCTTACATGCGGATAGTTTATCCCAATTTACGCGCATCGCGGGCATTAAAGTTTTCATATATGTAATAATTCTGCCAGGGAGTTCTGCTACCAGAGGCTCAGGTTTTGCACCACCAACTTGTCTAGTGTCTGCGGCAATAATATTAGCCCATGTAGCACCTAGTTCTGCATCGTGATCTACATTACGAATTGACCCCCACAAAGGCTGTGGAACAACATTTCCAAACAACATATCAATGTCAGCTAGATTCATGATACATGATCCTGCAGTTTGTGATAACTCCTTATAATATCCTGCAGGGTTTTTACGGGGGTCAGGCAATGTCTGTTTAAGCGCTATTACTTCAGATCGTTTCCAAGGGACATGCACCCAAACACGCTGAAAATGAGCTGGCATAGCAGCAATACCATTAGCGGCATTAGCCGCAACAGCGTCCTTCCATACCGGAGGGACTTCTCTCATAGGGTATTGTCGCGCTTTTCCCTTTCTCCCCACAGGGAAATCTTGTTCAAACAACGACTGTTGACAATCATCATTCCTCAAGGATAATAAGATCGCAACTGCTCTATTTACATCGGGGCCCACAATCGTACCTTTTCCAAAATCGAATCTCACTCGACACAACTCCTGCGGGTTTGGATCTCTACCATGATCATCCAATTCCTCACAGAGGATTTCACACATTTTCTCGAACACATACCTCTGTTTCGAGGCATCCCATTGGTGAAAAACGTCAACAACTGACTCCACATCATAGAGTGAAGAAAAAATAATCCACCTACGCGCCATAAGATCTAATGTCTTTTTCTCTTCAGGATCAGGCAGCTGACTGCGCAATTGCTTACGCTGTAAGCCAGGAGTCGCACTAGATGATCCAAAGAGAGGCGACATTAAACTAGTAACTACATTAGCTAGACGTTGTCGCGCTGAAGGAGAAGTTGAGGCGAAAACGGGGGGATAGACAGAGGGAAGAAAAGCGGGTGCAGATACAGGTACCTGGGTAGTGTAAGAAGGAGCGCCAGGGGGAGCCGCTGGCGTGCTAGGCAAAGTCGCAGGAAGCGCGGGGGTAACAGGTAACAAAACTGGCGGCCTTTGAGAGGGCTGCACTGCAGGGATAGGAGCCAGCTGAAGAGGAGCTGGCGGCTGCGGGAAGGCTTGCGGCATATTTACTGGAGGCTGCACATTTATAAGCTGTGGAGGTGCTGTGGCATTTTGCGCATATGGGGGTGGCGAACTTAGCAAATGGGACATTAGGGAATCTTTCTCATTCTCTTTTGTCTCATCTTGCACAAGGGGTGACAAAACAGGGTAACATTTATCAATCCCTAGTTTGCGCTGTCTATGTAATTGCTCATTCATTTGTTCCTCCTCATTATCTTTAAATTGCACAGCTGCTTGCATAACTGACATACCTCTTTCTCTCTTATTCCTTTTCGCTAGCTTAATTTCCTTCTGTTTGGCTTCCTTTCGCCATAGGCGGAAAGAATCAAACATCGCCGGCCGGGCTTTTTTTTTAAACAATTTAACTTCCAAATTATCTAAGATATCTGTATCGAAACTACCATTTTGGGGCCATTTTAAAACACCGTCCTTTCTGGTGTATCGGATCCATACTTCATTATATGCAATGGGGCCCACGCCATGTTTTACATAAAGTTCATAAGTTGGAGTTCCAATTGGAGGAACCGGACATGAATCCTCTAACTGGAAATCCCTTCCACAACCCAAACAAAATAATCTTCCAAATACACTAGCACCAGGCATCTTTGCTCACTAGTCTAGTTCCAAACTTCAAAGGATTATCGATTACGATAGTCTTGTGAATACACGAGTCCTCTGGCTTTGGTGTTTGCAAACTCCAAATCAAAATAATCCCGAAGGATACCAAATTCAAACTGGGAGACGCTCCACTTATACTTAACTGAATATTGATGATCAATGGTGTCACCAGAAGACTCTCTCGATTGTTTCGCACTACAAAAATCGTCAAGGGTCCAAAACAGGGCGATTAATCAGGGCAGCAGTCCTTCGTAGCCGTCGGGACGCGGAGAACCTCGCAGAAAAGACTTTCGGACCACGTCGACATGCAGGGGTCGATGAAGTGGCGGCCTTCCTCCAGAATTTCCACACGAAGCTCCTCACGAACCTCTGGCTTGGACCGGTACCGCTGAAATCGCGCCGAGTTGGGCGCCAACTGAAGTACTGGGAATTTTAAGCCCAGCGGTGCAGGGGAACACACCCTATGACTTCGGGTTCTTCCTGTTTCAGACCTACAGAAACACAGAGTCTTCTGGGTGAAGTCAAAGATCAGTTTATTGGCTGCAGACCAATTACAGGTATCCTAGAAGTACAACAGCGTGTATGTTCTCAGGAGACTGCTAAAAATTACAGAAACGGGCTTCTCCTTAAATACAAAATATCCTGCTTCAGGCATACATTCCTTGTTTTATGGCATGGTCATTCATATGTATACATTTCAAACGAAAAGGCAGAGTCATGATGACCATCCTACATTCCAGTTAAGCCAGCCCACAATTATTTACCCAGCAAGGCTCAGATCCCACATCAGATATCGATAGGCCCCAATAAACATGAGCATCTCCTGTTTGGAAAACAAGCCATAAAGCAGGAACAGTCAGGTGTGAAAGAGATTAGCTGGAGGCTCGTGTAGGATGAAAAGGCTTTATGGTGTGTCAAGCCCTGATGCTAATCACAGGTGGCCAGAGGACGGGGAGTTCGTGAGACCGGACTGACCTGGGGCAGCGGAGCCAAGCTGCCCAGGTCACAGAGAAGTCAAAGGAAGGCACATGTGCTCAAAAAGGCCCGTATTTGCTTCATGATATGTAGCCTATGTGAGGGCAACCATAAGATGGCCACCGCTCTAAAATGGAACCCACGGAGTCAAGTATAATAACGTTACACAAAGCACTTGTACATACCGCATTGACCATTCGTGGTTCGCTAATACCGGGATAGACAGGGGTAGGGCCCTGCCTCCTACGCGGTCCCAAATTGTAAAGTACGACAGTGTAAGGGTACTTAGTATTGGAGACTTGGCGCCATTTGAGATGATCCTAATAAACTGCACAGAATGGCGCACTTTTTATTGGTTGTGGGGTCTGCGCATGCCGTAGTCTGAGCCGTCCTCCGACTGACAGCGGGGACCGCAGTGCAGTTGCGTTGGTGTTTCTCTTAGTTTGGAATACGTCAGTTGTGTACCGGTTGGTGATACCTTCTTTCAGTTTTGGACCTGTTTTCTCCTTGACTTTAAATGAGATGGCCTACAGGGGAGAGTAACGTCTCGGAACAGGGCTTACCGCAGTAGGTCATAGTGACACGTTTGGACCCGATTGGCGTTGCGGAGTATTTGGTATCTCACAGATAATGTTTCCCCTGCACTTCGACTAGCTTAACTGTATTGATGACGCCAGTACTCGCACATCCGAGTTATTGACTTTGGCAATGATTTCTTCTAGCTATTCTCTACAGCACCATGCAACAAGCACACCACTGCCTTTCTCCGAGGCAGAGCAGAAATGCCTCGGAGAAAGGCAGCGGCATTTTCGGATTCGGGGGCGTGTTTGTCTTTTCTCTCCTCCAGCCATTGGCTGGAGGAGATAATTAGACTTCTTGCAAAAAAACACGCCCCCGATCCGAAAAGGACGGGGCCTGATCGGAATGACTGACCTCTTCTCCAATGGCTGGCCAGCATTCAAGAGGCCAGCCAATGGAGAACAGGGGAGAAGAGGGGCGGGTTCAAGCCCCTCTTCTCCAAGTCATTAAATCTCGCGAGCGAGACTGCGCAAGCGCAGCCTTCGCTAGCCGAGACCTAAAAAGTAGGGGAACGGAATCTATAGAATTAAAGAAGTACGGGAATGCCGTGCCCTGCCATTCCTGCCCACTTCGACATGCGTTGCTCTGCACTACTGCGCACCGGCCCTTTGGTGTCACCCCGTTTGAGGGTGTCACCCGGTGCGGTCCGCACCCCCCGCACCCACATAGTGACGCCACTGCTCGTACCAACGCCTTTGCGATCACCCTACATGTGACCCCTGCCGCCCTGAGTCCCGCGCGTACTTTGAAGAGTAACCTTGTGCACGGTGACTCGTACCAACGCCTTTGTGATCACCCTACATGTGACCCCTGCCGCCCTGAGTCCCGCGCGTATTGGCGCCCGTACGAGTCACTGTGCACGAGGTAACTCTTCAAAGTACGGTATGGGGTCGTATCAAAAGGTATCCCCATTTTGGGGCTGCTGAATGATAGTTGTAATTATGCAGCCATTTAAGGCGACTCTCCAATGCCCCATGAGCGTACTGTGAGACAGTGAGGATCGTCTAGCAACAGCCTGGGAACTCGTGCACAATAGTGTTACCACGACGGATAACACTAAAATACACCATAGAATGCCTTCGGTTTCGTTTAGATTGCACCACACAACTCTCAAACTCCCCCATATTCATCCTCCGCAGTATGACATGAGAGCCTCGAAGAGGTAGTGCGCAAACTGAAGGCGCTTCACTTCTTGACGACAATATTTTCACAATTATGTATCACTAAAAAAAGCGCGAAGAGCCGTTAAAGGATCAATGCCATTGAATTCTGCAGGGACTTATACATTTCCCAGAAAATATAAACTTTCAACAAAACATAGACTAACGGGTTCAGAAGATAGTGAGGTGCTGTCACGAGGAAGTGGGGACATGAATGGTCCTTTGGTTAGCTTACACACACCTGTGTAACCACCAGACACAGCACGGCGCCCATCGCCTCTACTACAGGTGCACACACAGAGGAGCTCACACACCTGCATTGGTAAGAGCGCTGTGTGTAAAACATCACAATGTTGTCAGCACTGCAGTAAACTGCTGATCTGTAGATCTGCTTGATCAGAGAACGTGTATCTAATTGCTCGCTTTTTAAAAATAATATTTGATGCACCTTATCAGGCTGCTTAACTTTTTTTGTTTAGGTGATGCTATTTTACACAGTAAATACACACCTCAGAATTAACAAGCACTTGCAGTGCCATAGGTCTCGCATTTGCGAGAGTTTGAGCTATTGGCATTGTTAATGATAATGCCTTTTATTTATGTGTTTATAAAACCTGCAAGCGGCGTTTAAGCACCGCTCACAGGTTTTGTAAACACATATATAAAATGAAATACAGTTGGTCGCACTCTGCTCGTCACACCAGCAAGTTGCCCCAAGGAACTGTGGTCAATGTAGTGGCGACGGCGAGTACGCCTATGCCACGGTGTGTATAGAAAAGTATGTGTCTCATTAGCCATCCCTGGACACGTGTTTCGAGGTAGTTGCCTCTCGTCAGCAGGGAGCAGGTAAGTGTATAGGGGTGCCGTGTGGACTGCCAAAAAGGAATTAAAACAGGTAGAGTACCTCTCATGGCACGCAGGTGCAGGTCCTAGGCTCGTCAGCCCGTTGGCTCAAGGGAGCCGTAAATAAATCAAATACAGTTGGTCGCACTCTGCTCGTCACACCAGCAAGTTGCCCCAAGGAACTGTGGTCAATGTAGTGGCGACGGCGAGTACGCCTATGCCACGGTGTGTATAGAAAAGTATGTGTCGCATTAGCCATCCCTGGACACGTGTTTCGAGGTAGTTGCCTCTCGTCAGCAGGGAGCAGGTAAGTGTATAGGGGTGCCGTGTGGACTGCCAAAAAGTAATTAAAACAAGTAGAGTACCTCTCATGGCGCGCAGGTGCAGGTCCAAGGCTCGTCAGCCCGTTGGCTCAAGGGAGCCGTAAATAAATCAAATACAGTTGGTCGCACTCTGCTCGTCACACCAGCAGGTTGCCCCAAGGAACTGTGGTCAATGTAGTGGCGACGGCGAGTACGCCTATGCCACGGTGTGTATAGAAAAGTATGTGTTGCATTAGCCATCCCTGGACACGTGTTTCGAGGTAGTTGCCTCTCGTCAGCAGGGAGCAGGTAAGTGTATAGGGGTGCCGTGTGGACTGCCAAAAAGTAATTAAAACAGGTAGAGTACCTCTCATGGCGCGCAGGTGCAGGTCCAAGGCTCGTCAGCCCGTTGGCTCAAGGGAGCCGTAAATAAATCAAATACAGTTGGTCGCACTCTGCTCGTCACACCAGCAGGTTGCCCCAAGGAACTGTGGTCAATGTAGTGGCGACGGCGAGTACGCCTATGCCACGGTGTGTATAGAAAAGTATGTGTCGCATTAGCCATCCCTGGACACGTGTTTCGAGGTAGTTGCCTCTCGTCAGCAGGGAGCAGGTAAGTGTATAGGGGTGCCGTGTGGACGGCCAAAAAGTAATTAAAACAGGTAGAGTACCTCTCATGGCGCGCAGGTGCAGGTCCAAGGCTCGTCAGCCCGTTGGCTCAAGGGAGCCGTAAATAAATCAAATACAGTTGGTCGCACTCTGCTCGTCACACCAGCAAGTTGCCCCAAGGAACTGTGGTCAATGTAGTGGCGACGGCGAGTACGCCTAAGCCACGGTGTGTATAGAAAAGTATGTTTCGCATTAGCCATCCCTGGACACGTGTTCCGAGGTAGTTGCCTCTCGTCAGCAGGGAGCAGGTAAGTGTATAGGGGTGCCGTGTGGACTGCCAAAAAGTAATTAAAACAGGTAGAGTACCTCTCATGGCGCGCAGGTGCAGGTCCAAGGCTCGTCAGCCCGTTGGCTCAAGGGAGCCGTAAATAAATCAAATACAGTTGATCGCACTCTGCTCGTCACACCAGCAAGTTGCCCCAAGGAACTGTGGTCAATGTAGTGGCGACGGCGAGTACGCCTATGCCACGGTGTGTATAGAAAAGTATGTGTCGCATTAGCCATCCCTGGACACGTGTTTCGAGGTAGTTGCCTCTCGTCAGCAGGGAGCAGGTAAGTGTATAGGGGTGCCGTGTGGACTGCCAAAAAGTAATTAAAACAGGTAGAGTACCTCTCATGGCGCACAGGTGCAGGTCCAAGGCTCGTCAGCCCGTTGGCTCAAGGGAGCCGTAAATAAATCAAATACAGTTGGTCGCACTCTGCTCGTCACACCAGCAAGTTGCCCCAAGGAACTGTGGTCAATGTAGTGGCGACGGCGAGTACGCCTATGCCACGGTGTGTATAGAAAAGTATGTGTCGCATTAGCCATCCCTGGACACGTGTTTCGAGGTAGTTGCCTCTCGTCAGCAGGGAGCAGGTAAGTGTATAGGGGTGCCGTGTGGACTGCCAAAAAGTAATTAAAACAGGTAGAGTACCTCTCATGGTGCGCAGGTGCAGGTCCAAGGCTCGTCAGTGTGAGAAGTTGGCCTGATGTATGATGTCACTAGTTCTAGTGTACACCTTATATCAGTCCAAACAACCCTTATGGTGATTGGTTGTAAAGTCAACCTTATAGACCAGCTATCCTAGTGGTAGCATGGACAAGAGCAGTCTTAGGCTAAACTCTGAATGGCATGTGAAGCCAGCTGTGATACCATATATAATCCCTTGAATACCAAATGAAAGGACACCACAACAGATATATATATAAAATAAAGTGTATTTATTCTAGTCAAACCCTCAGCACTCTTTATGAGATTAGAGGGAAGTACAACACAGTCTTATTTATGCATACATTAAGTCACACAGGTAAGTAATACAGTTAGGCCCTAGGGGCCACGCAAACCATATACTAAAGAAGTGGTATAAGGACCACTGTCACGGAAATAGGATAGGCCTAGGCCTAGGGAATCGCTGGGGCTACACTACACTAGCAACAGTTAGGAAGTGGGAGGCCCACGGGATTCAGGTGCAGAGTGGAAACACTCACGCGTAATGCGTAAAAGTCGATAGAATTACTAGCAGTTAGAAATTAACAGTTTAAGGACACTTCTGAAGCAGCTAGAGAGTCGAGACTCGGAAACTAGACCCTAGGATAGTCACTACCCTTGTGAGCACCGAAGTACCCAAGTTACCTAGCCCACAGGCTGCGGGTGCATAGGTGTGAACTTGCGTCGGGTTTCGTCGTGGACTTCTATGGATGCCTGAAGGAAAGATGCTGACAGGCAGTCAGTGAAGAGTGTCCGGTGGATCCCAAGGCTGGGATCAAGAAGAGAGGAGACCTGCAAGCAGAAGGGACAAAGTCAAGGTCACTAGCCAGTGACCACGTGGAACCAGGAAGGAACCAGGCGATGTCGTGAAGATTGCAGGTGAAGGTGAAGCCTGTCGCTGCAGCCACGGGGACCAAGAAATGTCGAGGACGACCAGGACCAGGAGGCGAGCTGTCCCACGAAGGCTCTTGCTGTCGGCGGCATCGAAGTTGGACTAGGACTCACCAAGCCTTGGCAAGCGGAACCCACGAAGAACAGAGGACTTGCTTCTGGTGCAGACCAGGAAGGTCTGGGGTGCTTCTCTTTTGCAAGGAAGCGGGAGCCAGTCTGGAGGAGCCAAACCAGCGGTGAAGATTTCTGGATGCGTCGTAACAAAGGCCACTAGCCAACGGGCAAGCAACCGGACAGACGCGGCAAGCAGGAAAATACAGAAGGGCCCCACGCAGGACTCGTGGAGTGTGGGGGGCTGATCTTCGGTGCAGATGGTGCTTGGGGTTGGGGCTTCTCAATCCCCGGTGCACAACTTCGAGGGTGTCTCAGAAGCTGTGCTGGAAGATACTAGCCACTTTTCCCAGGTAGCCGGTCCCACGTCTCTCGTCGCCTCCACGGATCTCAGCTCGGCTGTGGATGTGGATCAGGGTCGGAGAAGTCTGGAAATCAAGGCGCTGGCCGGGCTCTGCAGTCGGTCCCTCGTAGAACTCCAGCAAAGCAAAGGGTAGTCTCTTGATGGTGCCTGTTTGCACAGGGTAGCCACTCCTTGGCCACAAGGGAGATTCTTCAGTCTTCTTCTTTCATCGAATGTCGTAGGTCCAGAGTTTCTGTTCAAGTTGCAGGTTCAGGATAATCTAATCTCCTGGGGCCCAGCTACCACCCTTATACTAATCTGGGGGGCTGGGTTACCTGCTAGGTCACGCCTTATGGGTGGGACCTGGGAGGGGGGTGGTTACACCCCCTTCCCTTTGTCCAGTTTCGCGCCAGGACTGGGGCTGGAGTGCCCCAGCACCGGTTTGAACTGGACTATGCATGGGACACCTTGTGTGCCCCAGGCATGTCTCATTCCTTTCAGCCCTCCCTGCCCCAATACACTAAAGTCTGTCTGGGGAGGTGCTAGCACCTCCCCAAGCAGGAAACCTATTGTCCAAGCCTCCCTTGCCGGGATCACTCCCAGCAGCAGGCGGTCAGACTCGTGTCTGTGGCAGCAGCATCCATTTTGTGATGCTGAGGCTTTGGTTAGAGTTAAACAGCAAAGTAGGATTTTAACATGTCTCTCCCTCTAGAAGGGGGGAATAATATCCTCATCACCAGAAATGGTATGGGGGTATTATTCCAAAGTGTTAGACACCTTACACAACATGTTTTGATAAAGCCAAACCATAGTTACCATAACTGTTTAAGATTATAAGGCACTTTAAGAGTATATGGTAGGCTATATCATAGAACAGCTATAAGGACATGGTTCCGAAAGCTGCAGACAGGCTCAACTCATGCTAGAGCACCATCTCACATGTTACCAAGCACTCTGCCTCCAGGATTGTTAAGGCCTGCCATAGGAGTGACTGATAGGTACACATGTGTCTATATATAAGGGTAGATATAGGCATACTATATCTAAGCAAGGGGTGATTACACGACCTTGCCCCAGCTGAGTGATCAGCCAGTTGTGTCTGATTGGAAGGCCAGACCAGGGGTGGCATAATACATGCTGCAGCCCCTGGGAGGCCTAGGATACACCTATGCCCTGGGTACCTAGGGTACACTGTACAGGGTCCAATAAGGTGATCCTTACCAATTGGGAATGTACCTAGGGTACATGGAGTCCATTTTAAAGAGAGAGCAGACAGCCTGAGACCCTGAATGGCAGGATCTCAGGCCAACTAAGTCGAAAAACCAGCTAGACACTAGGCAAAAAGTTGGGGGTAACCATAGTCAGATATCCACCTTCCTACAGTCAGCCCGTTGGCTCAAGGGAGCCGTAAATAAATCAAATACTGTTGGTCGCACTCTGCTCGTCACACCAGCAAGTTGCCCCAAGGAACTGTGGTCAACGTAGTGGCGACGGCGAGTACGCCTATGCCACGGTGTGTATAGAAAAGTATGTGTCGGCGAGCCTTGGACCTGCACCTGCCCGCCATGAGAGGTACTCTACCTGTTTTAATTACTTTTTTGCAGTCCACGCGGCACCCCTATACACTTACCTGCTCCCTGCTGACGAGAGGCAACTACCTCGAAACACGTGTCCAGGGATGGCTAATGCGACACATACTTTTCTATACACACCGTGGCATAGGCGTACTCGCCGTCGCCACTACATTGACCACAGTTCCTTGGGGCAACTTGCTGGTGTGACGAGCAGAGTGCAACCAACTGTATTTGATTTATTTACGGCTCCCTTGAGCCAACGGGCTGACGAGCCTTGGACCTGCACCTGCGCGCCATGAGAGGTACTCTACCTGTTTTAATTACTTTTTGGCAGTCCACGCGGCACCCCTATGCACTTACCTGCTCCCTGCTGACGAGAGGCAACTACCTCGAAACACGTGTCCAGGGATGGCTAATGCGACACATACTTTTCTATACACACCGTGGCATAGGCGTACTCGCCGTCGCCACTACATTGACCACAGTTCCTTGGGGCAACTTGCTGGTGTGACGAGCAGAGTGCGACCAACTGTATTTGATTTATTTACGGCTCCCTTGAGCCAACGGGCTGACGAGCCTTGGACCTGCACCTGCGCGCCATGAGAGGTACTCTACCTGTTTTAATTACTTTTTGGCAGTCCACGCGGCACCCCTATACACTTACCTGCTCCCTGGTGACGAGAGGCAACTACCTCGAAACACGTGTCCAGGGATGGCTAATGCGACACATACTTTTCTATACACACCGTGGCATAGGCGTACTCGCCGTCGCCACTACATTGACCACATTTCCTTGGGGCAACTTGCTGGTGTGACGAGCAGAGTGCGACCAACTGTATTTGATTTATTTACGGCTCCCTTGAGCCAATGGGCTGACGAGCCTTGGACTTGCACCTGCACGCCATGAGAGGTACTCTACCTGTTTTAATTACTTTTTGGCAGTCCACGCAGCACCCCTATACACTTACCTGCTCCCTGCTGACGACAGGCAACTACCTCGAAACACGTGTCCAGGGATGCCTAATGCGACACATACTTTTCTATACACTCCGTGGCATAGGCGTACTCGCCGTTGCCACTACATTGACCACAGTTCCTTGGGGCAACTTGCTGGTGTGACGAGCAGAGTGCGACCAACTGTATTTGATTTATTTACGGCTCCCTTGAGCCAACGGGCTGACGAGCCTTGGACCTGCACCTGCGCGCCATGAGAGGTACTCTACCTGTGTTAATTACTTTTTGGCAGTCCACGCGGCACCCCTATACACTTACCTGCTCCCTGCTGACGAGAGGCAACTACCTCGAAACACGTGTCCAGGGATGGCTAATGCGACACATACTTTTCTATACACACCGTGGCATAGGCGTACTCGCCGTCGCCACTACATTGACCACAGTTCCTTGGGGCAACTTGCTGGTGTGACGAGCAGAGTGCGACCAACTGTATTTGATTTATTTACGGCTCCCTTGAGCCAACGGGCTGACGAGCCTTGGACCTGCACCTGCGCGCCATGAGAGGTACTCTACCTGTTTTAATTACTTTTTGGCAGTCCACGCGGCACCCCTATACACTTACCTGCTCCCTGCTGACGAGAGGCAACTACCTCGAAACACGTGTCCAGGGATGGCTAATGCGACACATACTTTTCTATACACACCGTGGCATAGGCGTACTCACCGTCGCCACTACATTGACCACAGTTCCTTGGGGCAACTTGCTGGTGTGACGAGCAGAGTGCGACCAACTGTATTTGATTTATTTACGGCTCCCTTGAGCCAACGGGCTGACGAGCCTTGGACCTGCACCTGCGCGCCATGAGAGGTACTCTACCTGTTTTAATTACTTTTTGGCAGTCCACGCGGCACCCCTATACACTTACCTGCTCCCTGCTGACGAGAGGCAACTACCTCGAAACACGTGTCCAGGGATGGCTAATGAGACACATACTTTTCTATACACACCGTGGCATAGGCGTACTCGCCGTCGCCACTACATTGACCACAGTTCCTTGGGGCAACTTGCTGGTGTGACGAGCAGAGTGCGACCAACTGTATTTGATTTATTTACGGCTCCCTTGAGCCAACGGGCTGACGAGCCTTGGACCTGCACCTGCGCGCCATGAGAGGTACTCTACCTGTTTTAATTACTTTTTGGCAGTCCACACGGCACCCCTATACACTTACCTGCTCCCTGCTGACGAGAGGCAACTACCTCGAAACACGTGTCCAGGGATGGCTAATGCGACACATACTTTTCTATACACACCGTGGCATAGGCGTACTCGCCGTCGCCACTACATTGACCACAGTTCCTTGGGGCAACTTGCTGGTGTGACGAGCAGAGTGCGACCAACTGTATTTGATTTATTTACGGCTCCCTTGAGCCAACGGGCTGACGAGCCTTGGACCTGCACCTGTGCGCCATGAGAGGTACTCTACCTGTTTTAATTACTTTTTGGCAGTCCACACGGCACCCCTATACACTTACCTGCTCCCTGCTGACGAGAGGCAACTACCTCGAAACACGTGTCCAGGGATGGCTAATGCGACACATACTTTTCTATACACACCGTGGCATAGGCGTACTCGCCGTCGCCACTACATTGACCACAGTTCCTTGGGGCAACTTGCTGGTGTGACGAGCAGAGTGCGATCAACTGTATTTGATTTATTTACGGCTCCCTTGAGCCAACGGGCTGACGAGCCTTGGACCTGCACCTGCGCGCCATGAGAGGTACTCTACCTGTTTTAATTACTTTTTGGCAGTCCACACGGCACCCCTATACACTTACCTGCTCCCTGCTGACGAGAGGCAACTACCTCGGAACACGTGTCCAGGGATGGCTAATGCGAAACATACTTTTCTATACACACCGTGGCTTAGGCGTACTCGCCGTCGCCACTACATTGACCACAGTTCCTTGGGGCAACTTGCTGGTGTGACGAGCAGAGTGCGACCAACTGTATTTGATTTATTTACGGCTCCCTTGAGCCAACGGGCTGACGAGCCTTGGACCTGCACCTGCGCGCCATGAGAGGTACTCTACCTGTTTTAATTACTTTTTGGCCGTCCACACGGCACCCCTATACACTTACCTGCTCCCTGCTGACGAGAGGCAACTACCTCGAAACACGTGTCCAGGGATGGCTAATGCGACACATACTTTTCTATACACACCGTGGCATAGGCGTACTCGCCGTCGCCACTACATTGACCACAGTTCCTTGGGGCAACCTGCTGGTGTGACGAGCAGAGTGCGACCAACTGTATTTGATTTATTTACGGCTCCCTTGAGCCAACGGGCTGACGAGCCTTGGACCTGCACCTGCGCGCCATGAGAGGTACTCTACCTGTTTTAATTACTTTTTGGCAGTCCACACGGCACCCCTATACACTTACCTGCTCCCTGCTGACGAGAGGCAACTACCTCGAAACACGTGTCCAGGGATGGCTAATGCAACACATACTTTTCTATACACACCGTGGCATAGGCGTACTCGCCGTCGCCACTACATTGACCACAGTTCCTTGGGGCAACCTGCTGGTGTGACGAGCAGAGTGCGACCAACTGTATTTGATTTATTTACGGCTCCCTTGAGCCAACGGGCTGACGAGCCTTGGACCTGCACCTGCGCGCCATGAGAGGTACTCTACTTGTTTTAATTACTTTTTGGCAGTCCACACGGCACCCCTATACACTTACCTGCTCCCTGCTGACGAGAGGCAACTACCTCGAAACACGTGTCCAGGGATGGCTAATGCGACACATACTTTTCTATACACACCGTGGCATAGGCGTACTCGCCGTCGCCACTACATTGACCACAGTTCCTTGGGGCAACTTGCTGGTGTGACGAGCAGAGTGCGACCAACTGTATTTGATTTATTTACGGCTCCCTTGAGCCAACGGGCTGACGAGCCTAGGACCTGCACCTGCGTGCCATGAGAGGTACTCTACCTGTTTTAATTCCTTTTTGGCAGTCCACACGGCACCCCTATACACTTACCTGCTCCCTGCTGACGAGAGGCAACTACCTCGAAACACGTGTCCAGGGATGGCTAATGAGACACATACTTTTCTATACACACCGTGGCATAGGCGTACTCGCCGTCGCCACTACATTGACCACAGTTCCTTGGGGCAACTTGCTGGTGTGACGAGCAGAGTGTGACCAACTGTATTTGATTTATTTACGGCTCCCTTGAGCCAACGGGCTGACGAGCCTTGGACCTGCACCTGCGCGCCATGAGAGGTACTCTACCTGTTTTAATTACTTTTTGGCAGTCCACGCGGCACCCCTATACACTTACCTGCTCCCTGCTGACGAGAGGCAACTACCTCGAAACACGTGTCCAGGGATGGCTAATGCGACACATACTTTTCTATACACACCGTGGCATAGGCGTACTCGCCGTCGCCACTACATTGACCACAGTTCCTTGGGGCAACTTGCTGGTGTGACGAGCAGAGTGCGACCAACTGTATTTGATTTATTTACGGCTCCCTTGAGCCAATGGGCTGACGAGCCTTGGACCTGCACCTGCGCGCCATGAGAGGTACTCTACCTGTTTTAATTACTTTTTGGCAGTCCACGCGGCACCCCTATACACTTACCTGCTCCCTGCTGACGAGAGGCAACTACCTCGAAACACGTGTCCAGGGATGGCTAATGCGACACATACTTTTCTATACACACCGTGGCATAGGCGTACTCACCGTCGCCACTACATTGACCACAGTTCCTTGGGGCAACTTGCTGGTGTGACGAGCAGAGTGCGACCAACTGTATTTGATTTATTTACGGCTCCCTTGAGCCAACGGGCTGACGAGCCTTGGACCTGCACCTGCGCGCCATGAGAGGTACTCTACCTGTTTTAATTACTTTTTGGCAGTCCACGCGGCACCCCTATACACTTACCTGCTCCCTGCTGACGAGAGGCAACTACCTCGAAACACGTGTCCAGGGATGGCTAATGAGACACATACTTTTCTATACACACCGTGGCATAGGCGTACTCGCCGTCGCCACTACATTGACCACAGTTCCTTGGGGCAACTTGCTGGTGTGACGAGCAGAGTGCGACCAACTGTATTTGATTTATTTACGGCTCCCTTGAGCCAACGGGCTGACGAGCCTTGGACCTGCACCTGCGCGCCATGAGAGGTACTCTACCTGTTTTAATTACTTTTTGGCAGTCCACACGGCACCCCTATACACTTACCTGCTCCCTGCTGACGAGAGGCAACTACCTCGAAACACGTGTCCAGGGATGGCTAATGCGACACATACTTTTCTATACACACCGTGGCATAGGCGTACTCGCCGACGCCACTACATTGACCACAGTTCCTTGGGGCAACTTGCTGGTGTGACGAGCAGAGTGCGACCAACTGTATTTGATTTATTTACGGCTCCCTTGAGCCAACGGGCTGACGAGCCTTGGACCTGCACCTGCGCGCCATGAGAGGTACTCTACCTGTTTTAATTACTTTTTGGCAGTCCACGCGGCACCCCTATACACTTACCTGCTCCCTGCTGACGAGAGGCAACTACCTCGAAACACGTGTCCAGGGATGGCTAATGCGACACATACTTTTCTATACACACCGTGGCATAGGCGTACTCACCGTCGCCACTACATTGACCACAGCTCCTTGGGGCAACTTGCTGGTGTGACGAGCAGAGTGCGACCAACTGTATTTGATTTATTTACGGCTCCCTTGAGCCAACGGGCTGACGAGCCTTGGACCTGCACCTGCGCGCCATGAGAGGTACTCTACCTGTTTTAATTACTTTTTGGCAGTCCACGCGGCACCCCTATACACTTACCTGCTCCCTGCTGACGAGAGGCAACTACCTCGAAACACGTGTCCAGGGATGGCTAATGAGACACATACTTTTCTATACACACCGTGGCATAGGCGTACTCGCCGTCGCCACTACATTGACCACAGTTCCTTGGGGCAACTTGCTGGTGTGACGAGCAGAGTGCGACCAACTGTATTTGATTTATTTACGGCTCCCTTGAGCCAACGGGCTGACGAGCCTTGGACCTGCACCTGCGCGCCATGAGAGGTACTCTACCTGTTTTAATTACTTTTTGGCAGTCCACGCGGCACCCCTATACACTTACCTGCTCCCTGCTGATGAGAGGCAACTAACTCGAAACACGTGTCCAGGGATGGCTAATGCGACACATACTTTTCTATACACACCGTGGCATAGGCGTACTCGCCGTCGCCACTACATTGACCACAGTTCCTTGGGGCAACTTGCTGGTGTGACGAGCAGAGTGCGACCAACTGTATTTGACATGTATAAAATGCATTATCATTTACAATGCCAATAGATCTAACTCTGCTAAATGCGAGACCTATAGCACTGCAAGTGCTTGTTTACCTTCATCCTTTAATCTTTCGGTGCCGTTGTTTCTATTCTCTTCCCCTCGTGTTATTTCGTTACGATTCGATATGCTTCAGCAATAGTTTCTTTGCTTTCACAATGTTTATTAACTTAATTGCTATCTCCATTACGATTCATTCTCTGTATTTATTGCGCTTTTTGTCTCTCTTCCTGCAAGAGTTTCCGGTGATTTATCGCCAGAGCAGAGTTTGGCATCCTGTTGAATCGTGTATCCCCTAACTCAGCCCGAGCAGTGATCAGCTGCTTCTGTCTGAACCTGCCCGTGTTGAGTTATGCTTCCGAGAAGTGCCGAAGAGCAGGGGATACACAATACTGTGGGATACCAGATATTACACAACACCGGGACTATGTTTACAAGGCACCTGCAGCAGGAAGCTGGTAAAAACGCTAGACGTGGTGGTTCTATGAGAAAACGTTGAACATTAACATTACCGATGCATTGGTTTCCCCCTGGTGGTACTATAGTAGTACTACGCCGAAAGTAACAAGCATTGGCATAGCCAATAGGTCTCGCTTGTGGGACCTTATAAGTATTTAGTTATGCAGCACAATATTCTTGGTGCAACAACATCAACTGTTGCATGGCTAAACACTTAGAAGGTCCCATAGGCGAGACCCGTTGACAAATGGCTCCCCGAGTCCCATCAATGCACAACAGTGGGAAGAACATAAAATGTATAGTGACAAGCATAACGGAGGCCCATGCGAGGCCATTATGTGGGATGGGGCACGGCGCGTTAGTGACAGGTTTAAGAGGAGCAAAGGGATACAAGGTGGAGGGGAAACGATTGAGTCAATTAGTGCTGGCAAACAGTAACACTGGGGAAAAGGAAAAAAGAACACAGCAGCCGCAGCTAGTAAACAAACCTACACACATTATAACCAGAGTTTGGAAAACAGGTACAGCTCCCTATTTTTATCATAGTTCCCCGGCATTTGACTAATCTCGAAGGTTGTAAAACCCATTGTTACAGTACACAATCTTTGATATGCATAAAATACACTACCGCTTTTCGCCATCACAAATCAAAGATGCGCGCGACTAAGAACACAGGCACCACCCGGCAAAGGCCTGCGAGGGGCTGGCTGACAGCACAGGCTTGTATGGAAACCGACACGCCTACTACACGTAGTAAACACAAACAGAAACGTTTCACAATAACAATGACATGCTAACTGAGCACTAACGAACGAACGGGTGAAACTTGCAAAGAATCGAATAGTTTTATTTGTACGACGCCATTGGGGGAGATGGTGTTTATTCTGTAAAATGCCGACACCAGGTCAATAAAAGAGAACAAACAAGTAAATCCAAAGTCAACAAGGCAACCCCGCAAGTCAGCGCTTCACCCATGTGCACTGAGAGCCGCGCTCGGTCTGATTGAAGCGCCGATATGAATGACAGGACCACGGTACAGAAGAATGACAAGTCCAAAACAGAGTTCAGTCCCCCTTTCTTCATCAGGCATCGCTGGTGAGCTCCAAAATCCTGTAAGTGAAGAGGAAGGGAAGAGGTTAGGAGTGCCTCCCATGCAGATCTCACAGGGAGCGGCAAGGAGGAGTTACTCGGGGCTACACAAATGGCAGGAAAGCGCTATACACATGCACATTAATGACACACTGTGAGGAGCTGTGCTGACCAACCTTTCACATGAGGTTTACACGCTTTTACCGGAGCTCTGAGACCACCGGCACATACAGTACGCATGCACTGTTCACCAGATAAAGACAAGCGCTCACGCTTCGGGCTGCAAGTAAAAAAACAAGCATTGGCAACACGGCCGTGGAAGTAACGCGGCCGCAAAAGCGAAAGTAATCGCGATCGCGGGGCGCGCTCTGTGGTGGAGAGGGGCAGAGCGAGGCGCTAGGGAGAGCAAGGGAAAGGAAAGGGTGCCGGGAGGAATGAGCCATGACAAACTAGCCCAGTGGTGGGGGAGGGAAAGTTGTGAGAGGCGCCATGAGGAAACAATCTCTCGACATGCTGTGGCGGGGGCAGGGGAGCGCATTCCAGGCGGGGGAGCGGACCCTTTGAAGTATGATGCCGAGGCTGTGGCTACACGTGCACGCACAGTGGGCTGAAGCGCTTCCCCAAACGGATTGCATGGCGGCACGATGCACGTGATTGTGCGCGTGCTTGCCATGCAATCCACTTTTGGGAGCACTTTGAAATGCCCCTCTTACTAGAGTCTCGCATAGCGATTGAGTAAACGCAATAGGTAGGCGAGACCTAAAAACCAGCAGGATAGAATAATTTCTGCCTTGGCAAGATCTGGTGACCGGGTTAATGATCAACCTGGTCAGATATGATTCTGTAGTTTAATGGGCACTGCGGTGTATCACAATTTTAGTGAGCAGCTCCTGCAGGTGGAGCGAACAGTGGGTTGAGGAGCATAAAAAGTACGCTTTTGTAACGATCGAAATGAGTGAATTAAGGGGCATATTATCAAGCAGGGCGTTAAAATTATCACCGCTTTAGCAGCTGAAAACTGCTGCTAAAGCGGCGATAATGGGCTTGATAATATGCCGCAGAGAATTCCCATAGAAGCCCATGTTGACACCAGAACATGGGTTTCTATGGGAATTCTCAAGGGCATATTATCAAGCCCAGTATCACCGCTTTAGCGGCAGTTTTCTGCCGCTAAAGCGGCGATAATTTTAAGGCCATTTCTTGATAATATGCCCCTGATATGCCTATGTTTCTAACGGTTTGTAACTATGTATCTCTAGTAATTGTAAAGCGCTCAAACACATTTGGGTAGTGTATGTGCAATATATAAATGCAAAATAAATAAATAGGGTGTCCTGGGCCATAGGCCCACATGCTACATGTACGGATGGCATGGACACTAATGTTAATGTTATGTATGCTTATAGAGCGCTGAAAAACCAAAAATGGTTTCTCGGCGCTAACTGAGCTACTAGTCACTGAGAACCCGGCCAGATTAAATAGAAGCAAACAATCATGTCTTCATGAGCTTTCTGAATTCCAAAATATTCGGTATAGCTCTAAGATAGGGAGGTGTGGGGTTTGGTGGGGGGGAGGGGAGGGAGAAGGGGATTTTAGGTCAATCCAGGTCTTTGAGGCTCCAACCACGAATCCTCTTCCTGCCCAATTCACATGTTTAAATCTGGGAGAAAGAGAGGGTCCTGCTGGTGCAGTGCTTTATGCACTGAACAGCTTGCTTTAAAAGTAATTCTCTTCCTAACTGGATGCCAGTGTAATTTCTTGAGTGCTTGGGAAATTGACTGGTACTTAGGATTATTAAGAAGCACCACACTGTGTAGGATCTGCAGTTTATTCAGAGCATGCTGATGTGCATGCATATACAGACCGTTACAGTAGTCAACATGTGACAGTACCAGTGCTGTAATCACGGTCTTCTGCAAGTTAACCGGGATGAAAGGCACGATTTTGTTGAGCATTTTTGTAGTGGCAAAAGCAGACGAAGAAATCGCAGCAACCTGATTCACATATGACAGTTTGTCATTGAGAACAACACTCAAGTTATTAAACAACTTATTCGGGGAAGGAGGTGGCCCTAGTACAGAACGCCACCACGAAGGAGAGCAGAACAATGGCTGGGCCCCAAACAACACCTCGATTTTACTGGCGTTAAGTTTGAGACAATTTGTAGCCATCCAGCGACTGACTGCGCTCATGTAATTGCAGAAATTGCCAGCCACTGCTTGGTCATCCGAAGTAAATGACACCACAATTTGTGTGTCATCGGCGTAAGATTGTTCATTTGGACATGATCCACTAGCTGATCATTCATGGCTCTTTCAATGATTTTTGCAGGTAGAGGAAGGCAAGAGATGGGCCAGTAAATACTTGTGTCTAATGGATCGAGTATAGGTTTCTTTAGCAAAAGTCTAACTGACACGGTCTTCCAGACTGAAGGAAAAGTTCCGGATTGACACATCAGATTAAAAATATCTGCCAGTCAGCGACAGCTGGCACAGATCGGGGTGGCGGGGAGGGAGGGGTAAAAAGTACACTCACTTAACCGTGTCTCTCCTCTGTCATCTCTCTGCATCTCTCCCAACTGGAATGGAAGCAGGAAGCCCTCATTCCACATTCCATGGTGCTCCGACAGACAGTGGGAGTCTGTGCATGTTCTCCACCCAGGTTGTAATAAAGCTTGGGTGGAGAACACACAAAGTGCGCATGACTGTTCAGCCAGCCCAAGACGGTTGTCTAAACCGTCATGTGCTTACAGTGTTCCCACCACTCCTCCTCCTGCTTCTCTGTGAGCAGAGCAGCCCCGCCCCTCAAAACTGCTACAGCAGGGAAACAGTTAATGATAATAACATCATTTTATTATCATTTTATCTTTCATTTTTTACACTGCTGAAAAGCAGTGGGGCGACACTCCTCTGCCTTAGCAGAGGAGCCACCACTGCTGCCAGTGTTGGCCCTAAGATCTCAATGGCCAGAGATACAACTCTCAGAGGACAAGGGTCTGTTGGGGAGCCTGATTTGGAAGATTTAATCCTCTTCTTTCTTTCCCAAGATAATAAAGGAGCCGAAGGAGGAACCTTCAACTACTGGAGAAGAAGAATAACAGGTGGAAAAGTTATTAGAAACCTCCTCGACTTTGCAGGGGAAAGCAGTTGCTTTAGAGTCACAGAAAGACTGACTAAATTCTGTCATCCCAGAGGATGTGTCAATAGTAAGTTTTTACTGTCAGAAACAGTTCTTTTGAGAAATTCCCTGCTGCTTCAATTTTACTAGTGAAATAAAAAGACTTTGCCTTGTGGATTGTTGTCTTATATAAGGCTAGACTGCTCCTATATCTGACCCTCTCATCCTCACTATAGCTAATTCTACACCCTCTTTCTTCTTTTCTGCAAGACTGTTTAGGGGCCTTTAGATCATCTGAAAACCAATGAGCCGGTGGAGGAACTCGCTTGATTCTGGACCTCTTTAAAGTGGCTAGATTCGTAGTTGCTGATGTTAACCAACTCGAGTACTGTTCCACCGCCATCTGAGCCTCATCCGAGAGAGGCGGCAGTGTGTCCCTTAAAAGCTGAGAAAAGGCAGGCTCTTGGATTTTGTGCCAAGCCCGAGATGTTGACCATGCCGGACCAGTCAAGAAGCCTCTTGACAATTGTTTAAGTCCAATTTAAAAATGAATGGCCCTATGATCAGACCAGTTCAAGGGGATTGTTCTAATATTTCCCAGCCTGGAATTGTGAGAAAAAATGCCATCCAATGTATGGCCCGCCTGGTGAGTTGGGCCTTCAATCTGCTGGACTAAACTAAATGCGGACATAGTTCAATGTAAAGCAACTGTGTAAATGTCATTCTCTGCCTCAAGGTGAAAAGTAAAATTGCCAAGGATCATATAATCACTTAGCAGAATATCAGTCTCGAAAAGATTACCAATCTTCTGCGCAAAAATGCTACGTGGGCCTGGTGGGCGATAAGCAAGTATACCATTAAAACTCTGAGACGAGGATAGCTTCAATTTAAAACCAACAGTCTCTCATATCAATGAAGAAATAGGGGTGCAGCCAGCTAAAAGTTCTTCTCTATATATAATTGCAATGCCTCTGCCTCGTCTTACTGGCTGGTCCAGTCTATAAATCCTGAAACCAGATGGAGTGGCTGCAAGAATGTCAGGCTGGGAAAAAAGGTTGACCCAGGTCTCTGTAATAAATATAAAAGATGGATTGTAGGTCTCAAAAAAAAGCAGACATTTTCCTGGTGTTTGACTAAGGTGCACGTATTTACAAGTGCACACAGTATGAAATGCCTGCATTGAGAGGCAGCCCCTAACGTGGCCTTACCACTTTTAGGCCCACTTCCCACCTTTGGATAAAACATTAAGAAAGATCTCCCATTCCCAGTGCATTTGCAAGAAAATGTTTTTAAAGAGGCAGAAGGATCATACCGCCTGCAGCCGCTGTGTTCACCTACTTGATTTAAGGCCATTAGTAAATCCCTGGTGTAGTTGATTATTGGAGGGAGATCTAATGCCAAACTGGCAGAGTGGCTGGCACTGTGTGCGTCTGTGTGCAAACGGGCTTGCCTTTGGTGGGCCAGCAGTGAGGCTGCGCTACTGGTGTGGCTAAATAGCCAGCCATAGCTGGAACAAGGTCATAGGCGTGGCCAGTGGCATGGCTTAGTCGCGTCGAGCGCGGCAAGTCCGGCCCATTAAAACAAAGCTGGCAAACTAAACTGGCCATTTTAACTAGGGCCCAGCAATGCCCAATTCCTATTCCAGGCTTGCTTCCCTGGCAACAAGGATCTACTGGCAACTAAAAGTAACAAGCATTGGCATAGCCAATAGGTCTCGCCTTTGGGACCTTGTAAGTAAAAAAAACAAAAACTAAAGTATAAGACTTCATGTTTACATTTACTTCATATTTAGGATGCAGTAAATGTGAACGTGAAGTCTTACACTTCAGTTTATTTTGTTTTTTTGTACTTACAAGGTCCCAAAGGCGAGACCTATTGGCTATGCCAATGCTTGTTTGCACACAGCTGTTGAAAATGTTTTAAAAAAAAAGCATTTGCAACAACACATGAAAACGGATGTAAAAGCAGAAGGAAACTACATTACTGGGCTAGCCCCGGAGCAGCGAAAAGTGCCCCATCCTGAGGTGTTGTGGACAAGAGCCGAGTGAGGTGGCAGTTAGTCTCTGATATGTACAGCCTCTTTGCGTGGAGTTTAGAGCAGGTCAAACAGAGCAGTTTTGGCGAGGGGTCAGGAATGTAAGTAGTGCTCCTGTGTAAATAATGACAACGGAGCATCTGTGGCAAGGGGTAGGGTAATGTAACTGGTGCAAAACACTCCAATACCTTTGTGTTGATTTTGCACTTAAAAAAACCTCCCAAAAACAAATCAACCCAAGAAAAATTGACGGAAGTAAAATGCAATGAAAATCCGAAGGGCGGAAATGCGGTCAGGCAGTGGAGGAATCACAGACAGCCTTTTGAAGGTGCCAGCGACAGAGTTTAAGTAAGGTGCCTGCTGCCTTTTCACTTTTTTAAGAAAAATTGAATGAAGTAAAATTTTATGAAAATTCGACGGGCGGAAAAGCTGTCAGGCAGTGGAGGAATCACAGACAGCCTTTTGATTGTGCCGGCGATGGAGTTTAAGTAAGGCGTCTGCTGCCTTTTCACTTTTTTAAGGTACCGGTGGGCGAGTTTAAGCAAGTAAGGCGCCTGCTGCCTTTATAAAACTGAAAGTTCGGTGGAAACAAAGTGTTCATAGTGCCGGTGGAAGAGTGTAAGTTAGGTTCCTGCCGCCTTTATAAAAGTGAAAGGGATTGACAAGATAACCAGCGCGAGCACCGCTGACCGCCATCTGTTTCCAATTAACGAGACCGCGAGACGCGGGCCCGATAATTGGAAACAGATGGCTTTGCTGCCCGCTGCCGAGCACCCTAGGCCAGGGGACAGAGAAGGCGGGACATGCACCTGCCTTGGACCAATTGCGTGCTGTCTTTCTTAGAAAGACGCACGCAGTGGCCAATTGAGGGTGGTAAAAAAAAAAGCACACTCACGAACGTGTGTTCAGAAGTTAAAAGCCCTTACTAAATGTCTCGCAGAGCAGCGCATGCGCGCTGGCTCAGGCGAGACCTAAAAAACTAAATAAAGAGGGGAAAAAAAGGAACACATAAAATCACATTAAAAGAGGGTAACAACTGTTCCGAACTGACCCCCAGGGAGCCAGGCACATCCCAAACAGTGGCAGTACTCCACCTACAAGGAAATGAGAATATGGGGCAGACAGGTTCGACACTGTAGCATCAGCTGCACGGCCCTACTACTTATGGCTAAATAGCCAGCCATAGCAGGAACGAGGCCAGAGGCGTAGCCGTGGTGGGCTTCGTTTTTTGGGGGTTTTTTTTGCAGATTTTTATAGCACAAACTCAACCCGAATGTATTGGAGCGCTTTACATGAGCACCAGTTAGTTACACAAGGATACATTCATTTTTTTTTTTTGCTAGGCATGGGGAGAATAAGTGATTTGCCCAGAATCACAGGATATGGAGTTGACCCCGAGGCTCGAACCTTGGTTTCCCAGCTCCAAGTCGGCAGTCTAGCCGTGAGACCACATCCATCTTAGTTGTGTTGAGCATGGCAAATCTGGCCCATTAAAACAATCAGCAAATGAAACAGGGCTTTTTAACCAGGACCAAGCGACCTGCAATTCCTGTTCCAGGGTTCCTTGGCAACAGGGATCTAGTTGCAACTAAGAGTAAAAACGAAATAAAGAAGGAGAAAGAGAACACATAAAATCACATTAAAAGAGGGTAGCAACAGTTCTGATCTGAGCCTTAGGGAGCCAGGCACCTCCCAAACAATGGCGGTACTCTGCCTACAAGGAAATGAGAATATGGGGCAGACAGGTTTGGTGCTGCAACATTACTATTGTAATGGGTTCATAACTGGCCTAGGGCACATGAGCCTAGCCCCGTTTACTAGTAGGGTCACCTGACTGATGACTCCTGTGTTGGATGGGTGAGAGGTAGGTGTTAGCATGACCCTAGGGAGGGGTTCTGCATGACGTGTCCTGCAGGACACTACCTTCCTCCCAAAATCCAACAGAAAAACAAGTCCAACCTGTGTAAACAAAACAACAATAAATTGGATACCACGTGATCCATCAGTTTTTATAGTCATTCAGCAATGGAGCAGAGGACGTGTGGGCTTATGGAACGAGCTGCAACAGGACATCTCCGCTCACATTCATACTTTGATCCGAGGGTTTTGGGACACGAATTCTGGTTCAGAGACATCAGGGACCTTTCGGCTGCATGCTGATTGAAGTCATGTCCCTTGTGTGGAGTTGGCCCACACTGCTGATGCTATAGAAGATCTGTGGTTAGTGTCAACAGTTCAGAAACAGGGGGCATCAGGAGTGTTGTCTGAGTCCACTGCGCAGCATCCATCATGAAGCATGCGTTGGTGATGCTGCTTGGCTCATTGAACACACCTGCAACTTGTTGAGGTCCCAGCTGCAAGGCCTTGCTACCTCCCGGTATCCGACGGTGAGACAGTGTCAAGTCAATCTCTCGTGCTCTTGGGCAATCCTTGGATGGGTAGCCATGGGACTGCATGTGGTCTTCGCTGGGGATGCACGTATGTTATCTGGGCCGCTGCAAGACCTCCGAGGGGCCACTGCCTAATCACTCATGCAGCCACAGGGGTGGATGGGTCTTACTCAAGACTTGCTCTGGCCATCAGAATCAGGGTGCAGGCAAGGTGAGCAGGCAGTTTCTGGTTGACTGACTCCTCCAAGTGTCACTGGTGCTTCATGTCAGTAGTTCTGATAGCAGTGTTGGACTCCACTCTGGATGTTCAATGCACTGTGGATGGTAGGGATGACACATTAAGACAGGGTTGGCATGCTGGGGTTGCCAGTCATGTGGTGAACCTGTACAATCAGGGGCAGAAGTCTGTGAGTGTAACCAGAGTCACAGAATTGAATCCTGGTTGGCGCAGTGGGGAACAGTGACTTGCGTATAAAGTCCCAACCTGTGACAGAAAGAACTGTGAATATGTAAGTAATTATCTTTAAATTGTAATACATTTAAAAAGGAATACACCTTTATCAAATAAATCTTCAAGTGGCTCCCTGAATTAAAGCCAATACTGGCTCCCAATCAGCCTTTACATTTGCTTATTAAACAATTGCACACAGTTACATTTTCTTTGAGGTAGCAGGCACCATGGAGAGAAGGTTTGTCTTTTTTTTAGCTTTCTGTCCCTCCCTCAGCTTTACGTTACAGGAGACTCCCTCTCCTGTCGCTAACAGTACCCGAAGGTCAGAATTAACCATACAGAGATGGTTTTATTTTTTAAAAAACGTATGGGAACCATTTTTGTAAAGTTAAAAAGTAAGGGCATGTCATTTCCCATAGATCCTGTGGACTTTGACCTATGGGAGTAAGATGTGTGGCCTCTATATCCCTCACCCGACCCTGTTGTCTCAAGCCATGTCCAGGTCCCAACCATACCACACTAATCTGATGTCATCTCTTGGCAAAAATGCAGCAGTGGAGTTCCCAAAAAAAGGAGCCATGATGACTCAAAGCCCTGTCCCTGAACGTTTGTGTCTTAATGAGATCATAGTGAGATGATGCTGGGAGGCTGATCATGCTCGTCTATTCGGGGCTTACCTTCAACTCCTGGGTGCAGTGTCTTACCAGCTGACACCTCAGTTTCTTAAGGGGCACTAAATGTTTTCCACAGATGGTAGTTCCTCTGGTACAGAATGACATGAAGTCCTTTGGTGGTCCTGTATGCCGCTAAATCAAAGGCCTCTGAAGACACACAGCAGTATGGCAAAAACATAAAGTACTAGAGGTGGGAAAGCCAGCAAATTAACAGGGAGAGTCAAGCGAAGGCGCTTTGCTCTAAGGGCCTGTGCATGAGCTGAGCCATGAAAATGTGTGCCATGTAAACCAAACACCAGGTAAAAATATGATACAGTCTCTTCAAAGTTCAAAAAAGTTTATTTCTTCAACAGGCGGAAGCATTTCACCTTACTAATTGGATTATATCAATGCATTTTAAATATGAATTTAGAAACACTAATTTACCTCATTCTGACGACAATGCTATTAGTGAACTTAAAAGCAAATAATGTTAACATGTAAATTCTATCTGTGGCCTAGATTCTCTTTATACATGGAACAACATTATAGTCTATAAAATCAAACACTAGAGGTTTTTGTACAGCACACACCCTGAGCTCAAACATTTCAATATGCTCCCATAAGCAATAATGAAGAAAAAGGAGGCACAGTAAAATTTAATATTTATGTTGGATCATGCAATTCCACCACTAGATGGATATCTCTTTCTCTTTTCTGTTTTACATTATAGGCTAATGTCTGCCTTCAATTCTTGATGCATGAGGTTAGAGCGTGAGTGGCAGGCAGAAGCCACATGAAAACTAGGCTCGTTTTGGGCTCTAGGGTCCAAGAGGACCTCGATCTTAGCTCAAGCCTCAGTGGCTCACCCACGTCTATAAAGGACACAACACACTTGCCTTGTCTTGGCGCATACATGTATAATCCACAGGTGTGACCCATTTCTATTTATAGTTCATCTGATGGCACTGGGACTTAAGCAAACAGGGTCCTGGTGGCTGGATGGTTCTTCAGAGTCTTGCCGTGCAACCATTCCTCAGCTGCAGTTTGGATATATTAGTTCTGCAATGGGAAAAGTCACAAGGACAAGAGGACAATGACCGTCTCCAGAGTATAATGTCCTCTAAGTCATTGCAATGTTCACGCGCTGCATCTGCACACTGTACACACAGCATATGCACAGCATTCACCGTGCCAGTGCAAAGTGGCACTCCCCACTCACAGCCATCTTGAGATTTTCTGGCGCCGTGGGCAAAGGACATTTTTTTTGCCTCTTCCTCTTTTTTTTCACACGCAAGATGCGCCCCACTCCCATTCCTTCTTCGAGAAGCTTGATCTCAGGCTTGATGTCAGGCCTCCAACAACCTTCCTACTTCTGCCAACAGGAGGAGGCACCTCTTCTGCCCCAACATGATGGACCAAAACACTGTGAGCTACTGTTGGTTGTGCAAGTGTGTGCCTAGGCATCTTTGTAGCTGCCTTCTACCGAGCTCAGTGGATACATGTGTAAAAAAATGTGTTTTTCCTTTGATACAGAAAGTAAGTGTTAATGTCTTTAAAATTCTAAGTTGATCTAAGTCAAACAATGTTTGTGATATATGCACATCAGGGCCATGTCACCACAGCACTGACCTATCCATGCCACACCATTAGCGATTGTGGGATTTTTAAAATGTACTTTAGTGTGATCTCCTTTCAAGCCATTATCATTGGACAGTGCACAGAAACGAGGTTAGACATTCTTCTGAGCCAGGGACGGATTAGGACCTCTATAGGTCTTAGATCTAAAAGATTTTGGTGCCCCCATATATATATGATTCAAAATACAAACAATAATAAACCGTAAAATAATTGCTTTAGAAATGAAATAAAACTTACAGTAAAATGGAAAATAATGTTTCTTTTTGTATACTTCCAGTTTATTTATAGGCTCAGCTGCACCATTTGCAGTTTTGCACCATTTGGTCCATGGAAAATCCGACAGTAGAACATTTCTGTGGTGCCCCCTTCCCTTGATGCCCTAAGCACATGCTTACTTTGCCTAGTGGTTAATCCAGCCTTGTTCTGAACATAAAGGTAATATGTTTGAAGTTAATTTTACCTTGGGATTGCTCTCCTGAAGGTGCAGTGATTACAGTTTATATGGCCTTCTTTTTTTTACCTCTTCTTTTTTTAATAAGGTTTTTATGTGATAAAAAGTGAGTACAGAGGTTTCTACACTTTATTCTCGTAAGGAATAGGAAGTAACTTATTAAAGGTTTTACGTTCGGTTTGCCGCCCTGATCAATACATATGGTAGGAGTGTTCTGTTATGCCACTCTGAAACGCGCAGACTTAAGTTTTATACAGGAATAGCTCGAAGGCATATGTTATTGTTCGTATATGGATACTGCACATGCTTGTTATATCACATAGAGAACAGTGCCTGGCGGACAGACGGACAGATCCAGCACTAAAGGGAAGGAGTATTTATGACCATCCGGAAACAAAGATGTGAGATGGCCTCTTTCAGCCTTAACTCCACAGTGATGGACATGGACCGCTCCCAAGTCTTCGTACATCTTTGTCAGCAAGATGACACTAGACAACACTGGCTGCTGAAGGGGGGCAGGAGGAGCGTCTTCGTAAATTGTATCAGACTTGAAAGAAACAGTCAGATTAAGGAGAAGGTAAGCAGTGTTTGTTACGCTGACAGTTACCCATTCACATTGCTTATATATGCACACTTCTTTTTAAAGTTTGCTTTTACAGTGTAGACACTATGGTAATTGCTTATGTACTCATTTTTACCAAGCATTTCTTTCTTTGAAATGATTTATGTTACAATTAACATACTGTACTTGGTCAATCATACACAGCTGCTTTTTTATACGTTTATATTCGTTGTACAGTGCATTGCCTAGACTTAAAGTAGCAACCTATCTGTGTTAGCAAAAAAAAGCGTAGTGAGATACACTACTGAGTCAAGGGTCTTCATGGTGGGGTAATTGCTTTGATCATAACCCTTAATCTAACATTCTCCATCTCTGACCCTTCACAGTCCCAACCAGAGTTTCTGTGAGGGGAATTTGTCACTGAAACAACTTTACATGCGCTAGCTTGACAAATGTGCACATTCGTATTGTGCCTATGACATGCCATAGACTCACAGGGTTTTGGACCCTAACTGGGGGTGAAATCCCAGATAATATATGGATCCTAACAGTTGAGGAGCATTTTTTCATTCTTGATACTACCTGCATGCCCCTCTGCCGCTGCCAGTGCAGTGTTATTTTTATTTAGCAATTAAATACCTTCTTTGAAGGGGGTTTGAGAACTGAGAAATAGATCTGAAGAGTTTTCATTTCTTACCTCGTGCCAAATACATGTTGCCTTTCATCTTAATTTTTCAGAAGCTAGATATATAGCTCTTGGACTATAGGAATTAAGTATTCTCTAAAGATTTGCTTGATTGATTGAATACATATGAATAAATATGCTATTTTTCTAGGTTTATCTTGCATTTTTGATTTTATGAGGCCTTTTTATGAGGTCCTTAAGCGGTCAGTGGTTACTGCAGAGTATCCTAGGTGGGTACTGTTCACATCTGAATGCTTACCCTTAATCCTGGCCTTCCCCTGTCTGATGTACAGGTGACTGTTTCCGGAAGCTAAAACCTAAGCCACACACTGCAATGTGTGGCAGGCAAGTCCCCTTGAGAAGCTGTCACCTTTTCAGAAGGAAAAAGCCAAATGCATAAAAAACTGTCCTTCATGGATGAAGTCTTCAAAGGATTGAAGAAAACCAGGAGTCTGGAATCCAGCAGTGTAATTCTTCAGGAGCAAAGAGTCGGAAGCAGTAAATGGTGGGTGTGAGGAAACAAATGAAGTACAACAGCTCTCTATCTAGACTGAAGCCTTTGTACAGAAAAGGAAAAGGAAATTACATCTAAACATCAAATGACATGAAAACACAAATGATTGGTCACACCAGGAGGGAACCAAGGAAGAAACAGCCATGATGGAAAAGGAAAAGAAAAGAAAACGAAAACCTGAAGTAGACTAGATGCAGAGCAGCTTTAAAATGCAGCTGCAAACCCTTTAACAGGTGATTGCCATTTTGGAACTAGAGTGCTAAGGAGCAGCAGCTAGGAGCACGAAGGAAGGCAGGAACTGGTTAGTTAAAATCTTAGCCTGCAGCAATTGGCTTCATGTGGCGTCTTCCGAGCCCTGGGAACTACAGGACTACACAAGGTAACTCAGTTCTCCGGGCATGCAAGTAGGGGAGAAACCACAAACGTAACAGGTACTGTCCTTCACCACTCGTGCCTCAGTGCCACCATAAGTATTGAATTGTATTTAGATACCTAAGATACTGAGCCCTGGCACTCCTGGTCTAGGGAAGTTGTGCTTTCAAGGCATAATCTAGGAGGTGGTATGGATAAGAAACTCTGATACAGAATCACATGGTAAATACACAATAAACTGAATGCACAGTCATTGCTATAACTTCCAATACGAACAGGGCTTTAATAACGGATACATGGAATAGGGCAGATAGACATTTGATACAGCCTAAAAACTAAAAGTTACTTGCACACTTTAGGGCCGAGATACAAGCCCGAAAATATGGCATTTAAACTGTAGGCGCTACAAAAACAAATATAACGAGGCCCTATGTCGTTATTCTATTGGCAAACTGTCAAACCAATTCGCTGCAATGCAAATCTGAGGCCTGAGGGTCTGTTTTTAGAGATTTTACCTCACTGTTTATAAACAGACTTAGTCATGGGTGCAGAAGTATCAGAAGGAGGGGTACAAAGGCCCTCATTACGAGTGTGGCAGAGGATGTGGTGATATGCATCGGATGCTGTAAAATCTCAGGTTCGAAATTTTCCAGTGTGATCAATGGCACCCATTCAGAGTTTTTTCCTTTTAATGAGAAATACCAGACAGCTGTTCATGCTTTCTGCACCAAACTCATGTAGTGGTAAGTAGCAGGCATGAGACCCCGTCTTACCTCTGGTATATTTACGCAGAGTGAGTGGACCTTGTCGCACCCAGTAGTCACTGGGCTGGGATGAGCTTCCCATCAATTGTAATTTTTATTCCTGAGCAAAAAAGGGGATTGCACAGGGTTTTCAGAGCACACTGGCCCACTCATAAGGGGAACCAAAGTATCTCATATATGATCTGTCTGTCCTTTGCCTTTCTCTCTGGGTCTTGACGCAAAGCTAGACATCTGAGTGGGCTCGAGACCCCGCTGCAGCGTTTCCAGTAGAAACAGTCCAAAAATTTCTTTAGCCCAAACTCCCATTACCAAAACAATAACTGGTATCCCACCCACAATAAAGGTGTACATTAAAGGGCTGAATTGGAAAATAGCTCCAAACACTGCCTGTCTTTCAGCCATCAAGATAATGAAAAAAGGTGAGCTGGCAAAAGGGCAGCAGTAATGATGAGACTTTGGACTTCACTGGTGAGCTCATTCTGACATACTGTCCCTCTCCCAAAAGCCACTTAGGCACACACCATTCCCTGTAATGCACTCCTCTGGTATTCAAACATGGACCCGCCCACAATAAATACCACGTGCAGGGTATTCAGTTCGCATGTTAGGACACTTAACACTGAACACTTAACAAATATGTTTACAACACCTTCTCATAGTGGATCACATAACACCTCAACAAAACAAACTCGACAGAACATCTAATATTTATGCAATACAGGCCAGATAGGCATGTGTTTTACTGTCAGTACCCAGCAGCACCTGCCATCAACAAGAGTGACTCACACTTATCCATCTGCCAGACAGTGGGCATGTCTAGCTACCTCACAAATGTGTGAGCAGCTTGGCAAAGCCCTCTGTTACATTCCAAGAGGTATTAATTATGAAGGCGGTGATTGAATCATTTAGGGCTCACTGTGCAGGTGGTTAGAGGCGACTGTACAACGTGGATAATGAGGC
Organism: Triturus cristatus; assembly: GCF_964204655.1. NCBI lineage: Eukaryota > Metazoa > Chordata > Amphibia > Caudata > Salamandridae > Triturus > Triturus cristatus. Next base: position 824,041,990 of record NC_140579.1, on the reverse strand, counting down.
TGCAAAATTGGCTACTAAACGGAAGCAGATACGCTATGTAGAGGCGGTTAAAGACTCCGGTTGGAAACAGGTGACCAGAGATGGGCATTGAACAACATTTACAGACTACTACCAGGCTATGTATAGCACAAGGCTTGGGGGAATATTCACATTAAGGGAGAATTGCAAAGGGATCTCAGATTACAACTCTGACAGTGTACAGCTAGAGATCATGGGCCCGATTCACAAAGGTAAACTGAGACAAAAGACTAACTTTACGACTTTCCATATTCGCAAAGGACATTCACGAGGAGTAAAGTTAGACTTTTGTCTCTGTTTAATTTAAATTTGCACTCAGACTTAAGATAAAAACTTAAGTTAAACTGAAACAAAAGTCTAACTTTACTACTCGTAAATGTCCATTATGAATACCGAAAGTAGTAAAGTTAGTCGTCTCAGTTTCCCTCTGTGAATCGGGCCCGATGTTCACAGTAAAGGAGGTAGGTGAAGGCATAACTTAAATGTGAAACGAGGAAAATGGTTCTAACCTACTCCTAGTGGACCACTTCAAGAAGCTTGTGTTGGGTGAAGGGGTTGTTGTCCATGCTTCATGGAGCTGGAAATGAAGGTAGACTCCTCAGCTTTGCATGGAAGGCCATGCCATATACTCAAGGGAGGGAAATCTGGAAATAAATGTGCCTCATATCAAGCCATCTTATTCTTAAAAATAGATGTGAAGGATCTAGAAAGATTCTGGACGAAAGAGTATAGAGGGATATTACGTTGTTGATTGACCAATACTTGTCTGGGTTTATGTGCCGGAGATCAACTAGGATGAACACTTGTCCGGGTTTATCTCAAGAAGTCAACCGGGATGAACCTGCAGAGTCATTACTTCTGCCTGGACTCGGACCGATAATATCAAGTAGGTGCTGGTCGTCCAGTTATTATCACTGAATAGTTTTTAACGCATGGGAAAACCACTTTATGTTCTGGGTCATGGAAAAGATAAACTATGGCGCCCCAGGCTTTCGGCAGAGGGAGAAATTGGTATGCACAGAAGTGACAGCTAAAGCGGGCGAATAGGAACCTGTTCCCAAACTTTGATATATAGTGATGTTGATCATACTGGCCTCGTATAGCCATTGGGATGCTGTTCCAGGAAGGACCTTTTCATGAAGGGCTCGTCCTGGAGAAAAGATGTAGAAGACCTCATTTCATCTTATACTGACATCATTCTATTGCATGCTGCAGGCATTCTATTTATGCTTCGAAAGTTGTGATCATCACCGAGGAATATGAGTTACTTCGATTCTTCGGGGTAAAGAGGAGTAAATCAATAATATTCCCACTCCAGGAGTTGGAGAATGGGATTTTGGCATGCCACCTGTTTGTGGGGATGGCTTTAGATATCAGGGCATAGATTTCACACCGGACCAGGGAGAGTTTATTAAATGCCACCCCGGGACAGTGCAAAATAAAGAGGAAGCAGGCTGTGGAGGAGCAATCCACTCTTACGTTTGAAAATATTTAAGCAGCATCAAATGAAGTTTGACTTAAATTAAAATCCTATAAATGTTTACAGGTTAACCATGTCCTGGAGAAACTTTACGGCTAATCACAGGCTATCTCAGATAGGCCGATCTTGAAAGCCAGGATGCTAGAAGAGGACCTGAGAGTCAGTTCAATGACAAATTTCTACAAAACTCTTAAGCTTATTATGACAGTTTGCCTGGTAATACTTAATACAAAATGAGAGGTGAACTTGGGGTTCACTAGATGAAGCAGGTTGGATGGATGGAAGTCCTCATGAATTCTAAGTATGGAGCCTTTCAGGCAAGACATAGGTTGGTACAACTAAAGATACTTCAGAGAATATGCTCTACATGTGTTGGACTGCGGAAAATGGGGCTTGCTGATCACCCTAGCATTCGAGATGCAACATCGAGAAGGTGACCTTCATGTATAGTCTATGATTATCATTAAATTCAACTGTCTGGAGTTCTGGGATGGAAGATAGATCTGGACTCAAAACTAGCACTACGGGGAATAATTGGAAGAATGGGAGTCTCTTGATACAATAGTTTACTACTGGCTTTTATATTTGATGGTGGCACATAGAGATATCTCACAATCTTAATCAGGAATGGCTTTGTGTAAACATTGCTCATGACAGTGAAAACTTATTTTAAAAATAAGACACCAAAATATTGCAAGATCTTATTAAGAGACGGTGCTTCCTTGTTGTAGAGAGCACATGTTTGAAGCTGAATCTTTTCTTGACGGAGGCAATGTATGCCTCCTATTTGTAGACCTTTTAGAGCATAATTTGCACATTTCAATAGTGTAATACTGATGCAGAGAACTATATGTTTAATACAGCCATAGATTTCAGGCTCTTTAGATGATCTTTGTCCTCCCAAAGTATTGCATCTTGCAACCGATGTTATTTCAGCTCATCTCACACCCATTTTTAATGAAATACGGATTTTTTTCCTGATCCATGGAAGAAAGCAGCAATTCTTCAATTAATAAAAAAGGTTACTCTTCCAGCCTCGGATGCCGCAAACTATCACCCTATATATCACCAGCCTCTGCCAGCAAAACTCTTAGACAAAGACCTCAATCAGAATGTATCTGTTTTCATGAATGAAAAGGGCCTTCTAAATGACTCAAAGTTGGGTTTGGGAGCCAGCATAGCATCGGAACTGCACTCTTAAAGGCCACTGAGAGCATTAGATCTGTCATCAACAAGGGAGACAACACTGCCTCGATACTTTTAGATCTTTCTGCAGCATTTTATATAGTCAACCAATATATTCCAAAAAAGCGATTATATGAACTAGGTATCAGAAACACAGCTCTCTCTTTATTGACATCCTTCCTTGCAGACAGGGAACAATATGTTACTCTAGACAATTTTGCCTCTAAATCTCGGAAGTCTCCCTGTGGAGTGCCCCAGGGGACATCATTGTGCCCTATTCTTTTTAATTTATCCATTTCTCCCCTTGTCAAGCTGGTTAAAACTTTTGTTTTCCCGCTTGTCTCTTATGCAGATGACACACAAATTGTGGTGTCTGTCACAGGTACCCTGCTCATAGAGTTTCTCAATTCCGACTCTGCATGGAGAATCTTCGATCTTGGATAACGGAAAACTGCCTGAGATTGAACTCGGATAATACAGAGATCCTACTCTTCGGGAACAGTTCCAACTTCTGGTCCCCGGACTGGTGGCTCTCTGATATGGGCCCTGTCCCGTCCCCTGTGAATAAGGTGAAAAATGTGGATGTCATTTTTGACATAAAACTTTCTTTTGAAAATCAAGTCAACCACATATCCTCTTCGGTCTTCTATCTTTTAAAGATCTTGAAAAAAATTCTCACTTACATTCCCACATATCTTCAGAAATCGGTCATGACAGCACTAATTCTGTCTAGACTTGATTATTTCAATGGCTTGTACATTGGTTTGCAACAAAAAATCTGGGCCAAGCTTCAGACTCTGCAGCATGCTGCAGCACTCCTTATTATCAGACTTCCCATGTTTCACTCAGCAGCCACAGCACTGAACCAACTTCACTGGTTGCACATGAAAAAAAGGATTGCTTTTAAGGCTCTATGTATTGGCCATAAGGCACTACATAATATGGGTCCGGCATCCCTTATCCAGCGTTTCTGTTGTTTGGTACACTTCACTTAGATATTTACGTTCATCAGCCAGGAAAAACATTGTCTTTCCCTTAATTTAGACTAGCCCTCTGGGACGAAAAAGCTTTGTGACCCGCATGGCAACACTATAGAACTCTCTACCCTCTGATGTAAAAGATTCTCATAATCTTTCACATTTTATGAAAGCATTGAAAACATGACTCTTTATCCAATAACTGAGGCTTTCAGAGATTCATTCACTTAGTCTCATAATTTCTATTCAAGGCAGCACCAAGACACCTTCAGGTATTCGAGCGCTATATAAAACCCAATAACATAACATAGATTTGAAATGTAAAGGATGTTTAGTGAGTGGATGAGCTCATTTCGACAGATGCAGATCTGGTTAACCCATTTTCAAATGCATTTTACACAGTTCTGGGATGTGAATGTCTCTTGCATGGCGTATCGTTGTGTTCCCCAGACATGATTGCACAACCTGTGTGTATCTGGTATCTTGGTTTTTGATTTTAGCCCTCTGCTCACACTAATCCACTGTGTTCACAGAGACCTATGCCTGTCCCTTGATACGAGAGAGGTCCCTAACCTGCCTTATGACCTGAAGGGGCACACCAAGCTTGCCCTGATTGAACTGCCAGTGGACTACTGTCCCTGTCATTGGTTTAATACATGATGTAGTGGTGGCAGTCAGGCGTCTTTTTTTCTCTGTATGACTGGAGTGCAGGGCTAGATACCCACTTTTGTCACGTTCCTGTTCTGTCTGTTAATCCAGTTCCAAATGCTAACATCCAAAGAGTATATTGTGCGTTTTTGTGTACATGGCCAACATGGTACATACATGGTGAGTATGAATAAGCCAGAGTAATGGAGTCCCATAGGATGAATTTTGGATCCTCAAAGCCTAACTTACTGCACAAGGTGGAGTTGGGGCTGTTTTCCCAGAAAGTGTATTGTTAACATTACTGAAGCTGAAGGCAGGAGATCTAGACACTGAAGTGAGGGGAGAGGAACTAAGGCTTCTTTTGAAATTCGATTGACCTTTAGCTGAGCAAGGAACTGCTGATTTGGTAGGGGTGAAGGGTGGTACTGCAGACTCGGTTGTTCAAGGGAAAGGGGACCTTGAAACAAGGAGAGGGGGCTCTCAAAACCAAAAGGCTGGAGCACCCAGTAATACAAGTATAAGAGTATGTGTACCTTTTAGCTATTGATCAAAGATCGCAATTCTTTCAATCATCACACAAACTGATATCTGCACTCTCATAACCCACTCCACACTGAATCTGTTTGAAGCACTTGTCGTGAAACAACTTGATATCAAAAATATTTATACTTTAATAATCATTGTGAATTCATCAAAAGATCCTTTATAAAAACATGCACAATTTAAAACATTAAAATCACAGAAATTATTTTTCCAGTTATGCAGAATTTTTTTTTTCTTTCATCACACAGAAAGGAGAATAGGTTAATTTGGTTTGGGCAGACACAGTGTCAGACATAAGTCACTGATCCCTGACTGACTCTACCAAATTCAACATACAAAACCGTAGGCGTCGACGCGTTTCGGTGGCTCTTTCTCCCGGGACACAGGGACAAGCTCCAAGCATTCATTGCAAGCTTTGAGCCACCCGCGAAGGAATTTAGAGGTACTTCCTACAAGAGAAGACATTCTCGCCGCAGTACTGTTGTACCGGTGAATACGACACCAGAGTCGAATATAGATATACAAGGAGAAAATATCTTTTGTCCTGAAGAAGGTGGCCCTATTCGGAGTTAGTTGCCACCGAAACGCGTCGACGCCTACGGTTTTGTATGTTGAATTTGGTAGAGTCAGGGAGAGTCAGGGATCAGTGACTTATGTCTGACACTGTGTCTGCCCAAACCAAATTAACTTACGTATGACACATTGTCTGTCCATTAATATTCTCCTTTCTGTGTGATGAAAGTAAACAAAATGTCTGCATAACTGGAAAAATAATTTCTGTGATTTTATTGTTTTAAATTGTGCATGTTTTTATAAAGGATCTTTTGATGAATTCACAATGATTATTAAAGTATAAATATTTTTGATATCAAGTTGTTTCACGACAAGTGCTTCAAACAGATTCAGTGTGGAGTGGGTTATGAGAGTGCAGATATCAGTTTGTGTGATGATTGAAAGAATTGCGATCTTTGACCAATAGCCAAAAGGTACACATACTCTTATACAAGGGAAAGGGGACCCCTTAGGTGAACAGCCTTTTGTCTTTCCCTGATAATTCTCCTTCAATTGGCTGATTAAGGGCAAATTCAGACACCTCACACGTATTTTTTTACCTCTGTTGTTGGTGCTTGAGGTTAGAGACTGCCCTACCGCGAGGAACATTACTCTAAACAAAGGCTATATCTGGAGAGCAGCCTGGGGAGGTTATTTAAAAAATCCTATTCTGAAAGTACAGACAGTGGATCCATATCCCCTGTCTCCTTAGACTCTTTGCAAGTGTGATCCACTGAGCAGTGGCGTAGCTCGCCCTTTGGCAGCCCGTGGCGGTCACTGCATTTGCCGCCCCGCGGCGGTCGCATTGAAAGGAGGTGGGGCAGAGGGGCCGTGTGATGTGGGGGTGGTGCTGGCGAGATTACTCTATTTCGTTTGCCGCCTGCAGCTACCGATTGAAGGTGGGAGGAGATTTCCGCCCGGGACTGCAGTTAATAGCGGGGAGAGGCCGCCGCTCCCAAAACGCATGCTGCCCTGGCAGACCGCTCCCTGCCTTCTTGCTACGCCACTGCCACTGAGCCACATATTATCAGATTTGAACTTCTCTATGACTACAGAAGGGAGTGATCCCCAAAGTCCTGAGAAGAAAACTATGCAGCCAGAAATAGTGTCTACTTAACAGCCAGTTTTCCAGAGGTGACGGGGCATCACCTGAGTCTGCCCCTGCTGCAAAAGCTGATCATCCACCCTGAAATATGTAGAAGCCAGCCTGCCTGCCATGAGAGGGGAGAAGGCTGCCAACACTACAGGAGGAGTGAAGGGCAGCATGACCCCGGTGTGGTGGGTCTCCAGAAGCGGAAGACTACGGAGAGTGATCTGCGTTCCCCTATGTCAGAAGGCCTTAGTCCTGCGATTCCCGTCGGACCACATGAAGTGCGGTGTTTCCTGGGCCACAGTGCCGAAACATGAGACAACAACATTTCCTGCACTGTAGTTCCCAAAGCATGAAGATCCAGCAAGATCTAGGCTGATGTGCTCGGGTTGTGAAGAGTTGGCATGGCTTGATCTGCTGAATTATGTCACTATGCCTGCATTGTGAAAAGGAAGCACAACCTGCAGTGTACAACTGCAGAGGGACCCGAGCCACAATGCCAGAATAATGAAGTGACAGTGTTACCAGAACTGTTTCTTAACCTGAGACCACGGCATGACCTGTGCCATGTCTTCCCACGTACTTGGTAAAGCCTGCCCAATGCTTTACCTGCTGCAATAATCCAGTCTGTGCATGGCCACATCGAATTTGTTCCTGAACAGACTGAGGGTGGTTGCATTGTGAACCACCTGACCAGCAGTGAACTAGCACTAACATGCACAGCCACTGAGAGCTGGAGCAGCTGCAGACATGGCTGTGAAGGAGGTTGAAAGGAACTGCCAGCTCATGCATGACCCCAAAAGAGAAGGAGTGTCTAAACTGGGAAAGACCAAGGCAGCCACAGGGACACCAGCCTGATCTACAGATTAAAAGGCTTGGGATAGAAACAGTGATTAAAACCAAAGATTGAGGGGTGTCACAAGAGAGTTGTGGGTAAGATGCACCTGAGCCTAATCTTGCTAAGAACAGCACAGAGGTGGGAACAACCTGGACCAAAGGGGCTGACTGGGGTCCATAGCTGAGAGAGGTGCCAACGCAGTCTAGTGCCAGGATACAAAAATTGCATTCCATGCATACCTATGTGTAGTGTTTAGTTCTAGTGTGCATTAAAGTACTTTCCTTATTATGAGTCAAACACTGGTTTGGACAATCATTTATTATCCTGATGTATGTTTGTTGAGTGCTGTTATAAATGGGATTTCTGGTTGGCTAGGGCATGCGCCTATGCCAGGCAGAACCTACCACTCTAGTCAGCGTAAGAGAGTTACATACCCAAGACAACCCTGCTCACCCCCTTGGTAGTTTGGCAGAGCACTCAGGCTTATCACAGAGGCAAGATATAAAGCATTTACACTCACACAGCAGCAACACACTTGGTGCACCACAAAAGAAACTCCACACAAGGTTATATAAAAATAGACTTTGTATTATCCATAAAAACACATTAGAACACAATCACATATAACACTGTGCCACTAGGCGCTTGTCATGACTTCACAGGGATTACTTAAATTGCTTGGCCAATCGGACCACAGTCAAAAACATCACAGTTAGGGTTATTTGTGGCATAAATAACTAATATCAGCAGTGCACTAAAGTACCCACTTAGAAAGTGCACACATTACAAAAATAGCAAAGAAGCTGGTTGCCTAGGCACCATCACTGAACATAATCAGCAGTGCACCATAGTACAACACTTGCAGAGGGCACACATTAGGAACAAGAACATCACTTCACTGTATGACCCTGAATACGAAACACAAGAGAACTGGTGATAGGTAACACTCCTAATCACCAAGACACAGTACCATATGTATATTACCCCTCCCTCCTCTGGTGATAGGACACCTCACTTCTGTACCACTGTTAGGGAACGGGGTAGTCCCCTTCCACCTGAGAAATGGCCCCTTGGCAGTCCCGCACGAATGCGGTGTGACTGCCCACAACAAATGCGGCGGTCCAATAGGGGTGGGCCCAAGAAGTGAGGGGCAACTGCCCACGACACGGGCGCAGCTGCCAAGACCACAGGAGGGGGGCCCAGCCCAAAACTCCAGGCTGACGGTGCCAGCCGTGCCCGGCTCCCCACCCACAGAAGGCAAAGAACAGCCTCAAGCAGCTGCCCGCGGCCATACGGTGCCGCCATCTTCTAGGGCTGTGAATGGGGAACGGCGATTCCGCACCGGCTTCCTTTCTCCCGGGACGCCAAGGGGGGCAGGGACACTCACCCACCAGCCTCGGGCGGCACCGGCTCCCTCTGCGTGGCGACACGGAGCAAAGTCTTCATCGGCTTCGCCCTCCTCCGTCTGCAGGGCCTCCCTCGTTAGGGGGTGGAGCTGACTTTTCTTGCGGCTTCCTCTGGGCTCCCTCTTGTCAGGCACTGGAATTCTCTCAGTTCAAGAGCCGGTAGCAGAAAAGAAATGCTCACCACACGCTATTTGATACCCAAGACACGAAAGAAGGCAATCCTGTGCTCTACAAGCGCTTCCTGCAGGACAGCACACAAGAGCTCACCACGCGTTCTAGTTGCAGGGACCAGGAGCAGCCACCAGCACTCCTCCTGTACTTGTCCTCCTGGGAGAACAATGGCAGCACCAGCGAAGGGCACAGGCAGGCCAGTACAAAGGCTTTTGTAGTAGAAGTTGCAGTCCTTCCCTCAACAATAAAGTCCAATGGCGGTTCCTCCTGGTGCACAGTAGTCCACGCTGTATCTTCTTTTTCAAGTAACAGCAAGCTCTCCCTGACATGGGGTCACAGACCCAACATTTATAGTCCATATGTCTTTGTTTTTCCTCATGGCCCGGGGCTCTGAGTCCAGTTTAAACCAGTTCTGGGGGCACTCTAAAAATATAATTACAGTGCACAGCACTCCGCATTCAAAGTGTAAGCCCTGGCTCCAGACACACCACAGGGGGAGAGCCATCATTGTGGAAGGCAGGCACAGCCCTCTTCAGTTGCAGGTGCTACTCCAAATGGAGACCAGGCCTATTCAGGTGCCAGAGGAAACCCCTCCTGCTCCTCTAAATTCAGTCAAGGTCTATTCAGCCTAGCGCTGAGTCACCCAGGCAGGGCAGGACACACCTCAACTCCCCCCCCCATGGACTGGCTGGAGTGAATGCACATTTCCTCTCCCCGTGTCAGTCAGGACCAGACGGCCAATGCACAACAGGCAGGCACAAAGACACATAGCACACAGAAATGCCCACTTCTAAAAGTCTAGGAACAAGAATGGGTGTGGCTCTAATCAGCAAGGCTGAGCCAATACGTATGAACAACAGTTCTAGTACACATTGTTTGACATGGTTTTCGTATTAGTTGTCTTTTTGCAATAAGTGTTTTTGTAACACTTAGGTGTTTAATCGTTAGTCAAAGTATTCCTTTAAAAATCCTTTGAATGACTAAAAGATTCATTTTGAATAAATACTATTAATTAGTACAGACGTAGTTGTTTGATTTTTCTTCTACGGTCCATTGAATTGTGTTAAATAGCTATCAGCATTGGCGCTTTCTCTTGTTACATCAGATTGGTCGCACACTGCTACACCTACCAGTCATGTTCCCCCAATGAAAATGGTCCCTGAAGGTCAGCGTCGGCGAATACACCTATGCTCAAGAGTGCGTGCAAGTATGCGTGGCGTGTGCCATCCCTGGACACGTGTTTCGAGGTAGTTGCCTCTCGTCAGCAGGGAGTAGGAAAATGAGAGTGGGGTTGCTGTGTAAGCTGCTAAAAACATAATCAGGTCTAGTACCTCTCTTAGCGCGCAGGTGCGTAACCATGAGTCCGTCGACTCCACCGGCTCAAGGGAGCCTGAATATAAAGTTACATCAGATTGGTCGCACACTGCTACACCTACCAGTCATGTTCCCCCAATGAAAATGGTCCCTGAAGGTCAGCGTCGGCGAATACACCTATGCTCAAGAGTGCGTGCAAGTATGCGTGGCGTGTGCCATCCCTGGACACGTGTTTCGAGGTAGTTGCCTCTCGTCAGCAGGGAGTAGGAAAATGAGAGTGGGGTTGCTGTGTAAGCTGCTAAAAACATAATCAGGTCTAGTACCTCTCTTAGCGCGCAGGTGCGTAACCATGAGTCCGTCGACTCCACCGGCTCAAGGGAGCCTGAATATAAAGTTACATCAGATTGGTCGCACACTGCTACACCTACCAGTCATGTTCCCCCAATGAAAATGGTCCCTGAAGGTCAGCGTCGGCGAATACACCTATGCTCAAGAGTGCGTGCAAGTATGCGTGGCGTGTGCCATCCCTGGACACGTGTTTCGAGGTAGTTGCCTCTCGTCAGCAGGGAGTAGGAAAATGAGAGTGGGGTTGCTGTGTAAGCTGCTAAAAACATAATCAGGTCTAGTACCTCTCTTAGCGCGCAGGTGCGTAACCATGAGTCCGTCGACTCCACCGGCTCAAGGGAGCCTGAATATAAAGTTACATCAGATTGGTCGCACACTGCTACACCTACCAGTCATGTTCCCCCAATGAAAATGGTCCCTGAAGGTCAGCGTCGGCGAATACACCTATGCTCAAGAGTGCGTGCAAGTATGCGTGGCGTGTGCCATCCCTGGACACGTGTTTCGAGGTAGTTGCCTCTCGTCAGCAGGGAGTAGGAAAATGAGAGTGGGGTTGCTGTGTAAGCTGCTAAAAACATAATCAGGTCTAGTACCTCTCTTAGCGCGCAGGTGCGTAACCATGAGTCCGTCGACTCCACCGGCTCAAGGGAGCCTGAATATAAAGTTACATCAGATTGGTCGCACACTGCTACACCTACCAGTCATGTTCCCCCAATGAAAATGGTCCCTGAAGGTCAGCGTCGGCGAATACACCTATGCTCAAGAGTGCGTGCAAGTATGCGTGGCGTGTGCCATCCCTGGACACGTGTTTCGAGGTAGTTGCCTCTCGTCAGCAGGGAGTAGGAAAATGAGAGTGGGGTTGCTGTGTAAGCTGCTAAAAACATAATCAGGTCTAGTACCTCTCTTAGCGCGCAGGTGCGTAACCATGAGTCCGTCGACTCCACCGGCTCAAGGGAGCCTGAATATAAAGTTACATCAGATTGGTCGCACACTGCTACACCTACCAGTCATGTTCCCCCAATGAAAATGGTCCCTGAAGGTCAGCGTCGGCGAATACACCTATGCTCAAGAGTGCGTGCAAGTATGCGTGGCGTGTGCCATCCCTGGACACGTGTTTCGAGGTAGTTGCCTCTCGTCAGCAGGGAGTAGGAAAATGAGAGTGGGGTTGCTGTGTAAGCTGCTAAAAACATAATCAGGTCTAGTACCTCTCTTAGCGCGCAGGTGCGTAACCATGAGTCCGTCGACTCCACCGGCTCAAGGGAGCCTGAATATAAAGTTACATCAGATTGGTCGCACACTGCTACACCTACCAGTCATGTTCCCCCAATGAAAATGGTCCCTGAAGGTCAGCGTCGGCGAATACACCTATGCTCAAGAGTGCGTGCAAGTATGCGTGGCGTGTGCCATCCCTGGACACGTGTTTCGAGGTAGTTGCCTCTCGTCAGCAGGGAGTAGGAAAATGAGAGTGGGGTTGCTGTGTAAGCTGCTAAAAACATAATCAGGTCTAGTACCTCTCTTAGCGCGCAGGTGCGTAACCATGAGTCCGTCGACTCCACCGGCTCAAGGGAGCCTGAATATAAAGTTACATCAGATTGGTCGCACACTGCTACACCTACCAGTCATGTTCCCCCAATGAAAATGGTCCCTGAAGGTCAGCGTCGGCGAATACACCTATGCTCAAGAGTGCGTGCAAGTATGCGTGGCGTGTGCCATCCCTGGACACGTGTTTCGAGGTAGTTGCCTCTCGTCAGCAGGGAGTAGGAAAATGAGAGTGGGGTTGCTGTGTAAGCTGCTAAAAACATAATCAGGTCTAGTACCTCTCTTAGCGCGCAGGTGCGTAACCATGAGTCCGTCGACTCCACCGGCTCAAGGGAGCCTGAATATAAAGTTACATCAGATTGGTCGCACACTGCTACACCTACCAGTCATGTTCCCCCAATGAAAATGGTCCCTGAAGGTCAGCGTCGGCGAATACACCTATGCTCAAGAGTGCGTGCAAGTATGCGTGGCGTGTGCCATCCCTGGACACGTGTTTCGAGGTAGTTGCCTCTCGTCAGCAGGGAGTAGGAAAATGAGAGTGGGGTTGCTGTGTAAGCTGCTAAAAACATAATCAGGTCTAGTACCTCTCTTAGCGCGCAGGTGCGTAACCATGAGTCCGTCGACTCCACCGGCTCAAGGGAGCCTGAATATAAAGTTACATCAGATTGGTTGCACACTGCTACACCTACCAGTCATGTTCCCCCAATGAAAATGGTCCCTGAAGGTCAGCGTCGGGGCGAATACACCTATGCTCAAGAGTGCGTGCAAGTATGCGTGGCGTGTGCCATCCTGGACACGTGTTTCGAGGTAGTTGCCTCTCGTCAGCAGGGAGTAGGAAAATGAGAGTGGGGTTGCTGTGTAAGCTGCTAAAAACATAATCAGGTCTAGTACCTCTCTTAGCGCGCAGGTGCGTAACCATGAGTCCGTCGACTCCACCGGCTCAAGGGAGCCTGAATATAAAGTTACATCAGATTGGTCGCACACTGCTACACCTACCAGTCATGTTCCCCCAATGAAAAGGTCCCTGAAGGTCAGCGTCGGCGAATACACCTATGCTCAAGAGTGCGTGCAAGTATGCGTGGCGTGTGCCATCCCTGGACACGTGTTTCGAGGTAGTTGCCTCTCGTCAGCAGGGAGTAGGAAAATGAGAGTGGGGTTGCTGTGTAAGCTGCTAAAAACATAATCAGGTCTAGTACCTCTCTTAGCGCGCAGGTGCGTAACCATGAGTCCGTCGACTCCACCGGCTCAAGGGAGCCTGAATATAAAGTTACATCAGATTGGTCGCACACTGCTACACCTACCAGTCATGTTCCCCCAATGAAAATGGTCCCTGAAGGTCAGCGTCGGCGAATACACCTATGCTCAAGAGTGCGTGCAAGTATGCGTGGCGTGTGCCATCCCTGGACACGTGTTTCGAGGTAGTTGCCTCTCGTCAGCAGGGAGTAGGAAAATGAGAGTGGGGTTGCTGTGTAAGCTGCTAAAAACATAATCAGGTCTAGTACCTCTCTTAGCGCGCAGGTGCGTAACCATGAGTCCGTCGACTCCACCGGCTCAAGGGAGCCTGAATATAAAGTTACATCAGATTGGTCGCACACTGCTACACCTACCAGTCATGTTCCCCCAATGAAAATGGTCCCTGAAGGTCAGCGTCGGCGAATACACCTATGCTCAAGAGTGCGTGCAAGTATGCGTGGCGTGTGCCATCCCTGGACACGTGTTTCGAGGTAGTTGCCTCTCGTCAGCAGGGAGTAGGAAAATGAGAGTGGGGTTGCTGTGTAAGCTGCTAAAAACATAATCAGGTCTAGTACCTCTCTTAGCGCGCAGGTGCGTAACCATGAGTCCGTCGACTCCACCGGCTCAAGGGAGCCTGAATATAAAGTTACATCAGATTGGTCGCACACTGCTACACCTACCAGTCATGTTCCCCCAATGAAAATGGTCCCTGAAGGTCAGCGTCGGCGAATACACCTATGCTCAAGAGTGCGTGCAAGTATGCGTGGCGTGTGCCATCCCTGGACACGTGTTTCGAGGTAGTTGCCTCTCGTCAGCAGGGAGTAGGAAAATGAGAGTGGGGTTGCTGTGTAAGCTGCTAAAAACATAATCAGGTCTAGTACCTCTCTTAGCGCGCAGGTGCGTAACCATGAGTCCGTCGACTCCACCGGCTCAAGGGAGCCTGAATATAAAGTTACATCAGATTGGTCGCACACTGCTACACCTACCAGTCATGTTCCCCCAATGAAAATGGTCCCTGAAGGTCAGCGTCGGCGAATACACCTATGCTCAAGAGTGCGTGCAAGTATGCGTGGCGTGTGCCATCCCTGGACACGTGTTTCGAGGTAGTTGCCTCTCGTCAGCAGGGAGTAGGAAAATGAGAGTGGGGTTGCTGTGTAAGCTGCTAAAAACATAATCAGGTCTAGTACCTCTCTTAGCGCGCAGGTGCGTAACCATGAGTCCGTCGACTCCACCGGCTCAAGGGAGCCTGAATATAAAGTTACATCAGATTGGTCGCACACTGCTACACCTACCAGTCATGTTCCCCCAATGAAAATGGTCCCTGAAGGTCAGCGTCGGCGAATACACCTATGCTCAAGAGTGCGTGCAAGTATGCGTGGCGTGTGCCATCCCTGGACACGTGTTTCGAGGTAGTTGCCTCTCGTCAGCAGGGAGTAGGAAAATGAGAGTGGGGTTGCTGTGTAAGCTGCTAAAAACATAATCAGGTCTAGTACCTCTCTTAGCGCGCAGGTGCGTAACCATGAGTCCGTCGACTCCACCGGCTCAAGGGAGCCTGAATATAAAGTTACATCAGATTGGTCGCACACTGCTACACCTACCAGTCATGTTCCCCCAATGAAAATGGTCCCTGAAGGTCAGCGTCGGCGAATACACCTATGCTCAAGAGTGCGTGCAAGTATGCGTGGCGTGTGCCATCCCTGGACACGTGTTTCGAGGTAGTTGCCTCTCGTCAGCAGGGAGTAGGAAAATGAGAGTGGGGTTGCTGTGTAAGCTGCTAAAAACATAATCAGGTCTAGTACCTCTCTTAGCGCGCAGGTGCGTAACCATGAGTCCGTCGACTCCACCGGCTCAAGGGAGCCTGAATATAAAGTTACATCAGATTGGTCGCACACTGCTACACCTACCAGTCATGTTCCCCCAATGAAAATGGTCCCTGAAGGTCAGCGTCGGCGAATACACCTATGCTCAAGAGTGCGTGCAAGTATGCGTGGCGTGTGCCATCCCTGGACACGTGTTTCGAGGTAGTTGCCTCTCGTCAGCAGGGAGTAGGAAAATGAGAGTGGGGTTGCTGTGTAAGCTGCTAAAAACATAATCAGGTCTAGTACCTCTCTTAGCGCGCAGGTGCGTAACCATGAGTCCGTCGACTCCACCGGCTCAAGGGAGCCTGAATATAAAGTTACATCAGATTGGTCGCACACTGCTACACCTACCAGTCATGTTCCCCCAATGAAAATGGTCCCTGAAGGTCAGCGTCGGCGAATACACCTATGCTCAAGAGTGCGTGCAAGTATGCGTGGCGTGTGCCATCCCTGGACACGTGTTTCGAGGTAGTTGCCTCTCGTCAGCAGGGAGTAGGAAAATGAGAGTGGGGTTGCTGTGTAAGCTGCTAAAAACATAATCAGGTCTAGTACCTCTCTTAGCGCGCAGGTGCGTAACCATGAGTCCGTCGACTCCACCGGCTCAAGGGAGCCTGAATATAAAGTTACATCAGATTGGTCGCACACTGCTACACCTACCAGTCATGTTCCCCCAATGAAAATGGTCCCTGAAGGTCAGCGTCGGCGAATACACCTATGCTCAAGAGTGCGTGCAAGTATGCGTGGCGTGTGCCATCCCTGGACACGTGTTTCGAGGTAGTTGCCTCTCGTCAGCAGGGAGTAGGAAAATGAGAGTGGGGTTGCTGTGTAAGCTGCTAAAAACATAATCAGGTCTAGTACCTCTCTTAGCGCGCAGGTGCGTAACCATGAGTCCGTCGACTCCACCGGCTCAAGGGAGCCTGAATATAAAGTTACATCAGATTGGTCGCACACTGCTACACCTACCAGTCATGTTCCCCCAATGAAAATGGTCCCTGAAGGTCAGCGTCGGCGAATACACCTATGCTCAAGAGTGCGTGCAAGTATGCGTGGCGTGTGCCATCCCTGGACACGTGTTTCGAGGTAGTTGCCTCTCGTCAGCAGGGAGTAGGAAAATGAGAGTGGGGTTGCTGTGTAAGCTGCTAAAAACATAATCAGGTCTAGTACCTCTCTTAGCGCGCAGGTGCGTAACCATGAGTCCGTCGACTCCACCGGCTCAAGGGAGCCTGAATATAAAGTTACATCAGATTGGTCGCACACTGCTACACCTACCAGTCATGTTCCCCCAATGAAAATGGTCCCTGAAGGTCAGCGTCGGCGAATACACCTATGCTCAAGAGTGCGTGCAAGTATGCGTGGCGTGTGCCATCCCTGGACACGTGTTTCGAGGTAGTTGCCTCTCGTCAGCAGGGAGTAGGAAAATGAGAGTGGGGTTGCTGTGTAAGCTGCTAAAAACATAATCAGGTCTAGTACCTCTCTTAGCGCGCAGGTGCGTAACCATGAGTCCGTCGACTCCACCGGCTCAAGGGAGCCTGAATATAAAGTTACATCAGATTGGTCGCACACTGCTACACCTACCAGTCATGTTCCCCCAATGAAAATGGTCCCTGAAGGTCAGCGTCGGCGAATACACCTATGCTCAAGAGTGCGTGCAAGTATGCGTGGCGTGTGCCATCCCTGGACACGTGTTTCGAGGTAGTTGCCTCTCGTCAGCAGGGAGTAGGAAAATGAGAGTGGGGTTGCTGTGTAAGCTGCTAAAAACATAATCAGGTCTAGTACCTCTCTTAGCGCGCAGGTGCGTAACCATGAGTCCGTCGACTCCACCGGCTCAAGGGAGCCTGAATATAAAGTTACATCAGATTGGTCGCACACTGCTACACCTACCAGTCATGTTCCCCCAATGAAAATGGTCCCTGAAGGTCAGCGTCGGCGAATACACCTATGCTCAAGAGTGCGTGCAAGTATGCGTGGCGTGTGCCATCCCTGGACACGTGTTTCGAGGTAGTTGCCTCTCGTCAGCAGGGAGTAGGAAAATGAGAGTGGGGTTGCTGTGTAAGCTGCTAAAAACATAATCAGGTCTAGTACCTCTCTTAGCGCGCAGGTGCGTAACCATGAGTCCGTCGACTCCACCGGCTCAAGGGAGCCTGAATATAAAGTTACATCAGATTGGTCGCACACTGCTACACCTACCAGTCATGTTCCCCCAATGAAAATGGTCCCTGAAGGTCAGCGTCGGCGAATACACCTATGCTCAAGAGTGCGTGCAAGTATGCGTGGCGTGTGCCATCCCTGGACACGTGTTTCGAGGTAGTTGCCTCTCGTCAGCAGGGAGTAGGAAAATGAGAGTGGGGTTGCTGTGTAAGCTGCTAAAAACATAATCAGGTCTAGTACCTCTCTTAGCGCGCAGGTGCGTAACCATGAGTCCGTCGACTCCACCGGCTCAAGGGAGCCTGAATATAAAGTTACATCAGATTGGTCGCACACTGCTACACCTACCAGTCATGTTCCCCCAATGAAAATGGTCCCTGAAGGTCAGCGTCGGCGAATACACCTATGCTCAAGAGTGCGTGCAAGTATGCGTGGCGTGTGCCATCCCTGGACACGTGTTTCGAGGTAGTTGCCTCTCGTCAGCAGGGAGTAGGAAAATGAGAGTGGGGTTGCTGTGTAAGCTGCTAAAAACATAATCAGGTCTAGTACCTCTCTTAGCGCGCAGGTGCGTAACCATGAGTCCGTCGACTCCACCGGCTCAAGGGAGCCTGAATATAAAGTTACATCAGATTGGTCGCACACTGCTACACCTACCAGTCATGTTCCCCCAATGAAAATGGTCCCTGAAGGTCAGCGTCGGCGAATACACCTATGCTCAAGAGTGCGTGCAAGTATGCGTGGCGTGTGCCATCCCTGGACACGTGTTTCGAGGTAGTTGCCTCTCGTCAGCAGGGAGTAGGAAAATGAGAGTGGGGTTGCTGTGTAAGCTGCTAAAAACATAATCAGGTCTAGTACCTCTCTTAGCGCGCAGGTGCGTAACCATGAGTCCGTCGACTCCACCGGCTCAAGGGAGCCTGAATATAAAGTTACATCAGATTGGTCGCACACTGCTACACCTACCAGTCATGTTCCCCCAATGAAAATGGTCCCTGAAGGTCAGCGTCGGCGAATACACCTATGCTCAAGAGTGCGTGCAAGTATGCGTGGCGTGTGCCATCCCTGGACACGTGTTTCGAGGTAGTTGCCTCTCGTCAGCAGGGAGTAGGAAAATGAGAGTGGGGTTGCTGTGTAAGCTGCTAAAAACATAATCAGGTCTAGTACCTCTCTTAGCGCGCAGGTGCGTAACCATGAGTCCGTCGACTCCACCGGCTCAAGGGAGCCTGAATATAAAGTTACATCAGATTGGTCGCACACTGCTACACCTACCAGTCATGTTCCCCCAATGAAAATGGTCCCTGAAGGTCAGCGTCGGCGAATACACCTATGCTCAAGAGTGCGTGCAAGTATGCGTGGCGTGTGCCATCCCTGGACACGTGTTTCGAGGTAGTTGCCTCTCGTCAGCAGGGAGTAGGAAAATGAGAGTGGGGTTGCTGTGTAAGCTGCTAAAAACATAATCAGGTCTAGTACCTCTCTTAGCGCGCAGGTGCGTAACCATGAGTCCGTCGACTCCACCGGCTCAAGGGAGCCTGAATATAAAGTTACATCAGATTGGTCGCACACTGCTACACCTACCAGTCATGTTCCCCCAATGAAAATGGTCCCTGAAGGTCAGCGTCGGCGAATACACCTATGCTCAAGAGTGCGTGCAAGTATGCGTGGCGTGTGCCATCCCTGGACACGTGTTTCGAGGTAGTTGCCTCTCGTCAGCAGGGAGTAGGAAAATGAGAGTGGGGTTGCTGTGTAAGCTGCTAAAAACATAATCAGGTCTAGTACCTCTCTTAGCGCGCAGGTGCGTAACCATGAGTCCGTCGACTCCACCGGCTCAAGGGAGCCTGAATATAAAGTTACATCAGATTGGTCGCACACTGCTACACCTACCAGTCATGTTCCCCCAATGAAAATGGTCCCTGAAGGTCAGCGTCGGCGAATACACCTATGCTCAAGAGTGCGTGCAAGTATGCGTGGCGTGTGCCATCCCTGGACACGTGTTTCGAGGTAGTTGCCTCTCGTCAGCAGGGAGTAGGAAAATGAGAGTGGGGTTGCTGTGTAAGCTGCTAAAAACATAATCAGGTCTAGTACCTCTCTTAGCGCGCAGGTGCGTAACCATGAGTCCGTCGACTCCACCGGCTCAAGGGAGCCTGAATATAAAGTTACATCAGATTGGTCGCACACTGCTACACCTACCAGTCATGTTCCCCCAATGAAAATGGTCCCTGAAGGTCAGCGTCGGCGAATACACCTATGCTCAAGAGTGCGTGCAAGTATGCGTGGCGTGTGCCATCCCTGGACACGTGTTTCGAGGTAGTTGCCTCTCGTCAGCAGGGAGTAGGAAAATGAGAGTGGGGTTGCTGTGTAAGCTGCTAAAAACATAATCAGGTCTAGTACCTCTCTTAGCGCGCAGGTGCGTAACCATGAGTCCGTCGACTCCACCGGCTCAAGGGAGCCTGAATATAAAGTTACATCAGATTGGTCGCACACTGCTACACCTACCAGTCATGTTCCCCCAATGAAAATGGTCCCTGAAGGTCAGCGTCGGCGAATACACCTATGCTCAAGAGTGCGTGCAAGTATGCGTGGCGTGTGCCATCCCTGGACACGTGTTTCGAGGTAGTTGCCTCTCGTCAGCAGGGAGTAGGAAAATGAGAGTGGGGTTGCTGTGTAAGCTGCTAAAAACATAATCAGGTCTAGTACCTCTCTTAGCGCGCAGGTGCGTAACCATGAGTCCGTCGACTCCACCGGCTCAAGGGAGCCTGAATATAAAGTTACATCAGATTGGTCGCACACTGCTACACCTACCAGTCATGTTCCCCCAATGAAAATGGTCCCTGAAGGTCAGCGTCGGCGAATACACCTATGCTCAAGAGTGCGTGCAAGTATGCGTGGCGTGTGCCATCCCTGGACACGTGTTTCGAGGTAGTTGCCTCTCGTCAGCAGGGAGTAGGAAAATGAGAGTGGGGTTGCTGTGTAAGCTGCTAAAAACATAATCAGGTCTAGTACCTCTCTTAGCGCGCAGGTGCGTAACCATGAGTCCGTCGACTCCACCGGCTCAAGGGAGCCTGAATATAAAGTTACATCAGATTGGTCGCACACTGCTACACCTACCAGTCATGTTCCCCCAATGAAAATGGTCCCTGAAGGTCAGCGTCGGCGAATACACCTATGCTCAAGAGTGCGTGCAAGTATGCGTGGCGTGTGCCATCCCTGGACACGTGTTTCGAGGTAGTTGCCTCTCGTCAGCAGGGAGTAGGAAAATGAGAGTGGGGTTGCTGTGTAAGCTGCTAAAAACATAATCAGGTCTAGTACCTCTCTTAGCGCGCAGGTGCGTAACCATGAGTCCGTCGACTCCACCGGCTCAAGGGAGCCAGAATATAAAGTTACATCAGATTGGTCGCACACTGCTACACCTACCAGTCATGTTCCCCCAATGAAAATGGTCCCTGAAGGTCAGCGTCGGCGAATAGACCTATGCTCAAGAGTGCGTGCAAGTATGCGTGGCGTGTGCCATCCCTGGACACGTGTTTCGAGGTAGTTGCCTCTCGTCAGCAGGGAGTAGGAAAATGAGAGTGGGGTTGCTGTGTAAGCTGCTAAAAACATAATCAGGTCTAGTACCTCTCTTAGCGCGCAGGTGCGTAACCATGAGTCCGTCGACTCCACCGGCTCAAGGGAGCCTGAATATAAAGTTACATCAGATTGGTCGCACACTGCTACACCTACCAGTCATGTTCCCCCAATGAAAATGGTCCCTGAAGGTCAGCGTCGGCGAATACACCTATGCTCAAGAGTGCGTGCAAGTATGCGTGGCGTGTGCCATCCCTGGACACGTGTTTCGAGGTAGTTGCCTCTCGTCAGCAGGGAGTAGGAAAATGAGAGTGGGGTTGCTGTGTAAGCTGCTAAAAACATAATCAGGTCTAGTACCTCTCTTAGCGCGCAGGTGCGTAACCATGAGTCCGTCGACTCCACCGGCTCAAGGGAGCCTGAATATAAAGTTACATCAGATTGGTCGCACACTGCTACACCTACCAGTCATGTTCCCCCAATGAAAATGGTCCCTGAAGGTCAGCGTCGGCGAATACACCTATGCTCAAGAGTGCGTGCAAGTATGCGTGGCGTGTGCCATCCCTGGACACGTGTTTCGAGGTAGTTGCCTCTCGTCAGCAGGGAGTAGGAAAATGAGAGTGGGGTTGCTGTGTAAGCTGCTAAAAACATAATCAGGTCTAGTACCTCTCTTAGCGCGCAGGTGCGTAACCATGAGTCCGTCGACTCCACCGGCTCAAGGGAGCCTGAATATAAAGTTACATCAGATTGGTCGCACACTGCTACACCTACCAGTCATGTTCCCCCAATGAAAATGGTCCCTGAAGGTCAGCGTCGGCGAATACACCTATGCTCAAGAGTGCGTGCAAGTATGCGTGGCGTGTGCCATCCCTGGACACGTGTTTCGAGGTAGTTGCCTCTCGTCAGCAGGGAGTAGGAAAATGAGAGTGGGGTTGCTGTGTAAGCTGCTAAAAACATAATCAGGTCTAGTACCTCTCTTAGCGCGCAGGTGCGTAACCATGAGTCCGTCGACTCCACCGGCTCAAGGGAGCCTGAATATAAAGTTACATCAGATTGGTCGCACACTGCTACACCTACCAGTCATGTTCCCCCAATGAAAATGGTCCCTGAAGGTCAGCGTCGGCGAATACACCTATGCTCAAGAGTGCGTGCAAGTATGCGTGGCGTGTGCCATCCCTGGACACGTGTTTCGAGGTAGTTGCCTCTCGTCAGCAGGGAGTAGGAAAATGAGAGTGGGGTTGCTGTGTAAGCTGCTAAAAACATAATCAGGTCTAGTACCTCTCTTAGCGCGCAGGTGCGTAACCATGAGTCCGTCGACTCCACCGGCTCAAGGGAGCCTGAATATAAAGTTACATCAGATTGGTCGCACACTGCTACACCTACCAGTCATGTTCCCCCAATGAAAATGGTCCCTGAAGGTCAGCGTCGGCGAATACACCTATGCTCAAGAGTGCGTGCAAGTATGCGTGGCGTGTGCCATCCCTGGACACGTGTTTCGAGGTAGTTGCCTCTCGTCAGCAGGGAGTAGGAAAATGAGAGTGGGGTTGCTGTGTAAGCTGCTAAAAACATAATCAGGTCTAGTACCTCTCTTAGCGCGCAGGTGCGTAACCATGAGTCCGTCGACTCCACCGGCTCAAGGGAGCCTGAATATAAAGTTACATCAGATTGGTCGCACACTGCTACACCTACCAGTCATGTTCCCCCAATGAAAATGGTCCCTGAAGGTCAGCGTCGGCGAATACACCTATGCTCAAGAGTGCGTGCAAGTATGCGTGGCGTGTGCCATCCCTGGACACGTGTTTCGAGGTAGTTGCCTCTCGTCAGCAGGGAGTAGGAAAATGAGAGTGGGGTTGCTGTGTAAGCTGCTAAAAACATAATCAGGTCTAGTACCTCTCTTAGCGCGCAGGTGCGTAACCATGAGTCCGTCGACTCCACCGGCTCAAGGGAGCCTGAATATAAAGTTACATCAGATTGGTCGCACACTGCTACACCTACCAGTCATGTTCCCCCAATGAAAATGGTCCCTGAAGGTCAGCGTCGGCGAATACACCTATGCTCAAGAGTGCGTGCAAGTATGCGTGGCGTGTGCCATCCCTGGACACGTGTTTCGAGGTAGTTGCCTCTCGTCAGCAGGGAGTAGGAAAATGAGAGTGGGGTTGCTGTGTAAGCTGCTAAAAACATAATCAGGTCTAGTACCTCTCTTAGCGCGCAGGTGCGTAACCATGAGTCCGTCGACTCCACCGGCTCAAGGGAGCCTGAATATAAAGTTACATCAGATTGGTCGCACACTGCTACACCTACCAGTCATGTTCCCCCAATGAAAATGGTCCCTGAAGGTCAGCGTCGGCGAATACACCTATGCTCAAGAGTGCGTGCAAGTATGCGTGGCGTGTGCCATCCCTGGACACGTGTTTCGAGGTAGTTGCCTCTCGTCAGCAGGGAGTAGGAAAATGAGAGTGGGGTTGCTGTGTAAGCTGCTAAAAACATAATCAGGTCTAGTACCTCTCTTAGCGCGCAGGTGCGTAACCATGAGTCCGTCGACTCCACCGGCTCAAGGGAGCCTGAATATAAAGTTACATCAGATTGGTCGCACACTGCTACACCTACCAGTCATGTTCCCCCAATGAAAATGGTCCCTGAAGGTCAGCGTCGGCGAATACACCTATGCTCAAGAGTGCGTGCAAGTATGCGTGGCGTGTGCCATCCCTGGACACGTGTTTCGAGGTAGTTGCCTCTCGTCAGCAGGGAGTAGGAAAATGAGAGTGGGGTTGCTGTGTAAGCTGCTAAAAACATAATCAGGTCTAGTACCTCTCTTAGCGCGCAGGTGCGTAACCATGAGTCCGTCGACTCCACCGGCTCAAGGGAGCCTGAATATAAAGTTACATCAGATTGGTCGCACACTGCTACACCTACCAGTCATGTTCCCCCAATGAAAATGGTCCCTGAAGGTCAGCGTCGGCGAATACACCTATGCTCAAGAGTGCGTGCAAGTATGCGTGGCGTGTGCCATCCCTGGACACGTGTTTCGAGGTAGTTGCCTCTCGTCAGCAGGGAGTAGGAAAATGAGAGTGGGGTTGCTGTGTAAGCTGCTAAAAACATAATCAGGTCTAGTACCTCTCTTAGCGCGCAGGTGCGTAACCATGAGTCCGTCGACTCCACCGGCTCAAGGGAGCCTGAATATAAAGTTACATCAGATTGGTCGCACACTGCTACACCTACCAGTCATGTTCCCCCAATGAAAATGGTCCCTGAAGGTCAGCGTCGGCGAATACACCTATGCTCAAGAGTGCGTGCAAGTATGCGTGGCGTGTGCCATCCCTGGACACGTGTTTCGAGGTAGTTGCCTCTCGTCAGCAGGGAGTAGGAAAATGAGAGTGGGGTTGCTGTGTAAGCTGCTAAAAACATAATCAGGTCTAGTACCTCTCTTAGCGCGCAGGTGCGTAACCATGAGTCCGTCGACTCCACCGGCTCAAGGGAGCCTGAATATAAAGTTACATCAGATTGGTCGCACACTGCTACACCTACCAGTCATGTTCCCCCAATGAAAATGGTCCCTGAAGGTCAGCGTCGGTGAATACACCTATGCTCAAGAGTGCGTGCAAGTATGCGTGGCGTGTGCCATCCCTGGACACGTGTTTCGAGGTAGTTGCCTCTCGTCAGCAGGGAGTAGGAAAATGAGAGTGGGGTTGCTGTGTAAGCTGCTAAAAACATAATCAGGTCTAGTACCTCTCTTAGCGTGCAGGTGCGTAACCATGAGTCCGTCGACTCCACCGGCTCAAGGGAGCCTGAATATAAAGTTACATCAGATTGGTCGCACACTGCTACACCTACCAGTCATGTTCCCCCAATGAAAATGGTCCCTGAAGGTCAGCGTCGGCGAATACACCTATGCTCAAGAGTGCGTGCAAGTATGCGTGGCGTGTGCCATCCCTGGACACGTGTTTCGAGGTAGTTGCCTCTCGTCAGCAGGGAGTAGGAAAATGAGAGTGGGGTTGCTGTGTAAGCTGCTAAAAACATAATCAGGTCTAGTACCTCTCTTAGCGCGCAGGTGCGTAACCATGAGTCCGTCGACTCCACCGGCTCAAGGGAGCCTGAATATAAAGTTACATCAGATTGGTCGCACACTGCTACACCTACCAGTCATGTTCCCCCAAAGAAAATGGTCCCTGAAGGTCAGCGTCGGCGAATACACCTATGCTCAAGAGTGCGTGCAAGTATGCGTGGCGTGTGCCATCCCTGGACACGTGTTTCGAGGTAGTTGCCTCTCGTCAGCAGGGAGTAGGAAAATGAGAGTGGGGTTGCTGTGTAAGCTGCTAAAAACATAATCAGGTCTAGTACCTCTCTTAGCGCGCAGGTGCGTAACCATGAGTCCGTCGACTCCACCGGCTCAAGGGAGCCTGAATATAAAGTTACATCAGATTGGTCGCACACTGCTACACCTACCAGTCATGTTCCCCCAATGAAAATGGTCCCTGAAGGTCAGCGTCGGCGAATACACCTATGCTCAAGAGTGCGTGCAAGTATGCGTGGCGTGTGCCATCCCTGGACACGTGTTTCGAGGTAGTTGCCTCTCGTCAGCAGGGAGTAGGAAAATGAGAGTGGGGTTGCTGTGTAAGCTGCTAAAAACATAATCAGGTCTAGTACCTCTCTTAGCGCGCAGGTGCGTAACCATGAGTCCGTCGACTCCACCGGCTCAAGGGAGCCTGAATATAAAGTTACATCAGATTGGTCGCACACTGCTACACCTACCAGTCATGTTCCCCCAATGAAAATGGTCCCTGAAGGTCAGCGTCGGCGAATACACCTATGCTCAAGAGTGCGTGCAAGTATGCGTGGCGTGTGCCATCCCTGGACACGTGTTTCGAGGTAGTTGCCTCTCGTCAGCAGGGAGTAGGAAAATGAGAGTGGGGTTGCTGTGTAAGCTGCTAAAAACATAATCAGGTCTAGTACCTCTCTTAGCGCGCAGGTGCGTAACCATGAGTCCGTCGACTCCACCGGCTCAAGGGAGCCTGAATATAAAGTTACATCAGATTGGTCGCACACTGCTACACCTACCAGTCATGTTCCCCCAATGAAAATGGTCCCTGAAGGTCAGCGTCGGTGAATACACCTATGCTCAAGAGTGCGTGCAAGTATGCGTGGCGTGTGCCATCCCTGGACACGTGTTTCGAGGTAGTTGCCTCTCGTCAGCAGGGAGTAGGAAAATGAGAGTGGGGTTGCTGTGTAAGCTGCTAAAAACATAATCAGGTCTAGTACCTCTCTTAGCGTGCAGGTGCGTAACCATGAGTCCGTCGACTCCACCGGCTCAAGGGAGCCTGAATATAAAGTTACATCAGATTGGTCGCACACTGCTACACCTACCAGTCATGTTCCCCCAATGAAAATGGTCCCTGAAGGTCAGCGTCGGCGAATACACCTATGCTCAAGAGTGCGTGCAAGTATGCGTGGCGTGTGCCATCCCTGGACACGTGTTTCGAGGTAGTTGCCTCTCGTCAGCAGGGAGTAGGAAAATGAGAGTGGGGTTGCTGTGTAAGCTGCTAAAAACATAATCAGGTCTAGTACCTCTCTTAGCGCGCAGGTGCGTAACCATGAGTCCGTCGACTCCACCGGCTCAAGGGAGCCTGAATATAAAGTTACATCAGATTGGTCGCACACTGCTACACCTACCAGTCATGTTCCCCCAATGAAAATGGTCCCTGAAGGTCAGCGTCGGCGAATACACCTATGCTCAAGAGTGCGTGCAAGTATGCGTGGCGTGTGCCATCCCTGGACACGTGTTTCGAGGTAGTTGCCTCTCGTCAGCAGGGAGTAGGAAAATGAGAGTGGGGTTGCTGTGTAAGCTGCTAAAAACATAATCAGGTCTAGTACCTCTCTTAGCGTGCAGGTGCGTAACCATGAGTCCGTCGACTCCACCGGCTCAAGGGAGCCTGAATATAAAGTTACATCAGATTGGTCGCACACTGCTACACCTACCAGTCATGTTCCCCCAATGAAAATGGTCCCTGAAGGTCAGCGTCGGCGAATACACCTATGCTCAAGAGTGCGTGCAAGTATGCGTGGCGTGTGCCATCCCTGGACACGTGTTTCGAGGTAGTTGCCTCTCGTCAGCAGGGAGTAGGAAAATGAGAGTGGGGTTGCTGTGTAAGCTGCTAAAAACATAATCAGGTCTAGTACCTCTCTTAGCGCGCAGGTGCATATGTTTTGGCAGCCTACGCAGCAAACCTACACACACACACCTACTCCCTGCTGACGAGAGGCAACTACCTCGAAACACGTGTCCAGGGATGGCTAACGCGACACTCATTTTCATTTTAAACTTTTGGCAGAGGCGTACCCGCCGACGCTACCTCATGGACCACAATATTTTGGGGTAACACGCTGGTAGGACTAGCAGAGTGCGGCCAATCGGTTTTTTGTTTATATTCAGGCTCCCTTGAGCCGGTGGGGCTGACGAGCCCTTGGCTACGCACCTGCGCGCCTTGAGTGGTACTTTACCTGAGAATATGTTTTGGCAGCCTACGCAGCAAACCTACACACACACACCTACTCCCTGCTGACGAGAGGCAACTACCTCGAAACACGTGTCCAGGGATGGCTAACGCGACACTCATTTTCATTTTAAACTTTTGGCATAGGCGTACCCGCCGACGCTACCTCATGGACCACAATATTTTGGGGTAACACGCTGGTAGGACTAGCAGAGTGCGGCCAATCGGTTTTTTGTTTATATTCAGGCTCCCTTGAGCCGGTGGGGCTGACGAGCCCTTGGCTACGCACCTGCGCGCCTTGAGTGGTACTTTACCTGAGAATATGTTTTGGCAGCCTACGCAGCAAATCTACACACACACACCTACTCCCTGCTGACGAGAGGCAACTACCTCGAAACACGTGTCCAGGGATGGCTAACGCGACACTCATTTTCATTTTAAACTTTTGGCATAGGCGTACCCGCCGACGCTACCTCATGGACCACAATATTTTGGGGTAACACGCTGGTAGGACTAGCAGAGTGCGGCCAATCGGTTTTTTGTTTATATTCAGGCTCCCTTGAGCCGGTGGGGCTGACGAGCCCTTGGCTACGCACCTGCGCGCCTTGAGTGGTACTTTACCTGAGAATATGTTTTGGCAGCCTACGCAGCAAACCTACACACACACACCTACTCCCTGCTGACGAGAGGCAACTACCTCGAAACACGTGTCCAGGGATGGCTAACGCGACACTCATTTTCATTTTAAACTTTTGGCATAGGCGTACCCGCCGACGCTACCTCATGGACCACAATATTTTGGGGTAACACGCTGGTAGGACTAGCAGAGTGCGGCCAATCGGTTTTTTGTTTATATTCAGGCTCCCTTGAGCCGGTGGGGCTGACGAGCCCTTGGCTACGCACCTGCGCGCCTTGAGTGGTACTTTACCTGAGAATATGTTTTGGCAGCCTACGCAGCAAACCTACACACACACACCTACTCCCTGCTGACGAGAGGCAACTACCTCGAAACACGTGTCCAGGGATGGCTAACGCGACACTCATTTTCATTTTAAACTTTTGGCATAGGCGTACCCGCCGACGCTACCTCATGGACCACAATATTTTGGGTTAACACGCTGGTAGGACTAGCAGAGTGCGGCCAATCGGTTTTTTGTTTATATTCAGGCTCCCTTGAGCCGGTAGGGCTGACGAGCCCTTGGCTACGCACCTGCGCGCCTTGAGTGGTACTTTACCTGAGAATATGTTTTGGCAGCCTACGCAGCAAACCTACACACACACACCTACTCCCTGCTGACGAGAGGCAACTACCTCGAAACACGTGTCCAGGGATGGCTAACGCGACACTCATTTTCATTTTAAACTTTTGGCATAGGCGTACCCGCCGACGCTACCTCATGGACCACAATATTTTGGGGTAACACGCTGGTAGGACTAGCAGAGTGCGGCCAATCGGTTTTTTGTTTATATTCAGGCTCCCTTGAGCCGGTGGGGCTGACGAGCCCTTGGCTACGCACCTGCGCGCCTTGAGTGGTACTTTACCTGAGAATATGTTTTGGCAGCCTACGCAGCAAACCTACACACACACACCTACTCCCTGCTGATGAGAGGCAACTACCTCGAAACACGTGTCCAGGGATGGCTAACGCGACACTCATTTTCATTTTAAACTTTTGGCATAGGCGTACCCGCCGACGCTACCTCATGGACCACAATATTTTGGGGTAACACGCTGGTAGGACTAGCAGAGTGCGGCCAATCGGTTTTTTGTTTATATTCAGGCTCCCTTGAGCCGGTGGGGCTGACGAGCCCTTGGCTACGCACCTGCGCGCCTTGAGTGGTACTTTACCTGAGAATATGTTTTGGCAGCCTACGCAGCAAACCTACACACACACACCTACTCCCTGCTGACGAGAGGCAACTACCTCGAAACACGTGTCCAGGGATGGCTAACGCGACACTCATTTTCATTTTAAACTTTTGGCATAGGCGTACCCGCCGACGCTACATCATGGACCACAATATTTTGGGGTAACACGCTGGTAGGACTAGCAGAGTGCGGCCAATCGGTTTTTTGTTTATATTCAGGCTCCCTTGAGCCGGTGGGGCTGACGAGCCCTTGGCTACGCACCTGCGCGCCTTGAGTGGTACTTTACCTGAGAATATGTTTTGGCAGCCTACGCAGCAAACCTACACACACGCACCTACTCCCTGCTGACGAGAGGCAACTACCTCGAAACACGTGTCCAGGGATGGCTAACGCGACACTCATTTTCATTTTAAACTTTTGGCATAGGCGTACCCGCCGACGCTACCTCATGGACCACAATATTTTGGGGTAACACGCTGGTAGGACTAGCAGAGTGCGGCCAATCGGTTTTTTGTTTATATTCAGGCTCCCTTGAGCCGGTGGGGCTGACGAGCCCTTGGCTACGCACCTGCGCGCCTTGAGTGGTACTTTACCTGAGAATATGTTTTGGCAGCCTACGCAGCAAACCTACACACACACACCTACTCCCTGCTGACGAGAGGCAACTACCTCGAAACACGTGTCCAGGGATGGCTAACGCGACACTCATTTTCATTTTAAACTTTTGGCATAGGCGTACCCGCCGACGCTACCTCATGGACCACAATATTTTGGGGTAACACGCTGGTAGGACTAGCAGAGTGCGGCCAATCGGTTTTTTGCGCTTTCTCTTGTTGTTCACACTTCTAAAAGTGGCATTTCTAAAATTGTAATAATAAATCTGCTTTTACCAATAAACAGGATTTATTACTACTATTCCAAACATACCACACTTGATCATGCTACCCCTCTCATATCAGGAATTACCACTGAAGCACATATCAGGGAATTCCTAATGCATCCTATGAGAGGGCAGCCTCACAGCAGTGAGAAACCAAATAGGCTGTTCATCACTACCAGGACATGCCTCACAGTTAAGGCACATGTCCTACCTTTTACCTACACTGAACCCTGTCCATAGGCCTAGCTTGGGCCTACCTTACGGGTGACTGAATTGTAGTGAATGGGAAGTCACAGACGTGGCAATCACTTTATGTGCCACTTCACAGCGGCAGTAAACTGTGCACGCAGGCGCTGCAGAGGCAAAGGCCTGAGACAGGTTTGAAAGGCTACTTAGGTGGATGACGCAAGCAGCCCTGCAAGCCCACCAGTTGTATTTAATTTACAGGTCCTGGGTATATGGGATACCAATGTACAAGGGAATTACAGGTAAATTAAATATGCCAAACAGGTTTAGACCAATCTTACCAAGTTTACAATAGAGAGCACATCCACTTAAGCACTGATCAGCAGTGATAAAGTGTCCAGAGTCATAAAACCACCAACAACAGGTCAGAAAAAATACAGGAGGAAGGCAAAAAGTTCATGGATGACCCTGTAAAAAGGGCCAAGTCGAACAAGTAATGATCTTCAGCACCCTCACACTACCTCCCTGACAAGCCTTCGACTGCTCACCATCGCTACCACTGAGAGTCAAGTGCTGAAAGGGTTGTAGTTGGCCAGTTTGCAGAGTCATTGAAAGATGGACCGTGGGACATCAAAGGCAAACTACCTCCGCTCCCGTGGTTGAGGCTCGGTAGCCTCATGTTTCCTGTTGTCCAAAGAGAGTCTGACACACACCATTTGAAGTGCATTAGAAATCAGTGTCCTTCCATGTTTGGGTTCCCATTTTTGATTAGATATTTCAAAAATGCTGGAAAAAGCTTTGTCTGACACTGGACGATTTAGCAAAAGCTAGCATAACATGGTAAGGTTTGACAAGGTTAACTCCAAAATTTTAGAGAACCTGGATATGTTAAATAAACAATGGCTCAGCATAAAATGGGCCAACACACTGAAAGTGGACGGTTAATCTGAAGAGAGCAATACTAGTTTCACTGAGTCAAGTGATGCGTTTCTGGTTCCTGCTGAACGCCATGTAATACAGGTCTTAGGGATCAGATGCAGTTACAATTTTAAATTAGGTCTATTTAATTTTTATAATGACATCTTCTCTCACTCTAACAATTTTAGAACTTTGTTTGCAGTAGAATGGTCACAAAGCAATACAATGAATGACTGCAATATGTGAATGCAATTTTATGTGGGGACTTTAATGCTGTTGTAAACGTTCATACCCTTGACCAGGGCTATAGGACTCACTGTTTTATGCATCACACTACCATGTGTTCGAATCTAGGAGGAATAGAGCTTGGTAAAGAGATTTAGTTAACTTCCATGATCTATATCCCCCCAAAAGCCTGTTTTCCCAATTTTGTTTGGTCGTGGGTGTTCCATTGTCAGAGATCACGAATTAGCTTTGCCTTAAATTGCAAGACTATCAATGTTTGTATTGGAGTCTAGAACCTTCTCACTTTGTCTCTTGATCTTCCTGTATCATATTTTGCCTCAGACCCCCAATGGCAACTCGTGCGTGCGTAACAAAGACAACAAGCTGCGCTCCGTCTGGAAATTACCAAATCCAGTTATTTTTTCTAGAAAAACTAATTATGGGTAGTTATAGGGCCTTTATCACCTGCCTTACAGTCGAGGGGGCAATGAGGCCAAACTGAGTCGTCACTGAAATATGCAAGATGGTAAGAAAACTGCTCCTGAGGCCAGCCCATGACTTTAGTGCCTATAGAATCCTAAGTAGTTTGATTTAGCTTGTTCCTCTGCAAATCAAAATCTGAGATTTGCTCTGGGTGGTAAACCAAGGGACAAGGAGAGAGCGAGGGACTGTAGAGCCCTTTACAAACACACCTTAAAGCAAAGACAGACCTAGATCAGAACACAGAATGTCGAGGTTATAATGGAGGCCAACAAGAAGAGAGAGCCAGAAACATTTTGGCTTGCAATTATTCGCTTAAGAGACAGCAGCAGGAAAAAGACGCCGCTGAGTTCGCATATCACTGCAACTGACTGGTTGTTAATCACTTTTCTTATATTTATTGCCTGGATCATAGTGAGGATTCACACACGAATCAGGAGCCAACTTGCAAATACAACATACTGGGTGAATGCCACTCTCATGCCTGGATGCTTGCATTTGCAACAGCACCACTGCCCACAGAGGACAGAAAACTAACAAAATAACAATACTAGTTATGTTATGTTCGTTGTAAGGACATTTACGAGCAGCAGACTTGAATACTGCTTAGCCCTCCACAGAATACAAGAAAGAGAGGTTTCTTCTGCAAGCCAATAGGTAAACAGTATCTCTGAATTTTACTAACTCTTTGTCGAAATCATCAATAAAATTGGGCTACAGCGCAGAAAAATCTCCAAACTCTCCTTTAGAAGTGTAAGTTGCTCCATCGCCATTACACTTTTTTTCCTTTTGGATAATTGTATGTGGGTGGTGACATGAGAAACGCAAACTATTTCATCTGCAGGATGCAATACACAAACACATCAACATTTCTAAACAACACATATATCGAAATCGAATCGAAATAATGGCTCCGTAAGTTAAATGATCACTGCTGATATCTGCACTGCTCTGCAAGTCAAATGTTCAAATCCCTGCAAAACAGACAACCTTTGTGTCTTTCAAGGTCGGCAATTTGATCACCATTAATCTGGTATAGTAACACTGCGCATTTGCAGGGATTACAAATGGGAAAACAACACATACACACACAACCACACACACAACCACACACAGACAACCACGCACACACACAACCACACATACACACAACCACACACACTCAACCACACACACACTCAACCACACACACACAACCACACACACACACACACAACCACACCCACTCACACACACACACAACAACACATACACACACAACCACACATACACACACAACCAAACACACAACCACACACACACCCACACACACACAACCACACACACGAAACCACACACACAACCACAACCACACACACAACCACACACACACAACCAACCACAACCAACCACACAACCACACACCCAACCACACCCACACAACCACAACCACACCCACAACCACACCCACAGCCACACTCACAACCACACACAATACACCCAACCACACCCACAACCACACCCAAAACCACACACACACAACCGCACACACACACAACCACACACACAACCACAACCACACACACAACCACAACCACACACACAAAGGGAGGAGACAACTGCAGCAGAACCACTGGAAAAGGAACCCCTCAGCACGACCTGGGCAGCAAGAAGTTGTCACTGGAGACATCGTGATCCTATGAACAATAGTGTCATCAATGATCTAATCCAAACTGTAAACTGTGACAAATAACATCCCTATATATTGCAGTACCACAAAAACAGTAACAAGCATTGGCATAGACAATAGGTCTCGCCTTTGGGACCTTATAAGTGTTTTGCCATGCAACAGTTCCTGTTGCACCAAGGATATTGTGCTGCATAACTAAATACTTATAAGGTCCCAAAAGCTAGACCTATTGGCTATGCCAATGCTTGTTTAAAAAGGGGACTCAATCGGATTCTCAATGCTGTCGTTCAGTCTCCCTGACTAACTCTACAGACAAAGTTTTGGGGAGAGTGTTTTTTAATCAGATCCGAACATGGGCCGTTGATCAAAATATACAAAGTCTTTGCTAGCACGATTCCACGGAGCACCTTGGTACAGTGGAGCAGTGCTTGGACCATGAACTAATCAATGGTAAATAACTAGTGGCTAGACATAACCCCCTGTGCTTGGCCTTCTTTGACCTGTCTAGCGCGTTTGATCGAGCTGTGGCCCATGTGAATTGGCAAAGAATTGGATCCAACTCTTGTAAACACTCTGGGGCAGATTTACAAGCCCCTTGTGCAACTTTTGCGTCACTTTTAACATGGGAAAAGTGACGCAAAAGTGGCGCAAGGGGCTTGTAAATCTGCCCCTTTGTGTTTCTTTCATCGTAATCTAACAGATAGTGTGAGATTTGACCCAAATGGAGAATGCACAGAGCCTTATGGTCTAGACAGAGGAGTCTCCCAGGGATGTATCCCGGGGCACATCTTATTTTTATTATACGTAAATGATTTGAGTAACGCTCTCACTGCCTGTGGACACACTTTTTCTACTAAAGACCACTTATAGTACTGAGCCTTGTTTGTTGCGCAGCTCTAGTCAGTGCAAGAGGTCTCTACTGTTGAGATTTAAAACTGTCTCAATTTGTACCGTGCTGTGTTTTTACGTTAAGACAATTTGGGAGGGACAATCGCCCTGCATGTTCCTGTGATGATGTTTCCAAAAAATATTGTTACCTTTTACTTTCTTTTGTAAGTTTTATGTCAATTTCTTCAAAATATATCTTTTACCAATTGTGAAACCATATTATTTTAGATTATGCATACCTGCTCTTACAGGGGATATAATTAGTGACTGCCTGAAATGTGATAAAGGCCTGTCTATACCCTGGCTGTCTTAAGTAAAGTAGGGAATTGGTTTGAGCCTCGCCTTTTCGAACACAGACCCCATATTTTACCTGGGAAAAAGCAGTTTCAAGCCCTTTGATTAGCCGAGGCACAAGGATATAGGCTGGAAGCAGAATTCTTTAAGCCCACAGTTGCAAGTTATTTGCGAATATGCCCAGAAAAGCCCCTAACCAGTTATATGTGGGTCGGTGGGAGAGTTGGGATCAGGCACTGTTATTTCAGTTCAGGGATGATACTATGAAATATTTGCTGTCTTTCTCAATTTGGCTATCAACCTAAGCTCGATTTCCAACCATGCTCTTGTACTGATCACTCTGGTCAATCCACGATACTCTTTATGTTTTTTGTGTGGTTATTACATAAGATATTCAAAGAAATATCTGGTACCCTTACTCAAGGTTAGAAATCAGAGACGGTGCTGGCCAGCATATCCATATTTAAGGGAGCTATCAGACGCTGAAGTGTGTTTCCATATTAGCTCATTCTTGTGCATTGCGGTCTATTCGAGGGGCACTATACACCTTGACTAACCAGCTCTCTACCGCAATTAGCCCCATGCTTCTGCCTGTAATTTAATTTTACTGATATGTACTGACTGCATGTTTTTAACCAATGCATGTTAGCTTATTCCTGCATGCACTATGTACCTTGACTAACCACGTTTTCTCTGCAATTGGCTCCATGCTGGTGCCTGTGATGTGACTTTACTGATAAGCAGTGTTTGCTTTTTTAATAAACTTGATTTAACATATGCCTGTATATCTCAGGGCTTTTAAATACTTTCTACTAGCTTTTAATACCTTAGATGGCATGACGAACCCTTTTTAGCTCAATTTCTTTTAGGACTTTTTAGAGGTTTTTGCTGTTTCATGGTTGTATTTGCTTTCAGCTGGCAGTTGCTCTTGGGCCTTAGGGTGCCTTGTGATAATTACAAATGTTGGTATTGCTTACTGTTTGTTTGAACATGTATTGTTTGTATCTGCACTGTTCACTCTTATGGTTCTATTGATTCGAATATAGTTTATTGAATTGAATTGAATTTTATCCCTGCTCCTATGCTTTTTACAGACTCTGAAGGACCAAGCAATCAGTTTTGACGTTGTTTCCTTTAAAAAAAAGTATCAATCAGTGTTGTAAATCATGCATTATTATATAATGTTTTAACTTTTTTATTATGTGTTTGTATGCAATATGTTCTTTTGTGATTAGGGTTCTTCATCACATAAAGTATTTTGACTTGACTTGAGTCAAGATTATTCCCCAAACTTTGGGACTTCTGTTGCTAGAGGGGTGGTTGGGTGAAAACGGAGCGATAGCACCCAACTATTTTTTGTATCTGATAATTACTAATTACATGAGAATCTTTTAAATGTTATATAAATACAATATTGAATACTAATATATGGGTATAAGTAAGCTTTCCTTTTTTCAATTTCTATTTGCTATGAATTCCAGTGGGGATTTTTTGTGCTTTTGAATGTTTTTAAAACTTGTAAAAACCAATGGTTATTAGGGTTTATACTAACTGATCCATAG
Source organism: Triturus cristatus (assembly GCF_964204655.1). Lineage (NCBI taxonomy): Eukaryota > Metazoa > Chordata > Amphibia > Caudata > Salamandridae > Triturus > Triturus cristatus. The sequence goes on along the minus strand of NC_140579.1, from coordinate 824,005,635 downwards.
AAAAATCATGGGAGGCAGTATTTTTCGGTCAGGAGGAATGACTGAGCAATTATGGACAATTAAGGACACAAGAGAACCTCATCGTCCCACCAGCAGTGCGCCAAGAGGCGCATTTGCAGAGTAGAGTAAAAAGGGGCGTGGCCTCAGACCACCTCTCCGCAATTCAGCTGTGTGGCGCTTACTGGAGATATCTGGTGGGCTAGTTGGCCCCCAGGAACCCTCAGTATTAAAGGGGACTTAATTCCCCAACTCAGAACGCACCAGGGGGGCGCTTTTACAGGGTGGTGCAGGAAGGGTGCGGGGCCTCCGGCGAGATGACGGCTTTTCTTTGTTTTGAATATTTGTAGAAGGGGCTGCGTAGCCCCCTTCTTTTACAATTTTTTGGGCCCTGGGGAGCCCATCCCCCAGAGCCTGAGCATTAAAAAAATAATAATAAATGGGAAGGGGGCCGCGTGGCCTCCCTTCCCTGGGCCGCTATTGGCCCCGTGGACCCCATCCCCCTGGGCCTGGCCATAATTTTTTCAAAATATTTTTGGGAGGGAGGCCACGTGGCCCCCCTCCTGAGGCCTATAATGGCCCGGGGACCCCATCCCCCGGAGCATTGCCTCGTTGTTTTTTATTTTTTTTTTAAATAAAATAGTACGGGAGGGGGGCTGCGTGGCCCCCCTTCCATTGGCCACTTCTGGCCCCGGGGACCCCATCTCCCAGGGCCTGGCCAGCCTGTGGTTTTTTTTTAGGAGGGGAGCCATGTGGCCCCCCTCCTTAGGCCAATTATGGTCCCCGGGGACCCCATTCCCTGTGGCCGGCCTTTCCGTTTTATTTATTTTTTTAAATTTTCATTACAGGGGAGGGGCGCCGTGTGACTTCCCTCCCGGGACACTTTTGGCCCCGGGGACCCCATCCCCTGGGGCCTGGCCTCACCGTTGGGGACCGTAGGGGGAGCCCCAATGCCCCCAGGGTCCCGCCGGCATTGCTTTTGCAGAAGGAGAGCTGCTGACATGCAGCTCCCCTTGTGCAAAACCAAAGCCGAGTTTGCTATGACAGGACGGGAGAACACGGCTCCCGCCCTGCCATAACAAACAGCAATGCCCCGGGGGTGAGTACCCCGGGACATTGCAGGAGCTGGCCCTGGGGGGTGGTGGTACCCAGGGCCATCAAAGGCTCCAGGAGGGGGGCCACGTGGCCCCCTCCATTCATTTCCATAGCCCCGGGGAGGTGGTGGTCCCCGGGGACAGACAGGGGTCCGTAACGGACCTCCATATTACTTTATTCAATGCCCCGGGGAGGTGGTGCTCCCCGGGGCAGTGTGGGGGGCTCGAACCCCCCCCACACTAATTATTTTCAAAGCCACAGGGAGGTGGCGGTCCCCAGGGCTCGGGGGGCCCGCGTGGCCCCCTAACCTAATTTTAAGAAAGCTCCGGGGAGGTGGCAGTCCCCGCGGCTTGGGGAGCTGCGAGGCTCCCCTGCCCTTATTTCAATATGCCCCGTGGACGTGCCGGTCCCTGATGCTGCGGGGGTGCCGCATGCCCCCCGCACATCATGAATGAAGCCCCGGGGAGGTGGCAGCCCCCGGGGCTGCGGGGGCCCCTGCAGGCCCCCGTGACATAATTTAGCATGCCCCCGGGACCTGGCCCACCCAGGGGCTTTTTAACAATCGAAGGGAGGGAGCCTGCGTTTCGTTTTTTTAAATAATTTTGGCCGGATTCGCGCCCCCAGCGCGTATTCCGCTGAAATTTTAAAGACAAATGCTTTTTTTGGCCCTGGGGTTCCTTGTGGGACCCTCTGAGCAGGCCTAGGGGGTCAGGGTGTTTCTACCCTGCCCCCTTTTCTTGTTTTTCACCTTTATTTTACTGTTTTGGAGTGTTGGCAGCCAATCAGAAGTCAGCTCGTGCTCAGGAGGAGTCGCATCTTCTCCTTGGTGCTCAGATATCGATATTTTTCTTTTTTGAATTTCTCAGCAACTACTGAATGGATTTACACCATTTATAGAAAAGAGTGCTTTCTGGACCAAAAGCTACCTTTTTGCCAAATTTGGTGTAACTCCGTTCAGCAGTTCAAGCTGTAGCCGTGTCTACAGTTCCTATGAAAATTAACATGGGGAAAATGCATTTTGGGACCCCACTGCTTGACGAATCATTACGAAACTTTCAAGACACGAGCTGACCGGAGCGCCCCATTAGTTTTAAACATTTCGCGAAGATTCGTCAAACGGCACCAAAGTTATTGGCAAATCAAAAAACGCTTTTCCCATGGAAACTAGGTTCTAACTATAAGCGACCACCAGTAAGTAATATAGATATATATATATCATGTGATCAAGGCCTCCTGAAGGCCGAAAGGAATCATGGCGGTGGTGCTGGGTGTACTTACATAATAAAAAACCTTGCACGAAGTCTTTGGGTCCGTGTTTGTCTTTCCAAAACCATTGTGAGTATCGGACGGAGTTCTCTGCATATGTAACGGGCCTCTGTTCTTTGTACTCACTTGCTGTGAATTGACAGGCTTCTCCGTGCCTGTTGTTGAGAGGCCGCCTTGAAGGGTCGGGGGCTCCCTGTGCGGAGGATTTGTTGTGGATATATATATATCCGAATTTTAGGGGTCCTGGAAAACCCAGAGGGACATACCACTGACTCAAAGGGCTTGGGAAATTCTTCGTCATCGAGAGAGCCCACAGAGTCCTCGGGGGTCGGCCAAAACCTGGGGCCCCTCCTCGTCCAATCCTGGCCAGAGTCCTCAACTTCCAGGACCGAGACGTAATACTCCAACATGCCATAAAGGGACCTCCACTTTGGTAAGACAACGCGGACATAACCTTTCTTCCGGACTTTACCCAGCTGGTCCAGAGGCAAAGACACTCCTTTCTGGGAATCAAGAAGACACTGAGAGACAAAGGATACAAGTATGCCATGTTGTTCCCAGCCAGGCTTCGGGTGAAGGCTGATGGTAGGGCCTGGTTCTTCGAACATCCAGAATCAGCAGCGGACTGGTTGGAGAGCTGCTGAACGACAATCCGTACAGTATGTGGGGTAAAATTAATGAGATGGGGCGGGTGTGAGCCAACAGGCAAAGGTAATGGTAACTTTGGCTTGTAAGGTTCATCTGACCGTAGGACACATACATAAGATGAGAACCTTCCTCATGTACAAAATTGAGTAAATTCCGGCAAGCTTATATACGCGCATTGCACGACAGTAATATCCGTAATGGGGAGGGGGGAGGGAGCACCACGCACTCCACTTTTCTACATTTAGTTAACTTTGGGGGCGACAGGCACTCTGCAAGTTGAATCATGGGCAGTTTGAAGCCCAGAGTGCAGGGAGGGGGGTGGTTGGGAAGGGACGTTAAAGTTGTTAAGTTTTGAATTTTATGTAGTAATTGTTCTATCGACAACACCAAAATGTAATGCAGTACAGGAGCAGTACACTTGCATGAATCAAGATGGGTACATAGTGGGATACCGGGGTTAAGATCCTCAGTTGGAACGTCAATGGGCTTGGCGATAAAGTCAAACGTAGCATGGTTCACCAGTACATCAAGAGACAGGCCCCTGACGTCATCCTCTTACAGTAGACACACCTGGTGGGGAACACATGTAAGGCAATGAACATGGGAGGATACCAACTGGCGGCACATGCAGGTCTCACAACAGGGCCGCGAGGAGTAGGCATCTTAATCAAGAACTCGTTCCCTTTCACAATACAATCCACATAGTCCGACGACTGGGGTAGATATATAGGAATTTCAGGTCTCTGGGAGGGTAGAGTTATTACGTTTGTTTCAGTGTACGTACCCCCAGGCTTTCAGAGTGATACTTTTAAAGACCTGGGTGCGATCCTATTGTCGCTCCCAGAGGGCCTCCTTATGACGGGAGGGGACTTTAATGCAGTAGTTTCCGGAGCATTGGATCGACACCCCCTACGAGACATCAGACCTGCACAGAGGTGGCTACCTGCCTTCAAATCGAGGCCATGGGGTTGGTGGATGGGTGGAGGTTACATAACCCAGATAGGGTCCAATACACCTTCTTGTCGAGTGCCCATCGCAGCCTCTCCCGCATCGATTATATCCTATTTCCAGCGTCGCAGGCACTCAATGTTCGAGAGGTCCGCCACTTAGGCAGGGGTATCTCTGATCATTCACCGATTTGGACATGTAGTCCTAGGCCAAACGAGTACTGGGAGAGTCGCTCCCATCAATCTGTGGTATCTCCGAGACCCTGACACCCGAAAGAGAATAACCCAGGCCACAGACCACTATTTTCATGAAATTGAGGGTACTGTGGAATCTGCTCAAACATTGTGGGAAGCCTACAAATCGGTAATCCGCGGGCAAGCCCTATCCCTGATCGCGGGTAAGAAAAAAGACAAACAGAAAGACCTGGTGCAGGCAGAAGACGAGGTTCTTAGATTGGAAGAAGCGTTCGAACTGACGGTAACCCCTGAGAAATTGCACCTCTTGCATCTAAAACAAGACGAGTTCAAAGCCTTAGCAACAGACAGAGCCAGGGCTCAAGAGAGGAAAACGCAAAACAGAATTTATGAACAAGGGCATAAGGCGGGGAAATTAATCGCATGGCTAGATAGAAAGGAGTGGGCCAGCCGTCTTGTACCTGAGCTACAGGGAGGGGATACCGACCCTATCACTGACCCACAAGAAATCGCTGACCGGTTTGCCGAACACTATCAGACAGTGTACTGTCCGAAAGGGCTGTACACAGAAGAAGACAACTGTGCCTTCATTCATGATATTTCACTTCCCGCCCTAGCAGATGAAAACCGTGAATACCTCGAGTCCGATTTTTCAGACGATGAACTAGTTCAGGCAATACGGGCGGTTCACTCGGGAAAAGCCTCAGGTCCCAATGGCATAGCAGTCGAGCTCTACAAGCTTAGACCTGACAGGATAGCCCCATACCTTCGCTCGATGTTTATAGACAGCAAGGAAAAAGGGACGCACGGGATCTGGCAAGTGTGATGGACAATGTCTGGGATTATGTGGTGGTTAAAGGATGAAACTGTCTGAGGTGCGTAAATTGAAGACGTATGTAGGTCGAGTGAGGTATCTACCAATGCTTGCCTGATCCCGCGCGCTCCATTTAGCATGACCCTTAGGTAGTCCTCTTACCTACGCGCTTCCACCCCTTTCTCCCCTCTTTCCCTGACTCTTCTCCATTCCCTCCCTGTACAGCAATGCCAAAACTGCAACCCGGTCCTGAAGATGATCCTGAGTAATAGGATCAAAACGTCGTCGACTCCTCAGCGCAACTGATGGCGCATTATCTTTTGTGGTTCAAGTGAAATTGTTGTCATTATTCATTTAAACAGTGTAAATTCCTGTTTTGAACCACAACATTCACTGTACATATATTTGCTCACATCTTCACCGTGCACCTTTTTCGCTGATTGCACATTGTCACTTGCGTGTCGCCACCTTAAGTGTCACGTACATAATTTATCACCAAGTCCAATTCGGGTTGCTCATGCATTTTATGCCTACAGTGCTGCTACAACTGTACCTTCCTAATTGTGACCTTAATTATATGATTCCAAGTGCAAATTTCAAAAATCTACTCAGAGTCTCCCATCTTCTTTTCGTGTAAAGTCTCCAAAGGTATGTCATGTCGATAATATTTAATAAAAAGAAGTATAAAAAAAACAAAGAACCTCCGTTGCGCTGGGCTGCCATAGCACCCAGCGGTCGAGAGTCCTGGTGCGCTGCTGTCTGCGCATAAATGGTATACTCCATTTCCCGGCGGGAGGCCAGCTGTAGCATCGACCAGTGACTCCTCAGCATGGCCAGCGGCACGCAGATTCATGAGAGGCTGAGGCATCGTCCTTGTCGCGTCCTGGACCTCACCCGCTGCCCAGCAGCTTGGCCAGTGCAGGCGAGTGAGTCATCTCGGCGGACTGCAGCTGGTATCATGAAAAGTAACAGGTGAGCCCCCGGGGTGCAACTAGCCTTCATTTGGGCATGCTGGCAGAAAACCATGGCATGCTGTTGAAGAGGCCTGATCACCGTAAGCTTAGCTTGCTAAGTCTGAGGACAGCGGCCCGGCCGTAACGCAGCCCGGGCACACCGAGCAGTGTGGGTTAAATAAACTAAGCACGCCTGTAATCCTTTTTCCTGTGCAGCCCAGTCACTTGCAGACCCTTCTAGGCTGTGCTTACTGCTAGTCGCTGAGAAAGAGCCGTGCGGCGCAGCCTTGGATGTGTTTGACCATCAAGTCTTCTTTAACTGTCCTCTACTATTTGTTTCCCTTTCTCTATTTCTCCTCGCATAATTTCAGTACTGAGTGCTTCTCGCTTCTTTCGTTTGCCTTCTTCTCGACTCGTTGTTTTGAATATTGTGCATGGCAACATTTGTATTATTGAATAACTCCAGAAAAGCTTTGTTCTCCTATAAGGTTGTTCCAACAACTAACATAGCAGCGGAACAGTTGACAGCTATGTAGAAACCACCTTTAGAACGTAACACGTGTTACACAGCACCTACTCTACAATGAGCATAGTCATTTTGTGAGCTACTGCTACTTTACAGTTTGGTGTTTCCAGCTTTTCTTACATAATTCATGCACTAGTGTACTTTCTTCCCCTAAACTGATTAATATGGCCTTGCAGGAGCTACATGGTGTCGGAAGGGAATGTGCCATTTTCTCGTCAGTTAAATTTAAAATTATAAACACCTCAACTTTTAAACCCAATGGAAGATGGTGAATATTTTTTTCAAGCCATTTGAAAAGGGGCACAGAAGTCTTGACTTTAAAAACTTCACAAACTATGGGTGCAATCATACTATTTGGAAGAATTGCAGGAAGGGTACGAGAGACAAGCTTTGCACTTTGCACAGCCCTAGGCTTGACTACTCAACCATGTCTGCTTCGGAGACTGTAGAAGCCAGGGCCGTCTTCTCAGACCATGTACCCAACATCCATGTGCAATCCCACCTTTCGGGCTGCATAGGGCTCTCCTGGGCCAGGGAACGAGCCTAATTCCTCTTCTTAGTGTTTCCTCGTCTCTTTCATTTACTGCTGCTTTCTCTTTTCTTTGAATGTTCCTGCTTTTCCATCTCTCCAATTCTATCTTTTGTGACTCTCTTCCTTTTACTTCCTCCGCAGCCCCCCAATAAAGGTTTATTTAGCCAAATGTTGTTCAGTTTTTGACTCCACATCAATCACGTGACACAGGTACACTGCTTTGGCCCCAGGGTCACCATGAGGCCGGGTGACAGCGAACTGATACTCAAAGCGCTATCCAGTGCTGCTTACCTAAGGACTCAGAGCAGTGCACCCCCTATGACACACAGGCAGCAGCCCCTCTCTGCTGACACAGCCCAAAGGCTGCATGCAGCGCCATAATGGAGCACTGGTCCGTACTATCTGAGGCCAATCCTGAAAGGTCAGCCCGGCCTCTCTCCTGCAATAATCAGCAAAGCGCACAGTTGGCCCCTAGCCCCATCTCAACCTGGCCCAAGTCTTGCCTGGCAAAGGTGAGCTGAACACTGCAGATGTGAATGGGGTTAAGATGGGCTGGGAAGGGGCAGGTTGGTTCTGGTGGATATAAATGGAGTTAGTTCTAATGACTTTGTAGTGTTTAAATGCACTAAATGGGAAAGGTTGTTTCATATTGGGAATAGCGTTCTGGTGTGCAGGGTAGAGCCAGGGTGATTTTGCTCACAAGAAAGTGTCACTCATAGTCGTTGAAATGTATAATTATAATTACACAGAAATGCTGAAAATGTCACACATGCCAATCTGAAAACTTGGCAGCTATGTTCATCATGGATTTTGCTTTGGGTTTTTTATCGATCTTCTGACCCTCCATTTTGTGCTGGAGAGTCCGAGACCTGGGACCACCATCTTGTCGGCAACGACCGGTTTCTACGCTTGCTATGGGCCGCCAGTCTACGTCTTGGTGTTTTCCAATCTGGTCTAGTGCTTCAAGTCGACACCTCCCCCCTCCGGGACGCATACGCTACCTTCTGATAAGGATGCCCACTACGAGACACCCCTCTCGACCTTTGGTGCTCCGGGGCAGAGGGTGAGTCTGGCCCCAGATGATGTGTTTCTGTGAGCTCGTGGACTGTGACTTTTAGGGTCCCCCGATCTACTTTCTCCCATTGCCGGTTTGCTTGACCTCTGTCCGTTTTCCAGCTGCTGGACTCATTTTCCCCTACCCCTCGTTTCCCTCTATGCCCCATTTGGACTTGTTGTTGCATTATTTATGCTCTGGTAATCTGATGTAATTCTGTACTACTGTGTTCTCATGTAAAGAGCTCTGGGACCGAGCAACATGGCTGAGGCCCTGTGGAGCCGCTTAGGCAGCTATAGAGGAGTCTGGCTCTGGTTCACCCAATAGGCCGTCACCTACCCAGCCAGACATTGGACATGTTTTTCTTGTTATCCCCATTGTGTTTCCTTCCCTCCCCGCCTCCTCCCTCTGTGATCCTGTGGCTACCTCCCATTTCCAGCTTATGCGTTAATATCTCTTGATATTGTGTTATCACTGTTTCTCTCCTATGTCTATTCTTGGCTCCTGTAACTGATGTAATTTTTGTAACCTGTAACTTGCTGATACTCATGTAAAACGCTCTGATACCTTCGGGTCTAGCCAGTGCTACCGCGGTGATTGAATTTGGACACTGGACTTAGTGACTTTGTAACCCCATCTGTATTATGGACCCGCTTACTCTAACTCCTCCTGTTATCCCTGGCGTGAGCGGCACCCTGTTTCTTCTTGTCTTTCTATTCTCCGTCCACTTTGGTTCTCTGTATCTCTCCTAAACTGCGATCTTCCCTCTCTCTCACCTTTATCCCACCCCCTGCACTTTCTTCCTGCATACCGTCTTTCATAACATTTTAGTCTCTCTCCGCTGCCTTGTGAACCTTCCCTGCTTCACCACGCCCCTCCCCTTTATCTCCTTTTTGCACTTCTTATCTCACTTTTCTTTCATGGCTCCGTTGTGATCCCTTCTTCCTCCCTCGTTTTCGTGCACCTTTCCTCCCCTTCCTCTTGCTACACACCTCTTTCCTATTGATCCCTGTCTTCCCTTCAACCCCGTCTCACCCGCGCTTCTCTACATATGTCGTTCTTTCCCCTCCAGTATCAGATTTCCTTGAGCTCCTTTTTTTCCCACCTGTTCTCCTTTTCGCCGCTTCCCCTTCCACCTTCTCCCCATTTTACCCACTCACTTAGCCCCCCTCTCTTTCACCTCCTCGTCCCTCTGATCTCCCCTTCTTTCCTGCTCGTCTGCCTCCCCTTGTCCGCCTCTATATATTCCTGTTCCCCTTTTCCCCCACCTGTTTCCCCGCTGCTGACCCGCTCTCATCTCGCCCTGCACCCCCTTCTCGCGGCCTCTCTGCACACTCGGCCTCTTCCTTCCAGTCACATATGCTCCCTCTGGCCTCTCTTTTTCCTCGTTCCTCAATATCTCTCCAAGGCCTTTCGCTCACCCACTTCCTTCTTCCCCCATACCTCATTTACCCACCTGCTCACTGTCTCACTCCCTGTCTGCATCGGTTTCATCCTCAGTCACTTTATCTCGCGTATCCCCTTTTCACAAGCCCCATCCCTGTCTCTCTCTCTCTCTCTCTCTCTCTCGCTCCCTAATGCCTTCTTTTTCTAATATATTTACATCTCTCTTACTCACCTGGTTCCTCTCTTTACTTTGTGTTGCTACCTCCCCTCCCCACTCCTTTACACCCTTCTCACCTGCATCCCTCCCTGTGCCGCCTTCCCCCTGTCACACCTGTCTCCTGTTTCTCTTCCTCTCTCTGCTACATTTACCCCTCCCCACCTTGAAACCCTCTTGCTAGCCCCTTTTCACCAGAGCCCCCTTTTGAATCTCTCTGCGCCCTCATTCCTTTCATGCCCACTCTCACCCCTTCTCACCTTCTGTCCCTTCTATCCCTCCACACTCTCCCCCCTCTCACCTGTATCCCTCGCTGTGCACACCCTGCCCCCCTCCTCTCGCTACCAGCAGAAGTTGCTGCCCTCATAAGGGCCCATCTGACTTTAGCCCTGTGCGGCCGCCCCTCGGGCCCCCGCCAGCTCTGGATCGGCTACTTCCCTAGTGAGGCCTGCAGAGAATGACTTTGGGGCCAGTGGTTGCCAAGGACACGTCTCCTTGGTAAACACGCTGGCTGTGATGAGAAGCTTCCAGCCCCAGCCGTGTTTGGCCCGCGCGGCTCTGATGAGAACGGGTCCACGCTGTTTGCAGAGCATGTTCTCGCTAATACCAAGCCTGCTGCTGTTTATAGGCTTCGGCACCATCATAATATATTCTGAGGCCCCAGACACGCGCGGGAGGAGACAGCCGCTGATTGTGATACCGCGTGTAAAGGGAGCACTGATGCAGTCACACCTTGATACAGACACTCAAGGACTGCCAAAGGGACTCTTTTCCTCAGACCCTGTGCTTTGACAGCACCGGTGCTTGTGCTATAAAATCTATGCATAGGTTTTGAAGCTAGCCTTTTGTGTTTTTTCATGTCAGCTGACGCATTTGAAATCATTAGTTGGTGGCAGAGACTGGAGCTACTGTGTTTTCTCTTTCCCATAACACTTTATTTTTAAACTTTGAAACAGGCGCTTGTGACTTGGGGCCCGGCATAGTTTGTATAGGGGTCAGAAAAAACTGCTGACAGGCCTGGTGCTGCTAGACGCTTCTCATGCTCTGCTTGCACCCTTCTACCCCTCTGCCTTGCACCCTTCTCCACGTCTGCCTTGCACCCTTCTCCCCCTCCGCCTTGCACCCTTCTCCCCCTCTGCCTTGCACCCTTCTCCCCTTCCACCTTGCACCCTTCTCCACCTTGCACCCTTCTCCCCCTCCGCTTTGCACCCTTCTCCCCCTGCGCCTTGCACCCTTCTCCACATCTGCCTTGCACCCTTCTCCACATCTGCCTTGCACCCTTCTCCCCTTCCACCTTGCACCCTTCTCCCCCTCCGCCTTGTACCCTTCTCCACCTCTGCCTTTCACCCTTCGCCACCTCCGCCTTGCACCCTTCTCCCCTCTGCCTTGCACCCTTCTCCCCTCCGCCTTGCACCCTTCTCCCCTCCGCCTTACATCCAAGCATTGGCATAGCCAATAGGTCTCGCTTTTGGGACCTTATAAGTTTTTAGTTAAGCAGCACAATATCCTTGGTGCAACAACATTAACTGTTACGTGGCTGAACACTAATAAGGTCCCAAAGGCGAGACCTATTGGCTATGCCAATGCTTGTTTACCCATATGTCTTGTATCGCCCCGCTTTACTTTTTTTTACCTTTACTACTTCACTCTACTCGAATTACGTTTTCCCATCCTATAAACCCTTCTTGTTAACTTCCCCCTTTTATTCCCTTTTATTATTTCACTTTCCCATTCTTAAAGATTAAAACGACTTCTACCCTCCTGTTTTACTCCTTTTTTTAAAAATTTTACTTTTACTACTTCCCTATCTACATTTACGTTTAATACGTATGCCTATTCTATACTTTTCCACCTTTACTTCATTCACTTTCCTTTTCTGTAATACCCATGTCTTGTACCCCCACTTTACTCTTTTAACTATTACTACTTCCCCTAACCCATGTATTGCCCCTGGTGCATTTACATATACACCCTCCCCTTTGCATTTACTCATTTTATTCCCTTCTATTTCTCTAACGAGCAGTTTCGTCCACCTCAAGCTGACTTTCCTCGTGTTGGGGAAATCCGTCAAAATGACGGTATAGGGGCTATTGTGCGGCTGGTGACATTGAGCATGATGGGACTCACACTTCTAAATCTTTGCCCACAAGTCTTAGCATGCTTAGATCTAGTGGGTGGGAAAATTAACTGGAAGTCGCCCACGTGACATGGAGTCAGCATATGCCCTTCTTCATTTCATATACATTCAGCTAGCTTGCATGGTGTTCATGTCTGCACCTGAGTGGTTCCAAATCGGCCACATCTCAGAAGAAATCGTGTCTTTTTATGTGGCGCTAGGAGGCCTGCAGCTGGTGTAGACGGCCAGATTACACCCAGCAGAACAACCACGGATGATTCATAATAGGCCTTCAACTGATTCTACCAAGATAACACACGGCGCTGGTTCTTCACGCGTTTTCCCCTTAACCGCTTGCTCTGTGTTCAAGTCAGAGAATCCTCTCAGGCTGGGCTCAGGACCTTTTCGAGACAACCTTCAGCTATCAAGGTCCGAGTTGAATCGAGGCAAGTGATAAGATTGTCCCTTTGAGCTGCGCACAAGGGAGAAACTAAAGCTTAGTTGGATGTCAGCCTCAGTAAAACTCTGGAGTGCTTAAAAACCCTTCCCAGCTGGGGGATACGGGCTTCAAACAGGCCGACTGCCAACTTCCTTTCTGCAAATGAGCCCGGACTCTGGGGAGGAAAAGCATTTCCTATGCCACTTAACCTTTGACACCGGCTTTCGTTACACTAGAGTTGTGGCATGAGACAAAAGATGTCCTTGATCGCAGCCGTTGGTCTCCGCACTTGCAAATAATATGCACAGCGGCCCCTCATCACATTCTGCATGTGTGTGTTGGGAGGGGGCATTTTGTGCTACCCAACCTGCCCATCATCAGTTCGAAGGGCTGTGTTGAGAAAAGGAGTGTTGTCAGCACTCTGAAGTGTTGGTGGGACATAGGAAACCAGGCACTCCTAGAGCAAATCGTTCCCGGGTTCATATTTATATTAGACGTGCCTCAGAGAAGCAGAATAAAGGCATAGAGCAAATCAATCACCTCATAAACTAACTAACGCCTCATTTTCGCAACTCGGTTTATTAGCACAGGCTAAAAAAAGAGCACACTTTCATGTTAAAAGTGTATTTAACCACAGAAATCTGTTTAGACTAAACATTAGATTGAGGGTGAGGAAAAATACAGTAGTGTGAACGTTTTATTTCGGTGTAGCTGGTTTGCGGTGCTGTTTTGTAATGTCGTCACTGGCAGACATGATCATGGGCGGGAAAGCACGAGTCATCCAGACCCCATAGCACACCTGTCACCTCCCAAGCGGACACATCGAGCTTTCTGTCCGAGTACTGAAGGGCATCTCGAGGTGAGGGCCACAACAATAAACCGCAATTTGATCTAGTTGACCAGCAAACAAGAGGATTAATATTCTGATTCTGATGTCCCTGCTTGACAGAAAGGAGTGACCCTGCCCTCGCCGATTCATTTTATATCCTCCGCGTCTTTATTCTGCACCAGAAAGAGCCACTGGAAATAGTTTGTGCATTTCTATGCACCATTGATAAGCATGCGCCTAGAAACACACTGAGCGAAAGTTGAAGTGCTTAGAGTCGCTTTCTGGCAAATGTTTTCTCACTCACTTTTTATTGTTTACTTCTGTTTGGGGAAGAGGACAAGAGCCTTTGTTTTATCTTTAAAGGTAGACGTAATAAAGTAATGTACCGCGTGTGGTCCCCCCTCCAAAAAGTCTGAACCATCTGACTAGTCACAGAATAACAGGCCCTCCCTGTCCTCGGACACACGAGGGCTGCCCACGCCTATAGAGTTGAAGAATGACAGCACACTGAATGTTTAGTTTACAAGGTTGTTTGGCCTTTTGGGGCAGAGTTTGAAAATAATCTTTTCTTCTGTAGTTCTCTCCTCACATGAAATGCATGCAGCCCCTGTTCCCGGCCGCTCCTCCAAAGCCGCTCTTGTGTCGGGGAGTAGTCACAAAACAAACTGTTGTTGATTTTTGCAGTAACATAAGCAGCGCCCCGTTGCCACAGGCCGCCACATGAAAGCAATTGTTTGTCTGAGGGGACCCTAGGGGATGTTGCCAGGACCAGCCCCTCAGCTGAGCCTGTGATTTGTGAGGGGAACATGATGACATCAGCAATTGGACGAATAAGGCGCGCCTCTCAGCCGGCCCAGGTGGGATTACTTGGGTTGAATAGAGCTGTGAGCGCCGCAGAGCTAGAGAGCACAAGCCTCCCGCCGAAGGGAGAAAGGACCGCCCTGCATGCTCGAGAAGGGAGCCTCTGACATGGCCCGAGAAGCCGGCTCCACTTTCACCAGGTAGGGTACGGAGTGCTATATGTGCACGTGAACACACGTGACTGTCCCTTTGCCACCGTAAACGCCGGACCCCTCCCAGATGAAAGAAAAATAATAACTTTTTCGTAAATGATGACAATAAAAACCTTACATCATTCCACACTATTTTGTTAGTTTTTTCCAATCCCAGACAACGAGGAAGGCAATCCCTCCCCACCACCCCAATGTTAATATTGTTAAGGCTATTTTTGGATGTGCGCGCTTGTGTGGATGTGGGTAATGTGAAGTCCTTTGATGTGCCTGCTCTAGTCTTTGATGAGTGTATAGTTCTGCCCTTTCTGCTACTCCCTTTAACATCTGCTTTCTTGATTTCCCAGGTGATATCTCTGGTCACCTTTACCATCGGTGTCAACATCTGTCTGGGATTCACGGTAAATCGCTATAAAAGATCAGAAGATTGGGATGAAGGCATGCCCTCTGGTAAGTGCTTTTACAGTATGTCTTGCCTGTCCCTAGTGAATCCGTGTTAATGATTACCGGGGACTGCTCACCCCTTGCTGCCAGCCAGTGACTGAAAATGTGTTGATATTTGCTCATGACTTACGCCTGACTACTGTTGCCTACATATTCAGTATATCACGTGCATAAAGTCTGCAGGGTCACACATAAGTTGGGTCTGGGTTGGGCACATTGGACTAGAGCATCCACACCAGGATGCCCTGATGCAGGGATTCGGTTACAGTGCTAAGTGGCTCCAGGCAGAAATATGGCTTCATTAAGACAGGGACGGCAGATCTATGTGAAGCGATGTGCGCACTAATCAAAACGTGCAAACTCGGCACTGCGGAGAGGTGCAAAAAGCAATCTTCACCTCGCGTCGACGTGGAATTCTGAGGCCTGGATACGATCCCTGCTCATTTCTTTCAATGAGTTCCAGCTAGAGTGCTTCCTCGTGCAAGTATACACTGAGGTTGTCTTTAGTGCAACTCTCAACAAACATTGGCATAGCCAATAGGTCTCACTTTTGGGACCTTGTAAGTATTTAGTTATGCAGCACAATATCCTTGGTGCAACAACATCAACCGTTGCATGGCTAAACACTTATAAGGTCCCAAAGGCGAGACCTATTGGATATGCCAATGCTTGTTTTATTTGTCATCACCTTCCTCCCTTTTCCTCTATTCCACTCCACACTACCTAACGAGAAAAGAGAAACCGAATGGGCAACCAACTTGGCCCCATACCACCTTTGGGCCCAGGTGTGACTGCACCTGCTGCACCACTGATAACTACGCCTATCTACAAAGCGTGCAGCCAATCAAATTTCTGCTTTGGTGTTCTAGAGCATCATCAAGAGTTGGTGTTTTTCTCAGTGAAGTTCTCCTAGCTGTTATTACTGACGGCCCATAGGTCTAGTGGTTGGTGTTGTTAAACACTTCCGGGTTGCTTCTCAATCACGCTCATATTGTGCCATTAGCTGGGTGGACATTGTTGGCGCTCCAGGCTCCCCAGTTGGATTCTTCAGCGACCGACGGTCACATTGGTCCCTAATACCATGGGTCTGGTACATGAGTCTGACAGGGCCGGGACTAACAGCCTGTCAACCGCTTTTCTCCTGTGAAGCGATAGATCAGAGGTAGGAAATCTGCTGCAGCCGTAGAGGGTGAGAGGGAATAACATCCTTTTCTCTTCCATGGACAAGGGTAATAACTCCTGGCTCTCGGGGGACAGATTGCAAAAGCCAATAGCTAAGAGCTGTGAAGTAGGGAGGGCAGAAAAAAATTGAAAATTGAAGAGGGAGTGATTATTTTGACCGGTGGGGCGCGGTGACTGATGTGGACTTTCGCTAGAATTTGCAACCTTACTCTTCATCACCATTCTTTAATTTTGTTGTGTTTCATAAAAAATTAGGCCTGGGCGGCAAATTCCGTTCCGCTCGTGGAATTTGCGGAATTTCGGTAATTTCGCGTTCCGCGGAGAACGCGAAATTGCCCAAAATTCTGCTTTCCGCGACTTCGCAAAATTTTTTCTTGTTCGCGTTCTCAAAATGCGTGTTCGCGAGATATTTCTCCCCGAGCACGCAAACAGCAACTCTGAACAGGAAAAAAGCATCGCGAACAAGCAATTCCGCGTGTTCGCGGAATTTCTGCGTGTTCGCAGAGATTTTTTACAGTTTCGCGGAGATTTGCGTAACGCGATTACGCAAATTCCGCCCACCCCTATAAAAAATACACCCCGGGCGAAACTGCTCAAACTATCAAAAAAGGTGTAACCATTAAAAAAAAAATCTTCCTTCAAATTGTTTCTAACCATGCAACAGAAAAGTGCATCTATTGATTGTTTTCCGCGTACCTACTGTATTTACATGTGTGTTTATTTTTTTGGTGACTTGCGCGTAGTGCAATACTAAAAATTGTGGCCATTTTTTTCACAGGAATACATTATTTTTAAGCGTTCCCGTCTTCATGGAGGAAAGCTAATGCTAGAGCGATGCTGCAACTGAGACAGCAACGTCACTGCAGAAAATGTGTTGTGTTCATATTTTGCGCGCATTTATAGACAGCAGCGCGTAATAGCGCAACATATTATTGTAAATGGTTTTTATCGATATAGTGTCTCCTGATGAAAAATCTACATTTAAGGTCAAATAGGGATGGCACGGTCCTGGAGGTTACTCTGGGTGGTGTCCTGCTGTTATCAGTCGAACATTAAATGCAAGAGAGCGAGCAAAATATCTGAGCATACAAAAAAGAGCAATGCCTGCGTTCCACAAAATCTGCACTGCAGCCCCAAAAATCAAACCCGCAATAAATTTGTGACTTGCAAAGTACACAATGAATTTGCGACACGCAAAGTGCACAATTGGACTCCTTGATATTTGAAGGCAGGGGGGCATGAAAAGGGCACCTCCCCATTT
The DNA here is from genome assembly GCF_964204655.1 of Triturus cristatus. NCBI lineage: Eukaryota > Metazoa > Chordata > Amphibia > Caudata > Salamandridae > Triturus > Triturus cristatus. The sequence goes on along the minus strand of NC_140579.1, from coordinate 823,988,727 downwards.
TCTTCTGGACCAAGAAATGTTGATTGAATAGTGAAAGTGTGAGGGGTGGTCCATTAACAAAGAGGAAGATGTATGTGTGGACAGCCATCACCTTGTGACTGTTATCGGGCAATACAGACACAGTCCAGGGAGCAATTGCACCCCCCGCCTCCAACATGCCATGCTAATTCGCATAATCCCCAAATGTTTTTTTAACATTGCAGCTCCTCTGTCCTTTTGGGGCAGCAACGGCCATTTAAGTATTGTGCAGGGGTAGTGAAGGTATGGGGGAGGCATCGCCGCAGCAATTTCAAGCATTCAGTAGGATTTTCACAAATATTGCTGCCTCATGAAATGGGCCATGATTCTTTAAATTCTACCGAATATCTTTTTATTCCTCTGACAGATTAAAACATCCATCACAATGCAAAGGTATTTAAAAATCCCATTATAAAATGGCGCCTGTTATGAGACTCGGGATTAGTGCAAAGATGTAAAACGGCTACAGGATTCAACCGCAAAGGCAGTGAGTGGTATGTGCCATCTCCACTGCTGTGTGGCTGCTAGACTCTGTAATGTACTGACACACGAGGCAAACCGCCGCCCCTCTTTTCACTGAGGATATCGACGCCCAGTGGGACTGCCTCCCCCTCCTTCTTGCCCGAGATGTTCCTTTAAGGAACGACTGCTGCTCAGTTAAATCTTTTGCAGACTCAGTTCACTGGAGGTGACAGAAGTACACACTCGAACTCAATGAAAAGTCGACAGGACAGTCCATTTTTCATTCGCTCGAGACAGGAGATCTTGTTATAGCACTAAATGGGAGGGTGGCGGGGAGGGAGGGTCAGGCCTAGGCCTGCCGGCTAATGGAGGAGAGGTAAATTCACCCCACTCCAGGCACTTTGTCAAGTGCCAGTATCTTACCATTGAGAACCAGTCACCCGGACTGCGCCTACAGCGCGCGGAGGTCACTCGCGCGCCATCAATCAGCGCCCCGGATAGGGCGTGCGGCCTATTGCCATCCGGGATGAAATAACAAGCATTGGCTGCGCGGCCGTGAAAATGACACGGCCGCGAAAGTGATCGCGATCAAGCGCATTTATGCGCTTAATGAGCATGACGAGGAAAGCCAAATGGCGCCTCTGCTCGTAAGCGCGCGCCCGTGCACATGCACGCAAGCTGTAGGCCGGCCATGATAGCATTTTTTGAAGCCCTTACTAAAAGTCTCTCCAGACCAGTGCATGCGCTAGGTCAGGCGAGACCTAAAAACGTAATATAGACCCACCCTCCTGTGGCAAGCGATTTGTGGTGGAATTGTGCCCAATCCCATGATTCAGTGGTCACTCCAGCTGCAGGAGAAGTAGGTGGAAGGAGGTAGGCTGGCCCACAATGTAGTTGGGGGTTCTCCATCAGGCTCCACCCCTCAAGGCTGGCAGGTCTGAGGAGGAGTCAGTTGTGTGCCAAGGTGTCTTCTGTCATGCGACTGACTCTACGCTGGTCTTTCAAATGCACTGGCCTCGTGGGGCATCCCTCAGTATTGGAGTCCCTAACACACGCATGACTGTGACCCAGCCCTGCTGTCTTTTCAGAGTAACGGCGTTGGCTTGGGGTAACCTTGAGTGAGATCACCTCCCACCTGTAGACATACAGTGTTTTGAATCGTGCAAGGAAAGTCTCTAGGTGTTGAACCCATCACCAGATCAATTTGATGGCTTCTACTATATCTACATGTTGGAGTCCATAATTATGTGTGCATATAAAAAAGCTATGTGTGCATGGAAAGCTCCCGTTCCATGAAGGCACCCCAAAGACGTGCCTGACCCATTTAAACTCACTGAAAGTTTTTTTTCTTCTCTGACAGTGGGCTCTCGACTGCTGCGACCCCAGGCTCAAACCAGTCAATCCTCAGCAGCTTTTTCACAAGCTGCTTGTATCTTGGAGACCACTGCAGAGGCTCTACATTGTTGACAATGTACACCTCGCTTTTCCTAAAATCTAAGAAATAGAGTACATAAATTGCACTGGTGGCACAACTGTTTAGTGGTAAATGGTGTACAGGTGGTGTTGTGTCCCCAATTTGTGATTCATCACGCATGTCACAGAATTATCAATGACATATTTTGCATATAAAGGCTTTTTATAAAGTTGATGCTCTTGATAAAGTATGACTCTGAAAAACATGGTACTTGGGTATACATTTTGTTACTTTTGTGCCGAACTCCAGCTCTTTTCACAAATTAAACACAGACATGCCTGTAGTGTTGGGTTTTGTTGCTGAGTCAATTTCCCAGAGATGTGACAAGTGGCATTCATGAGGTATTCTGGAGAGCTGTGATTCTGAGCGGTGCTGTTGAGTCGGGTTGCAGAGTTGGGCTTCTAAGTTGAGTTGCTGAATTTTGCCTGAGCCGGGTTGCTGAGTTCTGTCAGGTTCATTAGAAGTTTCCCTTGGTTGTGTTGAACAGCTGTGGTGGCACTAACCCATGCACTTCTACAATCCCTTGAGCACTACCTATACAGTTCAGTAATCTCCCTGTTAATACCTATGCACTCCTCCAATCACCGAGCCAGTCCCATGTCCTTATCCAATCACTGCGCCAAACCCAAGCACCTATAAATTCACCATGCACTCTCCTTGCAGTACTCTAATCATCCAGTTACTACCCATGTAGTCATGCAATGATCCAGGCACTAACTCATGCACTTCTACAGTCACTGGAGCACTACCTATACAGTTCAGTAATCTCCCTGGTACTACCTATGCACTCCTCCAATCACCTAGCCAGTCCCTGTGAGAAGTTGGCCTGGTATATGCTGTCCACTATTTATAGAAGGCACCTTGCACCAGTCCAAACAACCCCTTATTGATGATAGGTTAAAGACAACCTTTATTGAAAGCTATACTAGTGGTAGCTATGGAGAGCAGACTTCAGGTTAAGTTTTGAAGGAATCTAATGCAGCTTGTTTTACCAGTCTATTATCTCTTGAGTGGCTAAATGAAAGGAGACGACACCAGGTATATATATAAAATATATGTATTTATTCCTAAACGGGGGCTGTGTGCAGTGTGAGAACTCAGCTGCGAGCTCCCCTTAGCGTCTATGGGGAAAGTCGCGGTTAGATTTTTAAAGTTAAAGAACACTATAATAAATGGACTAGGACCAAACCCTATTGGTCTTAGACAGTTGTAGGGTCAACACCAACGGGAGCACTGGAGTACTCGAGTTACCTCACCCAGGGAAGCCGGGTGCATAGGTGTCAAATGGTGTCGGGTCGCGTCGTTGTTTTCAATGGCAGCTTGCGAAGAAGTGCTGCAGCCGGGAAGATAGAAGTGTCCGAAGAGATCCAAGCCTGGGTCAGAGATGTGAAGAACCTGAAAGCAGAGGGGACAGAGTCTGGGTCACTTGCCAGTGACCAGGGGCACAATAGACGAATGCCCACCGATGTCGGGTGTTTCAGGTGCAAAGAGGTGAAGCTTGACTCTTCAGCCACAAGAACCAGGAGGCATTGAGGACAACCAGGAGCTGGACTCCAGCTGTCCCACGCAGGATGTCGAGTGATGCAGCAGTGGTTTCCGGATTGGACACAACAAGCCTTGGCAACAACAACCCATGCAGAAAGGAGAAAGATGCTTCGGTGCAGACCAGCAAGGTCGTGGGGACTCCCCAAGCAATGGAGAGTCAGGGCACGTCTGGAGCAACCAGGGAAGCCCAATTAACATAAGAGTTGCCTTCATAGGGACCCACCAGTCGACGGACCAGGGATCGCGAAGGTACCTCAATCGGGAATGCAAAGAGCAGGCTCACGGAACACTCGTGGAGTGCAGGCCCACAATCTTCACTGCAAAAGGTGCTCGGGGTCTGGGCTACATGTAACCTAATGCACAGTCATCTGGAAGCTGATGCACTTGCAAATGTGCATGGTGTTCAGGGGTTCGAGTTTCACGGTACCCACAAGAGCTACGGGTCTCAACTTTGCTGGGGACTCGGCTCGGCCTCTGGGAAGTATGGAAATCTACCTCTGGTGTTGCAAAGTCTTCAGTGTCCGGCGGGAGCTTCGGAGATGCAGACTGGACAGATATGTCTTTGGTGCCTGCCAAGCAGGGGAGTAACTCCTTTACCCCAGGGGAGATTCTTCAGTCATCTGGCGTTGAACAGATCCTCGAAGTTCCAGGATTCAGTTTCAGAGTTTCATCCAGGGTTATATAAAGTTCTGGTTATAGAGGTTCCTTCTTTATACCCAAGGAAGGGGTTGGACTAACTCAGGGGACCCACCTATGGGAGGGTTTGGAAAGAGGGGTGGCTACACCCATTTCCTTTGTCCAGTTTCATGCGAGAGCAGGGGCTGGTAGCCCCTGCAACCAATTTGAGCTGGACTGTGCACAGGGACACCAAATGTGCCCCAGTGCAGGACTTCAAAGTATTCCTGGAGTGCTCCCACCCAGCCCTAATCCACTAAGGCCTACCTGGGAGGTGGTAACACCTCCCTGTGACAGGAAACCTATTGTCCAGGCCTCCCCTGCTGGAGTTTAGGTCAGCAGCAGGAGGCCAGAACCGTGTCTGTGGCTGCAGCATCCATTTTGTGAGGCCAGGGCTCTTTTAAGCTGGTACCGGGTATACCGGTGCTGTCATGTCTCTCCCTCTAGAAGGGTGGGATCATATGATTCCAAGGTGTTTGACACCAAACACGACATGTTTCCCAGCAGCCAGTCCAAGGTTAGCATTTATAGTTTGGTTATAATGCACTTAAGAGTGTATGGTCAGGCTGCATCACAGACAACCCAGGAGAGGAGATTCCGAAGGCTGCAGAGGGGCTCTGCTCATGCATGGGCACCCTCTCACACAAAACCAAGTACCCTGCCTTCAGAATTGATAAGGCCTGCCATAGGGGTGACTGATAGGTTTATATGTGCAGTGATAGGTGAGATATAGTGAACCTATATCTCTGTAAGGGGTGCATGCACCACCTTACTCAGGCTGCAGTAGCAGATCTGTGGTGTCCTTTTGGAGGGCTTCCCAGGGGTGTCATAATACATGCTGCAGCCCCTGGGAGGCCTCTGGGGTACCTATGCCCTGGGTACATAGTATACCACTTACTAGGGACTTATAAGGGCATCCCAGAATCCAATCTGTGGTGTACCTAAGGTACTAGGAATCCATTTAGAGAGGAAGCAGCTAGGCTGGGGTCCTGAATAGCAGGGCCCCAGCCAGACTAAACTCGAAAAACAGTGTTACATCAGCAAAAAGTGGGGGTAACCATAAGAAGCAGGTCCTACTCTCCTACACCCCCCCCCCCAAACGCAGGTACATTAAACTAACCTTGACCAGTTGAGTCTTCATGTTCTAAGTGGAAATATCTGGAGAGTCCATCTGCATTGGCAAGGTTACTCCCAGGTCTATGTTCCTCTGTATAGTCCATCCCCTGTAGGGAAATGGACCACCTTAAAAGTTTAGGTTTTCACCCTTCATCTGTTTTAGCCATAAGAGGGGCTTATGGTCTGTCTGAACAATGAAGTGAGTACCAAACATGTATGGCCTCAACTTCTTCAGAGCCCAAACCACATCAAAGGCATCCCTCCCAATGACTGACCAATGTTTCTCTCTGGGGGTCAGGCTTCTGTTTATGAAAGTTACTGGCTGATCCTGACCTTCATCATTCAACTGTGACAGTACAGCCCCTGCCCCCAACTCAGATGCATCTGTTTGCACAATGAACTTCTTGGAGTAATCAGGACTTTGCAGAATGGGAGCAGTGCACATGGCCTGCTTCAGGTCATCAAATGCCTTTTGACAGCTAGCTGTCCACTAAACCTTTTTGGGCATTTTATTGGAAGTAATGTCATCCAATGGAGTCACAATGGATCCATAACCTTTTACAAATCTTCTGTAATACCCAGTCAGCCCTGAGTCTGGGTAGTGGGAGCAGCCCAGTCCATTATGGTTTGGATTTTGCTCTGTAATGGTTGAACTTGGCTTCCACCTACAAGGTGGCCCAGGTACACAACCTGACTCTGCCCTATCTGGCACTTAGTAGCCTTGATAGTGAGGCCTGCCTTTTGCAGGGCCTCCAAAACATTCCTTAGGTGGACCAGGTGATCCACCCAGGTGGAGCTAAAGACAGCAATATCATGTAGATATGCTGCACTATAGTCTTCCAGGCTTTTAAGGACTTGATTCACCAACCTTTGGAAAGTGGCAGGTGCATTCTTCAAACCAAAGGGCATTACCGCAAATTGATAGTGCCCACTAGGGGTAGAAAATGCTGCCTTTGGCTTTGCATCATCAGCTAGTCTGATCTGCCAGTAACCAGCTGTCAAGTCAAATGTGCTTAGAAACTTGGCTGAGGCCAAAGTATCTATCAGCTCATCTGCCCTTGGGATGGGATGGGCATCAGTCCTAGTGACTGCATTAAGACCCTGTAATCCACACAAAACCTCATCTCTCTCTTACCATCTTTGGTGTGAGGTTTAGGCACCAGGACTACTGGACTAGCCCAAGGGCTATCTGAGGGTTCAATGACTCCCAAATCCAACATCTTTTGGACTTCTGTCCTTATACAGTCCCTGACATTATCAGGTTGCCTGTAGATCTTATTCTTCACAGGCAGACTGTCCCCAGTGTCCACTTCTTGAGTGCACCAGGTAGTCTGACTTGGAGTCTGTAGTATCCTGGTCTGGTATGGTTTAAGACGTGCCAGTGGAATGCTGACAGTATGATGCTAGATGGAATGTTGGGAGTGGGAATGGACAGTTGGAGAAGGGCTGAGCACCTGGAAGGTTGCTCCTGGTGGGGTTAATTACTGGCTTATTTACAACTAACCTACATCTTGTAACCTACTTCAATAAATCTACTTGAAACTACTTCTTGGATGTGGGCTTGATTACTACAATTTATTGGCGACGAGTTGAACTTAAGAACCTGCGTCTGCTACCTCTGAAACCTTCAAATTCAAGTCTGGAGTACCTACTCTCAAGCTACTGCAACTCATCTATCTACAGCTGCGGTTACTCATCTACTGGCAAACATCAGCCCCACCAGTGACCTCTACAACGGTCGCCCTTTACGCTTCAGTGCCAGTTCTGGTCTTAACTGCAGTTTAAGTCTCTGTTTGCTGTACCTTCAGCGTCTGTTCAGTTGCAGCCCAAGCCTGACACTCTACAAAGCCTGTGTCAGGTGCTGTGCCCTCAGGAGAGGGTAAGCCTCACACTCTACAACGTTTTTTTTCATGTACTGTGCCTTCAAGAGACCACAAAAACGGATTTTGCGCAACAAGTATAAGGCGCTGCATCTGTGTGATTTCTTCGTGATCCAGCGTCATGTTTTGGGGTTTGGTAACAGTCTACGCCATTTTAAAAACTCAAGAAATGTTCCAGTTGCTTCTACAGCGTTTCAATATTCAAGGAACAAGAATGTACTGTGCCAGCTCTTTCAACACGCAAGTGACATGTGTCCAGTGACAGTTTCTAATCAATCTTCAGTTTTCAACTTTGCATCCAGAAAAAGAAGCTGTTGTTGTTTATATAAGTTTCCCCTCGCTGCTGCCTTCCCACACTGGGATCGTGAGTTTTGTGCATTTCAACAGGGTTGGAAGTTTTGGAGAGTTGAAGCTTCGCGCTAATCTACGTGGGAAGTTCCTGCATATTATTTCTCTGCGCAGACATTTTTTACACGTGGTCAGTGTGGTGGGCGTTTGGTTTTGTGTATTTCAACCATTCGAGTTATGGGGTAAGTTTGTTTATATTCGTTTTGGGCCCCATTTGCACCCTCAGCTTTTGGGATTTCAACTGTCATTCTTCAATTCAAACTTACTGCGCGCGAGCCATGCAATTGCATGCGCCTACCTGTCCATTTGTTTGTCGCGTGCAGTTGCTTCTGAGTCCCCACGTCACCTCCATCACAGGTTTTTCATCCTTCAGTGTGTCGGCTTGGTGCTAGCTGATGCCGGGAGCCACCCAGTGCAGCGTGAGAAAACGTGCCGCCATCTTGGGTTTTGGAGTCATCTACATATTTGCTCTTACACGGAGTCATTTTTGCCAACCACGTTTTGCCAACCACGTTTTAAATAAAGTTTGTTCAATGTTACTCGGTCAGCGGAGCCGTCGTGGGAGCAAGAATAACTTTTGCCTGCTCGTGGATTTTCCTGAACATTGAGCCTTATCCGGTGACTCTGTGTATTTGTTTTGCAACTTGCTGGTATTTTTTTTTTCTTTATTGGGAACTTCATATATGTGACAAGGTCAACGGAGCACAAATGTCGTTTCAATTACAATAGTGACTTGTTATTGTTGGTCGTGCCATGCTTTTCTAGAGGGGAGTGTAATGGTGTTAAAAATTGTGGAAATTTGTTTTTGTTCACATTCACTGTTCTATGCCATCTAGTGACGTTTTTTTATTTTTCGAGTTTGAAGCTCCATGGTAAATATTTCACCATTCAATGTGTATTTAATCACAGTAGTCAAAATGTATTTCTGTCAAAGTGGTTCCTTTTGTTTATGGATCACACATATGCACAATGTTTGCTGACCTCTCCGTGAGGTGTGTTTGACTTCATTTTTCTTAGGGTGTCGTTGAGTTTTTTTTGGTTACAGTGTGGGGTACTCAACGTTAATACGTACGTATGAGGTGCTTGTTTTCACTGTTTACTTACCTTATTAAATGTTCTTTGTTTGTTTTCACCAGTATTATAGTGTACTGTGTCTCATGTACACATGGTTATGTGTGGACTACTGTCCCACTCGCACATGCTAATCTAAGGACCTCTCCGCGAGGTGTGTTAAGGTTATGTCCCTAGTTCATGTGCATATTAGTTGACCTCTAGTAGAGGTGTGTCACGCGGACGTGTGTTCCGTGTTTTCTATGCACAATCTGTTGACCTCTCCGGAGGTGTGTTGTGGGGCTTTTTCCCGTTATCAGGTGCATATCAATTGTTACCTCCAGTCGAGGGGCGTCCGTAGGTGGACATCAAATTTTTTGTCAATTGCCTCCACGGCAGTGCACGCTTTACCTTTCTTAGTTGTCTAAGGTTGGACATGTTTTTTTTTTCAAAAGTGCACATATTTATACCTCCACTTGAGGTTGCCCATGCTTTAGCAAATGTCATTACCCTAAGTGGGTGTGCGGGTTAAGTCGCCATAGTGCATGGGTTACGTTACTCTGGGCGTTTCATTTGTCTTAGTTTTGTTTTGCACGCTGTAGCCCAGTTGTATTCTATATTTGTAATCTCTTTTTCTTGCTGTCGATGGGGAAGTGTGAGTACTTGGATTCCTCTTCTTCTCTGTCGTCTTGTTTTCTCCTTATGTGAGCTGCTTTCTTGTATTTCTACCTGGCCAGTGGGTTTGCAGAGGACAGCTATTAATGGATTTTTTCTTCTTCTATTTCTTTCTATCTTTGGAAGGGAAGATGGGTTTGGTTTATGATATTCTCTCTCATCTCCTTTTATTATGTTTTACCTCACTCTTTTTGGTGTTTTTGTTAGGTTCCTATCCTTGGAAGGGAAGATGGGTTTGGTTTTTGTTATTCGCTCTCATCTCCTTTCGTTATGTTTTCCCTCTACTCTTTTACGTGTTTTCCGGTTTTCTCCTTCCTGTAGCTTGTGTCTAGCTTCTGTTCTTTTTCTCTCCTGTCATTCTAGATTTTGGCGTTGCTTTTTGTTTTTGTTGGAACAAAGGAGGATATGTAGTATCCTGGTCTGGTATGGTTTAAGACGTGCCAGTGGAATGCTGACAGTATGATGCTAGATGGAATGTTGGGAGTGGGAATAGACAGTTGGAGAAGGGCTGAGCACCTGGAAGGTTGCTCCTGGTGGGGTTAATTACTGGCTTATTTACAACTAACCTACATCTTGTAACCTACTTCAATAAATCTACTTGAAACTACTTCTTGGATGTGGGCTTGATTACTACAGAGTCAGAGAAAACATATGTCTGAACTGGCTGAGAACTTTTCTGCAGTCAGTATGCTGCTGGACAGTGAGGCTGCCTGCAAAGGCTACACCATCTACTGATCTATCATCAGGGTTCTGAGAGAACAGGCCGGGGAGTGGGTCACTCTCTTCCTCCTGTCCCTCATCAGTAGCCATGAGCAAGCCCATGTCTGCCCTGTCAACATATGGTTTTAGTGTGTTGACAAGAAGTATCCTATGGGTATTCCTGGGGGTTCCAAGGTCTACTAAGTAGGTAACCTCCCCCTTCTGTTCGAAAATTGTATGGGGGCCACTCCATTTATCTTGGAGGGCTGCTGGGGCCACAGGCTCCAACACCCACACCTTCTGCCCTGGCTGGTAAACAGTCAGCACAGCCTTTTGGTCATGCCAGGTGTGAGAAGTTGGCCTGGCATATGTTGGTCACTAGTTATAGTGGCCACCTTGCACCAGTCCAATTCGACTCTTATGGTAGATAGGTTTAAGACAACCTTTTAAAGAAAGCTATCCTAGTGGTACCTGTGGAGAGCACAAACAACAAAGCAGTTCAAGGGGGAGGGTTCAAGGGACAGGTTTAAAGACCACTACGAATTATATCCCCTACCAAACATGTTATAAACCAAGAAATCCTAGGGTCTAATCACAAATCAGCAGTAAATGTGAAAAAAAATACTTCTAAATTGACTATTTTTTTTCACATTTACTACTGATTTGTGATTAGACCCTAGGATTTATTGGTTTATAACCTGTGGAGAGCAGCCTTCAAGCTAAGTCTCAGAGGAATGTAAAGCAGCTTGTTTTACCTTATAATATCTTGAATTACCAAATGAAAGGACACCACACAGGTATATATATCAAATATATATGTATTTAATACTAGACACACTCAACTAATCTCTTTATGAGATTAGATGCCAGGAACATATGCAAATATCAACGTTTCACAATAAGTTAAGCACAAATATGGCTGGGGCCCTAGGGGCGTACCAGACCATATACTAAAAAAGAGGTTTAGGAATGTCGACTTGCAAGGGGACAAGGCGTAGGGCCTGTAGAATCGCTGGGGCCTCACTAATCCACCCAAGGCAGGTAAGTAAAGGACCCACGGGAGACGCTTATAGTGTGAGAACACAGCCGCGGGTTCCCTATTGATTTCAATAGAACAAGTCGCGGTTGGATTTTTTTTTTTTTTTTTTTTTTTTTTTTTTTTTTTTTTTAAAACCTTTATTTGTGCATATGAAAAGAACAAATACGGGCCTACAACCGTCAGGCCGGCCACGGTACGGTTAAGCACTGGTACAAACATTACATCCCCTGCGCATCCACGGTCAAGATTAGCAACGAGTCATGAGGTATACACTGGAGAGATCCTTGACACCAGGGGGAGGAGAAGTGAAGGTTAATTTTAAGGTTTTCAAAATAATTTTATCAGGGAAAAATCAGTAAAGAATAAGAACCAAGGAGATTCGAGTCCGCAAAATAGCTTCACCACACGGGAGAGCAGCAGCATCATTAAAACGGTCATGGAAGGAAAATCTCAGGCAGTGAGGCGATGCAGTTATATAACAGGATAGTCACATGAGTAAATATGCACCCCTCCAGAGCCGCCCCCACTCAATCCACCCCACACCCGGACCCCGAATCGAAACAAGTATAGCGCAGAAACATAAAAGAAAAAGGCCATTAGAACTAAGTAGAAACAGTGAATTACCCCCCCACCCTACACCAATGCGGAGGCTACGGCCTACCCCCCCCCCAGCATAGTGCCTGTCGCCCAATGAACCCGAAATATAGACAAGAGAGAAAGTAGGAATAGAGTAAAGAAAAATAAGAGAACAGAGAGGTAAGTGGGGAGGAGCCTACGTTACCCCAGAGCGCCCGAAACCATCGGCCAGCTATGGCCTCCACACACTGAGAACCCACTACGCCAAAAGCGGTCGTGTGAAGATAACGTGTCACAACAATTTAAATGAAGGCGAACAAAACCGCGACGAGTGCGCACAACATATGCAAACAGTTCCAGTCCCAGTCCAGCCCATCCGTGAAACCATGGCGATATAAATCAGTTCAGCCCTGGCCCGATCGCGGGCTTAAGATTACACCAGCCCCTACATGAAGGCCCCGCACCCCGTGCAGACAAAGACAATATGGCCGCTTGGGAGAAGATGGTGAAGTAGAGTCACAAAATGGCCGCCGACCATCTATAGAGGTCCCCTTGTGCACCACATAAAGTCCAGACCTGGCATGTAAAGTACAGGAGTTCCACAGAAAAGAAGCAGTAGGCCACCATGAACGGTTCCTCGAGGACGTCAGGTGTCGCTCTGCTGGATACTCTTGCGGGCACGGTGAGGCAGGCAACAACGAAGCAGGCAGCAATGAACGGGGAGACAAAGTATCCGCAATTGAGCTGGAGAGCGATTGATCCTGGGTGCCGGTAAAGCCAGATGCAGGCACCAGTGTAGCACGATCATAAACAGCCATTGCGTCCCCGCAAGAGGACAAAAGCACTGGCAGACCCACGCCTTGTTGATGACAAACGGGGTGCTCACGACCCGCAGCCGACAGTATGGAGTCAAACCGCTCACTCAGCGCTTGCAAGCCAAGACACATTTGTAGACGAAAGTCCCGTAGGGCAGCCAGAACGGAGCCGCATGTCAGCGGAGGCTGCGCCCCCACATCGGTAGCAATCCGGGACGGCACTGTGGAGCTGGTGTCTGGTAGAGGGAGGGCGAAGCGGGCAGCGGGCGAGACCGGAGTAGCATCCCCCAGCCGCGAGCAGGCAATCAACGCCATGTTTTACCGCAGAACGGTACAGTGGCCAGGGGGGGGGTCTTAGCAAGGAGGCAATTCCCCTCAGGTCTGCGCCGCAGCAGGGAAAAGCCAACAGTCGCTGCCCTTCCCTCGGGTTCTCTTTGCAGCCGACTAGGCAATAGAAGAAGGGGGTCTGCAGCCTCCCACAGCGCGGTCCACAGAACGGGGCAGGAGACCCGCCGCACCGGGGCTTACCCTATAGCTCCAGCCCATCAGGTGCGGGGTGCAGGAGGTGTCCGGGCGTCCCTCCCCCGGCTCATCCGGCGACAGTCCGTGGTGTGAGGTGGGACCGGGACCTCGGGGCTCAGGTGTACGCTAGCGGGTCCGGTAACTGCGGAGCTTCCAGGGGGCCGGCCAAAGCCACAATAGAGCAGGGGTCCAGTGCGGAGAACAAAAGCACCAAGAACTCCGGCGTCCGGGCGGGCTAAGACTCCGGGAAAGCGGCGGCGCGGTCAGCGCGTCGTCGCACACGTTGCACCTCGAAAATCGGCGAGGATAGGAGTCAGGATGATAGTCCGAGGCCAAGGGCCGACGGAGCCGGGCGCTCAAGCGTCTGCTCCGGTCGCCATCTTGGCTCCTCCCCTCGCGGTTGGATTTTTAAAGTTTTAGGGTACTTCTAGAGAGTCTACAAGCAAGCCACTTACAAGGTAAGTAGTTCGAGGGCCAACACCCACAGGAGCACCGGAGTGCACGAGTTACCTCACCCAGGGAAGCCGGGTGCATAGGTGTCTTTTGGTGTCGGGTCGCGTCGTCGTTTTCAATGGGAGCCGAAGAAGTTTTGCTGCTTGCGAAGTCTGGAGAAGTGTCCGGTGGAATCCAAGGCTGTATTCAAGATGAAGAAGACCTGAAAGCAGAAGGGACAGTGTTCACAGTCACTTGCCAGTGACCCGGGGCCAGGAAGATGGATGCTCACGGAAGTCGGGTGATTTCAGGTCATCAAGGGTGTTTTGACTCTTCAGCTACGAGGTCCAGGAGGTGTGGACAACAACCAGGAGCTGGATTCGGAGTGTCGCACAAAGTCTGCAGCTTACTGAGGTGTCAGCAACCGGATTGGAGCCAACAAGCCTTGGCAACAGCAAGTCTCGTGGAATGTGAAGAAAGTCAGCGGTGCAGACCATCAAGGTCTGAGGGACTCACCCAGTGAGGGTAAGTCAGGGAAGGCCTGGAGCAACCAGAGGAGCCCTTTGGTTTGATGAGAAAGTCTTCAGGGGACCCACAAGCCAGCCGGCAAGGGAACGCAAAGACGCCTCGTGAGGATTCGCTTCACAGGAGCCCACGGTCACTCGGGACAAGGTAGGCCTCTGATTTTCAAGGGAAATCCTACTGGATGCTTGGACCACACGTGGTCCAATGCACAAGTTCGTAGAACGTCGTGAATGGGTTGCACTTGACAATAGTGCACGGTACCCGGGTATTGCTGTTCCTCATCACTCTTGGGGTCCACTCGCCTCAGCTTTGCTGGGGACTCACAATGACCGTCGAGAAGTCAGGAAATCTACTCCCAGTGCTGCAGGGTCTTTGGACTCTGGCGGGAGCGGGAAAGTTTGCGACCGTTGTTTCAAGTTTTTGGTGCCTGCAAGCAGGGGAGTCACTCCTTGACTCCAAGGGAGATTCATCAGTCTTCCAAAGTTAGTGGAATGTCGAAAGTCCAGGATTCTTCTTGTAGAGCGTCGTCCAGGGATATCTGATTTGCAATGGCAAGGTTTCCCTATCTTATACTAAAGGAAAGGGAGGGGCTAGCTCTATGACCACTCCTCTGGGAGGGTCAGGGGAGTGGGTGATTACACCCACTTCCCTTTGTCCAGTTTCGCACCAGAGCAGGGGCAGGTAGCCCCTGAACCGGTTTGAGCTGGCATATGCACAGAGGAGCCTACTACTCCCCCAGTGCAGGTCTTCAAAGCACTCTAGGAGTGCAGCGACCCAGCCCCAATACACTAAATCCTGTCTGGAAGGTGGTGACACCTCCCTGTGACAGGATTCCTATTGGTGGGCCTCCTTCACTGCGAGTTTCAGTCAGCAGCAGGAGGGCAGCCCAGTGTCTGTGCTGGTGGCATACATTTTGTGATGCCAGGGCTCTTTAAGATTTCTACTGTGTTTCCACAGTAGGTACATGTCTTCCCTTCTAGAAGGGTGGGATCATACTCCCACACCAGTTACTGGTGTGGGGGTATGATTCCAAGTTGTTTACCACCAAACACGACATGTTTTGATGCAGTCATTCCAAAGTTAGCATTTACCGCTTGGTTATAATGCACTTAAGAGTATATGGTTTACCGCATCCACAAACAGCCACAGAGAATAGACTTTGCCAGCTGCAGAGGGGTCCTGCCCATGCAGAGGCACCCCCTCACATTGTAAACCAAGCACCCTGCCCTCAGGATTGATAGCGCCTGCCTTAGGGGTGACTGATAGGTTTATATGTGTGTGTATGGTGAGATATAGGAACCTATACATCAGTGAGGAGTGCTCACACTACCTCACCCAGGCTGCAGTAGCAGGCCTGTGGTGTCAGATTTAGTCTGCTTCCCAGGGGTGGCATAATACATGCTTCAGCCCCTGGTAGGCCTGTGAAGTACCTATGCCCTTGGTACCTAAGGTACCATATACTAGGGGCTTATAAGGTACCACAATATCCAATCACTAGTGCATCTAATATGCACTCCAAGTTGTGTAGAGAGAACAGAGAGACTGGGGTCCTGATTAGCAGGGGCCTAGCCAGACTATAGCCAGAAACCAGTGTTAACATCAGAAAAAAAAGTGGGGGCAACATAAGTGCAGATCCTACTCTCCTACACAACTCCCCCCCCCCCCCCCAACGCAGGGACACTAAACTAACCTTGACCAGTTGAGTCTTCGTGTTCTAAGTGGAAATACCTTGAGAGTCCATCTGCATTGGCATGTTTGGTCCCAGGTCTATGTTCCACTGTATAGTCCATCCCCTGTAGGGAAATGGACCACCTTAGCAAATTTAGGATTTTCACCTTTCATCTGTTTAAGCCATAGGAGGGGCTTGTGGTCAGTCTGAACTATGAAGTGAGTGCCAAACAAGTATGGCCTCAGCTTCTTCAGGGCCCACACCACAACAAAGGCTTCCCTCTCTATAGCTGACCAACGTTTCTCTCTAGGGGTCAGCCTTCTGCTTATAAAAGCTACTGGCTGGTCTTGACCTTCATCATTCAGTTGAGACAGTACAGCTCCCACACCCAGCTCAGAAGCAACTGTTTGGATAATTAACCTTTTTGTGTAGTCTGGACTCTGTAAGATGGGGACAGTGCACATGGCCTGCTTTAGGTCATCAAATGCCTTTTGACAGCTAGCTGTCCACTGAACCTTTTTTGGCATTTTCTTAGAGGTAAGATCATTTAAGGGGGTCACTATAGATCCATATCCCTTAACAAACCGCCTATAGTACCCAGTCAGGCCTAAAAAGGCTCTCACCTGTGTCTGGGTTGTTGGAGCTACCCATTCCATTATGGTCTGGATTTTGCTCTGCAATGGTTGAACCTGGCCACCACCTACAAGGTGGCCCAGGTACACAACCTGACTCTGCCCTATCTGGCACTTAGTGGCCTTGATAGTGAGGCCTGCTTTTTGCAGGGCCTCCAAAACATTTCTGAGGTGGACCAGGTGATCCTGCCAGGTGGAACTAAAGACAGCAATATCATCTAGATAAGCTGAGCAATAAGTTTCCATACCTGTCAGAACTTTGTTCACCAACCTCTTAAAAATCGCAGGTTCATTTTTCAAACCAAAGGGCATCACCACAAAGTGGTAGTGCCCACCAGGGGTTGAAAATGCTGTTTTAGCCTTGGCATCATCAGCTAACTTGATTTTCCAGTAGCCAGCTGTTAGGTCAAATGTACTCAGATATTTGGCTGAGGCCAAAGTATCAATGAGCTCATCTGCCCTGGGAATTGGATAGGCATCAGTCCTGGTGACTGCATTGAGGCCTCTGTAGTCTACACGAAACCTCATTTCTTTCTTACCACCTTGGGTATGAGGTTTAGGCACAAGGACTACTGGACTACCCCAAGGGCTATCTGAAGGCTCAATTACACGTAGTTCCAACATTTTCTGGACTTCAGTCCTGATACAGTCCCTGACATGGTCAGGGTGCCTGTAGATTTTACTCTTGGCAGGCAGACTGTCTCCAGTGTCCACATCATGGGTGCACCAGGAAGTCTGACTAGGGGTCAGGCTAAACGTATGTCTGAACTGCTGCAGAACTTGTCTGCATTCAGTTTGCTGATGGTCAGTGAGGCTGCTTGCCAAAGCAACACCATCTACTGACCCATCATCAGGGTTCTGTGAGAGCAGGTCAGGGAGAGGGTCACTCTCCTCCTCCTGTTCCTCATCAGTTGCCATGAGCAAGCCCATGTCAGCCCTGTCAACATATGATTTCAATCTGTTGACATGGAGCACCCTAAGGGGGCTCCTGGGCGTTCCAAGATTCACCAAGTAGGTGACTTCTCCCTTTTGCTCAACAATTGTATGGGGGCCACTCCACTTGTCTTGGAGAGCTGCTGGGCCACAGGCTCCAACACCCACACTTTCTGCCCTGGCTGGTATACAGTCAGTACAGCCTTTTGGTCATGCCAAGTTTTTTGTAGTTCTTGGCTTGCCTCCAGGTTTTTGGTTGCCTTCTTCATGTATTCAACCATCCTGGTGCGGAGACCAAGTACATAGTCCATCACATCCTGTTTGGGAGGTTTGAGAGGTAAACTCCCAGCCCTCCTTCACCAAACATAATGGACCTCTTACAGGATGCCCAAACAGAAGTTCAAAAGGGCTGTAGCCAACCCCCTTCTGTGGAACCTCCCTGCATGCAAACAGAAGGCAGGGAAGTAAAAGGTCCCATTTTCGCCTAAGCTTTTCTGGGAGTTCTTTAATCATTCCCTTTAGGGTTTTGTTGAACCTTTCAACTAACCCATTGCATTGTGGGTGATAGGGAGTAGTGAACTTGTAGTTTACACCACACTCCTTCCACATTGCTTTTAGATACCCTGACATGAAGTTGGTTACTCTGTCAGATCTAACCTCCTTAGGGAAACCCACTCTCGAGAAAACTCCAATGAGGGCTCTTGCCACCACAGGGGCTGTGGTGGCCCTGAGGGGAATTGCTTCTGGGTACCCGGTGGCATGATCCACTACCACCAGGATAAACCTGTGCCCAGATGCTGTTGGAGGGTCAAGGGGACCAACAATGTCAATCCCTACCCTTTCAAAGGGTATCCCACCACAGGTAGTGGATATCAGGGGGGCCTTTGTTGTGCCACCTGACTTGCCACTGGCTTGGCAAGTGACACAGGAGCGACAAAACCCCTTGGTGTCCTCTGACATGTGTGGCCAATGGAAATGTGGAACAAGCCTGTCCCAGGTCTTGTTTTGGCCCAAGTGTCCTGCTAAAGGGATATCATGTGCTAGGGTCAAGAGGAACCCCCTAAACTTCTGAGGTATTACCAACCTCCTGGTGGCTCCAGGGGTAGGATCTCTAGCCTCAGAATATAGGAGTCCCTCATCCTAATAAACGTTATGGGACCCACTAGCACCCCAGCAGCCTCAGCAGCAGCCTGCTGTCTGAGGGGTTCAAGAGAGGGGCAGCACTGTTGCTTCTTACTCAGATCTTCCCTGGAAGGTCCCCCTGCCCCCAAGAACTCAACCTGATCAGGCTCAAGTCCCTGTGGGGCAGTTCCTTCTTCAGGATCTGCTTCTCTTCCCTCAGGAGGGGAATCTGAGATCTGAGACAGAGGGGAAGGCACTGCCTTAACCCTACTGCTCCTCCTCTTGGGTAGCACCTGGTCCATACTTTCAGGATCCAGAGCTGGTTCAGCTTTATGCATTTTGGCCTGTGACCTGGTCACAGCAAATACCTCTGCAGGTATGCCCAACATCTCTGCATGAGCCCATAACTCTACTTCAGACCAGGCTGAAGCCTCTAGATCATTGCCCAATAGATATTCGACAGGGAGGTCTGTACTGACTACTACCTTCTTGAGGCCAGTTACCCCTCCCCAGGAGAAATTCACAACTGCCAGACTATGGTTGGTCCTGACATTGCTTGTATTGGTAACCTGGTACATTTCACCCAGGATGATCTGCCCAGGGTCCACAAGATCCTCTGCCACCATGGTGACACTAGCACCTGTGTCCCTGAATGCCAAAGCCTGTTTGCCATTTATTACAGGCTGCTGTTTGTATTTGCCCAGATTACTGGGGCTCACTAGGAATGACATATCAATGTCTCCATCACAAATCAGCAATGCCTGAGTGGGTACTCTGACTAGGCCAGAGTCCACATCAGAACCCAGGGTCAACCCTACTACACCCTTATTCTGAGTACCACCTACACCAGTAGCTGAACGAGGGGGAACAGATGCCTTAGGGGCAGGAGTGGTGGTGGTTTGATCTTTGGACAATCAGAAGTCCAGTGCCCTTTCTGTTTACAGAATTTGCACCAGGGCTTCTTTTGGCCTTTTCCCTTTGTAGACTGTGAATCTTCACCAGATTTTGGGGCCCTTGTGAAGACTTCTGGTCTTTTGACTTATCCCCACCTTTCTCAGAGCCTTTAGGATCCTGCTTCTTAGTGTCACCCCCTTGGTTCTGGGTTTTCTGCCTCACCCTGGTTCTGACCCATTTGTCTGCCTTCTTTCCTAATTCTTGGGGAGAGGTCAGATCAGAGTCCACCAGGTACTGATGCAACAACTGGTTTTGACACTTATTAAGGATCTGTTCTCTCATCATAAGATTATACAATCCCTTAAAATCAGTAACTCTACTACCAACCAGCCAACCCTCCAGAGCCTTGGTTGCACAATCTACAAAGTCTGTCCAGTCCTGATTCTGTGCTTTCTGGGTGTCTCTGAACTTCAACCTGTACTGCTCAGTGGTTAAGCCAAGCCCATCTATTAATGCACTTTTCAGGACTTCATAGTCATCAGCATCCTCTTCTCTAACAGTGAGGAGCTTGCCTCTACCTTTATCTGAAAAGGAGAGACACAAGATTGCTGCCCACTGTTTCTGGGGGACCTGTTGTACTCTGCAGGCCCTCTCCATAGCAGTTATCCATTTGTGGATATCATCCCCACTCTGGTAGGGAGGAACAACCTTGGGCAGGTTCCTATGGTCTGGAATGTAATCTCTGACTCTAGGGACACTGTTGCTGCCACCAGGGGGTTCTAACCCCTCTTTTCTAGAAGCTCTCTGGAGCTCGAGGGCTTTTTATCTAATGCCAACTGCTTGGCCTTAAGGGCAAACCTTGCTTCCTCATACTGCAGCAGTTTATACATTCCTCCAGTGGAGGTCTCTCTTCTATTAAAGTATGAGCTCCTCTGATGGACAGATTCTCTGCCAGAGTGATATGAGTGGTCAAAGTCCCTAGAAAGGGACCTAGGCCTCTCCTCCACTCTGTCAGTTCTCTTAGGGAGAATTCCTCTTTCCTTTTCAGACCCATGTGGGTCTGGCCCTTCAATCACAGAGTCCTGGTCATCTTGATTTTCATCATCTGACCCAGACACTGTAATTGACCCACTCTCTGATTCAGATCTGTTAGCTCCTAGAGCCAACCTCAGATCATCTGCTGTCAGCAGATCTATCAGGCCTAGTGTGGAGGGACTCTGTCCTAGCTTCAGGTGTCTTGCAACACACATGGCTTTCAGGTCAAAGAAAGTCATGTCTTTATACTGAGGCTGGTTGGACCCACTGGCTCCATCCCTTGAGGACATTCTAGTGTTGTGCAGTGTTGTACTACCTACACTAGTTTGTTGCCTACTGATCCTAGCTTGATCTGTAGCAAGGGTGAGCTATCCCTTCACAAACAGCTCTAAGTTCAGTAGAACTTATTGATACTAAGCTTGACTTTATATGTACCTTGAGTACCTTTAGTGGTTTTCATTTAGTAATTCAAATAGGGATTTTCTGGTAAAACAATGGCAAGCTGGAATCCCACACGCTGCCCACCAATGTGAGAAGTTGGCCTGGCATATGCGGGTCACTAGTTATAGTGGCCACCTTGCACCAGTCCAATTCGACTCTTATGGTAGATAGGTTTAAGACAACCTTTTAAAGAAAGCTATCCTATTGGTAGCTGTGGAGAGCAGCCTTCGGGCTAAGTCTCAGAGGAATGTAAAGCAGCTTGTTTTACCTTATAATCTCTTGAATTACCAAATGAAAGGACACCACGCAGGTATATATATCAAATATAAATAGGCTTTCCTGTTTTCAGTTTCTATTTTTGGTAAATTCTGGTGGGGTTTTTTCAGTGTTTTCAAGTGATTTCAATACGTTAAAAAACAGTCGTTATCAGTGGTTACACATTTTCGCGCCACTAAAAACAACAGAAAAAGTGTTTTTCCGGTGTTTATGGAACTTTTGCTTTTAATATTGCTTGCTTTCTGCACTGATAGAACATGGTATATAGACAGTGTATGTATAGTGTATATGAGGTCCAAATATATTTTTGCAAATTAAACTTATTGTAGTACACCATACAATACTTCTTCAGTGAGTCTTTGGTCATGTGCGCTCGCTCTTTCCTTCCCATGTAAACTTCTGTGAAAAGGCCCTCTCAACAGTGGCACTTGAGAAGGGCAATGGCAAAACAGCCAGTACACAATTTGTTAACTCTGGCAACTGACATAGCTTTCCATGCCAATACTGGCGTACTTGAAGAGTGCGATTCTCAGGGCAGGTTTTGCAACATTTGCATTGCTCTGGGCGCTTATGCACTCAGAGTTATTGAAGCGGTCAAAAATGAAGAAGCACTTTTGAAACTACGGAGAAAATTCCCCTTTACTGAAGGGATATAGAACTTGTACAGAGTACCACAGTGAGGTTTCATTGACTATAAATGCCATTGGTGGTGAAGGGACATTTCTATGCCTCCTTGCAAGCCATTTCTCACATTGTAAAATAAATTGCTCAACATTGCTTTGCATACAAAGTGGCAAGCAAACTAACATGGAACATGTTGCAGTGCCAAAGTCACTAAAGGTTTCGCCCAGCCTACTCTCAAGGAGATGTTTCACATCTATACCAATTATGCTGAACACTTGGCAGACAAGGGTTTTTTCAGACTCTAGTTTTTTTATTTTGTTCACTACAGCAGTTATGTTTTCCTGTAAGAATCTAATAATGCAATAGAGTGTACTTTTTTCACATCGCTATCAATATGAGATCAAAGATCCTCACATTTCTTGCCTTTGCCATCATCACTCACCAAACATTCTGCAAAGGGTTTCCACATGGATATTATAGCATTCCTAGCCCCTTGGACTGAGAACCATCCGCTAAAGGACACAGTTGGAGTGACTCTTGCTTTGATGCCACAGAAAAAACGAAATTAGAAATATTTGCGTTTTAGTTCCTGTGCATAAGAAAACAGTGCACCAGAATAGATTAAAAAGTCAATAGCATTCCTCATTAACTCTGAAGATAGTAATGATGCTTTCAGCATACCAACTAACAAGTGGCAAGGATCTCCTACAGGGAATCACTTCAGTTCGGGTATCAATTTATACAGGTCATCACACAACTTTTTTATATAAGTAGCTGAATCACTGCAAATACAAACAATATCACTCCAATCTTCGTTGAACTCGGAAAGAACCTTTTTTGCAGCGCATTCCAAGTGACACTGCGTTCCATGTTTTCCAAAAGTCTGGTGTCATGTTTTCACCACTATCCCAGATGCTTGGTGATAGCACTCTTTATACATATACTTGTCACTATACCTTGCATTGAATGTGTAAAGCCTGAGGTGTTGGCATTTCACCTACTATCAATACTGACCCACTAGAAACTGTGGGCTGATGTATTAAGGGTTTTTACCCATTCTCTGTGGGTAAATGTGATGACACATATTAGGAAAGGTTCTTATGAAACCAGCCATTTTATCAGTGAAAGAATCAAACGCAGCCAAAATATCAAATATGATTTTGATATTTCCAGATTCTCTATAGTTTATAAAATAACTAAAAGAGACCTAAATCCTGCATCTTTAGACCAAAGACCACAAAACTGAAAGCAAAAGGAAGAAGAAACAATATTTTAGTGGCATCCCTAAACAAAATTCAAGCAGAATAATGTTAGCCCAGTCTTATTTACTGCTAGCTTGTATAACAAAGTTACATTGTATTGGTCCCTTCTTGAAGAAAAAAAATGACTCTTTCACGCTCTTTTTCCTTTCTTTGAATGGCATTTAGTTTGGGGTTGTGCAGGTGTTTTTTCAGTGTTTATATGTTTTCACTGGTGAGGGCTATTTCTCTTTCAGTGGGGTTTTATCAGTTATTATAGGTTTAAACCTAAAACCCCACAGCCTAAATATAAATGTATTTATTACTAGACACACTCTACTAATCTCTTTATGAGATTAGAAGTCAGGAACATATGCAAATATCAACGTTTCACAATAAGTTAAGCACAAATATGGCTGGGGCCCTAGGGGTGTACAAGACCATATACTAAAAAAGAGGTTTAGGAATGTCGACTTGCAAGGGGACAAGGCCTAGGGCCTGTAGAATTGCAGGGGCCTCACTAATCCACCCAAGGCAGGTAAGTAAAGGACCCACGGAAGACGCGTGCAGTGTGAGAACACAGCCGCAGGTTCCCTATTGATTTCAATGGAGCAAGTCGCGGTTGGATTTTTAAAGTTTTAGGGTACTTTTAGAGAGTCTACAAGCAAGCCACTTGCAAGGTAAGTAGTTCGAGGGCCAACACCCACAGGAGCACCGGAGTGCTCGAGTTACCTCACCCAGGGAAGCCGGGTGCATAGGCGTCTTTTGGTGTCGGGTCGCGTCGTCGTTTTCAATGGAAGCCGAAGACGTTTAGCTGATTGCGAAGACGTGGAAGCAGAAGGGACAGTGTTCACAGTCACTTGCCAGTGACCCGGGGCCAGGAAGATGGATGCCCACGGAAGTCTGGTGATTTCAGGTGATCAAGGGTGTTTTGACTCTTCAGCCACGAGGTCCAGGAGGCGTCAACGATGACTAGGAGCTGGATTCAGAATGCGCCACAAAGTCTGCAGCTTACTGAGGTGTCGGCAACTGGATTGGAGCCAACAAGCCTTGGCAACAGCAAGTCTCGTGGAATGTGAAGAAAGTCAGCTGTTCAGACCAGCAAGATCTGAGGGACTCACCCAGCGAAGGTAAGTCAGGGCAGGCTTGGAGCAACCAGGGGAGCCCTTTGGTTTGATGAGAAAGTCTTCAGGGGGCCCACAAGCCAGCTGGCAAGGGATTGTGAAGATGCCTCGTGAGGATTCGCTTCACAGGAGCCCACGGTCACTCGGGGTGAGGTAGGCCTCTGATTTTCGAGGGAAACACTGCTGGAGGCTTGGACCACACGTGGTCCAATGCACAAGTTCGTAGATCATCGCAAAGGGGTTGCACTTGACAATAGTGCACTGTACCTGGGTATTACTGTTCCTCGTCACTCGTGGGGTCCACTCGCCTCAGGTTTACTGGGGACTCACAGTGGCCGTCGAGAAATCAGGAAATCTACTTCTGGGGCTGCAGGGACTTCGGACTCCGGCGGGAGCGGGAAAGTTTGCGACCGTTGATTCAAGTTTTTGGTGCCTGCCAAGCAGGAGAGTCACTCCTTGACTCCAAGGGAGATTCTTCAGTCTTCCAAAGGCAGTGGAATGTCGAAGGTCCAGGATTCTTCTTATAGAGCGTTGTCCAGGGATATCTGATTTGCAATGGCAAGGTTTCCCTATCTTGTACTAAAGGAATGGGAGGGACTAGCTCTATGACCACTCCTCTGGGAGGGTCAGGGGCATGGGTGGTTACACCCACTTCACTTTGTCCAGTTTTGCACCTGAGCAGGGGCAGGTAGCCCCTGAACCGGTTTGAGCTGGCATATGCACAGAGGAGCCTACTGCTCCCCCAGTGCAGGACTTCAAAGCACTCTAGGAGTGCACCCACCCACCCCCAATACACTAAATCCTGTCTGGAAGGTGGGGACACCTCCCTGTGACAGGATGCCTATTGTTGGGCCTCCTCCACTGCGGGTTTCAGTCAGCAGCAGGAGGACAACCCAGTGTCTGTGCTGGTGGCATCCATTTTGTGATGCCAGGGCTCTTTCAGTGTTTCCACAGTAGGTACATGTCTTCCCTTCTAGAAGGGTGGGATCATACTCCCACACCAGTTACTCGTGTGGAGGTATGATTCCAAGTTGTTTGACACCAAACACGACATGTTTTGATGCAGTCATTCCAAAATTAGCATTTACCGCTAGGTTATAATGCTCTTAAGAGTATATGGTTTAACCACATCCACAAACAGCCACAGAGAATAGACTCTGCCAGCTGCAGAGGTTCCCTGCTCATGCAGAACCCCCCCTCACATTGTAAATCAAGCACCCTGCCCTCAGGATTGATAGGTCCTG
The DNA here is from genome assembly GCF_964204655.1 of Triturus cristatus. Classification (NCBI taxonomy): domain Eukaryota; kingdom Metazoa; phylum Chordata; class Amphibia; order Caudata; family Salamandridae; genus Triturus; species Triturus cristatus. The sequence goes on along the minus strand of NC_140579.1, from coordinate 823,963,644 downwards.
CCATAGGGGTGACTGATAGGTTTATATGTGTGTGTATGGTGAGATAAAGGAACCTATACCTCAGTGAGGAGTGCTAACACTGCCTCACCCAGGCTGCAGTAGCAGGCCTGTGGTGTCAGATTTAGTCTGCTTCCCAGGGGTGGCATAATACATGCTTCAGCCCCTGGTAGGCCTGTGAAGTACCTATGCCCTTGGTACCTAAGGTACCATATACTAGGGGCTTATAAGGTACCACAATATCCAATCACTAGTGCATCTAATATGCACTCCAAGTTGTTTAGAGAGAACAGAGAGACTGGGGCCCTGATTAGCAGGGACCCAGCCAGACTATAACCATCCCCCTTTTGAGGCACCTCCCTGTAGGCAAACAAAAGGCAGGGCAAAAGGATGTCCCATCTGCGCCTAAGCTTCTCTGGGAGTCCTTTGATCATGCCCTTTAAGGTTTTGTTGAATCTTTCAACTAAACCATTGCATTGTGGGTGATAGGATGTGGTGAATTTGTAATTCACTCCACACCCCTTCCACATTGCAGTCAAGTAACTAGACATGAAGTTTGTTTCCCTGTCAGATACTACCTCCTTAGGGAAACCCACACTTGAAATATACCCAAGAGGGCTCTTGCCACCACAGATGCTGTAGTGGTCCTAAAGGGAATGGCTTCTGGGTACCTAGTGGCATGGTCCACCACTACCAGGATAAATCAGTGCCCAGATACTGTTTGAGGATCCATGGGACCAACAATGTCAATCCCAACCCTCTCAAAGGGAACCCCCACCACAGGTAATAGTATCAGGGGGGCCATTGTGGTTCCACCTGTCTTGCCACTGGCTTGACAGGTGTCACAGGAGCAACAAAACTCCTTGGTGTCTTCAGACATGTGGGGCCAATGAAAGTGAGGGACAATTTTGTCCCAAGTCTTCTTTTGGCCCTAGTGTCCTGCTAGGGGAATATCATGGGCTAGTGTCAGTAGGAAGCCCCTAAACTTCAAAGGTATTACCATCCTCCTGGAAGCACCAGACTTGGGGTCTCTACTCTCTGAATATAGGAGTCCATCATCCCAATAGATTTAATGGGTGCCACTAGCCTTCCCAGCAGCCTCATCAGCAGCTTGCTTTCTGAGGGGTTCAAGAGAGGGGCGGTTTTGCTGCTCCTGGCTCAGATCTGCCCTGGAAGGGCCCCCTGTCCCCAAGAACTCAACCTGGTCAGGTTCAATCTCCTCTGGGACAGTTCCTTCTTCAGGTCCAAGATCATTTCCCTCAGGAGGCTGATCTGTATTCTGAGTCAGAGGGAAGGCACTACCTTAACCCTACTGCTCCTCCTCTTGGGAGGCACCTGGTCCATTCTTCCAGAATCCAGGGCCTGTTCAGTTTTAGACATTCTGGCCTGTGACCTAGTCACAGCAAATACATGTGCAGGAATCCCTAGCATTTCTGCATGTGTCCTGAGCTCCATGCTGAAGTTTCTAGATCATTGCCAAGAAAGCATTCAACAGGGAGGTCTGCAATTAACACAACATTTTTGAGGCCAGTTACCCCACCCTAGGAGAAATTAACAACTGCCAAGAAATGGTCTGTCCTCACATTGCTAGCATTGGTCACATGATACATTTCACCAAGTATAATCTGCCCAGGATCCACAAGATCTTTTGTTACCATTGTGACACTTGCTCCTGTGTCCCGGAATGCCAAAGCCTCTTTTCCATTAATCAAAGGCTGCTGTCTCTATTTGCCCAAGTTACTAGGGACTCACAAAGGGGGACATATCCATGCCTCCATCACAGATCAGGACAGCCTGAGTTGGAACTCTGACTAGGCTAGAGTCCATCTCAGAACCCAGGGTTAACCCTACTACACCCTTATTCTGAGTATTACCACCACCAATTGTAGCTGTACTAGGGGGAACAGTTGCCTTATGGGCAATGGTGGCTGGATTAGAGTCTTTGGACTTGGTGCAATCACTAGTCCAATGTGTTTTCTGCTGACATATCTTGCACAATGGTTTCTTTTGGACTTTTCCTTTGTTAGATTGGGACTAACCTGCTGAAGAAGGTTTTTGGGGACCTTGTGAAGACTTCTGGTCTTTACCCTTCTCCCCACCCTTGTCAGAGTTCTTTGAATCTTGCTTCTTTGGGTCACCACCTTGGTACTGAACCTTCCGCTTCACCCTGGTTCTGACACATTTGTGTGCCTTCTTTCCCAATTCTTGGGGAGTGGTCAGAGCAGAGTCCACCAGGTACTGATGCAACAGCTGATTTTGACAATTATTAAGGATCTGCTCCCTCATAATTAAGTTGTACAATCCTTGAAAATCAGACGCCATGCTGCCAAGCAACCAGCCCTCCAGAGCCTTAGTAGCACAATCTACAAAGTCCACCCAATCTTGATTCTGTGCCTTTTGGGTATCCCTGAACTTTAACCTATATTGTTCAGTGGTTAGGCCAAACCCATCAATCAGTGCACTCTTCAAGCTTTGGTAATCATCAGCATCCTCTTCTCTTACAGTGAGGAGCTTATATCTACCTTTGTCTGCAAAGGAGAGCCACAAGATTGCTGCCCACTGCTCCTGAGGGACCCTCTGTACTTTACAGGCCCTTTCCAGTGCACTAATACATTTGTGGATGTCATCCCCACTCTGGTAAGGAGGGACAATCTTGTTTAGGTTTCTATGGTCTTGAGACCTCTCCCTAACAATAGGGATGTTGCTGCCGCCATGGGACTCTAGTCCCATCTTTTGTCTAACTCTATGGAGCTCTAGGGACTCCCTTTCTAGGTCTATCTGCTCTCTTCTGATCTTAAGCTGAGCTTCCTCATACGGGAGCAGTCTCTCCCTCCTCTCCTGAGAGATTTCCCTCCTATGAGAAGAAACAGAGGTCCCTATGGAGGTGTCAGAATGATTAGACTCCTGAGAAGGAGATCTGGACCTTCTGGGCACACTCCCAACTCTTCCTGGTGGAGTAAAGAGAGGGCCATCATGGCCATCTTCCTCATCTTCTGGAGGAGTTGCATCTTCCAGGTTAGGATCATTGTCATCCTCCTGGCCAGCTCCAGAGGTCAGGTCAGGGGTGTCTGAACCCCTAGGCCCTTCCTCATCAGCTGCCCCACCCACTCTACCTACCCCATCAGACCCTGAGGTCATCTAGGAGGAGTACCTCTATGAGGCGTTGAGTGTTTGCACTCTTGCCTGTCTTCAACTTCCTAGTACTACACAATGCGCTCAATTCCAAGAATGGGAGTTTGTCATACTTGGAGGCTAGAAGCCCATTGGCTTCTGGCAGGGACCCACAGGTTCCTGGCCTTGAAGACATTGCTAGTGAGGTGTGGCGTATGCACGACCTACTCTAGTATGGCCTACTAAACTCTCTTGAGTTGTAGAAAGGGTTTTCTAAGCCCTTGACACACAACTCTAAGTTCAATAGAACTTACTGTATTTTAAGTTTGTATTATATGTACCTTAGGTACCTTTAGTGGTTTTCAGTTAGTCACTCACTTGAGATTATCTAGTAAAACAATAGCAAGCTGGAATCCCACACGCTGCACACCAATGTGAGAAGTTGGCCTGGTTTATGCTATCCACTATTTATAGTGGGCAACTTGCACCAGTCCAAACAACCCCTTATTGATGATAGGTTAAAGACAACCTTTACTGAAAGCTATCCTAGTGGTAGCTATGGAGAGCAGCCTTCAGGCTAAGACTTGAAGAAATGTAAATCAGCTTGTTTTACCAGTCTATAATCTCTTGAGTGGCTAAATGAAAGGAGACCACACCAGATATATATATAAAATATATGTATTTATTCCTAAACACACCCTACTAGTCTCTTTATGAGGCTAGAGGTAAAAGCACATAAGTTACACTTCAAAATATTACAGTAAAATAGCACAATACACGTTAGGCCCTAGGGGCGGACCAAACCATATACTAAGAAAGTGGTATAAGAACCATGACTTGACTAGAAACAAGGCCTAGAGCCTGTAGAATCACTGGGACCCCAAGGAACCACCCAAGGTAGTGTGAGAACACAGCCGCGAGCTCCCGTTAATTTCTATGGGGAAAGTCATGGTTAGATTTTTAAAGTTAAAGGACACTTAGAAATGGACAAGGACCAAACCTTCTTGGACTTAGACAGTTCTAGGCTCAACACCCTCAGGAGCACCGGAGTACACGAGTTACCTCAACCAGGGAAGCCGGGTGTATAGGTGTCAAATGGTGTCGGGTTTTGTCGTCGTTTTCAATGGCAGCTTGTGAAGAAGTGCTGCTGCCGGGAAGATGCGTAGTGTCTGAAGAGATCCAAGCCTGGATCAGAGATGAGAAGAACCTGAAAGCAGAGGGGACAGAGTCTGGGTCACTTGCCAGTGACCAGGGGCACGATAGACGAATGCCCACCGAAGTCAGGTGTTTCAGGTGCGAAGAGGTGAAGCTTGACTCATCAGCCACGAAAACCAGAAGAAGTCGAGGACAACCAGGAGCTGGATTTAAGCTGTCCCACAAAGGATGTCGATTGCTGCAGTGTCGGAGCCCGGATTGGACACAACAAGCCTTGGCAACAGCAACCCATGCAGAAAGGAGAAAGATGCTTCGGTGCGGACCAGCAAGGTCCTGGGGACTCCCCAAGCAATTTAGAGTGAGGGCAGGTCTGGAGCAATCAGGGAAGCCCAATTAAAGTAAGAGTTGCCTTCGCAGGGACCCACCAGTCGACGGACCAGGGATCGCAAAGGTACCTCAAGTGGGAATGCAAAGAGCAGGCTCACGGAACACTCGTGGAGTGTAGGCCCACAATCTTCAGTGCAAAAGGTGCTTGTGGTCTGGGCTACAAGTAACCCAATGCACAGCCTCGAGAGTTGTCGGGAAGCTGATGCACTTGTAAATGTGTACGGTGTCAAGAGGCTCTGCTTCCACGGTACCAACAAGGGCTACTGGTCTCAGCTTTGCTGTACACTTAGTTTGGCCACTGGAGGTCTGGAAATCCACCTCTGGTGTTGCAAAGTCTTTGGCGTCCAGTGGGAGCTTCAGAGATGCAGACCGGTCAGATGTGTCTTTGGTGTCTGCAAGCAGGGGAGTAACTCCTTTACCCCAAGGGAGATTCTTCAGTCATCTGGCGTTGAACAGATCGTTGAGGTTCCAGGATTCAGTTTCAGAGTTTCATCCAGCGATATCTAAAGTTCTGGTTACAGAAGTTCCTTCTTTATACCCAAGGAAGGGGTTGGACTAACTCAGGGGACCCACCTATGGGAGGGTTTGGAAAGAGGGGTGGCTACACCCAATTCCTTTGTCCACTTTTGCACCATATCGGGGATGGTAGCCCCTGCAACCGGTTTGAGCTGGACTGTGCACAGGGACACCAAATGTGCCCGCAGTGCAGGACTTCAAAGCACTCCTGGAGTGCTCCCACCCAGCCCTAATCCACTAAGGCCTGTCTGGGAGGTGGTAACACCTCCCTGTGACAGGAAACCTATTGTCCAGGCCTCCCCTGCTGCAGTTTTGGTCAGCAACAGGAGGCCAGACCCGTGTCTGTGGCTGCAGCATCCATTTTGTGATGCCAGGGCTCTTTTAAGATGGTACTGGGTATACCGGTGCTGTCATGTCTCTCCCTCTAGAAGGGTGGGATCATACTCCCACACCAGTTACTGGTGTGGCTGTATGATTCCAAGGTGATTGACACCAAACACGCCATGTTTCCGTGCAGCCAGTCCAAAGTTAGCATTTACTGTTTGGTTATAATGCACTTAAGAGTATAAGGTCAGGCTGCATCACAGACAACCATGGAGAGGAGATTCCGAAGGCTGCAGAGGGGCTCTGCTCATGCATGGGCACCCTCTCACACAAAACCAAGCACCCTACCTTCAGAATTGATAAGGCCTGCCATAGGGGTGACTGATAAGTTTATATGTGCAGTGATAGGTGAGATATAGTGAACCTATATCTCTGTAAGGGGTGCATGCACCACCTTACTCAAGCTGCAGTAGCAGACCTGTGGTATCATTTTGGAGGGCTTCCCAGGTGTAGCATAATACATGCTGCAGCCCCTGGTAGGCCTCTGGGGTACCTATGCCCTGGGTACATAGTATACCATATACTAGGGACTTATGAGGGCACCCCAGAATCCAATCTGTGGTGTACCTAAGGTACTAGGAATCCATTTAGAGAGGAAGTAGCTAGGCTGGGGTCCTGAATAGCAGGGCCCCAGCCAGATTAAAGTTGAAAAACAGTGTTACATCAGCAAAAAGTGGGGTTAACCATAGAAGCAGATCCTACTCTCCTACAGTCCTTATCCAATCACTGTGCCAAAACCCAAGCACTTATAAATTCACCATGCACTCTCCTTGCAGTACTCTAATCATCCAGTCAGTACCCATGTAGTCATGCAATGACCCAAGCACTAACTCATACACTTCTACGGTCCCTTGAGCACTACCTAAACAGTTCGTAATCTTCCTGTTACTACCTATGCACTCCTCCAATCAACTAGCCAGTCCCATGTCCTTATCGAATCACTGCGCCAAAACCCAAGCACTCATAAATTCACCATGCACTCTCCTTGCAGTACACTAATCATTCAGGCACTACCCATGTACACATGCAATGACCCAGGCTCTAACTCATGCACTTCTACAATCCCTGGAGCACTACCTATACAGTTCCGTAATCTCCCTGTTACTACCTCTGCACTCCTCTAATCACCTAGGCAGTCACATGTCCTTATCCAATCACTGCACCAAAACCCAAGCACTTATAAGTTCACCATACACTCTCCTTGCAGTACTCTAAACCTAGTGTTAAACCTACCAATTGACTGTCGGAAAATTACACCGGGTACAAAAAGAAACAGTGGAAAGGAAACTCCATTGAATTGTATGTTATTTAATGCCAGATCACTGGTAAAACATTCTATGGAATGTGCCCTTCTATTGGAGGACAATAATGTAAAACTGGCATTTATTTCGGAGACATGGTTAGATAGCACCTCTGGCCCGGACCTGGTTAAAGCCACACCACTTGGCTTTCACTGCTATACTCTTGATCGAACGCAGAAAAAAGGGGGGGGGCTTGCGGTGATTTATCATGAGTCACTTACCCCAAACTCCATTCCAGTTTATAATCAGGGGTGGGAAGCTCTTTCTTTTAATATATATTCAGCACTATATAAACCTTTTAAAGGTATTCTAATTTATCACCCACCCGGTGCGAAAAGTGGTTTTTTAGACTCATTGAGTCTGGTGTTAGAAGAAGGGTTGAGTCAACAATCCTTCACAATGCTTGGAGATTTCAACTTTCATCTGGAAAAATTTAATAATCCTGACACATCCAGACTAGAACATATCATGGCTATAGGAGGTCTTGAACAACTGGTGTCTCCTCCCACACACGTGAAAGGTCACACCTTAGACGGTATATACTCTAATAATAGTGATCTTGTCAAAATTTCAGTCCTTCCAATCACGTCGTCTGATCACTCTGTGGTCAAGTTTGAACTGAATAGCTCCTTGGTGCAACTTGCTGGCCCCAAACAGAACAAGGAGATCATTACTAGGGCATGGGGCATATTGGATGCCAAAAAATTGGAATCTTCCCTCATAGATTCAATGTATACGCCCTCGCGGGACATTGAAGAGGCAACGACTCTGTATAACAGATGGCTGGTCAATGCATGTGAACAACTAGCGCCCCCTAAAAAATGGATACCTAAACAAACCTCTCCCACCGCACCTTGGTACTCTGGAGAGCTTAAGGCTAAAAAGTTAATTTGCAAACATTTTGAAAGGAAATGGTGTAAAACTATGCTGAGTGACAAAATAGAGTTTAAAATAGCCATTTCCAAATACAAGCAATCTCTCATGTTAGCCAAGAAAGATTATTTTTCCTCACAAATAACCAAGGCCCAATCTAATTCTAACAAACTTTTTAAAACGGTTATTAAATTGTCCAGTCCCAATATGCCAAAAGATCACGTTGCTCCTGATTTTTGCAACAAAATTGCTGCATTTTTTAAGTCTAAAGTTGAGACGATATTTTTATCTCTGTCGGGACTGATAAATAAAAGTCAGACTGACCTGAATCTAAAAAAATTGGAGAACCCACATCCCCCTGATATGACATTGGATAATGTTTCCCCTTTGGAAAGGTGTGATGCTTTGAAACTGTTGAACAGTATCAAATCCGGGGCTCCAAGTGATCCCTGTCCAGTGTGGATTATTAAGCAGATTGCTGATACTGTTTGCATGGTACTTACTCCTCTGCTTAATGATGTACTCTCATCTGGAATCTTTCCAAACTTATGGAAAAAATCCGCGGTTCTTCCGTTTTTGAAAAAACAGTCTTTGGATCCTAAAGACCCAAATAACTATTGACCAATTTCTAGACTTCCTCTCCCAGCTAAACTGCTAGAAAAAGCAATAAATAGTCAACTTAGTGACTTTCTCCATCTTAATAATTCTCTGGATCCATCACAATACGGGTTCAGAGCTTTTCATAGCACGGAGCTGGCGCTATTAAAATCAACTGAGGAAATCAGAGAGGCCATGGATAAGGGAGGGAATGCGTTGTTGATCCTATTAGACCTATCCGCGGCCTTTGACACGGTTCACCATAAGGCATTACTCAACCGGTTATCTGAGATTGGGATAAGTGGCCAGGCCTGGAAACTGTTAAATTCATTTTTGACAGACAGGTCACAAACAGTTGACCTAGATGGTAGCATCTCTGAACCCTTCTCTTTGCCATGCGGAGTGCCGCAGGGCTCAGCACTTAGTCCCACACTTTTTAACATTTACGTGGCACCCCTGGCAGGCATTATTAGATCTTTTGGGTTCCAGCTCACCTCCTACGCTCACGACACACAAATTGTGTTGTCGGTGAGGGAGGGAGCTGAAACGGAAACGGGTGCACGCTTCCATGACTATATGGGATCCATTTCAACATGGATGTCTGCTAACTGTTTAAAACTCAACTCAGCTAAGACTGAGGTGTTGAGATTCGGGAACAATCCTCGGATATGGACACCAGAATGGTGGCCTGAGAATCTTGGTCTCTGTCCTATACCATCCAGGAAAGCCAAAAATCTGGGCATGGTGATAGATGATAAACTCACCATGGGGGACCATGTGAGCAAGGTGACTTCTGCATGCTCCATGGTTCTCAGAATGATTGGAAAATTAGGTTCTTCCTGTCTGAAGGGAGTTTGAGGACTGTGGTGACGGCACCAATTATGTCACGTCTTGATTACTGCAATAGTTTATATCTCAATGTTCAAAAACAACATCTGAACAGGTTGCAGGTGGTTCAGAATGCAGCAGCTAGATTGCTGACCGGGACATCTAGGTTTGTTTCAGTCAAAGGAGAACTAAAGAAATTGCATTGGCTTCCAACTCATTTGAGATCTCGCTTTAAGGCGCTGTGTATTGTTTTTAGAGCCTTGAATGGAACAGGTCCTGAGTTTCTTAAAAATACGTTTTCATGGTACATCCCTAACAGAACTCTAAGGTCCACAGGTGCCAAGCTAGTGAACACTCCCTCTTTCAAGAAAACAAACTGGGGAGGTAGAAGCTTTGTGTATTGTGCCTCTAAGGCCTGGAATGAACTCCCTCTCACTTTGAGAAATGCTTCTGATCCTATCTTTTTTCGGAAAAATCTTAAGACATGGTTCTTTCCCCAGTTTTAGATCCTTGTTATCCCAGGTAATCAGTGTTTAGCGCCAGGACACCTAAGGGTAATTGTGCGCTCTAGAAGTATTAATAACATAACATAACATAATCATCCAGTCACTACCCATGTAGTCATGCAATGACCCAGGCACTAACTCATGTAGTTCTACAATCCCTGGACCACTACCTATACGGTTCAGTAATCTCCCTGTTACTACCTATGCAATCCTCCAATCACCTAGCCAGTCCCATGTCCTTATCGAATCACTGTGCCAAATCCCAAGCACTTGTAAATTCATCATGCACTCTCCTTGCAGTACTCTAATCATCCAGTCACTACCTATGTAGTCATGCAATGACCCAGGCACTAACTTCTGCACTTCTACAATCCCTGGAGCACTACCAAACAGTTCAGTAATCTCCCTGTTACTACCTATGCACTCCTCCAATCACATAGCCAGTCCCATGTCCTTATCCAATCACTGCGCCAAAACCCAAGCTTTTATAAATTCACAATGCACTCTGTGAGAAGTTGGCCTGGTATATGCTGTCCACTAGTTATAGTGGGCACCTTGCACCAGTCCAAACAACCCCTTATTGATGATAGGTTAAAGACAACCTTTATTGAAAGTTATCCTAGTGGTAGCTATGGAGAGCAGACTTCAGTCTAAGTCTTGAAGAAATGTAAAGCAGCTTGTTTTACCAGTCTATAATCTCTTGAATGGCTAAATGAAAGGACACCACACCAGGTATATATATATATAAAATATATGTATTTATTACTAAACACACCCCTCTAGTCTCTTTATGAGGCTAGAGGCAAAAGCACATAAGTTACGCTTCAAATAAACAGTAAAGTAGCACAAAATACACGTTAGGCCCTAGGGGCGAGCCAAACCATATGCTAAAATAGTGGTATAAGAACCACGATTTAACTAGACACAAGGCCTAGAGCCTGTAGAATCACTGGCACCCCAAGGAACCACCCAAGGTAGTGTCACAGGGGACCCACGGGGGCCATGTGCAGTGTGAGAACACAGTCGCAAGCTCCCATTGGCTTCTATAGGAAAGTCGCGGTTAGATTTTTACAGATAAAGGACTCTTAGAGATGGACTAGGACCAAACCCTCTTGGACTTAGACAGTTCTAGGGTCAACACCCACGGGAGCACCAGAGTACTCAAGTTACCTCACCCAGGGAAGCCGGGTGCATAGGTGTCATATGGTGTTGGGTCGCGTCGTCGTTTTCAATTGAAGCTGGGGAAGAAGTGCTGCTGCCGGGAAGATGCAAAGTGTCCGAAGAGATCAAAGCCTGGATCGTAGATGTGAAGAACCTGAAAGCAGAGGGGACAGAGTCTGGGCCACTTGCCAGTGACCAGGGGTACGATACAAGAATGCCTACCGATGTCGGGTGTTTCAGGTGAAGAAGGTGAAGCTTAACTCTTCAGCCACGAGGACCAGGAGGCATCGTGGATAACCAGGAGCTGGATTCGAGCTGTCACACAAAGGATGTCAAGTACTGCAGTGTCGGTGCCTGGATTGGACACAACAAGCCTTGACAACAGCAACCCACGCAGAAAGTAGGAAGATGCTTTGGTGCGGACCAGCAAGGTTGGAGGGACTCCCCCAGCAAGGAGGAGTGAGGGCATGTCTGAAGCAACCAGGAAATCCCAAAGAAAGTCAAAGTTACCCTCACAGGGACCCACCAGTCGACAGACCAGGGATCGCAAAGGGACCTCGAGAGGAATCACAAAATGGCGGCCCACGGGTCACTCGGGGTGACTAGGCCAACAATCTTCAGTGGATTCTCTGCTCGGGGTCTGGGCTATAAGTAACCCAATGCAGAGCCTCTGGAGACGTCGAGAAGTTGATGCACTTGCAAATGTACACAGTGTCCAGGGGTTCAGGTTCCACGGTACCCACGAGGGCTACAGGTCTCAGCTTTGCTGGGGACTCGGTTCAGCCTCTGGGAAGTCTGGAAATCCACCTCTGGTGTTGCAAAGTCTTCGGCATCCAGCAGGAGCTTCGGAGATGCAGACTGGACAGATGCATCTTTGGTGCCTGCCAAGCAGGGGAGTAACTCCTTTACTCCATGGGAGATTCTTCAGTCATCTGGCGTTGAACAGATTGTCAAAGGTCCAGGATTCAGTTGCAGAGTTTCATCCAGGAATATCTAAAGTTGTGGTTACAGAGGTTCCTTTTTTATACCCAAGGAAGGGGTTGGACTAACTCAGGAGACCCACCTATGGGAGGGTTTGGAAAGAGGGGTGGCTACACCCATTTCCTTTGTCCAGTTTCACGCCAGAGCAGGGGCTGGCAGCCCCCTGAACCGTTTGAGCTTGACTATGCACAGGGACACCAAATGTGCCCCCAGTGCAGGACTTCAAAGCACTCTCAGAGTGCACCCACCCAGCCCCAATACACTAAAGCCTGTCTGGGAGGTGGTGACACCTCCCAGTGACATGAAACCTATTGTCCAGGCCTCCCCTGCTGGAGTTTCGGTCAGCAGCAGGAGGCCAGACTCGTGTCCGTGGCTGCAGCATCCATTTGGTGATGCCAGGGCTCTTTTAAGTTGGTACCGGGTATACAGGTGCTGTCATGTCTCTCCCTCTAGAAGGGTGGGATCATACTCCCACACCAGTTACTGGTGTGGGGGTATAATTCCAAGGTGTTTGACACCAAATACGACATGTTTCCGTGCAGCCAGTCCAAAGTTAGCATTTACCGTTGAGTTATAATGCACTTTAGAGTATATGGTCAGGCTGAATCACAGACAACCCCGGAGAATAGATTCCGAAGGCTGCAGTGGGGCTCTGCTCATGCATGGGCACCTTCTCACATAAAACCAAGCACCCTGCCTTTTGGATTGATAAGGCCTGCCATAGGGGTGACTGATAGGTTTCTATGTGCAGTGATAGGTGAGATTTAGTGAACCTATATCTCTGTAAGGGGTGCATGCACCACCTTACCCAGGCTGCAGTTACAGACCTGTGGTGTCATTTTGGAGGGCTTCCCAGGGGTGGCATAATACATGCTTCAGCCCCTGGTAGGCCTATGGGGTACCTATGCCCTGGGTACATAGTATACCTTATACTAGGGACGTATAAGGGCACCCCAGAATCTAATCTGTGGTGCACCTAAAGTACATGGAATCAATATAGGGAGGAAGGAGATAGGCTGGGGTCCTGAATAGCAGGGCCCCAGCCAGACTAAAGTAAAAAAACAGTGTTACAGCAGCAAAAAGTGGGTGTAACTATAAGAAGCAGATCCTACTCTCCTACACAACCCCCCCAAACGCAGGCACATTAAACCTTGACCAGTTGAGTTTTTGTGTTCTAAGTGGAAATATCTGGAGAGTCCATCTGCATTGGCATGGTTACTCCCAGGTCTATGTTCCACTGTATAGTCCATCCCCTTTAGGGAAAGGGACCACCTTAAAAGTTAGAGGTTTTTACCCTTCATCTGTTTTTGCCATAAGATGGGCTTATGGTCTGTCTGAACAATGAAGTGAGTACCAAACAAGTATGGCCTCAACTTCTTCAGAACCCAAACCACAGCAAAGGCCTCCCTCTCAATGGCTGACCAACGCTTCTCTCTCGGGGTCAGCCTTCTGCTTAAGAAAGCTACTGGCTGGTCCTGACCTTCATCATTTAACTGTGACAGTACAGCCCCTACCCCCACCTCAGATGCATCTGTTTGCACAATGAACTTCTTGGAGTAATCAGGACTTTGCAGAATGGGAGCAGTGCACATGGCCTGCTTCAGGTCATCAAATGCCTTTTGACAACTACCTGTCCACTGAAACGTTTTGGGCTTTTTCTTGGAATTAAGGTCATTCAATGGGGTTACAATGGATCCATAACCTTTTACAAATCTTCTGTAATACCCAACCAGGCCTAAGAAGGCTCTCACCTGAGTCTGGGTAGTGGGAGCAACCCAGTCCATTATGGTCTGGATTTTGCTCTATAGTGGTTGAACCTGGCCTCCACCTACAAGGTGGCCCAGGTACACAACCTGACTCTGCCCTATCTGGCACTTATTAGCCTTGTTAGTTAGGCCTGCCTTTTGCAGGATCTCCAAAACATTCCTTAGGTGGACCAGGTGATCCTCCCAGGTGGAGCTAAAAACATCAATATCATCTAGATATGCTGCACTATAGTCTTCCAGACCTGAAAGGAGTTGATTCACAAACCTTTGGAAAGTGGCAGGTGCATTCTTCAAACCAAAGGGCATTACCACAAATTGATAGTGTCCACTAGGGGTCGGAAATGCTGTCTTTGACTTTGCATCATCAGCTAGTCTGATCTGCCAGTAGCCAGCTGTCAAGTTAAATGTGCATAGAAACTTGGCTGAGGCCAAAGTATCTATCAGCTCATCTGCCCTTGGGATGGGATGGGCATCAGTCCTAGTGACTGCATTGAGACCCCTGTAGTCCACACAAAACCTCATCTCTCTCTTGCTATCTTTGGTGTGAGGTTTAGGCACAAGGGCTACTGGACTAGCCCAAGGGCTATCTGAGGGTTTAATAAATCCCAAATCTAACATCTTTTGGACTTCTGTTCTTATACAGTCCCTGACATGATCAGGTTGCCTGTAGATCTTATTCTTCACAGGCAGACTGTTCCCAGTGTCCACTTCATGAGTGCACCAGGTCGTCTGACTTGGAGTCAGAGAAAACATATGTCTGAACTGGCTGAGAAGTTTTCTGCAGTCAGTTTGTTGCTGGACAGTGAGGCTCCCTGCAAAGGCTACACCATCTACTGATACATCATCAGGGTTGTGAGAGTGCAGGTCAGGGCGTGGGTCACTCTTTTCTTCCTGTCCCTCATCAGTGGCCATGAGCAAGCCCATGTCTGCCCTGTTAACATATGGTTTTAGTCTGTTGACATGAAGTACCCCTATCAGGACTCCTAGGGGTTCCAAGGTCTACCAAGTAAGTGACCTCCCCTTTCTGTACAACAATGGTATGGGGGCCACTCCATTTGTCCTGAAGGGCTGCTGGGGCCACAGGCTCCAACACCCACACTTTCTGCCCTTGCTGGTAAACACTCAGCACAGCCTTTTGGTCATGCCAGGCCTTTTACAATTCCTGGCTAGCCTCAAGGTTTTTAGTTGCCTTTTTCATATACTCAGCCATCCTGGAGCGGAGACCAAGTACATAGTCCACTATGTCCTGTTTAAGGGGTTTGAGAGGTAACTCCCATCCCTCCTTCACCAGACACAAAAGACTCCAACCCGCTTTTGAGGCACCTCCCTGTAGGCAAACAAAAGGCAGGGCAAAAGGATGTCCCATCTGCGCCTAAGCTTCTCTGGGAGTCCTTTGATCATGCCCTTTAAAGTTTTGTTGAATCTTTCAACTAAACCATTGCATTGTGGGTGATTGGGTGTGGTGAATTTGTAATTCACTTAACACTCCTTCCACATTGCAGTCAAGTAACTGGAAATGAAGTTTGTTTCCCTGTCAGATACTATCTCCTTAGGAAAACCACTCTTGAGAATATCCCCAAGAGGACCCTTGCCACCACAGGTGCTGTAGTGGTCCTAAGTGGAATGGCTTCTGGGTACCTAGTGGCATGGTCCACCACCACCAGGATAAATCTGTGCCCAGATGCTGTTTGAGGATCCATGGGACCAACAATGTCAATCCCAACCCTCTCAAAGGGAACCACCACCTGAGGTAGAGGCGACAAAACTCCTTAGTGTCTTCAGACATATGGGGCCAATGAAAGTGATGAACAATTCTGTCCCAACTCTTGTTTTGGCCCAAGTGTCCTGCTATGGGAATATCATGGGCTAGTGTTAGTAGGAAGCCCCTAAACTTCAAAGGTATTACCAACCTCCTGGAAGCACCAGGCTTGGGGTCTCTACGCTCGGAATAAAGAAATCCATCATTCCAATAGATTTTATGGGTGCCACTAGCATTCCCAGCAGCCTCATCAGCAGCTTGCTTTCTGAGGGGTTCAAGAGAGGGGCAGGTTTTCTGCTCCTGGCTCAGATCTGCCCTGGAAGGGCCCCTGTCCCCAAGAACTCAACCTGGTCAGGTTCAAGCTCCTCTGGGACAGTTCCTTCTTCAGGTCCAAGATCTTCTCCCTCAGGAGGCTGATCTGTATTCTGAGTCGGGGGGAGGCACTGCCTTAACCCTACTGCTCCTCCTCATGGGAGGCACCTGGTCCATTCTTTCCAAAATCCAGGGCTTGTTCAGTTTTAGACATTTTGGCCTGTGACCTAGTCACAGCAAATACATGTGCAGGGATCCGTAGAATTTTGCATGTGTCCTGAGCTCTACTTCACCCCAAGCTGAAGTTTCCAGATCATTGCCAAGCAAGCATTCAACAGGGAGGTCTGCACTTACCACAACCTTTTTGAGGCCAGTTACCCCTCCCCAGGAGAAATTCACAACTGCCAAAGAATGGTCTGTCCTGACATTGCTAGCACTGGTCACTTGGTACATTTCACCAATTATAATCTGCCCAGGATCCACAAGATCTTTTGTCACTGTTAGAATACGGGTCCTCTGGTTGGCACAGGTAGGTACTTGTGACAAGCAGGGAACCTTTCCTCCAGTCAGGGTAAGGGGTTACACTCCTAAAATAACCCCTGCTCACCCTCTAGGTAGCTTGGCGCGAGCAGACAAGGCCTATCTCAGAGCGTTATAGGTTAAGTATTTGTGAACACATACAGTAACCAAGTGACAACACTACAAATGGACACCACACAGGTTTTTATATTAAAAATAAGGATTCTTTATATAGAGTTACCACAAGACCATTAAACGACAAAAATACACAATACTGTTACTTTAGATGGTAGAAGTTTGCTTAGTTCTCTTAAGTTCTTAAATGCGACACTTTAAGTCAATGTACCTTAGATGAGACACGCAGGGCAACAAAAGTGTTGCAACGATGCTGATGCGATGAAGTTTTTGGTGCAAAGAAATAAAGACGTGAAGATCTTCCAGATGTGTTACGCTTCTCCGATGTTGCGAGAAGACTCGACTCGATGCGTCAGCTGCAGCGGTGTCACCCCTTTACGCGATGCGACGACAGCGGCCTTGGCAGCGGCACTCTTCTCCGACGTTTGCGAGACGCTTTCGCTCGATGCGATGCTGCAGCGGCGTCACCCCTTTACGCGATGCGACGACAGCCCTCAGGCTGCACCGGGGTCAGAGGCGAGGACTCCCTCCCTCTGCACCCCCTTCCAGAGTACTGCACACTCCCAACTGGAGTGGTACCCCTAGAAGCAACATGGGTCAGGACACTGATTACAGTTGTCCCACCCCCCAGGTCAGACAACACCTGAACCTGGCTTCCCAACCCTGGGACCAACCCATGCGGTTGAACGCTCGCCTGGCGCACCAGGACTTCCCGGGGAGCACGCATGCCCCCCCCTGAGGGTGACACATAACTCCGGTGTCGTGTGACAATCTGCCTGGCGCAGATCTCCAAAGCCCTGTCAATTTGGCAGTGCGCGAAGATCCCCCAGGACAGAAGTGGTGTCACCATGGTCATTCACTGGGGATGCAGCCCTTCTGGCTGGCCCCTGACCCACTGGTTCTTCCACTGGGGACTCCTTCCCCCTCTCACCCCTCACTCTGGACTTCTGCACCCTCCCAACTGGAGCGGTACTGCCAGACACCAGAACTGATGGAGGCCTGCTTACAGACACTCCCCGTTCACCAGACACTAGGGGGTCCCGCACAATGGGCAGCCCCTCAGGACAGACTAGGCTCCCCACCTGGTGTTCCCTTAAAGAACCATCCAGGCTCTGAGACTGAGGTTGGGCACTACCGGGGCATAACCCATTCTCACTCCTTCCCCTTAAAGACAGTACGTGAGGCCCTACACCCCTCTCACTACTACAGGACCTAGTTGGGCTACTCTGAGCCAACTCCACCACGCTGGGTTTGAAGATACCTGAACCACTCCTCTTGGGATCACTCCCCAATGCCTTTCCAGACCCTCTGGACTCCACCAAGAGGTCTGCCTCCAATGTGAGCTCCCTGCGGTCAGAGAACTCACTCTCCCACAGGTGTTGGCATAGCTCTGGACAACAGGGACTTACAATATGCTCTCCCACAATTGGATCACACAGCCACCTAGCAGGGTTAACCAAACTATCCTTCACCTCACCATCCAGTGCCTCACACACGTACTGCACACCCCTCTCCTGAGACTGGCAAGACAGTATCTGACTGTCTCTGTCACACAACCCACACTCTTCTGGGCGGTCTTCACACTCACATACCAGGACTTCAATTTTGGGGGAACCCCTCTCCCTGCACCTCTCATCTAGAGTCAGTAGAGTGTCCCTCCCACTACTAGGACCATGAACCCCTGCGCCAGTTACCCTATCCCTCTCAGGGACACTGCGCACTACTGGAGCTTTCTCATGTCCTTGAACCTCCTGGTGTATGTTAACCCCCTCCTTCAAGTCAGGTGCCATGTCTCTGGGTGTGTGTACTATTCTATCTGCACTAGAAAATTCAATATTGCTGCCACCATCTGAGCTGGATTCCTCCTCCCACTCAGCAAAGCTCAATCTCTGAGCTACACACATTTCTTTTTGCTGGGCTGAGACACTCATGGTCTCAAGCCTCTCTATCTCCAAGTTAAGCTTCCTCATTATCAAGTCATGCTCCATTTGCATTTTTCTCTCTTCCATTTCCAGCCTTTTTTGTTCCATTGCCAGTTGTCCATTTAGTCTCGCCATCTCTATCTCATGAGCTCTGGTTTCCTTCCTGTCTGCCAACTCCTCTGGAGATAGACTTTTACCAGAAACACTGCTACCGGCAGGGAAAGGGGTTCTCCTTCCTCTTGGACCCACTGGCCCATCCAGCTGCTCCTCTGCATTATCATCATCATTAGCATTCCTTGCTTCTACCCAGGCACTCAGCGCCTTGTAGAACTCTGCCTTGTTTTTACATCCAGTTGTAGAAACATTAAATTTCTTGCAGAAGAATTTCAGCTGCTTGGCAGTGTAGCTATCCAATTTCTCTTCTTCCCATACAAATTCAGTATTAACAGAGACTATGGATGCTGCTTTCTCCACCATGGTTAAGCTTGGCAGTGCTCAAAAATAGACAGTCCCAAAAAGAAATCTACCAACAAGTATTGGTTGCGTTTAAGGTCTGCACTCACTAAGTAGTGTTCACCAATTACTGTACATGAGTCACAAATGCAAGTCCAGAATCCTCACCGCTGACCACCAATGTTAGAATCCGGGTCCTCTAGTTGGCACAGGTAGGTACTTGTGACAAGCAGGGAACCTTTCCTCCAGTCAGGGTAAGGGGTTACACTCCTAAAATAACCCCTGCTCACCCTCTAGGTAGCTTGGCGCGAGCAGACAAGGCCTATCTCAGAGCGTTATAGGTTAAGCATTTGTGAACACATACAGTAACCAAGTGACAACACTACAAATGGACACCACACAGGTTTTTATATTAAAAATAAGGTTTCTTTAAATAGAGTTACCGCAAGACCATTAAACGACAAAAATACACAATACTGTTACTTTAGATGGTAGAAGTTTGCTTAGTTCTCTTAAGTTCTTAAATGCGACACTTTAAGTCAATGTACCTTAGATGCGACACGCAGGGCAACGAAAGTGTTGCAACGATGCTGATGCGATGAAGTTTTTGGTGCAAAGAAATAAAGACGTGAAGACCTTCCAGATGCGTTACGCTTCTCCGATGTTGCGAGAAGACTCGACTCGATGCGGCAGCTGCAGCGGCGTCACCCCTTTACGCGATGCGACAACAGCGGCCTTGGCAGCGCCACTCTTCTCCGACGTTTGCGAGACACTTCCGCTCGATGCGATGCTGCAGCGGCGTCACCCCTTTACGCGATGCTCCGACAGCAGCTCCGACGGTGGCATGCTTCTCCCTGGATGCGAGGCGCTTTTCTTGATGCGGTGCAATGCGACAACTACGATGGCTGCGATGGCGACACGCTTCTTCCTCGATGCAAGACTCTTCTCTTGATGCGGTGCAATGCGTCAGCTACGATGGCTGCGATGGCGACACGCTTCTTCGGCATTGCGAGACACTTCCGGAATGATGTGAGACGCTTCCGCTCGATGCGATGCTGCAGCGGCGACACCCTTTGTGAGATGCGACGACAAGAGCTCCGACGGCGGCACGCTTCTCCTTCTTGAGTCGCGCTTCCAGCTCCTTGCGACACGCAGTCCCTCAGAAGGCCCAACAACAGCAGCAGGCACTTCCAAAGAACTCTGGGGAGCTGGGGGGTGAAGTCCACTGGTCCTGGGACTCCGTTCAGGGGGCAAGCTCAGCACAAGCCCTTGGAGATCTTTTAAGTACAAGTTGAAATAAAGTCTTTGTAGTCTTTCTTCTCTCCTTCCAGCAGCAAGGCAACCACTGCAGGCCAATCCCCCAGGTCAGGGACAGTACTCCTCCTTACAGCTTTCGCAGTTCCTTCTCCTCAGGCAGAGGTTCTTCTTGTCAAGCAGGATCTAATTTCTTGGGAGCAGGGTCCCAATACTTATACCCCTAATTCCTTTGTTCCTCTGGGGTAGAGGGGCCTTTGCCCAGTCCAAACCAGTTCTTGAGCACTTTGTTGACATGACTCTGCCTTTCTATTCAGGGTGCAGGGCAGAGACATCAGCCGCTCCACAGGAGGTGGAGCCAGCATTGTGGTGGCAGAGCACAGCCCTATTCAGAGTCCAGGTGCACTCCTCCCACCCATCTGGATGTCAATCTCTCTATTCACCACCAGGCTGCCTAGCCCTGCCCCTCTGGGTTTCCCTAGCCCTGTCACTCACACAAACCAGACAGGCAGATACACATCATAGCAGAGGCGGGCTGAAATGGTTAGGCAAGCAAATACCAACTTTCTAAAAGTGGTATTTGCAAACACAGAATATTAAAATAAACTTTACTCAAAGAAGTATTTTATTATTCTGAGTTCAGGCATACTAAACTCGATTTTCTACCATGTTCCCTGGGTCTGTTAGGATCATAGGATGTAACAATTCTAACAGCCCATTCTGGCCTATGGAGAACAGGTAGCCTTACAATAGTGAAAAACGAAAATGGCTGTAATTCACTATTAGGACATGCCACACACATCAGGGCTTGTCCTACCTTATGCGTACAATGCACCCTGCCCTTGGGCCTACCATAGGGGTGACTAATATGAAGGGAAGGGAAGGTTTAGGGACTGGGAAGTGGGTGCACTTGCCCATTCAGCATGACAGTACCAGACTGCACGCAGGTTCTGCAATGGCAGACCTTAGACACATTTTACTAGGCCGCTTCTGTGGGTGGCACAACCAGTGCTGCAAGCCCACCAGCAGCATTTGCATTTACAAGCCCTGGGCACTCCTGGTGCACTTTACTGGGGTCTGACAGTAAATCAAACAAGCCAATCATGGAATCCAACCAACATGTATTTTAAATAGGGAGAGCATGTGCACTTTAGCACTGATCAGCAGTTGGAAAGTGCCCAGAGTCATAGAACAGCCAACAACAGGTCAGAAAAAATACAGGAGGAAGGTAACAATTTCAGGGATGACCCTGCAAAAAGGGCCAAATCCAACAGTCACCATTGTGACACTTGGTCCTGTGTCCCTGAATGCCAAAGCCTCTCTTCCATTAATCAAAGGCTGCTGTCTATATTTGCCCAAGTTACTGGGACTCACAAAGGAGGACATGTCAATACCTCCATCACAGATCAGGACAGCGTGAGTTGGAACTCTGACTAGGCCAGAGTCCACCTCAGAACCCAGGGTTAACCCTACTACACCCTTATTATGAGTATTACCACCACCAATTGTAGCTGTACTAGGGGGAACAGTTGGCTTAGGGGCAATGGTGGCTGGATTAGAGTCTTAGGACTTGGTGCAATCACTAGTCCAATGTGTTTTCTGCTTACATATCTTGCACCATGGTTTCTTTTGGGCTTTTCCTTTGTTAGATTGGGACTAACCCCCTGAAGAAGATTATTTGGGACCGTGTGAAGACTTCTGGTCTTTACCCTTCTCCCCAAACTTGTCAGAGTTATTTGAATCTTGCTTCTTTGGGTTACCACCTTGGTTCTGAACTTTCTGCTTCACCCTGGTTCTGACCCATTTGTCTGCCTTCTTTCCCAATTCTTGGGTAGAGGTCAGAGAAGAGTCCACCAGGTACTGATGCAACAGCCGATTTTGACAATTATTAAGCATCTGCTCCCTCATAATTAAGTTGTACAATCCTTGAAAATCAGACACCTTGCTGCCAAACAACCAGCCTTCCAGAGCCTTAGTAGCACAATCTACAAAGTCCACCCAGTCTTGATTTTGTGCCTTTTGGGTATCTCTGAACTTTAACCTATATTGTTCAGTGGTTAGGCCAAACCCTTCAATCAATGCACTTTTCACACTGGAATAATCATCAGCATCCTCCTTTCTAACAGTGAGGAGCTTATCTCTACCTTTGTCTGCAAAGGAGAACCACAAGATTGCTGCCCACTGCTCCTGGGGGACCCTTTGAACTTTACAGGCCCTTTCCAGTGCAGTAATCCATTTGTGGATGTCATCCCCACTCTGGTAGGGAGGGACAATCTTATTTAGGTTTCTATGGTCATGAGACCTCTCCCTAACAATAGGGATGTTGCTGCCACCATGGGACTCTAGTCCCATTTTTTTCTAGCTCTAGGGATTACCTGTCTAATGCCAGCTGCTGCTTTCTGATCTTAAGCTGAGTTCCACATACTTCAGCAGTCTCTCTCTCCTCTCCTGGGAGGTTTCCCTCCTATGAGCAGAGATGGAGGTCCCTATGGATGATCCAGAATAGTTAGACTCCACTGAGGGAGATCTTGACCTTCTAGGCCCACCACCAACTCTCCCAGGAGGGACAAAGAGAGGACCATTGTGGGTTTTCCAGGTCAAGATCATTGTCATCTTCCTGGTCAGAATCAGAGGTCTGGTCATGAGGAATTTCACCCCTAGGCCCTTCCTCATCTGCTGCCCCACCCACTCTGCCTACCCCTTCCGACCCTATAGGTCTTCTGAGATCATCCAACAGAAGTACCTCTATGAGGCGTTGGGTGTTTGCACTTTTGCCTGTCTTCAGTCTCCTAGTACTGCATAATGCTCTCAATTCCAAGAATGGGAGGTTATCATACTTGGAGGGAAGAATCCCACTGGCTTCTGGCAGGGACCCACTGGTTCCTGGCCTTGAAGACATTACTAGTGAGGTGTGGTGTATGCACTACCTACTCTAGTGTGGCCTACTAAACTCTCTTGAGTTGTAGAAAGAGTGTGCTAAGCTCTTGACACACAACTCTAAGTTCAGTAGAACTTACTGTATTCTAAGCTTGTATTATATGTACCTTAGGTACCTTTATTGGTTTTCAGTTAGTCACTTAATTGAGATTATCTGGTAAAACAATAGCAAGCAGGAATCCCACAAGCTGCACACCAATGTGAGAAGTTGGCCTGGTATAAGCTGTCCACTAGTTATAGTGGGCACCTTGCACCAGTCCAAACAACCCCTTATTGATGATAGGTTAAAGACAACCTTTATTGAAAGCTATACTAGTGGTAGCTATGGAGAGCAGCCTTCAGGCTAAGTCTTGAAGGAATGTAAAGCAGCGTGTTTTACCAGTCTATAATCTCTTGAATGTCTAAATGAAAGGAAACCACACCAGGTATATATATAAAATATATGTATTTATTACTAAACACACCCCTCTAGTCTCTTTATGAGGCTAGAGGCAAAAGCACATAAGTTACACTTCAAATAAACAGTAAAGTAGCAAGAAATACATGTTAGGCCCCAGGGGCGAGCCAAACCATATACTAAAATAGTGGAATAAGAACCCTGACTTAACGAGACACAAGGCCTAGAGCCTGTAGAATAGCTGGGACCCCAAGGAATCACCCAAGGTAGTGTCACAGGGGACCCACGGGGGCCGTGTGCAGTGTGAGAACAGAGCTCCCGTTAGCTTCTATGTGGAAAGTCGCGGTTAGATTTGTAAAGATAAAGGACACTTAGAGATGGACTAGGACCAAACCCTCTTGGACTTAGACAGTTCTACGGTCAACACCCACGGCAGCACCGGAGTTCTCGAGTTACCTCTCCCAGGGAAGCCGGGTGCATAGGTGACAAATGGTGTTGGGTCGCGTCGTCGTTTTCAATGGAAGCTGGCGAAGAAGTGCTGCTGTCTGGAAGATGCCAAGTGTCCGAAGAGATCCAAGCCTGGATCGGAGATGTGAAGAACCTGAAAGCAGAGGCGACAGAGTCTGGGCCACTTGCCAGTGACCAGGGGCATGATAGACGAATACCCACCGATTTCGGGTGTTTCAGGTGAAGAAGGTGAAGCTTGACTCTTCAGCCACGAGGACCAGGAGACATCGAGGACAACCAGGAGCTGGATTCGAGCTGTCCCACGAAGGATGTTGAGTGCTGCAGCGTCAGTGCCCGGATTGAACACAACAAGCTTTAGCAACAGCAACCCACGGAGAAAGGAGAAAGATGCTTTGGTGCGGACCAGCAAGGTCTGAGGGACTCCCCCAGCAAGGAGGAGTGAGGGCACATCTGGAGCAACCAGAGAAGCCCAAAGAAAGTCAAAGTTACCTTCACAGGGACCCACCAGTTGATGGACTAGGGATCGCGAAGAAACCTCAAGAGGAATCACAAAATGATGGCCCACAGGTCACTCAGGATGACAAGGCCAACAATCTTCAGTGAATTCTCTGCTCGGGGTCTGGGCTACAAGTAGCCCAATGCACAGCCTTAGGCAACATCGAGAAGCTGACGCACTTGCAAATGTGCATGGCGTCCAGGGGTTCCAGTTCCACGGTACCCACAAGGGCTACGGGTCTCAGCTTTGCTGGGGACTCGGCTCGGTCTCTGGGAAGTCTGGAAATTCACCTCTGGTGTTGCAAAGTCTTCCGCATCTAGTGGGAGGTTTGGAGATGCAGACCGGACAGATGCGTCTTTGGTGCCTGCCAAGCAGGGGAGTAACTCCTTTACTCCAAGGGGGATTCTTCAGTCATCTGGCATTGAACAGACCATCGAAGGTCCAGGATTCAGTTGCAGAGTTTCGTCCAGGAATATCTAAAGTTCTGGTTACAGAGGTTCCTTCTTTATACCCACGGAAGGGGTTGAACTAACTCCGGGGACCCACCTATGGGAGGGTTGGGAAAGAGGTGTGGCTACACCCATTTCCTTTGTCCAGTTTCATGTCAGAGCAGGGTCTGGTAGCCCCTGAACCGGTTTGAGCTGGACTATGCACAGGGACACCAAATGTGCCCCCAGTGCAGGACTTCAAAGCACTCTCAGAGTGCACCCACCCAGCCCCAGTATACTAAAGCCTGTCTGGGAGGTGGTGACACCTCCCTGTGACAGGAAACCTATTGTCCAGGTCTCCCCTGCTGGAGTTTCGGTCAGCAACAGGAGGCCAGACTCGTGTCTGTGGCTGCAGCATCCATTTTGTGATGCCAGGGCTCTTTAAAGTTGGTACTGGGTATACCAGTGCTGTCATGTCTCTCCCTCTAGAAGTGTGGGATCATACTTCCACACCAGTTACTGGTGTTGGGGTATGATTGCAAGGTGCTTGCCACCAAACACAACATGTTTCCATGCAGCCAGTCCAAAGTTAGCATTTACCATTGGTTTATAATGCACTTAAGAGTATATGGTCAGGCTGCATCACAGACCAACCCGGAAAAGAGATTCCAAAGGCTGCAGAGGGGCTCTGCTCATGCATGGGCACCCTCTCACACAAAACCAAGCACCCTGCCTTCAGGATTGATATGGCCTGCCATACGGTTGACTGATAGGTTTCTATGTGCAGTGATAGGTGAGATATAGTGAACCTATATCTCTGTAAGGGGTGCATGCACCACCTTACCCAGGCTGCAGTAGTGGTGTCATTTTGGAGGGCTTCCCAGAGGTGGCATAATACATGCTGCAGCCCCTGGTAGGCCTCTGGGGTACCTATGCCCTGGGCACATAGTATACCATATACTAGGGACTTAGAAGGGGACCCCAGATTCCAATCTGTGGTGTACCTAAAGTACATGGAATCAATTTAGAGAGAAAGCAGCTAGGCTGGGGTCCTGAATAGCAGTCAAAAAGTCACAAAACAGATTTACAGCAGCAAAAAGTGGATGTAACCATAAGAAGCAGATCCTACTCTCCTATACACTCTCCTTGCAGTACTCTAATCATCCAGTCACTACCCATGTAGTCATGCAATCACCCAGGCACTAACTCATGCACTTCTACAGTCCTACCTATACAGTTCAGAAATCTCCATGTTACTACCTATGCACTCCTCCAATCACCTAGCCAGTCACATGTCCTTATCCAATCACTGCACCAAAACCCAAGCACTTATACATTCACCATGCACTCTCCTTGTTGTACTCTAATCATCCAGTCAGTACCCATGTACTCATGCAATGACCCAGGCACTAACTCAAATACAGAGGCGGTCATGCTAATCACAGGGATACCCCAACGCATAGTGTTCTCTAGTGTATGTAGGTGTTTTCACGGTATTCTAAGTGTCTTTTAGCATAGCACTGGCTCTAGGCCTGGTTAGTCAGAGTCAGTTACCACCAGTACCCGTCAGCAAAAGGTGGGGGCACAGGAGGACTTTCTGCTCCTCTGTTGGTTTTTTTCTGCACATCTCTTGCTTCTTCCTGCACTTTTCTTCGTCTTTCTGGACTTCTGTTGCCTCTTTCTGCATTTGTCTTGCTTCTTTCTACGCTTTTCTTCCTCTTTCTTCACATGTCCTACCTTTGTAGGCATAGTTATAAATTAGCATTTAAAAAAATCTTTGAAATTCACGAAAGAAAACATAGGTTTCAGGGACGTTATAGTTAGAAATTAGCATTTAAAAAACCTTAGAAATTCACTGAAAAAACCACAGGTTTCAGGGACGTTATAGTTAGTTGGCATTTCACTTGTACAAAACCAGAGAAATTCACCCGTTATAGTTAGTTCAGCTAACTATAACTCGTGCCCCCGCAATGCACTGCTGATGACATCACATATTACATCATTCATGACATGGTCAGTGACCTCACTGATGACATCACTGATGACATCTCAAATGACATCACTGATGACATCATCCACGTGATAATATGATGCACCTCCTCATACCCTAATATACATTTTGATACACCCACTCTAAAATACAGACTACCATATTCGAAACCATAGACACACCAATACCAGTTAGTACAAATCCACTCACTAATTCCTAGGTCTACACACACATCCTCTCATTTACCCATACAGTCACTCATACATGCAGTCAACCATCAATACAGCATTATCATATGCACTCACATATCTATACAGACACTCACACATCGCCACTCATCCATAGAGTTACTCACACACCTAGTCAGTCATGCAAAGAATCAATCACACTCCCATTTACTCACCTATACAGTTATACACACACCACCTCACTTATTCAAACATATACTAACACATACTTACACTCTTATAAAATAACTAATACAAGCACGCACTGATCCATACAGCCACTCTCACAATGACTCACTCTCACATATAGTCATTTATACACTTGATGCAGCGGAGGGTACCAGCTCTACACATTCATTCATACAACACTCAATTTGGGCCCATATACATTCATACACTCAATGAGCTAGTAAATATCCACTGGTCATCAATTTTGGTTTACCCTAGGAAACCTTTACACCAGTATTCTTACCATTCCTGTCTCCTGAGTAAATGTACCATTCAAAAGATCTAGTAGTAGATTAGAATAGGGAGGAAATACAATAATACATTTAACTTTAATTTTAAAGAACCACAGACTCAGAAGGAGTTTTAAAAGTTTACCTGAATTAATAATTTTGAGAGTCAAATCAGAACACACATGGATATGCCAGAATTCTCCATCAGGAAAAATAGTAGTTAGCTTATAATCAGTATGCATTAATACATTTCTTGCAATGATAGCACCTGAGGAGAGAAAGAATAGAGAGCAAGTACAGAGCCTTTACCCTACAGTTATATTTACCTAGTATGGTATGAGGACCCCGACATCAGCGAGTCAAGGATTCAGGACAGGTTCAGGACAGGGAAAGGTGATCTCTTCTAGTGTAACGCCAGGTTTACACCCCTCTCTGGTGCTACTCTCTCCGGCTCGGGCTCGTCCGCACCCTTTCCTAGATGTGCCTCCTCGGTTGCTCCGCGAATTTCCCTAGTGTTGGATTCTTCAGCCAGATTGCAGAAAAATCGGGCAGCATTTCAGCATAGCATCGGCATCTCAGCATCAAGTGTGTCTAACTATCTAGAACTTACCTCTGTTATACCAATTCAAAATGTATGATCCACCCCCAAATGTTTCAATTCCAAGTTCACCCGCAATTTGATTGGGCCAAGCAGTGAGGTGAGGACATCACACCATACTAAGTGCAATCATTTTCTTTAGTCTATTGTCTAGCTCCCCGCCCCTTAATTTTAATACCCACAAGCTTTATTCCCACAAGCATTTCATATGTGGATCGATAAGTCTATATTACAATGTTGCGTCCTCTTCCTCTCGTGGGGTCAACAGTTGGTTTTCGCATGTCCTTGCTGGGCTTAGGGTTTGGCAGCCAGTCAATTACTTCACTTGTTCAAGACAAGCAGACGTTGCGCATGCGTAGAAGCCACAAGGAAACAGAGATGCAGTAACCCTCAAAGGCCCAAATATGAACTATTAATAAAGTCAGAGAAGAACATGTTCGAATACAAAATTTAATGAATTCATTGTATACCACTTACTTCTACTCTAACCCTAATTACTTAATAAATCATTTGCAGTAATGGCTTAGTAAAACTTGCATAGGTTAGTTTCAGCACAGCATGTGCGTTAGTGCTTTACTTTAAAGCAGCCATATTAGAAGCTATTGCGCAGCTGCAAAGATTTCCCCAAGCGACAGAAAACATCATACTACGTAGATGTAGTAGACGCATGTGCAGAAGAGTTCCCGCGTTTTTGGTGGCCATTTTAGGACACTCGAGTTATTCATTAGTAAGGCACGTAGGAAAGCGTCCCCTGGATACAATATGTAGAATGTTGGTGCAAAATTAGTATTCACGAACAGGTTGGTTACAATGTTATAGGTTATTTGAGAGGATTGCATACGAGCAAGTTTCTTTTTATGCGAAACCTTGCTCCATCACACTCAACACTCGCATATACTGACTTTCACATATGCAGTTACTCACACATGTACCACTGAGGCATCCATTCACCCACCAACACACCCATACACACACTCACCCACCCATACAGCCCTTCACAGATGCCTTATTGGTAATATTAATAAAAAATGGTTAAATCTTGAGTTTCAATATCCATCTATACGAATCTCACAATAATCAATGTTTAGTCTATTTTTAGTGAACATATTTTTATCGAGATATAGTGGTCAACAAAAGATCCATTCTCACTCAGGAGTAGATATACCGCTTTGCCTCCAAGAGAGTTGTTAAAATATGTACGCTAAAAATAGACTAAACATTGGGTATTGTGAGATTCGTATAGATGGATATTGAAACTCAAGATGTAACCATTTTTTATTAATATTATCAATAAGGCATGGTTAATACTCGCAAAACGTAACAAAAATCAATAATGATGAACTTATTTTTTGGAGCTGCGTTCAAATAGGCTAAATGAATCATGATTTATATACAAATGTACAATAGAGGTTTAAATAATAGAGTGTTTCCTTCTTGTTTCTTTGTATGTTTTCCATATGAGTACCCTTCATGAAATCTGAAGATAAAATATAATATATTTTTATACACACCCGTGTTCTCTGCTTCTTTCTGTTGTGTGATATATATCGTCCTTGATATATATTCTTTACATGATTTATTAAAAAATATAAGAAATTACGTTGTTAGAAAACAGAGTAACTAAAGAAATTAAGTAGCAAGTCAATAATAAACCTTGCATTTAATTGAAATTCAGAACAACATAACTGAGTATTTTAATAAATCCCTTGAAGGCACACTTACCTGTTTATCAATTTTGCCCGAGCCCTCAAGGGTAGATTGGGTTGTCCACTATACTTATCTGTTCAAAGAGATCAAGGCATTGGAAGCCCTGATTTCACAAGATCCAGATTCAAAACTCAGAGAGGACTTAAGAGAAGCAATGCAAAAACGCCTCATTGCATATTTGGATAAGATTAAACAGCGTAAACAAACTAAATTTAACAGGGATGCCCATGACTACGAGCAAGGTAGAGTCCTAACTTTTGCACGTAAGTTCGTCGCGGAGAGCACTTAGAATCAGCGCGAACAAAAGAACTGTTGAACAGAGAGAAACCTCAGAGTCGGACATAACCACGGACAATGAGCAATCGGGTGGAGAAATGACTGCCCCACGAGGGCAACCGTTGACGCAATCCCATTTTCACGAGGAGTTCCAACTCATGCAGCAAACATGGCAAAGAGGCAGCAGAGGCAAACTCCCAGAAAGAAGACAAGAAAAACGCGAAGAGGGGACTGCAGCAAGCACAAACCCAGGTGTAGCCTCACAAACACACAGCAAGAGGGGGACACGAAGATAGACTCAGTAGAGGATCTAACAGTTATCAATCTGACACCTCGAAAATGAAATTGGAGGAAACAACATTGAAAAAAGGATTGACCTTTTGTCCAACTCAGAATTTTGAATTCACACGAACAAGAATTGATCTCTATCTCTTTACCCCAAAATTAAAACTCTACAAATTCTTCAAAATGAAAAATTTACAAAATCTGAGTAACAACATACCTATGGTGGAAGGATCTAGGGAACCAACAGATTTCTTATCGGGCGATGATTTAGCCACACTACATATAATGGCGAGTCAATTGAATGGCAATCCTCCCGAGGAAGCAGACAATCAAATATCTAATGTCACAAGTTTTGGGATTGCAAATAAATCAGCCAAAACGGATTTTAGACCAAAAGTAGTATTTACATCAAATACACCATTTCATACAATTGACGTTTTTGAAGAAGCTGTAAAGAAAGACCTGTTACAAATGAGACTAAAACAATCTGACAAATTTAGAGGCTCACATGCCCACCTAACCATTGACCAGAAAGAAGCCTTGGAAAGCATACAGACAGATTCTAACATTATCTGTAAACCTTTGGATAAAGGAGGCAACATTGTGCTCATGGCACAAAATGTTTACTGCACAGAGGCATTAAGACAACTATCAGACTCTACCTGTTATAAGAAAATCACCAAGGAAGAATACAATGTTAGCATCAGAGAATATCACGAAATGATTGAAAAATGGCTGAGTAAGGGAATGATGGACATAAATGAATTTAAGTTTTTAAATTACTCACATCCAGTAACGCCCACATTTTACCATCTCCCCAAGATTCACAAGAACTCTGAAACACCACCTGGCCGGCCAATCATTTCTTCTAAAGGCAGTCAAACTGAAGCAATGTCCCAATACATTGATTTCTTCTTGGTTGAGTTTGTAAAAACATTACCCTCCTATATCTGTGATACAAAAGACTTTATCAGGATAATTTCAAACATTACTTGGGAACAGGATATGTTGATGATAGTGCTGGATGTAACCAGCCTCTATACCTGTATAAGTCATGATAATGGTATTAATGCAGTGAGGTACTTTCTGAAAGGAAGGTCCCTGAAATTCACTGACCACAACAGCATTACAGACAGGTTAAAGGTACAGCAATGGGTACCTGCTACGCCCCCAGCTATGCAAACTTGCTAGGCTGGTGGGAGAAGCAGGTGGCCTGGGCCGAAGATATGAATCAATGGGTAACATCTGTCATTGGCTGATACAGGTATATCGATGACCTGTTTGTTTTTTGGGAGGGTTCACAAAGTGAGGCAGAATTGTATATACAGGCCCTGAATAAAAACACAGTGAATTTACACTTTAGCGGACACATCAGTTCCACAGAGTTAGCATTTTTGGATCTAAAGGTATTTATCAAGGACAGGCAAATTTGCACCTCCTTGTTTAGAAAAGAGACAGCGGGGAACTCGATTTTGGAGGTGCGCAGTAGTCACCCCAAACCCCTAAAAAACAGCATCCCATATGGAGAACTGTTACGATTGAAAAG
Source organism: Triturus cristatus (assembly GCF_964204655.1). NCBI lineage: Eukaryota > Metazoa > Chordata > Amphibia > Caudata > Salamandridae > Triturus > Triturus cristatus. The sequence goes on along the minus strand of NC_140579.1, from coordinate 823,931,914 downwards.
GAACTGTTCCAGAGACAGTGACTTCACGATAGCAGCTTGTGATGCAATTGAAAGATTCAAAAGACGTGGTTATTCGCCACAACTGCTATAAAAAACAAAACTCTAGTAAGAGTGAATAAAATCCTAAGACACTGTCTCCTCACAGATAGACAACAACCGGATATCGAACAAGGGAACACATTTAGATTTATTACCACCTTTTCTAAAGACACAGAAAGACTGCAACATGTGTTGACGCGAAATTGGCACATTCTGCAATCTGATCTGGTGATTGGGAACAGATAGCAGAGACGTGAGAATGTGAGGTCATGCTGGACGTATGAATTTACCACAAAATTGAAGGGTTAACATAAGAGGAAAGCATTGAAAACTCCTACAGCAACCTTCATGTCTTATAACCACTAAAAGAGAGAAAAAGGAAGGTTAAAGACATCAATATGGCAAAAGTCTGAGTAATGATATGGATTGTGGCATTTAGATGCAAGAACAACATTGAAGTGAAGTCTGTCCAGCAACAAGTGAATTCCTATTAAAAACCGAAGGACAACATAGCAAAATAATAGAACAACATTGGACAAGTGAATAAAATAAAAAAAAATATAACGATAAATGAACTAGAAGTATCTCCTGATACTTTCACACCATAAGATAACCTGCCTTTCTCCTCATCATACCCGTTGCAAAGTTCTAAATTAACAGGTCCTGAAGAAGATGGCATATTAAGGGAAACAAGCCATCGAAACGCGCGTCGACCAGTTTGAGTGATACGCCCTAGCTCTCTGCACAGCATTTGAGGGTTGAGTCCCTCACTCCAGTGGTTTCATCTGTGCATGCAGTCTGATTCTGGGGTGGGTAGTATGTATGTAGAGTGTGAAAGTGACATGAATGCGGAATGAGAAGAGGAGTGGAAGAGTATGGGGGTTTTGTGATTTTGCATATTCTAACTAATTGTCAATATCCTTAGGTTAGTTCTAATTGATACACATTACGTATCATGTCCTGTACAGTTTTTTTCTCTTCAAAAATAATTATACTTGGTTTTGTATACAATAATACATTTATTTAAAAAAAGAGATGAATGATTTTTTTAAAACAAAATGATGAAAAATAAATAATATAAGAAAGATAGAAACAATAGCAATGTGTACAAGAGAGTATTTTTTGTGTGTGCCCCAAAAAAAGAGCTTAATATAGCCTGATGAAAAGAAATATAGGTCTAGAGGGATACGATTTATCCTTTGATTGGGAACAATTTACCAAATCACCCCATAATAGCATACTGACACTGTCGCTCTTTAAAAGACTCATTAGTAAAGAGTCATTTCGACTCAATTCCTTTTAATCCAAGAATGAGCAATGTAACTGGATTCTTCCCATGCTCCAAATGTAAAGCATGCAGGAACAGTGTAAAAACCCTCAGTTATCAAATTCCAGGCATGTCATGTCCCAAAAAAATTACCAAGTTCTTAACGTGTAACACACCATTCTGCGTTTACTGCCTTGTCTGTCCCTGCAATATGCAGTACATAGGCAGTACTATACATCCCACAAAACGCAGAATCTTGGAACATGCAAGAGCCATTGAAAGAAAAGACTGTACATACCCTGTAGCAAGGCATTTTGCCCAATTCCATCATAGCAACAGAAATCTATTGAGATTTTATTGTCTTGATCATGTCCCCATACATGAACAAGGGGGAAAGAGGGAACTGAAACTTCGGAGATTGGAATAAAGGATTATAGTAGATCTAAAAACCAAGGCTCCATTAGGCCTTAATACCAAAGAAGAATTGGCGATACATTTAGGCTAGAGCCCGGTAGTACTGTGACTAACAAAATGTGGAACTTTTTATCTTATATTTTTGTTTCTTGGATGATATATATCTTTCCTGTGGCCTTGCTAATATGGAATTATTTTCATTATTGTTGCGGGGATTCTGCTCATGCGCAGAACTATGCGCAGGAAATCAGGACCTCAGTGAATTGTGGTGTACCAAAAAACTCACCTCAGTACCCAGAACACCTATCCGACTAGCATCAGTGTCTCATTCATTCTCCGTATCATCTCAAAGCTACCAATGATTAGACAACCCAGAACAAGCGACTTATAGTACTCTCAGGAATGGTGGGAATCAGAAACACCTTTTCGTTATTATTCTCATATCAGTCCACAACGTGAGTAATCAGAGACACGAAAAAGTTTAAAATGTTTATTTTTAACTACGTGCTCTAAGGTGCAGTACTTTGGCTAACATAAGCAGACCAATGATTAGAAATAAAACCATCAGCATTGTTACAATACCATAGAAAACAAAGGGAGAAATCATATTACAATGATAGTGGAAACAGGTCCTATAATACTTTGTGTACCACCCTCCCCTGGCTAGTAAGCTAGTTTTATATAATAATAGAAGGTCTCGAGGTTTGAATGGTGAACCCCATACCTCAAAGATCAGCTTAGGTGAATCACATCACAGGATCAGCACTGCTCTCTGTGTCTGGAAAGGTTTTTTTCCAAGTGTCTGAATCATGCATGCAAATGCAATATTAAAGGCACCCGAGTTTCAGATATTTGCAGCTGTGTGCTTGTTGTGTCTGAAGCTTGGGCCTATCAAACTGAATTCAACAGCATACATTGGTATTTGACTTTGACGGTTTCTGCACACAGTGTTCAGACTAAGGTCGCGGTGCACGTCTAGGGATGTGAAAAACAGACCGTTCTCATGTGAAGAAAAAGCAAGCAAGCAGTTTTACTTGTAATAACGACTACCTGTAGTGTCGTGTGCAAAAGCAGCAAAGTGGCAAGATGGTGTTAACATCTAAAACGCTTATGCTAACATAGCAATGTATGCAGACAAAACCCTGTCTCCACTACACTCTCCCTTGATCGGACCATGAACAAAATAGGGATGCAATGTAGGAATGCAGAGTTCAAGTTTGAGTGAGACAGAACCAAGTTCATATATTGCCAATCCGTATAATTGGTAGTAAAAGTTCGAAAAGTTTGTTGGAAAAAAGTAAAAAATAAAAAACAATCAGGGGCGCTATATAGCCCTTTCTGGAGCAAAAAATAAAAAATTCCAGCTTGTATGTGAGGAAGATGGCCAACAGCCAATTTAATCCATCAGCGTATCGGCACAGTATGTTGTAACAGCCTCCGAGAGGAAGTCATTGTAATCTTCAGTAAATGAGTCAGCCATTCAGTCTACTTCAATTACAGGTGCCTCTAGCACCATCAGAGGACAACTTGCGTGTTCTTCAAGAAAACTTCGCGCCAGAAAGTCATGGGATGCTGCGCATATATCCCAATTTCCCAGAATTCCATGTGCAGCCGCACAGCCCATAATCCCGATACCAGAACAGTCTAACTCATGAGCCACTAAGGGACTCATCAGTCGATCATAATCCGGGCAGGAGACACCGTGTCCGACAGACACAAATCCAGAGTCCATTCAAAAGAACAATCAAGGGAATGGAAAACAGGTTGCACGCAAGTAAAGTATGAGCACCGGAAACATAATCCATAGGCTACGCTCAAAGTGGCCAGTGGTAGTGTTCCATAGTATTCAAGCATCCGGTTGCGCAGCTGAAGCAGCCGGGGCAGGCTCTCGTGTGGCACAGATCGTGCAGCCATTGCAGAGCAAACAAACCAACAGCAGCACACCAGCAGTCAAGGCGAGAATTAATGGAAGCCCGCCGAAGACGCTGGAAAAAATGGAATGAAAAAATGCCGGTATCACACCAAATATTGTTTGCGGAGCCCACAACTTTGAAAAAATGTGCCAAGCCAGTTGTTGACGAGGCATTGAATATAGTGTGAATCAGAGCACCAAAATGAAGGGGGAGATCAGTATTTAAAAGAGCATGCACCTTGGTGCGGGTGTTAGCTACGTGAAGGACAAATGTTTCACGAGAGGAAGTTAGGGCGACCTCTTTTTGAGACAATAGAGCCCTTATTCTGCTCATCTTGTTGAACTCTGCTTTCAAGGTTGGTATGGAAGGCCAGATGGATACATCCAGTCTCCCATGCGGGGGTGGGAAAAGGACATTCTTGCAACAGACTACTTGTTGTGAGACACTTACGATGTACGGGATACCTGCAAGCAGCACGCAGCACGCCTCATTATTTAAAAGCAAGTAGCTACTGTTAGCTAATAACGTGAAAGTTGGCATAATTGCTGGCACAGGATTTCTCTTCAAAATGCAAGCTAAATTCAGTTTGTGAACGTTGCAAGCGCCATGCAATTGGATGTTCCTACAAACTACTGAGTGATCAGGTGTGGAAGTGCAATCCTCTCCTTTTAAATATACCTCTTTACCCTCTCTCATGCACCTGTATGTAAATGGGAGTGACCAAACTTCATGCAGGAAAGCGGTACCCAATGGTTCATATCTGCCTAAGGCATAGTGTTTCATACATGAACTGAACTTAAACAATGGAAAAGGTAAAGTGATTAACCCATGGATAAGCCACACAGCTGAGTTCGATTCGGCTACAGAGAATGGTAAAGGTTCCAACTTTTCAATATGCAATAGTGAATATGGACATGAACTGTTGTTTATCAGTCAGATTAAATGGTAGAAATAAAGATGAAGTATTCATGTAGCCCCAGGGAACTTTCCCAGCCTTCAATGTTTGTAAAGTCCATGCAAACTGCATTATAGAACGCAATTGATTTTGACCATGATATAAAACAGACATATCATCCTGTACAATATCCACAACAGATGAAACAATATTATCTAATGTGTAAATTCTGGAAGAAAGAGTGTTAATGCTATTATCAATGACAGCAAGCACTTTTTCCAAATTTGCTTGATGAATAGCTCTTAATCTAGAAGCAGCTTCAATTTGAGATAATTTCCAAACTTCGTTGTAAACAGCATACACCTATCTTTTGGACCTGTCACCCACAGGGCCCTTAACAAAATCATTCAAATCTACATCGTCAGTTAATTTGGACAAATGAAGTTTAACTGACGCCAAGGTGGAGTGTTGAAGCCTATTTTGACATAATTTTCCTACAGAATAGGTAGTAACAGAATGTGAAGATTCAAATCTGGGGTCTACTCTAACCTGTGTATAGCCAGGGAGCAGACCCAAAAAAAAATGTTGACAGGAATCTGAACTTTTCTGCCATAATACCCATCCTTGAGGATCCAGGGTGGAAATATTAAAGGAGGTATTAGTAATTAGGGACTGCAATTCATCAAGGGACAAATCTGTGTGATTATCCCAGGTCGGATAAGCGCCCAGATCAGGAATAGTAGGGGAATTGAATTTTTTAGAAGTAGCCAATCCAAAGCAGGTGGTCTGAAAAATGGTAGAATTCAAAAACAACATGTGGTTCGGGATAAGGCATGCACGATGCAAAGCCTCAGAACCTTGTACCTGCCAGGTTTTAGAACCCCAAACAGATTTAAGATCAATGGTATCTTTCCACAGCTCATAGCCCCCTATAGCCAATTCATTCATAAAGGACTTCGAATACGGTAATTTTGTATGTGAAAGTCTATCTTCGGTAGCTGTCTCAGCAGCCATTTTAAAATAAAAGGCTAGAACTGCCTTCAACGGGTGCTGGACAATGTTCCCATTGTGTATAATTAACAACATTTCTAAATGTATTCGCTTTATGCAGGAAATGATTGCCATAGTGTTGGTAGCAAAACAATTCTGCCAAGCAGTATCCCTCTAGACCTAACTTTCTTTGATTTATGTGGGTACAAATGGAAATAGATATCACAACTGTGTATACATTTTTATAACTTTTTTATTTATAGTTGTTTTTTCATTTTTTCTTCTTAGTTAATTACTTCTTTACATTGTTTTCTCATACAGTAAAATTCATCTCTTTTCAATAAATGGTTTTGTCTTTTCACACCTCTAAAATTACTACATACATATCACTTTCATACTACACTCCAAAGAGAAGGACAACGAATGCAGAGCTACGTCCAAGAAAGGGCGAGCCGCTGGGTTCTCTGATAGATTGCTAAACGTTGGGGTGTCTCATACAAGCTGGTCGACGCACGTTTCGGTGGCCTAACAATCTTCAGATGCCACCTTCCTCAGGACCTGTTGCTACGTGTATTAGTCACGGGCAAAGGTGGGGGCCTGAATTTCTGAAAATCAATAAAACAATATTACTAAACATAATTTTCTGTAATATCATATTACCATGTATCAATCCCACAGGAGAGTATGCAGTGTATCTCCAAAGCGTTATTTATTTAAAAACCCTTTTTAACTGTCAGGCTAGCAATAGCGCTACTGAATTCATTGCCCTCTAAATATTATTACTGATATTTTAAGTGAATGAAAAGAAAAGAAAGTGAGAAAGCCAGAATAAATAGAGGGTATGGAGAGTATAAAATCTTTACATCTAGTTCTGCATCTATCCACCTGTAATTCTAGGGAACATTTTCACATACTACAGTTGATAGATATGCTGTAAGAAGTTTGATGCTGACTGTTTCCCTATTTATACATAATCGGATAGGAAGGAGGAAGAAATGACTGAATCTACCTGGTATAAGACAACAAGGCTCACTAGTAGTAATATTTGGACTTGTAGTTTCCTGGATTTTAAGAGAGATCTACTTGACTCTGGCTATTTCTGTAAAAAATAAAAAATAATAATGATGGTTAGCTAGTCTGTTTATAGTTGGTATATCATTACTATCTACATAATTGCCCAATATGTCACTAACCAACATACCTCATATATGCCTGAGTCACACTAAAGCTGTAAGGTGGGGCCGTAGATTCACCACGTGATCCGTTTTCGGGGTCTTTTTGTTTGAAGAGACTGGTTACATTCAAAGTACATATGGTCCGTTGTTTGCCTATATTTAGTAATAAGAACTAAAGGTTATTTCCTCCCAGGTTGCTCGTCGTACGAGGTAAGGTGGGTTATACCATTTGTAGGGGAGTCACTCTGTTTATAAAATGTAACCTACTTGTTCAGGACTTTTCCCAGTCTTGTCTTTCCAGATTGTTCTTAGTTCTTTTTCTTGGGTTCTTGACTGCTGTGGCTGTCTGCATCAAGGTTTGGGATCTGTCTCTTAATGCCCTGACCAACGGTGATAAAGAGAATGGGATTAAGAGAAAATTAGCTAGATTTGATGACCGCGGAGCCAGTTTATGCGCATGTATTCTTTGGCTCTGATTTGCTATCCTTTCCCATTATGGTGTTTATGACACTTAAAAGTTGAGGGTATATATCATACTAGTGATACTTTCCCTCTCCGGCGTCTCAATACACGTAAACTAGGGTTTGATACCTTATTTGCTCTCACCAACGTTAGGTAGTTCCCTCCCAGACATGAGGCACAGTTTCCCTTATACCCACTGCGTCTATTTCGGTCCAAGGGCTTACTATTTACGGGGTTTATTTCAAGATAAAACAAGTCCCCATTCACCATGCTTACGTAGATTCGCACGGTCTCGTTTAAGGGTATCTCACCTGTTGGTTCGTGATGACTAGTTTTCCGCGAAGGATCCTAACGTGGTCCGGCTCCATGTGAATCAAAGGCAATACTGTTGCCTTTTATATGTTTTCTACCTTAAGCTAATTTTGAGTAATTGATTAATGCGGAACACCTGCGACGCGCTATCGGCGGGATGTATGTCATTTCTCCGTACATAGCCTCTTCGTGGAGTATTTACTATAACGTTGCCTCCATCTTGGAATGGTTTTAAACAAATGGTGCCCTATTGCGATTCTAAAAGATCTCATAATTATACGAAATGTGCGTGCTATTATTTACCACATTCTACTATAAAGCCCGAAACAAGATATTGTATCCATTCTTTTTACTAGGCATAAAGCCATTACCTATTATTTTAGTAAGCCCAAAGTGATTGTATCGCTGTATTTTTATCGTGAAATATAGACGCCATATTGGAATGGGTCAATCCTGATGTACGTATGTAAGGTAGTATGGCTCTATTCGTATCGCGAATCTACGACAACATAGTCGATAGGGTAGATGCCAGTAATATGTAACGAGTCGTATGACAATTGATTATAATGGACGCAGATATCCGTACAGAATACTGCTTGTAATTATACATACGAATAAACGTTGTATATCTGTGCTGGAATTAGATAGACGGTACATTGAATACGATTCACTCATGTGCTTTACCCAGACTATGGTTTATTCGTAAACCCGAATTGGTTGCAATACTGTGTACAGATCACAGAGCATGAACATCGTGTGAAATACAGTGGGTATGTATAGAATAGCTTCTGGAGTTATTTAGGGCAAAATCCTGTACGAAACGTAACCGCCATTATTTAATAGGGGACTGGTCTCAATGCTCCCATATTGAGATAGAGAGAATTAAAATAGGCATAAGTGGTAAGTGGTATATTACGCCTGATACTTTCTGAGTTTAATCTCAGGCTTTCAGCTCTAGTTATAGATAGTCTTAAGGGACACATGTTAGCACATAGTGTGTGATGGCGTCTGGTTACTATGCCAATATCGCAATTTCCCCTAATACAGCTATTCCTACTCCATCTGCCTAAAAATTGGAAGGTGGGACAGTATTTATAGTTATATGACAGCTTATTATGTACAATAACAGCAAGTGGTCCATGGCATAATCATCTTCAGCATAAGATATAAAAATCCTTTTAGCTAGTATGCCACACTATTTCCTCGTTCAGACCGTTCTTAACTGTGTCCAGAGTGTAAATCCAATAGTTCTCACGTGTTTTTCTCACTTTTTGTGTTTCCTTACCTGGAATATTTTTTATCTTTTCAAGGATCAGCCATCTTAGTTCATTTTCATTGTGACGAAGGTCAATGCAGTGTTGAACCATAGGACTAAGTAGTTTTTTAGTTTTAATAGCAGATCTGTGCTCACTGTAGCGAGTTCTGAACTCGCGTCCTGTCTCCCCTACGTATCCGAGAGCACAGGGACACAAAATGAGATACACAAGGTTGTGACTTCTACAATTAGTGAAATCACGCAATCTGCCTGTTTTTCCTTGGTAGTTCCATGATTCAGTGACTAACGCGCTTTCACAGGCAAAGCATGAGCCACATTTGTGGTTGCCTAGGATTGGGGGTCCTACTAACGTAGTTTGTGAGTTGACTTTTCTCTGTTAAAGCCTTGTGTTGACCAGACTATCCTTGATATTGCGGTTTCTGCGATATGCAAGGATGGGCTTTTGGATGTTCTCTTGGTCCTCATCTGCATTGAGAATATGCCAGTTTTTGTTCAGGACCTTTTTTATTTTAAAGTTAAGAGTTGAATGATTCACAACACAAACTAGTTTGTCGTTGTTAGAACGAGTATTGCCTGCTAAAAGGGCATCTCGGTTGTAATATCGTGCCCTTTTGTAAGCGAATCTAATCAGACGTCTCGGGTAACCTCGTGCAATCAATCTCTGTTTCAAGTCCTCCCCATGTTTGTCATAGTCTTTGATGTTGGAGCAATTGCGTCTAATACGCAAAAACTCACCAAAAGGGATAGAGTCTTTTTGGCTATTCGGATGGTAACTAGAATGTGCCAAAATGGTGTTTTTAGAAGTTGGTTTTCTATAGAAGCTGACAGAGATCTTACCATCTTCTGATTGTATCATTATATCAAGGAACTCCACTGAGACCGTACTTCTATGGCTGGTGAATTTCAAATTCTTGTCACTGGCATTTAACCATTCTATGAATGTGGTCAGGGTTTCATCGTCTCCTCGCCAAATGAAAAAAATATCATCAATGAATCTATGCCATCTTAAAACATTCTCATAAAATGGAGCTATTTCATTGAAGATATGTTTCAATTCGTACTCGCCCATTTATATATTGGCCACACTGGGGGCACAAGAGGCCCCCATGCTGGTCCCCTTAATCTGATGATAAAGGTCCCCTCTTAAGTCAAAGTAGTTGTTTTTCAGCACTATTTCCAAACATTCCAATATAAAGTCATTTGGTCTCTCTCCCTGTGTTCTTGCTAAGAGAGTCTTGACTGCTTCCACTGCTTGTTGTTGTGGTATATTAGTATATAGCGCAAAACAATTCTCCATAATTTGCTGAGTCTAAATACAAATCTTAAGCATCAAAAGCAGCATAATATTTCAAATCAGAAAAAAGAGCCTCTACGGCTTGGACACCCAATCATCAGAGCGTATGTTTTGTTTCACAACATCCCCCATAGAAACACGAAGTACATTGGGGACATTAATCAACTCTGTGGGGCCATGAATTTGAAATTTGACAGCATCCCATACAATCCCATCTAATACAGGCCAGGCAGTAATATTAACATAAGTCTGGTACCTCTTCATGATGTGTGATGAGGAGTGGGGAGCCAAAGTTCCATCAATTAATCTAATTGCAGATCTTTCGGTCAGATAATGTCCATTCACTAGATGAAAAAAGACAACCACAAATCCAATGGACATGAACAAAAAAATAGATATGAGCACCAGCCAAATGTAAGTCCAAGGGGGAATTAAAAAATGTCTTTCAAACCAAACAGCAAAAATTGAAATTTTCGATGGGGCATTCAATGTTGTATAGTGAGTGTCAAATGAAATACATGACTGGTCCACTACACTTGATTGCACACTAGGCAAAGACACATCTGTGGGATAGGTATACTCAGTATCTTCATGGGGACTATCAGCCGGTGGAGTCAATAAAGGATTAGTAACTGTATGCATCTTGATGGCATTGTCAGGCCTGTTGGTATTTGCCGGAGCCAAAACAGAATTTCTCAGCATTGCTGGACAAGAGACCGCTGGAGTCATACTAAGAAAAATCGGCCACTCATTGTAGTTTGACATTGTCAATGAAGATGCACCTGTTATCCATGTGACCAGGAAGTGGAGGTAAAACGACTGTTCTTGTACCCTGCACGCCAAGCACTGGAACCGGTGCACGATAAGAGGGGCCAAACTCCTTCTTGTTCTCCACCTCCTCACGGACCAGGTCATCAACTCGAGGTAGCCAGCCAACTACCGGAACCTGAAGTGCAGCATCAGTTGTGGAGGGCAAGTGTTCCATTGCAAGACTGTCTCGAGTCTCTCGTAGGTTCTGTAACACAGCAGAATGATCATCTACGTCAAAGGGTGCGGGCGACGCCGCCATGTCTAGACCATCAAGGTCCGGGACAAACAGCCAAAGAGCATTTCGTATGGGGTCCGTCCACCCAGAGACCTTCTAGGGAGATTTTTTTTTTTTTTTTTTTTTTTTAAACCGTTTATTGCAATCTCAAGAATATACAGGTATGGGCCTACAACCTTCCGGCCGGCCGCTAGAATGACAGAAGCATATGACATACATACAAAAAACACTTGGCGTTGCAGCGGAGCAAAATCAGGAGGTATCAGCGTCGTGGGCCACATCACTCTGACCCCACAATACGGTTTCATTTTAAACAAACAACACAAAAACCACACCCGCAAGGCAACCTGCAATCGACAGTAACAGCACGTGCTCCCCGAATTGGGGACCCCAGCCATCCACAGGAGTCTAAAGAGGGGAAGGGGAACAGATCGAGGACTGGGGGAATTCCGTGCTTGGGGCTAGGAAAAGAGTCAACTAAGGGGACGGGGCTGGTGAGGCCGCAGGCAGCAATGGTGGCGCGCAGATACCCCCGCGGTAGGCGTTCCAGGGGCCCCATACCTTCACCCATGCCCCAGGCTTACCCCTCGCCACATACACCACCTTTTCTCGGAACATGCACCAATCCATGTGTTCTTTCCAGGCCGACACCGCCGGGGGCCTCTGGGATCCCCACAGTTGAGCAATGTCACGCTTCGCTATCATATATCCCAGAGTCACCCATCGCGTCTGCGGAACCGAGTAGTCAGTTGGTTCCCACACATTCAGCAGGCATCTCCTCGCTTCAGGCAGCAGCGCGACATGCGTAACCACTCGCAGGACCTCATGCACACCACGCCAGAATCGCTCCACCTCCGGGCATTCCCACAGAATATGGAAAAAAAGTCGCCAAAGCACCACACCCACGCTTACACAACCCATCCTCAGCATAGCCCATACGCAGAAGCCTTGGCCCCGTCATGTAAACCCGGTGGAGTATCTTAAGCTGGACGAAGCGAAGGCGAGCCGGTATGGCCACCTCCTTTGGAGAGGCCACCGCGGAGATCCAGTCTTCGTCGTCCAACTCCAGCCCGTCGGCAACCCAAGCCTCGCGGAGGCCGGTCAGCAGGCCCGAGCGGTCATTAATCAATTTCTTGTAAATAAGGGAGATCGTGCTGTCCGGAACGTGGCCATCCAGCACTCTATCCTCCAGGGGGGAAGACTCCGGGATGGAGGCGACGTCTGGGAAGACTGAGCCCAGCGCGTGACGGACCTGCAAGTACCGAAAGTATTCACTGCCCTGCAGCTGAAACTCCGTCTGCAGCGTCTCGAATGCTTTAAATCCCCCTCTCGTCCAGAGGTCCCCCACTTTACTGATGCCGATCGTGTCCCACTTCTCGAAGCCCTTCGAGGTCCACAGGGAGCCCAATCTCTCAGACGCGTACAACGGTGATGCCCGGGTCAAACGGTCCTTCCACCCCATAGCTGCGTTAGCCGCGTGCCATACTCGTACCATGACACGCGTAGGTCCCGTCAGGCGGGGGCCGGGCGCGCCAGAGTAGAGCGCTCGATTACAATCGCCACCAGGCAGGAGCATCTTGTCCATTTCAAAGGCCGGGTTTAAGGCGGGCCCGTAAAGGCCATGATTAATTGCAGCCAGCTGGGAGGCCCAGTAATACCGTTTAATATCCGGGAGGGCAATCCCCCCGTCGTACCATGGGAGCGTCAACTTCGCCAGGGCAATACGCGGCCTCCCGTCCCAGAACAGGCGGCGCTGTAGACTCTCCACCTCACGGAAGTAGCGTGCCGGGACTAAATCCATAGTATTCTGGAGAGCGTACAGGAAGCGTGGCAACAACATCATCTTAAACAATGCCGCCCGGCCGAGCGGCGAAAGCGGCAGGCGCCGCCAGCGCGCGACGTCCTCCTTCAAGCGCTGGAGGGGGGGAAGCAAATTCCGCTCGTAGCGGGCCTCCGGGTCCAGAGTAATGTAAACCCCCAGGTACCGAAACCCCTGTGAGGCAATCTGGATCGGACAGCCCCGCAGGAGGACGGGAGCCTCCCCGGAAAGCACATACACACATGATTTAGCCCAGTTGATGACAAGGCCTGAATTGCGGCCGAACGAGCGCAAAACATCAACCAGGACAATCAATGATTTACGCGGGGAGGCTAGGTACAAAAGGATATCGTCAGCGTATAGGGACACGCGGTCCTCATATTCGGGGGTCCAACGGAGACCACGGATGGAAGGGTGCCACCGCAGCCACTCCGCCAGGGGTTCCAAGGCCAGCGCGAACAGGAGCGGCGACAAGGGACAGCCCTGTCGTGTGCCCCGTCCCAGCTCGAATGGGACCGATACTCTTCCATTCACCACCACCTGCGCCAATGGGCCCGAATACAACAATTTGACCCAGCTGATGAACCCCGGGCCAAATCCAAACTTCGCCAGCATGGCCCAGATGTATGGCCACTCGAGCGTGTCAAACGCCATGGTGGCGTCTAAGGACGCCAATATGGCCGGCTCCCGCACAAACGGGACACGCGCGAGCACCCCATGCAAGCGCCGCAGATTAAGGGCCGTGTTGCGATGGGGAATGAAGCCGGACTGGTCTTGGTGGACCAGGTCGCCCACCACGCCGACCAGCCGGTTGGCTAGCACCTTAGCGAGGATTTTGGGCTCCGCATTCAAGAGCGAGATAGGCCGGTAGGATGTAACCCGGTCTTGAGGTCTCCCCTCCTTGTGGATCACCACGATTGTAGCCAGACGTTGGTCCGGCGGGAGGGAGCCCAGCGAGTGGGCCGCCAGGAACATCGCACGGAGGTGGGGTGCCAGTACATCCGGTCGCAGCTTATACAACTCGATAGGGATGCCGTTCGGGCCCATGGCCTTGCCGGATGCGACCGAGCGTATGGCGAGGGCAATTTCGTCGGCGGTAGGAGCGGCATCTAACGACACCCTATCCTCCACCGAGAGAGAAGGCAGCGCGATATCCCTAAGCAGGGCATGGGAATCATCCTCCGAGCAGGGAGAAACCGGGGAATACACCTCGCAAAAATAATCCGCGAAACAAGAGACGATGTCTTCTGGCTCGGTGACACGCACACCATCCATCCTCTCAATCAGCGGGACCACACGACTCGCTCTCTCCTTTTTATCCAACCATGCAAGCAGTTTACCAGCCTTATCACCCACATCATACAGTCGCCCCTGTTGCTCTCTATAGAGGCCCCTGGCCGCCTCCGTGACGAGGGCCCTGTAGGCCGCCTGCTTAAGTGTAGGACATGTAGTGCAGCATCCGTCACCCCACCCTCTAGATCACCCTCCAATTCAGCGATTTCGGCCTCCACCCGGGTCACCTCCTCCTGCTCGCGCCTCCGGGCATGGGAAATAAAGGAGAGGGCCTCCCCTCTAAGAACTGTTTTGAAAGCTTCCCACAGGGAGATAGCCGAAGGGACGGACCCCACATTCTCATCGAAATACCGCTGCAAGGATTTAATCAAATCAGCGCGAATGGTGGGGTCGCGCAGGTACCAGGCATTGATTGGAGCTACTCTGCCCTCCCCCCTCGGGAAGACATCAATGTGCAACAGGAGCGGGGAGTGATCTGAAATACCCCGCGCCAAATGGCGCACCTCTCCTACCCTCCCAACATAGGCCGCAGGGACAAGGACATAATCAAGCCGTGAGAGGCTACCATGGGCACCCGAGTGGAAAGTGTACTGCAGCTGCGTGGCATGTTTTAAGCGCCAGCAGTCCACCAATCCCAGTGTATCTAAGAAGCCGGACAGCCACGCCTGCGCCCGGGGGAGATCCCTAGGGGGGTGACGATCCACGGTCCCAGAAACCACCGCATTGAAGTCTCCCCCAACCACCAGAAGCCCCCCCGGAAGGTCAAGGAGGAGGCGCCCTAGGTCTGCAAAAGTCATGGACTGTAACCCCGGTGGGACGTACACTGATACAAAGACAACTACTTTACCCTCCATTCTCCCCACTAAGACAGTGTAGCGTCCCCTCTCATCATGGCGCACCTCGTCTATTTCCAACGGGAGCGAGTTCTTCACCATGATGCCCACCCCCCGTGAGCCCGACGTGAAGCCCGAGTGGGCCACCAAACGATAGCCACGCCGATTCATGGCACAAAAGGAATTACCAATCAGGTGTGTCTCCTGCAGAAAGACCACATCTGGCGAAAGTCGTTTCAAATACTGCAGGACCACACCTCGCTTAATCCTATCCCCCAGTCCGTTAACGTTCCAGGACAATAAAGTCAGGTCCCTACCCCCCATCACATACAGGAGCCATCATTCGTCCCCCCGAGAGCACCTTAAAAACACAAATACAATAAAGGGTTTGCCTTGCGGTAAAAACAAACAACACCCCACCCCAACCCACCCACCCCAACAGAACTCCCCCCTCCCTGCACCCCTGCATGAGCCCAAATAGCCCCCCCAAAGTGCAGTGTGCCTGTCGCCCCATGAATGATTAAACTAACTAGTCCCCCAGAGGAGGAGGGAGAGCCCCCAAGAGACCCCGTACCACCTCCACAGGAGGGAGACTTAACGAACAGTCAAAAATGACGACAATGTTGTCCAGAGCAAGGCCTACTATTAATCCCTCAGTCCTGATCCGGCGAACCCTCCCCTCCAACCGCGCCCCCCCCACCCCCCCGGCCCCGATCCCCGGGCAAGGAGTCCAACCAGTCCCCGGCTGCCTCGGGACGATCAAAAAAGTGCGTGCGGCCATCCACCTCCACCCGCAACTTAGCTGGAAAAAGCATCGCATACTTGAGGTTCAGGTCCCGTAGACGACGTTTGACTCCGAGAAAGCTCAGTCTCTGCTTCTGGACCGCTGGGGTGAAATCAGGATAGAAGTTCACATCCATATTGTCAAGTCTGACTGGTCCTTGTTGCCTAGAAGTCTGAAGGATAGCGTCTCTGTCCCGAAAGTTGAAAATCCGGGCAATGAGAGGCCGCGGAGGGGCTCCGGCCTTAGGTCTTCCTCCGGGAACCCTGTGGGCACGTTCCACCGCAAAGAATTTACTCAGCCCCCGGGGCTGGAGATGGGTGAGGATCAGATCCTCCACAAACAGGTCCGCCGCCGCCTCCTCACGTCCCTCCGGCACCCCGACAATGCGGACATTGTGCCTCCGGGCCCGACCCTCGGAATCCTCCAGTCGACGATCCATCAGGGCGCTCGCCTGGCCGAGCCGGCGCACCTCCTTTTGGAGGGCCGCCACGTCCGCCGTAAGGCCCGAAGTGGTGTGGGCCAAAGAATCGACCCGGTCATTGGTCTTGGATAAATCGGCCCTCACCAGGCCAACATCCACGTGGACCGAGTCAATCTTTTGCGCCAGTGTGTCAAAGCGCTGGTCCACCGAGGCCTTCATCTCGGCGATAGCGCCCATAACATCTCGCAGGGTCAGATCCGCGAGCAGCGTAGGAGCATCAGTCGGGCCCTCAGGGGACCGATGTGGCACCTCGGGAGATCCCTTCTGGAGGGTGTAGCGGTCCATGCTGTTGGACTGATGGGCCGCGCCACGGCGGGTCGATTTCACCTTTGCCCGGTCGCCATCTTGCTTTGTGGACATGGTTTCAGTCCCCAAATCGTGCCAATCACCTCGGAAAAGGCCGACAAACCAGTTCACGGGCTCCGGGGGGGGGCACCACAAAACCGCAGGACGGATCACAGCCGGCGGGCCAGCAGGGCACCCCAACGAGGCCACACCACCGCACACTGCCCCGCAACCCGACCTCGCCCGAGCAGCAAGGAGGGTGCAAAAGCGAAAGTGAAAGTGCGGGGTACGCGAGTCGCCCAGCCCTGCCCGCCGCTGTTGATCACTTTGTCTCCGGATCGCCCCGCAACTCCAATCCGGGGGGCCGGCGTGGAGAAGGCCGCAAACCTCAATCGGTGCTCCCGCCGGTGTCCGAGGTCCAATTTGGAAACGGAAAACGGGTGACACCTCAGCTCGGGCTCACCAACACAGTCCCCTCATCTAGGACAGGATATTTTCAGGATTTATGTAGGAGGTCACGGAGGTCCTCGGGAGCCTCGCACCTACGCGGCCATCTTGGTTGCGCGCTAGGCTCCTCCTCCTAGGGAGATTTTTAAGTGCACGTTGAACACTATACAAATGGGCCAACCAGTTCCTGCCAGTACCTAAAATCCTAGCTGTCAAGGACTGCTTTAAGTCACGGTTCATTCGCTCCACAACATTATTGCCCTCAGGCCAGTATGGAGATGAAAATTTGATTTGGACCCCCAAAGATCTCATGGCATCCTTGTACGCCTTAGAGGCGAACGCTGGACCCTGGTCCGAATGGAGGGTAACACATGCAAAAATTCCCACAAAGACACGCAAATCCCTGATGACAGTTCGTGCATCAGCACTTCTTTGTGGCCAGACCCATAGAAAATGTGTGCACGAATCCACTGCAACAAAGATGTACTTATACGTAGTATCTGAGGAGAAAGGACCACAGTGATCCAAATAAACACACCCAAGTGGTTTATTAAATATGTACAACTGTGTTTGAGGTGGACGCGCAGCAGTCGAAGATTTATCTGCTGGCAAATGTCACAAGTAAGGACATAATTACGAGTCTGTTTATACAATCCGCACCACCAGTAACGTTGTTGTAAGATAGAAACAGTCGCTGAGACGCCTGTATGGGCTGAAGCCATACCTTCGTGAGCGACTGTTATCAAGGCTAGTCTGCGGTCCAAGTTGGGAATCAACCTGTCACCAACGTCGTTAATTCTCACATAGGGAACTTTATCAGGACTTAAATGATAAGAGTATTTAGAAGGGAAACCTCTAGGGTAATTATCTCCCTTCTCTGTCGCAGCAATGGCTGCCAAGATGTCATCATCAATTTTACTTTTGGATCTTGTAACTGCTGCTACTAGATATGTTGCCACTGCTGTTTTCGCTGCTTCGTCAGCTAAACTGCTGCCGATAGCGTGTACCCCGACGCGCTGGTGACCAAGAGTGTGAATTACATTCACGAGCGGCAGACGTTGTTTAAGTTCTGCGACTCGAACCCAAAGCATATGTTTATGTTTGATTGTGCTACCTTTGGAATCACGATACTCATTTTGAGACCAAAAGAATAAATTGTCGTTGAAAGACTGAACACAGTAAAAAGAGTCACTCACAATAAGAGTAGTGACTCGAGGATCAGCAAACTCTAGTGCAATCACCAGAGCACGAAGCTCTGCCAACTGGGCGGTACAATCACCCAATGTCTGCATATGCACAACATCAGACTTGAATTCTCCATTCACAAAAGTACCCGCCACTATTGCGCAGGCCGCTGAATATGCGTGCTTAGAATCCGTCGCCGGTTGCGCCGAACCGTCAGTGTAAATGATACAATGGTAATCCTCAAGCGGGCGCAAGGACAGAGGAGCTGGATAAACAAATTCATACTGCAAATATTCGTGAGTCTGCAATGAGGCATCAAAGATGAAAGTGACATCAGGAGATGTCAAAGAAGTGGCCCATTGTATCCAACGCGGATGCAAAGCTTTTGAAATCGGTACACTGGCTTTCGTCACTGCCTCTAGGGCAGGATACGGTGTGACAACCAACATGCATTTCCCCTGTGACAGCGCTCTCTCTTTTAGAATCGCCATCTGCACTGCTGTCAAAACTTTTTCGACAGTTGAAAAGTGCATTTCAGCCGAAGTGTACAAGTGTGACTTGTAAGCAATAGGGACTGTGTCTCCCTCATTAAACGTTAAGTACGTGCAACCAACTGCGCCAGGCACAATTCTTATCACGAGGTTTGTGTGGTTATCATGTGTCAATAAGTGTTTAGAAGCAAGAAGATCAGCCTGCAAAGATTGCAGGATAGCTGAACGTTCTGGCAGCCAGCTTGATTTGGAAAAAGTTGGTTGTACCAAGGCATATAGCGGCTTGATATGCTGGGCATAATCGGGAATGTAAGTACGCCCGAAATACAAATAACCCAGCAAAGATTGTAATTTTGTCAGAGTTGTTGGAGCACACAAACATGTGCATTTCTCCAGGAAGTGAGGTGCTAAACCTCAACCTTCTTTGTTGAGTTCATATCCCCAAAACAACACTGTATACTCTGGAATGTGTGATTTTGCAAAGTTAAATTTGTAACCGAAGTCCGCAAACATAACAATGATGCGGTCAACGTGACACAGATGCGGCCATAATTAGTCGTCTGTGAGATAAATATCATCAACATACGAGTACGCATCAGGGTCAATGCTCTCCAACAGAGAGACTACACGTGCGGCAAAGACACCAGGACTGTTTTTAACCAGTTTCTGTTTGCTGCCAGAAGTAAAGGCTGTCCATTGACTACTAATAGAGGACAGGTTATGGCTGTAAAAGCCATTGGAGATGTCAGGTGTGGTCTTAAACCTTTTTCTCACGAGACTATCAACGAGGGCAGGACTGTGGGTATTTTGTACCGCGCACGTCCGACAATGAGAGTTCAAATGTCAATAATCCAAAACTAGGCAGTACGACCCATCAGGTTTGGTTACAGTGAAAAGAGTATTATTCATGGGTGACACACATGTTTCAATTAAACCTTGATATTCCAATTGTTCAAGGATTTCTGCGATGTGAGATCTAGCTTCTCGGCGCATGGGATATTGGGGTTGTGGCTGGGGCATAGACCGTAATGGAATCTCATGGCTTGGCAACAATTTATCCCACTCAACCTGAGTACGGTACAATGCTGGAGCAAGCGCCTGTGCCCACTCCTCTGCAAAGTTCTGATCTTGCTCCTTCGGCACTGTGTGCGCGAAAGATGGGAGGATTACCTCCTCCCCTCTAGGAGCGGCCAAAACAAAAGCTGCGAGCCAGTCTGCCTCTGCTAACAGAATGTCATATGTAGAGGTCAGATTTCCCCCAAAAATCCCTTTAATGGTCCGTTGTATGTCACCTTCAATTTAAAGGACTATGTCATATACTCTGTCACGGGGAGCCACTCTAGTGTCAGCAGTTTCTACAGTAATAAATGTGTCAGTTGCTGTCGCCTTCAGATATGGACGCAGTGCTTGCCGCACTATTGTAACCTCCGCTGCGCTGTCTAGCAGCGTTAGCGCCCATGGCAGGTTCTGAAGCTGTGTTCTCACTATCTGTGGCATACCTCGCTGTTAGTGCAGCAACTTTCTTTTTCTGAAACGGAGGTCATTGACGTGCAAATTCGTCCTGTTTTCCTTTACCATCAGCCGGGAGGGGCTGCTCACGTCCTTGTGGGGCACCCCGACCTCTGCCACGTTCACCTCCACCGAACTGTGAGACCGATGCTTCCTGTGAAGAACGAGGAGAACATTGTTCAGGGACCTGAAATCTATCAGGAGACCTAATTCTAGTGCGATCGCACAACTCATATGTGCGTTCAGTAGTCACTGGTATTGGTGACGTGGGACGACACCCCTGTTTCTGTTGCTGCTTCCCCTGTTTCTTAGTTTTACAACATTGTTTTGGAAAAGCTGGAATGTCGTCTTTAGTAGACTTAACCGTCTGAGTTTTCGGTTGTGCTGTTGTTTTAGCAAAAGGCTTAACGCCCAAACTATTGTGGCCAATGGTCTTATAAGCCTCCGCAATAATTTTTGGTAACTGCCGGGGTTTATCGACGTCGTCGACGAGGCGCAGCTCATTCGACACTTGAAAGTTAACCGCATCTCCCTTGAAGTTAGCAAGGATGAGATCAGCAACTACATCGAACACGCCGACAAGCCTCATTCCTAACTCAACCGCCGCCTCCGGACCATGCTCATCCTGAACACGCTTAATCACGTAGGGCAGTACAGTCATAGACAGGGTGCCGAAGCACTTCGCGTAGACTGCTGCAAACACTTTACCCCAGTTCTCACAATCTGTTACCTCTGAGACTAAGTCTTTCTGCAAACTAATGGTAAGGATCTTGGGTTTTTCCACAGGAGTAGAGTTAGGAAACACTGCTTCCAGTTGCTCAAATTTCTCAGCAAGCCAATAAGGCATATCATCCTTATTCTAGGGGCGCTTGCCCATTACCGAATTACCCATGACGGGACTAATAGTAATCCCAGCCGGGCCAGCTGGTTGCGTCGCAACCCCAGGGCCCCCCACTTGGACATTGCGAGAGACGTATTGTACTAAAGCCCTATGTACCGCAATCAAGGCGGTATGGAGTTGACATAAGTCATCCACCAGGGCTTGCACAAATATCGTGGATGAGGTGTGAACCCGGCCAAGACTGGCCTAATCGAACCGGAGTGACGGTGTGGGGGAGGGCGCCATTGAACCAAATACGATGCTGCCAAGCGGAAATTGGAATTTCCTGCGTCCTATACGGCATATAATTAGCTGGAACTGCCGCAGGAGTGTATGTGTGAAAACCAAGAGTAAAACAGCTCATAGGGGAACGAGGCATCGGCACTCACTACAAAGATAATAGACATTCCATTGTCTGGCACCCCGAACTGCGTCAAATGACGCCGGAGAGGTGCGCGACTATGCGAAGCAATAGCAACTTCAGCCATTAGGACGCAGAGAAGAAAAACAATCTATATTAAACCGTAGCTCAAAAAGGGTCAGTAATTGAAAAGGAAACCTTTTTAATTGTCAAGCTTAAATGAACCTATAAGTCAACTATATAGGTAGGTTTAAACCGTCACTCCCGTCAACCGGAAACAAGAGTGAGGGTGTTGTGGCCAAATAAAAGCTCTACTAAGGCGTCTCAATCATAAGACCAAAACGTTAGGTGAGCCATGTTGCGGGGATTCTGCTCATGCACAGAACTATGAGCAGGAAACCATGGCCTCAGTGACTTGTGGTGTACCAAAAAACTCACCTCAGTACCCAGAACCCCTATCCGACTAGCATCAGTGTCTCATTTGTTCTCCGTATCATCTCAAAGCTACCAATGATTAGACAACCCAGAACAAGCAACTTAGAGTACTCTTAGGAATGGTGGAAATCAGAAACACCTTTTCGTTATTATTCTCATATCAGTCCACAACGTGAATAATCAGAGACACGGAAAAGTTTAAAATGTTTATTTTTAACTACGTGCTCTAAGGTGCAGTACTTTGGCTAACATAAGCAGACAAATGATTAGAAGTAAAACCATCAGCATTGTTACAATACTATAGAAAACAAAGGGAGAAATCATAATACAATGATAGTGGAAACAGGTCCTATAATACCTTGTGTACCACACTCCCCTGGCTAGTAAGCTAGTTTTATATACTAATAGAAGGTCTCTATGTTTGAATGGGGAACCCCATACCTCAAAGATCATCTAAGGTGAATCACATCACAGGATCAGCTCTGCTCTCCGTGTCGGGAAAGGTTTTCTCCTAGTGTCTGAATCATGTATGCAAATGCAATATTTAAGGCACCCTAGTTTCAGATATTTGCAGCTGTGTGCTTGTTGTGTCTAGAGCGTGGGCCGATCAACTTGAATTCAACAGCATACATTGTTATTTGACCTTGACGGTTTCTGCACTGTCAGGACTGTCAGACCTTATTTCAGAAAAAGACTTTCAATAAGCACAGTTGTATTAAAATCTAGTGGTCAAATCAAGAAGGTCCTAAAGCAGTACAAATCACCAGCAAGTATCGTCCCTGAAATGGCCGCCGAGAGTTGACAGCTTGAGCAACAAGTTAGCACTCTAGCACTCAAAGGCAACCATCAAGATCCAGGTGCAGCACCCGTTCTGTGGCGCACTTCACCTGAATTCGAAAGAGAGAAAGACGTCCTGGAGAGAAGCGTCGCAGAAGTTTAGTCAGGGATACTTCATCGTGCTTCAAATAAACAATTTTTGGCAGAGTACGAGTTCCGGAGGAAACTTCGGAAGAGCGCAGTAAGACTGTTCCTTTTTTTTGTATATTAGAGCGTGCGCATGTATTTGAGGAGATGTCGCACTTAGGGACATGCGCATTCAGTTAGTTACCGAAGCCTCGAGCATGCGCCCTGTTTAAAACGTTGCAGTTCACAGAAAGGATTTTCAGAGACAGCACAAGCCCGGTGAAGGCTAGACGTGCTAGCTATTGTTAAAAAAAAAAAGATATTTAGTTTGAAATTCTAGTTCCCTGCATATCGTTTCGGAGTGAATTAACTTCGAACTGTTTATTAGTACAAAGGGCAGCAGTAAAATACGTAGCATGAAAATAAACTACATTTAAGGTGAAGTAAGATAATAACAATAAAAATAATACTTACCAATATCAGAATCCAGCTAACACTCCAGCTGTATCAAGAATAGGTGAGGAGTCTGCAAAGATACCAAGTTAGAGTTAGATTAAGGAAAAGACTTAAGAATTAACAGTTTGATAATATTTAGTTACAGTATACAGAAGCCAAGAAACACTACAAATAGAAGAGAAGCATAGGTCACATCAAAACGGGGTAGGTGAACAATGAACATAGATTCATTTAGACATTAAAAAGGAGGTGTTGAAGTATTAATGAGTGTTATTTCTTTACAATAAAACAAATTCTCGTGCTAGCCAGAAGAAGACAAGAAGTAAACGTCTGAAGCTGATGAAAGAACCAGACGCGGTGTGACTGCCTCTTCTCTGTCCTATCCCCTTTCCCCTCTGGGGTTTCGTTGGCATACATGCTAAAATATGTGTGTTGCTGAGAAATCTTAGTGAGGCATTGGGAACTTGCAACATTCTGCTCCTGTGCATTCGAGGAGAGGACCGATCTGACAGAGTGAAGTGCCCACGTATAAATTAGCACCTGAGCAGAATGGCAGAAGGTCTGGATTTAAAGAAGCTAGTAGAAATCTTAGAAGGAATACAAAGGGAATTAATCTCAGTCAGGGAAGAGAATAGGGAGCTTAAAAAAGAAACTACAGAGTTGACCCTAAAAGTGTGTAGTCTAGTATCCAGAAGGGAATCTCAGTGATTCATCTGTTCCACAACCTAAGATTACTACACAAGTTATTCCTTCCCTGTCCCCAGCAATTCCTTTGGCACCACCTGACCGTTTTAATGGCGACCCTCAGAAGTCTCAAGTGTTCCTGACACAATGTACTTTGCACTTTATGTGTCGTCCGGCAGTATTCCCCGATGCGCAATCTCGAGTGGCATTTATACTGTCGTATTTCAGCTGGGACGCTGCGTCTTGGTCTATGCCTTTGGTAACCAGAAATGATCCTATCTTATATGATTTGGATGAATTCAAAAAAAGAATTTCTTCGAATATTTGACAGACGAAGGGTGTCACAAGCAACAGACAATGATTTACTGGAAATCAAACAGGGCAGTCGTGATTTGGTAGCCTATTTGGTCCAGTTTAATAAGTTGGTGGTTGAAATGGAATGGCCAGAGAACAAACGAGCAGCAGTGTTCTATTGAGGCTTAAAAGATTAACTAAAAGATGCCTTGGCACAGGTACCCAATAGACCCACGGAGATTTCAGCATTAATAGATCTGGTTTTAGAAATTTACTTCCGCCAAAGCGAAAGAAGAGGAGAGAGAAAAAGAGATTATCGTCCCAGTGTGCCTAGATTTGATCGAGCCAGGATTGAAGGCAGCAAAGAAACCGACTCAGCCCGCGGAGGAGAACCCATGCAAATTGAAACAATTCGGGGGCCTCTCTCTAAAGAAGAAAAGGAGAGAAGAGTAAATAAGCAATGCCTCTATTGTGAAGGCAGTGGACATTTTGTTCGCAATTGTCCTAAGAAACCCAAGCAAACATCGACGGAAAACGCCTCGCACCACCAGTAAATGGAGTTGGACTGGTGGTTGAAGAATCAAAGACAGCTCCAGATATTCACACCTTGGCGAATACTTTGCAGTCCGCTTCTCCACCTTTGGTTTTAATTATGACCTTACAGGTCAGGGAGAAAATATTGAAACAAGTAACCGTTATGATAGATTCAGGAGCTACGGGCAATTTTTGTCATTTAAAGTTTGCTGATTAGATTGGTCTGTGGGCAATCAAGAAGGAAAAAAGTGAAGCAGTCCGAGCAGTCGATGGAACCAATCTTTTATCGGGACCCATTGTGAGTCATACAGAGCCAGTGGAGTTGGAATCGGAAGATGGACATTTTGAAACATTGCAATTCAACCTAATAGATGCTCCGCAGTTTCAATTAATACTAGGTCTACCATGGTTCACAGAACATAATCCTACAATCGATTGCGGAGCTCGATCTATAGCTATGGATTCAAAGTACTGTAAGGAGAATTGTCATAAGGAAATTAAGAGAGACCATGAGAAAACACCTGCTTTTCATTTAAGTGAAAGAGAGACTACGATTTGTGTGATAGATACAACAAAACTACCCGAAGAGTACACCGAATTCCAAGACGTCTTTAATGGGATGGAGGCTGAAAAGCTTCCTCCACATAGAGAATTTGATTGTAAAATTGATTTGGAACCAGGATCCAATCTCCCATGCAGCAGAATTTATGCTTTGACAGAACGGGAAGATGAACATCTGAAGGAGTATATACAAAAATACCTTGAAAATGGATTCATTAGACCGTCCCAATCCCCTGTCTCTTCACCACTTTTTTTTATCCCGAAGAAGAGTGGAGAGTTGAGAACTTGCATAGATTATAGGGCAATCAAGCGGATAACCATTAAGAATCGGTATCCTTTGCCCTTAATATCTGTACTATTAGATCAGGTGAAAGGAGCAAGAGTCTACACCAAATTGGATCTGAGAGGGGCTTACCATCTTGTCAGAATTTGTGAAGGAGACGGATGGAAGACGGCTTTTAGAACCAAGCAGGGGCTCTTTGAATATCAAGTAATGCCCTATGGCTTATGTAATGCCCCAGCTGCTTTTCAGCATTTTATCAACGATGTGTTGAAGGAGTTCATTGATTGGAATGCAATAGTATATATTGATGACATTCTAATTTATTCCGACACAGTGGAAGAACATGAAGAACATGTTAAGAAGGTGCTGCAGAAATTGCGAGAAAACAGTCTGTTTGTCAAGTTAGAGAAATGTGCATTTAATGTCTCTACTGTGGAGTTTCTAGGGTTCGTGCTTGCACCAAGCGGAATAACCATGGATGAAAATAAGACCAAGGCAGTGATTGAATGGGAATCTCCTAAGTCAGTGAAAGAAATTCAAAGTTTCATAGGATTCGCTAATTTCTATAGGAGATTTATTCAAGATTTCTCCAAAAAGTTGATTCCTTTAACCAGATTACTGAAGAAGGGTGTTCAATTCGAATGGACAAAAGAAGCAGAGGAGGCATTCACTCAGCTAAAAAAGGATTTCACTACAGCGCCAATATTACTCCATCCTGATCCATCAGAGCCTTTCTTTGTGGAAACAGACGCTTCCAACCTGGCGTTGGGCGGAGTGTTGTCTCAAAGGCACAAGACTACAGGGCAACTGCACCCAGTGGCATTCCGTTCTAGGAAATTGACTGCGGCGGAAGTCAACTATACGATAACAGAGAAGGAGTTATTGGCCATCAAAGATGCATTTAAAGAATGGAGACACTATTTGATGGTTGCTAGACATGTGGTCACCGTTTATACAGAGCATAGGAATTTGACATTTTTGAAGTCAGCCAGAACGTTAACACCTAGACAATTACGTTGGTCATTGTACTTCGCTGACTATGACTCCATCATTACTTATCGACCAGTATCACAAAATGGTAAGGCAGACGCCTTATCCAGATTGGGTACCGAAGGAGTTTTGGAAGAGGTTAAGATTCAGACAATCATACCAGCAGAAAAAGTGATTGGAGCAGTTTTGCAAGAGTCTCTGGAAGAAAGGAATCAACATTCAATGACTTTGGAAGAAATGAAGAATTGGGTGAAAGAAGATTCGAGACGAGAAATTCGTGGAGGGTTACCGTATCACGATGGAGCACTCTATTTGCCCACACCAGACATGCAACTAAAGGCCTTGAGGGAAAGTCATGATAGCATTTTGGCAGGCCATAAAGGCATTTAAAAAAAATAACGACTTGGTGAGACGACGTTTTTGGAGGCCAAACATGATTAAAGATGTACGTCAATATGTAGCCACATGTGAGATCCGCGCAAGGGGAAAACCAGAGCGGCAGGCTCCCAAGGGGTTATTGCAACCCTTACCCACCCCATCTTACCCATGGCATACCGTCACATTAGATCTAATAGTCGATTTACCATCGAGCCAAGGGTTTGATACTATACTGGTATGAGTAGATGGTTTTACAAAGATGGCCCATTTTGTACCTTTAAAAGGGGTGCCCACAGCTAAAACCCTGGCATGCACCTTTAGTCAAAATATTGTTCGAGCTCATGGTATTCCAAAGATCTTAATATATGACAGGGGTTCTCAATTCCTATCCCATTTTTGGAAGGCTTTCACTAAAAGATTGAACATTGAAACTAGATACACGACTAGTTATCATCCCGAGACTGATGGCCAAACAGAACGAACAAATCAGGAATTAGAACAGTACCTTAGAATGTGTTTATTAGACCAAGAGGGAGATTGGCCAGATTACCTGTGGACAGCGGAGTTTGCCCATAACAATGCAAAAAACTTTTCCACTGGTTATTCCCCCTTTTATTTAAACACAGGAAGGCATCCCCGCCAATCATTAAGTTTTCAGGAGGTGGATGTTGCTGCAGTAACTGATTTAGTTGAACACATGACACGAGTGCATAGTTTAGCCACAGAAAACTTAAACAAAGCTAAAGAAAGTTACAAACATTATGCAGACAAAAAGAGAAGAAAAGAACCAGAATTACAAGCAGGAGATAAGGTTTTGTTGAACACTAAAAATATAAGACTTAAAGGAGTTAGGAAACTACAGCCAAGATTTGTAGGCCCCTACCTGATTCAGAAAAAATTAAGTACATTAAACTATCAGTTGAGGTTACCTAAGGGGTTACATGTTCATCCAGTATTTCATGTCTCTTTATTACAGAAGGTGTCGAATAATTTATGAATCAGCAAACCCCCAAAACCAATCCAAACAGAGAAAGGAGAAGAGTTTGAGGTACAACAGGTTTTGGATGCTAGGATACGGAAGGGACGATTGTACTCTTTGTTGGACTGGAAGGGCTAGGGACCTGAAGAAAGATCTTGGGAATTGTCTTCAGAAGTTCATGCCCCTCGATTGATTAGAGATTTTCATAGAAGATTCCCAAACAAATCAAAGCAGAGAGCAAGTACTTTGAGGAAGGGTACTGTCAGGACTGTCAGACCTTATTTCAGAAAAAGACTTTCAATAAGCACAGTTGTATTAAAATCTAGTGGTAAAATCAAGAAGGTCCTAAAGCAGTACAAATCACTGGAAAGTATCGTCCCTAAAATGGCCGCCGAGAGTCGACAGCTTGAGCAACAAGTTAGA
Source organism: Triturus cristatus (assembly GCF_964204655.1). Classification (NCBI taxonomy): domain Eukaryota; kingdom Metazoa; phylum Chordata; class Amphibia; order Caudata; family Salamandridae; genus Triturus; species Triturus cristatus. The sequence goes on along the minus strand of NC_140579.1, from coordinate 823,903,544 downwards.
ACTCTAGCACTCGAAGGCAACCATCAAGATCCAGGTGCAGCGCCCGTTCTGTGGCGCACTTCACCTGAATTCGAAGGAGAGAAAGACGTCCTGGAGAGAAGCGTCGTGGAAGTTTAGTCAGGAAAACTTCATCGCGCTTCAAATAAACAATTTTTGGCAGAGTACGAGTTCCGGAGGAAACTTCGGAAGAGCGCAGTAAGACTGTTCCTTTTTTTTTGTATATTAGAGCATGCGCATGTATTTGAGGAGATGTCGCACTTAGGGACATGCGCATTCAGTTAGTTACCGAAGCCTTGAGCATGCGCCCTGTTTAAAATGCTGCAGTTAACAGAAAGGATTTTTAGAGACAGCACAAGCCCGGTGAAGGATAGACGTGCTAGCTATTGTTAAAAAAGAAAAAGATATTTAGTTTGAAATTCTAGTTCTCTGCATATCGTTTCGGAGTGAATTCACTTCGAACTGTTTATTAGTACTAAGGGCAGCAGAAAAATACGTAGCATGAAAATAAACTACATTTGAGGTGAAGCAAGATCATAACAATAAAAATAATACTTACCAATATCAGAATCCAGCTAACACTCCAGCAGTATCAAGAATAGGTGAGGAGTATGCAAAGATACCAAGTTAGAGTTAGATTAAGGAAAAGACTTAAGAATTAACCGTTTTTTTTTTGTAAACAAATTTTATTTGTCAAAGACACATTCAGCGAAGCTCTGTGACCCAGAGACTTCAACAGCATCAAGAGACAACATGCCAGCTTTGACATTTTTCTCATGAGATATCTTATGAAGATTACAAAAGAGACATGCAGAACCAAGGCAGTCCCCCCACTTAAATGAACATAAAACCACCCCCCACCCCACCCCCCCACCAATCGCACTGTCCATCTAGTCAAGGAAGAATTAACAGTTAGATAATATTTAGTTACAGCATACAGAAGCCAAGAAACACTACAAATAGATTCATTTAGACATTAAAAAGGAGGTGTTGAAGTATTAACAAGTGTTATTTCTTTACAGTAAAACACATTCTCGTGCTAGCCAGAAGAAGACAAGAAGTAAACGTCTGAAGCTGATGAAAGAATCAGATGCGGTGTGACTGTCTCTTCTCTGTCCCATCCCCTTTTCCCCCTGGGGTTTCGTTGGCATACATGCTGAAATATGTGTGTTGCTGAGAAATCTTAGTGAGGCACTGGGAACTTGTGACATTCTGCTCCTGTGCATTCGAGGAGAGCACCGATCTGACATGCACACAGTGTTCAGACTAAGGTCGTGGTGCACGTCTAGGGATGTAAAAAACAGACCGTTCTCATGTGAAGAAAAAGCAAGCAAGCAGTTTTACTTGTAATAACAACTACCTGTAGTGTCGTGTGCAAGAGCAGCAAAGTGGCAAGATGGCGTTAACATTTAAAACGCTTATGCTAACATAGCAATGTATGCAGACAAATCCCTGTCTCCACTACATTATCATTTATTATTAATTCTTAGCCAGTTGTAAATAGGACTTGTAAGGCCTAATAACCTGGCAGGAATGACAACTTACTCTAAAAATCGATACAGGCTTGGACTCTGGCAACATATAAGCCATCATGGTATCAGAACTGAGCTGCATTGTTGGTTTCACCAGTGTTATCTGCATAAATGAATTATGAATTTTAGGCCCATCCAGGGCGTAATAACAATTTCACTTAATGTTGTTGTGTAAATCAAAATAATTCGATCATGCTTTAGCAGAAAAAAGTTTTTTTCACTGTTTTAACTAAGATACATTTATGCTCATACAGAGCGCAACAAGTTCACTTCTAATCTATAATCATGTCCATTAATTATTGATTGAGTGGTTTATTTTATTTGCACCGGAAGCACTTTCACTATTACTATGTAAAAGAATGGCGGTGTCTCCGTCCTTGTTTTCAGTTAGAAAAAGGCGTGAAGCCGAAACGCGTACTTAACCCGGTAAATAAAGTACCGAGTTTTTTCACCCTCAATGGAGTGCGGTCTCTTTACTTGGATGACAAGTAGGGTTTGAGCTGGATATATATATATATATATATTATATTATATAGTCAGTCACGCACCTACTAAATCATCCATTCACATACTTATACACCCACTCATTCTTCCATAGGCCTTTCCCTATATATATTAAACATATTTAAATTTTACAGAAACACAGACTCACTGGATGACATCATCAGTGATGTTGTCAGTGATGTCATTTGAGATGTCATCAGTGATGTCATCAGTGATGTCACTGACCATGTCATGAGTGATGTAATATGTGACGTCATCAGCAGTGCATTGCAGGGGCGTGAGTTATAGTTAGCTGAACTAACTATAACGGGGGAATTTCTAGGGTTTTGTGTGAGAGAAATGACCAGCTAACTATAACACCCCTGAAACCTATGGTTTTTTCAGTGAGTTTCTAACGTTTTTTTAAATGCTAATTCCTAACTATAACATACCTGAAACATATGGTTTTTTAAGTGAATTTCAAAGGTTTTTTAAATGCTAATTCCTATCTATAACTTATCTCTAAAGCTATGCAATTAATTCTTTTAACAATTAAAAAAATATATTTTTTTTAATGATTTTTTCTTTAAATTGTAAATTTTGTACACTATTTTTTATATTATTTTTTAATTTTTGAAGCTATATTTGTAATACTTTTTTTTTGTTTACAATTTTTTGGGGATTCGCGCACCCTAGGCGCACCTTTCTCGATCCTTGCGCGGAACATAGTCGCCATTTTACGATTGTAGGATCCGCGTACGGGATGCGATGGTTACGTATTTTTGAACGCGATTGCTATGTGACTGGTACGCGACTCCAAGCCCATACGCGACACATACAAAGCACGTTACGCGACGCTCGTGCACTTCCGCGAAACGTCATATGCGCGTTTGACGTGATGGGTGCGCGAATCCCACGAAATATTTTAAATGTCAAAAAACATATATATATATGTATTTCATGTGAATATTAATTGAACACATAATCTAAACAACTCATAAAATTAATATATTTTTACTTCTAATCCTATATTCCTTTTAAATGCGATTTCGCGGATTCGCACTCGGTGCGTGCCGCCTATGCGCACGGTGCATGGATCCCATGTGACCTGAGAAAAAGAGATTTGATTGGTTCATTACATTTCCTACCCAGCCCGTTTCAATCATTCTTCTTTGAGCTTCTTTGGAGGAACATCTCACACCTTAGAAGTAGAAGAAACTTTTTTGGGAAGATTTCCACAGCTGCAATTTTTCATTATCTGAAGACAATGGCTTCTGGACAGCAGCCACCCTCAGATTCAGACCAGAAAGATACACCTCTGTGGTGTGGAAATTTTTTTCCTTCCCAGAAGGACAAAATAAAACTAACTCAACTAAAGTGACATGTAAAATATGTCAAAGAGTGCTTTCCAGAGGGGATCCATCTAAAAAATGCTCTTGTGGGACTGCGAGCATGTTAAAACACCTGAAGACTCTGCATCCCGTGAACCTGGCCAAGCAGGAATGCAGAAGACTCCGACAGCAGCCTCAGCCAGCAGTGGCAAGCACTTCTGCAGCATCACCATCGACCACTCACCCGGATATACGTCCAGAATTTGGAAAACTAAAAATTAGTTGCGTTAAATGCAACAAACTGCTATGTTATGGCGAGCAGTTAATTGAACTTATCTGCCGAGCGCAGCAAAATCACAAGTGCTAAACTTGGCTTTATTTTTGTTGTTGCAGAAGTTGACTGTTTTGTTCCTACTGTTGTCTTTTTTTCCTTTTGAGAAAAACAAAAAATAACAAAATTGTTCCAAAAAGTACAAAAAAAATAAAAAACAAAAAAGAAGTAAAAAAAAAGTTCTTGTAAGAACTAACTTTCCTGGTTTAAAAAAAGAGCTATATTTGTTTGTAGGTGTTTGAAAGTTTAGATGAATGTATGTGTAGTATGTAATTGACTGAATGAATGCATTAATAGCGTATGGTGAATGTATAAGTGCAGAACTATGAGGAAGTTCTGCAGCATCACACAGTAACCTCTTTAACTGCAGTGTGCTGTAGTACTTCCGAAGCACAGGGATGCAATATATGTACATAAATATGTTGCAAATCTATGCTTCTCTCTGCACGGCTGCTTAAATTGCAGTCATGTGGTGACACAGGCACCCTTGCACCATAGTGCAAGGATATCTGCGTCATGTGCTGTTTGTTTTTGTGCAGAAAGACACACCTTTCTGCACAAAAACAATCAGAAAACACATTTTTCTTCTTCAATGTATGCTGAACATTTTTGCATGCATTGAAGATTTAAAAATGAGGAGAAAAGAAAGCAATTCTCCTTGTTGTGCTTTCGTACACCAATTAGAGAATGGAGCAGCATTCACACACATATCGAGATTTATGATTTCTGATAAATCTGGAGATGTGTCTTGTTCTATGAGTATTCAGTGCAATCATGCACAACAACACTTATTGAACAATCTTTCAATGCAAACTGGTGTGTATGATGAGGTTGTATTTACATAGAGTAGAAAAAGTACACAGAGCACCTTTTCCTCTCTTTCTAAATATGAAAGAGTGTCTTGTGCAATAACTATGTAACAAAAAGTGACATATTTCTGTTTTAAAATTGCTTCCAAATGATAGAAGGTAAGCACAAAGTTTGGTCTGCAAAGTTGCTCAAAGAAGAATGATTGAAATGATTGTGGTCCATCGATAGATACAATGGGAAATATGATGAACCTTTCAAATCTGTTTTTTTGCAGGTCACATAATATCCGGTAACAGAGAGATTTCAAAACTACATCGGTATAAAAGAGTGTTTTTAAAAAATTGTTCAATCTTTGTAGGTTCTTGCAGATCTGCCCAGTCTGCATATTTATATTTACTTAAACTTACCTTCATAGTAATAGAAAATAAAAATGATATACATTTTTTTCAGATTTTTTTACAATAAAAATTGATGTAAACTGCTTATCTTAGAATTAGGATATGTAAAGAAAAGAAAAAATAGTTATAACATGTAATAATACATTTTTTACAACACAGCATAATTTCAACAAAGTAATTTTTTTGCCTTTTTTGCTGTTCTCAGAATATATTGAATTTCACTAGAAATAGTGATTTCAATCGTACTCATCACTTAACATCAGGCAAAAAAAAAAACCAATCAAAAAGATTGTTTAAAAAAAAACAACATGCTATTCTCAGTAACATACCACAAGATACAAATCACACATATATAAAATGCTTATGGCTAACAAAATGTTATAAGTTTAACTTACAAAAACTGTAAATGTTGTCGCTTAAAAATATTCACCGAGTCAATGAGCACGAAAAAGTCCATAATTCAAACATATACCTTTCCTTGAGGCCAAATGGTATTTTGGCACTCGTTTTTATGTAAATTGTCAAATGAAAGTCCTATTAAATGATAATAATACATTTCTCAGAGAGTGAATTATCTTCCTAAAACTTTGACTTTAAAAATATTAGGTAGGAATTTTGTAATTCCCTAGGCAAACGTTGTTTGAAAACCAACTGGGCATCATTACAAAGTGTCAAGCCTATGTCACATTTTAGATAGGCAGTGTAATGTCCAGATGTGGTGGAAGGACCATCATGGAAAATTATTGCAATTGCTACAAAAGTCCTTCCTGATATTAATACTTGTGTTGCTACAAATTGCTTTATTAAAGTATCCAATTTTCTTCCATCAGCTGTACAACGTTGCATCATTAAAATTATGTATTGTCCATATTTTCTTAAAAATAATGTGGATAACATTTCTGATTTACATTGGCTGCACTCCATGTTTTGATTTGCACCTTTAACTAATTTATTAAAAGAAACTGATTTACAGTCTGGTAATGTTAAATACAGAAATCGTTCAGTGTCTACATTAGTGGAACATGTATACATGCAATTTTCACAATGATGTTCCCATTTGTAAGAAAGGCCAAAAGTATTTTTTATTTCTACACCTTCATTTTCAAAAATGGTAAGCATATACATTAAAAATTACTGAGCATCATGTTGGATATTTTGTGTAAATTGTGTAGAACCAGAACACACATCCAAAAGATTACGAACATCTGAAACAGATTGTATTTTACTTGTATCTGTTGTCAATTTTTCAAAAACAGAATGCAACAGGCAACAAAATCTTTGTTGCCGATTCTGCATAATTTGTTCTTGCCAAACCTTCAAGATAAAAAACAACATTGACCACTACATTAGCATAGCAGTTGACACCTGAACTATTTTCAAACTGATAACCAACAACCTCTTCAACAGTGTCCAATTTCTTTTTACTTGCAATCACAACATTATCTTGTTCTATTCCCTTCTCAACACCTTCAGAACAGATACTCTCAAACCTTCTTTTTCGACCAACCACACGCTTTTTCAAATACAGGATATTGACCTAAATTTGGAGCATACACCCTTCTTAACCTATTATACTCTTTTACACAGTTTGCATCTGCAGTAACCTTTGTCTCATCAAAATCAATCAAAAACAAACCAGATAATGTTATGACTCGCGACAAAGCAACATATGCCATACCCTCTTTAAATACAGTAGATCCAATGTTCACCAATGCACTGTCTACACTTAATCCTTGAGATTTATGAATAATCACTGCATATGCCAGAGAAAATGGAAATTGTTTCCTACGGACATATAAATCTTTAACAAGCTAAAAACGAACTGAACAACGACCAATTTCTTTAACTTCTTCAATCTGATCAAATGTAATTTTAAAAAATTCAATTCCTTCTTTTTTCTGATAATTAACAAAATCTACCACTTTACCCATTGCACCATTAACTAACCCTTTTTCTACATCCAAATTTCGCCTTAAAATTACCCGACAGTTTACACACGCATACAGTGTCTTTTCTAAACCAGCTGTTTTAGATATTTTTTTTTCTAAAGAATCCAGTTTTGTTTTCATTTTTCCCGTCAAAATAATAGTGATTCCTCCATGCTCTATTTAATCGATGGCTTAAATTTTTATAATTTCTTCATTTTCCAGTTTCAATAGTTCTTCATTGAATATGGAACACTCGCGCAGTGTTGGCATTAAACATAGCACTGATTTATTTTCAGCAATTTCCACATACACTTTTGCAGCAACTACATTTTCATTTGGAAACACGTTGCAAAGTAATCGACTCTCCAAAGCTTCTTTCCCTTTTTTTGAAAGAATTCCAATTCTTATATCTTGAAGAATACTTCCATATTCAGCATCATTTGCCTGTCGCATATTTGTTGTCAGTTCTTTGTATTCAAAATTACTCCAAATGTTAACATTACCAACACTGCCAAGAGACTTTCTGGTATGTTCATGTGCAAGTGTTTTAAATACCGGCTGTCCTTTTACCGGAGTCAGTTGCAATAGATCTCCAAAAACTATGACGTGTTTTCCTCCAAATAACACGTCATACTCTGTTTTAAGAATTTGTTGCATTCTTAAAGGCACAAAGGCAAGCATCAAGTTTGAGACCATGCTCACCTCATCAATAGTGAGAAGTTTCATTTTCTTCAAGACTCTTGAAACTTCACAACAAGCTTCTCCAGATAGCTTGTGGTATTCCAATTTGTTCTCATGCTCTACTGGTAGCATTAGTAAACGATGTAAAGTAATTCTTTTAATGTTATGTGCTGCCAACCCAGTTGAAGCAGTGACAACACAAGACAAATGCGACTCAGTTGTTTTCTGCAGATCACTTGTAATTACTTTAATTAAGAAACTTTTTCCTGTTCCAGCTTGACCACTCACATACATTCGGATAGGTTGAAATGATGTACATGAGCACCCTTTCTTTTCATGAAGTAATCCATGGTCAATCTGCTCTTTCACTTGTTGATATATTTGTTTCTGTTCAACATTTAGTTGTTCTTCCAAGTTTCCTAACTGTATTACATCTTCTTGAGCTTGATACATTGCTGTTTCCACCTCATTCATGGCAGTTGCAGCTTCATTTTCAACAATTGGTTGTCCTAGTGGATCTTGACTCAGTGCAGCAGAACGTTGACTGTCTTGAGAACTGTCTCTAGCAATCTCAGCTGCAATTGTAGCTCCTTGATCAATTTCATCATTGTGAGAAGTTGGCCTGGAATATGCTGTCCTCTAGTTATAGGGGACACCTTGCACCAGTCCAATTCGACTCTCATGGTGATAGGTTAAAGACAACCTTTAAAGAAAGCTATCCTAGTGGTAGCTGTGGAGAGCAGCCTTCAGGCTAAGTCTTGAAGGAGTGTTAAGATAATTGTTTTACCATAGATAACCTCTTGAATAACCAAATGAGAGAGTAGTCCATACAGGTATATATATAAAATATATGTATTTATTCTAGGAATAACCCCACTAGTCTCTTTATGAGGCTAGAGGTAAAGATACAGTCCAAACAAGCATTGATAGTTACAATAAATAGCACTGGAATCACAGGGCCCCAGGGGGGGACCAAACCATATATCAAAAAAGGGGTATAAGAACCACGACAATTCTACAGACAATGCCTAGGACATTTAGGGTCGCTGGCCCCTTGTGAAACCACCCAAGGTAGTGAGGAAGGGGACCCACGGGAGACGCGTGCAGTGGCTAAAGCTACTGTCGGGATCTCTATTAAAGCCTATGGAGAATGTCGCAGTTGAATTTTACAAAATTAAAAACACTTCTAGCAGGAGTTCAAGTTCAATACTTTAGAGTTAAGGTTTTATGAAGGGCCCACAAGAGTACTGAGGTACCACTGTTACCTGCCCCAGGGAAGACGGGTGCATAGGTCGTTTTCGATGTCGGTTCGCGGGCTGATTTTCACTGGCAAAACGTGAAGAACTGCTGCTAGCAAGAAGCGTCGTCGATGTCGTGAAGAATGAAAATGTAGATCTTGAAGAGAAGGACCTGAAAGCAGAGGGGACAGAGTCTGGGTCACGGCACAGTGACCAGGGGGCTCAGGAGAAGGAGCCCTTCAATGTCGGGTGCTTCCAGGTGGAAGAGGTGTAGCTTGGATCGTCAGCCACGGGGTCCAAGAGGTGTCAAGGAAGGCCAGCTTATGGAGGGCGACTGTCCCACGAAAGATGAGGGTCGCTGCAGTGTTAGTGTCCGGATTGGATCCACTAAGCCTTGGCAACCGCAACCCACACAAGAAACACAAAACTGCTACTGGTACAGACCCATCAGGTCTGAGCGAGGTCTCCAGCGAGGAGACTGAAGAGCAGGCCTGGAGCAACCAGGGGTACTCTTGGAATCGAAGATTGACCTCTGCTAGGGCCCACCAGTCAAGAGACAAGGGACCGCGGAAGGCAGCAATTTGGCGTACGTAAAGGTGCGCCCACGGGTCACCGGAGCGGGCTAGGGCATGAATCTTTGGCACAGATGATGCTGAGCGGTTGGCTCAATAATGGGACAAAGCACAACTTCCCCACTTGTCGGGGTCGGGTGCTGTGCAAGAGGTGGCCGGTGTCCTGGGGTATTGGGGATCTTGGCACCCACGGGGTCCACGGTGCTGAGCTTTGCTGTGCACACTCACTGGCCTCTGGGATGCTTGGTAGGAAAGGGTCGTCGATGTCCGTAGGAGCAGTGAGGTTCCAACCGGGTCACTTGCAGTGTTTCAGGTGCCTGCCAAGCAGGGGGGTAACTCCTTTACCCCAAGGGAGATTTCTTCCTTTAGCTGTGCGGCAGCAAGTCGAAGTTCAAGTCTGTGAAGTCCAAGAATAATCTGAGGCTCTGGGGACCCTGTATTCACCTTTATACAAAGATTAGAGGAGTATCCAGATCAGAGCCCACCAATGAGAGTTCAGGCAGGAAAGGGTGGCTACACCCTCTCCCCTTTGTGTGATTTCCCGCCTGGGCAGGGGACAGAATGCCCCTGAACCGGTTTGAGGCGGTGTATGCAGAAGTAGGCACTGGAGAAGCCTACGTGCAAGTCTGAAAGACATGCTATGGTGCACCCACCCAGTTCCAATCCACATAGTCTGTCTGGGGAGGTGGGAGCACCTCCCTGCAACAAGATCCCTGTTATCCAGCTGCCCTGGCTGGAGTTCTGCCCAGCAACAGGCAGCCACAGTCATGTGGGTGGCGGGTAGCATCCATTTTGTACTACGTGTGCACTTTTAAATTGGTGTCTAAATTCTGCCACTTTTCCCATATCGCCACTCTAGTAGGGGGGAATCATGCCCTCAGTCCCAGGCTGGATTGGGGGTATGATTCCTACATGTTTGACAGCAAACACGATATGGTTCTGTGTAGCCATTCTCAAGTTATCACGCTATCGCGATTACTTATAATGCGGTTAAGAGTATATGGTATGGCTACACTACAAACAACCCAGCAATAGTTTTACGAAGGTTGCAGAGGGGCCCTACTCAGGTAGGGGTTCCCCCTCACACATATCTCAGCACCATACCTTGTAGGATTAGCAAGTCCTGCTTTAGGGGTGACCTATGAGGATATATGTGTTGTATTAAGTGGGATACAGGATACCTGTATCCCTGTAAGGGGTGCAAGCACCACCTTACCCAGACTACAGTAGTGGTCTGGTGGTGTCATTTTGTATGGCTGTCCCAGGGGTGGCACAATAAGTGCTGCAGCCCCTGGTAGGCCTCTGAGGGACCCATGCCCTGGGTACCTAGGGTACCATCTACAAGGGGCTGATAGGGTGTCCTCAGTATCCAATTGGAAGGTACCTAGGGTACTCACATCAGTTTAGAGAGGAAGCAGATAGGCTGGGGTCCTGGATAGCAGGGCCACAGCCTGGCTAGTGTCATAAAACAGTCAAAACATCAGCAAAAAATTGGGGGCAACTATGCAGTCGATGCCACTCTCCTACATAACCCCCCCTCCCCCAAACGCAGGGGCATTAAACTAACCTTGACCAGTTGAGTCTCCATGTTCTAAGTGGAAATATCTGGAGAGGCCATCTGCATTGGCATGGTTGCTCCCAGGTCTATGTTCTACTGTATAGTCCATCCCCTGTAGGGAAAAGGACCACCTGAGCAGTTCGGGGTTTTCACCCTTCATCTGTTTTAGCCATAGGAGGGGCTTATGGTCGGTTTCAACAATGAAGTGAGTGCCAAACAAGTATGGCCTCAGCTTCTTCAAGGCCCAGACCACAGCAAAGGCCTCCCTCTCTATAGCTGACCAACGTTTCTCTCTGGGGGTCAACCTTCTGCTAATAAAAGCTACTGGTTGATCCTGGCCCTCTTCATTCAGTTGTGATAATAAAGCACCTACCCCCACCTCACAAGCATCAGTGTGAACTATGAATTCTTTGGAGTAGTTGGGGCTTTGGAGCACTGGAGCAGAGCACATTGCCTGTTTTTGGTCATCAAAAGCTTTCTGACAGCTGACAGTCCACTGAACTTGGTTGGGCATCCTCTTAGAGGTTAAGTCATTTAAGGGGGTCACAATGGATCCATATCCCTTGACAAATCTTCTGTAATAACCAGACAGGCCTAAGAAAGCTCAGACCTGAGTCTGGGTGGTTGGAGCAACCCAGTCCATGATGGTCTGGATTTTGCTCTGTAGTGGTTGAACCTGGCCTCCTCCTACAAGGTGGCCCAGGTACACAACCTGACTCTGCCCTATCTGGCACTTAGTATCTTTGATAGTGAGTCCTGCCTTTTGCAGGGCTTCCAAAACGTTCCTCAGGTGGATCAGGTGATCTTCCCAGGTGGAGCTGAAGACAGCAATATCATCTCGATATGCTGCACTAAAGTCATCCAGGCCTGAGAGGACTTGGTTCACCAACCTTTGAAAAGTGGCAGGTGCATTTTTCAAACCCAAGGACATCAAAATAAATTGATAATGCCCACCAGGGGTAGAAAATGCAGTTTTGGCTTTTGCAGATTCAGCTAACCTTATCTGCCAGTAGCCAGCTGTCAGATCAAATGTGTTCCGATATGTGGCTGAGACCAATTTATCTATGAGCTCATCTGCTCCGGGAATGGGATGTGCATCAGTCCTAGTGACTGCATTGAGTCCTCTGTAGTCTACACAGAACCTCATCTCTCTCTTACCGTCTTGGGTGTGAGGTTTTGATACCAGGACTACTGGGCTAGCCCAAGGGCTGTCTGAGTGCTCAATGACTCCCAATTCCAACATCTTTTGGACTTCTGTCCTTATGCAGTTCCTGACATGGTCAGGTTGCCTGTAGATTTTATTCTTCACAGGCAGACTGTCCCCAGTGTCCACTTCATGAGTGCACCAGGTGGTCTGACTTGGAGTCAGTGAAAACATATGCCTGAATGACTGGAGAACTTGTCTGCAGTCAGACTGTTGCTGGGCAGTGAGGCTGCCTGCCAAGGCTACACCATCTACTGACCCATCATCAGGGTTGTGAGAGAGCATGTCTGGGAGAGGGTCACTCTCCTCCTCCTGTGCCTCATCTGTTGCCATAAGCAAGCCCATGTCAGCCCTGTCCACATATGGTTTCAGTCAGTTTACATGAAGTACCCTGTGGGGACTTCTGGGAGTGCCAAGGTCCACCAAGTAGGTGACCTCTCCCTTCTTTTCCAAAATGGTATGGGGTCCACTCCATTTGTCTTGGAGGGCTGCTGGGGCCACTGGCTCCAACACCCATACCTTCTGTTCTGGCTGGTACACCACCAGTACAGCCTTTTGGTCATGCTAGGCTTTTTGCAATTCCTGACTTCCCTCAAGGTGTTTTGTCGCCTTCTTCATATCCTCAGCCATCCGGGAGACCAAGTACATAGTCCACAATATCCTGTTTAGGGGGTTTGAGAGGTAACTCCCATCCCTCCTTCACTCGACAGAGTGGTCCTCTAACAGGGTGACCAAACAAAAGTTCAAAAGGGCTGTAACCAACCCCCTTCTGTGGCACCTCCCTGTATGCAAAGAGAAGGCAGGGCAGAAGAACATCCCATTTTCGCCTAAGCTTTTCTGGGAGCCCTTTGATCATACCCTTGAGGGTCTTGTTGAATCTCTCAACAAGCCCATTGCATTGAGGATGATAAGGGGTGGTGAACCTGTAGTTGACACCACACTCCTTCCATATTGCTGTGAGGTAACTACTCATAAAGTTTGTACCTCGGTCAGATAAGACCTCCTTAGGGAAACCCCCCCTGGAAAAGATTCCCAGGAGGGCCCTTGCCACCACAGGTGCTGTGATGGTCCTAAGGGGAATAGCTTCTGGGTTTCTGGTGGCATGATCCACTACCACCAGAATAAACCTGTGCCCAGGTGCTGTAGGTGGGTCAAGGGGACCAGCTATGTCAATCCCTACCCGTTCAAAGGGAACCCCCACCACAGGTAGTGGTATCAGGGGGGCCTTTGTGGATTTACCTGCCTTGCCACTGGCCTGGTAGGTAATGCAAGAGCTACAGAAACTCTTACAGTCCTCACTCATTTGAGGCCAATGAAAGTGAGGGACAATTCTGTCCCAAGTCTTATTTTGGCCTAGGTGTCCTGCCAAGGGAATATCATGGGCCAGTGTGAGTAGGAAACCCCTGAACTTCTGCGGTATGACCAACCTCCTGGCTGCACCAGGCTTGGGGCCTCGACCCTCAGAGTACAGGAGTCCATCATCCCAATATATCTTATGGGTTCCACTAGCATTCCCGGCAGCCTCAGCAGCAGCCTGCTGTCTGAGGGGTTCAAGAGTGGGGCAGCTCTGCTGCTCCAGGCTCAAGTCTTTCCCTAGAAGGTCCCCCTGTCCCCAAGAACTCAACCTGATCAGGTTCAAGCTCATCTGGGACAGTTCCTTCTTCAGGTGTCAGATCCTCTTCTGCTATAAGAGTCTCTTCAGACTGATCCTGGGGGGAAGGCACTGCCATACCCTTGCTACTCCTCCTCTTGGAAGGTCCTTGATCCATTTTTCCAGTATCCAAGGCCTGTTCAGTTTGTGTCAGCTTTGCTTTTGACCTTGTCAGGGCAAACACATCTGCTGGGATACCCAGCATCGCTGCATGGGTAGTTAGCTCCACCTCAGCCCATGCTGAGGTCTCCAAATCATTCCTTAGCAAACATTCTACTGGTAGGTCTGCATTCACCACAACCTTCTTTAGGCCAGTTACCCCTCCCCAAGAGAAGTTAACAACTGCCAGAGCGTGGTTAGTACTGACATTGCTTGCATTGGTCACCTGGTAAGTTTCTCCAAGTATGATCTGGCTAGGGTCCACAAGGTCCTTAGTCACCATGGTGACACTAGCCCCTGTGTCCCTGTAAGCTAGAGACTCCCTTCCATTTATTCTAGGCTGTTGCTTGTATTTGTCCAGACCACTGGGACTCACAAATAGGGACAGGTCCCCATCACAAACTAATACAGCCTGAGTAGGCATTCTAAGAAGGCCAGATTCCTCTCCAGATCCCAGGGTCAACCCTACTATCCCCTTGTTCTGTGTACCACCACCTACAGCTGGACTAGGGGGAACAGATGCCTTAGGGGCGGGTGTAGTGGTACTTGTGGAGTCTTTGGCCTTGTTGCAGTCTGAAGTCCAATGGGTTTTCTGTTTACAGACTTTACACCACGGCTTCCTTGGCTGCTTAGCTTTGTTGGATTGGGAATTATCAGATGCTTATTTTTGGGGGCCTGTTGAAGACTGCTGGTCTTTTCCCTTTTCCCCTTTCCCCACCCTTCTCAGAGTTTTATGCATCTTCCTTTTTAGTTGCACCCCCCAGGGGCTAGACCTTTTGCTTGTTCCTGGTTCTGACCCATTTGTCTGCCTTCTTTCCCAATTCTTGGGGAGAGGTCAGATATGAGTCCACCAGGTGCTGATGCAAGAGCTGATTCTGACAATTATTAAGGATCTGCTCCCTCATAATGAGATTGTACAATCCTTGGTAATCATTTACTTTGCTGCCAGTTAACCAACCTTCCAGAGCCTTAGTAGCACAATCTACAAAGTCTACCCAATCTTGATTCTGTGCTTTTTGGGTATATCTGAACTTTAACCTGTATTGATCAGTGGTTAGGCCAAACCCATCTATTAAAGCATCTGTCAAGATATAATAATCATCTGCATCCTCTTCTCTGACAGAGAGGAGCTTGTCTCTTCCTTTGTCTGCAAAGGAGAGCCATAAGATTGCTGCCCACTGCTCTACTGGGACCCTCTGAACTTTACAGGCCCTCTCAAGTGCAGTGATCCATTTATGGATGACATCCCCTGACTGATAGGGGGGCACAATCTTATGCAGGTTCCTATTGTCAGAGGCTTTCTCTCTAACTCTAGGGGTATTATTACTGCCACCAGAGGTCTCTAGACCCCATTTTCTGAAGATCCAGGGACTCCCTGTCTAATGCTAACTGTTCTCTCCTGAGCTGAAGCTTTGCTTGCTCAAACTGGATCAGTCTGAATTTCCTCTCCTTGGAAGATTCTCTTCTCTGAGAAGAGGCAGAGGTCCTTTTGGATCTCCCAGAATGGTTAGACCCCTCTGAGGGGGATCTGTTCCTTCTGCTTGGATCCACCACTCTCCCATTAGTGATGGAGGGAGTGCCTCTTGGGCCATCACCTCCATGTTGTGAGTGGTCTCATTCATCCAGGTCAAGTTCAACTGCCTCTTCCTGGTCCTCATCAGAGTCCACCACTAGGGTGTCCTCTTCAGCAGGATGCCCACCCAACCTGTCTACCCCCTCAGACCCTAGAGTGTGCTTGAAGTCTGCAATGAGCAGGATTTCCATGAGACGTTGATGTTGGCACCTTTGTTTGTCTTCAGTTGACTAGTAGTGCACATCTCCCTAAGCTCTGCAAAAGAGAGGTTGTCCTACTTGTTGACTGGGACCCTTGAGGGTCCTTCCAGGGCCTTATGGGCTCCTGAACCTAAAGACATGTCTAGTGTAGTGGTACTGGTGTATCTACCTACACTAGGTGTGGCCTACTGAACCAACTCCTAAGTTCAGTAGTACTTATTGTATTCTAAGCTTACATTTATATGTACCTTTAGTACCAAGTGGCTTTCACTTTAGAAATTCAATTTGTTATCTGGTAAAACAATGGCAAGCTTGAATCCAACCGCTGCACACCAATGTGAGAAGTTGGCCTGGCATATGCTGTCCTCTAGTTATAGGGGACACCTTGCACCAGTCCAATTCGACTCTTATGGTGATAGGTTAAAGACAACCTTTAAAGAAAGCTATCCTAGTGGTAGCTGTGGAGAGTAGCCTTCAGGCTAAGTCTTGAAGGAGTGTTTAGCTTATTGTTTTACCATAGATAACCTCTTGAATAACCAAATGAAAGAGTAGTCCACACAGGTATATATATAAAATATATGTATTTATTCTAGGAATAACACCACTAGTCTCTTTATGAGGCTAGAGGTAAAGATATAATTCAAACAAGCATTGATAGTTACAATAAATAGCACTGGAATCACAGGGCCCAGGGGGGGACCAAACCATATATCAAAAAAGTGGTATAAGAACCACGACAATTCTACAGACAATGCCTAGGGCATTTAGGCTCGCTGGCCCCTTGTGAAACCACCCAAGGTAGTAAGGAAGGGGACCCACGGGAGACGCGTGCAGTGGCTAAAGCTACTGTCGGGATCTCTATTAAAGCCTATGGAGAATGTTGCGGTTGAATTTTACAAGATTAAAAACACTTCTAGCAGGAGTTCAAGTTCAATACTTTAGAGTTCAGCTTTTGAAGGTCCCACACCCACGAGAGTACCGAGGTACCACTGTTACCTGCCCCAGGGAAGCCGGGTGCATAGGTATTTTCGATGTCGGGTCGCGGGCTGTTTTTCAGTGGCAAAACGTGAAGAACTGCTGCTAGCAAGAAGCGTTGTCGATGTCGTGAAGAATGAAAATGTAGATCTTGAAGAGAAGGACCTGAAAGCAGAGGGGACAGAGTCTGGGTCATGGCACAGTGACCAGGGGGCTCAGGAGAAGGAGCCCTTCAATGTTGGGTGCTTCCAGGTGGAAGAGGTGTAGCTTGGATCATCAGCCACGGTGTCCAGGAGGCGTCAAGGAAGGCCAGCTTCTGGAAGGCAACTGTGCCACAAAGGATGAGGGTTGCTGCAGTGTTAGTGTCTGGATTGGATCCACTAAGCCTTGGCAACTGCAACCCACGCAAGAAACACAAAACTGCTACTGGTGCAGACCCACAAGGTCTGAGCAAGGTCTCCAGCAAAGACACTGAAGAGCATGCCGGGAGCAATCAGGGGAACTCTTGGAATTGAAGATTGACCTCCGCTAGGGCCCACCAGTCAAGAGACAAGGGACTGAGGGCAGCAGCAATTTGGCGTGCGTAAACGTGCGCCCACTGGTCGCCGGAGTGGGCTAGGGCATCAATCTTTGGCACAGATAATGCTGAGAGGTTGGCTCAATAATGGGCCAAAGCACAACTTCCCCACTTGTTGGGGTCGGGGGCTGTGCAAGAGGTGTCTGGTGTCCTGGGGTATTAGGTATCTCGGCACCCACGGGGTCCACGGTGCTGAGCTTTGCTGTGCACACTCACTGGCCTCTGGGATGCTTGGCAACACACCTCAAGGTAGGAAAGGGTCGTCGATGTCTGTAGGAGCAGTGAGGTTCCAACTGGGTCACTTGCAGTGTTTCAGGTGCCTGCCAAGCAGGGGGGGTAACTCCTTTACCCCAAGGGATATTTCTTCCTTTAGCTGTGCGGCAGCAAGTCGAAGTTCAAGTCTGTGAAGTCCAAGAATAATCTGAGGCTCTGGGGACCCTGTATTCACCTTTATACAAAGATTAGGGGAGTGTCCAGATCACAGCCCACCAATGAGAGTTCAGGCGGGAAAGGGTGGCCACACCCTCTCCCCTTTGTGTGGTTTCCCACCTGGGCAGGGGACAGGATGCCCCTGAACTGGTTTGAGGCGGTGTATGCAGAAGTAGGCACTGGAGAAGCCTACGTGCAAGTCTGTACGTACAAGTCTGAAAGACATCCTATGGTGCATCCACCCAGTTCCAATCCACATAGTCTGTGTGGGGAGGTGGGAGCACCTCCCTGCAACAAGATCCCTATTGTCCAGCTGCCGTGGCTGGAGTTCTGCCCAGCAACACGCAGCCAGAGTTGTGTGGGCGGCGGGTAGCATCCATTTTGTACTATGTGTGCACTTTTAAATTGGTGTCTAAATTCTGCCGCTTTTCCCATATCGCCCCTCTAGCAGGGGGGAATCATGCCCTCAGTCCCATGGCTGGATTGGGGGTATGATTCCTACATGTTTGACACCAAACACGATATGGTTCTGTGTAGCCATTCTCAAGTTATCACGCTATCGCGATTACTTACAATGCGGTTAAGAGTATATGGTATGGCTACACTACAAACAACCCCGCAATAGTTTTACGAAGGTTGCAGAGGAGCCCTACTCAGGTAGGGGTTCCCCCTCACACATATCTCAGCACCCTGACTTGTAGGATTAGCAAGGCCTGCTTTAGGGGTGACATGGGGAGGATTAATGTGTTGTATTAAGTGGGACACAGGATAGCTATATCCCTGTAAGGGGTGCAAGCACCACCTTACCCAGACTACAGTAGTGGTCTGGTGGTGTCATTTTGTATGGCTGTCCCAGGGGTGGCACAATAAGTGCTGCAGCCCCTGGTAGGCCTCTGAGAGACCCATGCCCTGGGTACCTAGGGTACCATCTACAAGGGGCTGATAGGGTGTCCTCAGTATCCAATTGGAAGGTATCTAGGGTACTCACATCAGTTTAGAGAAGAAGCAGATAGGCTGGGGTCCTGGATAGCAGGGCCACAGCCTGGCTAGTGTCATAAAACAGTCAAAACATCAGCAAAAAGTTTGCAACTATGCAGTCGATGCCACTCTCCTACAATCATTCAACATTTTCACATAATTTGCAAAAGCACTGCATTGTATGCTATCTTTACAAGCATTAAATGAATCTTCATAGCTCTGAAAATCTCCAAGTAATTCCAGTTCTGAACGCCATGGTTTGAACATTTGCAAAAGGGCTAAATAGTCAAATTCCCTTTTATCAGCAGTGTCGCAACTCAGTTTCCTGTGATTAATTAAATTTCCTTTCCTTTGTTTCACCAGACATTCTTCAGAACCAATAACTGCATATTTTCCATCATTGATGTTCTCTGTAGTACTCCGTATATAAGTGTAGTTTTGCAGCACTTCATAGAGACACATGTTCTCAAGATGATGACTTCTGTTTGGGTAATATGTGTCCAACATATTAGTTTTCAAAATATCTGTACTTTCTGATTCTTTTTCTGCTAAATATTCAATTTCTTGAACAGATTTTAGTACCCGATTTTGCATTCCTGCAAGACCTAGACTCACCAAACTGAAACTGTATAATTTTTTACTTAGAGTCTTCACGTGAGAAATCTCTTCCCACATTTCTTTCAATTCTGTCTTTTCTGATTTAGTAATGTAGGACGTTACATATCGTGCAACAGCAATGGAATTGTCCGCAACATACTGAATATCCATGTTAGCATTCCACATGGATAAAATAACTGGATTATAGTCATTTATGTATTTTGATTTTTCACTTCTTTTTAAGTTGTAGGTATTTTTCGGAGACTTTCTTGTGATGGTATGTCGCATAGCTGACATAAAACTGTTCACTCTTCCTTCAGATAATACAGGACGTGGAAATCCAAAACGACATTTGGTATAGAACTTATCCTTTGACTTGTACTTTCGTTGACAGTATTTTCCACATCGATGGCTTTGGAATCGTAAGACTTGTTTTAAGTTTTTATGTTCTTTGCTATTGGGTACAGCACATGTCGCATAATCTTCAATGAAAGACAAAACAGTTTCATCTGAATCTGTTCCAAATTTGGGGGCGTCCTTGATCCATACCAACATATGTATATGAGGAGCACTCTTGCTTGATACTCCTTTCTCCAAAAGAAATCCACAACTTCTCCAAGAGGAGGATTCTTTTAATTGCAGATGAAAGACATTATAGCTTCAAATCTATGATTGAAATATCTGCATACATTAACAGGATGCAATGAGCACAATTCTCCAGGTGTCTTGAATTCAATATTTTTTATATTGGAATTTGCCTCTCGAAGAAATTCAAGTAAATCATCCCAAGCATACTCAGCACAGCTCAGTGTAACAAACCATGTAGGAGTTCCCAAGTTCCGTAGCAGACATTTCAGGTCTCTATGACGACGGTACCAATATTCATTAGTCCCACGCTGACATGCCATCAGATTAATCAACTGAGATTCTAAATGATCATCTCTCTGATGCACTTTATCCATAAAATCCTTTGCAGTTACATTTTGCAGATGCATTCCAGTTTTTAAAATGTGATTTACTGCATATGAAAGTCCAGACAAGTCACTTTCAAACAGAAGATGAAACATATAAGGGATACATTGTCGAAATCTTGGATCTTCTGCATATAATCTTGTTGTCCGATATTCAGATGCAGGAATCTGCACAGGACGTTCATCATATCGTCCACCTTTTCCTGTTGGAAACAACTGCGGGAAACAACGAGCTTCCAAACTCTCTTCCCATACATTCATGGGACTTCCTGTTGCTTTTTTCATTTGGAACAACTCAATTGTATTCCCCATCACCTCTTTGGAATGAAGTGGATGTACACTGTAATGTTTATAGATTTCTTCACATCTGGACATATCTACTTTTTCAATTTGTCCACTTATTGTTTCAGTATCTTCTGCTAAATCTATTTCTTCTTCTCCTACAAACACATTTCTATAGTACTCATTATTTTTTAACAGATACAATGATGCCTTTTGCACTTTTCTAACATCCACTAACTCTTGCCAGATTTTCTTATTCTTAGTAGGAACACCATTAACTAGAATGACTAGTGGCTCATTTTCTGCATGGTCTACACCAATAGTTTCAATATTTTTCCTTAAATCTAACGGTAAATACACAACTCTTCCTTTCAATCCTCTTTGCAACTCTGATGGAGGTTATTTACCTGTTTTAGACTCCATACGAACAATAGCCTGAAACGGGTGAACACATTGAATGAGAATAGACTCATACGTATTTAAATCTATCAGCTCTGGAGGAATAGCAACCAACTCTATATTATTATGAACAGCTCTAGCAGGCATTTTATTCTCATTTGCAAATATGCTGCTCAGATCCCAAATCAAAACAATCCTCTACCAACAAATAAGTTGCAAATTCCATCCACTTATCATTATCTTCTATTTCACTTTTTAAATAGAGATTGACACCCCTAGTCTGATTTTTATAGTGAGTTCGCCGACAACAAATACAAGAAACATTTGGGTGCCAATCACGATCCTGTAAAAACCGGGTACGAACCGTCGGACGGAGCATATTCTCCGTCCGACGCGTACCCGGCCGTCAAAATATACCAACATGGAATTACGATTCGCACGGAAACACCATTTCCGTACGAATCGTACAAAACCCCGACCGACTAAAATAAACATACAAATGCGATCCGGGAAAGCGCCGACCTGACGTCGGGACGCACGCAGCCTGCCATTCACGAACCAGGAATTACGATTCGCAGCGACGTCATCCCGCACGGTGAATATTTTCCGGCTGCCAAAAACTGCCGGGAAATCAGGACGACGCGAACAAGGAGTACCTGTACGCGACGGACAGACAGGACGACGCGAACAAGGAGTACCCGTACGCGACGGACAGACATGGACCCGAACCTACGTGTCATCCCGGCCCTCATAGCAGTCGACCTCCTCTACAGGTTACGACGCAGACGCCGCAGAAGGTCAGAACAACAAAGGGAGGGGGAAAGGGGGGGGGTGGCAGGTCCAGGGCAGGCCACAAAACCACCACCATAGTCACACAGCACACATGCCCTGGACATACCTGACCCTCAGGCCCTGGTCACTACGAGGGGGTGGGGGCGTGTCCAGCTAAGCCAGCGACCGCCACAACGGAAGTTCTTGACGACGCGAACCGGCAACACAACCAGACAGGTACGTCCCGTACCCACGCCTTAAGAGAGTGGGTACGAGTCGTACCACGCCCACACCTACGTCACCCCAACACTGGCGGGACGGCTCGTACCCACGTGGCAAAGGCCTGGGTACGGGCCGCACAAGCATCACATAGCGTGGGGACGGATATGTACGGACCGTACCCCCACCCCGTATGCATGGAGCGTACCCCCAACCCCAACAGTGTAAGTACGACACGTACCCCCACCCGCGTATGCAAGGAGCGTACCCCCCATGCCAACAGTGTAAGTACGACACGTACCCCCACCCGCGTATGCAAGGAGCGTACCCCCATGCCAACAGTGTAAGTACGACACGTACCCCCACCCGCGTATGCAAGGAGCGTACCCCCCATGCCAACAGTGTAAGTACGACACATACCCCCACCCGCGTATGCAAGGAGCGTACCCCCCACCCCAACCGTGTATGTACGGCCCGTACCCTCACCCGCGTATGCATGGAGCGTACCGCCCACCCCAACAGTGTAAGTACGACCCGTACCCCCACCCGCGTACGTATGGAGCGTACCCCCACCCCAACAGTGTAAGTACGACACGTACCCCCACCCACGTATGCAAGGAGCGTACCCCCCATGCCAACAGTGTAAGTACGACACGTACCCCCACCCGCGTATGCAAGGAGCGTACCCCCCATGCCAACAGTGTAAGTACGACACGTACCCCCACCCGCGTATGCAAGGAGCGTACCCCCCACCCCAACAGTGTAAGTACGACCCATACCCCCACCCGCGTACGTATGGAGCGTACCCCCACCCCAACAGTGTAAGTACGACACGTACCCCCACCCGCGTATGCAAGGAGCGTACCCCCCATGCCAACAGTGTAAGTACGACACGTACCCCCACCCGCGTATGCAAGGAGCGTACCCCCATGCCAACAGTGTAAGTACGACACGTACCCCCACCCGCGTATGCAAGGAGCGTACCCTCCACCCCAACCGTGTATGTACGACCCGTACCCTCACCCGCGTATGCATGGAGCGTACCCCCCACCCCAACAGTGTAAGTACGACCCGTACCCCCACCCGCGTACGTATGGAGCATACCCCCACCCCAACAGTGTAAGTATGACACGTACCCCCACCCGCGTATGCAAGGAGCGTACCCCCCATGCCAACAGTGTAAGTACGACACGTACCCGCGTATGCAAGGAGCGTACCCACCATGCCAACAGTGTAAGTACGACACGTACCCCCACCCGCGTATGCAAGGAGAAGGAGCGTACCCCCCACCCCAACCGTGTATGTACGACCCGTACCCTCACCCGCGTATGCATGGAGCGTACCCCACACCCCAACAGTGTAAGTACGACCCATACCCACGGACGTATGGAGCGTACCCCCACCCCAACAGTGTAAGTACGACCCGTACCCTCACCCGCGGACGTATGGAGCGTACCCCCACCCCAACAGTGTAAGTACGACCCGTACCCCCATGGAGCGAACCCACACACGTGTATGGACAAAGCGTACATATTGTTAAATAGGAGGGGTGTGTGCAGAGTCCTCCCAGCAGTGCCCAGAGACAGGAGGGGTGGGTGCCTATCACTCCCAGCAGTGCCCAGAGACAGGAGGGGTGGGTGCCTATCACTCCCAGCAGTGCCCAGACACAGGAGGGGTGGGTGCAGAGTCCTCCCAGCAGTGCCCAGAGACAGGAGGGGTGTGTGCAGAGTCCTCCCAGCAGTGCCCAGAGACAGGAGGGGTGGGTGCAGAGTCCTCCCAGCAGTGCCCAGAGACAGGAGGGGTGTGTGCAGAGTCCTCCCAGCAGTGCCCAGAGACAGGAGGGGTGGGTGCAGAGTCCTCCCAGCAGTGCCCAGAGACAGGAGGGGTGGGTGCAGAGTCCTCCCAGCAGTGCCCAGAGACAGGAGGGGTGGGTGCAGAGTCCTCCCAGCAGTGCCCAGAGACAGGAGGGGTGGGTGCGGAGTCCTCCCAGCAGTGCCCAGAGTCAGGAGGGGTGGGTGCAGAGTCCTCCCAGCAGTGCCCAGAGACAGGAGGGGTGGGTGCAGAGTCCTCCCAGCAGTGCCCAGAGACAGGAGGGGTGTGTGCAGAGTCCTCCCAGCAGTGCCCAGAGACAGGAGGGGTGGGTGCAGAGTCCTCCCAGCAGTGCCCAGAGACAGGAGGGGTGGGTGCCTATCACTCCCAGCAGTGCCCAGAGACAGGAGGGGTGGGTGCAGAGTCCTCCCAGCAGTGCCCAGAGACAGGAGGGGTGGGTGCAGAGTCCTCCCAGCAGTGCCTAGAGACAGGAGGGGTGTGTGCAGAGTCCTCCCAGCAGTGCCCGGAGACAGGAGGGGTGGGTGCCTATCACTCCCAGCAGTGCCCAGAGACAGGAGGGGTGGGTGCAGAGTCCTCCCAGCAGTGCCCAGAGACAGGAGGGGTGGGTGCCTATCACTCCCAGCAGTGCCCAGAGACAGGAGGGGTGGGTGCAGAGTCCTCCCAGCAGTGCCCAGAGACAGGAGGGGTGGGTGCAGAGTCCTCCCAGCAGTGCCTAGAGACAGGAGGGGTGTGTGCAGAGTCCTCCCAGCAGTGCCCGGAGACAGGAGGGGTGGGTGCCTATCACTCCCAGCAGTGCCCAGACACAGGAGGGGTGGGTGCAGAGTCCTCCCAGCAGTGCCCAGAGACAGGAGGGGTGGGTGCAGAGTCCTCCCAGCAGTGCCCAGAGACAGGAGGGGTGTGTGCAGAGTCCTCCCAGCAGTGCCCAGAGACAGGAGGGGTGGGTGCACAGTCCTCCCAGCAGTGCCCAGAGTCTGGAGGGGTGGGTGCAGAGTCCTCCCAGCAGTGCCCAGAGACAGGAGGGGTGGGTGCAGAGTCCTCCCAGCAGTGCCCAGAGACAGGAGGGGTGGGTGCAGAGTCCTCCCAGCACTGCCCAGAGACAGGAGGGGTGTGTGCAGAGTCCTCCCAGCAGTGCCCAGAGACAGGTGCACAAAGACCCTGCAGTGCATGTACCACATGTGTGCGAGGCTGGGAGTATACGCATGCATAGCGCAGAAAAGAAAACATGTACACATGAAGTCATGTCAATAGTCCACATACACAAGTACAATGACTACCAAGAATGCCACGAATGATGCAGGTGGAGACATCGCTCAGCATGCATGTGCAAAGTAGAAGGAGTCCGTCACACACCCAGCTAATGTACACACAGCTCAGCGCTAAATATTGGGAACACCCTGCAGGGAAGATGTCAGGGTACACAGAGGAAGGAATACACCTTTGGACAATTTCACCATGCAGCAACTGCTTACATGAACAGAGAAACCTAGCTAACACCGTGTGATGGCACACAGATCCCAGGGTCCCCCCTATGACCAGCACACTACTACATTTCCCACACAACCAACACATGATCACCACCCAAAATCATGTAGCAGCCCCACCAACAGCAATATCAGAAAAGCAGTAGTGTTCAAAGGAAACAAAAATGGCTTTAATCAGCAATATCAAAAATTGTATGTTCGTAGAAAGTTCAATATTTACAAAGCCCATTGGGCAGTCCAGAAGTCACAGCTGGAACGGGGGACACAGTGGGATGCGTGTCCCCTAGCTTGCCTGCACAGTTACATTCCGTCGTCTTCCACAGGGGTAAGGGCATCATGTGGGGGGGAAGAAACAGGCACCGCAGGGACAGGAGGGTGAAGGGTAGGCGTGGTGGGTGCAGGGATGGAGGACTCCACCACAGGGGGTGGGGCAGGGCCAAAGGTGGAGGCCAGGATCTCGCTGCACACCTTAGCAAGGTCCTCCAGGGAATCCCCTGCACCCGAAGGAACCACAGGCCCCAAGGAGGGGGGGGGGGGTCAGAGGGATGGGTCGCAGCGCCACTGGGGGAGGGTGTAGACAGGGGGGGGGAATCAACCACCCTGACCGAGGACTTCCTTGACCGCTTGCGTGTTGGTATCACTGTGGGGCTCAGGGACAGAGCGGCCATGAAGGAGTCTTTGGGGGAGATGTGGCCAGGAGAGCTGAGGGGAGGGGATTTGGAGGGAGTGGATTGGGTGGAATGTGGACTCCCACTCTGGCTGCGTCTCACACGTTTGCCCCCCGACCCAGTGGGTGTGCCTACTTCACCCTGTGTGTGCGTGTCAGGAGGTGTGCGGTGGACCTTCCCTGCTGGTGTGGTGCCTGTGTGTGTTGTGGTGGGTGCATGCTGACGTCTGGGTGTACGTGGGACAGGCATGGGAGTGGGAAGTGTGGATGGGGCAGGGGTAGGGGGTGGGACGTAGCGCTGCAGGAGACCCACTGCTGCAGTCAGTGTTGAGTCTATCGACCTCAGCAAGCTGCGTTGGTCAGCCTGCGATGAATGAATGCCCTCCAAGTATGCCTCCATGTTGTGCAGCACTTGGCTGTGGCCATGGAGGACATTAAGGATCGCAGCCTGACCAACCTGCAACTGCCGCTGGATGTCCACAGACTCGGCATTGGCGGCAGCAGTGGAGACAGGGGCAGGGGGTGCGGTGCCTGGCAGGAAGGAGACATGTGGTGACCGGGCACGCTGGGAAGGGACACGAGCAGGTGGGAGGCGGCTGATGGCAATGGAGGGGGCGGGGCGAGATGTAGTGCCGCTGTCAGCTGCTGGTGCAGCCGCCGCCCACTCGGAGAGATCATCCTCGGACCCGTCAGCTTCATACTCTGTTGTGCCAGTCGACAGGTCCCCGGGTTCACTCTCCTCCGCCTCTGTCCCACTTGATGTGCCAGCCCCGATGTCACCGCTGGCACTGGTGCTTGGTCCCTCTGCTCCGTCTGTGCCCATGTCTCCCTCCGTGTCCCCCGACGATGCTGTGGGCAGGGTGAAGAAACAGAAATTAATCATACCCCTGTATACATATGTCACATGAGTCCAATCTACATAGGTCACAGTGCATAGCCTGAAACAAAAGAAGAGTTACATCTACAAAACAAGGTACATATGTAGGGCATGCAAGACACAGTTTTTTGACCCACCATGCCACCGAAAAACTATGGAGAGCATGACACAATAGCAAATGAGATGGAATGGCATTTTGACTGAGGAGCACGGCCCTGGGGACTATCCAGCACTGCATCTGCACCACACAGCGTGGCAGGAAATAGGGATGAGCAGGGACCATATCCAGGAACAAGAGGCACATGCAGCATAGGTTAAACTGAAAACATGCCCACCATGACTGGCCCACTGCACCTTGAGTGCATGTCCAGACCAACATCACACACTGGCCAGTCCTAGCAAGGATATATCAGGTTGTGACATGAAGGCCATGCCCGCACCACCCACCCCCTACATGAGACTATTATTTTGTGACACAGGAAGCACTTACATCCCTTAGTCTAGGTGAAATACACATGGGATGAAACAAATCAAGGTTGCACACAAAATACCCAAGGTGCGCCTGTCCAAATAATCATGTACAAATGGGCATCATCAGATGATTGTAACAAGACACACAGGCAATGTCCACCGTGAGTATGAACAAGGAAAATCAGGTCAGTCTGTACAGTGGACACTTGTACTACATTTCACGTCAATATACATTTGGCCAGGGGACAATGGCACAGAGCACAACCTATGCTGTAGACACAGAGATTGTCAACATATTCGGATTACACACATGATACCTAGGAAAACATGCCCCTGGGGACAGTGGTGGCCACACAACTCCATGCTCCTGAATGGGAATGACTGCAACACACGCTACCATACCGCACACTCATGCACATCATGTCACAGGCCACCACATAGGACATGCGTGCTGTAAGGCCTCACACTTGAGAGACTAACTCCCATGTCTGGACTCAGCATTAGTGCCAACTGACATGGAACCCACAAGACCAGAGCTGGACAGGGCACAGGCAAGGTCCCAAAACATGTTACACACCACCCCCACACATGATGCTGCAGGCATAGTACACTTGGAGAAGGTGCCAGGCTACATAACCTTGTGACGGAGTGACTACACACAGACCAGGGAACACATTGCAAGGAGGGGAAGGGAGGCAGGAGAGCACTGCAATACTGTGGGTAACAGGATCTGCACAGCACCATAAAACCCTGGCAGTGTATCCATGGAACAGTGCACGTACAAATGCTGGTGAAACACAACAAACACACATGTACCTACCCCCTTCCTGCTGCTGCATCTCCTGTAGGCGCCTCTCCAAGTCTGGAAAGACCACCGCCAGCACACGCTTGTGGATGTGGGAGAGACGGCGGCGCCCGCGGTTCTTATGGCTCTCAGGTGAGTCCCCCAGCAGGACCCGTGCGATCTTCCGCGTCCAGCACCGGATATCCTGCCAGCGTTTCCTCACCTGGGACAGGTGCCGCCTCCGACCATCCGCACTCCTCACGGCACTGACGGCGTCCAGCCATATCTGCTCCTTGGCTGAGGCGTCTACCTGTGAGGATGAACAAGTGACATTACATCAATACACCTGGCACATGTCACAGAGACACAGATTAGAACACATTTGCTGTTTACAACAAGGCATAGTATGCATCCAACGCATTGCACCTTTGTCATAGGGACATGATCCTCCGGGGAAGGCCAAAAGCAGTACGTGCCATTGAAAGGACACAGGTGGAATGAGGGCAACTACACAATCAATGATCCAGGCTCACACTGTGCATCACACCCACCCCTCCTGTCTCTGGGCACTGCTGGGAGTGATAGGCACCCACCCCTCCTGTCTCTGGGCACTGCTGGGAGGACTCTACACACACCCCTCCTGACTCTGGGCACTGCTGGGAGTGATAGGCACCCACCCCTCCTGTCTCTGGGCACTGCTGGGAGGACTCTGCACACACCCCTCCTATGTCTGGGCACTGCTGGGAGGACTCTGCACCCACCCCTCCTGTCTCTGGGCACTGCTGGGAGTGATAGGCACCCACCCCTCCTGTCTCTGGGCACTGCTGGGAGGACTCTGCACACACCCCTCCTATGTCTGGGCGCTGCTGGGAGGACTCTGCACCCACCCCTCCTGTCTCTGGGCACTGCTGGGAGTGATAGGCAGCCACCCCTCCTGACTCTGGGCACTGCTGGGAGTGATAGGAACCCACCCCTCCTATCTCTGGGCACTGCTGGGAGGACTCTGCACCCACCCCTCCTGTCTCTGGGCACTGCTGGGAGTGATAGGCACCCACCCCTCCTGTCTCTGGGCACTGCTGGGAGGACTCTGCACACACCCCTCCTATGTCTGGGCACTGCTGGGAGGACTCTGCACCCACCCCTCCTGTCTCTGGGCACTGCTGTGAGGACTCTGCACACACCCCTCCTATGTCTGGGCACTGCTGGGAGGACTCTGCACCCACCCCTCCTGTCTCTGGGCACTGCTGGGAGACATCAGGCATTCCCCCCCCTGGGACCCCCACTACAGTACATAGCATGTGTGTCACACCTGGACACAATGGCAGAAGTCACTGTCACAAAAGAAGGGACACAGTCTGTACTAGTAGCTCTGCACTCACCTGATACCCTGGTCGCCCATACAGCAGGGGGTACTGTGGGAGGATCACATCCAGCAATGCCAGGTTCTCCTCCAGGGTGAATGGCTGTGACCTCTCCACAGACCTTGACATGGTTCCAGGGAATCACGAGCAGCAGCAGTGTGTTAGATAGGAAATATGTGCAGGCAAGTGCTCCCTCATGGGACCTGGCTGCCTTATATCTGCCTTGCTGGCCTGTTTCATGCACAGGAGTACAGAGTGATTGGTCACTCACATTTGCATCCTATGTTTCCTCCAATCCCTTCAAACCTAGCACAGTCAGTGGGTTCTCATTGTGTTTTATTCTTCAGCATGATGTCAACCCCACAAACACATTGCAACAAAGTAGATTCATTCCAACTGACTTCTGCTGTGCACCTTCCAGAACAAATTCAAACTTGAAATTTGGGCTCCATGACAACCAGCATGCATGTAGGCCTCAATACTTGTCCCTCATGTGTCCCCTATGTAAAATTGAGCTTCACCCACAGGTACGGTGCGTTCCGGGCCCCTAGGGCACCCCAAATGCATAGCAACGGCCCGTACACGCGTGCGTACGTTCACTATCACTATGGGTGTCCTCGCGTATGCGTACTCGTATTGATAGTGAGCGTACAGGCGTGTGTACGGCCCGTACCACTATGGGTGTCCTCGCGTATGCGTACTCGTACTGGTACGGCCCGTACACACGCCTGTACGTTCACTATCACTATGGGTGTCCTCGCGTATGCGTACTCGTACTGGTACGGCCCGTACACACGCCTGTACGTTCACTATCACTATGGGTGTCCTCGCGTATGCGTACTCGTAGTGATAGTGAGCGTACAGGCGTGTGTACGGCCCGTACCACTATGGGTGTCCTCGCGTATGCGTACTCGTACTGGTACGGCCCGTACACACGCCTGTACTCTCACTATCACTACGAGTACGCATACGCGAGGACACCCATAGTGATAGTGAACGTATAGGCGTGTGTACGGGCCGTACCAGTACGAGTACGCATACGCGAGGACACCCATAGTGATAGTGAACGTACAGGCGTGTGTACGGGCCGTACCAGTACGAGTACACATACGCGAGGACACCCATAGTGGTACGGGCCGTACACACGCCTGTACGCTCACTATCACTACGAGTACGCATACGCGAGGACACCCATAGTGATAGTGAACGTACAGGCGTGTGTACGGGCCGTACCACTATGGGTGTTCTCGCGTATGCGTACTTTCTGACCGTACACATGCCTGTACGCTCATCATCACTATGGGTACACATACGGCAGCACTCCCATAGTGATATGGGAACGTACACAGGCCCTCTGAGCAGCAGTACGGCGGTTTTCACACATCACAGTGGTGACAGGCAGCACACAGGAAGGAATAGGGCGGACATACTTGTCCATGGATGGACATCAAGGCATTGTCTGTGCAGTACTACATGTGTGGGGCACAGGTGTGACAGGCTGTGATGTGGCACATTACTCCTGAGTCGAGAAGGCACCAGATGTATGATGAGATGTGTACAGATGTAATGTGTGACGGTGCAATGTGTGCCAGGCATGCCCTTGACTCCTTGGACATGTGTGCATGTCGTACTGCACACTTGGGATGACCGACACTGGCATGGCACGGACACCAACACACGGAAGTGTCCCCTGATGCCCGGTACAGGGGTTACCACACCTGACTTGTCACTACCCACGGTGCACGATGTGACTATGTCATGTATGTGTGGGGGGTTCCCATTAGGTTGATGTTGGAGCACCCTCAAAAGCTGCAGCTGTTGCAGCAACCAACATGTGTCTGTGTGTAGATTGACATTGCACACTGTTCTGCACACCATGCCACATGTGGTATCGGATGTGAGGTGCGTATGTATGCATGTGACACGGAGTAGCGTAACAAGGACATGTCTGCATCCTCTCAATGAATGTGTGGTGAGTCATGACATGTGCACCTTCATGGCAAGGTGTGTGGGCTGTCCTAGTGTAATGTCATGTGACCTGTGGCTCTAGTGTTCCGCTACCAGTCTCTGCAATCGGCATCCTACTTCTGCTGATGTGTGGGTGTATGTCACTCCTGTCTTGCGTCTGGCTGTTCACTTGCACTGGGACACAGCTAATCCCATGGCATGGCATGTGGAGGTTCTCAATCTCTGTGTGTAGCTGGCTCTTGGTAGGAGTGTCACCTGGCAGCCATACGTGTCCAGGGCATGTGGCACATACCTGACTCCGTATGTAGCATATGTGTATAGACTGATTAACATGTGCTCAGTACAAATTATTTGTTGTTGTGGTGCACTCACTCTTCCTTGTCACTTCCAAATTACTGCAGAGCACCGCCTCTTCCCCGAGCAATTCCGGACTTGGCTGCCATGCGGGAGAATGATCGTATCCGGTGCTACCGCTTCCCCCAACGGTTGATTCTGGAGTTGACGGCGAGACTGGCACCACACCTGCAACCGCTGCACAGGTATCCTACGGCACTGACACCCAAGCTGAAGGTAATGGCAGCCCTACATTTTCTAGCCACGGGTACCTTTCAAAATACCATAGCTCATGTTGGTGGCATGTCCCAGAGCATGTTCTGCTGTGTGCTGCATGATTTCTTAGAGGCCATGTTGATTCACCTGGATGACTTCATCAAGTTCCCAACCCCTGAACAGTTGACTGGGGTCAAGCGTGGATTCTATGCCCTGGGAGGGATGCCCCATGTCATTGGGTCCATAGATGGGACACATGTTGCTTTGGTACCACCACACGCACAGGAGGTAGCGTACCGCAATCGCAAGCACTACTACTCCATCAATGCCCTTGTGGTGTGTCTGTCCAACATGGTGATTTCACATGTCTGTGCTCGTTTTCCAGGATCAGCACACGATGCCTACATCATGAGGCGTAGCAGGGTGCCTGAAATGATGACGCAGCTGCGCAACGAACGAGCATGTGTTGTTGGTGGGTACAGTCTGTCTGTCCTGTATTTTGCGTAGACTACCGGCACGACCGCTTCTCCAGTTCTAACGATGTCCATGTGCTTCCCATGTAGGGTACGCTGGCTATCCCAACATGCCATGGCTGATCACACCTCTCCGCAACCCCATCACGCCGGCCCAGCTCCGCTACAACACCGCCCATGGCCGGACAAGGCGAGTGATAGAGAGGACGTTTGGCCTGCTGAAGAGCCGATTCAGGTGCCTACACAAGACCGGCGGCGCGCTCCCATATGCCCCTGCGAAGGTCTGCAAAATCTTCATGGTCTGCTGCATGCTGCACAACATGGCAGTTGAGAAAGCTGTGCCACTCATCCTGGATCAAGATGACCAGGACCATCCACCCGTGGAGGACGAAGGGCTTGGCAATGGGGCTAGTGATGTGGAGGATGTGGAGCCGCAAGAGGACATCCGGACTCGGCTCATACGCGACTTCTTTGCTTAGTGGTGAGTACCAGTGTCTGAGTGTGCACACATTGCTCCCCGTGTGGCATGTGTTGTGATGAGTGTCTCCACCTGCATGTATGGCACGTGAGTCAGAGGTGTGTGTGGGTGTGTCACTGGAGTGATGGTGGCAGTGATGGTTGTATTTCCCCAGTCATAATTGTGACCTAGCATGTTGTCATCCATACATGTGTCGAGTACATGCACATGCAAGTGGCTGTGCTTTTTGTGGCTGACTTCTTGTGTGTCTCTCTTCCCCAGGTACTTGCACATGCCGTCTGCTGCTTGCATTGTTGTGGCACTGCTATTCCTCATGGACACGTCATCGTGTGCTGACTCAGCGTTACACGCACGGACAAGTTTGGAAGTCTCCTTAGGGTAAGGGATGCATCAGGGGTGTATTGGGTGTGGCAGTTGTTCACGATGTATGCACACTGCCCCTGTCGATGTTTGGTTCCTCTGCAGCCATGTAGCATCACCATGGTACACGACATGCAGCTGTGTACACCTGAATAGATGGTCTGACTTGTTGACAGTCATCAGTGATGGGATAGTGGATTGTGATGATGGCATCAATGTGTGTAACACTGCCCTCGGACACATACGGTTTGCATTGGCTTGACATGGTGTGGGACTTCTACATCAGCGGATCAATGGTGTATGGCAGTCTCTCCGTGAGCAGCTGTGGGTGTTTAGCTGTTAGCCGACAATTGTGTGCCAGTTCCATGGCTATCACGCATTTGTGCTGCAGAAGGGGGGTGCCAGTGTTGGACCCACATGTTACTCCACATGAAGTGTTCATGTGTACTTCAAGTTGCCTCTGCAATCCCGAGAACATGACTAATAAAGGTGTCCCTATGCCTCAAAGGTGCCTCTTCTCAGTCAATGCTGGTGTGTTGCCACGGTGCATCCAGCATGTCTGGCATGGTTTTCCCTGATAGTGGCTATGTGTCTATGTGTCGAGTAGCAAGATGCAAGCTGTGTGTGTGGGATGAGACTGTGTATTGTGCATGATGTCCATGACTGTGTGGGTATTGTGACATGTGCCATCCCCATGCATCCAACGTTGGCCAGGCCCCCATTCTCTGCATCCACCGGACTCAAGCTTGCAGGACATGGTTCTGCCACCTGTCTACACATACCTGGGTGCCCCCCAGGACACTGGACTGGATCCCTGACCTCTGCGCATGACTGTTGCTGTACTCAATGTGTCTGTCAGCACGGTTGTGTGGCCACCCCCTCAGCTGGTTGGGCCCATCACGGGTGTGTATGGTGCTCCATGTCTGTCTTGCCTAATACACTGTGACCCGTGTGTCCTGTGCCAGACTCAGGCCCCAGGGTGTGGATGGTTGAAGTCAAAAGAGAACTCAGGCATGTTTAGACTTTACAAGACACATGTAAGGTAATAATGCAACCAGCAGGCATCTTCTCTTCATGGTGTGAATTTTTATTTTTGTGGGGGGGTGGGGGGGGGGGGGGGTATGACGTGAGGGGCTTTCCGGGAGTTTGGAATCCAAAGTTCAGTAGGGGAGTTGGTGTCCTTGCCATTTGAAATCCTCTGAGTCCATGCCACAGTCTTTGTCAACATTGGTCAGACAGTGACCAGCAAGGCCATGTGGCAGAGAATGTCTCTTGATGCTGTGATGCTGTTGCTCCAGTGGGCCAGGTGCCAGGCCAGGTGTCCTGAGAGATGGTGATGTAGCGCCGACCCTCACGGTCCTTTCCGTGGACGACCCGGCCTCCTGCGGGGACCCTCAGAAGCAGGCCGTGACGATGTTTGGGATGCTCCATCGGATGTTTCCTCCTCCTCCTGATCCCTCCCTGTGGGTGGTGATATTCTACGCCTTCTGGCACAGGGAGGGTTGCCCATGTTGTCGGCCATCCGACGGAGTGTATTGTGAATCCCCTGGAACACCGTCACGAGCTCAGCCTGTCTGTCCTCCATCCTCCGTTGGTGTTGCAGTAGACAAGCATGTTGCTGGGCCTGCTGGGTCTTTATCTCATCGAGGGTTCCCTTCATCTCATTGAGGGTGGACACAACCTGGGCCATGCCCGTGGTGTCCTGCCGGTATGTGTCCAGGATGTTACGGACATGGGAATATACCGGTTCCCCAGCCAACTGGTCAGGCTGGCGCCTCCGCCGTCCTCCACTCCCACCACCCCTGCCCACTTGCACCTGGCCTGCCCTTGTGGGCACATCAGGTCTCCGGGACCCCTGAGGGGTGGCATTGGCGTTGTCGCCTGCCTCCTCCTGGGTGCCCGGGACACCGTGTCCCTCCTGGCCAGCCTGGCTGCTTTGTGGTGGTGGGGCAGGGATCCTGGGTATCTCCTGGGATGTGGCAGGAGTGGGGGTGGTGGTTGGCCCCGTTGTACCTGACGCAGGTGCTGCAGGTGGTTGGACACCAGAGGGGCCAGGTTGGTCGGGGTCGTCCACAGTGTGGTGAGAGTCGTCGCTGCCGGTGGGATCGGCCTCCCGCAGAGCCGGGTCCTGTGAGTCTTCCCCCCCAGTGTTGGGGGGTGAACCACGAGGTTGACCTGTGTGTGAGAGAGACAATGTTAATTTTGGTCCATGCAACATCCATGTTTCATCAGTTTCAAAGTTGGCACATTTCCTCTTGGAATTAGGATCTGTCTTGCATTCCACTCACAGTGCACTTGTGCATGGGTGTGTCCCTTGGGCACCACTTTGGCGCCTTTAACTATGTGTGGCACAGTCTTACTTGCTGCGTCAAGTGTGACTGCAGTCAGCAGTGGAGTGGGCAGGTGTGGCGAGCCATGCATTGGCGCCTTCCGTGTAGCACTGTACATGTGCACATGGAGTGGATCCACACACTTATATAATGCAGGTAGCTGTCGTTGTGCTCGTGCACAGGTTGTGACATGGCCCTGTGTTTTGCCATGGAGAAGAGGGGGGGTTCTGGCACTGGCCACCCTTGTCTACATGCACGCAGTCCACCTGCTGACGAGCAGACATTCCCACACACCACAAGGCTGATTTGCTCTCCCTGTGTCTCCCTCCCTCTCTGTCCCCCTCTCCCTCCCTCTCTGTCCCCCTTTCCCTCCCTCTGTGTGTCAGCCTCCTCCCTCTGTCCGTCTTCCCGTGTCTCCCTCCCTCTGTGTCCCCCTGTCCCTCCCTCTGTGTGTCAGCCTCCTCCCTCTGTCCGTCTTCCCGTGTCTCCCTCCCTCTGTGTCCCCCTGTCCCTCCCTCTGTGTGTCAGCCTCCTCCCTCTGGCCGTCTCCCTGTGTCTCCCTCCCTCTGTGTCCCCCTGTCCCTCCCTCTGTGTGTCACCCTCTGTCACCTCAGCCCAGCTTCCTGGGCACACACTGTTAGCAGATCTTTGAATGGCCCTTGGCTGGTTGCTGTGAGTGTGTTTCTGATCTCCAGGCACCCATTGGGTGTAGTGTGTGTGTCTGCGCTGCTGCTGTGGTGGTGTGTGCTGCCACTCTTTCACAGTGTTGGCTGTTCATTAGCTGCTGTCATGTGCAAAAACGT
The DNA here is from genome assembly GCF_964204655.1 of Triturus cristatus. Lineage (NCBI taxonomy): Eukaryota > Metazoa > Chordata > Amphibia > Caudata > Salamandridae > Triturus > Triturus cristatus. Next base: position 823,867,268 of record NC_140579.1, on the reverse strand, counting down.
GCCTTCACCCCCATGTGTTAATGCAAGGCGTCCGCCATTTGCTGGCGAGTCTTTCCTGTGTGGGGACACAGTGTTAGTCTGGCTGTGACCTAGGCCATATGGGCAGAGGGCATTGTTGTCTGCTTCTGAGTTGCACTATGTGATTTTTGGGGCCCACCCTCCCGCCATCCGGCTTATCGTGTCATGTGTTGGTGTCTTCTGTGGCCTGTGACTTGACATTGTCCAGCTGGGTGCATGGGGCAAGGTGGCGCCAGTGGCATGTGCGTGTTCATGGAGTGTGGTTGAGTCATGCGATGGCTTGGGGTGGTTGCGTGCCTGTTTGTGGGTTTGGTTGTGGATGACGTTCCCCCCCATGTGAGATGCGTTGTTTGTGTACTCACCCGGGTCTCGGAGTCCTCCTAATCCTTCGACTGCCTCCACCGGCAGTATGGCCATCACCCTCTCCTCCCAGGGATGGTAGTGTACGGGTCTGCGGGACGGCCCTCCTCCAGTGACGTTGGCCTGGTTGTGTTCGTCCGTCATCTTGGCTCGGACCCTCCTCCGCAGATCGTACCACCTGGCTTGGCATTCCTGCTTCTTCCTTCTGGTGTCCGCAACAGCATTCACAGCATCGACGATGGTCTGCCACATGGCTGTTTTTTCTGAAATGCTGGTCTGTCTGACCAATGTTCCAAAGAGGTGTGGCTCGACTCTGAGGATTTCATCGACAAGGACCTCCAACTCTCGGTTACTGAACTTTGGATTCTTGTTGGTGGGCATGGTGAGGGGTGTGGGGGTGGATGGGGGGGTGTGGATGGTTGTGGGTGTGTGGGTGTGGTTGTGCAGGTGTGTGTGTGTGTGAATGTGATGAGGGGGTGTTTGTGAAGGTGGTTGTGTGAAGGTGTGCAAGTGTAAGGTGTGGTGAAGCTTGTAGTATGGTGCTGTAGGTTGTCTGTGGGGTCTGGCAGCAGTGAGTCTGTTGCAAAGGCTCATGGTTTGTGTGTGTGGGCCCTTTTTATTGGTCCATTGGTGGGTGTGGCTGTGTTTGAAGTTTGGGTGGGTGTGTTATAAGGAGTGGTGGTGTTTTGGGCCTCTGTTTGTTTTTGGCAGTTACAGGTCAGTGAATGTGTTGTTTTAGTGGTTGTTGGACATGTTTAGTGGCTTTGTGCCATTCGAATGGTGTATTCTTGTGTTGTTTTGTCCTGGTTGTGTACGTGCGTTTTTAGCGTGTGTACGGTGTGTACATGGGCCATTTGGTTGTACAGTGCTGTCCTTGTGAGTGGCTTGGTACGACTCGTACATGCGGTTGTGATGTTGGGGCCTGGGGTGCGCTCCGTACTTAGGAGGTTGTGGTGGGGGTGCGACTCTGACGTACACGGGTGTACATACACGGGGGGTACGACACGTACACGGGTGTACATACACGGGGGGTACGACACGTACAGGGGTGTACATACACGGGGGGCACGACACGTACAGGGGTGTACATACACGGGGGTACAAGACGTACAGGGGTGGGGGTACGACTCGAACGTACAGGGGTGTACATACACGGTGGCACGACACGTACAGGGGTGGGGGTATGACTAGAACGTACAGGGGTGTACATACACGGTGGTACGACACGTACAGGGGTGGGGGTACGACTCGAACGTACAGGGGTGTACATACACGGTGGTACGACACGTACACGTGTGGGGGTACGACTCGAACGTACAGGGGTGTACATACACGGGGGTAGGACACGTACAGGGGTGTACATACACGGGGAGTAGGACACGTACAGGGGTGTACATACACGGGGGTAGGACACGTACACGGGTGTACATACACGGGGGGTACGACACGTACAGGGGTGTACATACACGGGGGTACGACACGTACACGGGTGGGGGTACGACTCGAACATACAGGGGTGTACATACACGGTGGTACGACACGTACAGGGGTGGGGGTACGACTAGAACATACAGGGGTGTACATACACGGTGGTACGACACGTACAGGGGTGTACATACACGGGGGTAGGACACGTACAGGGGTGTACATACACGGGGGGTAGGACACGTACACGGGTGTACATACACGGGGGTACGACACATACACGGGCGTACATACACGGGGGGTACAACACGTACAGGGGTGTACATACACGGGGGTACGACACGTAGAGGGGTGTACATACACGGGGGTACGACACGTACAGGGGTGTACATACACGGGGGGTAGGACACGTACACGGGTGTACATACACGGGTGGGGGTGTACATACACGGGGGGTACGTCTCGGACGTTAGGGGGCTGGGGGAGTGTTGGGTGCGTATGCGGGCACATGTCTCCATGGTTGCTATGGGAGTTCGGTGCGGACGGTGTTTTTTCCATACGGTTGTAACATCGGACGCACGGGATGGATCGTGATTCCTCGGTCGGACTGCAATTTTCACATTTGTACGGTAAATCGTCCGAGGACGTGTCGGACACATTTTCCGACCCGAGGACGTGTGGGGAATAATTCCCAATGCGGTTCGTATGGACTTTTTACCATGCGAATTGTGATTGGCAGTTTGTACGGCACTTGTACGATTCGTACGGTAAAAAGACCGGATACGAATCGTACGGGGAAAATTTTTACCGGATCGTGATCGGCACCTTGGTCTTTCACCTGAAATTACCTTAAACTTTGTGATTTCATCCTCAAACTTTTTTGTAATCACAGGTTCTACATTATCTTCAACATTTTCTTCTATTAATGTGACAGTTTCTGCACTCTCTTGCTGAGGACCAAAGTAACAAAACTCAATATCCTCACAAACCTTTTTCACATCTGATACTGAGCCACGCAAAAGAGCACTGTTCAACTCATTTAACTTTAGTGCTGGACTTTTCACATAATACAATCTTCTCACTAACTTCCGCATTTGAGTATGATGTACTGCCAGCATCCTGAAATGGTGAAAAACACTTTCACAAACTTTCCTAGAAAGACAAGCCAGAGAATGACCTTGCAAACCAGTATTTTTTTCTCACTCTGCAATGGTCTAGTCCTTGCAACACCTTAATCTTTTGTTTAACACTTTTTTTAGTATATGCTCGTAAAAAACTACATAATTTATCAATAGATTCCTGTCGTACACTACAAATACTACTGCAATCCCATGTATACACAGGGTGTTTAGGACGTCTCCCTAGAACTTTATCAGCTATAACTTCTTCTGCATTTCTTTCAACCATTTTCTCTTTCTCAATTGGACAACCATCTCTAACTTCATAACCTCTACCACTGGTGTCAACTGCAAACAGTAATTTTTTGCTCTGTAAATAACTCTCTTCATTAAAGAAAGGCTCTGAACTGGAACTGTGTTTCCATTCTCCCAAAAAAAAATCAAATTTTTTTTTCTATTAATTACTCTTTTCCACCTACTTTTGGCCTTCATTAAATTGATTGGTTTATCTAGTGATCGAATTCTGTTTAATACTAAAATGAATAGTTTCCTTTTTACTTCAAAAGCCTTTTCAACAATGTTTTCAATATGCTTCTTCTTTTTATAAAATAGAGCTCTCTTTTTATATTTCTTCACATCTTTCAGCAAATTATGTACTACTCTCTTGAAAAAGATTTTTTTTCGTCATTCCTTATACTGATTTTGCCTTCTTTTAGCATACTTTGTCTCCTTTGACTGAACATTTTTTTTTTTGCTTTTCCTCTTATTTTGATTTTTTTTGGTAGTTGAAACATTCTCAGTGGATTCAGCCTTCTGTACATTCTGTTTCCTCCTACAAACATTTTTAATAAATTGCTTTGTGATCTTACCAGAAGATTTTTTCTTTTTAGCCACATCATCTTGTACATTCAATACTTGTGGTTGACTTTTCTTCAAGTAATTCTCCTGTCTCTGTTCTTTTCTTTTTCTATTTTTTTCAGGCATGATTTCTCTATTTTAACGTCGAAAAACAGTATCTGTAAAAAAGAATCACAAATAAAAGTATATTAATAACTTTCAAATTTATACTATTCTATTACTATACAAACACATTTTATATAAAAACTGACTAAGAAACTATAGCCATGAAGCACAAGTGTGACGATGGTTAAAACACTACATGCATAGTGTATACTACTTTGAAGCAGTTCATGCCCTCAAGCATACCTCACTAAAAGAGTACATGCTAACTGACTGAATGATTACAATACTATAAGGAAACAAACTGGGTGAGTGACAGGGTGTTTCCTAGAAGTATATGAATACTGACATGGATATTGATGGTGTGAAAGACAAGTGTGTAGGTGATTAGAGACCTACATGCATACTGGACTCATGTTTCAATCCATCCATATGTTAAGTCCTGTCTCACTCCAATACTATTTGGATACTGATTAAATGATTAGAGTACTAAAAGAAGAGTGCCTGGGTGAGTTCATAAGTGTACAGGTTTTGGCACAGTGAATGGATTACTCCATGGTGCTGAATGGGTCACTAGAGGACTCCAAGGGGAGTGACAGAGTATTTGCTAGAAGTGTATGAATACTGAATAGGGAATTGAAGGTGTGAAACACAAGTGTGTAGGTGGTTAGAGGACTGCATGCATAGTGGATAGGCATTTGAAGCAATTCATGTGCTAAGGCCTGGCTCACTGCATGAGTACTTGGGTACTGACTGAATGATTAGAGTACTGCATGGAGAGAGCCTGGGTGAATTTATAAATCGTTGACTTTTGGCGCAATGAATGGATTAGTACATGGTGTGAATGGTTCACTGGAGGAGTACAAGGGGAGTGATAGGGTGTTTGCTGCACTGTATGTATACTGAGTGGGGAATTAAAGGTGTGAAAGACAAGTGTGTAGGTGGTTAGAAGACTGCATGCATACTGGATAGACGTTTGAAACAATTCATGTGCTAAGGGCTGACTCACTGCATGAGTACTTGGGTACTGACTGAATGATTAAAGCACTGCAAGGAGACTACCTGGGTTAATGTATAAGTGGTTGCCTTTCGGTGCAGTGAATGGATTAGTACATGGTGCTGAATGGGTCACTGGAGAAGTATAAGGAGAGTGACAGAGTATTTGCGGGAACTGTATGAATACTGTCTGGGATATTGAAGGTGTGAAAGACAAGTATGTAGGTGGCTAGAGACCTACATCCATAATGGATAGACGTTTGAAACAGTCCATAGAGTAACACTTGGATCACTGCAAAACTACCTGACTACTGACTGAATCATTAGAGTACTACAAAAAAGAGTGACTCAGTGAATCTTTTTAAGATTTTGGATTCTAGTGCAGTGAATAGGTTAGTACTTACTGCCAAATGAGTCAGTGGAGGTGTGCAAATAAAGTGACAGAGTGTTTATTGGAGTTTATAGATACTGACAGAGAAATTGAAGGTCTGAAAGGCAATTGTGTTGGTAGTTATAGGCCTCCATGCATACTGGAAACACGTTTGAATCAATCCATGTGCTAAGGCCTGCCTCACTCCATTAGTACTTAGGTACTGACTGAATGATTAGACTATTGCAAGAAGTGTACCTGGATGAATTTACAAGTGTTTCAGTTTTGGCGCAGTGAATGCTTTACTACATAGTGCTGAATAAGTCACTGGAACACTGCAAGGGGAGTGACAGTATGTTTGCTGAAAGTACATGGATACTCACTTGGGAATTTAAGCTATTAAAGACAAGTGTATAATGTGTTAGAAGACTGCATGCATACTGCATAGACATTTGTAGCCCTCTATGTGCTAATGCATGGTTCACTACATGAGATGCTTTGAATCTCCTGAGGCGGAAAGCCGGGAGCCTGACCACAGTAGCGCATTTTTAATATTTGAGTGTCACAAATTGTTTGCTTGTTTTTACCTGCACTTCGTCTTTGTGGCTCTGCCATTCTTCTGTGACACCCGCGCAGCGGAGTTTAGCGCTGTCGCGGGACGAAAACTCCAGAGTCCTTTGCCGCCATAACTGGCGAGCCCACAGGCCACGCCCCCTACCTGAGGCCACGCCCCTTCCGGCCTTTTCCCTTACAAGATATAAATGTGCATCTTCCGGAAGCGCAGCGGACGAGCGCAGCGGGAGCGCCGTTTGCGCGCCACAGGCGCGCCAAAGGGAAGCCCGCCTGCGCCAGTCCGCGCCTGGCCGGGTCTAGGGCCCTTAAACTCTGTAGAAGTGATTACCTACATGCCCGACCTATTACGGTCCCTACGTCCCCCTGTCAAACACACCTGCGAAATACTATCTAACTATAGGAATAATAGTATCGCATGCTGTGCATGTAATTTCTATCTCGATATCCCGCAACTATGTGGCCAGCGGCCCAGACCTAACGGCCGCTAGCCAACTCATTCATGGTTACTTGGCAGTCTTAACTGTAGGTCGCTCTGCAAACATAAAAGGGATATTTTCGATCTTCTGTCTGACAACTCCCTAGATGCCCTCTTTCTCACTGAGACGTGGCTACATGCTAGTTCTGGCCCAGACATCGCCGAAGCCCTACCGTCCAATTATGCCATCATTCGACAAGACCGAACCTCCGGAACTGGAGGTGGGATAGCAGTCATCTTTAAAAAATCACTGCAGTGTATTCTGGAGCCCATTCCTCTACTTGCATGTGAGGTTGCCTTTTTCAAACTTCAACTTCACCCGACCTTCACTTTCACATGTCTTCTGATTTACCGTCCGCCTGGCCCTACTCTTCCTTGGGCCACCCAACTAGTGGACTGGATCACCTCGGTAAGGGTGAATCACAACCATCTATCCATTCTAGGCGATCTAAACATTCATTTTGACGACCCTGCAAACAAACCAGGCATAAATTTAATTCATGACCTGGCTGCCATGAATCTCACTCTATGGAACTCAGGCCCTACTCACAAAAGGGGACACCTTCTGGGCCCTTTTTTCTCCAGCCTCCCCCAGCTACAGTGCCAGCAGGCTCTGCCCTTAGATTGGTCAGACCATTTTCTAATAAAATTCCATCTGGGGACCATACAGCCGTCCGCCCTCCTAGCGGGACTAGTAAGTCCCTCAAAAGAAATTGGAAAAATCTGGACATTAACCGCCTCATGTCCATCCTTAGCGCGACCATACTGGAGGAATCACTAAACACCAGAGACATTGAAATTGTAGCCACTAATATCAATAAATGGCTCCTAGGTGCTTTAGACATTTGCCTGCCCCTAGCTCACAAAAAAAACACTTCCCATAACTCGCCTACCCCATGGTACAACGAACAACTGAAGGCTACTAAATCCAAATGTAAACGACTAGAACGCCTGTGGAGGAAGGATTACTCCCCGGCTGCCAGCACACACTACAAAAGTGAGCTCAAGCTCTATCATAAAGCATGCAAGAAGGCAAGAGCTAACTATGTAGCAAATTCCATATCTGAAGCTACCAACAAATCAAAAATTCTTTTTAATCTTGTAAAAGAGCTAGCAGGCACAAATACTTCTTCCAAACCTCCGCCCCTTAATAGTCCTCAATGTGAGGAACTGGCGAAATATTTTACATCTAAGATTGAGAATATCTACCAGGATATAGCAACTCAACAGCAGGCTCAATCCAATAGTACGCAAAACCTCGGACCCAATACAGACGACATCTATGTCCAACCTCATCTGCCCTACGCGCCACTTACTTCTTGGCCCGAGATCGATGTCCAAGGTCTGCGGGACATCTTAGGGAAGGTTAAATCTGGATCTCCTGCTGACCCCCTCCCGATCTCTACTCTTAGACTCCTGGACACTCCTCTTCTTGCCGTGTCAAACCTTAAACTTATCTCTTTCCTCTGCCACGGTCCCGCCATCTTGGAAATATGCCATGGTTTCGCCCCTTCTTAAGAAACCATCGGCCGACCCCAACATTTTGGCAAATTTCCGCCCAATATCCCTCTTGCCTGCTCTCCCCAAAATCTTGGAGAAGCATGTCCACGAACATCTCACCAATTTCACGGAGGCAAACAGTATTCTACACCCCTCCCAATCGGGTTTTCGCACCGGATTCTCGACGGAGACTACATTACTTGGAGTCGTGGAAAATCTTCGACATCTGCTCGATAAGGGTAACTCTGCCGCGCTGATCCTACTTGACCTCAGTGCGGCGTTTGATACCATCTCCCATAACACACTGCTCGTTTCCCTTTCCAACATGGGCATAAGAGGAAAGGCACTAGATTGGATTGCATCTTTCCTGACTCTTAGGACATTCCAAATCTCTTCCAGTAATGCGGCATCCAAGGTCCATTTTTCTCCGCACGGAGTTCCACAGGGATCAGTATTAAGCCCCCTGCTTTTTAACCTCTATGCAGCCCCGCTGGCCCAGATCGCTGAATCAGCTGGTCTTAACATGTTCACATACGCTGACGACTCCCAAATCGTTTTCTCACTATCAAACGAAAACCATGACTTTCCTTCACGCCTACAGACTGGCCTTAGGAACATTTCCTCCTGGATGAATAAAAACATGCTTAAACTCAATGGTAGTAAAACCGAGGTTCTGATAGTAGGTCCCAATCATAACCTCTGGAATTCCAGACACTGGCCATCCGAAATGGGCCCCCTGCCAACTCCATCTCACCAAGTCCGCAATTTGGGCATTATTATTGATAGTGGCCTAACCATGGAGCCCCAGGTGAACAATCTCACAGCCACCTGCTTCACAATCCTGAGATGGCTCAGGAAAATCATATGGATGCTCCCTGACGACACTCAAAAAACAGTGATCAATGCATTAATTACCTCCCGTCTGGACTATGGGAATGTCCTTTATTTAGGGGCATCTCAGGCAGTCATGAGGCGCCTCCAACTGGTACAGAATGCGGCAGCCAGACTGCTTTGTAAGTGCAACAGGAGAGATCGTATGTCCAGTCACTTAAAGGCACTCCACTGGCTAAAAATTGACAACAGGGTCAAATGTAAAACTCTCAGCCTCATGCACAGGATAAAGTGGGGCAATGCTCCCAGATATCTTCAAACCCTTGTACACACCTACACGCCTAACGATGCCTGAGATCTACCACACAAGGTCTTTTCTGTGTCCCTAAAACTTTCCGTGCGAGGATGGGATGTAGATCCTTCTCCCTCCTAGGCCCGAAGCTTTGGAACTCCCTTCCGCAACCTCTCCGTCTAGAAACAAGGTACACTCACTTCCGTAAAGCCATTAAGACCTGGCTTTTTAACCAGTGACCTGTTCAGGTTTTTCTCCTATAACCCTTTCCTGTCTCTCTGGTTCAGTATTCTGCTTTAGCGCCGGGAAGCCCTCCTTGGGTATCTGTCGCGCTCAATAAGCCCAATAAATAAATAAATAAATAAATAAATAAATAAATAAAACTGACTGAATCATTAGACTACTGCTAGGAGAGTGCCTTGGTAAAACATTTAAGTTTTTCAGTTTTGGCGCAGTAAAAAGATTAGTACATGGTACTGGATCAGTCACTGGATGAGTGCAAGATGAGTGACAGGATGTTTATTGAAGTATATAGATACTGACTTGTTAATTAAAGAAGTGAAAGACAAGTGTGTAGGTGACTAGAGGCCTGTATGCATACTGCATAGGGGTTTGAAGCAGTCCATGTTGTAAGGCCCGACTCGCTGCATGAGTACTTGGATACTGACTGAATGATAAGAGTACTGCAAAGAGAGTGCCTGAGTGAATTTATAAGTCTTTGGGTTTTGGCAAAGTGAATGGTTTAGTATATGCTGCTGAATGGATCACTAGAGGAGTACATGGGGAGTGACAGGGTGTTTGCTTGAAGTGTATGAATACTGACTGTGGAATTAAAGGTGTGAAAGAGAACTGTGTAGATAGTTAGAGGACTGCATGCATAGTGGATAAGCATCTGAATCAATGCATGTGCTAAGGACTGCCTCACTCAGTTACCACTTGAATATTAACTGAATGTTTACAGTATTGCAAGGACAATTCCTGGGTGAATACACAAGCAATGACTGCCTTCTAATTCTAACAAAACTTCAGAACAGCAACATTTTTAAGCAGTTATGTGTATTCAAACATATGAAGTACCCAAATGCTTCTCTCACAGTGGTTCCCAAATGCACACAAACTCACAGTGTGATTCTAGACGAGCAACACTATCTCTAGGAGTTTACCAAAACTCATTCACTACTGTGGAAGGCGTAAGGGTACTGTACACAACCTACATATTTCAGTACTGCACTTTACTGTCAATGCCTGACTCATTTTATCAATGCATAGGCAATGACTGGCTTCTAATGCTACTAAAACTTGACAACATGACAGGTTTTAAAACAGTTATCTGTCAGCAAATACACAATGTTACCAAATGCTTCTCTTACAGTGGTTCCCAAATGCATACAGACTCACAGTGTGATTCTAGACAAGCAACACTATCTCTAGGAGTTTACCAAAACTCATTCACTACTGTGGAACGGGTAAGGGTACTGCACACAATCTACATATTTAAGTACTGCACTTTAGTGTCAAAGCCTGACTCATTTTATCAATGCATAAGCAATGACTGGCTTCTAATGCTACTAAAACTTGACAACATGACAGGTTTTAAAACAGTTATCTGTCAGCAAATACGCGATGTTACCAAATGCTTCTCTCACAGTGGTTCCCAAATGCACACACACACAGTGTAATTCTAGACAAGCAATACTATCACTAGGAGTTTACCAAAACTCATTCACTGCTATGGAAGGGGTAAGGAGACTACACACACTCTACATATTCAAGTACTGCACTTTAGTTTTAAAGCCTGACTCATTTTATAAATGCATAAGCAAAGACTGACTTCTAATGCTACTTAAACTTGACAACATGACAGATTTTAAAACAGTTATCTGTCAGCAAATACACGATGTTACCAAATGCTTCTCTCACAATCCTTACCCAAATGCACACAGACTCACAGTGTGATTTTAGACAAGCAGCACTATCCTAGGAGTTTACCAAAACTCATTCACTAGTCTAGAAGGGATAAGGGTACTGCACACAATCTACATATTTCAGGACTCCACTTTAGTGTCAATACCGGACTCATTTAATCAAAGCATAAGCAAAGACTGGCTTCTAATGCTACTAAAACTTGACAACAAGACAGGTTTAAAAACAGTTATCTGTCAGCAAATACATGATGTTACCAAATGCTTCTCTCACAATCCTTACCCAAATGCACACAGACTCACAGTGTGATTTTAGACAAGCAACACTATCCTAGGAGTTTACCAAAACTCATTCACTAGTCTAGAAGGGATAAGGGTACTGCACACAATCTACATATTTAAGTACTGCACTTTAGTGTCAAAGCCTGACTCATTTTATCAATGTCTAAGCAAAGACTGGCTTCTAATGCTACTAAAACTTGACAACATGACAGGTTTTAAAACACTTATCTGTCAGCAAATACATAATGTTACCAAATGCTTCTCTCACAGTGGTTTCCAAATGCACACTAACTCACAGTGTGACTCTAGACAAGCAACACTACCCCTAGGAGTTTACCAAAACTCATTCACTACTGTGGAAGGGGTAAGTGGACTGCACACAATCTACATATGTAAGTATTGCACTTTAGTGTCAAAGCCTGACTCATTTTATCAATGCATAAGCAAAGACTGGCTTCTAATGCTACTAAAACTTGACAACTTGACAGGTTTTTAAACAGTTATCTGTCAGCAAATACATGATGTTACCAAATGCTTCTCTCACAGTGGTTCCCAAATGCACACAGACTCACAGTGTGATTCTACACAAGCAACACTATCCCTAGGAGTTTACCAAAACTCATTCACTACTGTGGAAGGGGTAAGGGGACTGCACACAATCTAAATATTTCAGGACTCCACATTAGTGTCAAAGCCTGACCCATTTAATCAAAGCATAAGCAAAGACTGGCTTCTAATGCTACTAAAACTTGACAATATGACAGGTTTTAAAACAGTTATCTGTCAGCAAATACATGATGTTACCAAATGCTTCTCTCACAGTGGTTCCCAAATGCACACACACTCACAGTGTAATTCTAGACAAGCAACACTATCACTAGGAGTTTTTTCCAAAACTCATTCACTACTATGGAAGGGGTAAGGGGACTGCACACAATCTATATATGTAAGTACTATACTTTAGTGTCAAAGCCTGACTCATTTTATCAATGCATAAGCAAAGACTGGCTTTTAATGCTACTAAAACTTGACAACATGACAGGTTTTAAAACACTTATCTGTCAGCAAATAAATAATGTTAGCAAATGCTTCTCTCACAGTGGTTCCCAAATGCACACTAACTCACAGTGTGATTCTTGACAAGCAACACTATCCCTAGGAGTTTACCAAAACTCATTCACTACTCTGGATGGGATAAGGGTACTGCACATAATCTACATATTTCAGTACTGCACTTTACTGTCAATGACTGACTCATTTTATCAATGCATAAGCATAGACTGCCTTCTAATGCTACTAAAACATGACAACACGACAGGTTTTAAAACAGTCATCTGTCAGCAAATACATGATGTTACCAAATGCTTCTCTCACAATGGTTACCCAAATGCACACAGACTCACAGTGTGATTCTAGACAAACAACACTATCCCTAGGAGTTTACCAAAACACATTTCTTAAACTATGAGTACTACATTTTAGTGTAGAAACATGACTAATTTTGCAAATTCATAAACAATGACTGGCCTCTAATTCTACCAAAATATAAAAACAGCCCAGTCATCTGTCTGCAAACACATGAAAAACCCAAATGCTTATCACAGAATGGTTTCTACATGCACACACACTGTCAATAAGATTGTAGACAAAAAAAGTACTCCCTGCACTTTAGCAGGAGAAATTCATTAGTCTGATTAAAATCAAAATAGACCACATACATCCCCTCACAATTAAATAACTCACCTTTCAAGTTGTTTTGTAGATTAAGAAGTATATCAGTCACACACCAGATTTTCTTACACAGAATCTCTGCACTGGGCACCTGTCAGCAAAACCAAAGAATGGCAAAGTTTCCCTCTCATTTTCCACACATATACATGTAAACATCAAATCACAGTCCTTCCCACATAAATTCAAAAGCAAACACACATTTCTATTGGTTAAACATTTCAAACCTTTCCAAATGACATAAATTTGAACCCAACCCCCAATCTGCCTTCTGCCTGTTACCATAGGAACAGATCATGGAACACTGAACTTAGCACACAGGTCACAAGTTCAGCACACAATGTTGCTAATTAAAACAGCAAGTGTGCTTGAGTTTTCAACATATCAGCTTATCATATATTATGTTCCTTTCACGCACTTTTTGTTAACCAATAAGAATCATGCGTTTAAAAAACAGAAACATACACCCTACCTTTCAGTGTAGATGGTTGTCAAACAACCAATGATTTCTTGTCTTTTTTCAAAACTGCATCTTAGCCACCATTTTAGAAAAATCTTACTTTTGAAACTGCCATTTCATTTACAGAGACCATCTGAGTGCATCCAGACCTCCCTTCAAGATGCTTAGAGTGTGGATTGTGGGACACAGCTATATTTTCTGGAGCCAAAGGTATGCAGAAAACAAAGGCATTCACAAAGACCTAGGTTTGCCAAATGTAGACATTAAATGGATTGGACAGAGAGTGTTAAAGTGGCACCAATTGATGCCATTGGTAAAAACCTTTATGCATATCCAACACACTGACCTCATAATAGTGCACTGTGGTGGCAATGACCTAGGCACTTTGACTGGGGTAGGTCTGGAAATGCTTATGAAGGACACCTTTGCAGAATTGTTTTCACTTTTTCCCAAAACTGCCTTTGTGTATTCCAACATATACCAAAGGCAGAAATGGAACAGGTCCAATCATTTTTGTCCACAAATTGAGAAAGCTAGGAAACATGTGAATAAATCTGTTTCTGCTTTTCTCCGAGACTATAGAATGGGGTCCATGTACAATAACAATCTGCGCTTTCATATGCAAGAGATGTATAGGAGAGATGGAGTACACTTTACTGATGAAGGAAACAGAGTCTTCCTCAACAACTTTAGACTCTGTATAGGTACTTACTTATAAGTACCAAAAACCCTCAATGAACACAACGGCTCTTTTTAGAGCCACTCAAGAACAAAACACTTAAGCTTCATGTTTATCTCCCAAAAATGTCAGTTTTTTTTCCTTGGATCCGTGCACCCAACACGAGAGGAACCGTGCACCCAACGAGTTAGGATGCGCGACTCCTAATTTTACCGTAAAAAAAAAAAATAGCCCCATCACTAATTTTTATTATCCCCGGGGACCCCATCCCCCGGGGCTTATAAAAAAACGTTGGAGACCGTGGGGGGAGCCCCAACGACCCTACAGTCCCAGCCGGCTCCCCGCATCCTTCAGGAGCCGGCATTGCTTTTCCACATGGGGAGCTGCTGACATGCAGTTCCCTGTGTGGAAAAGCAATCTTGTTTGGATTTTGAAAGAGAGAGCAGGTTTCCCTGCTCTCTCTTTCCAAATCCTAACGAAATTTGCTATGGGAGGGCGAGAAACTCCTGCCCTCTCATAGCAAACAACAGTGTCCTGGCTTGGGCACTGTAGGAGCCGGCCCTGGTGGGTGGCAGTCCCCAGGGCCCTCGAAGGCTCCAGAAGGGGGGCGACGCAGCCCCCTCCCCCTATTAATTATCAAATTTTTTACCCCCAGGATTTGGCCCACTCGGGGGCTAATTATTAACGAAGCGCGGAAGCCGCGCTTCGTGTTTTTTTTTTTTCCGGACGGATCCGCGCACCCTACGCGCATTTTGCCGACTTAAAAAAAAAAAAGGGGGGGCCCCAGGGGGTCCTTCTGGGACCCCCTAAACAACACTAGAGGGTCAGAGTATTTCTACCCTGCCCCTTTATATGTTTTAAACACTTATTCCCCTTACTTCTTCAGCCTCGCTTCTACCGAGGCACAAAATGGCTGCCAACAGTTCCTGGCTTCGAATTAACATTCAGCGCGTGATCGGGAGGGTGCGCGCTCAGTTCGGGGAGGGTGCGCTTAGGGTGCGCTTAGGGTGCGCTTAGGGTGCGCGGATCCTCCGAGGCCATCTTTTTTAGTCTAATTTTCTCAGGAACTGCTGAACAGATTTACACCATTTATGCAAAAGGCACCAGTCTGAACTGAGGACTACCTCTTTGCCAAATTTGGTGTAATTCCGTTCAGCAGTTCGGGCTGTAGCTGCGTCAACAGGTCCTATGGGAAATTGCATGGGGAAAACACATTTTGGGACCCCCCTTTTTCTCGGCCCCCGCTTGACGAATCACCACGAAACTTTCAGGATAGGAGCGGACCGCAGCTGGCCAAAAGTTTGAAAAATTTCGCGAATAATTACACCAAATTTGGCAAGGAGGTAGTCCTCAGTTCAGACTCGTGCCTTTTGCTTAAATGGTGTAAATCCGTTCAGTAGTTCCTGAGAAAATTAGAGTTAAAAGTTAGTGATATCTATGGCTGGGGAGGATCCGTGGATCCTCCCTGCACCCTCCCCGGACCCTCCCGAGCACGAGCTGAATGCTAATTGGCTGTCAACACTCTGAATCAGGAAGTGTTGGCAGCCATCTTGTGCCTCGTTAGAACCGAGGCACAAGAAAGCACAAAAACAAAGGCGCAAAACGCGACAAGGGGGCAGGGTAGAAACACCCTGACCCCCTAGGCCTGCTCAGGGGGTCCCACAAGGACCCCCAGGGCCAAAAAAAAGATTTTTTTTTTTTAAAAACTCGGCGAGATTCGCGCACAGAGCACGAATTTGGGCCGAAAACAAAAAAAAAGAAGCGCGGGGCTCCCGCGCTTCTTTGGTAATTGGCCCCCGGGGGGGCCAAATCCCGGGGGCAGAAATAAAAAAGTGTGGGGGGTCCCAAACCCCCCCACACTGGCCCGGGGGGACCGCAACCCCCCGGGGCTCAGAGATACTATATGGGGGGGCTCACGGCCCCCCCCAGCCCCGGGGACCACCACCCCCTGGGGCTTATAGAAAATGGGTGGAGGGGCTCGCAGTCCCCCCAGCCCCGGGGACGGCCACCCCCCGGGGCAACTTGTCCATGTGGGAGGGGGGCCATGCGGCCCCCCTCCTGGAGCCAATGATGGCCCTGGGGACCGCCACCCCCCAGGGCCAGCTCCTGCAGTGTCCCGGGGTGCCCACCCCCAGGACACTGCTGTTTGCAATGACAGGGCGGAAGGCTCGCGGCTCCCACCCTGTCATTGCAAACTGCCTTGCTTCATTGAAGCGAGAGCAGGGAAACCTGCTCTCGCTTCAATGAAGCAAAGCTGATTGCTTTTCCACATGGGGAGCAGCATGTTAGCTGCTCCCCATGTCGAAAAGCAATGCCGGCAGAAAAGATCGGGATCGGGCCGGAGGTCATGCCCCCTCCTTACACCACTCCGCAAACGCGCCCCCTGGCGCGTTTGCACAGGGGGAACTAATTCGCCTTGAATACTGGGGTCCCTGGGGGCCAACTAGCCCACCAGGAACCTCCAGTATGCGCCAGGGGGCTGCGTTGCAGAGAGGTGTAATGAGGCCACACCCCTTTTTAGACCTCTCTGCAACGCAGCTCCGTGGCGCTTACTGGAGGTACCTGGTGGCCTAGTTGGCCGCTAGGGGACCTCAGGATTCAAGGGTACTTAATCCCCCAACTTAAAATGCGCCACGGGGCGCGTTTGCTCAGTGGTGAAGGTAGGGGGCGGGGCCTGAGGTGATACTGTGCAAACACGCCCTGTGGCGCATTTTAAGTTGGAGAATTCATTCCTCTTCAATCGAGAGGTCCCCTAGGGGTCAACTAGCCCACCAGGTACCTCCAGTAAGCGACACAGAGCTGCGTTGCAGAGTGTTGTAAAAAGGGGCATGGCCTCTGAACACCTCTCTGCAATGCAGCTCCCTGGAGCATACTGAAGGTACCTGGTGGGCAAGTTGGCCACCAGGGGACCTCAGGATTCAAGGGGACTTAATCCCGCAACTTAAAACATGCCACAGGGCACGTTTGCACAGTGGTGAAGGTAGGGGGCGGGGCCTGAGGAGATATGTGTGCAAACACGCCCTGTGGCGCGTTTTAATTTAGGGAATTAATTCCTCTTCAATCCAGAGGTCCCCTAGGGGCCAACTAGCCCACCAGGTACCTCCAGGAAGCGCCACGGAGCTGCGTGACGCATACTGGAGGTACCTGGTGGGCTAGTTGGCCCCCAGGGGACCGCAGGATTGAAGAGGAATTAATTCCACAACTTAAAACGCGCCACAGGGTGTGTTTGCACACGTCACCTCAGGCCCCGCCTCCTTCCTTTACCATTATGCAAATATTCCTCTAAAATCAGCCGAACTACGAATTCTGATTTACTCACTTGTTATCAGGAGAGAACCCAGGGCTGCATCTTTTAACCCAGCACTGAACCTGAAAACTAATTCTAAGCGTACTTACCATTAACTTGTATTTCCTTCCATAGGAATCCATTGTGTGGTTTTCACCAGAAAATTTTCAAAGTGTCCATTTTTGAAACGTACAAATATTCCTCTAAAATCAGCCGAACTACGAACTCCGATTTGCTCACCTGTAATCAGGAGAGAACCCAGTGCTGCATCTTTTAGCCCAGCACTGACCCTGAAAAGTAATTCTAAGCGTACTTACCAGTAACTTGTATTTCCTTCCATAGGAATCCATGGTGTGGTTTTCAGCAGAAAATTTTCTAAGTGTCAATTTTGAAACGTACAAATATTCCTCTAAAATCAGCCGAACTACGAATTCCGATCTACTCACCTGTTATCAGGAGAGAACCCAGGGCTGCATCTTTTAGCCAAGCACTGACCCTGAAGAGTAATTCTAAGCGTACTTACCAGTAACTTGTATTTCCTTCCATAGGAATCCATTGTGTGGTTTTCACCAGAAAATTTTCAAAGTGTCTATTTTTGAAACGTACAAATATTCCTCTAAAATCAGCCGAACTACGAATTCTGATTTACTCACCTGTTATCAGGAGAGAACCCAGGGCTGCATCTTTTAGCCCAGCACTGACCCTGAAAATTAATTCTAAGCGTACTTACCAGTAACTTGTATTTCCTTCCATAGGAATCCATTGTGTGGTTTTCACCAGAAAATTTTCAAAGTGTCTATTTTTGAAACGTACAAATATTCCTCTAAAATCAGCCGAACTACGAATTCTGATTTACTCACCTGTTATCAGGAGAGAACCCAGGGCTGCATCTTTTAGCCCAGCACTGACCCTGAAAAGTAATTCTAAGCGTACTTACCAGTAACTTGTATTTCCTTCCATAGGAATCCATTGTGTGGTTTTCACCAGAAAATTTTCAAAGTGTCCATTTTTGAAACGTACAAATATTCCTCTAAAATCAGCCGAACTACGAATTCCGATTTACTCACCAGTAATCAGGAGAGAACCCAGTGCTGCATCTTTTAGCCAAGCACTGACCCTGAAAAGTAATTATAAGCATACTTACCAGTAACTTGTATTTCCTTCCATAGGAATCCATTGTGTGGTTTTCAGCAGAAAATTTTCTAAGTGTCATTTTTGAAACGTACAAATATTCCATTAAAATCAGCCAAACTACGAATTCCGATTTACTCACCTGTAATCAGGAGAGAACCCAGTGCTGCATCTTTTAACCCAGCACTGACCCTGAAAAGTAATTCTAAGTGAACTTACCAGTAACTTGTATTTCCTTCCATAGGAATCCATTGTGTGGTTTTCAGCAGAACATTTTCTAAGTGTCTATTTTTGAAATGTACAAATATTCCTCTAAAATCAGTCGAACTACGAATTCTGATTTACTCACCTGTTATCAGGAGAGAACCCAGGGCTGCATCTTTTAGCCCAGCACTGACCCTGAAAAGTAATTCTAAGCGTACTTACCAGTAACTTGTATTTCCTTCCATAGGAATCCATTGTGTGGTTTTCAGCAGAAAATTTTCTAAGTGTCAATTTTGAAACGTACAAATATTCCTCTAAAATCAGCCGAACTACGAATTCCGATTTAATCACCTGTAATCAGGAGAGAACCCAGTGCTGCATCTTTTAGCCCAGCACTGACCCTGAAAAGTAATTCTAAGCGTACTTACCAGTAACTTGTATTTCCTTCCATAGGAATCCATTGTGTGGTTTTCAGCAGAAAATTTTCTAAGTGTCAATTTTGAAATGTACAAATATTCCTCTAAAATCAGCCGAACTACGAATTCCGATCTACTCACCTGTTATCAGGAGAGAACCCAGGGCTTCATCTTTTAGCCAAGCACTGACCCTGAAGAGTAATTCTAAGCATACTTACCAGTAACTTGTATTTCCTTCCATAGGAATCCATTGTGTGGTTTTCACCAGAAAATTTTCAAAGTGTCTATTTTTGAAACGTACAAATATTGCTCTAAAATCAGCCGAACTACGAATTCTGATTTACTCACCTGTTATCAGGAGAGAACCCAGGGCTGCATCTTTTAGCCCAGCACTGACCCTGAAAAGTA
Organism: Triturus cristatus; assembly: GCF_964204655.1. NCBI lineage: Eukaryota > Metazoa > Chordata > Amphibia > Caudata > Salamandridae > Triturus > Triturus cristatus. The sequence continues at coordinate 823,847,834 of NC_140579.1, read as the reverse complement.
ATTCTAAGCATACTTACCAGTAACTTGTATTTCCTTCCATAGGAATCCATTGTGTGGTTTTCACCAGAAAATTTTCAATGTGTCCATTTTTGAAACGTACAAATATTCCTCTAAAATCAGCCGAACTACGAATTCCGATTTACTCACCTGTAATCAGGAGAGAACCCAGTGCTGCATCTTTTAGCCCAGCACTGACCCTGAAAAGTAATTCTAAGCGTACTTACCAGTAACTTGTATTTCCTTCCATAGGAATCCATTGTGTGGTTTTCAGCAGAAAATGTTCTAAGTGTCAATTTTTAAACGTACAAATATTCCCCTAAAATCAGCCGAACTACGAATTCCGATCTACTCACCTGTTACCAGGAGAGAACCCAGGGCTGCATCTTTTAGCCAAGGACTGACCCTGAAGAGTAATTCTAAGCGTACGTACCAGTAACTTGTATTTCCTTCCATAGGAATCCATTGTGTGGTTTTCACCAGAACATTTTCAAAGTGTCTATTTTTGAAACGTACAAATATTCCTCTAAAATCAGCCGAACTACGAATTCTGATTTACTCACCTGTTATCAGGAGAGAACCCAGGGCTGCATCTTTTAACCCAGCACTGACCCTGAAAACTAATTCTAAGCGTACTTACCAGTAACTTGTATTTCCTTCCATAGGAATCCATTGTGTGGTTTTCACCAGAAAATTTTCAAAGTGTCTATTTTTGAAACGTACAAATATTCCTCTAAAATCAGCCGAACTACGAATTCTGATTTACTCACCTGTTATCAGGAGAGAACCCAGGGCTGCATCTTTTAGCCCAGCACTGACCCTGAAAAGTAATTCTAAGCGTACTTACCAGTAACTTGTATTTCCTTCCATAGGAATCCATTGTGTGGTTTTCACCAGAAAATTTTCAAAGTGTCTATTTTTGAAACGTACAAATATTCCTCTAAAATCAGCCGAACTACGAATTCCGATCTACTCACCTGTTATCAAGAGAGAACCCAGGGCTTCATCTTTTAGCCAAGCACTGACCCTGAAGAGAAATTCTAAGCGTACCTACCAGTAACTTGTATTTCCTTCCATAGGAATCCATTGTGTGGTTTTCACCAGAAAATTTTCAAAGTGTCTATTTTTGAAACGTACAAATATTCCTCTAAAATCAGCCGATCTACGAATTCTGATTTACTCACCTGTTATCAGGAGAGAACCCAGGGCTGCATCTTTTAGCCCAGCACTGACCCTGAAAAGTAATTCTAAGCGTACTTACCAGTAACTTGTATTTCCTTCCATAGGAATCCATTGTGTGGTTTTCCCAAGAAAATTTTCAAAGTGTCCATTTTTGAAACGTACAAATATTCCATTAAAATCAGCCGAACTACGAATTCCGATTTACTCACCTGTAATCAGGAGAGAACCCAGTGCTGCATCGTTTAACCCAGCACTGACCCTGAAAAGTAATTCTAAGCGTACTTACCAGTAACTTGTATTTCCTTCCATAGGAATCCATTGTGTGGTTTTCAGCAGAAAATTTTCTAAGTGTCAATTTTGAAACGTACAAATATTCCTCTAAAATCAGCCGAACTACGAATTCTGATTTACTCACCTGTAATCAGGAGAGAACCCAGTGCTGCATCTTTTAGCCCAGCACTGACCCTGAAAAGTAAGTCTAAGCGTACTTACCAGTAACTTGTATTTCCTTCCATAGGAATCCATTGTGTGGTTTTCAGCAGAAAATTTTCTAAGTGTCAATTTTGAAACGTACAAATATTCCTCTAAAATCAGCCGAACTACGAATTCTGATTTACTCACCTGTTATCAGGAGAGAACCCAGGGCTGCATCTTTTAGCCCAGCACTGACCCTGAAAAGTAATTCTAAGCGTACTTACCAGTAACTTGTATTTCCTTCTATAGGAATCCATTGTGTGGTTTTCACCAGAAAATTTTCAAAGTGGCTATTTTTGAAACGTACAAATATTCCTCTAAAATCAGCCGAACTACGAATTCTGATTTACTCACCTGTTATCAGGAGAGAACCCAGGGCTGCATCTTTTAGCCCAGCACTGACCCTGAAAAGTAATTCTAAGCGTACTTACCAGTAACTTGTATTTCCTTCCATAGGAATCCATTGTGTGGTTTTCACCAGAAAATTTTCAATGTGTCCATTTTTGAAACGTACAAATATTCCTCTAAAATCAGCCGAACTAGGAACTCCGATTTGCTCACCTGTAATCAGGAGAGAACCCAGTGCTGCATCTTTTAGCCCAGCACTGACCCTGAAAAGTAATTCTAAGCGTACTTACCAGTAACTTGTATATCCTTCCATAGGAATCCATTGTGTGGTTTTCAGCAGAAAATTTTCTAAGTGTCAATTTTGAAACGTACAAATATTCCTCTAAAATCAGCCGAACTACGAATTCCGATCTACTCACCTGTGATCAGGAGAGAACCCAGGGCTGCATCTTTTAGCCAAGCACTGACCCTGAAGAGTAATTCTAAGCGTACTTACCAGTAACTTGTATTTCCTTCTATAGGAATCCATTGTGTGGTTTTCACCAGAAAATTTTCAAAGTGTCTATTTTTGAAACGTACAAATATTCCTCTAAAATCAGCCGAACTACGAATTCTGATTTACTCACCTGTTATCAGGAGAGAACCCAGGGCTGCATCTTTTAGCCCAGCACTGACCCTGAAAAGTAATTCTAAGCGTACTTACCAGTAACTTGTATTTCCTTCCATAGGAATCCATTGTGTGGTTTTCACCAGAAAATTTTCAAAGTGTCTATTTTTGAAACGTACAAATATTCCTCTAAAATCAGCCGAACTACGAATTCTGATTTACTCACCTGTTATCAGGAGAGAACCCAGGGCTGCATCTTTTAGCCCAGCACTGACCCTGAAAAGTAATTCTAAGCGTACTTACCAGTAACTTGTATTTCCTTCCATAGGAATCCATTGTGTGGTTTTCACCAGAAAATTTTCAAAGTGTCCATTTTTGAAACGTACAAATATTCCTCTAAAATCTGCCGAACTACGAATTCCGATTTACTCACCTGTAATCAGGAGAGAACCCAGTGCTGCATCTTTTAGCCAAGCACTGACCCTGAAAAGTAATTATAAGCATACTTACCAGTAACTTGTATTTCCTTCCATAGGAATCCATTGTGTGGTTTTCAGCAGAAAATTTTCTAAGTGTCAATTTTGAAACGTACAAATATTCCTCTAAAATCAGCCGAACTACGAATTCCGATCTACTCACCTGTTATCAAGAGAGAACCCAGGGCTTCATCTTTTAGCCAAGCACTGACCCTGAAGAGAAATTCTAAGCGTACCTACCAGTAACTTGTATTTCCTTCCATAGGAATCCATTGTGTGGTTTTCACCAGAAAATTTTCAAAGTGTCTATTTTTGAAACGTACAAATATTCCTCTAAAATCAGCCGATCTACGAATTCTGATTTACTCACCTGTTATCAGGAGAGAACCCAGGGCTGCATCTTTTAGCCCAGCACTGACCCTGAAAAGTAATTCTAAGCGTACTTACCAGTAACTTGTATTTCCTTCCATAGGAATCCATTGTGTGGTTTTCCCAAGAAAATTTTCAAAGTGTCCATTTTTGAAACGTACAAATATTCCATTAAAATCAGCCGAACTACGAATTCCGATTTACTCACCTGTAATCAGGAGAGAACCCAGTGCTGCATCGTTTAACCCAGCACTGACCCAGAAAAGTAATTCTAAGCGTACTTACCAGTAACTTGTATTTCCTTCCATAGGAATCCATTGTGTGGTTTTCAGCAGAAAATTTTCTAAGTGTCAATTTTGAAACGTACAAATATTCCTCTAAAATCAGCCGAACTACGAATTCTGATTTACTCACCTGTAATCAGGAGAGAACCCAGTGCTGCATCTTTTAGCCCAGCACTGACCCTGAAAAGTAAGTCTAAGCGTACTTACCAGTAACTTGTATTTCCTTCCATAGGAATCCATTGTGTGGTTTTCAGCAGAAAATTTTCTAAGTGTCAATTTTGAAACGTACAAATATTCCTCTAAAATCAGCCGAACTACGAATTCTGATTTACTCACCTGTTATCAGGAGAGAACCCAGGGCTGCATCTTTTAGCCCAGCACTGACCCTGAAAAGTAATTCTAAGCGTACTTACCAGTAACTTGTATTTCCTTCTATAGGAATCCATTGTGTGGTTTTCACCAGAAAATTTTCAAAGTGGCTATTTTTGAAACGTACAAATATTCCTCTAAAATCAGCCGAACTACGAATTCTGATTTACTCACCTGTTATCAGGAGAGAACCCAGGGCTGCATCTTTTAGCCCAGCACTGACCCTGAAAAGTAATTCTAAGCGTACTTACCAGTAACTTGTATTTCCTTCCATAGGAATCCATTGTGTGGTTTTCACCAGAAAATTTTCAAAGTGTCCATTTTTGAAACGTACAAATATTCCTCTAAAATCAGCCGAACTACGAATTCCGATTTACTCACCTGTAACAGGAGAGAACCCAGGGCTGCATCTTTTAGCCAAGCACTGACCCTGAAAAGTAATTATAAGCATACTTACCAGTAACTTGTATTTCCTTCCATAGGAATCCATTGTGTGGTTTTCAGCAGAAAATTTTCTAAGTGTCAATTTTGAAACGTACAAATATTCCTCTAAAATCAGCCGAACTACGAATTCCGATCTACTCACCTGTTATCAGGAGAGAACCCAGGGCTGCATCTTTTAGCCAAGCACTGACCCTGAAGAGTAATTCTAAGCATACTTACCAGTAACTTGTATTTCCTTCCATAGGAATCCATTGTGTGGTTTTCACCAGAAAATTTTCAAAGTGTCTATTTTGGAAATGTACAAATATTCCTCTAAAATCAGTCGAACTACGAATTCTGATTTACTCACCTGTTATCAGGAGAGAACCCAGGGCTGCATCTTTTAGCCCAGCACTGACCCTGAAAAGTAATTCTAAGCGTACTTACCAGTAACTTGTATTTCCTTCCATAGGAATCCATTGTGTGGTTTTTACCAGAAAATTTTCAAAGTGTCTATTTTTGAAACGTACAAATATTCCTCTAAAATCAGCCGAACTACGAATTCTGATTTACTCACCTGTTATCTGGAGAGAACCCAGGGCTGCATCTTTTAGCCCAGCACTGACCCTGAAAAGTAATTCTAAGCGTACTTACCAGTAACTTGTATTTCCTTCCATAGGAATCCATTGTGTGGTTTTCACCAGAAAATTTTCAAAGTGTCTATTTTTGAAACGTACAAATATTCCTCTAAAATCAGCCGAACTACGAATTCTGATTTACTCACCTGTTATCAGGAGAGAACCCAGGGCTGCATCTTTTAGCCCAGCACTGACCCTGAAAAGTAATTCTAAGCATACTTACCAGTAACTTGTATTTCCTTCCATAGGAATCCATTGTGTGGTTTTCACCAAAAATTTTTCAAAGTGTCCATTTTTGAAACGTACAAATATTCCTCTAAAATCAGCCGAACTACGAATTCCGATTTACTCACCTGTAATCAGGAGAGAACCCAGTGCTGCATCTTTTAGCCCAGCACTGACCCTGAAAAGTAATTCTAAGCGTACTTACCAGTAACTTGTATTTCCTTCCATAGGAATCCATTGTGTGGTTTTCAGCAGAAAATTTTCTAAGTGTCAATTTTGAAACGTACAAATATTCCTCTAAAATCAGCCGAACTACGAATTCTGATCTACTCACCTGTTACCAGGAGAGAACCCAGGGCTGCATCTTTTAGCCAAGGACTGACCCTGAAGAGTAATTCTAAGCGTACTTACCAGTAACTTGTATTTCCTTCCATAGGAATCCATTGTGTGGTTTTCACCAGAAAATTTTCAAAGTGTCTATTTTTGAAATGTACAAATATTCCTCTAAAATCAGCCGAACTACGAATTCTGATTTACTCACTTGTTATCAGGAGAGAACCCAGGGCTGCATCTTTTAACCCAGCACTGACCCTGAAAACTAATTCTAAGCGTACTTACCAGTAACTTGTATTTCCTTCCATAGGAATCCATTGTGTGGTTTTCACCAGAAAATTTTCAAAGTGTCCATTTTTGAAACGTACAAATATTCCTCTAAAATCAGCCGAACTAGGAACTCCGATTTGCTCACCTGTAATCAGGAGAGAACCCAGTGCTGCATCTTTTAGCCCAGCACTGACCCTGAAAAGTAATTCTAAGCGTACTTACCAGTAACTTGTATATCCTTCCATAGGAATCCATTGTGTGGTTTTCAGCAGAAAATTTTCTAAGTGTCAATTTTGAAACGTACAAATATTCCTCTAAAATCAGCCGAACTACGAATTCCGATCTACTCACCTGTTATCAGGAGAGAACCCAGGGCTGCATCTTTTAGCCAAGCACTGACCCTGAAGAGTAATTCTAAGCGTACTTACCAGTAACTTGTATTTCCTTCCATAGGAATCCATTGTGTGGTTTTCACCAGAAAATTTTCAAAGTGTCTATTTTTGAAACGTACAAATATTCCTCTAAAATCAGCCGAACTACGAATTCTGATTTACTCACCTGTTATCAGGAGAGAACCCAGGGCTGCATCTTTTAGCCCAGCACTGACCCTGAAAAGTAATTCCAAGCGTACTTACCAGTAACTTGTATTTCCTTCCATAGGAATCCATTGTGTGGTTTTCACCAGAAAATTTTCAAAGTGGCTATTTTTGAAACGTACAAATATTCCTCTAAAATCAGCCGAACTACGAATTCTGATTTACTCACCTGTTATCAGGAGAGAACCCAGGGCTGCATCTTTTAGCCCAGCACTGACCCTGAAAAGTAATTCTAAGCGTACTTACCAGTAACTTGTATTTCCTTCCATAGGAATCCATTGTGTGGTTTTCACCAGAAAATTTTCAAAGTGTCTATTTTTGAAACGTACAAATATTCCTCTAAAATCAGCCGAACTACGAATTCTGATTTACTCACCTGTTATCAGGAGAGAACCCAGGGCTGCATCTTTTAGCCCAGCACTGACCCTGAAAAGTAATTCTAAGCGTACTTACCAGTAACTTGTATTTCCTTCCATAGGAATCCATTGTGTGGTTTTCACCAGAAAATTTTCAAAGTGTCCATTTTTGAAACGTACAAATATTCCTCTAAAATCAGCCGAACTACGAATTCCGATTTACTCACCTGTAACAGGAGAGAACCCAGGGCTGCATCATTTAGCCAAGCACTGACCCTGAAGAGTAATTCTAAGCATACTTACCAGTAACTTGTATTTCCTTCCATAGGAATCCATTGTGTGGTTTTCACCAGAAAATTTTCAAAGTGTCTATTTTGGAAATGTACAAATATTCCTCTAAAATCAGTCGAACTACAAATTCTGATTTACTCACCTGTTATCAGGAGAGAACCCAGGGCTGCATCTTTTAGCCCAGCACTGACCCTGAAAAGTAATTCTAAGCGTACTTACCAGTAATTTGTATTTCCTTCCATAGGAATCCATTGTGTGGTTTTCACCAGAAAATTTTCAAAGTGTCCATTTTTGAAACGTACAAATATTCCTCTAAAATCTGCCGAACTACGAATTCCGATTTACTCACCTGTAATCAGGAGAGAACCCAGTGCTGCATCTTTTAGCCAAGCACTGACCCTGAAAAGTAATTATAAGCATACTTACCAGTAACTTGTATTTCCTTCCATAGGAATCCATTGTGTGGTTTTCAGCAGAAAATTTTCTAAGTGTCAATTTTGAAACGTACAAATATTCCTCTAAAATCAGCCGAACTACGAATTCCGATCTACTCACCTGTTATCAAGAGAGAACCCAGGGCTTCATCTTTTAGCCAAGCACTGACCCTGAAGAGAAATTCTAAGCGTACCTACCAGTAACTTGTATTTCCTTCCATAGGAATCCATTGTGTGGTTTTCACCAGAAAATTTTCAAAGTGTCTATTTTTGAAACGTACAAATATTCCTCTAAAATCAGCCGATCTACGAATTCTGATTTACTCACCTGTTATCAGGAGAGAACCCAGGGCTGCATCTTTTAGCCCAGCACTGACCCTGAAAAGTAATTCTAAGCGTACTTACCAGTAACTTGTATTTCCTTCCATAGGAATCCATTGTGTGGTTTTCCCAAGAAAATTTTCAAAGTGTCCATTTTTGAAACGTACAAATATTCCATTAAAATCAGCCGAACTACGAATTCCGATTTACTCACCTGTAATCAGGAGAGAACCCAGTGCTGCATCGTTTAACCCAGCACTGACCCTGAAAAGTAATTCTAAGCGTACTTACCAGTAACTTGTATTTCCTTCCATAGGAATCCATTGTGTGGTTTTCAGCAGAAAATTTTCTAAGTGTCAATTTTGAAACGTACAAATATTCCTCTAAAACCAGCCGAACTACGAATTCTGATTTACTCACCTGTAATCAGGAGAGAACCCAGTGCTGCATCTTTTAGCCCAGCACTGACCCTGAAAAGTAAGTCTAAGCGTACTTACCAGTAACTTGTATTTCCTTCCATAGGAATCCATTGTGTGGTTTTCAGCAGAAAATTTTCTAAGTGTCAATTTTGAAACGTACAAATATTCCTCTAAAATCAGCCGAACTACGAATTCTGATTTACTCACCTGTTATCAAGAGAGAACCCAGGGCTGCATCTTTTAGCCCAGCACTGACCCTGAAAAGTAATTCTAAGCGTACTTACCAGTAACTTGTATTTCCTTCTATAGGAATCCATTGTGTGGTTTTCACCAGAAAATTTTCAAAGTGGCTATTTTTGAAACGTACAAATATTCCTCTAAAATCAGCCGAACTACGAATTCTGATTTACTCACCTGTTATCAGGAGAGAACCCAGGGCTGCATCTTTTAGCCCAGCACTGACCCTGAAAAGTAATTCTAAGCGTACTTACCAGTAACTTGTATTTCCTTCCATAGGAATCCATTGTGTGGTTTTCACCAGAAAATTTTCAAAGTGTCCATTTTTGAAACGTACAAATATTCCTCTAAAATCAGCCGAACTACGAATTCCGATTTACTCACCTGTAACAGGAGAGAACCCAGGGCTGCATCTTTTAGCCAAGCACTGACCCTGAAAAGTAATTATAAGCATACTTACCAGTAACTTGTATTTCCTTCCATAGGAATCCATTGTGTGGTTTTCAGCAGAAAATTTTCTAAGTGTCAATTTTGAAACGTACAAATATTCCTCTAAAATCAGCCGAACTACGAATTCCGATCTACTCACCTGTTATCAGGAGAGAACCCAGGGCTGCATCTTTTAGCCAAGCACTGACCCTGAAGAGTAATTCTAAGCATACTTACCAGTAACTTGTATTTCCTTCCATAGGAATCCATTGTGTGGTTTTCACCAGAAAATTTTCAAAGTGTCTATTTTGGAAATGTACAAATATTCCTCTAAAATCAGTCGAACTACGAATTCTGATTTACTCACCTGTTATCAGGAGAGAACCCAGGGCTGCATCTTTTAGCCCAGCACTGACCCTGAAAAGTAATTCTAAGCGTACTTACCAGTAACTTGTATTTCCTTCCATAGGAATCCATTGTGTGGTTTTTACCAGAAAATTTTCAAAGTGTCTATTTTTGAAACGTACAAATATTCCTCTAAAATCAGCCGAACTACGAATTCTGATTTACTCACCTGTTATCAGGAGAGAACCCAGGGCTGCATCTTTTAGCCCAGCACTGACCCTGAAAAGTAATTCTAAGCGTACTTACCAGTAACTTGTATTTCCTTCCATAGGAATCCATTGTGTGGTTTTCACCAGAAAATTTTCAAAGTGTCTATTTTTGAAACGTACAAATATTCCTCTAAAATCAGCCGAACTACGAATTCCGATTTACTCACCTGTAATCAGGAGAGAACCCAGTGCTGCATCTTTTAGCCCAGCACTGACCCTGAAAAGTAATTCTAAGCGTACTTACCAGTAACTTGTATTTCCTTCCATAGGAATCCATTGTGTGGTTTTCAGCAGAAAATTTTCTAAGTGTCAATTTTGAAACGTACAAATATTCCTCTAAAATCAGCCGAACTACGAATTCTGATCTACTCACCTGTTACCAGGAGAGAACCCAGGGCTGCATCTTTTAGCCAAGGACTGACCCTGAAGAGTAATTCTAAGCGTACTTACCAGTAACTTGTATTTCCTTCCATAGGAATCCATTGTGTGGTTTTCACCAGAAAATTTTCAAAGTGTCTATTTTTGAAATGTACAAATATTCCTCTAAAATCAGCCGAACTACGAATTCTGATTTACTCACTTGTTATCAGGAGAGAACCCAGGGCTGCATCTTTTAACCCAGCACTGACCCTGAAAACTAATTCTAAGCGTACTTACCAGTAACTTGTATTTCCTTCCATAGGAATCCATTGTGTGGTTTTCACCAGAAAATTTTCAAAGTGTCCATTTTTGAAACGTACAAATATTCCTCTAAAATCAGCCGAACTAGGAACTCCGATTTGCTCACCTGTAATCAGGAGAGAACCCAGTGCTGCATCTTTTAGCCCAGCACTGACCCTGAAAAGTAATTCTAAGCGTACTTACCAGTAACTTGTATATCCTTCCATAGGAATCCATTGTGTGGTTTTCAGCAGAAAATTTTCTAAGTGTCAATTTTGAAACGTACAAATATTCCTCTAAAATCAGCCGAACTACGAATTCCGATCTACTCACCTGTTATCAGGAGAGAACCCAGGGCTGCATCTTTTAGCCAAGCACTGACCCTGAAGAGTAATTCTAAGCGTACTTACCAGTAACTTGTATTTCCTTCCATAGGAATCCATTGTGTGGTTTTCACCAGAAAATTTTCAAAGTGTCTATTTTTGAAACGTACAAATATTCCTCTAAAATCAGCCGAACTACGAATTCTGATTTACTCACCTGTTATCAGGAGAGAACCCAGGGCTGCATCTTTTAGCCCAGCACTGACCCTGAAAAGTAATTCCAAGCGTACTTACCAGTAACTTGTATTTCCTTCCATAGGAATCCATTGTGTGGTTTTCACCAGAAAATTTTCAAAGTGGCTATTTTTGAAACGTACAAATATTCCTCTAAAATCAGCCGAACTACGAATTCTGATTTACTCACCTGTTATCAGGAGAGAACCCAGGGCTGCATCTTTTAGCCCAGCACTGACCCTGAAAAGTAATTCTAAGCGTACTTACCAGTAACTTGTATTTCCTTCCATAGGAATCCATTGTGTGGTTTTCACCAGAAAATTTTCAAAGTGTCTATTTTTGAAACGTACAAATATTCCTCTAAAATCAGCCGAACTACGAATTCTGATTTACTCACCTGTTATCAGGAGAGAACCCAGGGCTGCATCTTTTAGCCCAGCACTGACCCTGAAAAGTAATTCTAAGCGTACTTACCAGTAACTTGTATTTCCTTCCATAGGAATCCATTGTGTGGTTTTCACCAGAAAATTTTCAAAGTGTCCATTTTTGAAACGTACAAATATTCCTCTAAAATCAGCCGAACTACGAATTCCGATTTACTCACCTGTAACAGGAGAGAACCCAGGGCTGCATCATTTAGCCAAGCACTGACCCTGAAGAGTAATTCTAAGCATACTTACCAGTAACTTGTATTTCCTTCCATAGGAATCCATTGTGTGGTTTTCACCAGAAAATTTTCAAAGTGTCTATTTTGGAAATGTACAAATATTCCTCTAAAATCAGTCGAACTACAAATTCTGATTTACTCACCTGTTATCAGGAGAGAACCCAGGGCTGCATCTTTTAGCCCAGCACTGACCCTGAAAAGTAATTCTAAGCGTACTTACCAGTAATTTGTATTTCCTTCCATAGGAATCCATTGTGTGGTTTTCACCAGAAAATTTTCAAAGTGTCCATTTTTGAAACGTACAAATATTCCTCTAAAATCAGCCGAACTATGAATTCCGATTTGGTCACCTGTAATCAGGAGAGAACCCAGTGCTGCATCTTTTAGCCCAGCACTGACCCTGAAAAGTAATTCTAAGCGTACTTACCAGTAACTTGTATTTCCTTCCATAGGAATCCATTGTGTGGTTTTCAGCAGAAAATGTTCTAAGTGTCAATTTTGAAATGTACAAATATTCCTCTAAAATCAGCCGAACTACGAATTCCGATCTACTCACCTGTTATCAGGAGAGAACCCAGGGCTTCATCTTTTAGCCAAGCACTGACCCTGAAGAGTAATTCTAAGCATACTTAGCAGTAACTTGTATTTCCTTCCATAGGAATCCATTGTGTGGTTTTCAGCAGAAAATTTTCTAAGTGTCAATTTTGAAACGTACAAATATTCCTCTAAAATCAGCCGAACTACGAATTCTGATCTACTCACCTGTTACCAGGAGAGAACCCAGGGCTGCATCTTTTAGCCAAGGACTGACCCTGAAGAGTAATTCTAAGCGTACTTACCAGTAACTTGTATTTCCTTCCATAGGAATCCATTGTGTGGTTTTCACCAGAAAATTTTCAAAGTGTCTATTTTTGAAATGTACAAATATTCCTCTAAAATCAGCCGAACTACGAATTCTGATTTACTCACTTGTTATCAGGAGAGAACCCAGGGCTGCATCTTTTAACCCAGCACTGACCCTGAAAACTAATTCTAAGCGTACTTACCAGTAACTTGTATTTCCTTCCATAGGAATCCATTGTGTGGTTTTCACCAGAAAATTTTCAAAGTGTCCATTTTTGAAACGTACAAATATTCCTCTAAAATCAGCCGAACTAGGAACTCCGATTTGCTCACCTGTAATCAGGAGAGAACCCAGTGCTGCATCTTTTAGCCCAGCACTGACCCTGAAAAGTAATTCTAAGCGTACTTACCAGTAACTTGTATATCCTTCCATAGGAATCCATTGTGTGGTTTTCAGCAGAAAATTTTCTAAGTGTCAATTTTGAAACGTACAAATATTCCTCTAAAATCAGCCGAACTACGAATTCCGATCTACTCACCTGTTATCAGGAGAGAACCCAGGGCTGCATCTTTTAGCCAAGCACTGACCCTGAAGAGTAATTCTAAGCGTACTTACCAGTAACTTGTATTTCCTTCCATAGGAATCCATTGTGTGGTTTTCACCAGAAAATTTTCAAAGTGTCTATTTTTGAAACGTACAAATATTCCTCTAAAATCAGCCGAACTACGAATTCTGATTTACTCACCTGTTATCAGGAGAGAACCCAGGGCTGCATCTTTTAGCCCAGCACTGACCCTGAAAAGTAATTCCAAGCGTACTTACCAGTAACTTGTATTTCCTTCCATAGGAATCCATTGTGTGGTTTTCACCAGAAAATTTTCAAAGTGGCTATTTTTGAAACGTACAAATATTCCTCTAAAATCAGCCGAACTACGAATTCTGATTTACTCACCTGTTATCAGGAGAGAACCCAGGGCTGCATCTTTTAGCCCAGCACTGACCCTGAAAAGTAATTCTAAGCGTACTTACCAGTAACTTGTATTTCCTTCCATAGGAATCCATTGTGTGGTTTTCACCAGAAAATTTTCAAAGTGTCTATTTTTGAAACGTACAAATATTCCTCTAAAATCAGCCGAACTACGAATTCTGATTTACTCACCTGTTATCAGGAGAGAACCCAGGGCTGCATCTTTTAGCCCAGCACTGACCCTGAAAAGTAAGTCTAAGCGTACTTACCAGTAACTTGTATTTCCTTCCATAGGAATCCATTGTGTGGTTTTCAGCAGAAAATTTTCTAAGTGTCAATTTTGAAACGTACAAATATTCCTCTAAAATCAGCCGAACTACGAATTCTGATTTACTCACCTGTTATCAGGAGAGAACCCAGGGCTGCATCTTTTAGCCCAGCACTGACCCTGAAAAGTAATTCTAAGCGTACTTACCAGTAACTTGTATTTCCTTCTATAGGAATCCATTGTGTGGTTTTCACCAGAAAATTTTCAAAGTGGCTATTTTTGAAACGTACAAATATTCCTCTAAAATCAGCCGAACTACGAATTCTGATTTACTCACCTGTTATCAGGAGAGAACCCAGGGCTGCATCTTTTAGCCCAGCACTGACCCTGAAAAGTAATTCTAAGCGTACTTACCAGTAACTTGTATTTCCTTCCATAGGAATCCATTGTGTGGTTTTCACCAGAAAATTTTCAAAGTGTCCATTTTTGAAACGTACAAATATTCCTCTAAAATCAGCCGAACTACGAATTCCGATTTACTCACCTGTAACAGGAGAGAACCCAGGGCTGCATCTTTTAGCCAAGCACTGACCCTGAAAAGTAATTATAAGCATACTTACCAGTAACTTGTATTTCCTTCCATAGGAATCCATTGTGTGGTTTTCAGCAGAAAATTTTCTAAGTGTCAATTTTGAAACGTACAAATATTCCTCTAAAATCAGCCGAACTACGAATTCCGATCTACTCACCTGTTATCAGGAGAGAACCCAGGGCTGCATCTTTTAGCCAAGCACTGACCCTGAAGAGTAATTCTAAGCATACTTACCAGTAACTTGTATTTCCTTCCATAGGAATCCATTGTGTGGTTTTCACCAGAAAATTTTCAAAGTGTCTATTTTGGAAATGTACAAATATTCCTCTAAAATCAGTCGAACTACGAATTCTGATTTACTCACCTGTTATCAGGAGAGAACCCAGGGCTGCATCTTTTAGCCCAGCACTGACCCTGAAAAGTAATTCTAAGCGTACTTACCAGTAACTTGTATTTCCTTCCATAGGAATCCATTGTGTGGTTTTTACCAGAAAATTTTCAAAGTGTCTATTTTTGAAACGTACAAATATTCCTCTAAAATCAGCCGAACTACGAATTCTGATTTACTCACCTGTTATCTGGAGAGAACCCAGGGCTGCATCTTTTAGCCCAGCACTGACCCTGAAAAGTAATTCTAAGCGTACTTACCAGTAACTTGTATTTCCTTCCATAGGAATCCATTGTGTGGTTTTCACCAGAAAATTTTCAAAGTGTCTATTTTTGAAACGTACAAATATTCCTCTAAAATCAGCCGAACTACGAATTCTGATTTACTCACCTGTTATCAGGAGAGAACCCAGGGCTGCATCTTTTAGCCCAGCACTGACCCTGAAAAGTAATTCTAAGCATACTTACCAGTAACTTGTATTTCCTTCCATAGGAATCCATTGTGTGGTTTTCACCAAAAATTTTTCAAAGTGTCCATTTTTGAAACGTACAAATATTCCTCTAAAATCAGCCGAACTACGAATTCCGATTTACTCACCTGTAATCAGGAGAGAACCCAGTGCTGCATCTTTTAGCCCAGCACTGACCCTGAAAAGTAATTCTAAGCGTACTTACCAGTAACTTGTATTTCCTTCCATAGGAATCCATTGTGTGGTTTTCAGCAGAAAATTTTCTAAGTGTCAATTTTGAAACGTACAAATATTCCTCTAAAATCAGCCGAACTACGAATTCTGATCTACTCACCTGTTACCAGGAGAGAACCCAGGGCTGCATCTTTTAGCCAAGGACTGACCCTGAAGAGTAATTCTAAGCGTACTTACCAGTAACTTGTATTTCCTTCCATAGGAATCCATTGTGTGGTTTTCACCAGAAAATTTTCAAAGTGTCTATTTTTGAAATGTACAAATATTCCTCTAAAATCAGCCGAACTACGAATTCTGATTTACTCACTTGTTATCAGGAGAGAACCCAGGGCTGCATCTTTTAACCCAGCACTGACCCTGAAAACTAATTCTAAGCGTACTTACCAGTAACTTGTATTTCCTTCCATAGGAATCCATTGTGTGGTTTTCACCAGAAAATTTTCAAAGTGTCCATTTTTGAAACGTACAAATATTCCTCTAAAATCAGCCGAACTAGGAACTCCGATTTGCTCACCTGTAATCAGGAGAGAACCCAGTGCTGCATCTTTTAGCCCAGCACTGACCCTGAAAAGTAATTCTAAGCGTACTTACCAGTAACTTGTATATCCTTCCATAGGAATCCATTGTGTGGTTTTCAGCAGAAAATTTTCTAAGTGTCAATTTTGAAACGTACAAATATTCCTCTAAAATCAGCCGAACTACGAATTCCGATCTACTCACCTGTTATCAGGAGAGAACCCAGGGCTGCATCTTTTAGCCAAGCACTGACCCTGAAGAGTAATTCTAAGCGTACTTACCAGTAACTTGTATTTCCTTCCATAGGAATCCATTGTGTGGTTTTCACCAGAAAATTTTCAAAGTGTCTATTTTTGAAACGTACAAATATTCCTCTAAAATCAGCCGAACTACGAATTCTGATTTACTCACCTGTTATCAGGAGAGAACCCAGGGCTGCATCTTTTAGCCCAGCACTGACCCTGAAAAGTAATTCCAAGCGTACTTACCAGTAACTTGTATTTCCTTCCATAGGAATCCATTGTGTGGTTTTCACCAGAAAATTTTCAAAGTGGCTATTTTTGAAACGTACAAATATTCCTCTAAAATCAGCCGAACTACGAATTCTGATTTACTCACCTGTTATCAGGAGAGAACCCAGGGCTGCATCTTTTAGCCCAGCACTGACCCTGAAAAGTAATTCTAAGCGTACTTACCAGTAACTTGTATTTCCTTCCATAGGAATCCATTGTGTGGTTTTCACCAGAAAATTTTCAAAGTGTCTATTTTTGAAACGTACAAATATTCCTCTAAAATCAGCCGAACTACGAATTCTGATTTACTCACCTGTTATCAGGAGAGAACCCAGGGCTGCATCTTTTAGCCCAGCACTGACCCTGAAAAGTAATTCTAAGCGTACTTACCAGTAACTTGTATTTCCTTCCATAGGAATCCATTGTGTGGTTTTCACCAGAAAATTTTCAAAGTGTCCATTTTTGAAACGTACAAATATTCCTCTAAAATCAGCCGAACTACGAATTCCGATTTACTCACCTGTAACAGGAGAGAACCCAGGGCTGCATCATTTAGCCAAGCACTGACCCTGAAGAGTAATTCTAAGCATACTTACCAGTAACTTGTATTTCCTTCCATAGGAATCCATTGTGTGGTTTTCACCAGAAAATTTTCAAAGTGTCTATTTTGGAAATGTACAAATATTCCTCTAAAATCAGTCGAACTACAAATTCTGATTTACTCACCTGTTATCAGGAGAGAACCCAGGGCTGCATCTTTTAGCCCAGCACTGACCCTGAAAAGTAATTCTAAGCGTACTTACCAGTAATTTGTATTTCCTTCCATAGGAATCCATTGTGTGGTTTTCACCAGAAAATTTTCAAAGTGTCCATTTTTGAAACGTACAAATATTCCTCTAAAATCTGCCGAACTACGAATTCCGATTTACTCACCTGTAATCAGGAGAGAACCCAGTGCTGCATCTTTTAGCCAAGCACTGACCCTGAAAAGTAATTATAAGCATACTTACCAGTAACTTGTATTTCCTTCCATAGGAATCCATTGTGTGGTTTTCAGCAGAAAATTTTCTAAGTGTCAATTTTGAAACGTACAAATATTCCTCTAAAATCAGCCGAAC
The DNA here is from genome assembly GCF_964204655.1 of Triturus cristatus. Taxonomy (NCBI): domain Eukaryota; kingdom Metazoa; phylum Chordata; class Amphibia; order Caudata; family Salamandridae; genus Triturus; species Triturus cristatus. The sequence goes on along the minus strand of NC_140579.1, from coordinate 823,830,350 downwards.
TACGAATTCCGATCTACTCACCTGTTATCAAGAGAGAACCCAGGGCTTCATCTTTTAGCCAAGCACTGACCCTGAAGAGAAATTCTAAGCGTACCTACCAGTAACTTGTATTTCCTTCCATAGGAATCCATTGTGTGGTTTTCACCAGAAAATTTTCAAAGTGTCTATTTTTGAAACGTACAAATATTCCTCTAAAATCAGCCGATCTACGAATTCTGATTTACTCACCTGTTATCAGGAGAGAACCCAGGGCTGCATCTTTTAGCCCAGCACTGACCCTGAAAAGTAATTCTAAGCGTACTTACCAGTAACTTGTATTTCCTTCCATAGGAATCCATTGTGTGGTTTTCCCAAGAAAATTTTCAAAGTGTCCATTTTTGAAACGTACAAATATTCCATTAAAATCAGCCGAACTACGAATTCCGATTTACTCACCTGTAATCAGGAGAGAACCCAGTGCTGCATCGTTTAACCCAGCACTGACCCTGAAAAGTAATTCTAAGCGTACTTACCAGTAACTTGTATTTCCTTCCATAGGAATCCATTGTGTGGTTTTCAGCAGAAAATTTTCTAAGTGTCAATTTTGAAACGTACAAATATTCCTCTAAAACCAGCCGAACTACGAATTCTGATTTACTCACCTGTAATCAGGAGAGAACCCAGTGCTGCATCTTTTAGCCCAGCACTGACCCTGAAAAGTAAGTCTAAGCGTACTTACCAGTAACTTGTATTTCCTTCCATAGGAATCCATTGTGTGGTTTTCAGCAGAAAATTTTCTAAGTGTCAATTTTGAAACGTACAAATATTCCTCTAAAATCAGCCGAACTACGAATTCTGATTTACTCACCTGTTATCAAGAGAGAACCCAGGGCTGCATCTTTTAGCCCAGCACTGACCCTGAAAAGTAATTCTAAGCGTACTTACCAGTAACTTGTATTTCCTTCTATAGGAATCCATTGTGTGGTTTTCACCAGAAAATTTTCAAAGTGGCTATTTTTGAAACGTACAAATATTCCTCTAAAATCAGCCGAACTACGAATTCTGATTTACTCACCTGTTATCAGGAGAGAACCCAGGGCTGCATCTTTTAGCCCAGCACTGACCCTGAAAAGTAATTCTAAGCGTACTTACCAGTAACTTGTATTTCCTTCCATAGGAATCCATTGTGTGGTTTTCACCAGAAAATTTTCAAAGTGTCCATTTTTGAAACGTACAAATATTCCTCTAAAATCAGCCGAACTACGAATTCCGATTTACTCACCTGTAACAGGAGAGAACCCAGGGCTGCATCTTTTAGCCAAGCACTGACCCTGAAAAGTAATTATAAGCATACTTACCAGTAACTTGTATTTCCTTCCATAGGAATCCATTGTGTGGTTTTCAGCAGAAAATTTTCTAAGTGTCAATTTTGAAACGTACAAATATTCCTCTAAAATCAGCCGAACTACGAATTCCGATCTACTCACCTGTTATCAGGAGAGAACCCAGGGCTGCATCTTTTAGCCAAGCACTGACCCTGAAGAGTAATTCTAAGCATACTTACCAGTAACTTGTATTTCCTTCCATAGGAATCCATTGTGTGGTTTTCACCAGAAAATTTTCAAAGTGTCTATTTTGGAAATGTACAAATATTCCTCTAAAATCAGTCGAACTACGAATTCTGATTTACTCACCTGTTATCAGGAGAGAACCCAGGGCTGCATCTTTTAGCCCAGCACTGACCCTGAAAAGTAATTCTAAGCGTACTTACCAGTAACTTGTATTTCCTTCCATAGGAATCCATTGTGTGGTTTTTACCAGAAAATTTTCAAAGTGTCTATTTTTGAAACGTACAAATATTCCTCTAAAATCAGCCGAACTACGAATTCTGATTTACTCACCTGTTATCAGGAGAGAACCCAGGGCTGCATCTTTTAGCCCAGCACTGACCCTGAAAAGTAATTCTAAGCGTACTTACCAGTAACTTGTATTTCCTTCCATAGGAATCCATTGTGTGGTTTTCACCAGAAAATTTTCAAAGTGTCTATTTTTGAAACGTACAAATATTCCTCTAAAATCAGCCGAACTACGAATTCCGATTTACTCACCTGTAATCAGGAGAGAACCCAGTGCTGCATCTTTTAGCCCAGCACTGACCCTGAAAAGTAATTCTAAGCGTACTTACCAGTAACTTGTATTTCCTTCCATAGGAATCCATTGTGTGGTTTTCAGCAGAAAATTTTCTAAGTGTCAATTTTGAAACGTACAAATATTCCTCTAAAATCAGCCGAACTACGAATTCTGATCTACTCACCTGTTACCAGGAGAGAACCCAGGGCTGCATCTTTTAGCCAAGGACTGACCCTGAAGAGTAATTCTAAGCGTACTTACCAGTAACTTGTATTTCCTTCCATAGGAATCCATTGTGTGGTTTTCACCAGAAAATTTTCAAAGTGTCTATTTTTGAAATGTACAAATATTCCTCTAAAATCAGCCGAACTACGAATTCTGATTTACTCACTTGTTATCAGGAGAGAACCCAGGGCTGCATCTTTTAACCCAGCACTGACCCTGAAAACTAATTCTAAGCGTACTTACCAGTAACTTGTATTTCCTTCCATAGGAATCCATTGTGTGGTTTTCACCAGAAAATTTTCAAAGTGTCCATTTTTGAAACGTACAAATATTCCTCTAAAATCAGCCGAACTAGGAACTCCGATTTGCTCACCTGTAATCAGGAGAGAACCCAGTGCTGCATCTTTTAGCCCAGCACTGACCCTGAAAAGTAATTCTAAGCGTACTTACCAGTAACTTGTATATCCTTCCATAGGAATCCATTGTGTGGTTTTCAGCAGAAAATTTTCTAAGTGTCAATTTTGAAACGTACAAATATTCCTCTAAAATCAGCCGAACTACGAATTCCGATCTACTCACCTGTTATCAGGAGAGAACCCAGGGCTGCATCTTTTAGCCAAGCACTGACCCTGAAGAGTAATTCTAAGCGTACTTACCAGTAACTTGTATTTCCTTCCATAGGAATCCATTGTGTGGTTTTCACCAGAAAATTTTCAAAGTGTCTATTTTTGAAACGTACAAATATTCCTCTAAAATCAGCCGAACTACGAATTCTGATTTACTCACCTGTTATCAGGAGAGAACCCAGGGCTGCATCTTTTAGCCCAGCACTGACCCTGAAAAGTAATTCCAAGCGTACTTACCAGTAACTTGTATTTCCTTCCATAGGAATCCATTGTGTGGTTTTCACCAGAAAATTTTCAAAGTGGCTATTTTTGAAACGTACAAATATTCCTCTAAAATCAGCCGAACTACGAATTCTGATTTACTCACCTGTTATCAGGAGAGAACCCAGGGCTGCATCTTTTAGCCCAGCACTGACCCTGAAAAGTAATTCTAAGCGTACTTACCAGTAACTTGTATTTCCTTCCATAGGAATCCATTGTGTGGTTTTCACCAGAAAATTTTCAAAGTGTCTATTTTTGAAACGTACAAATATTCCTCTAAAATCAGCCGAACTACGAATTCTGATTTACTCACCTGTTATCAGGAGAGAACCCAGGGCTGCATCTTTTAGCCCAGCACTGACCCTGAAAAGTAATTCTAAGCGTACTTACCAGTAACTTGTATTTCCTTCCATAGGAATCCATTGTGTGGTTTTCACCAGAAAATTTTCAAAGTGTCCATTTTTGAAACGTACAAATATTCCTCTAAAATCAGCCGAACTACGAATTCCGATTTACTCACCTGTAACAGGAGAGAACCCAGGGCTGCATCATTTAGCCAAGCACTGACCCTGAAGAGTAATTCTAAGCATACTTACCAGTAACTTGTATTTCCTTCCATAGGAATCCATTGTGTGGTTTTCACCAGAAAATTTTCAAAGTGTCTATTTTGGAAATGTACAAATATTCCTCTAAAATCAGTCGAACTACAAATTCTGATTTACTCACCTGTTATCAGGAGAGAACCCAGGGCTGCATCTTTTAGCCCAGCACTGACCCTGAAAAGTAATTCTAAGCGTACTTACCAGTAATTTGTATTTCCTTCCATAGGAATCCATTGTGTGGTTTTCACCAGAAAATTTTCAAAGTGTCCATTTTTGAAACGTACAAATATTCCTCTAAAATCAGCCGAACTATGAATTCCGATTTGGTCACCTGTAATCAGGAGAGAACCCAGTGCTGCATCTTTTAGCCCAGCACTGACCCTGAAAAGTAATTCTAAGCGTACTTACCAGTAACTTGTATTTCCTTCCATAGGAATCCATTGTGTGGTTTTCAGCAGAAAATGTTCTAAGTGTCAATTTTGAAATGTACAAATATTCCTCTAAAATCAGCCGAACTACGAATTCCGATCTACTCACCTGTTATCAGGAGAGAACCCAGGGCTTCATCTTTTAGCCAAGCACTGACCCTGAAGAGTAATTCTAAGCATACTTAGCAGTAACTTGTATTTCCTTCCATAGGAATCCATTGTGTGGTTTTCACCAGAAAATTTTCAAAGTGTCCATTTTTGAAACGTACAAATATTCCTCTAAAATCAGCCGAACTACGAATTCTGATTTACTCACCTGTTATCAGGAGAGAAGCCATGGCTGCATCCTTTAGCCCAGCACTGACCCGGAAGAGTAATTCTAAGCGTACTTACCAGTAACTTGTATTTCCTTCCATAGGAATCCATTGTGTGGTTTTCACCAGAAAAGTTTCTAAGTGTCTATTTTCACAAACTAAAAATATTCCTAAAAAATCGTCTGTATGACTTAAACACATTCTTTCAACTGTTTACAGGAGGTTGGCCAGTGCTGGATCCAGGATCCACCACTGAGTAAGAAAAAGTAATGATAACACTACTTACCTGCTAAGTGAATTTTCTGCCATAGGATAACATTGGTGATTCTATGTGAAAAATACAATAATATTCCTTAAAAATAACTACTGTAACCAAAGCGCTTTTACTCAACTGTTTACAGGAGATGTCCAAGGAGTGAATCTAGGATCCAGTCCTGTGGTTAGAAAAGTAATCCATAAAGTAACTAATTTCATTTCACTAGAAATTCACATTGAGCTCAATGTTGCTTTGTGTTTGAGATTGTGTTGCCCATTGCAACAACTGTAACTACTGTACTTAAAAGTCTGTTGCCTATTTGCCAAGTATTTAAACTAAAGTAATTCATTCTGAGAAAGTATATTGTGTATTGTAATGTATAATGTAATTATAATGTAATTACAAAATATATTTTTAAAAATAAATAGTTTAAAAAATATAGTAAATCAGTATCAAAAAAATCAGTATAACAATTAACACATTCAAAATTGTCATTTACAAAACCTTTGAAATTCACTGAAAAAACCATAGGTTTCAGGCCTGATATAGTTAGGAATTAGCATTTAAAAAACCTTTGAAATTCACTGAAAAAAACATAGGTTTCAGGGGCGTTATAGTTAGGAATTGTCATTTAAAAAACCTTAGAAATATACTGAAAAAACCATAGGTTGCAGGGGCGTTATAGTTAGCAGGACATTTCCCTCGTACAAAACCCTAGAAATTCCCCCGTTATAGTTAGTTCAGCTAACTATAACTCGCGCCCCCGCAATGCACTGCTGATGACGTCACATATTACATCACTCATGGCATGGTCAGTGACATCACTGATGACATCCCTGATGACATCCCTGATGACATCACTGATGACATCACTGATGACGTCATCCAGTGAGTGTGTGTTTCTGTAAATTTTAAATATGTTTAATATACATATAGGGAAAAACCTATGGAAGAATGAGTGGGTGCATAAGTGTGTGAATGGATGATTTAGTAGGTGCGTGTCTGACTCTATAAGTGAGTCATTAAACGTATCTTACTCCAGACTAGTGACTAAACTGTGTGAATGTCTGTATCTGTCTGTCTGTTGGTGTATACGCGGCTGCATGGTTTTGTGAATAGCTATATGAGAGTTTCTATGGGTTATTGATTGGTTGTCTGAGTATCTGTTTGGGTGCCTGAGTGTTTGTGTGGGTGGGGTGTGTGTGACTCTGTGCTTACATGTGTGAGTGGGTGATTCTATGGGTGCATGGTTTTAAGAGTGCATCTGTGATGGAGTGTATGGTTGGGTGAGTGTATGTATGGGTGTGTTAGTGATTGAATGTATATCTCAGTGGTACATGTGTGATTAACTACATATGTGAAAGGCAGTATATATGTGTGTAAGAGTATATAAGTGGGTATATGTGAGAGTGTGTGATTGTTAGAGTGGCTGTATGGATGAGTGTGTGCTTGTATCAGTGATTGTATAAGAGCGTAAGAATGTGGTACTATTTTTATGAGTAAGTGAACTTGTGTGTGTATAACTGCATAGGTGAGTAAATGGGAGTGTGATTAATTATTTGCATGACTGACTAGGTGTATAAATGCATATGTTAGTCCTGTACTGAGTGACTGTAAGTATGAGTGACTGTACAGGTGAGTGAGTGGATGTGTGTGTAGATCTAAGAGTCAATGAGTGGGTATGTAGTTATTGGTATTGGAGTATCTATGGTTTTGAGAATGGACGTCTGAAATTTTGATTGAGTATATCAAAGTGTGTGAGAAGATGCACTAATTTATCACATGGATGACGTCATCAGTGATGTCATCAGTGATGTCATTTCAGATGTCATCAGTGATGTCATCAGTGATGTCACTGACCATGTCATGAGTGATGTAATATGTGACGTCATCAGCAGTGCATTGCGGGGGCGCGAGTTATAGTTAGCTGAACTAACTATAAAGGGGGAATTTCTAGTGTTTTGTAAGAGGGAAATGTCCAGCTCACTATAACGCCCCTGAAACCTATGGTTTTTTCAGTGAATTTCTAAGGTTTTTTAAATGCCAATTCCTAACTATAACGCCCCTGAAACCTATGTTTTTTGCAGTGAATTTCAAAGGTTTTTTAAATGCCAATTCCTAACTATAACGCCCCTGAAACCTATGGTTTTTTCAGTGAATATATATATATATTCAGTGAAAAAACCATAGGTTTCACACACGTTATAGTTAGCTGGACATTTCACTCGTAAAAAACCAATGAAATTTCCCCGTTATAGTTAGTTAAGCTAACTATAACTCGCACGCCCGCAATGCACTGCTGATGACGTCACATATTACATCACTCATGACATGGTCAGTGACATCACTCATGACATCACTGATGACATCTCAAATGACATCACTGATGACATCACTGATGACATCATCCAGTGAATGTGTGTTTTTCTGAAAATTAAATATGTTTTATATATGTATATCTCAAGGTCGATGGAAGAATAAATGAGTATATAAGTGTCTAAATGGATGATTTGTTTTTGAAAAATTGATTGTATTACTGACTGATTAAGTGTATCTTATTGAATACATGGCTAAGTGAGTAATGTTTAAATGTGTAAATACCTGTATCAGTCTCTCACTTTGTGTATAAGTGGCTGCATGGGTTGGTGAGCAGCTACATGAGTGTCTATATAGGTTATTCGTTGGTTTTTTGAGTATCAGTATGAGTGTCTGAGTGTCTGTATGGTTCGGTGGGGGGTATTACGTAGTGCATAAGTGCATGAATGAGTGACTCACTGTTTGTATGTGTTGAAGACAGCATATGTGCAGGACTGTATGGGTGGAAGAGTGTGTGTATGGGTGTGTTAGTGAGTGAATGGCTGTCTCAATAGTGTCTTTATGAGTAACTACATATGTTTTAAACTAGTATATGTGACTATTGGTGTATATAAGTGAGTGTATGTGAGAGTGAGAGATTGAAAGAGTTCCTGTATGAATAAGTATGTGTTTCTATAAGTGATTGTTTAAAAGACTAAGTATGTGTAAGTTTCCATAGAAGTAAGTGTGGTGGTGTGTGTATAACTGTATATGCAAATAAATGTATGTTTGATTCTTTATTAGCATGAGTAACTATGTGTGTGAGTAACTCTATGGATGAGAGGCATTGTGTTACAGGATGTATAGGTGTATGAGTGCATATGATGTGTGAGTACACGAATGAGTGACTGTACAGGACTGTTGGTGAATGAGTGGATGTTTATGTGGATCTTAGAATTATTGAAGAGGTTGTTGTAATTGGTATTGGTATGTCCATTTTTTTGAAAATTTCAGTCTCTATTTTTGAATGTGTGTATCAAAGGTTATATTAGGGTGAGAGGAGGTCTGCCACTCTATCACATGGATGATGTCATCAGTGATGTCATCAGTGATGTCATTTGAGATGTCATCAGTGATGTCATGAGTGATGTCACTGACCATGTCATGAGTGATGTAATATGTGACGTCATCAGCAGTGCATTGCGGGCGCGCGAGTTATAGTTAGCTTAACTAACTATAACGGGGAAATTTCATTGGTTTTTTACGAGTGAAATGTCCAGCTAACTATAACGTGTGTGAAACCTATGGTTTTTTCACTGAATTTGCAAGGTTTTTTAAATGCTAATTCCTAACTATAACGTGTGTGAAACCTATGGTTTTTTCAGTGAATTTGCAAGGTTTTTTAAATGCTAATTCCTAACTATAACATGTGTGAAACCTATGGTTTTTTCAGTGAATTTGCAAGGTTTTTTAAATGCTAATTTCTAACTATAACGTGTGTGAAACCCATGGTTTTTTCAGTGAATTTGTATGGTTTTTTTAATGCTAATTCTTACCTATAACATATGTGATTCCCATATTTTTTTTTATTGATTTTGTATGATTTTTTTATTATAAATTCTTATATTAAATGTGTTTTTTTTTTTAAAAAAAACAAGTTTTTTTTAAAACTTTTTATTCTCTTAAAACACTGTTTTTTAAAAAAAAAATCTGCAATATATCAATTTTTCTCTTTTTTTTTTTTACCAAACAGGTAAGATATATTAGTATAACATAGAAAATATATATATATATTTTTTTTTTTTAGTGCGCGTACGGTAAGCGTACGGTAAGCGTACGGTTTACGCAATGTCCATAATTTATCTACTCTGTTTGCGTATAGTTACGCAATTTGCGTAGCCGCGCGTACTGTGCATGGGGCGCGTAGGCGTGTACTCTACACGCGCACGTTACGCGGAAGTGTTGTGGGGTGACTGTTTTGCGCATGCGCGCGAGCGCGTGTCTTTTTTACGCGCATGCGTACTTTTACCGTAAGCGCACCGTAAGCGCACCGTAAGCGTAACGTACGCGCACGGTGGGTCATGTGATCATGAAACACAACTTTTGATTGGTTGAAACTACTTTCAGTTCTAGAACTCTCCTACACCACACCCATTCCCCTCATTTCTGCTTGTGATCCCTTAGGAGAAGGAGCTGACTTGTCTTTGTGATACGATGGCAGACCAGCACTCTTCTACTGAGAGTGAGGCTAGCAGCACCACCATCAGGCAGAGAAAGAGGAAACAGAAGAGCTCTTTCATATGGGAGTATTTCAGTTTTCCAGAGGGTGAGAAAAAAGTCAATGCTGCTTTGGTGACTTGCAAGCTGTGCCAGCGTGTACTTTCGAGAGGTAATCCCAACAAGAAGTATTCCTTCGGGAATCACACTATGTTGAGATACCTTGAGGATGTGCATCCTAGGACACATGCACGACATACTAGAGGCAACCCTTCAGTAAGTCGAGCAAGCACATCCACAGCAGCTCAGCCGAGTCCTTCTTCGGAAGCTCAGCTGAGCCCTTCATCTGTGGGGGCAGATTCACCTTTTTCTGATCCTCTGGAAACGAACCCTCGGTTTGGTAGGGTTACTATGCGGTGTTCATTTTGCCATGATCTAATTGTTCATAGGGAGACCAGTGTTCCCCTCATTAACAACAAAATAGACCAGCACAAATGTCCAACCAGCTAATGTTCCCATACTTCCTTTCCTCTGTCCCTGCTTACCGTAAGCGTATTTTTTTTTTTTTTTTTTTTTAAACACTAAAAATCAATTACCACATCTCAAGATCCTTGAGGAATTAATAACTAAATACTAAAAATCTTTTTGAGATAAAGTGGAAGAAAGAGACCTTCTAATTTCTCAGTTACCTGTCCCACCCAACAATTTAATTTTTAATTAAAATGTAATTGAAATTACTTGAAAAAATGGTTGGTTTTTTTTGAAAAGTTTCTTTCACAATCTGAAAAAAAAGAAAAAAGTATTAATATTTAATAAATCAATATATAACACAGTACACGTGTTTACATATTTTTCCCCAAAAATGTTTTGCCTTTTTTTTGCTGTTTTCAGAATATATTGCATTTCACTATAAATTGTGAAAGCAATTGCATTCATCATTTAACAGCGGGCAAAAAAAAAAGTAACAATCTCAAAGATTGTTTTAAAAAAGCCCACAATCTCTTTTTACTTAAACATAACATTATAGAAATGCATAATATTCTAAAAAAATATCATCTAATATCAATACTTATTTCTTTAAAATACCGTCTGACATTTTTGTTTCAGAAGTATAATCACAAAAATATATCTCAAATAACTCCACAATACATCTGGTTCCATTTCCTTTAGGCCAAATAGTAATTTTAAAATTCTTTTTTGATTAAATTTCCAATGGTAATCCAATAAAATTCTAAAGTTTAAATTGTACAGATCTCACCGATTCTCTGTAACATTTTGGTTTCCGAAAGATTAATTAATAATTAAATAAGTCCACAATACAATTGTTTACCTTTCCTCATGGCCAAATAGTAATTTTAAAAATCTTTTTTGAATAAATTTCCAATGACAATCCAATAACATTCCAAAATTTAAATTGTGCAGATGTTACCGATTTTGTCTAAATTTTTGGTTTTCCAAAGTTTCATTAAAAATTTAAAAAGTCCACATTACAATTGGTTACCTTTCCATTAGGCCAAATGATAATTTGAAAAATCATTTTTTTTTTAAATTCCAATGGTAATCCAATAAAATGGTAAAATTGTTTTGTACAGATCTTGCCAAGTCTCTCTAAAATTTAGGTTTCAGGAAGATTAGATAGGAATTTGCTAAATCAAAAGGCAAACGTTGCTTGAAAATCAATTGGGAATCATTACACAGTGTCCAGCCTTTTTCACATTTAAGATAAACTGTGTAATGTCCAGAAGTAACAGTAGGTCCTTCATGGAAAATTATTGCAACTGTTACAAAAGTTTTTCCTGAAATTGATAATTGCTGTCCTGTAAACTTCTTTATTAAAGTATCCAATTTTGAACCATCAGCTTTACATCGTTGCATCATTAAAATTACATATTGTCCGTATTCCTTTAAAATTAACGTTGAAAACATTTCAGATTGACACTCACCGCATTCCATGTTATGATTAGCATCTTTAACTAATTTAGCAAAAGTGACTGTTTTACTTTCTGGCAATGTTAAATAAATAAACCTTTCAGAATCAACATTAGAGCCACATGTATTGTAAAAGTTTTCACAACTATGTTCCCATTTATAAGAGACACCAAACATATTTTCAATGGGAACCCCTTCTTCTTCCAGTACCTGAAGAAAAAACATCAAGAATTCCTGTGCGTCTTGCTGTACATTTTGAGAAAACTGTGTTCGTCCTGAACATACATCTAAAAGTTTTCTAATTTCAGTAGCACTTTCTATTTGAGTTTTATCATTACTCAGCTTTTGAAAAAGGAGACTCAACTCAGAACAGAATCTTTTTCTCTGATTTACTATTATCTGCTCTTGCACACTTTCCAGATAAAATGCAACATTCAGCACTACATTAGCGTAGCAGTTGACACCAGAGCTATTTTCAAAATGACATCCTACAACCTCTTTTTCATTTTCCTTTTTCTTTTTGCTTGCAATTACATCACTCCTCTTTTTTTTCCTCCTCTCTACATCTTCATTACAGATATTCTCATTTCTCCTTTTACGAGAAACTACACGTTTCTCCAACACAGGATACTGACCTAAATGAGGAGCATAGGTTCTTCTTAATCTATTATACTCCTTTACACAATTTGTATCAGCACTAACTTTTGAGTCATCAAAGTCTATCATGAATAAACCAGATAATGTTTTCACTCGTGACATAAGCCATACCTTCTTTGAACACAGTTGAACCAATGTTCACAAAAGCACAATCTACAGTCAATCCTTGAGACTTGTGAATAGTTACAGCATATGCTAGCGAAAACGGAAACTGCTTCATACGTACATATGTCTTTCACAAGCATGAAACGAACTGAACAACGACAAATGTCTTTAACTTCTTCTATCTGATCAAATTTTATTTTTAAACATTCAATTCCATCTTTTTTCTGATAATTAATAAAACCCACAACTCTTCCCATAGCTCCATTAACTAAACCTTTTTCAACATCCAAATTTCTCCTTAAAAATACTCTACAGTTCATGCACACATATAGATTTTTTTCTAATCCAGCTGTTTTGGAAATGTTCTTCTCTAGTGAATCCAATTTATTTTTCAGTGTGCCTGTTAATGTGATAGTAATTCTTCCATCCTCAATTTTGTCCACTGCTTCCAATTTCCTGATATCTTCCTTTTCCAATTTTAAAAGCTCCTCATTGAATATTGAGCATTCACGTAGAGTTGGCATTAAGCAGATGACACTTTTCTTTTCTGCAATGTTCTTGTATATCTTCTCTGCAACTATTTCTTCCTTTGGAAATAAATTATGTAGCAGCCGACTCTGTAATGCTTTTTTGCCAACTTCTGTGAGTAGTCCAATTCTGATATCTTTCAGAATACTTCCATATTCTTCATCGTTTGCTTGCCTCATATTAGTAGTAAGTTCCTTGTACTCAAAGAAGGACCAAATAATTGCATTACCGATGCTTCCCAATGACTTCTTTGTGTCTTCATGTGTCACAGTATTAAACACTGGTTGTCCTTTAACTGGAGTAAGTTGTAGAAGATCCCCAAAAACTATGACATGTTTTCCACCAAATAACACGTCATAGTCTGTCCTTAGAATTTGCTGCATTCTTCAATGCACAAAGGCAAGCATTAAGTTCGATACCATGCTCACCTCATCAATAATGAGAACTTGCATCTTCTTCAATACTCTTGAAACTTCCAAGCATGCTTCTCCAGTTAGCTTGTTGTATTGTATTTTGTTCTCATGCTCCACTGGTAACATTAGCAAACGATGTAAGGGGATTCCTTTTATGTTATATGCTGCTAACCCAGTTGGAGCAGTAACCACACAAGACAAAGTAGAATCCGTTTTTGCTGTAGGTAGCTTCTGATGACTTTTATTAGGAAACTTTTTCCAGTTCCAGCTTGTCCGCTTACATACATCCTGATTGGATGAAATGATGTGCATGAGCACTCTTTTTTTTCATGTAGAAATCCGTGATCAATTTTGCTTCTGATCTCTTCATAAATTTGTTGCTGCTCTTCATTCAGTTGTCTTTCCAAATTTTGTAAGTCTATAAATTCTTCTTGAGCTTGATTCATAGCCGTTTCCACTTCATTCATGGCTATTGATGCTTCATTTTCAACGATTGGTTGTCCTAGGGGATCTTGACTGAGTGTTCCTGAACTTTGGCTGTCTTGAGAACTGTCTCTAGCTACTTCAGCTGCAATTGTAGTTTCCTGTTCAATTTCTTCATTTAACATTTGCAGATAAGTTGAGAATGTACTGCATTGTATGCTGTCTTTGCAAGCATTAAAAGAATCTTCATAGCTTTGAAATTCTCCCAGTAGTTCATCCTCTGTACGCCATGGTTTAAACAGCTGTAAAAGAGCCAAGTAGTAAAATTCCTTTTTGTCAGTAGTGTCGCAACTCAGCTTCCTGTGATTTATCAAACTTCCTTTTGTTTGCTTCACCAAACATCCTTCCTCACCAATGACTTTATATTTTCCATTGTTGATGTCTTCTGCGGCTTTCCGTGAATAAATGTAGTTCTGCAGCACTTCATAGAGACACATGTTCTCCAGATGATGACTTCTTTTTGGATAATATGTGTCCAACATGTTTGATTTCAAAATATCTGTACTTTCTGGGTCATTCTCGGCCAAATATTCAATTTCTCCAACAGATTTCAGTACCCGATTTCTCATTGCTGCAAGGCCTAAACTTGCCCAAATTATTCTTCTTGACTTCGAGTAGAGACTTGCAGAAGATAACCTATCTGAACATTCGTAGGATCCAATTTCTCGATGCGATAACATCTTTAAACTGAAACTGTACAGCTTCTTACTGACAGTCTTCTCGTGAGAAATCTCTTCCCACATTTCTTTCAATTCAGTTTTTTCAGATTTAGTAATGTAAGACGTTACATATCGAGCAACAGCAATGGAATTGTCAGCTACATACTGTATATCCATGTTAGCATTCCACATGGATAAAATGACTGGGTTGTAGTCATTTACATTTTTTGATTCTTCTTTTATTTTGAGGTTGTAGGTATTCTTAGGTGATTTTCTTGTGATAGTATGTCTCACAGATGACATAAAACTGTTTACTCTTCCATTTGAAAGAACAGGTCTATTCTCTTCTGTGCTTTTTAGTATAGCACATGTTGCATATTCTTCAATGTAAGATAACACTGCTTCATCAGTATCTGTTCCAAACTTTGGGGCATCCTTGATCCACAACAGCATATGAATATGAGGAGCACCTCTTGCCTGGTACTCTTTTCTCCAAAAGAAATCCACTACTTCTCCAAGTGGTGGATTTTTTTTATTGCAGATGAAGGACATAATAGCCTCAAATCTATGATTGAAATATCTGCAAACATTAACCGGATCCAATGAGCACAGTTCTCCTGCTGTCTTGTATTCGATGTTTTTAATGTTTGAATTTGCCTCTCGTAGAAAATCCAGTAAATCATCCCAAGCGTACTCAGCACAGCTTAGGGTAAGGAACCATGTTGGTGTTCCTAAATTCCGTAACATGCATTTTAATTCACCATGGCGTCGGTACCAATATTCATTTGTCCCATGCTGACAAGCCATCAGATTGATCAGTTGTGTTTCCAAATGATCATCTCGGTGCTGCACTTTCTCCATAAAATCCTTAGCAGACACATTTTGTAAATGAATGTACTCCACTTTTTAAAATGTGATTTACTGCATAAGATAGTGCAGACAAGTCGCTTTCAAATAAAAGATGGAACAAATAAGGAATACTTTGTCGAAATCTGGGATCTTCTGCATATAGTCTTGTAGTCCGATACTCAGAAGCTGGAATCTGTTCTGGACGTTCATCGTATCGTCCTCCTTTTCCTTTAGGAAACAGCTGGGGAAAACATCGAGCTTCCAAGCTCTCCTCCCATACACTCACGGGAGTTCCTTTTGCTTTCTTCATCTGAAACAGATCAATATTGTCTCCCATAACTTCTTTTGAATGTAGAGGATGTATGCTAATATGTTCATAAATTTCTTCTTCCTTTGACTTGTCCACTTTTTCAATTTGTCCAGTTGGTTTTTCTGTGTCTTCTTGTAAATCTTCTTCTTCTTCTTCTATATAAATTGATTCATACCATTTGTTATTCCTTTTCAAATACAAATTTGCTCTTTGTACTTTCCGTACATCTACCAGCTCCTGCCAAATCTTCTTATTCTTTGTAGGTACACCATTAACCAGAATAACTAATGGTTCAGTTTCCAAAGTATCTGCATCAATAGTTTCCATATTTTTTTTCAAATCCAAGGGCAAATACACCACTCTACCTTTTAAACCTCTCAGTAAATCTGAAGGAGGTAATTTACCAGTTTTGGGCTCCATACGTACTATGGTCTGGAACGGATGAACACATTGAATAAGTATAGACTCATATGTATTTAAATCAGAAAGTTCGGCAGGAATAACATCCAATTCTAAATTATTATGTACAGCTCTGGTTGGCATTCTATTTTCCTCTAACTTGTTGTAACAGTATTTACAAATACGCTGATCTTCACCCAATTCAAAACAATTTTCAAGAAATATATATGTGGCAAAATCCTTCCACTTATAATTATCTTCATTTTCACTCTTTCTGTAGAGATCAACATTCCTAGTTTGTTTTCAATAATGAGTTCTGCGGCAACAAATACAAGTTATATTTGGTCTTTCATTAGAGATTATTGCAAATTTTGTTATGTGATCATTAAATGTTTTACTTACAGAGGGTTCTACATTCTCTTCCACTTCTTCCTCATTTACTGTGTCCTTTTCTGCACTGTCTTGTTCAGGACCAAAGTAACAAAACTGAATTTCATCAATAACCTTCTCTACATCTGATACCGATCCACGGAACAGAGCCCTATTCAATTCATCTAACTTTATTGCTGGACTTTTAGCAAAATACAACCGTCTCACAAACTTTCTCATTTCAGTATGATGAACAGCCAGCATCCTAAAATGATGGAAAACACTATTGCACACTTTTCTAGATAGACAAGCCAGAGAATGACCCTGCAAACCAGTATTCTCTCTCACTCTGCATGGATCTAGACTTTGAAGCACCTTAATCTTCTGTTTTACACTTTTTTTACTATATTCTCTTAGAAACTCACGAAATTTATCAATAGATTCCTGACGCACAGTGCAAATACTACTACAATTCCAAGTGTACACTGGGGCTTTAGGACGTCTCCCCATAGCCTCATCCGCCATCACTTGTACCTCATCTCTTGGAACCATTATCTCCTTCTCCATTATGCAACCATTTTTCACTTCATAAGCACGACCTCTGGTGTCAACTGCATGCAGCAAACTATTACTTTGAAAATAACTCTTCATTAAAAAAAGGTTCACTACTTGAACTATGCATCCATTCTCCTAAAAACACTTTACAAAAGTTTGTTCTTTTCACTACTCTTTTCCTTTTGCTTTGTGATTTCAGTACATTAACCATTTTATCTAATGTACGCATCCTATTCAAAATTAAAATGAATAGTTTCCTTTTTAATTCTAATGCCTTTGCTGCAATGGCTTCAATTTCTTTTTTTCTCTTGTAATATTTTGCCTTTTTCTTATATTTCTTCACATCCTTTATCAAATTGGACATAACTCTTCTCTGAAACATTTTTCTACGTATCTCTTTAAACGCTGTTTTTCTGTTTAAGTTAATCTTTGTTATTGCAGAAGGTATATTTGCATTAACTAAATTCTCAATTTTTTCCTGTTCTTTTCTATTGAAAACATTCTTTCCAGTACAGACATTTTGTACATTTTTCCTTTTTTTGAAGATGTTCTTTAAAAAATCTTTTGTCTGCTTACCAGAAGACTTTCTCTTTTTCCCAACATGAGCATCTCCAACTAACTTAGGTCCTCCAGTTGTCTTCAAATATAGTTTTTTTTGTGGTTTTTCCTCACTCTGGATTTTGTAGGCATCTTAAATTTTGTTCACTGCTCTTCAGCAATACCTGAAAAAAACAAAAAAAAAAATCCTTTTTTATATTTAAATATATTACTACATTTTTTATGATCTTTTCAAATCTTAAAATACTAAGTACCCCTTTCCTAGAAGTGAAAATCACAATAACACCTTCACAAATTAAATATCTAAAAACAATTCCTGTGTGCACACAGAGTCATGCTTTGAAATTAGGCAGAAAACGAAATTTCTTTGCCAATTGGAAAGCACACATTCTACTACTTTTTTGGCAAGTGATAAGTACTTTTACAGTCTGCCACATTTTGAATCCACTTTTCAGATTCTGATAAAAGCACATGTCCAAACTGCTTTTTGAGACCAGCACCATGTGTAACCTGAGTGACTGACTACACTCCAGCAAGGGCAACCAGCCTTAGTGATGCTGAATGTATTTGCATTACTGACTGCAACCTCAAACCCAACTCGGTTGTGAATACTGTGCATGATTCCATAGGATAAGCAGCTGGGTGTGTGCTAAGAGTCTGCTTCTGCATAAAAAAATAGCTCCCCCTTTCCATCTAATGCAAATGTAAAATCACCAGAGCAATACCAAACAGATTTCTGAGACCAGCAACATGTGTAACCTGGGTGACTGACTACACTCCAGCAAGGGCAACCAGCCTTACTGATGCTCAATGTATTTGCATTACTGACTGCAACCTCAAACCCTAAAAGTATTCCTCATTTATACCACTACACCTTAATTTACGGTGAAAACATAGTCCATATTATTTTACATGTTTGTATTTGCATTACTAAGTGCAACCTCAAACCCCACTCGGTTGTGAATACTGTGCATGATTCCACAGGATAAGCAGCTGGGTGTGTGCTAAAAGTCTGCTTCTGCATAAAAAAATAGCTCCCCCTTTACATCTAATGCAAATGTTAAATCACCAGAGCATAACACAATAAATCTCTGCCTGTAATTCCTCTTTGCACACAGAGTCATGTTTTCATATTAGTCTGAAAACGTAATTTCTTTGCCAATTTGAAACCACACTTACTACTCTTTTTTTTGGCAAGTGATAAATACTTTTACAGTCTGACACATTTTAAATCCACTTTTCAGATTCTTAAAAAAGCACATGTCCAAACAACATTTTCAGACCAGCAACATGTGTAACCTGGGTGACTGAGTACACTCCAGCAAGGGCAACCAGCCTTAGTGATGCTGAATGTATTTGCATTACTGAGTGCAACCTCAAACCCCACTCGGTTGTGAATACTGTGCATGATTCCACAGGATAAGCAGCTGGGTGTGTGCTAAGAGTCTGCTTCTGCATAAAAAAAATGCTCCCCCTTTACATCTAATGCAAATGTAAAATCACCAGAGCAATACGCAATAAATCTCTGCCTGTAATTCCTATTTGCACACAGAGTCATGTTTTCATATTAGTCTGAAAACGTAATTTCTTTGCCAATTTGAAACCACACTTACTACTCTTTTTTTTGGCAAGTGATAAATACTTTTACAGTCTGACACATTTTAAATCCACTTTTCCAGATTCTTAAAAAAGCACATGTCCAAACAACATTTTCAGACCAGCAACATGTGTAACCTGGGTGACTGAGTACACTCCAGCAAGGGCAACCAGCCTTAGTGATGCTGAATGTATTTGCATTACTGACTGCAACCTCAAACCCCACTCGGTTGTGAATACTGTGCATGATTCCACAGGATAAGCAGCTGGCTGTGTGCTAAGAGTCTGCTTCTGCACAAAAAAATAGCTCCCCCTTTACATCTAATGCAAATGTAAAATCACCAGAGCAATACGCAATAAATCTCTGCCTGTAATTCCTATTTGCACACAGAGTCATGTTTTCATATTAGTCACAAAACGAAATTTCTTTGCCAATTTGAAAGCACACTTACTACTCTTTTTTTTGGCAAGTGATAAGTACTTTTACAGACTGACACATTATGAATCCACTTTTCAGATTCTTAAAAAAGCACATGTCCAAACAACATTTTCAGACCAGCAACATGTGTAACCTGGGTGACTGACTACAGTCCAGCAAGGGCAACCAGCCTTAGTGATGCTGAATGTATTTGCATTACTGACTGAAACCTCAAACCCCACTCGGTTGTGAATACTATGTATGATTCCACAGGATATGCAGCTGGCTGTGTGCTAAGAGTCTGCTTCTGCAGAAAAAAATACCTCCCCCTTTCCATCTAATGCAAATGTAAAATCACCAGAGCAATACCAAACAGCTTTCTGAGACCAGCAACATGTGTAGCCTGGGTGACTGACTACACTCCAGCAAGGGCAACCAGCCTTACTGATGCTGAATGTATTTGCATTACTGAGTGCAACCTCAAACCCTTAAAGTATTCCTTATTTATACCAGTACACCTTAATTTATCGTGAAAACATAGTCCATATTATTTTACATGTTCCTCACATTTAAATTTCTCCCAAAACAGAAAATGATAAACACAACTTCAACAAATTGAATTCCAATTCTATTATTCATTTCTTAATTTACCATATACATCCCCTCTCAAACTCTAAACTCACCTTTAAAATTAGTTAGCTGTGAAAGAAATGTGGCACTCAAACAGCAGATTATCAGAGCCAGGATCTCTGTTCTGTACACCTCTCTCCTCTCAGCAGAACCAGATAATGGCAATGTTTCCCTCTCTTTTTCCACACATATACATGTTAATTTCAAATCTCAGTGCTTCCCCCTTTTTTTCAAATGTAATCACACATTTCTATTGGTTGAAAACCAACCCTTTTCAAAATGTACCCTTCCCCCAACTTGACTTCTGCCTAGTACCCTTCCCCCAACTTGACTTCTGCCTGCTACCATAGAACATGGAACACTGCTGTGTGGTGTCAGGTCAGAAGTTCAGCAGACAATGTTTCATTTTCAAAGTGCAAGAGTGCTTGACTTTTCAAACCTAACAGCAAATCCATAGTACTGTTCTTTGGTAACACATTTTTCTGTACCAATACAAAACATGCTTCTATAAATTTACACATACAGCCTAGTTTTTATTGTAGAATGGTATGAAACAGCCAATCAGTTTAAAAAAAAAAAAATATGTATGCCTCCATTTCCAAACTGTCTTTCATTTCTTTTTACCATTCTACTGAATTACACCTCCTGAGTGCATCCAGTTCTCCTTTGAAGATGTTCACAGTGTGGATTGTAGGGCACAGCTATGTCTTCTGGAGTGAAAAGTATGCAGAGAAAACAGGTATGGTGAGAGACCTTGCTTTGCCAAATGTAGACATTAAATGTATTGGTCAGAGAGGGTTAAAGTGGCACCAATTGATGCCATTGGTGAAATCCTTCATGCAAATCCAACACCCTGACCTCATAATAGTGCACTGTGGTGGCAATGACCTAGGCACTTTGACTGGGGTAGGTCTGGAAATGCTTATGAAGGAGACCTTTGCACAACTGTTTTCACTTTTCCCTAAAACTGCCTTTGTGTTTTCTAACATATGCCAAAGGCAAAAATGGAACTGGTCCAATCATTTCTGTCCACAGGTTGACAAAGCAAGAAAGCACGTCAACAAATCTGTTTCTGCTTTCCTCCGAGACTATGGTATGGGTTCCATTTACCACAACAACTTGCGTTACGACATGCAAGACATTTATAGAGGAGATGGTGTACACTTCGATGATGAAGGGAACAGAGTCTTCCTATTGAACCTTAGACTCTGCATCGGTACTTACTTGTAGGTATCACTAAAAAATCACTTCATAAACACAACGGCTCTTTTTAGAGCCCCCTAATATCTAAACACTTAAATCTGCATTTCATTTCTTTTTTTATTTTTTTTCTACCGTACGCGTACGGTAAGCTTACCGTAAGCTTACCGTACGCGTACTCCGCGATTTTTTTTAAAATTAATAAATGTTTTTTTGTACTTTTCTGTCCTTCTTTGACCCCCTTTCAAATGTTATGGGGTCTGTAACTCTATTCCTTGCCCCCTTTTCAAGTTATCACCCTTTTTTTTCTGAGTGAAACACACAAGATGGCGGCCGCCGCTTCCTGGTTTCGACCGATTCGAATGTTTACTAAGATCTAACAGCCAATCAGAATCGCGCTCGCGCACGTCACCGTACGCGTACGGTAAGCGCAACGTAAGCGCACCGTAAGCGCACCGTAAGCTGGCTCAGATATATATATTGATTTAAAGGCTATTTTCTCAGAATCAACTGAACAGATTTACACCAAACCTACAAAAGGCACTTCCTTGACCTGAGGACTACCTCTCTGCCAAATTTCATTTAACTCTGTTCAGCCGTTCGGGCTGTAGCTGTGTCTAAAGGTCCTATGGAAAAATGCATGGGAAAAACGCGTTTTGGGACCCCCCTTTTATCTCAGCCCCCGCTTGACGAATCCCCCCGAGACTTTCAGGGTAGGAGCGGAGCGTAGCGCCCCACCTATTTTGAAAATTTCGCGAAGATTCGTCGACCGGCGCCAAAGTTATTCAAAATAGAATGTTGCGGTTTTCCTATGGTAAGAGGGTCCTAACTATAACTACCTACTGGCGACCGCCAGTAGGTAATATATATATATATATATATATATATATATATATATATATATATATATATATATATCCCTCGATATCCGCTGCTTCTTAGGTATGTCCCAGTAACGGAAACTGACCCAATGTACGTGCTTATTTCTTCATTGCTTGTGCAATATCGGCATGATGCGTTTCAGCTCACACGGGAGCCTTGATCCCCCTCCAGGATCCCTTCATGGCCCTGGGGAACGCCAACGCCACCCCCCAGGGCCGGCTCTTGCAATGGCAGAGCGGGAGCATGGCTCCCGCCCTGTCATTGCAAACTCTGCTTTGCTTCATGGAAGCGAGAGCAGGGAACCTGCTCTCGCTTCTATGAAGCGAAGCAGAATTGCTTTTGGACAAGGGGAGCTGCATGTGAGCAGCTTCCCTTGTCCAATAGCAATTCCTGCTCCCGCAGGAGGTGGGGAGCCGGCTGGGACCATGGGGGCATTGGGGCTCCCCCCGCGGTCCCCAACGTAAGGGCCGGGGTCCCTGGGGCCAGAAGATGCCCAGGAGGGAGGCCACGCAGCTCCCCTCCCTTAATTTAAAATAAATAAATAATGGCCGTGCCCCAGGGTATGGGGACCCCGGGGCCAAAACGGGCCCAGGGATGGGGATCACGTGGCCCCCCCTTCCTTTTGTTCTTATAAAAAATAAAATTAAAAAATAATGCCGGGACCCGGGGGTTGGGTTCCCCGGGGCCATAATTTTACTCTGGAGGGGGGCTGCATGGCCCTCTCCAAAAAAAACCCAAAAAGGCTGGGCAGGCCCCAGGGGATGGGTTCCCCGGGCTAGAAGTGGCCCAGGGAAGGGGGGCCATGCGGCCCCCTCCCATAAGATAAAAAAAGAGAGACCAGCAACTTGCTGGAGGCCCTGCACCCTCCCTGCTTGACTCTGCAAACACCCCTCCTAGCGCGCTCTGCATTGGGTGATTAATTCCCCGCTGCTAGTGAGGGTCCCTGGGGCCAACTAGGCCACCAGGAACCTCCAGTAAGCCCCACACAGTGGGATTGCTGAGAGGTGGTACGAGGCTACGCCCCTTTTACACCAGTCTGTAAAAGCTCCTCTTGGCACACTGCTGGTGGGATGATGAAGTCCCCTTGTGGACTTCATCCCCCAAGCAGCAGTGCACCAGGATGCGCATTTGCAGAGTGGTGTAAAAAGGGTGTGTGGCCTCATACCACTCTCAGCAATCCAGCTGTTTGGGGCTTATTGGAGGTCCCTGGTGGGCTAGTTGGCCCCCAGGGACCCTCAGTATTCAAGGGGACTCAATCCCCCAACTCAGAATGCGCCAAGAGGTGCGTTTGCATAGTGGTGGAGAAAGGGGGTGTGGCCTGTAAAAAAACTTTGAAATTCACTGAAAAAACCATAGGTTTCAGGGACATTATAGTTAGAAATTAGCATTTTAAAAAAACCTTAGAAATTCACTAAAAAAACCATGGGTTTCAGGGATGTTATAGTTAGAAATTAGCATTTAAAACACCTTTGAAATTCACTGAAAAAACCATAGGTTTCAGGGAGATTATAGTTAGAAATTAGCATTTAAAAAACCTTAAAAATTCACACAAAAAACACAGGTTTCAGGGACGTTATAGTTAGTTGGACATTTCACTCATACAAAATCAGAGAAATGTGCTCGTTTTAGTTAGTTGAGCTAACTATAACTCGCGCCCCCACAATGCACTGTTGATGACGTCACATATTACATCATTCATGACATTGGCAGTGACATCACTGATGACATCTCAAATGACATCACTGATGACATGACATCATCCACGTGATAATCTGATGCACCTCCTCACACCCTAATATAACCTTTGATACACCCACTCTAAAATACAGACTACCTTTTCTGAAACCCTAGATACACCAATGGCAGTTACTACATACCCACTCACTGATTCCTAGGTCTACACACACATCCACTCATTCACCCATACAGTCACTCATACATGCAGTCACTCATCAATACAGCACTATCATATGCACTAATTCACCTATACAGACACTCACACACTGCCACTCATCCATACAGTTACTCACACACCTAGTCAGTCATGCAAAAAATCAATCACACTCCCATTTACTCACCTATACAGTTATACACACACTACCTCACTTATTCATACAGAGACTACCACATACGTACTCTCATATACAATCACTGATACAAGCACACACTCATCCATACAGCCACTCTCACAATCACTCACTCTCACATAGATTCATTTATATACTCCAACACTCACATATACTGCCTTTCTCTCATTAGTGGTTACTCACACATGTACCAATGAGACATCCATTCACTCACCAACACACCCATATACAGACTCATCCACCCATACAGCCCTTCACAGATGCACTCTTGAACCCATACACCCAGTGAATCACCTACTTACACATCTGTGCACAGAGTCACACACCCCCCACACACCCACACCAACACTCACGCCCCTTACAGATACTCAGACAACCAATAAATAACCCATATAGACACTCATGTAGCTACTCACCAACCCATGCAGCCGCTTACACACCAACTGACAGACTGATACAGACATTCACACTGTTTAGTCACTAACTCATTCATTCAGTAAGACAGGTTTAATCACTCACTTATAAAGTCATTCACGCACCTAATAAATCATCCATTCAGACACTTATACAGCCACTCATTCTTCAATATACCTTGGCATATATAAAACATATTAACTCTTTACAGACGCACACAGTCACTGGTTGATGTCATCAGTGATGCCTTCAGTGATGTCATTTGAGATGTCATTAGTGATGTCATCATTGATGTCACTGATCATGTCATGAATGATGTAATATGTGACGTCATCAGCAGTGCATTGCGGGGGCACAAGTTATAGTTAGCTCAACTAACTATAACGGGTGAATTTCTCTGGTTTTGTATGAGTGAAATGTCCAACTAACAATAAGGTCCCTGAAACCTGTGTTTTTTTCTGTGAATTTCTAAGGTTTTTTTAAATGCTAATTTCTAACTATAACGTCCCTAAACCTATGTTTTTTAGTGAATATATATATATATGTATGTATATATTCCTCCGTGCACCCCACTTAGGAGAATACAGTTTTTATGGACACTACACATGCCAGCACCCACTATGGAGTAAACAAACTACCCTAACCAGAATGCATTGGCAGAAATTCCATGGGGGCAGGTTGATGGGTTTAAAAAGTTCGCACAGCTGCGTGTGTTTTCAACCTAGCCAGTGAACAAGGACAGTGTGCCCGAAACGCGTATGGCGCTTTATGTGGAGGATTAAGCGCGCTGCATCTGCTGCCCACAATAAAGTGAGGGAAAAAAACTTCCTTTTGTGTTGGCGTTTCCAATAAGGGTAACGTTCGTGTGTGGATATTTATATAAATATATATATATTCACTGAAAAAACCATAGGTTTCAGGGGTGTTATAGTTAGCTGGACTTTTCACTTGTACAAAACCATTGAAATTCCCCCGTTATAGTTAGTTCAGCTAACTATAACTCGCGCGCCCGCAATGCACTGCTGATGACGTCACATATTACATCACTCATGACATGGTCAGTGACATCACTCATGACATCACTGATGACATCTCAAATGACATCACTGATGACATCATCCAGTGAATGTGTGTTTTTCTGAAAATTAAATATGTTTTATATATGTATATCTCAAGGTCGATGGAAGAATAAATGGGTATATAAGTGTCTAAATGGATGATTTGTTTTTGAAAAATTGATTGTGTAACTGACTGATTCAGTGTATCATAGTGAATACATGGCTTAGTGAGTAATGTTTAAATATGTAAATATCTGTATCAGTCTCTCACTTTGTGTATAAGTGGCTGCATGGGTTGGTGAGTAGCTACATGGGTGTCTATATAGGTTATTAGTTGGTTTTTTGAGTATCAGTCTGTGTGTCTGCATGGTTCGGTGGGGGGTATTACGTAGTGCATAGGTGCATGAATGAGTGACTCACTCTTTGTATGTGTTGAAGACAGCATGTGTGCAGGACTGTATGGGTGGATGAGTGTGTGTATGGGTGTGTTAGTGAGTGAATGACTGTCTCAATAGTGTCTTTATGAGTAAATACATATGTTTTAATCTAGTATATGTGACTATTGGTGTATATAAGTGAGTATATGTGAGAGTGAGAGATTGAAAGAGTTCCTGTATGAATAGGTATGTGTTTCTATAAGTGATTGTTTAAAAGACTAAGTATGTGTAAGTTTCCGTAGAAGTAAGTGTGGTGGTGTGTGTATAACTGTATATGCAAATAAATGTATGTTTGATTCTTTATTAGCATGAGTGACTATGTGTGTGAGTAACTCTATGGATGAGTGGCATTGTGTAACAGGATGTATAGGTGTATGAGTACATATGATGAGTGAATACATGTATGAGTGACTGTATAGGACTGTTGGTGAATGAGTGGATGTGTATGTGGATCTTAGAATTACTGAAGAGGTTTAGTCTCTATTTAATAATGTGTGTATCAAAGGTTATATTAGGGTGAGAGGAGGTCTGCCACTCTATCACAAGGATGATGTCATCAGTGATGTCATTTGAGATGTCATCAGTGATGTTATGAGTGATGTCACTGACCATGTCATGAGTGATGTAATATGTGACGTCATCAGCAGTGCATTGCGGGCGCGCAAGTTATAGTTAGCTGAACTAACTATAACGGGGGAATTTCAATGGTTTTGTACAAGTGAAAAGTCCAGCTAACTATAACACCCCTGAAACCTATGGTTTTTTCAGTGAATTTCTGAGGTTTTTTAAATGCTAATTCCTAACTATAACGTGCCTGAAACCTATGGTTTTTTCTGTGAATTTCAAAGGTTTTTTAAATGCTAATTTCTAACTATGCCTACAGAGATAGGACATGTGAAGAAAGAAGAAAAAATGCACAGAAAGAAAAAAAAGAAGTGCAGAAAGAAGCAACAGAAGTCCTCAAAGACGAAGAAAAGTGCAGGAAGAAGGATAACGTGCAGAAAGAACAAAAAGAAGAGCAGAAAGAAGCCTTGTTGCAAAATCATCCTGTACCCTCAACTTTTTCAGACGGATACTGGTGGTAACTGAGTCTGACTAACCAGTCCTAGAGCCAGTGCTATGTTAAAAGACACTTAGAATACAGTGAAAACACCTACATACACTAGGGAACATTTTGCGTTGGGGTCCCCCTGTGATTAGCATGACCTCCTCTGTAAGCCCCTAGTATATAATAGGGCAGGGGGATTAAAACTACCTCTTAAAAGAGGCCACAGGGCGTTTTTGCACACGTTAACTCAGGCCCCGTCCCCTCCCTTCACCACTGTGTAAACACGCCCTGTGTCCGTTAAAAGTTGGGAGATTAAGTTCATTTGAATCCTGAGGGTCCCTAGGGTCCAACTAGCCCACTAGGTACCTCCAGTAAGTGCCACAGAGCTGCGTTGCAGAGAGGTGTAAAAAGTGGCACGGCCTGGACCACCTCTCTGCAATGCAGCTCAGTGGCGCTTACTGGAAGCACTTGGTGGGCTAGTTAGCCCCCAGGGGCCCTCAGTATTGAAGGAAAATTATATCCCCAATTTAAAACGTGCCATAGTGCGTGTTTGCACACGTCACCTCAGGCCCCGTCCCCTCCCTTCACCACTGTGTAAACGCACCCTGTGGCTGTTCTAAGTTGAGAGATTAAGTCCCCTTGAATCCTAAGGGTGTCTAGGGTCAAACTAGACCACTAGGTACCTCCAGTAAGCGCCACAGAGCTGCGTTGCAGAGAGGTGTAAAAAAGGGCGTGGCCTCAGAACACCTGTCTGCAGCGCAGCTCCCTGGTGCACACTGGAGATGCCTGTTCGGCTAGTTGGCCCTCAGCGACCCTCAGTATTGAAGAGGAATTAATTCCCCAACTTACAACTCGCCAGGGGGCGCATTTGCAGAGTGCTGCAAGGAGGGGGCGTGGCCTCCGGCACGATGCCAGTCTTTTATTTATTTTAATTTTTTAAGAAGGGGGGGCTGTGTGGTTCCCCTTCTTATTCTAATTTATTGGCCCTGATGACCCCATCCCCCAGGGCCTGTCTCCTAATTATATTTTTTTGACCCCAATCCCCAGGGCCGGCCACTGTTTTTTATTATTTTTAAAAAATATATATTTATAGACACACCTAGGACATGCTGGACAAACCGTACGTACCTATCACCATGACGATTTGCGTGATATTCATTAAAAGGCGACTATGCATACAATGAATCCACGTGGAATGTATTTACACCACTTGTGAAGCTCTGACATGTCTGATGCCCTACTGTGCCTAATCCCGGTAGACACCCTTGTCGTTTATTTATACAAACATGGGTAGCTATTGACGGGCACATTTAATACACATGCACACCAAGCCATTCAAAGGGGATTCGACAAAAATTCGACCAAAACTATGCAAGAAACCCCCCTCACGGTTAATAAAACACACATCCACTGCCGGATGTGTAATACTTTTTATTTTACTCTCTGGAAAGGGGACGAACATCACTTGAGAGTCACAGCGCGCTCCTGGCAGAGCCCAATGCTGTGTTACACCCACCATTGCCTGCTGAGTGCCACACACCTCTGTGTTGTATTCCACTAGCTAGTGCATATGCTATGACACTCTCTAGCCCATGTGCACTGTAACACCACCCCGTGAATATGTCATGCCACACTTGTCTTCGCACGGGTTATATTGCCCCATCTAACGTGCCTTCCTCGATGCCTATGTTATAACGCACAGTGCTATGCCATACATATTACAATCTGGGATCCATATCTTTGTCACAGTGCATATGCAACGTTACACTCCCCAGCACATATTTTATATTACAACTTTAGAGACTAGTTAGATTACACAACACTGCCCTGTGTATATTACACTCCAAGGCGCATATCGCATAGCACGCGCTAGTGCCTGTGCTATCTCGCGCTCTCCAATGAATCTGTCATTGCGCACAATGTATTGCATATTATATTTCACGCCCGGTTCATCTTATATCACACTTTTTGGTGCATAGTTTATACCATACACTATATCTAGTTTTCATTTTCAATCGTGCTCTCAGGACTATGTTCCATATAACACTGTGTTCATCTACCCTTTTCACGGGCATTACATTTTGCGATAGGGGGTGGAGGGTCAGGGGGTGTTTCTGCCAAGTGAGCCCGGAGTCACAGTCACAAACGTCCTCTTCTTCCTGAATAAAAGTGAGATTATGCTGCATACTTGTTCATATTTTAAGTAGTTCGCACAGACACACGTTTTAAAAACAATAAAGTTCCTAATACCTGCCTTCTCTGAACAGTTAGCTTGCTGCCCCATCCCCCTCCTCCCTATCCTCTGTTGTGTGAATCCATGGACTAGCCTCCTCCCTCCTGCCATGCATGGTCTGATGTGCTGCCACTGCCCTCAATTTAGTATGATGTACCAGTCCACTCCTCCTGCCCTCCATTGCCCAATTCTATGCCCCATCATTGACCTCCTGCTTAAACTCTGTTCTTAGCTTGCTGCCCCTATTCTCCTTCCCCCTGCCCTCCGATGTCTTTGTGTATGCCCCTGCTCCATCCTTTTTGCCCACCATGTTCCATGGACCTGCCACTCCTATCTACTCTGAGTGTTCTGTTGAGCTGCCACTCCCCTCCCACCTGCCTAGCATTGTCAGATGACTGTAACCTGTCCCTGTCACCTCCACCCTGCCTGTCCACATGCCATGCCCCTATCCTCTTCCTCCTGTCCTACATGGTCCATTGTACTGCCACACCCTTCTGCCCTCCCTGGTCTGTTGTGCTGCAACTGCTCCTCCTGCCTGCCCCATGCGGTCTGTTGTGAGGCCCCTTCCCCTGAACTTTGTCTGTGCACAGGTCCTGACCCTCCCTTCTATCCTCCATCATCCTTTGTGCATGCCCCTGCACCCTCCTTCTTGCCCATCATAGCCATTGTGCTACCACTAACCCTCCCACTTGCCATGCATGGTCTTCTGTGCTGCCATGGCCCCTCCCACCTTCCCTGTGTGGTCAGTTAGCTGCCCCTGAACCCCTCCCACCTTCCCTCCATGGTCTGTGTGTATGCCATCACAGTCTCACTGTTGCTCTTCATGGTGTGTCTTGCTTCTAGTGCCCATCCTGCCTGACCTCCATGGCTATCTTGCTGCTCCTGCCCTGCCCAATTGCCCCCAGCCCTCTGTTTACATGTGCAGACCCCTACTCCCTCCCTCCTGGCTTGTCTGTTCCATTGTAATGCTCCTGATCCATCCCTCCTGCCCTTTACGGTCTGTTATGTTGCAGCTTTCTCTCCTGTCTGTCCATTATGGTCCTGCCTCTTGCCCCTCTGTTCTCTGTTGTCCATGTGTATGGTCCTGTCCCCTCCCTCTTGCTTTCTATGGATTGTTGTGCTGCACTCCCGTCCCGCATGCCCTGTGTGGTGTATTGTGCTGCTGCAAACCCTGATGCCTGCCCTGCAGGGTCAGTTTGGTGCACCTCTCCATGTCCCTCCTGTCCTCTGTTATCCAAGTCCATGTCCCTACCCCATTTCCTTCCATGATCCAATGTACCATACTTGCGAACATTTTGAACTTGGTAAGAGGGAGATTCTGAAAAAAAACTGGGGTATTGATTTTCCCCTTTGAGTTACATTGAAAAAGAGGAGATTGTAGACAGGAGACAGATAAGACAGGAGACAGATAAAATAAAGCCCATTTGAGCTTAAAAACATTGGACATTTCCTGGCTGAATCGGGTCTGTTGGCATGTATGGTTGTACTACCATTGCCTCTTCCTTCTGCCCACAATGGTCTATTACATTGCCACAGCCTCTCTTGCAAGTCCTGTATTGTTGGTTTGTTGCCCCTGCCCCCCTTTCCACTGCCCTCCATAGTCTGTTGTGCTGCCACGGCCCTTCCTGCCTGCTCAGTGTGGTTAAATTGTTGCCTTTGCACCCTCCTACCTGCCTTCAATTTTCAGAGTCCGTGCCCCTGGCCTCTGCCTCTCAACAGTATCCTAATGAACAACTAGATTGCTAACATTCTATATTTATTACAAAAGTGTGGAACGCCTGACGTCATCTTGATGTTATCAAAACTGTAATACCTAGAGCATTTCCTTTAGAAATTACATATATGAGAGGGTCTTATTGGCATTATAATTATGGTTAGTGCTCTAAAAGACTAAAATAAGGACATAGTTTCTGAGTTTTCAAATAGTGAGAAAGCACTTTTAAATTATTTGTTACCTTTATGTTTTTTTATCCAGTTGACCACTTGATTAAATGTTGCACTTAGGGGAGAGGATGTGGTGTTACTTCCAGAACTGCAGACTTTGCAACTGGGGTACCAGGTTGGAGTTTCTGCTTCAGCTCGACATTCTGTGATTCTGGTCAAATCACTTAGTCTCCCCATGTCTACAACCAAAATGAATTTGTTCTTGTGTGATATAACCAATGCTCATGTAAAGCACTCCAATACCTGACAAGTCTGCACTATATAACACTGTAAAAACACAAAATAATATGTGTTTAGCACACTTCTGTCATTGGGCTATATTTGGGCTACATCTGGGTGATTTTGGGCTACATTTGGGCTCTTTTGTCTCCGGTGGTCATCTTGGGAGATTTATTTGTTATGAAGTTTCCTCATTTCCTCATGTACTGCAGTCTCCTCAGTAGGAAATGCTTTCATTTTTTTACTTTGATTCCATCATGAAGGTATTCAGATATGTCACACATTTGCCATAAATTCTGAATGTTAGCACTCTAGTTGCTCATTAGATCACTGTAGTAAAACTACTGTTCACCATGGAAGTCTGCTCCTGGTATTAAAAGTGCATGTTTCAGTCTGCATGTCAGAATTTTTTAATGAAATAGAAGAGGATTTGAGAAGTCACTCAAAATGTGCCCTCATTTTCCTTCTTCAGCATTAATCATAATTTCTATGGCAAACTGATCCCCTCATTGTGTTCCTTTTTAAATTAAATGTTTTAAGTGTTACCAGTTTATTCCAATCAAGATGGCTTCAGGTGTGCCATACTTTTGTCATAATGAAGACAGTAAGCGCTCTAGTTGTTTTTAAGAACACTCTGGGACATTCTGTCATTGGGCTATACTTGGGCTACATCTGGGTGATATTTGGGCTACATTTGGGCTCTTTTGTCTCTGGTGGCCATCTTGGCAGACTTATTTGTTATGAAGTTTCCTAATATCCTCATTTACTGCAGTCTCCTCAGTAGGAAACACTTTCAGTTTTTTACTTTGATTCCAAAGGCATTCAGATGTGTCACACATTTGCCATAAATTCAGAATGTTAGCACTCTTTTTGCTCATTAGATCACTGTAGTAAAGCTACTGCTCACCAGGGAAAACTGCTGCTGGTATTGAAAGTGCATGTTTCAGTCTGCATGTCAGAATTTTTTCATGAAATAGAAGAGGATTTGAGAAGTCACTCAAAATGTGCCCTAATTTTTCTTTCTGCAGCACTAATCATACTTTTTATGGAAAAATGAACCCCCTCATTTTGTTCCTTTTTAAATTAAATGTTTTAAGAGTTACCACTTTAATCCAAGCAAGATGGCTTCAGGTGTGCCATACGTTTATCATAAGTAGGACTGTTAGCGCTCTAGTTGTTCTTTGGAACACTCTGGGACGCTGCAGTAGAACACAAAGGAATCAACTGACAGTCTCTGCCCTTGTTGGATGTACATGTTTTACTGAGAATGTCAGACTTCATTCTCACATGACAGAGAAAGATAGTGAATTTACAGAAAATAAGCTCTCAGTTTAGCTTATAGATCACCTTCCAAACCTCTGTGGGAAAAGCATGAGAAAATATTTTTCTCTCAATCATGATATCCCAGCAGAAGGCTTTTTCACATGGTGAAATCACCTTAGAACATACCACAATTCCTAAAATGAGTATGGTACCATCAACAAATGATTTATAATGTAACTAAAGTCTTAAAATCTTCTATTAACTGCAATGCTTTTTAATGAGGTGCTATCATGTATATTGGTCCCAAGATGGGTGCCAACACTTCTTGGATGAAGTGCTGACAGCCAATCAGATCTCTGGATGAGATGTGTGGTTAGGCTCTGCCCACATATATATATGATTTTACTTTTGATTTTCTCAGGAACTACTGAACAGATTGACACCAGACCTGCAAAAGGCACATCCCTGACCTGAGGACTACCTCTCTGCCAAATTTCAAGTAATTCTGTTCAGCCGTTTGGGCTGTACCTTGGACTAAAGGTCCCTATGGAAAATTGCATGGGGAAAACGCGTTTTGGGACCCCCCTTTTTTCTCAGCCCCCGCTTGACAAATCCCCCCGAGATTTTCAGGGTAGGAGCGGAGCGGAGCGGCCCACCTATTTTGAAAATTTCGCGAGGATTCGTCAACCGGCGCCAAAGTTATTCCAAATAGAATGTTGCGGATTTCCTATGGAAACACGGTCCTAACTATAACTATCTACTGGCGATCGCCAGTAGATAATATATATATATATATATATATATATATATATATATATATATATATATATATTTTCACTGAAAAAACCATGGGTTTCAGGGGCGTTATAGTTAGCTGGACTTTTCACTCGTACAAAACCATAGAAATTCCCCCATTACAGTTAGTTCAGCTAACTATAACACGCGCCCACATTGCACTGCTGATGACGTCACATATTACATCACTCATGACATGGTCAGTGACATCACTCATGACATCACTGATGACATCTCAAATGACATCACTGATGACATCACTGATGACATCATCCAGTGAATGTGTGTTTTTCTGAAAATTACATATGTTTTATATATGTATATCTCAAGGTCGATGGAAGAATAAATGGGTATATAAGTGTCTAAATGGATGATTTGTTTTTGAAAAATTGATTGTATAACTGACTGATTAAGTGTATCTTAGTGAATGCATGGCTTAGTGAGTAATGTTTAAATAGGTAAATATCTGTATCAGTCTCTCACTTTGTGTATAAGTGGCTGCATGGGTTGGTGAGTAGCTACATGAGTGTCTATATAGGTTATTAGTTGGTTTTTTGAGTATCAGTATAAGTGTCTGATGTCTGTATGGTTCGGTGGGGGGGTATTACGTAGTGCATAGGTGCATGAATGAGTGACTCACTGTTTGTATGTGTTGAAGACAGCATGTGTGCAGGACTGTATGGGTGGATGAGTGTGTGCATGGGTGTGTTAGTGAGTGAATGACTGTCTCAATAGTGTCTCTATGAGTAACTACATATGTTTTAAACTAGTATATGTGACTATTGGTGTATATAAGTGAGTATATGTGAGAGTGAGAGATTGAAAGAGTTCCTGTATGAATAAGTATGTGTTTCTATAAGTGATTGTTAAAAAGACTAAGTATGTGTAAGTTTCTGTAGAAGTAAGTGTGGTGGTGTGTGTATAACTGTATATGCAGGTAAACGGATGTTTGATTCTTTATTAGCATGAGTGACTATGTGTGTGAGTAACTTTATGGATGAGTGGCGTTGTGTAACAGGATGTATAGGTGTATGAGTACATGTATGAGTGACTGTATAGGACTGTTGGTGAATGAGTGGATGTGGATGTGGATCTTACAATTACTGAATAGGTTGTTGTAACTGGTATTGGTATGTCCATTGTTTTGAAAATTTTAATTTCTATTTTTGAATGTGTGTATCAAAGGTTATATTAGGGGGAGAGGAGGTCTGCCACTCTATCACAAGGATGATGTCATCAGTGATGTCATGAGTGATGTCACTGACCATGTCATGAGTGCTGTAATATGTGACGTCATCAGCAGTGCATTGCGGGCGCGCGAGTTATAGTTAGCTGAACTAACTATAAATGGGGGAATTTCTATGGTTTTGTACGAGTGAAAAGTCCAGCTAACTATAACGCCCCTGAAACCTATGGTTTTTTCAGTGAATTTCATAGGACATGTGAAGAAAGAAGGAAAAACGCACAGAAAGAAAGAAAATAAATGCAGAAAGAAGCAACAGAAGTCCTCAAAGACGAAGAAAAGTGCAGGAAAAAGTATAACGTGCAGAAAGAACAAACAGAAGAGCAGAAACAAGCCTTGTTGCAAAATCATCCTGTACCCTCCGCTTTTTCAGACAGATACTGGTGGTAACTGAGTCTGACTAACCAGTCCTAGAGCCAGTGCTATGTTAAAAGACACTCAGAATACAGTGAAAACACCTACATACACTAGGGCACACAATGTGTTGGGGTCCCCCTGTGATTAGCATGACCTCCTCTGTAAGCCCCTAGTATATAATAGGGCAGGGGATTAAAACTACCTCTTAAAACGCACCACAGGGCGTGTTTGAACACGTCACCTCATGCCCCGTCCCCTCCCTTCCCCACTCTGTAAACACGCCCTGTATTTTTAAGTTGGGAGATTAAGTCCCCTTGAATCCTGAGGGTCCCTAGGGTCCAACTAGACCACTAGGTACCTCCAGTAAGCGCCACAGAGCTGTGTTGCAGAGAGGTGTAAAAAGTGGCACGGCCTGCACCATCTCTCTGCAACGCAGAGCAGTGGTGCTTACTGGAAGCACCTGGTGGGCTAGTTGGACCCCAGGGTCCCTCAGGATTGAAAGGGAATTATTTCCCCAACTTAAAAACGCGCCACAGGGCCTGTGGGCGTTCTGAGTTGAGAGATTAAGTGCCCTTGAATCCTAAGGCTCCCTAGGGTCAAACTAGCCCACTAGGTACCTTCAGTAAGCGCCACAGAGCTGCGTTGCATGGAGGTGTAAAAAGGGGCGTGGCCTCAGAACACCTGTCTGCAACGCAGCTCCCTGGCGTATACTGGAGATACCTGTTGGGCTAGTTGGCCCTCAGGGACCCTCAATATTGAAGGGGAATTAATTCCTCAACTTACAACTGGCCAGGGGGCGCGTTTGCAGAGTGCTGCAAGGAGGGGGCGTGGCCTCCGGCGCGATGCCGGTCTTTTATTTATTTATTTTTAAGAAGGAGGGCTGTGTGGCCCCCTTTCTTTTTCTAATTTATTAGCCCTGGGGACCCCATCCCCCAGGGCCTGCACCCTAATTTTTTTTGTTGAAAAAAATTAATTTGGCCCTCCCAAGGCCTTAATCAGCCCCGGGGACCCCAACCCCCAGGTCATGGCCTTTTATTTATTTTTTTATTCTTTAGGAGGGGGGCTGTGTTGTCCCCCCTCTTCAGGCCACTTATAGCCCCGGGGACCCCATCCCCTTGGGGCCCGCCTTTGTTTTTTATTTAAAAAAAATATATATATATTTATAGAAACACCTAGGACATGCTGGACAAACCATATGTACCTATCACCATGACGATTTGCGTGATATTCATTAAAAGGCGACTATGCATACAATGAATCCACGTAGAATGTATTCACACCGCTAGTGAAGCTCTGACATGTCTGACACCCTACCGTGCCTAATCCCGGCGCCCCCGCTGGTGGGTACTCTCCAAGTAGACACCCTTGTCGTTTATTTATACAAACATGGGTAGCTATTGACGGGCACATTTAATACACATGCACACCAAGCCATTCAAAGG
Source organism: Triturus cristatus (assembly GCF_964204655.1). Taxonomy (NCBI): domain Eukaryota; kingdom Metazoa; phylum Chordata; class Amphibia; order Caudata; family Salamandridae; genus Triturus; species Triturus cristatus. The sequence goes on along the minus strand of NC_140579.1, from coordinate 823,793,937 downwards.
GGATTCGACAAAAATTCGACCAAACTATGCAAGAGACCCCCTCATGGTTAATAAAACACACATCCACCGCCGGATGTGTAATACTTTTTATTTTACTCTCTGGAAAGGAGACAAACCTCACTTGAGAGTCACAACGTGTGCCTGGCTGAGCCCAATGCTGTGTTACACCCACCAGTGCCCGCCGAGTGCCACACACCTCTGTGTTGTATTCCACCAGCTAGTGCGTATGCTATGACACTCTCTAGCCCATGTGCACTGTAACACCACCCCGTGAATATGTCATGCCACACTTGCCTTCGCACGGGTTATATTGCCAGATCTAACGTGCCTTCCTCGATGCCTATGTTATAAAGCACAGCGCTATGCCATACATATTACAATCTGGGATCCATATCTTTGTCACAGTGCATATGCAATGTTACACTACCCAGCACATATTTTATATTACAACTTTAGAGACTACTTAGGTTACACAACACTGCCCTGTGCATATTACACTCCAAGGCGCATATCACATAGCAAGCGCTAGTGCCTGTGCTATCTCGCGCTCTCCAATGAATCTGTCATTGCGCACAATGTATTGCATATTATATTTCACGCCCCGGTTCATCTTATATCACACTTTTTGGTGCATAGTTTATACCATATACTATATCTAGTTTTCATTTTCAATCGTGCTCTCAGGACTATGTTCTATATAACACTGCGTCCACCTACCCTTTTCACGGGCATTACATTTTGCGATGGGGGGTGGAGGGTCAGGGGATGTTTCTGCCAAGTGAGCCTGGAGTCACAGTCCCAAACGTCCTCTTCTTCCTGAATAAAAGTGAGATTATGCTGCATACTTGTTCATATTTCAAGTAGTTCGCACAGACACACATTTTAAAAACAATAAAGTTCCTAATACCCACCTTCTATGAACAGTTAGTTTGCTGCCCCATCCACCTCCTCCCTATCCTCTGTTGTCTGAATCCATGGACTAGCCTCCTCCCTCCTGTCATGCATGGTCTGATGTGCTGCCACTGCCCTGCATTTAGCATGATGTACCAGTCCACTCATCCTGCCCTCCATTGCCCAATTCTATGGCCTATCATTGACCTCCTGCTTAGCCTCTGTGCTTTGCTTGCTGCTCCTATTCTCCTTCCCCCTGCCCTCGGATGTCTTTGTGCATGCCCCTGCTCCATTCTTTTTGACCACCATGTTCCATGGACCTGCCACTCCTATCTACTCTGAGTGTTCTGTTGAGCTGCCACTCCCCTACCACCTGCCTAGCATTGTCAGATGACTGTAACCTGTCCCTGCCACCTCCACCCTGCCTGTCCACATGCCATGCCCCTATCCTCTTCCTCCTGTCCTCCATGGTCCATTGTACTGCCACACCCTTCTGCCCTCCCTGGTCTGTTGTGCTGCAACTGCTCCTCCTGCCTGCCCCGCGCGGTCTGTTGTGAGGCCCCTTCCCCTGAACTCTCTTGTCTGTGCCCAGGTCCTGACTCTCCCTTCTATCCTCCATGGTCCTTTGTGCATGCCCTTGCACTCTCCTTCTTGCCCATCATAGCCATTGTGCTGCCACTAACCCTCCCGCTTGCCATGCATGGTCTTCTGTGCTGCCATGGCCCCTCCCACCTTCCCTGTGTGGTCAGCTAGCTGCTCCTGACCCCCTCCCACCTTCTCTCCATGGTCTGTGTGTATGCCATCATAGTCTCACTGTTGCTCTCCATGGTGTGTCTTGTTTCTAGTGCCCATCCTGCCTGACCTCCATGGTCATCTTGCTGCTCCTGCCCTGCCCCCTTGCCCCCAGCCCTCTGTTTCCATGTGCAGACCCCTATTCCCTCCCTCCTGGCTTGTCGGTTCTATTGTAATGCCCCTGATCCGTCCCTCCTGCCCTTTATGGTCTGTTATGCTGCAGCTTTCTCTCCTGTCTGTCCATTATGGTCAGCTACCTACCATTGCCTCTTTCCCCTCTGTTGTCTGTTGTCCATGTGCATGGTCCTGTCCCCTCCCTATTGCTTTCTATGGATTGTTGTGCTGCACTCCCGTGCCGCATGCCCTGTGTGGTGTATTGTGCTGCTGCAAACCCTGATGCCTGCCCTGTAGGGTCAGTTTGGTGCATCTCTCAATGTCCCTCCTGTCCTCTGTTATCCGAGTCCATGTCCCTACCCCAATTCCTCCTGCCTACCATGATCCAATGTACCATACTTGCGAACATTTTGAACTTGGTAAGAGGGAGATTTTGAAATAAAACTGGGGTATTGATTTTCCCCTTTGAGTTACATTGAAAAAGAGAAGATTGTAGACAGGAAACAGATCAAGTAAAGCCCATTTGAGCTTAAAAACATTGGACGTTTCCTGGCTGAAACGGGTCTGTTGGCATGTATGGTTGGATGACCACTGCCTCTTCCTTCTGCCCACAATGGTCTATTATATTGCCACAGCCTCTCTTGCCAGTCCTGTATTGTTGGTTTGTTGCCCCTGCCCCCCTTTCCACTGCCCTCCATAGTCTGTTGTGCTGCCACTGCCCTTCCTGCCTGCCTAGTGTGGTCAAATTGTTGCCTCTGCACTCTCCTACCTGCCTTCAATTTTCAGAGTCCGTGCCCCTGGCCTCTGCCTCTCAACAGTATCCCAATAAACAACTAGATTGCTAACATTCTATATTTATTACAAAAGTGTGGAATTCCTGACGTCATCTTGATGTAATCAAAACTGTAATGCCTAGAGCATTTCCTTTAGAAATTACATATATGAGAGGGTCTTATTTGCATCAAAATTATGGTTAGTGCTCTAAAAAACTAAAATGAGGACATATTTTCTGAGTTTTCAAATAGCGACAAAGAACTTTTAAAGTATTTGTAATCTTAGTTTTTTTTATCCAGTTGACCACTTGATTAAATGTTGCATCCAAGGGGAGAGGGTGTGGTGTTACTTCCAGAGCTGCAGACTTTGCAACTGGGGAACCAGGTTGGAGTTTCTGCTTCAGCTCAACATTCTGTGATTCTGGTCAAATCACTTAATCTCCCCATGTCTACAACCAAAATGAATTTGATCTTGTGTGATGTAACCAATGTTCATGTAAAGCACTCCAATACCTGACAAGTCTGCACTATATAAAACTGCAAATACACAAAAAATAAGTGTTTTGCACACTTCTGTCATTGGGCTACATTTGGGCTATATCTGGGCGATATTTGGGCTACATTTGGGCTCTTTTGTCTCTGGTGGCCATTTTAGGAGATTTATTTGTTATGAAGTTTCCTAATTTCCTCATTTACTGCAGTCTCCTCAGTAGGAAATGCTTTCAGTTTTTTACTTTGATTCCACCAAGAAGGTATTCAGATATGTCACACATTTGCCATAAATTCTGAATGTTAGTACTCTAGTTGCTCATTAGATCACTGTAGTAAAGCTACTGCTCACCACGGAAGTCTGCTGCTAGTATTAGAAGTGCATGTTTCAGTCTGCATATCAGAATTTTTTAATGAAATAGAAGAGGATTTGAGAAGTCACTCAAAATGTGCCCTATTTTTCTTTCTTCAGCACTGATCATAATTTCTATGGCAAAATGAACCCCCTCATTGTGTTCCTTTTTAAATTAAATGTTTTAAGTGGTACCAGTTTATTCCAATCAAGATGGCTTCAGGTGTGCCATACTTTTGTCATAATGAAGACAGTAAGCGCTCTAGTTGTTCTTAAGAACACTCTGGGACATTCTGTCATTGGGCTATACTTGGGCTACATCTGGGTGATATTTGGGCTACATTTGGGCTCTTTTGTCTCTGGTGGCCATCTTGGGAGATTTATTTGTTATGAAGTTTCCTAATTTCCTCATTTACTGCAGTCTCCTCAGTAGGAAATACTTTCAGTTTTTTACTTTGATTCCATCAAGAAGGCATTCAGATGTGTCACACATTTTCCATAAATTCTGAATGTTAGCACTCTAGTTGCTCATTAGATCACTGTAGTAAAGCTACTGCTCACCAGGGAAGTCTGCTGCTGGTATTCAAAGTGCATATTTCAGTCTGCATGTCAGAATGTTTTTATGAAATAAAAGAGGATTTCAGAAGTCAAAATGTGCCCTAGTTTTTCTTTCTGCAGCACTAATCATAATTTATATGGCAAAATGAACCCCCTCATTTTGTTCCTTTGTAAATTAAATGTTTTAAGTGTTACCACTTTATTCCAATCAAGATGGCTTCAGGTGTGCCATACTTTTGTCATAAGTAAGACTGTTAGCGCTCTAGTTGTTCTTTAGAGCACTCTGGGAAGCTGCAGTAGAACACAAAGGAATCAACTGACAGTCTCTGCCCTTGTTGGATGTACATGTTTTACTGAGAATGTCAGACTTCATTCTTACATGACTGAGAAAGATAATGTGAATTTACAGAAAATGTGCTCTCAGTTTAGCTTATAGATCACCTTCCAAACCTCTGTGGGAAAAGTATGAGAAAATAGTTTTCTCTCAAACATGGTTCGTGATATCACAGCAGAAGGCTTTTTCACATGGTAAAATCACCTTAGAACACACCACAATTCCTAAAATGAGTATGGTACCATCAACAAATGATTTATAATGTAACTAAAGTCTTAAAACCTTCTATTAACTGCAATGCTTTTTAATGAGGTGCTATCATGTATATTGGTCCCAAGATGGCTGCCAACACTTCTTGAATGAAGTACTGACAGCCAGTCAGATCTCACGGTGAGATGTGTGGTTAGGCTCCGCCCAGATATGTATGTGATTTTACTTTTGATTTTCTCAGGAACTACTGAACAGATTGACACCATATATGCAAAAGGCACATGCCTGACCTGAGGACTACCTCTTTGCCAAATTTCAAGTAATTCTCAGCCCCCGCTTGACGAATCCCCCCGAGACTTTCAGGGTAGGAGCGGAGCGGAGCGCCCCACCTATTTTGAAAATTTCGCGAGGATTCGTCAACCGGCGCCAAAGTTATTCCAAATAGAATGTTGCGGATTTCCTATGGAAACACAGTCCTAACTATAACTATCTACTGGCGACCGCCAGTAGATAATATATATATATATATATATAACCTACTGGTAGTCGCCAGTAGGTAGTTATAGTTACAACCTAGTTTACATAGGAAAAACATTTTTTGATTTGCTAATAACTTTGGTGTCGTTGGACGAATCTTGGTGAAATTCTCCAAAAAACAAAGTCTATCCAGGTCAGCTGCTATCCTAAAAGTTTGGGGGTGATTTGTCAAGCGGGGGCTGAGGAAAAAAGGGGGTCCCAAAACGCATTTTCCCCATGTTAATTTCCATAGGAAATTTTGCGACGAGCTACACTCCGAACTGCTGAACGGAATTACCCCAAATTTGGCAGAAAGGTAGAGCTTGGTTCAGAAAGCGACCTTTTTTTTAAAATTGTGTACATCCATTCAGTAGTTTTTGAGAAATTCAAAGAATAAGAGTCCAAAAATCTATTTCCCATAGGAAACTTTGTGCAAGGCTAGAACCAAAACTACTAAACGGAATTACCCCAAACTAGGCAAAAAGGTAGTGCTTGGATCAGAAAGCGACCTTTTTTTTAAATGGTGTAAATCCTTTCAGTAGTTGCTGAGAAATTAGAAAAATAAGTTTCAATATCTGGGCGGAGCCTAAGTCCCGTGCTCGAGCTTCACTGTGATTGGCTGTCAACACTCCAAACCAGGAAGTGTTGGCAGCCATCTTGTGACTCAGTAGAAGTCAGTCACCAGAAAACAGAGAAACAAAGGTTTAAAACAAGAGAAGGGGGTAGAAACACGCTGACCCCCTAGGCCTGCTCAGGGGGGCCCAGAAGGACCCTCAGGGCCAAAGAAAGCATTTTAACAACTATATATATCGGTGCAATTCGCGCTGGGGTCGCGGATTCCCGCATTTTATTTTAATGAGATCCCGGGGTGGGCTAGGTCCAGGGGACATTTCTTAAAAAATAATAGCGGGGGCTCACTGGGGTTGCGGGGGCCTGCTGGGGTCATGTTGGGAGGGGGGTTGGGCGGCCCCCCTCCTGGAGCCCTCCATGTGCTTATAACTTTGGCGTAGTTTGACGAATCTTTACTAAATTTTCCAGAAAGTTTCTCTTTTTTGATCAGCTCGTATCTTGAAAGTTTAGGGGTGTATTGAGGACGTACAAGTGTTGGGAGGGGGGTTGTGCTGCCCCCCCTCCTGGAGCCCTCCATGTGCCTATAACTTTGGTGTCGTTTGACGAATCTTTACTAAATTTTCCAGAAAGTTTCTCTTTTTTGATCAGCTCGTATCTTGAAAGTTTAGGGGTGTACTGAGGACGTACAAGGTTGGTTGTTGATTGAAAGCAAGTTTATTGTAAGATATTTGCACCCACAACCGGAGCCATCCAGCTGCGAAGACATATTACAGGGTTATTGGTCAAGGGGGGGCTGAGAAAAAAGGGGGATCCGAAAAAGTGTTTTCTCAATGTATTTTCCATAGGAAACTTAAGACAAGACTACAGGTCAAACTGCTGAGCGGAATTACACCAAATTTGGCAGGGAGAAAGGTCTTGGTCCAGAAAGCACGCTTTTGTTGAAATGGTGTAAATCCGTTCAGTAGTTTTTGAGATATTAAAGGAAAAAAGATATATATGTCTGGACGGTGCCTAACTCCCGAGCACGAGCTTGCCTCTGATTGGCTACTAACAATTCAAACCAGGAAGTGTTAGCAGCCATCTTGTGCCTCAGATCGAGTGAAAATATAAAAGAAAGGTCCCGGGGGCAATTTAATATATCGGAGCTCTGTCTGTGCGAGATACCTTTTTCACGCTTCATCTCCATACATCAGCAGGTAACGCACCCTTTTGCCCCATCAACAGCATACCTCCAACAACATTCTTGGGCCCGCAAGACTCCCTCTGCGAACTACTTGTCAGCTCACAGCTCTTCGGGTGCGAGTTCTCGGGCCCGCAGTTGTATCTGTGAAGCCAAGACTGGAAATATACCGCAGGTCTCTCTCTGCGAGATACCCTGTTCACGCTTCCTTTCCCCACATCACTGTTCCTCAGCTATCCCTTTGGAAGCCAACGGCCCGCACCTTTCCTTATACCAGTCGGCCCTGAGGTCTTCCTCTGCGAGCTGGCCCACAGCTCTCCCTCTGCAAACTGACGGGCCGTGGTTCTCCCTCTATGAGCCTGCCAGTCGGCTCGCAGCTCTTCATCTACGAGCCAGTCCGCCTGCTCGTAAGTCTCTGAGAACAGATGCTCTGGAGGCAACGATCATGCAGGTTGACACCCAATACTGCGCCGACATCCCCCAGCAGGAGCTCCTTGTCGGCCATCCCCCCTCACCCCTACCCCCCACAAACAAATGTGACAGTCACGTTAGGTTGGACAAATAAAAATCTTACTCTTGAATGGATTTACATATAAAAAAAAATATTTAAAAAACCCAACAAATAAAACTATGTACAGCCATGTCGTGTCATCGCTGGACCATTTCTGAATCACAGCCTGCAAGACAAAAAGAAAGATAAGATGGTGCGTCATGCGTCTAGCAAAGGAGAAAGAGAAAGAGAGAAAGAGTGAGGGAGAGAGAAACAAAGAAAGAGTGAGAGAGAGAGGAAGACAAAGAAAGAGAGTAAGAGTGAGAGAGAGAGAGAGAGAGAAAGAGTGAGGTACAAGGAAGAGAGAAACAGTGTGAGAGAGAGGAAGAGAGAGAAAGAGGAAGAGAGAGGAAGAGAGAGAGAGAGAGAGAAACAGTGAGAGAGAGGAAGAGAGATGGAAAGAGTGAGAAAGAGGAGAGAAAGAGTGAGAGAGAGGAAGACAGAGAAAGAGTGAAGAGTGAGAGAGAGGACGAGAGAGAGAGAAACACTGAGAAAGAGGAAGAGAGACAGAAAGAGTGAGAGAGAGGAGAGAAAGAGTGAGAGAGAGGAAGACAGAGAAAGAGTGAGAGATAGAAGACAGAGAAAGAGAGAAAGCGTGAGAGAGAGAAAGAGAGAAAGAGTAAGATACAAGGAAAAGAGAGAGAAACTGTTAGAGAGGAAGAGAGAGAGAGAGTGAGAGAGAGGAAGAGAGAGAGAAAAAGAATGAGAGAGAGGAAGAGACAGAGAAAGTGTGAGAGAGAGAAAGAAAGAGATGGAGAGGGAGAGTCAACACTGGAGAAAATCTTCGCAGCTCACCTTTGTGCCACCAGTGTGTCTCCAACCACGTGCCGGGACATAGTGCACCCTCAAGTTTAGTCATATGAAAGATAGTATAGAATTAGTAATTGCAGAGTACATACAACTGCTTACGCCTAATTCTCCATTTGGCAATGTGCACTCAGGGGTCTGCAGCCCATCCACTCCCACTGCTCAGAGGTGTCTGTGCACTTAGGCTGCTGCACACTATCCACTCCCACCGCCCAGAGGTGACTACCCGCTGCTGCAGAAAGAAGCCTCTCTGCTCACCTTCTGCCACCGCCATGTGTGTAAGAGGGTGCACCACGTGTCGAAGCAACTTTCTGAGGTGTTGTCAGGATGGCCATGCATCATCGCAGGTTGTACACGCGTTCAGCTGGGGTGGTGTTGGGGGGGACATCCATTCATGAATCACAGCCTGTTAGATAAAAAGCAAGATATGATTGTGCGTCATGCGTCCATCAAAGGAGAGAGAAAGAGAGAGAGAGAGAGAGAGAGAAAGAAATAGTGAGAGGAAGATAGAGAAAAAGAAAGAAAGAGTGAGAGGAAGACAGAGAGAAAGAGAGAAACAGTGGGAGTGAGAAGAAGAGAGAGAGAAAAAGAAAGTGAGAAGAAGACAGAGAGAAACAGTGAGAGAGAGGAAGAGAGATAGAGTGAGAGAGAGAAGAAGCGAGAGAGACAAAGAGTGAGAGCGAGGAAGAGAGAGAGAGAAAGAGTGAGAGAGAGGAAGACAGAGAAAGAGAGAAAGAGAGAAAGAGTGAGATATAAGGAAGAGAGAGAGAAAAACAGTGTAATAGAGGAAGAGATAGAGAAACAGTGTGAGAGAGAGGAAGAGAGAGAAAGAGTGAGAGAGAGAGAGAGAGAAAGAAAGAATGAGAGAGAGAGGAAGATACAGAAAAAGAGAGAAAGAGTGAGAGAGAGAGAAAGGAAGAGATAGAGAGAGAGAAAGAGTGTGAGTGACAAAAAGGAAGAGATGGAGAGGGAGAGTGAGTGTTGACACTGTGGAGAAAATCCTCACAGCTCACCTTTCTGCCACTGGTGTGTCTCCAACCATGTGCCGGGATATAGGGCAGCCCTCAAATTTAGTAATCTGAAACATAGTATGGAATCAGTAATGGATGAGTACATACAAGTGCACAATTTGTGAATCACAGTCTGCAAGACAAAAAGAAAGATAAGATGGTGCGTCATGCATCCAGCAAAGGAGAGGAAGACAGAGAAAGAGAAAAAGAGTGAGAGAGTGAATGAGTGAGATACAAGGAAGAAAGAGAGAAACAGTGTGAGAGAGAGGAAGAGAGAGAAAGAGTGAGAGAGAGGAAGAGAGAGAAAGAAAGAATGAGAGAGAGAGGAAGAGACAGAGAAAGAGAGATGGAGAGTGACAGAGAGAAAGAGTGTGAGTGACAGAAAGGAATAGATGGAGAGGGAGAGGGAGTGTTGACACTGTGGAGAAAATTCTCACAGCTCACCTTTCTGCCACCGGTGTGTCTCCAACCACATGCCGGGATATAGGGCAGCCCTCAAGCCTAGTCAGCTGAAACATATTATGGAATCAATAATGGATGAGTACATACAACTGCGCATGCCTAAATCGCTGTCCCGACTTTGTGTATTCAGGCTAGTGTACCCCATCCATTTCCACTGCCCAGAGGTGTCTACTCGCTGCTGAACACCCAGGCTGCTGCACCTCATCCACTCCCACTGCCCAGAGGTGTATGACAGCTGCTGCGCACCCAGGCTGCTGCACCCCATGCACTCCCACTGCCCGGAGGTGACTGCGTGCCACTGCGCACCCAGGCTGCTGCACCCCATCGACTCCCACTGCCTGGAGGTGACTGCCTGCCACTGCGCAAACAAGCCTCTCTGCTCACCTTACACCACGAGCGTGTGTCGAAGAGGGTCAACCACGTGCTGAAGAAACCTCCTCACCCATTGTGTACACGCGGAAAACTGAGCTCTCAATTCAGATTGAGTGTTGATTGTAGGATGGCCACGCATCATCACAGGCCTGCAAGACAAAAAGTAAGACGTCATGCGTCCATCAAAGGAGAGAGAAAGATAGATAGAGAGAGAAAGAAAGAGTGAGAGGAAGACAGAGAGAAAAAGAAAGAAAGAGTGAGAGGAATACAGAGAGAAAGAGAGAAACAGTGAGAGTGAGAGGAAGAGAGAGAGAAAAAGAAAGAAAGAGTGAGAAGAAGACAAAGAGAATGAGAGAAGGAGTGAGAGAGACAAAGAGAGAGAGAGAAACAGTGAAAGATAGGAAGAGTGAGAAACAGGAAGAGAGAGAGAAAGAGAGAAACAGTGTGAGAAGAAGAGAGAGAGAAAGAGTGTGAAGGAGAGAAAGGAAGAGATGAAGAGGGGCAGTGAGTGCCCATAAGGTTGACAAAACCCTCTCAGCTCACCCTTACGCCACCGCTGTGTCTCCAATCACGTGCCGGGGCCTAGTGGAGCCCTCAAGCTCCCACATCTGAAACATAGTACAGAATTAGTAATGGGAGAGTATATACGACTGTGTACGCCTAAATCGCTGTGCCGCCATTGTGTATCCACTCCTGCCGCCCAGACGTATTTGCCCACCGCTGCGCACCTAGGCCTCACTGCTCACCTTTTCGCAGACAGGGTACCCTCCACATCATGCCGTCCCGCTAAGCAGGTCAACAGGTCTCACATTTGGGGCTGCGTCTTGATTTTACCATGGCAGAGGACATACTTGTGCACCTATCAACATCGCAGGTTGCACACCCGCTCAGTCCTTGCAGTGCCACTAACTCAGTGACCAGTGAGGCCACGCACATGGGCGTAGGCCTTCCTGTTTGGTGGTTCAGGCCTACATGAGGTGTCCAGACCACCGGGATGGGCCATGACAGTGCATGCGGTGGGAAAAACTCTAAAATGGCTTAGAGCCTGGTCTTTTTTATTGGTAGGGACACGTGTCCTGTGACGCCTGTGCTGGATGGGTGTGGTGTGGGTGTATACCAGCAGTGACGGAGTGGCTGTGGCATACTGACAACTAGACCTGTGACCAGCAGATCACTACAATGAAAATCTGGGCCATGTAGCGTTGTTGTCCTTCCCTGTAAGCGTAAGCAGAGTTGGCTGGCCTGGTGTATGCCAGTCCTGCGTGAGGCTGTGAAGAAGGACTCCGGAGCTATGGGCGTGGCTCTATTGTGAGCTGTATGAGGAATCAAATGTTGCGCCATGCGGGTGTTCTTGTTGTAGTGCTGCCGTCACCCAAGTCTCAAGCGTCAATGTGTCACTCTGTGAGCCAAGTCCCACAACATGGCTAACATGGAAGGTACAGGGCATCACCGACACTACATTCATCCATAGTTCCACACAAAAAAGATGGTGGACTGACACATCTGTGTGGATGTGAATGTTTATTGCACATTCAGTGGAGTATTGCAGCTGTAGCAATACTGGGCCATGCAAAGTCCAAAATTCAGTTTTTGGGACATGGAGGGCAGCCAATAAGAGACAAGCTCATTGTCGGAGTTAGGCCGCGCCAACATATGTATTTATACAATCAGTCCGCCAATCCCCACACACTTATAAATTCACTGCACACTCTCCTTGCAGTACTGTAATCATCCAGTCTCTACGTACGTACTTGTACAATGACCGAGACAAAGTTACATAACCAAAGTTTTCACCCACTGTCAAAGGTAAGTTGGTTGCATACGCTGTCCAGAGCACAATGTAATGTAGTAGGGCCCAGGGGCATACATAATGAACACACGGACACAGATAGATAGTGGAACTGGGTACGGGCACGTGCGCTCTACTCCTTTTTATTACCAGGGTCACATCTCCAGTGACGTCTGTGCTGGATGCGTGTGGGGTGAGTGTAAGCCAGCCCCCTGGGACTGTTTGGTGCTAGCAACAAGTAGAACAGTAATCATTGGATCAGACACAGAGATTCAATCATAAAGGGTCAGTGATTTGTGCTGCACTAAGGTAGGGGCACCAGATGTGAAATAATACACAAAAGATTCTATTGTAAAGGGTCCATGACTTGTGGTACACTGAGGTAGGGGCACCAGATGTGAAATTATACACAAAATATTGTATCATAAAGGGTCCATGAGTTGTGCTGCACTGAGATAGGGGCATTAGAAGCATTCCGTTTGTGCGCAGCCAGCGATGATGTATGGTCCGGGCGGGCCGCACTGGGAGCAATGTCTCTTGCCTACTGGACTGCGTCATCTGCAATTGCGACTCAATGTGAATTGTGAGCCCTGCTATCCGCAATGTTAATGGAAGGCAGTAGTCAGCACAGACATCGAGGAATGCTTTTTGCCACTTCCTCTTGACAAAATCCGAGGACATAGAGTACAATTCTGTCTGCAATCAATAAATCATGTCTCAATGTAAATTGTGAGCTCTGCTGACCGCAGTGTAAGTAACAAAGGATGAAATATGTATGGAATACATTGTCGAAATGTGTAGGTTTCGGGGACATTATAGTTAGTTGCCTACTGGACTCTGAAATTCATGAATCAAGACTGAATTCGAACTGTGAGCTCTGCTGGCCACAGTGTAGACTACCATTCAGTGTTCCTTTGGAGTTGCAAGATGAATTTCGTTATTGTAGTAAAGCTATAATTGATATCAAAAATGTTCTTGAAGCAAGGATACTAAAAGGATATTATTTAGGTTTCGAAGACATTGTAGTTAGTTGCCTACTGGACTCTGTAATTAATGAATAAATACTCAATTTTAATTGTGAGCAGTGCTGACCGCAGTGTAGGCCAGAGGCAGCGGTCAGCATGGGCCCACAGTCACGTGGCATTCAGTAGAGCTGCACAGTTATTGGTAATTCAGCGTATGTGCAGCTTTGATTATCCAAATAGTGATACAATACAGTGCCAAAGACATATCATTACAGTGGTGTGTAACAGCCATATACATAGCGGAAATGCGAAACATATTCACTTTGCCCAAATCAACTACATAGTGATATACGTGATGCCCGATGACTGCAGAGAGACCACATCTAATTTTGCATTGACTTTTACGTCGGCACTACTTTACTAAGCTAGCAACCAGGGAGGGCGCCTCTCCCGGAGCGCGCCATTACACGCGATCATTATCTACCTTGAACCCCAGTAAGTCCTTTCAGTTACATAACTCAGTCGGGAGGTCCCCCAGGCACTACAGCAGCATCAACACCCACGGCTGTGACAGAATCATTAGATTGCGCCCGGGCCCAGTCTAGAAACGGCTCCCAAATCTCCCTGGGCCTGGAGGCAGGTGGCATAAGCTCCCAGTACGCTGCCAACTGAGCTTGGCCATATGTGACTTCCCTCAACCATTCTTTAATTGTGGGTTTCCTTCGCTTCCCCCAGACAATAGCTATCTGTTGTCTAGCAAATAACAAAAGCAGTGCATGCAACTTGCGCTTTTTAATGTGCGTATGTTTAACATATCCCAGTAGGCCCAACATCGGGGATGGAGGCACCTGGTTTCCCAGGATCTGATTGATGGGTTCGAAAATTTTTGTCCAGTATACAGCAATGTCCGGACATTCCCAAGCCATGTGAAGGAACGAGGTGGCAGCCGTCCCGCAGCGCCAGCAGCAATCATTGTCCCTTAATCCCATCCTATGTAAGCCAATGGGCGTCCTATAGTAACGGTGTAGAAATTTAAAGTGAATTAGTTGAAGTTTGTAGTTAGGTGAGAGTTCGGTCATTTGGGCGCAACAGTAGGCCCATTCGACGTCTGATAGGGGCGTGGCTAGCTCAATGTCCCATTTTGAGCGAGCACCGGAGATAGCCACGGGGGCATTTGTCTGCATGTGTGTGTAAAGTCTGGTAATCAATTTGCGTGGCGACGGTGTAGTCAACAGATTTTCCAGGGCATTTAACGTAGGTGGCTGGGATGGGACATTTTCTTGCAGCTCACGGCAAGCCACATGAAGTTTGTGGTGCAAAATTACCTCCCCGAAGGGTACCCTCTCACCTTCCACTGCTTTCGGATAGTCCCTGAATACCCCTCCTGGATATAAGTCTGCAAAGGTATGGAGCTTCATCACCTGTGCAATTTTACTATTTATCTCGTCCCGCACATTAGGCATGAGTGGGTTTTGTGCGATTGGGATCGAGGGAGCGTACAGTATTGGTATGTTTGCTCTTCTCCGCAGTCCCTCCCACGCCCATCTGAGTGTTTCAGTAGTATCCAACCCATCCGTGGGGCATTTGTAGCTCTGATATACTGCCACACGCAACGGCACTGGTGCAACCGCATCCTCTTCAACAGCGACATGCGGCTTAAATGGTGTCTGATGGACCCAATATTGTAAGAATTGCACCTGCTCACAAAGTGCATATAACTTCATATCTGGGGCACCAAGCCCGCCCTGCCTAGTCGGTAATGTCAACAGGTCCCACAACACCCTAGCCTGACCTCCCGCCCACACCAGCGAGATCAACAACGACGGTAACTTATTGAAAAAGGACTGAGTGAGTATGAGTGGCAAGTTCACGAATAGATATAAAAATTTAGGCAGGATAACCATTTTGGTCAGTGCAACTCTGCCAGCTAGTGACAGTGGGAGCCTGCCCCACAAAGCTACCTTGTCTTCCAACCAATTGACAGCCCTGCCAAAATTTAGGTTCCAGAGTTCTTGCATATCTCGGCTAATCCAGATACCTAAATACTTCACAGTGTCGTTGTAGAGGTGTGGGATTAACAGCACGCAGGCCAGGACGTTTAACGTAAGGTTTTATTGAGGAAGTTACACGTCTAAATCTGCTAGGCAGTCTCTCCTCCTTCTTTGTTGGCTCCGTGGTTGCGACGTTGGTGTTGGTCCTCTCTTCGGCTATGGGAGCGTTCTCCGCTGGCACTCCGGTACTCCAGGACCCACAGAACGTATGTGAAGGAAGGGAGAAAAGGACCGTTAGGACTTTACTCTGGGACGTAGAGACACCCTAACACCGGGACCGGGGGTGAGGACACACCTACTCTTGTGTTCAGTGCGGTACGCTTACACGTGTGATTAGTGCAGGGGTAGGGAAATAGAGTAGGGGAACACGGCGGTCTAAACGCTCTTTCGCCAGCCCATCAAGCCCCTGACCCGCTCCCGTACCTGGGGTAGCCACCCTCCTCCGGGAGAGTGGCACGGCGCTGCGTGAGTACGTTGGCCTCCTGGCTTTCCTCTAGAGTCCGTCGGGTAGTTCTCGTCTGGTTGCTCCACTGGGTCGTCTCCTCCTCTCCGCAGCTCGCCTCCCGGGATCCACTCGTCGGTGATGTCACACGCCGAGGTCTGGTCTTCCGCCCCAATATCCAATCCCGTGCGACCACGTGATGACGGGGGCGTGGCTTCCGCGAAAAGACAGTGCTGCTTAAAGGGACCCGTCTCGTAATCCTTATCCACTTCTGTATGTTCACGCATACCCCAATCGTCCTGCGGGTGGGTAAAAGAAGAAGATAGTGGGGGTGTAGGTAGCCACCAGTCCTGGTTATCCCGTACCTCTTCCTGAGAAGCTGTGACCAGTTTACACACCTCCCCCCTTAGACTCTCCCGATCGGGGAGAGGGGGAACACGGGAGAGAAAGTCAGCATTCACATTGTCACTCCCCTTACGGTGGTTGATGGTGAAGGAATAGGGCTGTAGGGACAGAAACCATCGTAGGACTCGGGGATTCTGCGATTTGGTTTTGTTCAACCATTGAAGGGGGGCATGGTCAGTGTATAGTTGAAAATGTCTGCCATCCAGGTAATAGTGCAGTTTGTCTATGGCCCATTTTATAGCCAGACATTCCCGTTCTATGGTTGAATATCTGACTTCTCGTGGAAATAACTTCCTACTGAGGTATAAAACAGGGTGTTCCTTTCCATCCTCTCCTAGTTGTGACAACACTGCCCCCAGTCCGCAATTGGACGCGTCTGTGGACAATATGAACTCCTTGCTGAAGTCAGGAGAGACCAGTACAGGTTCGGTGGTTATGGCATTCTTTAATGAAACAAAAGCCTCTAACATTCTTTTTGTGGGCTTTGCTAGGACGGTTTGTTTCACTTCTTTCCTCAGTACATCGGTCAGGGGGCTTGCAGTCTCCGCGAATTGAGGAATGAACCGTCTATAATAGCCAATAAGGCCAAGGAATGCCCTGAGGTCCCGTTTTGTTGCAGGGAAAGGGACAGCTTTGATGACTTTCACCTTCTCCTGTTGTGGTGCTATTACCCCATCTCCCAGGACATATCCTAGATACTTCACCCGTGAATAAGCTGCACAAGATTTCTTCGCATTAACGTGTAATCCTGCCTTGCTCAGGGCGGACAGGATGATAGTGAGGTGTTGCAAGTGCTCGGCCCAAGAGCTACTGAACACTACTATATCATCTAAATACGCAGAGCTGAATGCGGTATAGGGTTGTAGTACAGTGTTCATTAATCTCTGAAAAGTGGCCGGGGCCCCGTGTAGGCCAAAAGGCAGTACATTAAATTCATACAATCCCTCATCCGTGACAAAGGCAGTTTTTTGTTTGTCCTGTTCTCTCAAGGGCACCTGCCAGTAACCCTTTGTTAAGTCGAATGTTGTAATGTACTTTGCCTCCCCTAACTTCTCTATGAGATCGTCTACTCGTGGTAGCGGATAGGCATCTAGGGAGGAAATGGCGTTTAACGCTCTAAAGTCCATACAGAAACGGGTTGTGCCGTCTGGTTTCGGGACTAAAACAATGGGTGATGCCCAAGCGCTTTTGGAGGGGCGAATGACACCTAGCTGTAACATGTCTTTCACCTCTTTTTTTACCATCTCTTTTCTGGCCGCGGGTATGCGATACGGTCTCTGTTTGACAGTCAGACCTTCCTTCGTGTTAATTCTATGTTCGGCCAGGGTAGTCCGGCCAGGAAGGTCAGAGAACAAGGCCGAGAAGGGGCTCAGAGTCAGAAGTAGATCTGTTCGCTGGTCATTGGACAATTCTGGATTTAGGGGCATTTGTGGCAGAGTGGACTCATTTCTCCCAGTAGGCCATATACCATGCGCATTTCTGGGGGGCGGACCTATCCATTTTTTTAACAGGTTTATGTGATAACACTGTCTTCGTTTGGGGGTCACTTGTAGCCGATATGTGGTGTTTCCCAGTGTTTCTATAACTTTAAAGGGACCTGTCCACTCACTTTGAAACTTCTTCGTAGAAGATGGGAGAAGGACTAGGGCCCAGTCGCCTAGATTCAGGGTTCTCAGTTTCTTCCCTTTATCATATTGAACCTTTTGCGACATCTTATGTTTTTCTAGGTTTAGGAGGGCTAGTTCCCGTATTTTACCAATCCGAGAACGCAGTTGTGTCGTATACTCTAGGAAGGTTTTCTGTTCCTCAGTGGTTTCTCTTTCCCACGCTTCTCTAGTGATTTCTAGCAGTGATCTAGGCTGTCTCCCATACAACATTTCAAATGCTGAGCAGCCCAAGCTGCTTTGTACTTGGCCTCGAATTACGTAAAGGGCAAGTGGGAGCAAGCGATCCCAGTCCGTACTTTCGAGGGAAAGCATTTTTTTCAGTGTGGACTTGAGGGTACGGTTATATCTTTCGACCAAACCGTCAGTTTGGGGGTGGTATGCTGAGGTCGTTAGGTGATGCAGGTTGAGCGTACTGCACACTTCCTTCATCAACTTCGACACGAAGGGTGTTCCTTGATCGGTTAAAATTTCTCGCGGGAAGCCCACCCGGGAGAACAGTTCAATCAGCTTCTCCGATATGTTTTTCGTTGTTGGAGATTTGAGCGGGAAAGCTTCTGGAAACCGTGTAGCGTAGTCTACAATGACTAACGCATAGGCATGTCCCCTAGGAGTCTTGGGCAGTGGGCCTATAAGGTCCATGCCTATCCGTTCAAACGGTTTTCCAATCAGAGGTAAGGGCTGCAGGGGAACGGCGGGGGGCCGCTGACAGTTCTTTAATTGACATATGTCACAGGACTGACAATATCTCTGTATGTCCTTATATATACCGGGCCAGAAAAACTGCCGTAATACATTCTGAGTGGTTTTTTCGGCGCCGGTATGTCCGGCTGTAAGATGTGTGTGTGCATAGAATAAGATTTGGTCTCTGAAGGGCAGGGGTACCACGAGCTGGGGGTGTTCGCCTTCCCTCCCTTCTCTGTATAACAAGTCGTTTTGGATGATAAAACGAGGATAGACCTGACGAGGGAAATCGGTATTAGCCTGTCCGTTTTCCCAGGCGTTACAAAGAGTTGGATCATTTGCCTGGGCAAACTTAAAACTCCGGTCCAAGAGCCAGGGTTCCTGTACAGTATAGGCAGCACTAGGTAGAGACGTCACTGTCTTTTGGGGGTGCAGGTGGGTCAGAAATATTTCTATGAACTGGGGATTGTCTATGCCTATTATCAGATCTTCAGGCAAGGAGTCCACCACCCCAACCCTTACAGTACAGGGATTTTGACCGTCTACTTCTAGAGTCAATATAGCAACTGGATAAGGCTTCACGTCCCCATGGACACACCTAATCTGTACTAGGGTGTTTGGAAGGATGATGTCAGGTGTTACCAACTCTTTCTGGGCGACAGACTGTTTACACCCCGAGTCTAACAGGGCCTTTACCATTTTGCCGTTAACTTTGGTGCTTACATAGAAGGAGGGCCCCATTTCGGCGGAGTAAAGGACTGCTTTGGGTAGGTATCCAACCTCCATGGGTTCTTCTGAGGATCTTTTCCGGGGACACATTCTTACTACATGGCCCCACTCCCCACACTCAAAACACTGGGGTCCTTTTATCGCCGGTGATTCGATACGAAGTGGCATCGGTTTTCGGGGCTCGAACTGGCCTCTTGTTTTCCTTTCTATTTTTAGGTTTTGTCCGGTCTTGGTATGCCTCTCTGCGTCCCACGGGAGGGTCTTCGGCTGGGCTCTCGTATACGTGCTAGCCATTTCGATGGCTTGTTCGGGGGTCAAGTGTGTATGTTGCCGTAACCATCTCTGGGTCCCATATGGAAGAGCTTCCAAGAATTGTTCTAGATAGATGCGGGCCATGATCTCTTCTTTAGTACTGGTTATCGGCTTTAGCCACTTATCTGCTGCCATTTTTAGTCGAAAAAACAGTGTTTTGGGGTTTTCACCTGGTGTACCTTTCTCCTTACGAAAGCGCACTCGGTACGCTTCTTCATCGAGCCCCAGGTGATCTAGAATAATAGCCTTTATCTCGTTATACGGGGATGTCCCTGTGGCGTTAGCTACTTGGTATGCAGCCTGCGCATCCCCAGAGAGAAGGGGGGCCAGGAAAAAGGGCCATTTGTCCTCGGGCCAGCCATAGGCCCTTGCTGCTCGCTCAAAGTTGGAGAAAAAGGCATCCGGGTCCTCTCCTCCTACGTATTTTTGTAGCGTGACCCCTGTTGGATGCGGTGCTTGGGAGCGGCGTTCCGGAGCAGTATGGAGCCCGGACTCCGTTTGGGCCGTACGTAGTCCTTCCACTTGGGCGGTAATCAATTTTTGGAGCACTTCTCTGTCTTGTTGGGACGTGGCAATTTGCTGTCCTACCGCCCATTCCAACTTCTCTTGGCCTTTTATGAGGTGCTGAATAACATTTTCCATCACGGGAGTACTGATGGATGGTAATCCCACTTCTGACACCAGTTGTAGAGGTGTGGGATTAACAGCACGCAGGCCAGGACGTTTAACGTAAGGTTTTATTGAGGAAGTTACACGTCTAAATCTGCTAGGCAGTCTCTCCTCCTTCTTTGTTGGCTCCGTGGTTGCGACGTTGGTGTTGGTCCTCTCTTCGGCTATGGGAGCGTTCTCCGCTGGCACTCCGGTACTCCAGGACCCACAGAACGTATGTGAAGGAAGGGAGAAAAGGACCGTTAGGACTTTACTCTGGGACGTAGAGACACCCTAACACCGGGACCGGGGGTGAGGACACACCTACTCTTGTGTTCAGTGCGGTACGCTTACACGTGTGATTAGTGCAGGGGTAGGGAAATAGAGTAGGGGAACACGGCGGTCTAAACGCTCTTTCGCCAGCCCATCAAGCCCCTGACCCGCTCCCGTACCTGGGGTAGCCACCCTCCTCCGGGAGAGTGGCACGGCGCTGCGTGAGTACGTTGGCCTCCTGGCTTTCCTCTAGAGTCCGTCGGGTAGTTCTCGTCTGGTTGCTCCACTGGGTCGTCTCCTCCTCTCCGCAGCTCGCCTCCCGGGATCCACTCGTCGGTGATGTCACACGCCGAGGTCTGGTCTTCCGCCCCAATATCCAATCCCGTGCGACCACGTGATGACGGGGGCGTGGCTTCCGCGAAAAGACAGTGCTGCTTAAAGGGACCCGTCTCGTAATCCTTATCCACTTCTGTATGTTCACGCATACCCCAATCGTCCTGCGGGTGGGTAAAAGAAGAAGATAGTGGGGGTGTAGGTAGCCACCAGTCCTGGTTATCCCGTACCTCTTCCTGAGAAGCTGTGACCCGTTTACAGTCGTCTTCCCACTGTAACGGGAATTCCGAGGTGAACGCCTTGGTGTTGTCTGTGAGGGGAAAAATCACCGATTTATTCCATTTAATTGATATTCCGGACAGGCCGCAAAATTTGATAAATTCCCTCAACACCACATCCAGGTTGCGTTCCGTGTTCGAGATGTACAGCGTGACGTCATCTGCGTAGAGCGATATTAGCAGACTTCGAGCGCTAAAGCCGATCCCCTTATCAGTATGTTGTCTAATCCGCGCAGCCAGGGGTTCCATCACTATTGCGAATAATAATGGGGACAGCGGGCACCCCTGTCGTGTGCCATGTGTAATCGGAAGAGGGTCCGAAATAAGATTGTTGACACGCACCCGGGCTGATGGTTTAGTGTACAACCGCTTTATCCACCGGAGGAACAGCGGGCCAAATCCCATCCTTTCCAGGATTCTAAATAAGTAAGGCCATTTGAGCGTTTCGAAAGCCTTTGTGGCATCCAAAAACGCCATTGCCGCCTGTACATCCGGATGGAGGTAGTGTATCACTGAAAAAACCATTCGGAGGTTATGGGAGGTGGAACTGCCAGGAATGAAACCCGATTGATCCGGCAAAGCAATCATGGGGAGCATAGGCTGCAGCCTGTTAGCTATCAATTTGGCCAGTATATTTACATCTACATTTATAAGTGATAATGGCCTGTATGAGTCCAGCTCATTATCAGGTTTGCCCGGCTTCAGTAATGTGATTATAATGGCTTCACGCATGGATGGAGGCAATACCCCTATTTTGTGTGCTTCCTCATAAACTGCCAAGAGTCGGAGAGCAAGCTCCTCCACATACGCCTTGTAAAATACTGCAGTCAGCCCGTCCGCCCCCGGGGCCTTGTCCAGTGGCAAGCTCATAATGACACTAGTCACGTCTTCTATTGTGAATGGCAAATGCATGTATTCCCTGTGTCTGTCATTAAACCATGCCAATGCCATGGAATCTAGGAATTCCTGCATGCCCTCCTGGCACTCTGCTAGTGTGGCTTTATATAACTGCGCATAAAACGAGGAGAATGCCTCTAAGATGGCAGGAGAACCCCTTATCGTGCTGCCCCCTTTGTTGATAATTTCGGGAACAAAGGCTGTGGGGCGTTGGACTCTAAGCAAACCTGCAAGCGTGCGCCCTGGTCTGTCCCCCTCGCCATATCTGCGCGCTTCAGCATATTTTCCTAAGAATTTTATTTCTCTGTGTGCTTCCTCTTCGTATTCTAACATTTTACTTTTCAGATCCGCAAGCAGGGCAATTTCTCCCCTGTTTTGTATGCGGGTCTCCAACTCTTTTATCTGGGACTCAACGTTGCCCAATGTAGTTCTGATGGCCTTTAAGACTCCGGCCTGCCTGGAGATGCACTTCCCCCTGATAACCACTTTAAAAGCTTCCCAAAGCGAAGCCTCCGTGTCCACAGACCCAGTGTTCAACGCAAAGTATTCAGATATATCCGTGCGTATTTCTTCCTTAAATGACTCGTCCAGAAGCGCCCTTGGGGGAAGCCTCCAGGTGAATTCCTTGCATGTAGTGTTGGGGAGGGATAGTGTCAGCAAACACGGGGAGTGGTCTGAGACTGTTCTCGAAAAATGTTTGACCCCGATCACCCAACTGGCCATATCCCTCGTCAACAGCCAATAGTCTAGGCGAGACCAAGCGCGGCGGTGCTCCGAGAATCATGTGCCCTCCCTAGTCAAAGGATTTCGGAGTTGCCAAATGTCTACCATATCTCCATCCTCCAGCAGGGCATTTAGGACCTTACCGGCCGCAGGGTGGTGCATCCTCGCTGTGCCCTGTCTATCTAGATCATCATGCAGAATGGCATTAAAGTCCCCACCCCAGAGGATCGTGGCGCACCCAGTAGCCCTGACCCTGGCCCAAACTTCCTGAAAGAAATCTGGCGACTCGACATTTGGTCCATATAGCGCAACCAGTGTCAGCAACGTACCCCCCAGGTATCCCAATAGTATAATGTATTGTCCGTCAGTGTCTGTGTAGACCTCCCACTCCCTCCAGTCTAAACCACGTTTTATCAGAACAGCCACCCCTCTAGCATAGTTGGAGTATACTGAGGCGTATGATGACCCCCACCTTTTGTGTCTGAGCTTCGCAGATGTTGGGGTACAGAGATGAGTTTCTTGTAACATGCATATATCAATATTGTGCCTTGCAAGATAAACATGTACCATGCGGGACTTCCTACCGTTTTTAAGGCCGCGTATGTTCCAGGTCAAACAGTTTATTGTAGTCTCGTGTATGTTATATCATTCATATATGTTTCATCATGGCATCCCCCGTAAAATTGAGTGTTTCTCTGTATTGTGCATCGTACCAACCATGGCATGGCCATACACCACCAACCCAATATGAAACTAACCCCAGCCCCACCCTCCCACCCTCCCACCCACATCAACCCCCCAACTAGGTTGAAGCAAGCCCCCCCTTGAAACATAACCAATAGAATACACCAGGGAAACTTCCCATGGGGACGAGTGAGTGCCGAGCGGTATCCCCTGCCTGCGTGGAGTGGCCAAGAAACTGCAAGGGATGGAATTAGCAATGT
Organism: Triturus cristatus; assembly: GCF_964204655.1. NCBI lineage: Eukaryota > Metazoa > Chordata > Amphibia > Caudata > Salamandridae > Triturus > Triturus cristatus. The sequence goes on along the minus strand of NC_140579.1, from coordinate 823,770,820 downwards.
GCCTCAGCAGGAACATCCCATTGGCTCAAGCAAAATTACCTCACCCCACCTTCACTTGCGGTTACAATCAGGTACATCCCTCCTACAGCCAATAGTGCGACCAAAGTATATGTACGATACCGTAACAGAATCACATGTAATCAAACCGTAATATTGTGCATTAGACTAATTTCAATCTGACAATACAAAATAGAGTTATAAAAGCTACAATGTTCATGGCAGTCCAGAGGCTTTGTGTCACTCACAACCAATCAGACCAACAATAAAACTCCCTGAGCGTGGGCACAGTCAAGAAAGGGGAACCAAGGGAGAGCCACAGCACACATATCAGTCATTATCACTTAGCTGGTTTTCAGTAGCAACACCAGGTCGAGGGCTGGATTTTTTCGACTTGCCTCTCACATGTTTGGCAAACTTCAGGGCGGATTTGGCGTCGGTGAAAAAGTGAGCGGATCCATCATATGACACTTTCAGTTTGGCAGGGTAGAGCAGGGAGTAGGGGATCTGTGATTGCAAGAGGATCCGTTTCGCTGGCAGAAATTACCGTCTGGCCGCCTGGACCTCCGGCGTGAAATCTGGGTAGAAGGCGACTTAATTCCCTTGATATTGTATGGACCCCATCGTGCGAGCTTGGCGCAGTACCACATCACGATCTTGGTAATTTAAGATCCGTACCAACATAGGACGCGGCGGTGCCCCTACTGGCGGTCGAGGTCCCAGAGTGCGATGCGCCCGTTCCACAGCGAACTGAGGCGATAAATGCGTAGCAAACAAATCACGCAAAAGGTCAGTTACGTACACTTCCATCTTCGTGATCGCTGTCGTCTCCGGAACCCCTGTGATGCGTACATTATTTCGCCGCGTTCTAGCCTCCAAATCCTCGTTCTTCGCCCGGATTACACCTAGTAGTCTACCCTTTTGGACAGCTGGTCCTTGGTCTCTACCTGAAAGTGGAAATCGGACTGCTTATTTTCAAGAACATCCAATCTGTGTTCGTGCACTCCCACCTGGGTCCTCACAGACTCCATCTGGGACGTCAGATTATCCAGCTTCGTGTCTATGTTGCGCAGGCTAGAGCGCATTTCCAGCATGAGGGATCGCATGTCTTCACCGTATTCTTCTTGCCGTCCCTCCGTTGCCCCCCCAGAGGCCGATTCCGTGTCTGACTCCAGTTGTCTGGTCGACCTGCGTTGCTCAAAGTTGAGCTCGGGCTGCTTGGCGTCCTGTTTACCCATGGTGCTCAGCGGTTCAGGTGCCCACAGGCCTCAGCGTATAACTGGCCCCCCCTCCTATACCACAGTTGCCGCAGTATATGCTTGGGCTACACCACCTCCTTACTGGTTTGGCATGAAAAGGGGCAGCGCAAATCCAGTGTGCCTGTAGCATCCACTACACACCCCTCCACAAGTGCCCGCAGGACCTGGCAGTAGCGTCCAGACAGGTAAGTGTGGCGGGCCACCCTCTACACCAGAATTGCGCAGGTGCCTGCCAACGGTTGAGCCTCCGTTCCTCTATTGCGCCCTTCAGTGAGCTGTGGGTTCCTCCTATGTTAGCCGGTGGAAAGCTGCCAATTCGCCCACTTTAACGGAAGATCCAGCCAGCCTCTCAGTATATACTCACACGTCCGGACAGCCACCGAGTTGAGCACTGGTCAGGCTACAACCCAGGGGCAGTGGCTCTTAGCGCCAGAATCCCCTTGCATTAATACACCTCACTGTTTTGGAGCCCCGCTCATACGCTGCCATCGTCTGTCCACACCAGCACATAAAATGGCGGCCGCGGCGGTAGGGTTCTTCACCCGACTCCTCTTCAGAAGCTGGCGGCAGCCTTCGGCAGTTTCCTCTGAGTCTCCGATGCACTCTCGGGCCAGAGAGGCCGCCCCTCCACACAGTCGTGCCGCCGCCGCCCTCAGGCCCGATCTCAGACCACGGCCTCAGGTGCCCGCGGCAGCCGCGGCCCAGCTCCACAGTGTGCTGTGCGTGTCCCGCCTACAGCGTCACGGGGCCTGAAAGTCTTCCCGGGATCATCAGACTTTGCCAAAAAGAACACCGCTTGTGGCCACAGGTGTTCCGACGTCAGAATTGCAACAGGAGCATAAATCCGTCCCTGTATTATGAACGGATAAGTGAAGGATTCTGTCTCGGCCGGTGGAACTCGCTCAAGGAGCAGCCATTCTGCAGCCCGGCAAGCCACGCCCCCAAGTGGTGCACTGAGTTAGTGGCACCTGAAGCAACCGCGTGTGCGCACCCTGCGATGATGCATCGTCCGAGCGGGCCGCACTGGGAGAAATGTCTTTTGCATACTGAATTCTTCCTTAATAAGTCCACGTGGCGATGACTTGTGGTGCAGAGAGTTAGTGGCACCTAAAGCACTCAGCGCATGCGCACCCTGCGATGATGCTTGGTCCGGGCGGGCCGCACTAGTAGCAATGTCTTTTGTCTAATGATTTCTGCCTTAATAAGGCCACGTGGCGTTGACTTGTGGTGCATTAGTTAGTGGTACCTCTGGCGCTCAGCGTGTGCGCAGCCTGCGATGATGCCTGGTCCGGGCGGGCCACACTGGTAGCAATGTCTGTTGCCTACTGGACTGCGTCATCTGCAATTGCAACTCAAACTGAATTGTGAGCCGTGCAGTCCGCAATGTAGATGGAAGGCAATAGTCAGCACAGACATCGAGGAATGCTTTTTGTCACTTCCTCTTGACATAATCCGAGGACATAGAGTACAAATCTGTCTGCAATTAATAAATCATGTCTCAACGCAGTGTAGGTAAAAAAAGATATAAATATTACCTACTGGCGGTCGCCAGTAGGTAGTTATAGTTAGGACCTAGTTTCCATAGGAAACTCATTTTTTGTTTTCCCAATAACTTTGGAGCGGGTTGAATCTTCTTCGCGAAATTGTCAAAACTTATGGTCCACTCTGGTCAGCTCCTATCTTGAAAGTTTCGGGCTGATTCGCCAAGCGGGGGCCGAGAAAAAAGGGGGGTCCCAAAATGTGTTTTCTCCATGTTATTTTCCATAGGAAACTTTAGACACGGCTAAAGCCCGAACTGCTAAACGGAATTACACCAAATTTGGCATAAAGGTAGCCCTTGGTTCAGAAAGAGCCCTTTTTGTTAAGTGGTGTAAATCCGTTCAGTAGTTCCTGAGAACTTTTTTAAAAAGGGGTTGAAAAATGCATTTCCCATTGGAATCTTTAGACACGGCTACAGCTGGAACTGCTGAACGGAATTACACCAAATTTGGCAAAAAAGGTAGTACTTGCTTCAGAAAGCATCCTTTTTTTAAATGGTGTAAATCCGTTCATTACCTACTTGTGGTCGCCAGTAGGTAGTTATAGTTAGGACCTAGTTTCTATAGGAAACTCATTTTTTGTTTAACCAATAACTTTGGTGCCGGTTGACGAATCTTCACTTCAGAAAGCATCCTGTTTTTTTAAATGGTTAAATCCGTTCAGTAGTTTTTGAGATATTACAGGAAAAAAACCTTAATATATGTGGGCAGAGCCTAACCCCCGAGCACGAGCTTGGCTCTAATTGGCTGCCAACAGTTCCAACCAAGAACTGTTGGCAGCTATCTTGCACCTCGCATCAAGAGAAAATACATCCAGTCTCCCTACAAAGAGCCGCGTTTTTGGCGTAGGCGGTGCTACACTACATTTGGCAAAAAGGTAGCCCTTGGTTCAGAAAGAGCCCTTTTTAGGTCTCGTTGAGTCAGCGCATGTGCTTCTCTGCGAGACATTTAGTCAGTAGCTTTTCGAAGTGCTTCCAAAGGCTGTTGCCGGCCACCAGCTTTCGGTTACGTGCATGTGAACGTGCATGCAAAGCTGCCATCTGGCTTTTTGTAATGGCTCATTAAGCATTACAATGCTCCTCCACCCCCTCTCTCTCTCTCTGCTCTCACTACCCCCTCCCTCCTCATAAGCTTTATGGCAGCACGTGAATCCTGTCTAATTAAGCCTTCCAGCGCATGAATTATGCTCCTCAACCCCCTTGTTTTTTTTTTACTTTGAGAGCGAGGCGCGCGCGCGGCCAATGCTTGTTTAGTTAGGGAATTTGAGATGTATCCTCTTGATTCTCACTGACTAAACTGCGCCCCTGCCCACGGAGAGGTAACAAAAGTAGTGGCACAAATCATGTTTGAGTGCTTTGCAGTAATTTACTTAAATACGAGCTTGGTTTGAAAACGATCATAAGGAATGGAAATTGCTATCTTGAAAACACATCAGTTGCCAGTTGGCCGCTTTTTTTATTGCTGTTAATTGTGGATTTATGATGTACTTTTATAGACTCTCACTTACTTTCATGGAACTGAAGGTTTTGTTCTACAATTAAAAACACTGTTTTAAATATGTGAGAACACACATCATTTAACATAAATTGCACGTTTCAAAATTAAACCCCGATCACTGCAGCTCTGGGAAACAGAATTTATGTCTAGTTTGCAATTCACTATTCTTTTACTTTGGTGCCCTCTAGTGGCACATTTTTTATTACAAATAATTATTTTTCTTTAATCCACAATTTTCTCGTCAAAACATCGCGAATGCCAAATAAATAGTAATACAGAAGATACCCACAGTTTCGTTTGCTCTGTTAGAATCCTATGAATTTCTGAGAGACACCATAACCATGCATCGTAAGCAATGCATAGTACGATGATGCAAGTTAACTATTTCCCTCAAAATTCTAGCAGACCTAGTTGCTAGGTTTTTGGAAAGCTCCTAATTTGCAAGGGAAAAAATATTATTTTTACAAATTGCTTCATTGACCCGGTTTTGCTTACTGGTACTGTCCATTGAATTCCGTTGGAATTCTTATTTTGAACATTACAAACAAGCACTGGCATAGCCAATAGGTCTCGCCTTTGGAACCTTATAAGTGTTTTGTTATCCAGCACAATATCCTTGGTGCAACAACATCAACTGTTGCATGGCTAAACACTTATAAGGTCCCAAAGGCGAGACCTATTGGCTATGCCAATGCTTGTTGTTAAATGGTGTAAATCCATTCAGTAGTTCCTGAGAAATTTTTAAAAAAGTGATCGAAAAATGCATTTCCCATAGGAAACTTTAGACATGGCTACAGCTGGAACTGCTGAACGGAATTACACCAAATTTGGCAAAAAGGTAGTGCTTTCTTCAGAAAGCATCCTTTTTTTTTTAAATGGTGTAAATCCGTTCATTACCTATTGGCGGTCGCCAGTAGGTAGTTATAGTTAGGACCTAGTTTCCATAGGAAACTCATTTTTTGTTTTCCCAATAACTTTGGCGTCGTTTGACAAATCTTCGAGAAATTTTCAAAACTTATGGCACACTCCGGTCAGCTACTATCTTGAAAGTTTCATGGTGATTTGCCAAGCGGGGGCGTGAAAAAAGGGGGATTTCAAAATGTGTTTCCTCCATGTTATTTTCCATAGGAAACTTTAGACACGGCTACAGCTGGAACTGCTGAACGTAATTACACCAAATTTGGCAAAAAGGTAGTGCTTGCTTCAGAAAGCATCCTTTGTTTTAAATGGTGTAAATCCGTTCAGTAGTTTTTGAGATATTAAAGGACAAAAAGCCTAATCCCCGAGCACGAGCTTGGCTCTAATTGGCTGCCAACAGTTCCAACCAGAAACTGTTGGCAGCCATCTTGTGCCTCGCATCGAGAGAAAATACATCCAGTCTCCCCACAAAGAGCCGCGTTTTTTGCTAATTTAATAGGCGGTGCTACACCACATTTGTCAAAAAGGTAGCCCTTGGTTCAGAAAGAGCCCTTTTTGTTAAATGGTGTAAATCCGTTCAGTAGTTCCTGAGAAATTAAAAACAAAGTGGTCGAAAAATGCATTTCCCATAGGAAACTTTAGACATGGCTACAGCTGGAACTGCTGAACGGAATAAACCAAATTTGGCAAAAAGGTAGTGCTTGCTTCAGAAAGCATCCTTTTTTTTTAAATGGTGTAAATCCGTTTAGTATTTTTTGAGATATTAAAGGGAAAATATATATGTGGGCGAGGCCTAACCCCCGAGCACAAGCTTGGCTCTAATTGACTGCCAACAGTTCCAACCAGGCACTGTTGGTAGCCATCTTGTGCCTCGCATCGAGAGAAAATACATCCAGTCTCCCCACAAAGAGCCGCGTTTTTGGCTTATTTAATAGGCAGGTGCCCAACCCGCCTATTTTTTAGATTTTAAAAACTGAAGCGGGAGTCCACCCCGCCAGTTTGTGTCCCCCTGCGTGAGGCCGCCGCCGAGAACACCTGGGATGAGCTGAGCTGCCCGCGGTGACCCGGAAGTCAGGCAGAGTCCGCCTGGCTGTGGGTGGGGCCTGCGAGTGAAGCAGCGTTCGTGGTGGTGATAGTATGAAGAACCTGGGTTTCTTCAATGTTCACACAGAACATGTACACGTTTTCCGTTAACAGAATGTCTTAGCTCATGCTCTGTGTATGTCCATATACACATTGTATGAGAAGTAAAAATGTGTGTATCATACAAGAGCTGAGCAGCGGAAGCTTGAAGTTACAGGTGAGAGAAAATGGGGACAGGAGGAGCCGGCGGTAGCTCTTGATCACCGGAGCCGCTGCGGGGAGTGGCGTCTATCTGTGGAACCCTTGAGCAGTGTGGACGTTGAGGTGGGGCGTCCTCCTTGCCAGCTGGATTGCAAGCTGCGTAAGAGACCGGGGACAGTGGGTGAGCGTTCCTTCCCTCGCCCCCCCGCCGTACTGAAGCTGCGGGCCGGTGGCCTGTAGGCATCAGGCCTAGGTCTTGATGGTGGGGAGTTGCAGCCTGCAGCTGAAGTCGTCTGTCTGAAGTGGGAGCGCAGCCAAGGCCGGGATGCCCTCGCCGGCGGTCACACAAAGCGACCAGCTGCCCGCCAGGCGCAGAGTGAGCCCAGAGAGAAGTGCAGTGCAGGAGACACGGAAGGCGATTACCAGGGGGACGAGGTGTCGCTCCTGCCAGCGAACGTAACACCCAGCAATTCGACCCTGGTGCCAGCGACAAGACTACACTGGCCAGAAAGATAGAAGGATAGCAGAGCGGCCTGCATAAGATCGCCAAACCTGTGAGAGACCTGGCAAGGAAGAGGAGGGTGGGGGTATCGCTCAGCATCACTGCGTGAGGCCGAGTTCCAGCGGATAAGTGGCAGCAGCAGGCCTGCTGAAGACACCTAAAAAAGGTAGCGTTGAGCAATTGCAGGCAGCTTTAGCGTGGCACACAGCCCCATGCCAGCCCTACAAGCATTCCCTACACCAGCGACCCCAGACCTTCATGCAAAGGACCACTGTGCCAGTTTTTCAGCTTTGCGGGAATCTCCCACTTGACACAGTATAGCAGCGCACACCCGCCAATACTGGCATCAATCTCAGCCCCAAGGTGCTTGTTACTGTATACACATAGCTGTAGTCATTGCCCAGCCCAGGGCTACCACCTGCCCCTTTAGCCTCTGGCTATGCTTTACCTGGGTTGCCCGGCCTTTAGTAGGTAGCAGTTTTACATTAAGGCTGATGCGGCCATTCCTTCCCCTGCTGTTAATTATCCCCTTTGTTACCACCTCCCTCCTGGTGTTTCACAGCATCGGCGTGGTGGAACCTATGCCTCCAGAAACGCTCTACAGGATTGGGTAGGTTGGGGTGGGTGCATGCCCTGCTGGCTTTACTATGGAGGTCGGAGGGGGGGTGGAGGGGTGGGGCGGTCGGTGGACAATCGCCCATGTTTTGTCCGGAGAAACCTTGGGTTTAACTACAAGTTTCATCCATGCATGTATGAGTGATTGTATGGGTGAATGAGTAGATGTGTGTGTAGTCCTAAGAACCAGTGAGTAGACATGTAGTAAGTGGTATTGGTGTGTCTATGGTTTCAAAAATAGTATTCTGTATTTTGGAGACGGTGTATCAAAGGTTATATTAGGGTGTGAGGAGGTGCTTCAGATTTTCACATGGATGATGCCATCAGTGATGTCATCAGTGATGTCATTTAGGATGTAATCAGTGATGTCATCAGTGATGTCACTGACCATGTCATGAATGATGTAATATGTGACGTCATCAGCAGTGCATTGCGAGGGTGCGAGTTATAGTTAGCCGAGCTAACTATAACGGGGGAATTTCTATGGTTCTGTATGAGTGAAATGTCCAACTAACTATATCATCCCTGAAACCTATGGTGTTTTCAGTGAATTTCTAAAGCTTTTGAAATGCTAATTTCTAACTATAGCGTGCCTGAAACCGATTTTTTTTTCAGTGAATATATATATGTCATGTGATCAAGGCAGGCGACTGCTGAAATGCGTAATGGCGAGACTTGCAAGGCGGTGAATAAACACAAATTGCACTCATCTTGGGTCCACTCTCGTTTGTTGGCGGAAAGGCGACGGAAAACGTAAGCGAGCAGCTGACATATATATATATTCATTAAAAAAAACAGGTTACAGGGCTGTTATAGTTAGGAAATAGAATTTTTTTTAAACTTAGAAATTCACTGAATGGTAATAAAACGCTTTTTAGGGGAGTAGGCAGTGGCCCAGAGGAACACTGTCAACTCTCACACAAACGTACCTCATTAACATTCATGACATGAATACCGAAAGTCATAAAGTTAGACTTGTATCAAACTTTACCTTTGTGAATCAGGCCCTTTGACTTTTGCCACCGAATCTTTAATGACAGAGGTACACGATACCTCACCTCTTTGGTGATCTGTCATAATCTGGCCCATAATCGTAGATATTCAGGAGCAAACCAGGCAGTTATCCTGTGGGTGAGGAAAGCTAAATGTGGTGGCAATTCTTTTGCCTTCCTAGTGGCTAAGGCCTGGAATTCTCTGCCTCGTCACCCGAGGATGAAACCATTGGAGCTGTTGTTCTGAAGGAGACTAAAAACATGGCTGTTCCAATCCATTTTGGTATAGTTTTTAACCTAGCTCTTACAAGTAGGTGGAATATTAACTCATGCTCTTCGTTCTGGTCCCTCTCTTGCAGCGCTGGGGCATGCTGTTTGGCGCAGCCATGCACTTTATAAATATCCTTATTATTTAGATCGTACCAAAGTGCACAAAATGAGGAGTATACCTTGCATAATCAGCGATGAGGCACATCAGGAGAAAGGTAAACTTCTAAATGATGGGATTATAGAAGCTATTGAGGCGGCAAAGTGGATAATCCCTTTAGTCGTGGGCAAGCTTTCCAATCGAAAAATGTGCCTATGCATAGACCTGAGGTATCTAAATAAAACATAGTTGTCAAGATATTCCCTTTCCAAGAATAAATGAGATACTATTCACGGCTTTAGGGATTAACTGGTTTAACTCTATTGACCTGTCCTCTGTATACCAACAACTGTACCTTCATCCTGAGATAAAAAAATGTTTAACATGTCCACACGCTTTTCAGCTTAGTGTCAGCAACACCAGTAGTCCAATGACTAATTTAACTTTTGTTTAAGGAAATTAAGGGAGTAACATTCTTTCAAGATATTGGTAATAGTTGTGTATAAAAAGCAACACATTAAGCACCTGGCGATAATCCTGAACATTCTGCATGGGCTAAAGGCAGAGTACAAGAAATGTAAGAATGTTGTGCAAAGTTTGAACTACCTAGGTCATGAAGCTAGCAGAGGAGAGATCAAACTGAAGGAATAACTAGTAAGAGCTATAAAAGAGGCTCCTGCCCCCAAAAACCAAGATGAACTGAGATCTTTTTTTGCTTTAGTAGAATTCTACGCAAAGTTCATCAGGACGTTTTCTGAGAAATCGTGTTCATATTGACGCATTTAACCCCTTAACTGCTGGAGCTTACCGACCCCCCTAGTGCTGAGCCCCTTTTTGGCTCAATGAGGCAGTTTGTGGTTAGGGCTTCATAACTTTTTTTCCACATAAGATTTCGATGCCTAATTGGTGTCCCTTTTTTTCAACATCATGGGTATTCTTAAGGGACCCAGAGTTTGTGGATTACACTGGAGGGGTCAAGAAAAAGCCAAAATAAAACTAAATTTTGAGCTATTGAGGAAAAATATGAAAAACGTCCTTTGCAAAAAAAGTGTCTGTTTTTTGGCCTAAAAATGGCATCACCAAAAGGTTTGCTATGCTAAAGTCACCATCTTTCCAGCTTTCAGGAACATGCAGAGCTGAATCCAAAAACTATTTTTTTACCACAGTTTTGGCATTTTTAAAGAGGAAGCCTATTTTTCCTATTTTTTGTGCTTCCAACCTTCTTCCAATTTGTGGTGGAAACCAGTGTGAAACCCATGGGTGATGTGTTTTATCCTCAAATGTGTTACATCACTGTTTTGTGCATGCAGTGTGTGTGCATGTGTGTGTGTGTGTGTGTGTGTTTATGTAGTGTCACATATGCCACATTTGTACTTTCATGTTTTTAAACATTTAATAATGTACCACCAGACTTGGATGTGGTCTTTACATTAATATATCTGTCTACCCTAATGTTGTTCCCTTTTACTCTTACACCAAGTACATTTCTCTTTTGACTTGCCAAATAGAGGTAGGTCCTCTTCACATTTTTTATATTATAACATTAAATAATCTAGGGATTACTACATGAGCCCTGACAGATGCCCGAGACCGAGTTAAGCCATTCATGGTCAAAAACATATTGGCAACTCAGAGGTACGTAAGGGCGATGATACCTAATAACGTCCTCTGAATATACTATATAGTATGTTTATATATACTGGGGTAGCACCTAATAAAGGATCATTTGTGGTTTACTCTGAGGTATTTTTAACATAATCAACTGGATCACAGGTATTTATCCAGAGAAAATAATTTCTAAGAACTCCCTCAATTCAGTCCCACTTGAAGTTGAGTCAGTCCTGGTAGTACTATCTCACCAGAGTAGGATGAGGTGATCTACATTACGTGAGTGAGCCCACCTCATCCAATTCTTGGAATTGCCAGGATTTATAGAAGGAAATTAGGAACAGGCAGACAGAATCTCCTGAGGGGTACCAAAACTGTTCAGTGCCTTCCATGCAGGTTACCACATAAATATGTGTTTCGAACCCCATGAGTGATCAAGGAGAACTATAGATTTCTGAGAAGTAGGCAAAATCCTGAATTCAGCGAGGGCTCATATGTGTATATCCCTCAAGGTTTTCCCAAAGAAGCTAACTGTTGAAATAAATAAATATAGAGAATGAGTAGGAAAAAACAGCCATTTATGGCAACGGTTTCATCTGTAACATTTTATCATGATGGCTAATTTACAAATGTATCCAAAACAAGGGTTACCCTTCTCACACGGAACCAGGGTATGCATCATATAACTGGAGACAGTGGTTCCTGAGGCCTATGTGTTTGATAATAATAACTGGAACGCTCAATGGCACTTACTTGTGTGGAAAATGAATGTCATGGGCTAATTTACAAAAGCAATATACCATTCGGTCCGGAAGACACTTATGGTTGAGGAGATAAATAGGGTTTGTAGGTTCTTCAAGAACCCAAAGTACTCAAGGCCATTAACTAAGCCCCACCGTACAATGGTTTTTCATTGTTTACCTAGTGTAGACCAATTCATATGATGAAATATGTAGAGTGAAAAATGGGAATCAAGGAAACATGTGTAGTTCTGAAATGGGTACAAGATGCAGAGTTTAGAAGTAATGGTTATTTGTCCATACCTGGATTTGGAGGCACCCTTTATAGTATGTGACTCAGAGGGCATTTTTCAAAATGTCTTCTTTTTTACAAACTTTCTTACACAGGGGCTTACATTTGGAAGGCACAAATGCAGTGAAAAACAATTGTCTTCCAATACAAATGATACCTCACGAGGGGCACTTAGGCATAGAGAAGAGTAATAGAGTAACAGAATGTTATTGGTGGTCTGGAATGGAAGAAGACTTGAGCGAGGGAATGAGAGGAATGTACTGGAGCAGATATGCCCAGCTAACTGAAAACCACCCTCATGTCCAGTGAGGTGTCTTAACATGGCTTGGGAGACAAGGTGTGGCTATCATGCATCCTGTCTTGGAGGAAGATGGCGTAACCAAATATGTGTTGGTCCGAATAGACTATTCCAGAGAATGGCCATAGGTAGATTTTTTCAGAATATGCTAATGCAGAAAGTATTGTGAGATTTCTTGATAAAAAAATTTCAGAGAGAGAGATTACCCATGAGAATTGTTACTGACAGCGCACTCAATTCAATGTGGAGGGTTTTGAGTTATACTTAAGACATAATGGTATTGAACATAAACAACATCTGTGGACCATCCTGGGGGAAACTGATTTTGACTGCTTCAACAGGGTAATCAAGGGTACTATGCAGTTGGCTAAGAATTAAAAGGGACATTGGATTTTGGAACTCAAGAAGATGGCTTGAGCATATTGTATAGCTCTTACCGTCACAGGGCACTGTCCATTCTCCATCATGTGGTGGAGGATCCTAGTTACTAAAGACAATTGGATGGCTGAGGACACACAGAATAGTCTCCTGAAACTCTGAGGAAGAGCATAAAGAAAGCAAAAGAAATTTACAAAAAACATTATGATTCGAAACACAGGATGAAGGTTGTTGAGCTGAGTGAGGTGATTGGGTGAGAGTCAAGCACAATGAAATAGTGTGTAAGGGTGCCAGTGTGTTTGCTAAAGGACGTTTTTACTAATTTTTCCAAACTCAACAATGGAAAGGTTTGGAATATGACAAATTAGTGAATTGCAGGGGTAAGAATATTGCAGACGGATGTGGTGCAAACAGAAGTAAAGTGAACTTTGCATGGTTCAATGAGGATTTCAGCGGTGGTATGCTAGAGGAAGCTGGAGGGAGAGGAAGTGTTGATGGTCTTAAACTATGAGGAACTTTCTAATAAAACTTTGAATTGGCTTACGGTTCGCACTGAAGTGACCCTCTTCGTCCTCTGTGGGCTGGTTGTGGTACAGTGAAGACTTCTGGGACCTGTAGTCCCACAAAGAAGCATCATAGCCCAACAAACACTACAGCACCACAGAATGGCCCGGCACGCTTTTCAACACCTCACTGAAGTGCCCCGCTTCCTCCTCTGTGGGCTGGTGGTGGTACAGTGAAGGTTTCTGGGACCTGTAGGGTTGCCTATCCGTCATGGGAGGTAGATGATAAGGGTAACATGTAGAGGACTGTAGTGTGATTACTCTAAGCCAGTAGTGGGGCACATTCAACGGCAAGTCACACAATCGCCATAGGCTGCCTTATCCCTGGACACAGAGATATGGCTGCTCGTGCTGCTGTATTGTGCTGTACTATAAGACACAAGCAAGTGGACCCACTCTCTCCGTGGAACTGATTCTACTCCTTTGGCTTTATCATTTTGAATCCACATGGGTGGCCTATGCTCAGTAATGCAAGGAGTGCCTAAGCACCCGCCGATCATTATTGGCCTGACAGCCGACTCAAAAACTCATGTGGACTGCCCCAGAGACTCTGCTTCTCCTGATGACAAGTTGGATATTGTCCTAGCGGATATAGAAAAACCCCAAGTCTTACTAGAATGCAAAATAGACACTAGTGGCTGACCTGGCTTTATGGCACGCTGATCACCGCAAGCAGGCAGACAAAGTCCAGTCCACGGAACAGTCAATTGCTATGCTGCAGCCACATGCTCGAGCGACAGAGACACACTTACTTCAGCTCACAGATAGGTTTCACGTATTGGAGGAGAGGGCAGAAGAGGCTGAAGGCCACTCCAGGTGGAAAAACTTTCAAGTTGTGGGCCTCACTGAAAATGTGGAGGGACAGGATGCAGTTGCCTCCATTGAACAGTGAATATGTGGTATAATCCTCTAGACGTCTTTATCGCCATTCTTCTCTATTAAGCAAGCACAACGTGTCCCAGGGAGAACCCCCTCCCACCGCCCCTCCTCACCGGCAGCCAATCCCTGGCTATTAGAATTTCATCTACTGCATTACAGGGACCGTGACCTTATCCTCAGAGAAGCTCGCAAGCTTACTGAAATAATAGTGGACAACACACGTGTTATGCTTTTCCTGGATTACACATTGGCAGGGCAGCCCCAGAGGAGTTCATTCCTAATGGTCAAGCATAAATGCTGTGACCTGGATATGCGGTACTCTCTCCTATTTCTTGATAGGCTTTGTGTTATAATAGATGGAAAAACTTACTTTTACACAAACTCCAAAGAGGCCTGGGACTGGATGTAAACCTCTGGGCCAGCATCTCTCAACCCACCCTACCTGGAGCACCAGCAATGACAAAACAGAGAAAGGAAAAGCGATGCAAGCATTGCGGCCGAGGGGAGCGTTCCCTGCAGTCTCCAACCACACCTAACCTGGAACAGATGATACAAGCGAGATGGAGTGCATTTCAGATGATCAACTAAGTCAGATTATGCTATATGAGTTCATTGTGTGAATATATCCACACAAAATGAATATTTGATTGAAGTTGTCCACTGAGAGACATGTATTCAAATAGGAACTTCTATTATGTACCTCTTTGTGTTTTTAACTTGTGCCATGTAATATTACAGGCAGGACGTATCATATATTTTTAGAGGATTTATATTAAGAAAAATCTTTTTTACACTGTACAGTAGTGATATCTTAGCGCTCTGAATATTTTGTTGTAATTATGTTGCATTATGCAAATTAGAACAGCAATTGCCTAGGGATTTGTTATTGACAATTGCATTTTTCCTGCCGTTGACATAGGTATAAGCAGGGGGTCCTTATAGACACACTGAACACTAGAGTCTATTTCTTTTACTCTTATCCACATGATTTCCATGTTTGTATTGATCATTTCACTGGACCACCTGACATACTCAAACATATCAATATTGACTACATGGGATGCATACACTCAGATCATAATCCCCAGTTGTTACAATTGGATTGGGAATCAGGGCCTCCCCCATTCGCACATGGCGACTGCAACTGGTGGCACTGGAAGACCCTCCATTCCATTCTTTACTAGGTACTGCCATCCCTGATTATTTTGACATCCACACCAACACAACGACGTCCAAACTGATTGAATGTGACGTGTTCATGGTGCACGTTAGGGGTCAATGCCGGGGCACAACCTGGGAGATCTGCCGTAAGTTACACAGGGACATAACTCAGGTCAAACAGGAATTGTTAACCCATGAGGCACAGGTTTCTCTGGATCCTGCCCATAGGGGTCGCCTTGAGCATGCGCAACGAGAGAAGCTGCTTTACTTGAGAGCCTGCAATGTCTCAATTAAGAAGCTCACTCTGTCAGAACACACGACGGGGCAGATAGATTGGGAGCCTTGCTCGCTTGGCTTATTCAACAAGAACAACCAAGACACCCCATTGGAGAGCTGTAGGCTGCTACTGGCATCCTCATTCACACTCAATCCGACGTCCATGTTGAATTAACGTGTCACTATAAGATGTTACATCAGTAAGTGACGACATCCTCTACTGAGGAGGTTGACTTTTTCTATCAGATGTGTCCCTTTCTCAGGTAACGCAGGAGCAAAGAGAGAAATTAGACAACCCCATAATCATTTTTGAGATTCATAAGGCCATCTGTGCGCTTGCCACTGGCAAGACTCCTGGACCAGACGGTCTTCCAATTGAATTTTACAAAGCCTATACGCCACTCCTGCCCCCCACCTTCAGACTCTGAATAGCGAAGCCCTGCAGGCCTCCTGCTTGCCTAGTACACTTTGTGAGGCACTATTTATATCCCTTTCTAAGCCAGACAGGGACCACACTGCTTTATGGTCATACAGACCATTTCCCCAACTAAATATAGACTATAGGATATTAGCCACGGTGCTTGCTGATCGCTTGGCACCTGTAGTTCCAGCACAGGTACACCCAGACCAAAACGGGTTTGTCCCGGCTCGAAATACCTTGCTCAATCTGCGGAGATTCTTTCAAATCTTGGAATATGCTCCCTCCTCCTGGACCCAGGCAGGCTGCCCTGTGTTGGATCTGGAAAAAGCATTTGATTCCCTGGTTTAGGTTTTTCTTTTTGAGGTGCTGCCATGTCATGGTCTAGGAACACACTTTCTTTAGATGGTTAAGCTTTTCGATAGCCTCCCTCTTGCCAGAATAAAAACAGGCACCCTTATTTCTGATCCTATTCTGATTACAAGGGGCACTTGCCAGGGAGGCCCACTATCTCCCTTACTCTTTACATTGGCCATTGAGTCACTGGTACTTACCCTTCGCGTACAAGGCCGAGACTGGGAGATCCCATTGGGTGGTGGTTTGCAATTCGATCTCCCTGTACGCGGATGACCTACTTCTGTATCTTTGGAATATTCAGGTTATCCCAGCTGTGGTGGCACTGACCTTTGATCGGTTTGCTGCATTGTTGGGACTTAAGGTAAACTGGGTCAAATTGTGCCTCTTTCCATTTACTAACACGACATCTGATCCCACCTTTTGCTTCAATGGCCTCTGACTGACATGGCAACCAACCATGTTTCTCTATTTAGGTATTCGCATATATCAAACACCTGCCAACCTCTTTGACTGTAATCTCACATGGATGGTGTCCTCACTGAGAGATCAGATGAGATTCTGGAAGTCATTACCTCTCTCCGTCACTGGATGCATAGCTCTTATCAAGATGGTAATGGTGCCCTTTATGTCACAAAGCCCTTTTCTAGTTCTCTTTGAAAACTGATGAGAGAATTCATTTGGCATAACATGCGTTGTCGGGTGGTATTGCAGAAGCTTTACGTGCCCACTAACATGGGAGGATTAGCGGCCCAAATTTGAGCAGTACTACTTGGCCTCCCAGATTTAATGGATGGCCAGATGGCTGGTAGGCCTCTACACTGCTGACACTGCCACTGCCTCAACGGCCTGCGACGTGCCCACCTTATCACACCTGTTTCAGCCCCTGTATGAGAACAGTGAAGCCTGGCCACACTCTCCTACAAGTAGCTTATCATTGCTACTAAATGAACCTTTGTATGACCAAAACTAATAAACCATTACTTGGCACGCCATGGAGAGATCAGGTCAATTCAATGGCTGAACTGCCCCTGATGGCATGAGGCAGTAATACAAACACTCGGTGATCTGTAGCGTGATGGTTCCCTTATCCCTCTTGAGCCTTTTATTTACGAGGAGGGTCTACCTCCTGGTCAATTCCTCCTCAAGAATTCTCTCATTGGGGCGCTAGGGGATCACTGGGGAGACATGCTGCAGGAACATCATATGCACCTTACCATCCAATATCTCCATGTAATAGGTACATGGAGCCACCTGACATGCTGGCTAGCTGACTCACTGCATACACAGACAGCAACCCTGCTTACCCCCTTGCGCAGGCATTGGGTAAAGGATTTGGGCCACCCCTCACAGACAAGGAGTGGAGTTCTGTTTTAGAGTGCTCTGTTCATGTTTCATGCCATGCCTGCTTTCGCCTTATTCAATATTACATCCTTCACAGGGCCTATCTTACTCTGCAAAAAATTAATCACTGTTTGAATCGCACAGATGCCACTTACTCCTGTTGCTGCCTTCCTGATGCTGATTTATTTCACATGATGTCGACCTGTCTGTCCTTCCATCATTACTGGCATGGCGCGACTTCATGCCTGGCGACTTACACAGGAAGTACCTCATTGCACACATGGAAAGTATGCATATTAGGTTTGCATCACCATGATCAGAAACACAAAGCCACCACCAGAATCTTTGACTTGGGTATCCTGCTAGCCAAGTGCCTGTTTACACGCAAATTTAAACCACCTCCCCCACTTGTTGCCTGGGAGCAATCACTGTCCACATGGCTCAGGTGGAAAGTATTGCCTTATGTAAGGAAGACCTGTTGGGACTACACAAATACGCCCTTGCAGCCCACTGGGACACTATCCTGGCGGACTTCCAGACTGCTATACTGCAATCGGTTTATTTCCCCAACCGATCACCAGACACGGCTGTAGACATAGGCCCCCTAGCCACGTACTGACTGTAAAAATTTCCAAATGCTCCACCGTGATCATTCCACATTTACTCTGGGTTTAACTTATTTGGTGTTGTACTGCTAACTGTCTTATTATGATGATTGCGTCTTATAAATCGCTCAACTACCCCACAGAGTTTCACAGCGCTAGACCCAGGTAGAATGAGTGCAGCCCCTAGTTTATAACAGCCAAGTCTTCAATCCCTTGCTAAACATCGTGAATGAAGAACATTTTTCCCGAGATTCCCGTGAGGTCATTCCATAGCTTCGAGCTTTCAAAAATGACCGGCCCCTCCATGCATGCTAGATGGACTCGGCATTTTACACAGGGACTGATTAGATGACTAAAGCACGCTTCCGAGCTGATAATTGCCACCAGATCTTGAATGTAGCGTGGCGCACTGCCGAATCTAGCCTTACGCATATAGCGCTGTATATGTTTGTCTGCAGTCAACCAATGAAGCTAGCGAAGAAGATGCATCGCCGACGCATACTTGGTAAGCCAAAAGAGCAGCCTGGCCGCGGCATTTTGAACTACTTTTAAGCACCGCATGACTGCATTCTTAGCCCCAAGTATAAGATGTTCCCACAGTCAATTCTGGATAGGATTATTGCTTGAATTACAGTTTTCAGGGCAGAGAGTGGGATTATGCCTATGATCTTTTTTACCCACCTCAGAACTGCAAAGAAGATAGAGGTTACCTTGGCTACATGAGGCTTCATAGTAAGCTTCTCATCCAACCAGAAGCCGAGGTTCTTTACCTTAGGTGACCGGTCTGAGACGCTACCCAGAGCCTCTGGCCAATGTTGAGGGCCCCATGATTGGGGATTTTTCCCCAGGACCATAACCTGAGTCTTCTTGTCAGTGAGTTTGAATGAGTTTACACCCATCATGTGGAAATCCTACTCAGGCATAGGTTCAGGGTTTCAGTGCCATTACTCTATGCAGACAACAAAGCAAAGATGAGCTGTGTGTCGTCTACAAACGAGAACCAAGTCATGCCGCAGCTCTCAACCACCTCCGCGCATGACATGTTAAAGAGCATCGGGCTTAACACTACAAGCAAGTGCACACGATTCTGATCGAGTACTGCCTGAGAAAACCGGAAATGAGTAATTTTCAAAAAACAAAAACATCCAGGCTAGTACAGTACCCTGCAGACCCAATAACATTAGTGTTATAAATCACCCACTTTAATTCACCCTCTTTCACTAGTTGCACTATTGTATTTCCATGTACCTTCTTTGGTCTCTCCCTCTCTTTCTCTCTGCCCCCCTTCCTCTTTCTACCCTTTGGAATGTTCCTACAGTTGAGCCAGAGGCTACGTTGGAATGTTGACAATGCAGCCTGACTGGCAGAGTTCGTGAGCTGTGTTTGACAGCGATATGTTAGAGGTTCCAGAGTGGAGGCCGTAATAAAGGAGTAACTTAACTTCACCTACCTGTGCTAGGCGTCTTTGTAACACTGGCGATGACTGGTCTGCGTAAGGGAGCAGCACAGCTCTCCTTCTCTTCTGTCTTCATCCTCAACGTCAAGTATATAATATACCTTGTGGCCCACAAAGTTGAGGTACTGTTTTTCAGCATTTTCATCCAGCGTTTTGTTCCTTCATACCAACCTTAATTCCGTGAGAATTGCTACCAGCATTCAACTTTTCTCACAATTTAATGCCCTGGAACTTTGTTTTTCATCGTTTATTCAGAGTGGAATGCTCTTTGTGTCGCCTGCCAACTGACTTCCGCACTGACAGGCACAGCTTTAGCCTCACTTTTGTGACATTTTGGCACTATCGCCGCTGTGATACCTGGGATCTATATACACATGTGCATGCCTCTGAGCCCATAAATCACAATGTTACTTTAGCTTTCAGTCCTTTTTTATTGACTGAAAGTATCAATATTATTTTTCTATTTTACACTTAATTTGAAAAGAGTAAACACTTCATCAATAGACTTTTTTCTTATCTCTTACATAAAACACACAATTATCTTGTACACTTATTTACACATTTTGACAAAAACATAAACATAAAACAAATGGTGTGACGATTGTGCAAATCAAATCTCCAACACGGTTTGTATTTTCTTTACAATACATTACATAAATGTCCAACTGTTTTCACCTTTGGGACCTTAACTTGATTGGTCCTCAAATTTCTCAGTCTTTTTGGTCCTAAGCAGGGTCAGAAGCAATTATTTAGATATTTTTGTGAGGGAACCTTAGATTTATTATGTTTCCTGTTCAAGGGGAACATGGACACTTTAGTGCTTTTCCCGGTATGTTCTGTGTCTCTGCTTGTATATTGCCGACGTGTTTCGACCTGTAGTGTGTGGACCTGCGACTTTTTGGTGAGGTCTTCTTCAGGGCTTATTATATTTCTGAAAGGACATCTTTCTCCTGTATGGGTAACAATGTGCCTAATTTTAGTGTGCATTCTTTTGGATGCCTCTTAGTGGTGAATCACATCTAGTAAACTTACGTACCATATTTTCTATTGTGCTGGTTTTCTCAGACTGGCAGCTTCCTTTGTCCTATAAGGATATATATATATATATATATATATATATATATATATATATATATATATATATATCTTTGTTAGGATAGGGTTGCCCATGTGGACATAGAACTTCTCCACCTATTTTTAGACTTGTTGAGTTTTTTTTGGTGTGTACCTACCCAGCCTTATTCGAAAAGAGATGGAACGCTTGTCCAATTTCGTACTGGCTTCCGCTCTGTACGTTCATATGGTTGCTTGTAGCTGTAAGGGTTTTAAGAACGTATTTTAGTGGTGGCGCGGGGAACAACTAGTTTCTACATTGTTATCATGCAACTAACCCGTGCTTAAGTCCCTCGCCCTGCTGTGAAAGACGAAGGGTTGGCTGGTTATCGTTAATACAGGTTGTGGTATGGGAGCGCTTGTTGAGGTTCTGTTCTTGTACCTATCGGTAAGCCTTCGTGCCCCACCCGTTTGTGGTGTTAGTCATCAAACTTGGTTCCGTTATCCTCTTTAGGACTTACTTTCTGAAAGAAGTGGGATCTTCAACTTTCCTTTTCTTTGCGCTCGTTCTCTCCGCGTCCTCGCCGTTTTCGGAGCTTCTTACTATTCTGTTCCCAACTATTTCGATTGGTTTGTCATGTGCGTAGCGCTCCTACGTCCCGCAACATCCCGTTACTGTTGCCAAGGCGATGTTTCGTTTAAGCCCTTCTCTATTTCTCATTTCGTGTCGTAGCATCGGTGTTGCCATGGTGATGTTTTTTTATTATTTTGTTGTGAATAAAGTTTTGGTAGCGATCTCTCAATTACATCGAGGTGACCTTTTTCCTCTGGTTTTTTGGGGGATGTTTCTGTCCTTATGCTTTGAAGTTTTCTGAACTTCTTAGAAAGATGATTCATGTGCTTGGTTAAAGAAATGTGGTAGTGTACCATGGTGCATTATTCAGCTTCTGAGGTTCACATTATTCTTCAACAGATTGATCTGAGGTTTCAGTAATTTCGGGTGGTGGAATACAGAAGTACCCTTACTTTATATGATGTTTAAGAGTTCTGTCATCTCGTTTAGTCCATTTTCGATTGTGCCCAAGAGCATTATAATTTTTGCTTCTGTCTTGGATAGAAGAGAGTCTATATTTTTTCCTTTTATATGTCGCAGTACTGCCCATTTTATTTCTTTGGGACCATGATTTCTTTCAATGCAATGTGCAACCATTGGTGCATTAGGCTCTCCTTACTCCAAAAAACAAGAAGGAAGACATGTCACTGGTCTGTGTAACAACATTCTCAGGATGCACAAATGGAATACAAAAAATAATCAGAAAAAACTGGAATACAGTCAAGGATCTGCCACCATTCAAACAAATACCAATATTTGCTTTGAAAAAAAACAAGAGTATAAAAGAAAAACTAGTACGTGCAAACACATCCATGACAAAATCAGAAACCACATTAAGGACTTTGTGGTCATTGCCACCTATTAAAGGACACAGAAAATGTGGGAATTGTACTTCTTGCGAAAGTACACTCGAAGGAACAAAATTTACATATGGCACCAGGTTCATCAATCATGAAAACTTTACGAACTGTAACACCCACAATGTCATATACTGTGTGGTCTGCCCCTGCTCACTAGCATACATCGGAAAAACGACTCAACCCATAAAAAACAGGATTTCACAGCACAGGTCACGAATCAAATGCAGGACGCCTAATGCACCAATGGTTGCACATTGCATTGAAAGAAATCATGGTCCCAAAGAAATAAAATGGACAGTACTGCGACATATAAAAGGAAAAAATATAGACTCTCTTCTATCCAAGACAGAAGCAAAAATTATAATGCTCTTGGGCACAATCGAAAATGGACTAAACGAGATGACAGAACTCTTAAACATCATATAAAGTAAGGGTACTTCTGTATTCCACCACCCGAAATTACTGAAACCTCAGATCAATCTGTTGAAGAATAATGTGAACCTCAGAAGCTGAATAATGCACCACGGTACACTACCACATTTCTTTAACCAAGCACATGAATCATCTTTCTAAGAAGTTCAGAAAACTTCAAAGCATAAGGACAGAAACATCCCCCAAAAAACCAGAGGAAAAAGGTCACCTCGATGTAATTGAGAGATCGCTACCAAAACTTTATTCACAACAAAATAATAAAAAAACATCACCATGGCAACACCGATGCTACGACATGAAATGAGAAATAGAGAAGGGCTTAAACGAAACATCGCCTTGGCAACAGTAACGGCATGACGCGGGACATAGGAGCGCTACGCACATGACAAACCAATCAAAATAGTCGGGAACAGAATAGTAAGAAGCTCCGAAAACGGCGAGGACGCAGAGAGAACGAGCGCAAAGAAAAGGAAAGTTGAAGATCCCACTTCTTTCAGAAAGTAAGTCCTAAAGAGGATAACGGAACCAAGTTTGATGACTAACACCACAAACGGGTGGGGCACGAAGGCTTACCGATAGGTACAAGAACAGAACCTCAACAAGCGCTCCCATACCACAACCTGTATTAACCATAACCAGCCAACCCTTCGTCTTTCACAGCAGGGCGAGGGACTTAAGCACGGGTTAGTTGCATGATAACAATGTAGAAACTAGTTGTTCCCCGCGCCACCACTAAAATACGTTCTTAAAACCCTTACAGCTACAAGCAACCACATGAACGTACAGAGCAGAAGCCAGTACGAAATTGGACAAGCGTTCCATCTCTTTTCGAATAAGGCTGGGTAGGTACACACCAAAAAAACTCAACAAGTCTAAAAATAGGTGGAGAAGTTCTATGTCCACATGGGCAACCCTATCCTAACAAAGATATATATATATATCCTTATAGGACAAAGGAAGCTGCCAGTCTGAGAAAACCAGCACAATAGAAAATACGGTACGTAAGTTTACTAGATGTGATTCACCACTAAGAGGCATCCAAAAGAATGCACACTAAAATTAGGCACATTGTTACCCATACAGGAGAAAGATGTCCTTTCAGAAATATAATAAGCCCTGAAGAAGACCTCACCAAGAAGTCGCAGGTCCACACACTACAGGTCGAAACACGTCGGCAATATACAAGCAGAGACACAGAACATACCGGGAAAAGCACTAAAGTGTCCATGTTCCCCTTGAACAGGAAACATAATAAATCTAAGGTTCCCTCACAAAAATATCTAAATAATTGCTTCTGACCCTGCTTAGGACCAAAAAGACTGAGAAATTTGAGGACCAATCAAGTTAAGGTCCCAAAGGTGAAAACAGTTGGACATTTATGTAATGTATTGTAAAGAAAATACAAACCGTGTTGGAGATTTGATTTGCACAATCGTCACACCATTTGTTTTATGTTTATGTTTTTGTCAAAATGTGTAAATAAGTGTACAAGATAATTGTGTGTTTTATGTAAGAGATAAGAAAAAAGTCTATTGATGAAGTGTTTACTCTTTTCAAATTAAGTGTAAAATAGAAAAATAATATTGATACTTTCAGTCAATAAAAAAGGACTGAAAGCTAAAGTAACACTGTGATTTATGGGCTCAGAGGCATGCACATGTGTATATAGTTATAATACTGATTCTGGCTTCTGTAGTCCTTACTGAATCAATCCCCAATTTTTTACACAGTGTTACCTGGGATCAGCGCTTTGCTGTACGACTGGAATTATCCTCACAGCGGGGGCCCAGTCTTTGACAGTGTTAACTCTCACCGCTGTGATCCTGGTATCAGCGCTTCATATGTCTGATTGTATTATCCTCACAGCGGTGGCCACCCTTTTACAATCCTAGTATCAGCGCTTCCTTATCCGGCTGAATTATCCTCACAGCGGTGGCCATTCTTTTACAGTGTTTAACTATCCTCCTCCCGCTGTGCGCATTATTGTGAATGAACACACCGCAATTGGCTGTCCTCTTGCCATCTGTGGCCGTGTGTCTGCTAATTGCGGCACTAGTCTCTTTCATGTCTACATGCATTTAACCTGATATGCCCTGCGGCTGGATTTCCTATCACAGCAGCCACGTGTGAAGAATGTTGTGCCTCCTTGACTCCATCTGCTGTGAAGAGCCTTCCAGTACGTTTCTTCCCTGCCGCACTTTGCAGTCTCGAGCTGAGGGGAGGGGTCCTTGTCAAAAGTGAGTTGATTATAGCAGTTATTAACTTTCACTGCCACCTACTGTCCGTTTTTGGTATCTCCGCTGACAAGTGCTGGATGCACAGTCTACATGAGTTTCTTCGCCAGTTCGCTGACTGGCACAGCTCTCATCTTGGCTCCTTACTTCTTTTATTTTTACTCACCTCCCAGCTTGTAATTCACTACAACTGTGACGCGCACACCATTTTGCGTGTCTCAAGTTCATCAGTGACACGCTCACTTTTTCTCCTTACCTCTTACTACGGACCACCTTTTCACCTGTGTGCAACTACAGTCATTCACACACTCTTGCTCCTTCCTTTTGCTAACCTTACTTCAGTGATATGCACACTTCATTATATTTTGTGTGTCATCTCCTGGCTTCCTCCCCTACATATCTGCTACAATCAATTGCGGTGACACGCACACCTACCCTTTATGTACAAATTATTTTACATTGCATCGTACATCGTCTCTTCCAACCTCCCCAGGGTTCCCTCTCGGGGTTTGGGTTCCCAAAATGGCGGCTGCTAACATGACCCAGCCCCAGCCTTTTCTAAATGAATGTGGGGAACCCAATCTTCCCTGGAAAGAATGGGTCAAGATCTTTGAGTCGTACTTGATTGCCATGGGGGGGGGGGGGGGGGGAATTTAGTGCTTTAAGAAGACAACACATTCTCCTTCACAATATGGGTACCCATGGGAGGAAAGTCCTTGATACGCTACGTGAACCTGACCTTGAAGAAGATGAAAATGCTTACAAATCATCTTTAATAAAATTGGAAATTCACTTTGGAGACAAAGTCAACATTGTGCTGGAACGCCACATGTTTTTCTATAGGATCCAAAGAAAACATGAAAGCATCTCCAGCTACGTAGCTGTGCTGAGAGGCCTAAGTGAGCTATGCCAATTCGGAGACCTCAACGACTCCCTTATTAGGGATCAGATGGTGAGGTGCACCAATAACAGTAGAATCCAAGAAAAATTGGTGCAAAAACAACCCAATTTACAAGAAACGATCGAGTTGGCTAAATCTATTGAACATACCGCACTCTGCATGAAAGAAATTAGGCCTAATTCTGTGCTACCCGAACACTCCCACTCAGTCCAGAGCCAGGTGTCAGAAACTGTTGAATCAGAGAATACTGAAGCTACCAATGAAAACAATATTTGCAAAATTAAAAATGCTAAAACCTCCAGCTCTACTCGTGACAATAACCCTAACAAACTTAAATGTTACCGGTGCGGTTGTAGCAACCACCTTGCCAAAAATCCCAATTGCCAAGCCATATCAGCTATCTGCAAGAAATGTAATAAGAAAGGCCATCTAGCTAGAGTTTTTCACAGTAAACAGGTCAGTGCGGCGGTAACTTCCGAGCATAAAATTCAGTCGGTGAAAAAGATTGTCTTCCAGGTTCGCGACTTCAGCACCGTCAATCAAATAAACTACCCACAATGCGAAGTTTGGTTGGATGGCAAGAAAATCAACATGTTTGCAGATTCTTGTTCTCCTTTCACTTTTGTGAACATTACTGACTTTAAAAATATGAACCTCTGTAAAGAAAGTGAATTAACTAAACCTGACATTTCTCCAAGTAGCTACACCAGAGAATCTATCCCTTTGAAGGGCATGGTCAAGACCCGCATTTCATTTAAAGACCGTGTCACCCTGGGTAAAGTTTACAAAGTTGAGGAGGGGTCCAATCTCCTGGGTTGGCAACACCAAAAAGAGATAGACATAAAACTGGACCTTAACAACCCTGAGCAAGTCCTCAACATTGACTTTTCCACCCAAAGTAGAACCTTTGTCAAAGAATTTCCTGAGGTTTTTATTTCTAATCTAGGACTCCTTAAGAATTTCCAACATAAAATAAAATTGAAACCTAATGCCAAACCCATTGCGCACAAAACAAGGCCCATACCTCACCTTATGTGGGAACCCTTAAAAAATGAACTGACCAGACTACAGTCTCTCTGTGTTATACAACCTGTAGACTGCACCGCATGGGTCGCACCCGTCGTCATCGCCAAGAAGGCCCATGGGAATGACATTAGATTGTGCATTAATTAAATTCATGATGAATTAATTCATGATTCATGATTTTTAGGATACAATAGATTGTTGCTCTACTGGATTGGGGCTTGCTGGGGATACATGGCTAATACACTTCCTGCTTTCCCGTGGTGCCACCGAGAGCCGCCATCTTTTGCTCAGTGGCGGTCTAGCTCTCGGGCACACAGGACTTTTTAGATGCACGCTGGACGGACGCGCATCGCCTTAGAGGTTCCATTCTTGCTGCTACACTCTTATTGCGCTCCTTTGCTTATTTTGCGCATGTTTTTATCTCTCCACATACTTGCACATTAAAAACAAACAAGAATTAATTCATGATTCATGATTTTTAGGATTCAATAGATTGTTGCTCTACTGGATTGGGGCTTGCTGGGTATACATGGCTAATACACTTCCTGCTTTCCCGTGGTGCCGCCGAGAGCCACCATCCTTTGCTCAGTGGCGGTCTAGCTCTCGGGCACACGGGACTATTTAGATGCACACTGGACGGACGTGCATCGCCTTAGAGGTTCCGTTCTTGCTGCTATGCACTTATTGCGCTCCTTTGCATATTTTGCACATGTTTTTATCGCTCCACATACTTGCACTTTAAAAACAAACAAGAATTAATTCATGATTCATGATTTTTAGGATTCAATAGATTGTTGCTCTACTGGATTGGGGCTTGCTGGGGATACGTGGCTAATACACTTCCTGCTTTCCCGTGGTGCCGCCGAGAGCCGCCATCTTTTGCTCAGTGGCGGTCTAGCTCTCAGGCACACGGACTATTTAGATGCACGCTGGACGGACGCGCATCGCCTTAGTGGTTTCGTTCTTGCTGCTACGCTCTTATTGCGCTCCTTTGCTTATTTTGCACATGTTTTTATCGCTCCACATACTTGCACTTTAAAAACAAACAAGAATTAATTCATGATTCATGATTTTTAGGATTCAATAGATTGTTGCTCTACTGGATTGGGGCTTGCTGGGGATACGTGGCTAATACACTTCCTGCTTTCCCGTGGTGACGCCGAGAGCCGCCATCTTTTGCTCAGTGGCGGTCTAGCTCTCTGGCACACGGGACTATTTAGATGCACGCTGGACAGACGCGCAGCGGGCGCGCTGCGAGCGCGCCAACGGCGCGCCTAAGGCAAGCCCATCTGCGCCCGTCAGCGTCCTGAAAGCGGCCAGCGCCAGTCATGCTGTTCGCAGGCCTCTGCCTTTGGTGGCTCCACAGGGGTACAGTCGTGGGGAATTGTTGCTATTTAGACCTAGTAAATGTATAGCAAGTCCTAGTTGGGATGTGGGCTGTCCCCGGATGTTAGTCTGTCCGGAGTGCAAATTCCACCTGGGCGCCGCCTCGGGAGGGCTGGAGCTTTTGAATGCGCCCCTGC
The DNA here is from genome assembly GCF_964204655.1 of Triturus cristatus. NCBI lineage: Eukaryota > Metazoa > Chordata > Amphibia > Caudata > Salamandridae > Triturus > Triturus cristatus. The sequence goes on along the minus strand of NC_140579.1, from coordinate 823,742,837 downwards.
TCAGAACCAAAGTCCGCCCTACCATCAGAGCCGGGCTGATTAACAGTCGGTCGTTGGTGAAACATTACCAGGACATTTTCGATCTTATCCTGGATCAACATCTCGACCCACTGTTCATCACTAAGACCTGGATGAACGATTCCTCTAACCCTATTGTCCAGATGGCTATTCCAGCGGGCTTCAGGATTTCACGGGCGGACCGCCCTTGCGGCAGGGGTGGTGGTGTTGCTATTGTTTATAGGGATGTGTGGGAGGTCACTCAAGGATATAACATCGTATTGGGGCAGGGCGAATTCTTGGATTTTACCATTGTTTTTTTGGTCCACTCTACGTTGGGTGCGACGTTAGTTTATAGGCTGCCCGGCTTTGCGGGGCCCTTTCTCAGTGGTCTTGAAGAGGTCATTGTTCCTCGAGCCTTGCGCTTTTCGCAATATCTCTTTCTCGGAGACCTTAATATCCATCTGGATCAGACAGAGTTGGGGAATACTCAGGCTCTTCTAGATTCCTTGAATCTAGCCCAGCTTACTCAATGGGTTAGTCACCCGACTCACTGCGGTGGCCATATCTTAGACCCCATTTGTTCTAACTTCCCTATTTCTATTGAGAACCCTCTCCCAGTCCCCTGGTCAGATCACTTCCTTTCCTGTTTTTCGGTGGGTAGTGGGAGAAAGGGCCGCGGTCCATCAGGCCAATCCAAGCCCTGCTACCGCTAAAATTGATCCGGCAGCCTTTAAGGATATTTTAGAAACCTCCAGGGCCACTCTTCCTGCCGACTTGAAAGGGGCTTTGGCCTGCTTTACGGATTGGATTGGGCAGGCAGTGGATAGTCTCTCCCCCGTATGTCGTCGCCGCTCTAGGAATTCTCCTTCGAAACCATGGTTCTCAGCCGATTTGAAAATGCTTAAACAACACTGCAAAAAGTTTGAACGTGGCTGACGCGTCGACTTTTGCCCTGAGGCTAAGAAGTCACTTAGAGAAGCCCAGAAGGTTTACTACCTGGCCATTAGAAAGGCCAAAAGTTTTTATTACGCTGAACGAATTGATTCCGCTAGCAACAATTCTAGGGAGATATTTTCTATTGTCCAGAGTTTCATGGCCCCCAAGGCTATGATCACTAAACTCCATGTCTCTGCTGCCTGGTGCGAGAAGCTGTCTAACTACTTCACTGACAAGATCCGGGCCATTCAGGCGACGTTTGCTGGCAAGAACCTTCATTTGGCTCCAAATGTGGTTTCCACGTTGTCAGCCTTTACCTCTGTTGATCTGTAGGAGTCCCTTAAAATTTTGAAATCTATGAAATCGGGGTCTCCTGCGGACCCGTGTACGGCCAGGCTTCTGGCCTCTACTGCCGAAGCGGTTAACTATGAGGTTAACACACTTATTAACCTCTCCCTCAAAGAGGCAGTTGTCCCTTTGGAGTGGAAACAGGCTAAAATCCTTCCGCTGCTTAAAAAGCCATCGCTCGACTCGGGGAATCCAGGGATCTATGGCCCCATTTCTCTGCTCCCCTTTCTCGCAAAAAATTGCGAAATGGCAGTCAACAAACAGCTTACTGACTTTGTTGAGGGGTTTAGTCTACTGCATCCAGCTCAATCAGGATTTAGAGCTGCCTATAACACTGAGTCCGCCTTGCTCGAGGTCTCGGAAGCTATTCGAGACTGTCTGGACTCGGGCGGAAGTGCAGCCCTCATAATGCTGGATTTGTCGGCTGCGTTCGACACTGTTCCCCATGCTCTGCTCCTGGCTCGACTTGCGGACATTGGTATCACTGGACAAGCCTGGAAGTGGTTGGAATCCTTTCTTGCGGGACGGTCGCAACAGGTCTGGCTCCCGCCTTTCTCGTCTCCCCCGCAGTTGGTGACCACAGGAGTCCTGCAGGGGTCTTCTTTGATCCCCCTGCTGTTCAACATATATGTCACCCCATTGGTCCAATTGGCAGAGGAACGGGGTGCCAAGATCGTTGCTTACGCCGATGACACCCAGCTTTTGTCCACCTGGGGCAAGTCGGATTTCTCCACTTTAAGGGTGCAGGATTGTATGACAGCCGTTTTCCAATGGCTCTCTGCCGCTCAACTGAAATGCAACGAGGAAAAGACCGAAATCCTCCTATATGACAAATTTCCTCCTCGCTTTAGGGAATCACTTTGGCCACCTGATTTTCCCGTGCCATCTTGTACAGGCCTTCCAGCAAAAAATTTGGGGGTCTGGTTTGATGAGCAGCTGTCCTTTTCAACTCAGATAAAAAAACTGGTGGGGAGTTGTTTTGGGATACTAAAGTCTCTCAAAAAATTCCTCCACTATTGCCGAGATAAGCGAAGGGTCGATTATGCCAATGGGCTGTATCTGGGCCTTCCTGACTATATTTTTAAAAAGCTGCAAGTGGTCCAGAATGCGGCAGCCCGGCTGGTGCTGAACATTCCTACCAGGATGAGTACTGAGCATCATCTGCGCGTGTTGCATTGGCTCCCGGTGAGGAAGCGTGTGGAGTTCAAGGCCTTGGTCATAGCACATCGCGCTTTGTATGATGGAGGTCCTCCTTATCTTAGAAAGCGTTTTGCTTTCTACTTGCCTACCAGGCATCTGAGATCGTCGGCTCAGCTGCTTGCGCAAATTCCCCGTGTGCGCCTCCAAAGAATGGGTGGCAGATCACTGGCTGTTAGGGCTGCGACGGCTTGGAATTCGCTGCCTTTCTCTCTGCGCGCTATTCAAGAGCTAGGTCAGTTTAAGAAACTGCTCAAAACTTTCCTGTTCTAATTGTCTTCTTTTCGGAACCCTGTAGGCTCGCGCTGGGACACTCCTAGGAGTAGCTGTGCGCGTTACAAAATCCAATAACATAACATAACATAACATAACATAACATAACATTGACCTCAGAGACCTTAATGATAACATCATCATTGAAAGACGCCCTCTTCCACGCATCCACGAGGTTTTAAGTACCATGGGGGAGACCACCTGTTTCAGTGTACTAGACCTTTCTAGCGTCTACCACCAGGTAGAATTACACCCTGACTCTAGAGAACTTACGGCTTTTACCACCCCACTGGGGTCATACATGTTGCTCAGAATTCTGTTTGGACTCGCTTCAGCGGCAGCGGTGTTCCAAAAAATAATGCAACACATACTTGACGGGGTCCCCAAAACGATGTGCTTCCAAGACGATGTCTTGATCTACGGAGCAACCCCTGATGAACATGACTCCTCACTCAGGATAGTCCTCGAGAGATTCAAGGAGGCGGGCCTTACCCTTAAAGAGGAAAAATGCCAAATCGGTGTGGGCACGGTTGATTACCTTGGGCACACCATATCTAGGGATGGGTTTAAACCTAAATTAAGCCTCCTTGATGCTGTTGAAAAAGCCAATGCACCCACCTCCAAGCAAGAACTATTATCCTTCCTCAGTCTTGCAGAATACATGGCCAAATATGTTAAGAACTTTTCTGATATTTTAAACGATCTTAGGGAGCTCACTAAGAAACCATATTCCTTTCAAATGGATAGAGGTACACCAGGCAGCATTTGACAACATTAAAAGAAACATTTTAAATGCCCCTCACTTGTGCACTTTCGACCCTTCCAGGAAAACCATTCTAACCAGCGACGCCGGCAATAAAGGCCTAGGAGCAACCCTCTCTCAAGTCATAGGTGGGAGAGAACGCATTGTTGCTTTCTCTTCTGGCACCCTGAACAACTCAGAAAGGAACTATTCCGTCGTAGAGAGGGAAGCCCTGGCCTGCTTTTGGGTGATTAAACATTTTAAATTCTACCTGTGGGGGATAAAATTTACTGTTCGCACAGACCATAAGCCCCTCATTTACATGTTCAGCTCTAAAGGTTCAGCCAACAGCACACGCAGGGTAGCTAGATGGGTATTATGCCTTGAGAGCTTCGTTTTTAAACTCGAATATGTCGCTGGTGACCTCAATACCGCAGCTGACTTCCTTTCAAGAGCACCATTAGATCTTTCAGAAAACTTTGAAACATTTGAATTTCCTATTTTACTGGTCCACTCCTCCAAAATAAAGCAAGATGAATGGTTCGAGTGTATGACCCAAGATGCCACACTTTCCTGTCTTGAAGAGTATACTATTCAAGGTTGGCCTAATTCGCGTAAAAGTGTCAGCCAAGACCTAGACAAATTCTGGGAAGTAAGACATGAAATCAACTTGAATAATGGTTGCATATGGAGAAATAACAAAATCATCCCCCCCAGAAGGTTTGAAAGACAAAATAATAGACTTGGTTCATAAGGGCCACCTAGGGAGAAGCCTTACAAAAAATAGACTTAGAGAGCACTATTGGTTCCCCAACATGGACTCTATGGTTGAAAACAAAGTCAAGAACTGCACCATATGCGCCAACAGTGACAAAATCAAACGCACCCAGATGGCACCTCTTTCCCCAGTTTCCATTCCGGACAAACCATGGGAAAAACTGGCACTGGAAATTATCGGCCCGATCAATAAGAGAGGTGTCACCAAGATATTTGCCTTTGTTCTGACGGATTTTCACTCTCACTGGGTAGTTATTAGAATGGTACACCAAACAACTACCGAATCCCTGATCACTTTTTTGCGAGACACTTTCACCACTGAATGCATTCCGGCCACCCTGGTCACGGACAACGGTGTACAATTCACCTTGTCAACCATGTCCAACTTCCTAACCAGCTTAGACATAACCCACTTAAAAACAGCTCTGTACTGTCCTCGTGCAAACGGCTTAGTCGAAAGAGTTAATAGAATGATAAAGGAGAACATTCAGTTTTCTTGCATCAACAACCTACCTGTTGAACGCTCCATTCAAGATATGCTCTGGGCATACCACACCACCCCCAACTTAGTCACTGGGATATCCCCTTTCTCATCGCTCAGGAGAAGAAAACCCAGTACAAAATTATTTCCTACCCTGAATAGGGGATGAGAGGTAACAGCACACTCTTTTGACAAAGCTAAACCTAAAATAGCTTCCCATCAAGCCAATTACAAAGACCGTTATGATCATAAGCTTGGAACAAAAAAACGAGAATGGTCTATAGGAGAGTGGGTTGCTGTGAAAAAATGCACACTCACGCAGGGGATCATGAATCGAAGTTCCATGAACCCAGTAGAATAGTGGAGATGAAAACCAACACTGTGGTTCTGGAGAATGGGCAAAACTGGAGCATTGACCGGTTGGCTAAATGCCCAAACCCAGAGATCATCACTCATGAAAACTCCCAAACATCTGGGATACCTGAAGACTCTGTCACTCCTCCTAGGAGCTGCACCAGAAGACCTACTGTTTCACCCAAATGGCATAAAGACTTTGTTATGCAATAGAATTATTTTCTCTCCTTCATTGTTTTATGGGGGAAAAATGTGTTATAATTCACCCCCTTTAATTCACCCTCTTTCACCAGTTGTACTATTGTATTTCCATGTACCTTCTTTGGTCTTACCCTCTCTCTCCTCTTTCTCTGCCCCCCTTCCTCTTTCTACCCTTTGGAATGTTCCTACAGTTGAGCCAGAGGCTGCCTTGGAATGTTGACAAGGCAGCCTGACTGGCAGAGTTTGTGAGCTGTGCTTGACAGCGACATGTTAGAGGTTCCAGAGTAGAGGCCGTAATAAAGGAGTAACTTAACTTCACCAACCTGTGCTAGGCGTCTTTGTAACAATTAGTCTTTCCACGAGGATGGAATGGGACACCTTGTCAAAAGCTGCACTGAGGTCTAATAAAATCAGTGCTGCCCTTATCAAGAAAGTCATCTGAGATGTTCAATGGACCCTAGGAGAGTGGATTTGGTACTGGGTCCTGCCAGGAAGCCTGACTGCGATGGATGCAGACCACTGTAACCTTCCACAAAGGTAGTAAGCTGTGAATTAAAATGCTTCTCCAGAATCTTCACTAGGATTGGCAGCATTGAAATTGGTCCAAAACTCGACCAATTAGTGGGGTCAAGGCTGGGCTTTTTTTAAAGCAGGTGAACCATACTGTGTTTCCAGGCTTCTCAATGAGGAGTTAAGTACTTCAACTTCTTTTTAAAGTATCCCTGGGTCTAAAAGACTAAGTTTAGACTGATGGAGTGTGTAGGAGAGTAGGATCTGCACTTATGTTGCCCTTACTTTTTTCCTGATGTATACACTGGTTTCTGGCTATAGTCTGGCTGGGTCCCTGCTAATCAGGGCCCCAGACTCTCTGTTCTCTCTAAATGACTTGGTGTGCATATTAGATTCACTAGTGATTGGATACTGTTGTACCTTATGAGCCCCTAGTATATGGTACCTTAGGTAACTAGGGCATTGGTACTTCACAGGCCTACCGGGGCTGAAGCATGTATTATGCCACCCCTGGGAAGCAAACTCAATCTGACACCACAGGCCTGCTACTGCAGCCTGTGTGAGGTAGTGTTAGCACTCCTCACTGAGATATAGGTTCCTATATCTCACCATACACACACATATAAACCTAGCAGCCACCCCTATAGCAGGCCCTATCAATCCTGAGGGCAGAGTGCATGGTTTACAATGTGAGGGGGTGCCTCTGCCTGAGCAGGGCCCCTCTGCAGCTACCAGAGTCTATTCTCTATGGCTGTTTGTGGATGCGGTTAAACCATATACTCTTAAGTGCATTAAAATGCTAACTTTGGAATGACTGCATCAAAACATGTCGTGTTTGGTGTCAAACAACTTGGAATCATACCCCCACATCAGTCCATGATGTGGGAGCATGATCCCACCCTTCCAGAGGGGACGACATGTAAAACGATAGAAATCCTATAGAGCCCTTGCATCACAAAATGGATGCCACCAGCACAGACACTGGGCAGCCCTCCTGCTGCTGACTGAAACTCGCAGTGGAGGAGGCCCAACAAAAGGCATCCTGTCACAGGGAGGTGTCACCACCTTTCAGACAGGATTTAGTGTATTGGAGCTGGGTGGGTGCACTCCTAGAGTGCTTTGAAGTCCTGCACTGGGGGGAGCAGTAGGCTCCTCTGTGCATATGCCAGCTCAAACCGGTTCAGGGGCTACCTGTCCCTGCTCTGGCTTGAAACTGGACAAAGGGAAGTGGGTGTAACCACCCCCTCCACTGACCCTCCTAGAGGAGTGGTCATAGAGCTAGTCCCTCCCCTATCTTCACTATAAGATAGCAAGCATTGCCCTTACAAATCCTGGCCCTTCGATGTTCCACTACCTTTGGAAGACAGAAGAATCTCCCTTGGAGTCAAGGAGTGACTCCCCTGCTTGGCAGGCACCAAAAACCTTAATCAATGGTTGCAAGCTTCCCTGCTCCCACCGGACCCCAGAAGTGGATTTCCTGACCTCTCAACAGCGATTTTGAGTCCCCAGCGAAGCTGTGGCATCTGAACCCCACGAGTGATGAGGAACTGCAATACCTGTGAACCGTGCACTATTTTTGAGTGCAAACCCAAAACAACGTCCTATGAATTTGTGCTTTGGACCATTTGTGGCCCAAGCCCCCAGCAGCTCTTGCACCAATCATCAGCGGCCTATCCCATCCCGAGTGACCGTGGGCTCCTGTGAAGCATTTCCTGTGGTGGCGTCTTTGCGATCACTTGCCTGTTGGCTAGTGGGTCCCCTAAAGACTTTCTCAACAACTCAAAGGGCTCTCCTGGTTGCTCCGGGCCTGCCCTCACTTACCCTTGCTGGGTGAGTCTCTCAAACCTTGCTGGTCTGCACCATCGACTTTCTTCAGTCTATGCAAGACTTGCATTTGCCAAGGCTTGTTGGCTCCAATCTGGTTGCCAACACCACCATCAGCTGCAGAAGTTATGGGCCACTCTAAATCCAGCTGCTGGTCATCGTCGATCTCTCCTGGATCTCATGAGCAAAGAGTCAAAACACCATCGATGACCTAAATCGACGCGACATCTGTGGTCATCCATCTTGCTGGCCACCGGTCACTGGCAAGTGACTTTGAACACTGTCCCCTCAATTTCAATTTTCAGGTCTCATCCATCTTGAATCCACCTTCGAATTCCAGCGGACACTTATTCAGACGACGCAAGCAGCAAGTCTTCTTTGGTCTCCACAGAAAACAGCGACACGACCCGACACCAAAAGACACCTATGCACCCGGCTTACCTGGGTGAGGTAACTCGTGCACTCCGGTGCCCAAGTGGGTGTTGGCTCTCGAAATACTTACCTTGTAAGTGGCTTGCTTGTAGTCTTCCTAGAAGTACCCTAGAACTGTAAAAATCTAACTGCAACTTGCACCATTATAACCAATAGGAAACCCGCGGCTGTGTTCACACACTGCACGCGTCTCCCGTGGGCCTGTTACTTACCTGCTAACACTGCAGTAGTGAAGCGATTCCCCAGGCCCTAGACCTTGTCATTTTGCAAGTCGACATTCTTATACAATTGTTGTAGGATATGGTCTGGTACGCCCCTAGGGCTCCAGCCATATTTGTGCTTTATTTATTGTGAAACGTTGACATTTGAATGTGTATCTGGCTTCTAATCTCATAAAGAGATTAGTAGAGTGTGTCTAGTAATAAATACATATATATTTGATATATATACCTGTGTGGTGTCCTTTCATTTGGTAATTCAAGAGATTATAAGGTAAAACAAGCTGCTTTACATTCCTCTGAGACTTAGCCTGAAGGCTGCTCTCCACAGCTACCACTAGGATAGCTTTCTTTAAAAGGTTGTCTTAAACCTATCTACCATAAGAGACGAATTGGACTGGTGCAAGGTGTCCACTATAACTAGTGACCAGCATATGCCAGGACAACTTCTCACAGAGTGGGTCGAGTGGACAGCCTGATGTAATTGACCTCAGTAGTGTCAGGAATTGAGAAGTGTCTAGCAAGGACAGTTGCTCCATTTTCTGAGCATCCAGGAGCACATGTGTCAGGCTTTCAACCCTTCCTGGGCTGCCTTTCCCAACCCAGGTACTGGGGATCGCACAGAATGCCTGAGCATCAGCCAACGCAGCCTTTGCAAGAAGAGTCTGAATAACTGCCCCCTTCTTAACAAAGAAGTTGGCCAATTCTTCGCAAAGGATTTTAGACAGCGAGGGTACAGGAGATATTTTGTGGAGTCTGAAAGTTCCTTAACCACTTTGAACAATGTTTTGGGGCAGTTTTGGGTATTAGCGATTTTGTCAGAGTAGAAAGCTGCTCTAGCGGCCTTGGAAAGCCTAAGGTAGTTGTTTAGGCCTAGTTTATACACGACCTTCTGATCCTCGCAGTAGGACTTCCTTCACCCCCCTTCTAAGCCCTTACAGCATTTTTTCTCTAACCACAAGGCTTCGCTAAACCATGGGGCAGGCGGATTAATTCTTTGAGAAGATCTCGGTATCGCTGGCAAAGTAGCCTCCTGGGCGTTCCTGATCCACTGATCAGCCAAAGGTTGATCTAGGTCCATTGTGTGATTATAATCAGGTACAGTGTGACGCAACTGGCCATTCAAATAAGAGACGTCTAATCTCATCCCATTACTTGACCAGAAGAGCAACCGGTTTCATAAAAGGGGTGGTGTGGTTGTTAATGGAGAAAGGCACAGCCAGATGGTCTGACCACAGTAATGGCACCGGAAGGTCTGTAGTAAGAGCCTCGAGATTATAAAATAAATCGGGTAGAGGAGGTGGCCTGCCTCATGGGCAGGTGCTTAATATGTTAATTTCATAGGTGGGTGCGTCCTGTTTCCTGTTAAAGTTCCCTGTGTTTTTTGGCCATTTTGTTTACAACTGTTTCAATGGAAACGGGCTGCCCCATTGATTAGAACCTAGGCGTGCTGCCTAAGTTCCAAGCTGTACGGGCTATGAGTCATGTATTTCACAGACAGCTTAATTCATGTAGCATCATTTCCTTTGCCTTATGTATTTGCTTGTTCATACTGAGTACTGATACGGATGTTATATTGCAGATGTCATTCTAATATGTACTATCACACCGAAATGGTGATTAACAGATTTAAACAAAAATCAAGATCCCATACTCCTGGGAGGCATCCATTTTCGTCTCTATCTTTAACAAGCATTTGCAATGCAATAGGTCTTGCATTTGCGAGAGTTTAGGCTTTTGGCATTGTAAATGACAATGCCTTTTATTTATCCGTTTTGCTAATTAACATATAAATAAAAGATATTACACCTTGCGTCCTGGCAGTAATGCGAATTACAAACCTGGGATGTTATTTATCTGTTGAAATCTTCACTGTCTGTCCGTCGAGAGATGAAGGGGCCGAAAGATTGTAAATTCAGTGCCGATAATCTCCCCAACTTTTGAACCGGTGCGTGGTGTCCACCATTTCACTCAGTCAGAGCTCACCGGAAACGCATCATATTCACCGAAACCTGCGAATATTCGATTCAAGGCCGTTTGAGCCATAGAACAGGAAAAATTATGTAAACTTTTAAAAATAAAAACGGACGAAATCCCGTCAAACTGCCTCGATGTTTACGTACTATTTTGTATTTCAATGTTTGCTTTATATATCTTGTGGTTACGTCATTATGATACTTAAGAGTCGATTTTTTACAGGACTGGTTACGTCTAACAAAATTAAATAACTTTTAATAAACGTTCTTCTTTGCTGGTGAACAGGAGCACAGACCCAAATATGGGTAAGACAAAATGTTTCCATTGTGACGTTCATGCGTCATATTACAGAAACTTTACAACGGTGCAAAAAATGGCAAATCCATTTTCACCATTTTACTCCATGTGTAAAAGGGAGCACAGCAAATAAATGAACCAGAACAAAATAGTTTCCCTCGAGCAAATATTTGATCCACTTCCAAAATATGAATGTAATAATAAGAATTATAGTAAATTGATTTAGTGCAATTTTTATTGTGCACCAATTTGGAAATGATTTCCCCCACTTTTCGAACGTGCGAGATGAAATATGCGGAAGGCAAAACCGGTTTGTTCCCTTTAACAGACACTGGGAGAAAAATAGTGCAAAATCATTTTGCTCGGCTTTAAGGGTTATGCCTGCGCTAGATTGTTTTTATACATAAAATTTATATTGTTTATTTCTAATAATCAATATACGTGTGTTACTTGTAGATTATCCCTTAATAGTTACTCTGATTGAAATAATGTATGTAATATGGACAGGAGTCACATTTTGTGGCACATTCAATTTTACAAAAGTAGCAATATTAGTGCAAACGGGTTTTCTCTGTTTTGTTTTTATTTTGGGCACCAGAGCAGAGTTTCTCATAATATGCACTCGGATATAGTATTTGGACGATGTATATTTATATATATATATTCACAGAAAAAAACATAGGTTTCAGGGGTGTTATAGTTAGCTGCCCATTTCACTCATACAAAACCATAGAAATTCCTCCGTTATAGTTTGTTCTGCAAACTATAACTCACGCGCCCGCAATGCACTGCTGATGATGTCACATATTGCATCATTCATGACATGGTCAGTGACATCACTGATGACATCACTGAAGACATCTCAAATGATATCACTGATGACATCACTGATGACATCATCCACTGACTGTGGTTTAGTTTGACATTTAAATATGTATTATATATATATACCAATCTGTATTGAAGATTGAGTGGATATATAACTGTCTGGATGGAGGATTTAGTAGCTGTCTGACTGTCTTTTTACGTGAGTAATTAAAAGTGTCTCACTTAATACATGGATTAGTAACTAAACTATGTGAATGTGTACAGCACTGTCTCTGTTGTTGTATAACATGCTGCATCAGTTGGTCACTAACTACATGAGTGTGTATATTAGTTATTGATTAGTTGGGTGAGAATTTGTATGGGACACTGAGTTTGTGTGTGGTTGGATGGGGTGTGTGTAACTCTATGCATAGATGTGTGAATGGTTGATTGACTAGGTGTATGGGTTTAAGAGTGCATGTGGAAACAGTTGTTTGGGTGACTGAGTGTATTTATTTGTGTGTTGGTGAGCGAATATATGTTTTAGTTGTACATCTTCAACAAAGTAAAAAAATAAAAGGCATTGTATGTGAGAGTTGGTGTATATAAATAAGTATGTGTAAGAGTCAGTGATTGTGAGAGTAACTATATGAATGAGTGTATAATTGTAATGGTGCTTTTTTAACATATTAACGATGAGTTACTATGTCTTTGAATAAATGAGGTGTTGTTGGATAATTGTGTAAGTGAGTAAATTTAAGTGTGATACATTTTTTTCATGAGTGAGTAGGATGACTGCATAACTGACTAAGATGACTGCTGATGTGTCAATGTCTATATATGTTTATAAGTGCATTTGATAGTGTTTTATTAATGAACGACTGCATGTATAGATGATTCTGTTGTTGAATGGGTAGTTGTGTGTGTAGACTTAGGAATCAGTGAGTGGGTATGTAGTAACTGGTATTGGTGTGTCAATGGTTTCAAATATGGTACTCTGTATTTTACAGTGAGTGATGAAAGGTTATACTAGTGTATGATGAGGTGTATCAGATTGTCAAGTGGATGATGTCATCAGTGATGTCATTTGAGATGTCATCATTGATGTCATCAGTGATGTCACTGACCATGTCATGAATGATGCAATATGTGACATCATCAGCAGTGCATTGCGGGCGCGTGAGTTATAGTTAGCAGAACTAACTATAACGGAGGAATTTCTATGGTTTTGTATGAGTGAAATGGGCAGCTAACTATAACACACCTGAAACCTATGTTTTTTTCTGTGAATTTCTAAGGTTTTTTAAATGCTAATTTCTAACTATAACGTCTCTGAAACTTCTAAGTGTGATAGTAGTTATATCTATTTTTTTGTACTGATTTCCTACAGTTTTTTAACTGTTTATTTATAAATATTTTATTCATTAAATAACATTATATATTTTTCTGAAAATTGCAACAATTTTTTTTTTTTAATTAAAACTGAAATATTGATTAATTTTCTTGTTTTCATTTTTTATTTTAATATATTTATATTATTTTCTTTAAAAAAAAATGCAATTTTTTTCGGAGTCGCGCACTCAAAGTGTACACATCACGGTGGGTGCGTGCATTCTAGCCGCCATTTTAGAAAAGTCATGAAGGATCCGCGTATAGTGTGCGACGGCTGCGTGTTTTTCAGTTACATCATATGCATTTAATATCACGTGATATGCGCAATTGGTATGCGACCAGTCTGTGACTCCTGCTCCCACGCATTCGCAACACATGCGCATTATGGTACGAGATGTTTGCGCGGTTGCGGGTCCTGCGTGACATCATATACGTGCTGGGGCGCGCTGGGTGCTCGACTCCCGCAAAAAAAAATTATGTTCCAAAATGATATGTATGTGTCTTTAATATGCATATTAAGGCAAGAGATTATGTACGATATTCATCAAAATAATATATTTGTACTTATAATAAACTTATATTATTTTTAAATATATTTTCGCGAAGTCGGGTGCGTTCATCGTGAGTGCAGAAAACCAGGTCAGCAGAGCTGCTGTAGAGCCAGAGAACCTGGCCAGCAAAGCTGCTCTAGAGCCTAAGAACTAGGTCAGTAGAGCTGCTCTAGAGCCAGAGAACCAAGTCAGCAGAGCTGCTGTAGAGCCAGAGAAACCAGGTCAGCAGAGCTGCTTTAGAGGGAGAGAACCAGGTCAGCAGAGCTGCTTTAGAGCCAGAGAACCAGGTTAGCAGAGATGCTTTAGAGCCAGAGAACCAGGCCAGCAGCGCTACTCTAGAGCCAGAGAACCAAATCAGCAGAGCTGCGTTAGAGCCATAGAACCAGGTCAGCGGAGCTGCTTTAGAGCCAGAGAACCAGGTCAGCAGAGCTGTTGTAGAGCCAGAGAACTAGATCAGCAGAGCTGCTCTGTAGCATAATAACTATGTCAGCAGAGCTGCCTAGAGCCAGAGAACCAGGCCAGCAGACCTGCTGTAGAGCCAGAGAAACCAGGTCAGCAGAGCTGCTTTAGAGAGAGAGAACCAGTTCAGCAGAGCTGCTTTAGAGCCAGAGAACCAGGTCAGCAGAGTTGCTCTAGCTGACACTGACTGACTGACACTGACTGATTGACACTGACTGATTGACACTGACTGACACAGATTGACTGACACTGACACTGACTGACACAGATTGACTGACACTGACTGACTGACTGACACTGACTGACACTGATTGATACTGACTGACACTGATTGACTGACACTGACCGACTGACACTGATTGACTGACACTGACTGACACTGATTGACTGACATTGACTGACACTGATTGACTGACACTGACTGACTGACTGACACTGACTGACTAGCACTGACTGACACTGACTGACACTGACACTGACTGACTACTCTCTACTACTCTACTACTGACTCTCTACTACTCTCTACTACTCTCTCTCTACTACTCACTCTTTACTATTCACTCTCTACCACTCTCTACTACTCACTCTCTACTACTCTACTACTCTCTATGACTCACTCTCTACTACTCACTCGCTACTACTCTCTCTCTACTACTCACGCTCTACTACTCTCTACTACTCACTGTCTACTACTACTCTCTCTACTACTCACTCTCTACTACTCTCTACTATTCACTCTCTACTACTCACTCTACTACTTTCTACCACTCACTCTCTACTACTCACTCTCTACTACTCTCTACTACTCACTCGCTACTACTCTCTACTACTCACTCTCTACTACACTGTCTACTACTCTCTCTCTCTGCTACTCTCTACTACTACTCTCTACTATTCACTCTCTACTACTCACTCTCTACTACACTCTACTACTCACTCTACTACTCTCTGCTGCTCTCTACCACTCACTCTCTACTACTCTACTACTCACCCTCTACTACTCACTCTCTACTACTTTCTCTCTACTACTCACTCTCTACTACTCACTCCACTACTCTCTACTACTCACTCTCTACTACTCTCTACTACTCACTCTCCACTACTCATTCTCTACTACTCGCTCTCAACTACTCACTCTCTACTACTCTCTACTGCTCACTCTCCACCACTCATTCTCTACCACTCGCTCTCAACTACTCTCTACTACTCACTCTACTACTCACTCTCTACTACTCTACTACTCTCTCTATTTCTCACTCTCTACTATTCTCTCTCAACTACTCACTCTCTACTACTCTCTACTACTCACGCTCTACTACACACTCTCTTCTACTTGCTCTCTGCTACTCGCTCTCTACTACTCTCTAGTACTCACTCTACTACTCACTCTCTACTACTCTCTACTACTCACTCTCTACTACTGTACTACTCTCTACGACTCACTCTCTACTACTCACTCTCAACTACTCACTCTCTACTACTCTACTACTCACTCTCTACTACTCACTTGCTACTACTCTCTCTCTACTACTCATGCTCTACTACTCTCTACTACTCACTGTCTACTACTACTCTCTCTACTACTCACTCTCTACTACTCTCTACTATTCACTCTCTACTACTCACTCTACTACTTTCTACTACTTTCTACCACTCACTCTCTACTACTCTACTACTCACTCTCTACTACTCTCTACTACTCACTCACTACTACTCTCTACTACTCACTCTCTACTACACTGTCTACTACTCTCTCTCTCTACTACTCTCTACTACTACTCTCTACTATTCACTCTCTACTACTCACTCTCTACTACTCTCTACTACTCACTCTACTACTCTCTGCTGCTCTCTACCACTCACTCTCTACTACTCTCTACTACTCACTCTCTACCACTCACTCTACTACTCTCTACTACTCACTCTCTACTATTCTCTCTCTACTACTCACTCTCTACTATTCACTCTCAACTACTCACTCTCTACTACTCACTCTCTACTACACACTCTCTACTACTCTACTACTCTCTACTACTCGCTCTACTACTCACTCTCTACTATTCTCTACTACTCACTCTACTACTCTCTCCTACTCTCTACCACTCACTCTCTACTACTCTACTACTCACTCTCTACTACTCTCTCTCTACTACTCACTCTCTACTACTCACTGTACTACTCTATACTACTCACTCTGTACTACTCTCTACTACTCACTCTGTACTACTCACTCTGTACTACTCACTCTCTACTACTCTCTACTGCTCACTCTCTACTACTCTCTACTGCTCACTCTCCACTACTGATTCTCTACTACTCGCTCTCAACTACTCTCCACTACTCACTCTACTACTCACTCTCTACTACTCTACTACTCTCTCTACTTCTCACTCTCTACTACTCTCTCTCTACTACTCACTCTCTATTACTCACTCTACTACTCTCTACTACTCACTCTCTACTACTCTCTACTACTCACTCTCCACTACTCATTCTCTACTACTCGCTCTCAACTACTCACTCTCTACTACTCTCTACTGCTCACTCTCCACCACTCATTCTCTACTACTCGCTCTCAACTACTCTCTACTACTCACTCTATTACTCATTCTCTACTACTCTACTACTCTCTCTACTTCTCACTCTCTACTACTCTCTCTCAACTACTCACTCTCTACTACTCTCTACTACTCACGTTCTACTACACACTCTTTACTACTTGCTCTCTGCTACTCGCTCTCTACTACTCTCTAGTACTCACTCTACTACTCACTCTCTACTACTCTACTCACTCTCTACTACTGTACTACTCTCTACGACTCACTCTCTACTACTCACTCTCAACTACTCACTCTCTACTACTCACTCTCTACTACTCACTCGCTACTACTCTCTCTCTACTACTCACGCTCTACTGCTCTCTACTACTCACTGTCTACTACTACTCTCTCTACTACTCACTCTCTACTACTCTCTACTATTCACTCTCTACTACTCACTCTACTACTTTCTACTACTTTCTACCACTCACTCTCTACTACTCTACTACTCACTCTCTACTACTCTCTACTACTCACTCGCTACTACTCTCTACTACTCACTCTCTACTACACTGTCCACTACTCACTCTCTACTACACTGTCTACTACTCTCTCTCTACTACTCTCTACTACTACTCTCTACTATTCACTCTCTACTACTCACTCTCTACTACTCTCTACTACTCACTCTCTACTACTCTCTACTACTCACTCTCTAATACTCACTCTGTACTACTCACTCTCTACTACTCACTCTACTACTCTCTACTACTCACTCTCTGATACTTTCTCTACTACTCTCTACTACTCTCTACTACTCACTCTCTACTCTCCATTACTCGCTCTCTACTCTCTACCTCTCTACCTCTCTCTACCTCTCTCTCTACTGCTCTCTACCTCTCTACCTCTACCTCTCTACCTCTAAACCTCTACCTATACACCTCTACCTCTCTACCTCTCTGTACATGCACACATATGCACGTATATATATGCATATATATGCATATGCATTTATTTATATGTATGCGTATATATGTATGTACATATATAAACATATAAATATAATCTGCATATCTATATAAATATAAATGCATGCAAACATATACATATACATATATGCATACATATGCATGGTATGTACATGAACGTTTGAAAAACTCTAATACAAGCAAAGCTAAAAAGCCACCTAATTACAAACAGAATTGCTTTAACTTAAACGAGGGCGAGACCTATTGCATTTTCAATGCTTGTTCACTTTGATTCCATCAAAAAGGCATTCAGATGTGTCACACATTTTCCATAAATTCTGAATGGTAGCACTCTAGTTGCTCATTAGATCACTGTAGTAAAGCTACTGCTCACCAGGGAAGTCTGCTGCTGGTATTCAAAGTGCATGTTTCAGTCTGTATGTCAGAATTTTTTAATGAAATGGAGTAAGATTTGAGAAGTCAAAATGTGCCCTAATCTTTCTTTCTGCAGCACTAATCATAATTTCTATGGCAAAATGAACCACCTCATTTTGTTCCTTTGCAAATTAAATGTTTTAAGTGTTGCCACTTTATTCCAATCAAGATGGCATCAGGTGTGCCATACTTTTGTCATAAGTAAGACTGTTAGTGCTCTAGTTGTTCTTTAAAACACTCTGGGACATTCTGTCATTAGGCTATACTTGGGCTACATCTCTGTGATATTTGTGCTACATTTGGGCTCTTTTGTCTCTGGTGGCCATCTTGGGAGACTTATTTGTTTTGAAGTTTCCTAATTTCCTCATTTACAACAGTCTCCTCAGTAGGAAACACTTTCAGGTTTTTTACTTTTATTCCATCAAGAAGGCATTCAGATGTGTCACACATTTGCCATAAATTCGGAATGTTAACACTCTAGTTGCTTATTAGATCACTGTAGTAAAGCTACTGCTCACCAGGGAAGTCTGCTGCTGGTATTGAAAGTGCATGTTTCAGTCTGCATGTCAGAATTTTTTAATGAAATAGAAAAGGATTTGAGAAGTCACTCAAAATGGGCCCTAATTTTCTTTTTTCCGCACTAATCATAATTTCTATGGCAAAATGAACCTCCTCATTGTGTTCCTTTTAAATTAAACTACTCACTCTCTACTACTCACTTGCTACTACTTTCTACTACTCACTCTACTCTCTCTCTACTACTCTCTACTACTCTCTACTACTACTCTCTACTACTCACTCTCTACTACTCACTCTCTACTACTCTCTACTACTCACTCTACTGCTCTCTACTACTCTATACCACTCACTCTCTACTACTCTACTACTCACTCTCTACAACTCACTACTACACTCTCTCTCTACTACTCCCTCTCTACTACTCTCTACTACCCTCTACTACTCACTCTACTACTCACTCTCAACTACTCACTCTCTACTACTCTCTCTACTACTCACTCTCTACTACTCTCTACTACTCACTCTACTACTCTCTACTACTCTCTACCACTCACTCTCTACTACTCTACTACTCACTCTCTACTACTCTCTACTACTCTCTCTCTACTACTCACTCTCTACTACTCACTCTACTACTCTCTACTACTCTCTCTCTACTACTCACTCTCTACTACTCACTCTCTACTACTCTACTACTCACTCTCCACTACTCACTCTCTACTACTCGCTCTCTACTACTCTTTACTACTCACTCTACTACTCACTCTCTACTACTCTACTACTCTCTACTACTCTCTCTGCTACTCACTCTCTACTACTCTCTACTACTCACTCTCTACTACTCACTCTCTACTACTCTACTACTCTCTACTACTCTCTCTACTACTCACTCTCTACTACTCTCTCCTACTCTCTACTACTCTCTCTCTACTACACACTCTCTACTACTTGCTCTCTACTACTCACTCTACTACTCACTCTACTACTCACTCTCTACTACTCCCTACTACTCACTCTACTACTCACTCTCTACTACTCTCTACTACTCACTCTCTACTACTCCACTACTCTCTACTAATCACTCTCTACTACTCACTCTCTACTACTCTCTACTACTCACTCTCTACTACTCTCTCTCTACTACTCTCTCTCTACTACTCACTCTCTACTACTCTCTCTCTACTACTCTCTCTCTACTACTCACTCTCTACTACTCTCTACTACTCACTCTCTACTACTCTCTCTCTACTACTCTCTACTACTCACTCTACTACTCATTCTCTACTACTCATTCTCTACTACTCTCTCTCTGCTACTCAGTCTCCACTACTCACTCTCTACTACTCTCTACTAATCACTCTCTAATACTCACTCTCTACTACTCTCTACTACTCACTCTCTACTACTCTCTACTACTCACTCTACTACTCACTCTTTACTACTCTCTACTACTCTCTACTTCTCACTCTCTACTACTCTCTACTACTCACTCTCTACTACTCACTCTACTACTCTCTCCTATTCACTCTCTGCTACTCTCTCTACTACTCTCTATTACTCTCTCTCTACTCTCTATTCTCTATTACTCATCCTCTACTCTCTACCTCTCTTTACCTCTCTCTCTACCACTCTCTACGTCTCTACCTCTACACCTCTACCTCTCTACCTCTCTCTACACGCACACATATGCACATATATGCATATATATATATGTATGTGTATATATATATTCACTTAAAAAACCATAGGTTTCACACATGTTATAGTTAGCTGGACATTTCACTCATGAAAAACCATTGAAATTCCCCCGTTATAGTTAGTGCAGGCAACTATAACTCACGCGACCGCAATCCTCTGCTGATGACGTCAGATATTACATCACTGATGACATATGTGTCTTTCTGAAAAAAAAATATTTGTAATATATGTATAGCTAAAAAATAATGGAAGAAGACATGGGTAAATAAGTGTCTAAATACAGTGATGTAATATCTGACGTCATCAGCAGAGGATTGCGGTCGCGTGAGTTATATGCACTAACTATAACGGGGGAATTTCAATGGTTTTTCATGAGTGAAATGTCCAGCTAACTATAACATGTGTGAAACCTATGGTTTTTTAAGTGAATTAGCAAGGTTTTTTAAATGCTAATTCCTAACTATAACGTGTGTGAAACCTATGGTTTTTTCAGTGAATTTGTACGGTTTTTTAAATGCTAAGTTATGTATTTTTTTTAATTGTTTTTTTTAAGATTTTTCACCGTGCGCGTACCGTACGCGCACGGTGCGCTTCTTCGCGGAATTTTTCCGTTTCTACCGTACGCGCACGCTACGCGTACTCCGCGATTTTTCGCCAAAAAATTAAAGCAAATTTTGGCCCTTGGGGCTCCTTCTGGGACCCCCTGACAAAGGCTAGGGGGTCAGGAACTGTCCACCCTGCCCCCTTTTCACGTTCTCAACCTTTGTTTTTCACCCCCTCAGACTGCGAGAGACAAAATGGCGGCCGACACTTCCTGGTTTCGACCGATTCGAATGTTTACTAAGATCTAACAACCAATCAGGATCGCGCTCGCGCACGGCAGCGCGCGCGTACGGTAAGCTTACCGTACGCGCACGGTGTGCGCTTACAGATATATATATTGATTTAAATGCTATTTTCTCAGGAAATACTGAACAGATTTACACCAGACCTGCAAAAGGCACATCCCTGACCTGAGGACTACCTCTCTGTCAAATTTCAAGTAATTCTGTTCAGCCGTTCGGGCTGTAGCTTGGACTAAAGGTCCTATGGAAAAATGCATGGGGAAAACGCGTTTTGGGACCCCCCCTTTTTCTCAGCCCCTGCTTGACGAATCCCCCCGACACTTTCAGGGAAGGAGCGAAGCGGAGCGCCCCACCTATTTTGAAAATTTCGCGAGGATTCGTCAATCGGCGCCAAAGTTATTCCAAATAGAATGTTGCGGATTTCCTATGGAAACACGGTCCTAACTATAACTATCTACTGGCGACCGCTAAGTGAATTAGCAAGGTTTTTTAAATGCTAATTCCTAACTATAACGTGTGTGAAACCTATGGTTTTTTCAGTGAATTTGTACGTTTTTTGTTAAATGCTAAGTTATGTATTTTTTTTAATTGTTTTTTTAAAGATTTTTCACCGTGCGCGTACCGTACGCGCACGGTGCGCTTCTTCGCGGAATTTTTCCGTTTCTACCGTACGCGCACGCTACGCGTACTCCGCGATTTTTCGCCAAAAATTTAAAGCAAATTTTGGCCCTTGGGGCTCCTTCTGGGACCCCCTGACAAAGGCTAGGGGGTCAGGAACTGTCCACCCTGCCCCCTTTTCACGTTCTCCACCTTTGTTTTTCACCCCCTCAGACTGCGAGAGACAAAATGGCGGCCGACACTTCCTGGTTTCGACCCATTCGAATGTTTACTAAGATCTAACAACCAATCAGGATCGCGCTCGCGCACGGCAGCGCGCGCGTACGGTAAGCTTACCGTACGCGCACGGTGTGCGCTTACAGATATATATATTGATTTAAATGCTATTTTCTCAGGAAATACTGAACAGATTTACACCAGACCTGCAAAAGGCACATCCCTGACCTGAGGACTACCTCTCTGTCAAATTTCAAGTAATTCTGTTCAGCCGTTCGGGCTGTAGCTTGGACTCAAGGTCCTATGGAAAAATGCATGGGGAAAACGCGTTTTGGGACCCCCCCTTTTCTCAGCCCCTGCTTGACGAATCCCCCCGACACTTTCAGGGA
Organism: Triturus cristatus; assembly: GCF_964204655.1. Lineage (NCBI taxonomy): Eukaryota > Metazoa > Chordata > Amphibia > Caudata > Salamandridae > Triturus > Triturus cristatus. The sequence continues at coordinate 823,720,833 of NC_140579.1, read as the reverse complement.
AGGAGCGAAGCGGAGCGCCCCACCTATTTTGAAAATTTCGCGAGGATTCGTCAATCGGCGCCAAAGTTATTCCAAATAGAATGTTGCGGATTTCCTATGGAAACACGGTCCTAACTATAACTATCTACTGGCGACCGCCAGTAGATAATACATACATATATAAACATATATATAATCTGCATATCTATATAAATACAAATATAAATGCATGCATACATATACATATATGCATGTTATGTACATGAAATTTTGAAAAACACTAATAAAAGCAAAGCTAAAAAGCCACCTAATTACAAACAGAATTGCTTTAACTTAAACGAGGGCGAGACCTTTTGCATCTTCAATGCTTGTTTACTTTGGTTCCATCAAGAAGGCATTCAGATGTGACACATTTGCCATAAATTCTGAATGGTAGCACTCTAGTTCCTCATTAGATCACTGTAGTAAAGCTACTGCTCACCAGGGAAGTCTGCTGCTGGTATTCAAAGTGCATGTTTCAGTCTGCATGTCAGAACTTGTTAATGAAATAGAAGAGGATTTGAGAAGTCAAAATGTGCCCTAAATTTTCTTTCTGCAGCACTAATCATAATTTCTATGGCAAAATGGACTCCCTCATTTTGTTCCTTTGCAAATTAAATGTTTTAAGTGTTACCACTTTATTCCAATCAAGATGGCTTCAGGTGTGCCATACTTTTGTCATAAGTAAGACTGTTAGCGCTCTAGTTGTTATTTAAAACACTCTGGGATTTCTGTCATTGGGATATACTTGGGCTACATCTCGGTGATATTTGTGCTACATTTGGGCTCTTTTGTCTCTGGTGGCCATCTTGGGAGACTTGTTATGAAGTTTCCTAATTTCCTCATTTACTACAGTCTCCTCAGTAGGCATACTGTCAGTTTTTTACTTTGATTCAATGAAGAAGGCATTCAGATGTGTCACACATTTGCCATAAATTCAGAATGTTAGCACTCTAGTTGCTCATTAGATCACTGTAGTAAAGCTACTGCTCACCAGGGAAGTCTGCTGCTGGTATTGAAAGTGCATGTTTCAGTCTGCATGTCAGAATTCTTTAATGAAATAGAAGAGGATTTGAGAAGTCACTCAAAATGTGCCCTAATTTTTCTTTCTGCAGCACTAATCATACATTCTAAGGCAAATTGAACCCCCTCATTTTGTTCCTTTTTAAATTAAATGTTTTAAGAGTTACCACTTTATTCCAATCAAGATGGCTTCAGGTGTGCCATACGTTTATCATAAGTAGGAGTGTCAGCGCTCTAGTTGTTCTTTGGAACACTCTGGGAAGCTGCAGTAGAACTCAAAGGAATCAACTGACAGTCTCTGCCCTTGTTGGATGTACATGTTTTACTGAGAATGTCAGACTTCATTTTCACATGACTAAGAAAGATAATGTGAATTTACAGAAAATATGCTCTCAGTTTAGCTTATAGATCACCTTCCAAACCTCTGTGGGAAAAGCATGTGAAAATAGTTTTCTCTCAAACATGATTCATGATATCCCAGCAGAAGGCTTTTTCACATGGTAAAATCACCTTAACACATACCACAATTCTTAAAATGAGTATGGTACCATCAGCAAATGATTTATAATGTAACTAAAGTCTTAAAACCTTCTATTAACTAAAATGCTTTTTAATGAGGTGCTATCATGTATATTGGTCCCAAGATGGCTGCCAACACTTCTTGGATGAAGTGCTGAAAGCCAATCAGATCTCACGATGAGATGTGTGGTTAGGCTCCGCCCAGATAAATATGTGATTTTACTTTTGATTTTCTCAGGAACTACTGAACGGATTTACACCATTTAAGCAAAAGGCACGACTCTGAACCAAGGTCTACCTTTCTGCCAAATTTGGTGTAATTCCGTTCAGCAGTTCGGGCTGTAGCTGCGTCAACAGGTCCTATGGGAAATTGCATGGGGAAAACGCGTTTTGGGACCCCCCTTTTTCTCAGCCCCCGCTTGACGAATCACCACGAAACTTTCATGATAGGAGCGGACCGGAGCTGGCCAAAGTTTAGAAAATTTTGCAAAGATTCGTCAACCGGCACCAGACTTATTGGGAATAGAATGCTGCAGATTTCCTATGGAAAATAGTTCCTAACTATAACTACCTACTGGCGACCGCCAGTAGGTAATATTATTCCAACACAGGCAACATATGGATGTGTGGTGCTGCTCGGACGTAGCCAATGTGAGGTGTGTGACGTGGTTTCAGTTACCCTTGAAAGGTCGTGCACTGAGCTCCTTTGCACCGATAGCGGGCCCCACCCAGGCAGAGACTGGTCTCGCTCTTAGGCACAACTGGAAGTACTTGGGTACCTGAGTGGACGCTGGGGGAGTTGTCACTCTTTTACTCACAGGTTGTGCGTGAGGCTGGACAGGGGAGAAAGAAAGCGGGAAGGCTGAGGAAACAGGTAGAAAGAGGGGGAGAGGAAAGCTAGAGGTGAAAGAAAAAAAATGCGGGAAAGATAAAGACAGACTCATAGAGGCGTCAAAGAAAGAAAGACATGCAAGAAGACTGTGCACAGAACCCACTGGATGTCACTACGGTGCAGCGCCAAGCAGAGCCGGCCTGGCACTAGCGCCGCACGCCCGGCAGAGTGCAGCACTGTGGACAGCGCCGGCCGATCCCAGAGGAGGGATTTGCCCCGGGTGGGTGCAAGTAGGGAGGGGGGGCTGACACCGGGGTGGGGATGGGGAGGGACACCTGTTTGAAACTCTCCCGTATTGTGCTGTTCTACTTCTGGATGTCTGGGAGGGGAGTGGGGGGGAGGGGTGTTAAGCACTCCCTTACAGAACTGAATGACCCCCCCTTTTGTAGAATGTATGGAGCGCGCATGGGCAGGGTACAAGGGAGACACCCACCTCAAACTCCCCAGTATTGACACCTGACCCCCACTTGAAGAAAAGTGCATCTTATCCGAGCAGCGGTATCGGGAGGGCAAAGCGTGAATACGAGGGTCATTGAAGAGTAAAAGTAGAGAGAGACCCTCGCTGAGTCGGAGTTAAACAAAATATCGCTGGTGACCCTTTCTGTGTGCCCAGAAGACCTCTCCGGCGCTTGCACATAGGTCCCCACATGCTGATGAGGTGACCAGCAGCGCTGCCCCCTCCCCATGGGAAACCATGGTGGTCTGAGAAGGGGCTCCGCATCTCAGCAGAGCCAGGCATTGAGGCTGGGGTGAAAGGCGGCGCCCCGACGCACCGGGTCTATACGTGATATCAGGAAAACCAACATTTAGGAATGTTTGTTAGATTCACTGTGTGTAAAATGAACTCAGGTGGGTATCACAAAACTCTGTCCCGGGAAAAATCTCTATTTACCTAATAATTGTCAATTTTTAAATTAAGTAAACAATGTGTTGTAAATGTCAAATCAAAGCAAATGCTGGACATGAGTGAAAATGTACTTTTACATTTAGAAATGAACGCAGTTTATTAAAACAAAATAGAACACTTTATTTTTCAGCCGAAATCCCTCACATATATGATCGTATATTTGGTAGACTTTGGACCACGTAGCCCCTTTCCTCTTTCCAAACCTTGAAAGGGATTCGTTAAAAGTCGCTGCCCTTCTTTCTCGTTTAAATACCAGATTTATTTTTTAAAGGGCTCCGAGTCGGTAAAGCTTGCAGCAGCCCTTCTGCATTACGTATTCGTACAGAGGCACGTGAGGGGTGGGGTGGGGCCCTGAGCACAGCACGTGGTGCTCGGTGAAGCTCAAGTCTATGAATGAAACTTATTAAACATAACAAAGCTCGGCTCCGACAGTGGGGCGGGCGGCGCGCCGTGCGATCTTCTGCAGACGGAGCACAAAGTCTGCTTCTGTGGCTTTCCAAAATGACCCCAGCCCCAATACGGCATTTCACGTCACTATGTACATTGCTGAGGAGTCATTAAAAAAACTACAGCGTCCGTGAAATAACTGGTCATCTGAGCTTTTTATCTGCGGCCTACATTCACTTCAAACCATGTCAACAATTAAATGTTGTCCGCCTCAGACTCGCCGTTCCTCGCCTTGAGGAACGAAGTGCAACCCCCATCGCGTCTTTACCCGCTTTTAAGCAGTGCAAAGGAGCTATAGGCACCACAATATGTGAGCGGAGTTTATTTACAAAAGCGTTTCATAGATTAGCGCAGGTCGTTCATTGCGAGAACACGGGATCGGCGCTGATCTGGGAAATTAGACTCAGATTTCGGATTGTGAACAATCGTTCAAAATATAGTGTTTTTTAAATTCTTTTTAACAGTGCATGGTGTTTGTGTGCACATGCCCGGGTGCTAGCTGCTCCCGGGTGCTTGGACCTGTCTGCCCTGGGGCTTTGAGGGGTGGCTGGGGAACGAAGGAGGGGATGGGGGTGGCAGCGCCGGGTGGACAGTGGCGTGACATGACAACATACAAACAGCGAACATGACATTGCCCTCAGTTGTAAAAACAACAAGCACTTGCCATGACGTATTTGCTCGGCTTGCTCGCCCAAATGGGACGGCCGAAAAAGCTGAGCGAATGCATCACAAGGAGCTCTTTTCCAATGGCTGGCCACCGTTTAGCATAAACGGTGACGCCAGCCAATGGAAAAGAGGGGCGGGGCTTAATGCCCCTTACAGAAAATACCCCATATCATTAAATCTCGCTAGCGAGACTGCGCCTGCACGCAGCCTATGCCAGGTGAGACCTAAAACGGGGACCGGAATTCGCCTAAGTGCTACCGTCAAAATTCTTTATTAGACAGCACACTTAAGTTTGTGGGCAGGGTGGCTTTTGAACGTATGACAAACAGTGTAAACCAAATGATATCTTCTTTTAAAATAAAAACTTTATTAACTTTTTCCTAATAACAAAGAGACATATCTCCATTTGGTACCTTTGACAGGATTGGCAATTGGCAATAATAAAACACAGAATACAATATCACAGTCTGTCAGTGTGGCTTTGTCCTGCATTGTCTACTTTCCACTTGGACAACCAATGTTCGCGTCATAAATTAGCCTTCAATTCTACCTTGCGTACAGTTCTTGCCTTGGCTTACCACCGCCTTTCTACCCCTCTACGCTCTCTATCAGCAGTAATTGACTAACACCCCGTTTGTCCTTAGTGTTGCTGTCTAGTAACATCCCTCCACCAATTTTACCTTGTATCAACTGTTCACTCATCCCCTTGTGCAGAAGTGCCAGCGCCTTCAGTCTCATTATCCTTAGTTGTTAGATATGTCTTGTACAACGCCCAGAAATGTTTAGGGCAACTGCACGGTGGGAGAAGCTTACTGTAGTTCTCAGTCTGTGTGCTACAATACATCATGTCTCTAGCCCATTCTGTGATAGTGGGGATCGGCCCTTTCGACCAGCGTATTGCCACTCTGCTCCTGGCTATCAGCAGTCCCATGTCTACCAGCCATCTGACCACCTTCGGTAATGACCTGGAAAACCCCACTAATGCTAGCAGGGGATCAGGTGTGAGTGACATATCTATAATGTTTCCAAGTTCATTAAATACCAAGAACCAGAAGTTTGCTATTCTTGGGCATATCCAGGCTAAATGCAAAAAGTCTGCTATGCATTCCTCACAGCGTTCGCATTCTGCCGTGTCCCGCAACTCATATCTGTATAGCCGCTCGGGTGTACAGCAAACCCTATTCCAAAACTTAAAATGAATCAGCCTATGCCTACCATTGAGGGAAATTCTTTTCATGCTCTCACAACAGTATCTCCACGTTGCATCGTCTAGCTCTACGCCCAAGTCGGTTTGCCATGCAAGTCGAGCTTTAGTGTAAAAGTTTTCCCGGTATCCCATTGATAGCTTGTAAATGTTAGACACTATTTTGGTCGGTAGTCTGTTTTAATTGCATATGTGAGAGAGGCTAATTCAGGCGGCTCTGCAAGATCACTTCCCAAAAGTTCAGTCAGGGCCTGTCTCGTTCTGTGAAACTGAAATTTTTGGAGCACTGTGACCAATGTTCCCTCTAATTTATTTCCTCTGTGTGCGGCAATGTAACCTCTCTGTGCACTGCAGCCAAGTCTATGTGCACTAAGAAACTTACCATGCATGCATAAGTTACCCTGATTTCCACTGTAGGCCAAACAGGCATGTACTGACATTCTTTCTTTATTAGCATTTTGTAGTATCATGGTTATAGTGCTGTTCTTGTCATTCACTGCTCCACCAGTGGAACACTGTGGAGATGATGTAATATGGAATGTTGATCATCAATGAAATACACAGTTGCAGAAGGGTTGAGCGCCTTGCTGGCTGCTCCTGGTGGGGCTGAATTACTACTGTACTACTGATCTGTAACCAACTTGAATAAATCCTCTTGAAACATCACAATCAGCCTGGACCTGATCACAATTTTATGGTGATGAGTTGAACCAAAGAACCTGCGTCTGCTACTTCTGAGGCCTTCAACTTCAAGTCTGGAGTACCTACTCTTAACCTCAAGCATCTTCTGAAATTACATCTTCATCTATTCATCTCTGGCACATTTCAGCCCCACCAGTGACCTCCCACCGGTCGCCCTCCACTCAATAGTGCCAGTTCTAGTCTCTTTGCAGCTCAAGTCTCTGCCTGCTGTTCCCACAGCATCTCAAAAGGTCTGTCCTTGCTACGCATGCAGCACCTCGACAAGCAAGGTAATCAACTGCTGCCTGTGCTTGTATCCTCTGTGTTGTACATCCGTAGCTGCACAATCCAGGTCTTGCATGTGCCTCACAAGATCAAGTTTCCTTGCCTACGTTTGTGTCTACAGTGCTTCATCAAGCAAGGTAATTATTGACTGAATGAGTTTGTGTTCCCTGCGCGGAATGAGGTGTTTCTGCTTTCAGCAAACCTTGTGAGACTACTGGCTCTAATCTACGGTACCTGTCCATTCATATATACATAGAGGAGTTTATGTGCAGTGCTGGAGGGGGTTGGGCAGGTGTTTGTGTTCAACAACGGCGAGGCGTTTCTCCAGTGTCTCGACACTACACTAACGGACGTCAGCCAGTTTTGTTGGTGTTCTAGTGTGGTGGTCGTTTCATGAAGAGCTGTCTCTTGATCAACCTGGACACCTCTTCAGTTAATGATTTAAGTGGTGAGTCTATTTTTTTTTTATTGTGGAGCCCAGCCATACTCTCTACGACTGGCAGTTCAACCGCCTGTGTCAATATTCAACACAAGACATGCATGGTGAGCTCTCTTCCCTCGTGCACCTGTTCAAAAGAAACTTCAATTAAGCCGCTGCGCGTGCAGTCCTACCTGCCGGTATCCAGTGAAGCCTTTCTGGATTCCTTGTGACGTCTCCCCGCTATGGAATCGTTTTCTCTACATTGAGATCTCCAACTGCGTCTGCTGGGTATGTTTGTGTGCACGGACACGCCGTGAGCCACCCGGTGGGACGCACATAGCATGCCGCCATTTTTAAGTCCTTCATGCTAACCACTCTACGTTGCCAATCACGCTCCGTGTCTAGCGGTTAAGCTCTATTGGGCCAACCACGATTCTGTGCTCTGCCAACCACGTTTCCGTTTGAGCAATAAAGTTGTTTATTTCAAACATGAGCCAACGGGAATGTGCGACGGTGACGTTACGACATGGACAGTGATTTATTTTATCGTTATTTGCTCAAGTGTAACGTCGATATTGAACTGTATGGTGAGAGTTTGTTTTTGCGATGTTTTAATTCTTCTGTATTCTATGCCAGAGTTACGCTGCCATCTAGTGGGCAAATTGGTTTCGAGACTTTTCATTCTATTTACAGGACATCTCTGACCACGCATGGGATCTGTTACTTTATGCGTTTTGAAAGACTGCATATTGTCTTCAAAATGGTTTTGACCATGTTTGTCATGGGAAAGGCATGTTCTTTAACAATGATATAGGTCCACAAGATTCTTTGTAAATGTTAGGTTTACAGCTTAACTTTTGTTTTCTTTACAAGTGCTTAGTTTCCTGATCAGTGCACAATAATTTTACTTTCTTTCACACAGCGGACAATGTCTAGGTTTCAGTCCTGGGTTACGTGTACGTTTTTACTCTACATAGAGTGTCTAAGGTTTTGTTTCTGGGTTCTTGCCTATTTATTATAGTGCACAATGTTTTTACCTCTTCACGAGGTGTTTCACGTGGGTTGTATTCCTGCTACTCTAGTGCACAACATTGACCTCTCCACGAGGTATGTGTCTTTTATTACAGTGCACATTGTTTTTACCTCTTCATGGGGTGTTTCACGTGGGTTGTATTCCCACTACTCTAGTGCACAACATTGACCTCTCTACGAGGTATGTCTCTTTTGTTTCAGTGCACACTGTTGTCCCCAACATACATGCACATTTCTTGACCTCTAAGCGAGGTGTGTTTTGGGGTTTTTCCCTTTTTCGTTGTGCATATCAATAGACCTCCAGTTGAGGTATATTTCACAGTTTACACCCTCACTACTTAGTGCTATGTACAGACCTCTCTTGTGGTTGCCTCTGCACGTTCATATTTTACCCACATGGTTGTATAGTTTGGTTCTTGTCCATTAACTATACTGCATTAGTCCACGTTAGACTGGGCTTTTTCTCTCAACTCTGTTTTTTTTTTCATTCTCAACACTGTAGCCCAGTTCTTTTCTATTTTGTTTTAACTCAAATGTTTATTATATTATGGAGAAGTATGAGTTAAATAATGTATTTCTCTTCTTCTCTGTCATCTTCTATTCTCCTGATATAGATTGCTCTCTTGTATACTTACCTGGCCAGTTGGTGTACAGAGAGTACTCTTTGATGGTTTCTCTTTCTTTTCTTTATTTCTTTTTCTCATTATAGAAAGGAGGATGGGAATCAGGTTATTTATCTGTTTCTTTAAGACTTTTGCTTGTGTTCTTTCTTTCTACCTCCGCTCTGTTCTCCCTAGTACTCTCCTCTCTATTTTGTTCTTCTACCTTCTACATCTAATTCTTTATTTCTCTTTTCTGTTTTCCTTCGGGAAGAAAGGCGGATATGTAGTATCTTGGTGTGAGAAGTTGGCCTGGTATATGCTGTTCACTAGTTCTAGTGACCACCTTGTACCATGCCAAGCAACCCTTATGGTGTGGTTGTAAGTCAACCTTTTCGGACTAGCTGCCCTAGTGGTAGCGTAGGCTAAGCAGTCTTTGAGGCTAAACTCGTGAAGCGTGTTAAGCAAGCTGTTTTACCAATAGTAACCCCCTTTTATACCAATGAAAGGACACCACACAGATATATATTCAAAATATATATGTATTTATTTCTCAAAGTAACCCCTAGTCTCTTTATGAGCACAGGAGCACAAATCGTCAAACAAGATTATCACCTAATACACAGAAGTTGCACTTTATATGGATAGGCCCTGGTGGCCACTCGAACCATATACTAAAATAGTGGTATAAGTACCACGAACAGAAAAGGGAAAAGGCCTAGGGCCTCTAGAATCGCTGGGCCTACAAGGAGCTAACGTCAGTTAGTGACCAGGAGGTCCACGGGTGGCGTGTGCAGAGCAAATAGTCACACGCGTGCTCCCATAGGTTTCAATGGGTGCGTAAAAAGTACAAAGTTACTGCAAAAGGAATCTTCCGGATGACCTAGGAACTTAAGATTTGGAACACAGGCACTAGAGATGTATTACTACACATGGGCACCGGAGTGCCAGCTTTACCTCACCCACAGGAAGCGGGTGCATAGGCCTCAAAGTGCGTCGGGTTTCTTCTATCTGTTCCGTTGAGCCTGGGACAAAGATGCTGCAGGCGGTCGGTCGGGAAGAGATGCAGTGGATCCAAGAGTGGATCGGAGATGTTGAAGACCTGTAAGCAGAGGGGACAGTGTTCACAGTCACTAGCCAGTGACCAGCGTGGCACCAGGTGGGTACCAGGCAATGTCGGGTGCAAACAGGAAGGAAGGTGTAGCTTGACTCTGCAGCCACGTGGTCCCTGAAGGTCGACGACGTCCAGGAGTCGAGTCACGAGCTGTCCCACGCAGGCTCTCGCTGTCGGCGGTGTCGGCGACTTGATCGAAGCAAACAAGCCTTGGCAAAAGCAATTGTTGTAGGCAAGGAGTTTAAGCTGATGGTTCTGGCCAGCAAGGTCAGAGGAACTGCTCCTTTGGAGGGGAGCAAGGGCCAGTCTGGAGCAACCAGACCAGCGGTGTTTGTCGTAGATTTCGTCGCCAAGATGGCCACTAGCCAGCGGGCCAGCAACCGGTTAGGCGCGTCGAGTGGCAAAATGCAGAAGGGCCCCACGCAGATCGTGGAGATGCTGGGGGGCTCACCTTTGGTGCAGCTGCTGCTCGAGGGTTGGGCTTCTCAGGACCCAAAGCACAACTTGGAGGGAGCCTCGGTTGTTGCACTGGTCAGCTTGTCGTAGTCGTTTCAAGATGGCTGGCTCCACGTGTCTCGGTGCCTCCACGGGTCTCCTCTTTGCAGGGACTGTGGATCGGGCGGTGAGAGGTCTGGAGGTCCAGGTCTTGTCAGTCTCTGGGCTCGGGCTCCGGCGGGAGGCGGCGGCAAAGCAGACGTTGATTCGCTGGATGGTGCTTGCGTTAGCAAGGTGGTCACTCCCTGACCACAGGGGAGATTTTCTTCAGTCTTCTGTGCAGCAGAATGTCGAAGTTCCCGTCTTCTTCTTAGTTTCAAGTTGATTCCAGGATGTCTGAAGTCTTAGGACACAGCTCCTACCTTTATTCGGATTCTAGGGGCCGGACTACCTGCTAGGTCCCTCCCTATGGGTGGGACCAGGAAGGGGGGTGGTTACACCCCCAATCCTTTGTCCAGCTCGCCCCAGGCCCGGGACTGGTGTGCCCCAGGACCGGTTTGAACTGGCATATGCACCGAGGCTCCTTGTGAGCCACAGGCATGTCTGGTTTCTTTCAAGCCCTACCTGACCAATACACAAAATCCTGTCTGGGGTGGTGCACGCACCTCCCCTGGCAGGAAACCCTTTGTCCACACCTCCCAAGCTGGAAGGACTCCCAGCAGCAGGAGGGCAGACTTGTGTCTGTGGTGGCAGCATCCATTTTGTGGAGCTGAGGCTATGTCTGATTTTACCCGGGTTTCAGGTACTGTACATGTCGTGTCCCTCTAGAAGGGTGGAATGCTAACCCCGTCGCCAGAATTGGCGAGGGGTTAGTATTCCAATTCGTATGACACCTTACTCGACATGTTTTGATAAAGCCAAACCAAAGATAGCATTTAACCGCGAGGTTCATAATGCACTTAAGAGTATATGGTATGACGATATCTGGAAACAGTAGAAGGAAGTTGTTCCGACCACTGCAGACAGGCTCAGCTCATGCCAGAGCACCATCTCACATGGAACCAAGCACTCTGCCTTCAGGATTGTTAAGGCCTGCCATAGGAGTGACTTATAGGTTACCAGGTGTCCCATTTAAGGTTAGGTATAGGTATACTACACCTAAGTAAGAGGTGATTACACCAACTTACCCCAGCTGAGTGATCAGCCAGTTGTGTCAAATTGTTAGGCCAAGCCTGGGGTGGCATAATACATGCTGCAGCCCTTGGCAGGCCTTGGGTACACCAATGCCCTGGGTACCTAGTGTACACTGGTACAGGGGCTGACAGGGTGATCCAACCAATTGGGTATGTACCTAGGGTACATGGAGTCCATTTTAAAGAGAGAACAGCCAGGCTGAGATCCTGAATAGCAGGATCTCAGGCCAACTAAGTCGAAAAACCAGCTAGACACTAGGCAAAAATTTGGGGGTAACCATAGTCAGATATCCACCTTCCTACACTTGGTTATAGTGCTGTTCTTGTCATTCACTGCTCCACCAGTGGAACACTGTGGAGATGATGTAATATGGAATGTTGATCTATGAAATACACAGTTGGAGAAGGGCTGAGCGCCTTTCTGGCTGCTCCTGGTGGGCTGAATTACTACTGTACTACTGATCTGTAACCAACTTGAATAAATCTTCTTGAATCATCACAATCAACCTGGACCTGATCACACATTTGTTATGCTAAACAGGTTTATAAACCCACAGTGTGTGTTAGTCCTTCTGTGATGCAGCTTTTCCCTGGCATTCATGGAAATTAATAGGGAGGGTTGAGCCAGATAGAATCCTTTAGAATATCCCACATGAACTGATACAGCAGTGGCATGCAAAAAATATGATGAAGACTCTTTCAAATTAAAAAGATATTATTTTGATAACAGTTGAATTTGAATGTATTTGTAGTACAGTAAATGACAGCACAGCAAAATGAGGATGACAAACTTTGACACCATAGGAATTGGGTAGCAGACTGCCACAGCCCTAAAACCTGACACATAATTGCACTGAATATGCAGCATCAGATTGTAACCCCAAGAGCCATTCTTCAATATCACATTAGGTTCCACATACCATAACAATGGGATTTTTCAGTTACAACATCAGGCATAACACAACAATGGGATATAAGACTGACACAAGCCAGACCTATTGGCTTTGCCAATGAGTTTTAGGTGTATCAAACAAATGAGTAACAATGATTTTGTTAAGGTAATGTGAAATTGAAATATCTTCTCTTAACACATATCCTTTTTGTCCCCACAGCTTTCTGAAATCTTCAATATGCATATCTTACATGTCATCTCTTTCTTCTTGTGCACCATGTTTTCACTCTCTCCTGAACATACTTCATTTCACCTCCTCTTCTTCAACACCTTCAACACACACACACAAACATCACACACCCACTCACCTGCGGCAAGTGCAACGTGTTGTTTCTCTTTGGTGATGTCTTAGTTGGAAAGTTATGTAAGTCTTCCATCCATTTTTCATATTTTTACAATCAAAATATATATATATATATATATATTTATATATATCTCACACTTGTAATCTCCAAAAAATCCGTAGTGACGAAGAATAGAAACCACCCAAATCCAGGTAAGGCACAATTGTTGTTAGTTTATTGTCAGCCGAGTTTCACCAATCTGACGCGTTTCGGGCATCCGCCCTTGCTCAAAGACAGTCAGTTGGATAAAATGTGCCCCTTAAATACTATAAGGTATTCCATTGGTTAAATTTTTTTCACTGTTTTTTTACACCATGTGACTTTTAAAAAGTGAAGACACACTATTCAGAATTACATAAGTCTGTTTTCCAAACATATACATTTCGAACTTAAATGTATATAATAAATTAAATAACGGGTTTAAATCCAAAAACCACAAAACATTCATCAAGCGCTCAATTAGTGTCAAACACAATTATTTTGCATATAATGCAATAAATCCAAACATCTATAACATGATGGTATCAATGTTCAATTGACTGTGCAAATAACGCAATAAAGTGCAAATATATCAGATTAAAATTCATCATATCAAAATGTGCAAATTACGCAACTATGTAAACACAGGAAGAAAATTGTGCAAATTATGCTAATTTTATGCCTAACCATAAATGTTATAATAAAATTTGTCTAATATGAACACAAATGTTAATATATGTAGCGCTTAAATTGTTTGAATTTTAAAATCTTATAAACACAAACACTGTAATTGAATTTGATGTTGGTATCGATTTTTTAAACTGGACAGACACATCACTGAATCTATGTCAAATAAGTAAAGTGAAAAAATGTTTGTGTATCCCTAGTTTGTGCAATTAAGCACACATAGGGAAAAATAAAATATGAAATAAAAGAAAAAGAGGAACAAATGGAAATTCATGATATAATTTTTTCATAATATGTTAGTTTTTACGTGAAAGCAGTCATGGCAATACACTCTAAAAAGATCTGACCCAAAATTAACATATCTTAAAGGAACACATGCAGATCCTCCGTTGTGTTTAGCCCATTGGGAAATCTGCTGTCTAATTTTAAAATGAATTCAGACTCTAATCTTCTTAGCATTTTATCACGGTCACCCCCTCTCTTGGTCTTTGGAACCGAGGCGATAACAAAATAACTGAGGCATTGCAAATTATTATTATGGCAAACTTTAAAATGCCTCGCCACCGGATAAAACACATCATTGTTTACAATGGCATGTAAGTGCTGAAGAATTCTAACATATACTGGTTGCCGGGTACTCCCTACATATCTGAGATCACAAGTACACGTTAATATATAGACAGCAAATTCAGTTTTGCAATTAAAAGATCCATGTATGTTAAACGGATCAGGGCTAAATGGTGTGCAATATTGGGTGGTGTTTTTCCCAAATTTGCACGCTCTGCATGTGGTACAGCGTTTGAATCTTGGCCGGGATTTCAACCACTCCTCTTGTTTTTGAAGCTCAGGAAAATCATGACAGACATGCGTTCTTAAAGAAGGCCCCTTCCGGTAAGTTATCGTTGGCCCATCCGGTAATCTGGGTTTTAAGACTAAATCAGTTTTCAAGATTGGCCAACGTTCTTGAATAATAGACCTGATTTGTCTTGCCTGTTTACTATAGGTTGTAATGAGCCTGGGGGATTGGCTAGTATTGGTGGACTCACTATCTAAAGATATATTAGATGTAGATGAAAATAGTGATTCACGAGTTCTAGCTTCTGTTTTAAGAACTGCTTCCCTCAAGACTGATTCCCTATACCCCCTCTGTCGGAACCTTTCCAGTGCCTCCTTTGTACAAATTTCGAAATCACTCACTTCACTGCAAATCCGTTTGAGTCTCAATAATTCCCCAAATGGAATATTGTCAATGATGTGTCTAGGATGCGCACTGCTGGCATGAAGAATATTATTTCCAGCAGTGCTTTTCCGAAAGAGTTTAGTGGCCAAGTGATTGTGGTGTATAAACACTTTAACATCCAAAAATTCAGCTTCACACTCACTAATAGATGAAGTGAACTGAAGATTCTCCTGATTGATATTGATGGAAGTAACAAAATCAGTTGCACTGGCAAGATCACCACGCCATAAAATAAAAACATCATCTATAAAACGCAACCAAAGTGCCACATGTTTGTTGTAAATATCATAGTGTGTTTGCCTGAGGACATGCTCCTCCCACCAGCCTACATGTAAACATGCATAGCTAGGAGAGAAGCATGCCCCCATCGCAACACCACGTTGTTGGATGTAGATGTCATTACCAAACAAAAAATAATTGTTGTTAAGACACCAACTGGTAAGTTCAATCAATAATTTGTTATGATTATAACAATTAATGGGCCTTTTGCCCAGGAAAAATTCCAAGGCTCTGAGCCCAGATGCATGGTCAATACTTGTATAAAGCGACTCGATATCTAAGGTGATAAATAGCATATCGTCACTCCATCCAGCATTTTTGATCTTACCAATAAAGTCCCCAGTGTCTCTCATGTAGGTAGGAAGATCTTTCACCAAATCCTGCAGGAAGTAGTCAATATATTCAGTCACATGCTCCGCTACTCCTGCAATGGCGGAAATAATTGGTCTCCCAGGCACTGGAACAACTTGCTTGTGGACCTTGGGTAAAAGATACAATCTGGGTAATAGGGGATGTTCAACATGCAAAAAATCAAATTCCTGTTTAGAGATCATGCCCTCTCTCTTCCATTTCCACAGTAGCTTTTTTAATGTCTCTTTGGCATGATTAAACTCTTTGATGGTACTCTTTGCATAGCATAATTGATTGTTAAGTTGATTCATTGCTTCCTTAATGTAGGCTTCTTGTGGCCAGATAACCACGTTACCTCCTTTATCCGCAGTGGCCACAATAATCCTATGATCATCACCCAATTTTTTAGTCAGCAACAAATAGTCCTTTTCATGTTGACTCTTGTATCTTTTTTTATGTTTTATCCTGTGATATAGTTTTTTAAGATCATCCACAACGACGTCTTGGAAAACATCAATTGAATCCCTAGGCATTGTAGGAATAAATTTTGATTTTGGTTTGAATGGGCTTAGGTTTGCTCCCAGCTGCTCAACCGAGGCCATTCTCAATTCCTCCTGTGTGGATGTCATATCAAGATCAATCGTGTCATTTGTTGCCAGTTGATGCATTGCCAATAAAGTTTTAGTGTCTTTAGCTTGTAAGTTGAAAGGGTTTGTAGCAGCAGCAGTGTTAATCGATGAATCCTTCTCATGTTCATTTTGGCCATCCTTAACACAAAAAAACTTTTTTAATTTCAGTTTCCTGATGTACAAATAAATATCAACTCTCGTTTTTGTATAGTTGAAATCCGAAACCGGACAATATGTCAGCCCAAGGCTTAAAAGTTGTTTCTCGGCTTCGCTTAGGGTGATTGTGGATAGATTTATAATTTCATTACTTGTTAATACTTTTTTCGCCAAAATTGCTTTTTTTTGTTTTTTGGGCGATTTTGTGTTTTTTCCGACGTTCACCCCTCCTTTTGTTACATCTTGCTCTTTTTGCTGTTGAACTTTCTGTGGTGGTTTGGTCCGAGGCCGTAGTGTTTGGAGCCTGTCCGACACTAAAAAATCAACCTCTTCTCCCAAATCCAAAACAATAGTATTGGGGTCCCATGTGCTACATCCATCCTCATCCGACGAAGGCCCACTTGTCAGTGATTCAATGTCACTTGATTCTTGGTTGATGCTATTTTCTGCATTCGATAACATAGCAGTTGAAGCTGCTGCATTGTTAACTGGCTTCGTTAATTTTATCTGTTGTGCCTGTTGTGCAAATTTATTTCTTTTAGCATTGTCAAACTTTCTAGCGAAGGTATAAATGCGAACCTGAGCATAGTCCTCCTTATCACGGGCGAATTTATAAACCTTTCGCGCTTTAATTTTCTCTTCCTGTTTGGCAAGTTTCTTATTTATTTGTTTGCGCGTTTCAGTGATTAAAACATTGGGTTCAAACTTTGCCAATAGGACATTGATTTCTTCAATTTCAATCATTAGTGCTTCTCTATCAATGCTCGCATATTTAACTAATATTTGCAACAATTTGGCCGAAGACTCCAAATTAGTATGGCCCCATTCTTTAAGCATATTTGGATTCGGCTTCTCATAACTTGGCGCCAAAAGTATCCGAAGCCCCCGAGGCACACGCTTCTCTTCCAAATACATTGTTATCGATTTGTGTTCCCACCACTTCGACATTTCTTGGTACATGCATTTCTCCAATCTTTTCAACATCGCTTTGATTTGATTTTCGTCAGTGTTATCACTCCCGCTCAATTCAGCAGTGTTCTTTTTTCCGGAATTTGCTGTTATTTTGGGCAGACTAGAATAGAGTGCAGCCGCCGCCGCTTCTCTGCCACGCAGAATTTCCTCTGACATTGTGAAACTCTCGAATTGCTGAAAGTTTACTTAAATGCTTTCCGACCTGAGCAAAACTTCTGCTTCCAGGCTTTCAGCGTTGTGTGCCAAACAAACCTCCCCACCGCGTATATAGTTCAAGTTCACTCACTGCAAAGGTTATTTTAGTTGCAAGACGTTGTTTTGATGCTGAAAAAACAGCCGCCTCTCGTAAATCACCTCTGCCTAGGCTTCACGAACCAAACGATCACGGGGGCTGCTGTTGAAGAAATCCCTTTCAGGAAACAAAGACAAGTTGATTGAACACAGCAGCCAGCTTCAAGGGAGTGGAAATGCCTCGGATGCAATCACCTTCCGATATTTAAATCTCACACTTGTAATCTCCAAAAAATCCGTAGTGACGAAGAATGGAAACCACGCAAATCCAGGTAAGGCACAATTGTTGTTAGTTTATTGTCAGCCGAGTTTCACCAATCTGACGCGTTTCGGGCATCCGCCCTTGCTCACGGACAGTCAGTTGGATAAAATGTGCCCCTTAAATACTATAAGGTATTCCATTGGTTACATTTTTTTCACTGTTTTTTTACACCATGTGACGACACACTATTCAGAATTACATAAGTCTGTTTTCCAAACATATACATTTCGAACTTAAATGTATATAAGAAGTTAAATAACGGGTTTAAATCCAAAAACCACAAAACATTCATCAAGCGCTCAATTAGTGTCAAACACAATTATTTTGCATATAATGCAATAAATCCAAAAATCTATAACATGATGGTATCAATGTTCAATTGTCTGTGCAAATAATAACATTTATATATATATATATATATATATATATATATATATATATATATATATATATATATATATATATATATTATCTACTGGCGGTCGCCAGTAGATAGTTATAGTTAGGACCTATTTTCCATAGGAAATCCGCAACATTCTATCTGGAATAACGTTGGCGCCTGTTGATGAATCCTCGCGAAATTTTCCAAACTTTTGGCCAGCTCCGCTCCGCTCCTACTCTGAAAGTTTTGCGGTGATCCGTCAAGCGGGGGCCGAGAAAAAAGGGGGGTCCCAAAACGCGTTTTCCCCATGCAATTTCCCATAGGATCTGTTGTCGCAGCTACAGCCCGAACCGCTGAACGGAATGACACCAAATTTGGCAAAGAGGTAGTCCTCAGTTTGGACTCGTGCCTTTTGCATATATGGTGTGAATCTGTTCAGTAGTTCCTGAGAAAATGAGGGTAAAAAAGTTAGTGATATATATGGCCGCGGAGGATCCGCGGACCGTACCCGCACCCTAAGCGCACCCTCCCCGAACCGAGCGCGCACCCTCCTGATCGCGCGCTGAATGCTAATTGGCTGTCGAGTGTCTCTCTACATTTGAAACCAGGAACTGTTGGCGGCCATTTTCTGCCTCGGTAGAAGCGAGGCTGAAGATGCAAGGGGAATAAGTGTGTAAAACATATAAAGGGGGCAGAGTGGAAATACTCTGACCGTCTAGAGGTGCTTAGGGGGTCCCAGAAGGACCCCCTGGGGCCCCCCTTTTAAAAAAAAAAAAACGGCGAAATGCGCACACGGTGGGTTCGCGGATCCAAGGGGAAAAAAATGAAATTGTTGGGCGATAAAGATTAAGCTTAAGTGTTTTGTTCTTGAGTGGCTCTAAAAAGAGCCGTTGTGTTCATTGAGAATTTTTGGTACTTATAAGTAAGTACCTATACAGAGTCTATAGTTGTTGAGGAAGACTCTGTTTCCTTCATCAGTAAAGTGTACTCCATCTCTCCTATACATCTCTTGCATATGAAAGCGCAGATTGTTATTGTAAATGGCCCCCATTCTGTAGTCTCGGAGAAAAGCAGAAACAGATTTATTCACATGTTTCCTAGCTTTCTCAATCTGTGAACAAAAATGATCGGACCAGTTCCATTTCTGCCTTTGGCATATGTTAGAGTACACAAAGGCAGTTTTAGGGAAAAGTGAAATCAGTTGTGCAAAGGTGTCCTTCATAAGCATTTCCAGACCTACCCCAGTCAAAGTGCCTAGGTCATTGCCACCACAGTGCACTATTATGAGGTCAGGGTGTTGGATTTGCATGAAGGATTTCACCAATGGCATCAATTGGTGCCACTTTAACCCTCTCTGTCCAATCCATTTAATGTCTACATTTGGCAAACCTAGGTCTTTGTGAATGCCTTTATTTTCTGCATACCTTTGGCTCCAGAAAATGTAGCTGTGTCCCACAATCCACACTGTAAGCATCTTGTAAGGAGGTCTGGATGCACTCAGATGGTCTCTGAAAATTAAATGGCAGTTTGGAAAGTAAGATGTTTCTAAAATGGTGGCTAAGATGCAATTTTGAAAAAAGACAAGAAATTATTGGTTGTTTAACAACCTTCTACACTGAAAGGTAGGGTGCATGTTTCTGTTTTTTAAACGCATGATTCTTATTGGTTAACAAAAAGTGCATGAAAGGAACATTATGCATGATAAGCTGATATGTTGAGAAGTCAAGCACACTTGCTGTTTTGATTAGCAACATTGTGTGTGCTGAACTTGTGACCTGTGTGCTCAGTACAGTGTTCCATGACCTGTTTCTATGGTAACGGTCAGAAGGCAGATTGGGGGAAGGGTTGAAGTTTATGTCATTTGGAAAGGGTTGAAATGTTTAACCAATAGAAATGTGTGTTTGCTTTTGAATTCATGTGGGAAGAAATGTGATTTGATGTTTACATGTATATGTGTGGAAAATGAGAGGGAAACTTTGCCATTCTTTGGTTCTGCTGACAGGTGCACAGTGCAGAGATTCTGTATAAGACAATCTGGTGTGTGACTGATATCTGGTGTGTGACTGATATACTTCTTAATCTACAAAACATCTTGAAAGGTGAGTTATTTAATTGTGTGGGGATGTATGTAGACTATTTTTATTTTAATCAGACTAATGTATTTCTTCTGCAAAAGTGTAGGGAGTACTTTTTTTTCTCTACAATGTGTGTGCATGTAGAAACCATTTTGTGATAAGGATTTGTTTTTTTCATGTGTTTGCAGACAGATAACTATGCACTTTTTATATTTTGGTAGAATTAGAAACCAGTCATTGTTTATGAATTTGTGAAATGAGATATGTTTCTGCAGTAAAATGTAGTACTCTTTGTAGATGAACGAAATGTGTTTTGGTATAGTGCAAGGGATAGTGTTGTTTCCTAGAATCACACAGAGAGCCTGTGTGCATTTGGGAACCACTGTGAGAGAAGCATTTAGTAAAATCTTGTATTTGCTGACAGATAACTCTTTTAAAACCTGTCATGTTGTCAAGTTTTAGTAGCATGAGAAGCCAGTGTTTGCTTATGCGTTGATTAAATGAGTCAGGCAATGATACAAAAGTGCACTTTTGAAATATGCACATTGTGTGCAGTTCTCTTACCACTTCCATAGTAGTAAATAAGGTTTAGTAAACGCGGAGGGATAGTGGTTGTTGTCTAGAATCACACTGTGAGTCTGTGTGCATTTGGGAACCAATGTGAGAGAAGCATATGGTAACATTGGTTATTTGCTGACAGATAACTATTTTAAATCCTGTCATGTTGTCAAGTTTTAGTAGCATTAGAAGACAGTCATTGCTTATGCGTTGATTAAATGAGTCAGGCATTGACACTAAAGTGTAGTCGTGAAATATGTAGATTGTGTGCAGTTCCCTTACCACTTGCACTGTAGTGAACGAGTTTTGGTAAACTCCTAGGGATAGTGGTGCTTGTGTAGAATCACACTGTGAGTCTGTGTGCATTTGGGAACCACTGTGAGAGAAGCGTTTGGTAACATCGTGTATTTGCTGACAGATAACTGTTTTAAAATCTGTCATGTTGTCAAGTTTTAGTAGCATTAGAAGCCAGTCTGCTTATGCGTTGATTAAAAGAGTCAGGCATTGACACTAAAGTGCAGTCGTGAAATATGTAGATTGTGTGCAGTTCCTTATCACTTCCAGTGTAGAGAATGAGTTTTGGTAAACTTCTAGGGATAGTGGTGCTTGTCTAGAATCACACTGTGCGTCTGTGTGCATTTGGGAACCACTGTGAGAGAAGCGTTTGGTAACATTGTGTATTTGCTGACAGATAACTGTTTTAAAACATGTCATGTTCTCAAGTTTTAGTAGCATTAGAAGCCAGTCTTTGCTTATGCGTTGATTACATTAGTCAGGTATTGACATTAAAGTGCAGTCGTGAAATATGCAGATTGTGTGCAGTTCCCTTATCTCTTCCACTGTAGTGAATGAATTTTGGTAAACTCCTAGGGATAGTGGTGCTTGTCTAGAATCACACTGTGAGTCTGTGTACATTTGGGAACCACTGTGATAGAAGCGTTTGGTAACGTTGTGTATTTGCTGACAGATAACTGTTTTAAAACATGTCATGTTCTCAAGTTTTAGTAGCATTAGAAGACAGTTATGGCTTATGCTTTCATTAAATGAGTCAGGTATTGTCAGTAAAGTGTAGTCGTGAAATATGTAGATTGTGTGCAGTTCCCTTACCACTTCCAGTGTAGTGAATGAGTTTTGGTAAACTCCTAGGGATAGTGGTGCTTGTCTAGAATCACTCTGTGAGTCTGTGTGCATTTGGGAACCACTGTGAGAGAAGCGTTTGGTAACATTGTGTATTTGCTGATGGATAACTGTTTTAAAACCTGTCATGTTGTCAACTTTTAGTAGCATTAGAAGCCAGTCTTTGCTTATGTGTTGATTAAATGAGTCAGGCATTGACACTAAAGTGCAGTCGTGAAATATGTAGATTGTGTGCAGTTCCCTTACCTCTTCCACTGTAGTGAATGAGTTTTGGTAAACTCCTAGGGATAGTGGTGCTTGTCTAGAATCACACTGTGAGTCTGTGTACATTTGGGAACCAATGTGAGAGAAGCGTTTGGTAACATCGTGTATTTGCTGACAGATAACTGTTTTAAAACATGTCATGTTCTCAAGTTTTAGTAGCATTAGAAGCCAGTCTTTGCTTACTTGTTGATTAAATGAGTCAGGCATTGACACTAAAGTGCAGTCGTGAAATATGTAGATTGTGTGCAGTTCCCTTATCTCTTCCACTGTAGTGAATGAATTTTGGTAAACTCCTAGGGATAGTGGTGCTTGTCCAGAATCACACTGTGAGTCTGTGTACATTTGGGAACCACTGTGATAGAAGCGTTTGGTAACGTCGTGTATTTGCTGACAGATAACTGTTTTAAAACATGTCATGTTCTCAAGTTTTAGTAGCATTAGAAGACAGTTATGGCTTATGCTTTCATTAAATGAGTCAGGTATTGTCAGTAAAGTGTAGTCGTGAAATATGTAGATTGTGTGCAGTTCCCTTACCACTTCCAGTGTAGTGAATGAGTTTTGGTAAACTCCTAGGGATAGTGGTGCTTGTCTAGAATCACACTGTGAGTCTGTGTGCATTTGGGAACCACTGTGAGAGAAGCGTTTGGTAACATTGTGTATTTGCTGACGGCTAACTGTTTTAACCCCTTCGCTGCTGCGGACATTCTGCTGCAGCGCTGGGGGGGGCAGGGGGGCAGCGCGGTGGGCCTGTGCTCATGACGGAGCCGCTTCGTCATGAGCCACAGTTGAGCTGTGCTCATGACGGAACGGTTCCGTCATGACTCCGCCCATTTGCGTTGTCGCTCCGCACAGGCGGGGAAACAGCGCCGCGCAGGCGGAGCATCCGCCAACAGGATTGTCATGACGGAACCGTTCCGTCATGAGCACACGGCAACCGTGGCTCATGACGGAACGGTTCCGTCATGAGCGGGGAAGGGGTTAAAACCTGTCATGTTGTCAACTTTTAGTAGCATTAGAAGCCAGTCTTTGCTTATGTGTTGATTAAATGAGTCAGGCATTGACACTAAAGTGCAGTCGTGAAATATGTAGATTGTGTGCAGTTCCCTTACCTCTTCCACTGTAGTGAATGAGTTTTGGTAAACTCCTAGGGATAGTGGTGCTTGTCTAGAATCACACTGTGAGTCTGTGTACATTTGGGAACCACTGTGAGAGAAGCGTTTGGTAACATCGTGTATTTGCTGACAGATAACTGTTATAAAACATGTCATGTTCTCAAGTTTTAGTAGCATTAGAAGCCAGTCTTTGCTTACGTGTTGATTAAATGAGTCAGGCATTGACACTAAAGTGCAGTCGTGAAATATGTAGATTGTGTGCAGTTCCCTTATCTCTTCCACTGTAGTGAATGAATTTTGGTAAACTCCTAGGGATAGTGGTGCTTGTCTAGAATCACACTGTGAGTCTGTGTACATTTGGGAACCACTGTGATAGAAGCGTTTGGTAACGTTGTGTATTTGCTGACAGATAACTGTTTTAAAACATGTCATGTTCTCAAGTTTTAGTAGCATTAGAAGACAGTTATGGCTTATGCTTTCATTAAATGAGTCAGGTATTGTCAGTAAAGTGTAGTCGTGAAATATGTAGATTGTGTGCAGTTCCCTTACCACTTCCAGTGTAGTGAATGAGTTTTGGTAAACTCCTAGGTATAGTGGTGCTTGTCTAGAATCACACTGTGAGTCTGTGTGCATTTGGGAACCACTGTGAGAGAAGCGTTTGGTAACATTGTGTATTTGCTGATAGATAACTGTTTTAAAACATGCCATGTTGTGAAGTTTTAGTAGCATTAGAAGACAGTTATGGCTTATGCTTTCATTAAATGAGTTAGGTATTGACAGTAAAGTGTAGTCGTGAAATATGTAGATTGTGTGCAGTTCCCTTACCACTTCCAGTGTAGTGAATGAATTTTGGTAAACTCCTAGGGATAGTGCTGCTTGTCTAGACACACTGTGAGTCTATGTGCATTTGGGAACCACTGTGAGAGAAGCGTTTGGTAACATCGTGTATTTGCTGACAGATAACTGTTATAAAACCTGTCATGTTGTCAAGTTTTAGTAGCATTAGAAGCCAGTGTTTGCTTATGCATTGATAAAATGAGTCATGATTTGACACTAAAGTGCAGTACCATGTAGTATTGTCTTCACTGCTCCAGAGCTGAACATTTAAAATTTTTACCCAGGCACTGTCCTAGAAGTAGTCTGATGATTTAGTCAGTTTCTAAGTACTTATGTTGTGAACCATTCATTACCAAATAGACTGCTTCAAATGTCTATGCAGTATGCATGTAGTTCTCTAACCACCTACACAGTTGTTTTCACACCTTCAATTCCCTAGTCAGTATCCATACACTTCTAGGAAACACCCTGTCAGTCCCTTTGCAGTCTTCTAGTGACCAATTCAGCACCATGTAGTAATCCATTCACTGTGCCAAAACCCAAACACTTATAAATTCACTAAGACACTCTCTTTGCAGTACTCTAATGATTCAGTCACTGTCTAAGTATTCATGCACTGAGCCAGGCCTTAGCACATGGACTGCTTCAAACCCCTATGCACTATGCATGCAGTTTTCTAACCACCTACAGACTTGTCTTTTACACTTTCAATTCCCTAGTCAGTATCCATATAGTCCAGCAAACATCCTGTCACTCCCTTTGCACTCTTCTAGTTACCCATTCAGTACCAAGTACTAATCAATTCCCTGTGCGAAAAGCCTACCACTTATAAATTCATCCAGGCAGTCTCCTTGCTGTAGTCTAATCATTCAGTCAGTACCCAAGTACTCATGCAGTGAGCCGGGCCTTAGCACATGGACTGCTTTAAATGCCTATCCAGTATGCATTCAGTTCTCTAATCAGCTACACAGTTGTCTTTCGCACCTTCAATTCAATTAGTATTCATATACTTCTAGCAAACACCCTGGTACTCACCCAGTGTGTCTCCTTTTAGTAGTGTAATCATTCAGTCACTGAGCATGTAGTCTTTTAGTGAGGTAGGCTTTAGGGCATGAACTGCTTCAAAGTAGTATGCACTATGTATGTAGTGTTTTAACGATCGTCACACTTGTGGTTCAGGGCTACAGTTTCTTAGTCTGTTTTTATATAAAATGTGTTTGTACAGTAATGGAATACTGTAAATTTGAAAGTTATTAATATACATTTATATGTGATTCTTTTTTGCAGATACTGTTTTTCAACGTTAAAATTGAGAAATTATGCCAAAAAAAAAAAGAAAAAGAAAAGAACAGAGACAGTAGGATTATTTGAAGAAACATCAACCACAAGTATTGAATGAACAAGAAAATGTGGCTAAAAGGAAAAAAAATTCTGGTAAGATCACGAAGCAATTTATTAAAAATGTTTGTAGGAGCAAACAGAATGTAGAGAATGCTGCAACTTCAGAAAAAATTTTAAGTAAGAAAAAAAATCAAAATAAGAGGAAAAGTAAAAAAGCAAATGTTCAGTCAAAGGAGATAAAGTATGGTAAAAGAAGACAAAATCAGTTCAAGGAATTACGCCAAAAAATATTTTACAAGAGAGTAGTGCATAATTTGCTGAAAGATGTGAAGAAATATAAAAAGAGAGCTTTATTTTATAAAAAGAAGAAGCATATTGAAAGCATTGTGGAAAAGGCTTTTGAAGTAAAAAGGAAACTGTTTATTTTACTGTTAAACAGAATTCGATCACTAGATAAACCAATATATGTAATGAAGGCCAAAAGTAGGAGGAAAGGAGTTATTAATAAAAACAATGTTTGTGATGTTTTTTGGGGAGAATGGAAACACAGTTCTAGTTCAGAGCCTTTTTTAATGAAGAGAGTTATTCACTAAGTAAAAAATGATTGTATGCAGTTGACACCAGTGGTAGAGGTTATGAGATTATTGTAATTGTCCAATGGAGAAAGAGAAAATGGTTGAAAGAAATGCAGAAGAAGTGATAGCTGATGAAGTTTTAGGGAGACGTGCTAAAATCCATGTGTACACTTGGGATTGCAGTAGTGTTTGTAGTGTGCGACAGGAATCTATTGAAAAATTATGTCGTTTTTTACGAGTCTATACTAAAAAAGTGTAAAACAAAAGATTAAGCTGTTGCAAGGACTAGACCCTTGCTAAGTGAGAAAACATACTGGTTTGCAAGGTCATTCTCTGGCTTGTCTTTCTAGGGAAGTTTGTTAAAGTGTTTTTCACCATTTCAGAATGCTGGCAGTACATCATACTCAAATGCGGAAGTTAGTGAGAAGGTTGTATTATGCAAAAAGTACAGCACTAAAGTTAAGTGAGTTGAACAGTGCTCTTTTACGTGGGTCAGTTTCAGATGTGAAGGAGGTCTGTGAGGATATTGAGTTTTGTTACTTTGGGCCTCAGCAAGAGAGTGAAGAAACTGGCACATTAGTAGAACAAAATGTTGAAGACAATGAAGAACCTGTAATTACAGAAAAATTTGAGGATGAAATCACAAAGTTTAAGGTAATTTCAGATGAAAGACCAAATGTTTCTTGTATTTGTTGTCGGCGAAATCACTATACAAATCAGACTAGGGGGGTCAATCTGTATTTAAAAAGTGAAATAGAAGATAATGATAAGTGGATGGAATTTGCAACTTATTTGTTGGTAGAGGATTGTTTTGATTTGGGATGTGAGTAGCGTATTTGCAAATATTGTTATAATAAATTAGATGAGAATAAAATGCCTGCTAGAGCTGTTCATAATAATCTAGAGTTGGTTGCTATTCCTCCAGAGCTGATTGATTTAAATACGTATGAGTCTATTCTGATACAATGTGTTCACCCGTTTCAGGCTATTGTTCGTATGGAGCCCAAAACAAGTAAATTACCTCCATCAGAGTTGCAAAGAGGATTGAAAGGAAGAGTTGTGTATTTACCATTAGATTTAAGGAAAAATGTTGAAACTATTGGTGTAGATCATGCAGAAAATGAGCCACTAGTCATTCTAGTTAATGGTGTTCCTACTAAGAATAAGAAAATCTGGCAAGAGTTAGTGGATGTTAGAAAAGTGCAAAAGGCATCATTGTATCTGTTAAAAAATAATGAGTACTATAGAAATATGTTTGTTGGAGAAGAAGAAATAGATTTAGCAGAAGATAGTGAAACATTAAGTGGACAAATTGAAAAAGTGGACATGTCCAGATGTGAAGAGATCTATGAACATTACAGTGTACATCCACTTCATTCCAAAGAGGTGATGGGGAATACAATTGAGTTGTTTCAAATGAAAAAAGCACCAGGAAGTCCCATGAGTGTATGGGAAGAGAGCTTGGAAGCTCGTTGTTTCCCGCAGTTGTTTCCAACAGGAAAAGATGGACGATATGATGAACGTCCTGTGCAGATTCCTGCATCTGAATATCGGACAACAAGATTATATGCAGAAGATCCAAGATTTCGACAATGTATCCCTTATATGTTTCATCTTCTGTTTGAAAGTGACTTGTCTGGACTTTCATATGCAGTAAATCACATTTTTTTAAAAAACTGGAATGCATCTTCAAAATGTAACTGCAAAGGATTTTATGGATAAAGTGCATCAGAGAGATGATCATTTAGAATCTCAGTTGATTAATCTGATGGCATGTCAGCGTGGGACTAATGAATATTGGTACCGTCGACATGGAGAACTGAAATGCATGCTACAGAACTTGGGAACTCCTACATAGTTTGTTACACTAAGCTGTGCTGAGTATGCTTGGGATGATTTACTTGAATTTCTTCGAGAGGCAAAATCCAATATAAAAAATATTGAATACAAGACACCTGGAGAATTGTGCTCTTTGGATCCTGTCAATGTATGCAGATATTTCAATCATAGATTTGAAGCTATGATGTCTTTCATCTGCAATAAAAAGAATCCTCCTCTTGGAGAAGTTGTGGATTTCTTTTGGAGAAAGGAGTATCAAGCAAGAGGTGCTCCTCACATACATATGTTGTTATGGGTCAAGGACGCCCCCAAATTTGGAACAGATTCAGATGAAATAGTTTTGTCTTTGATTGAAGATTATGCTACATGTGCTCTTTCAAATAGCAGAGAAGAGAAAAACTTAAAACAACAAGTCTTACGATTTCAAAGCCATAGGTGTGGAAAATACTGTCGACGAAAGTACAAGTCAAAGGATAAGTTCTATACCAAATGTCGTTTTGGATTTCCACGTCCTGTATTAGCCAAAGGAAGAGTGAACAGTTTTATGTCAACTGTACGACATACCAACACAAGAAAGTCTCCGAAAAACACCTACAACTTAAAAAGAAGCGAAGAATCAAAATACATAAATGACTACAATCCAGTTATTTTATCCATGTGGAACGCTAACATGGATATTCAGTATGTTGCGGACAATTCCATTGCTGTTGCTCGATATGTAACATCTTACATTACTAAATCAGAAAAGACTGAATTGAAAGAAATGTGGGAAGAGATTTCTCACGAGAAGACTCTAAGTAAGAAATTATACAGTTTCAGTTTGAAGATGTTATCACATCGTGAAATTGGAGCATATGAATTTTCAGATCGGTTATCATCTGCAAGTCTATATTCCAAAAGTAGAAGAATCATTTGGGTGAGTCTAGGTCTTGCAGGAATGCGAAATCGGGTACTGAAATCTGTTCAAGAAATTGCATATTTAGCAGAAAATGACCCTGAAAGTACAGATATTTTGAAAACCAATATGTTGGACACATACTATCCAAAGAGAAGTCATCATCTTGAGAACATGTGTCTCTATGAAGTGCTGCAAAACTACACTTTTAAACGGAATATGACAGAGAACATCAACGAATGAAAATATGGAGTTATTGGTTCTGAAGGATGTCTGGTGAAACAAAGGGAAGGAAATTTTATTAATCACAAAAAACTGAGTTGCGACACTGCTGACAAAAGGGAATTTTACTATTTAGCCCTTTTGCAAATGTTCAAACCATGGCATTCTGAACTGGAATTACTTGGAGATTTTCCCAGCTATGAAGATTCATTTAATGCTTGTAAAGATAGCATACAATGCAGTGCTTTTGCAAATTATGTGAAAATGTTGAATGATGAAATTGATCAAGAAGCTACAATTGCAGCTGAGATTGCTAGAGACAGTTCTCAAGACAGTCAAAGTTCTGCTGCACTGAGTCAAGATCCACTAGGACAACCAATTGTTGAAAATAAAGCAGCAATTGCAATGAATGAGGTGGAAACAGCAATGTATCAAGCACAAGAAGATGCAATAGAGTTAGGAAACTTGGAAGAGCAACTAAATGTTGAACAGAAACAAATATATCAGCAAGTGAAAGAGCAGATTGACCATGGATTACTTCATGAAAAGAGAGTGTGCTCATGTACATCATTTCAACCTATCCAAATGTATGTGAGTGGTCAAGCTGAAACAGGAAAGAGTTTCTTAATTAAAGTAATTACAAGTTATCTACAAAAAACAACTGAGTCACATTTGTCTTGTGATGTCACTGCTCCAACTGGGTTGGCAGCACATAACATTAAAGGAATTACTTTACATCGTTTACTAATGCTGCCAGTAGAGCATGAGAACAAATTGGAATACCACAAGCTATCTGGAGAAGCTTGTTGTGAAGTTTCAAGAGTGCTGAAGAAAATGAAACTTCTCATTATTGATGAGGTGAGCATGGTTTCAAACGTGATGCTTGTCTTTGTGCATTTAAGAATGCAGCAAATTCCTAAAACAGAGTATGACGTGTTATTTGGAGGAAAACACGTCATAGTTTTTGGAGATCTACTGTAACTGACACCGGTAAAAGGACAACCGGTATTTAAAACACTTGCCCATGAACATACCAGAAAGTCTCTTGGCAGTGTTGGTAATGTGAACATTTGGAGTAATTTTGAATACAAAGAACTGACAACAAATATGCGACAGGAAAATGATGCTGAATATGGAAGTATTCTTCAAGATATAAGAATTGGAATTCTTTCAAAAAAAGGGAAAGAAGCTTTGGAGAGTCGATTACTTTGCAACGTGTTTCCAAATGAAAATGTAGTTGCTGCAAAAGTGTATGTGGAAATTGCTAAAAATAAGTCAGTGATTTGCTTAATGCCGACACTGCGTGAGTGTTCAAATATTCAACAAAGAATTATTAAAATTGGAAAATGAAGAAATTGTTAAAATGGAAGCCATCGATAAAATACTACATGAAGGAATCACTATTATTTTGACGGGTAAGTTGAGATCAAAACTAGATTGTTTAGAAAAAAAAATATTTAAAACTGCTGGTTTGGAAAAGACACTGTATGTGTGTGTAAACTGTCGGGTAATTTTAAGGCGTAATTTGGATGTAGAGAAAGGTTTAGTTAATGGTGCAATGGGTAAAGTGGTGGATTTTGTGAATTATCAGAAAAAAGAAGGAATTGAATTTTTAAAAATTAAATTTGATCAGATTGATGAAGTTAAAGAAATTGGTCGTTGTTCAGTTTGTTTTTTGCTTGTTCAAGATTTATATGTCCGTAGGAAACAATTTCCATTTTCTCTGGCATATGCAGTGACTAATCATAAATCTCAAGGATTAAGTGTAGACAGTGCATTGGTGAACATTGGATCTACTGTATTTAAAGAGGGTATGGCATATGTTGCTTTGTCGCGAGTCAGAACATTATCTGGTTTGTTTTTGATTGATTTTGATGAGACAAAGGTTACTGCAGATGCAAACTGTGTAAAAGAGTATAATAGGTTAAGAAGGGTGTATGCTCCAAATTTAGGTCAATATCCTGTATTTGAAAAGCGTGTGGTTGGTCGAAAAAGAAGGTTAGAGAATATCTGTACTGAAGATGTCAAGAAGGGAAAAGAACAAGATAATGTTGCGATTGCAGGTAAAAAGAAATTGGACACTGTTGAAGAGATTGTTGGTTATCAGTTTGAAAATAGTTCTGGTGTCAACTGCTATGCTAATGTAGTGGTCAATGTTGTTTTATATCTGGAAGGTTTGCAAGCACAAATTATGCAGAATCGGGAAAAAAGATTTTGTTCTCTGTTGCATTATGTTTATGAAAAATTGACAACAGATAGAAGTAAAATACAATCTGTTTCAGATGTTCGTAATCTTTTGGATGTGTGTTCTGGTTCTACACAATTTACACAAAATATCCAACAAGATGCTCAGGTATTTTTAATGTATATGCTTACAATTTTTGAAAATGAAGGTGTAGAAATAGAAAATATTTTTGGCCTTTCTTACAAATGGGAACATTATTGTGAAAATTGCATGTATACATGTAGCACCAATGTAGACACTGAGAGATTTCTGTATTTAACATTACCAGACTGTAAATCAGTGTCTTTCAATAAATTAGTGAAAGGTGCAATTCAAAACATGGAGTGTAGCCAATGTATATCAGAAATGTTATCCACATTATTCTTAACAAAATATGGAAAATACATAATTTTAATGATGCAACATTGTACAGCTGATGGAAGAAAATTGGATACTTTAATAAAGCAGTTTGTAGCAACACAAGTATCAATATCAGGAAGGACTTTTGTAGCAATTGCAATAATTTTCCATGATGGTCCTTCCACCACATCTGGACATTACACTGCCTATCTAAAATGTGACAAAGGCTTGACACTTTGTAATGATGCCCAGTTGGTTTTCAAACAACGTTTGCCTAGGGAATTACAAAATTCCTACCTAATATTTTTGTAGCCAAAGTTTTGGGAAGATAAATCACTCTCTGAGGAATTTATTATTAATATTTAATAGGACTACCATTGGACAATTTACATAAAGAAGAAGTGCAAAAATACCATTTGGCCTCAAGGAAAGGTACATTTTTGAATTATGGACTTTTTGGTGGTCATTTATTCGGTGATTATTTTAATGCGGCAACATTTACAGTTTTTATAAGTTAAAGTTATAAAATGTTGTAATCTGTAAGCATTTCATATATGTATGATTTGTATTTTCTGGTATTTTACTGAGAATAGTATATTGGTTTTTTTTTAACAATCTTTCTGATTGTGTTTTTTTTGCCCGCTGTTAAGTGATGAGTACCATTGAAATCACTATTTCTAGTGAAATTCAATATGCAGATACTGTTTTTCAACGTTAAAATTGAGAAATTATGCCAGAAAAGAAAAGAAAAAGAAAAGAACAGAGACAGGAGGATTATTTGAAGAAACATCAACCACAAGTATTGAATGAACAAGAAAATGTGGCTAAAAGGAAAAGAAATTCTGGTAAGATCACGAAGCAATTTATTAAAAATGTTTGTAGGAGCAAACAGAATGTAGAGAATGCTGCAACTTCAGAAACATTTTTAAGTAAGAAAAAAAATCAAAATAAGAGGAAAAGTTAAAAAGCAAATGTTCAGTCAAAGGAGATAAAGTATGGTAAAAGAAGACAAAATCAGTATAAGGAATTACGCAAAAAAATATTTTACAAGAGAGTAGTGCATAATTTGCTGAAAGATGTGAAGAAATATAAGAGAGCTTTATTTTATAAAAAGAAGAAGCATATTGAAAGCATTGTAGAAAAGGCTTTTGAAGTAAAAAGGAAACTGTTTATTTTACTGTTAAACAGAATTCGACCACTAGATAAACCAATATATGTAATGAAGGCCAAAAGTAGGAGGAAAGGAGTTATTAATAAAAAAAATGTTTGTGATGTTTTTTGGGAGAATGGAAACACAGTTCTAGTTCAGAGCCTTTTTTTAATGAAGAGAGTTATTTACTAAGTGAAAAATTATTGTATGCAGTTGACACCAGTGGTAGAGGTTATGAGGTTAGTGATGGTTTTCCAATGGAGAAAGAGAAAATGGTTGAAAGAAATGCAGAAGAAGTGATAGCTGATGAAGTTTTAGAGAGACATGCTAAAAACCCTGTGTACACTTGGGATTGCAGTAGTGTTTGTAGTGTACGACAGGAATCTATTGAAAAATTATGTCGTTTTTTACGAGTCTATACTAAAAAAGTGTACAACAAAAGATTAAGCTGTTGCAAGGACTAGACCCTTGCAGAGTGAGAAAACATACTGGTTTGCAAGGTCATTCTCTGGCTTGTCTTTCTAGTAAAGTTTGTGAAAGTGTTTTTCACCATTTCAGAATGCTGGCAGTACATCATACTCAAATGCGGAAGTTAGTGAGAAGGTTGTATTATGCAAAAAGTCCAGCACTAAAGTTAAGTGAGTTGAACAGTGCTCTTTTACGTGGGTCAGTTTCAGATGTGAAGGAGGTCTGTGAAGATATTGAGTTTTGTTACTTTGGGCCTCAGCAAGAGAGTGAAGAAACTGGCACATTAGTAGAACAAAATGTTGAAGACAATGTAGAACCTGTAATTACAGAAAAATTTGAGGATGAAATCACAAAGTTTAAGGTAATTTCAGATGAAAGACCAAATGTTTCTTGTATTTGTTGTCGGCGAAATCACTATAAAAATCAGACTAGGGGTGTCAATCTGTATTTAAAAAGTGAAATAGAAGATAATGATAAGTGGATGGACTTTGCAACTTATTTGTTGGTAGAGCATTGTTTTGATTTGGGATGTGAGCAGCGTATTTGCAAATATTGTTATAATAAATTAGATGAGAATAAAATGCCTGCTAGAGCTGTTCATAATAATCTAGAGTTGGTTGCTATTCCTCCAGAGCTGATTGATTTAAATACGTATGAGTCTATTCTGATACAATGTGTTCACCCGTTTCAGGCTATTGTTCGTATGGAGCCCAAAACAAGTAAATTACCTCCATCAGAGTTGCAAAGAGGATTGAAAGGAAGAGTTGTGTATTTACCATTACATTTAAGGAAAAATGTTGAAACTATTGGTGTAGATCATGCAGAAAATGAGCCACTAGTCATTCTAGTTAATGGTGTTCCTACTAAGAATAAGAAAATTTGGCAAGAGTTAGTGGATGTTAGAAAAGTGCAAAAGGTATCATTGTATCTGTTAAAAAATAATGAGTACTATAGAAATATGTTTGTTGGAGAAGAAGAAATAGATTTAGCAGAAGATAGTGAAACATTAAGTGGACAAATTGAAAAAGTGGACATGTCCAGGTGTGAAGAGATCTATGAACATTACAGTGTACATCCACTTCATTCCAAAGAGGTGATGGGGAATACAATTGAGTTGTTTCAAATGAAAAAAGCAACAGGAAGTCCCATGAGTGTATGGGAAGAGAGCTTGGAAGCTCGTTGTTTCCCGCAGTTGTTTCCAAAAGGAAAAAGTGGACGATATGATGAACGTCCTGTGCAGATTCCTGCATCTGAATATCGGACAACAAGATTATATGCAGAAGATCCAAGATTTCGACAATGTATCCCTTATATGTTTCATCTTCTGTTTGAAAGTGATTTGTCTGGACTTTCATATGCAGTAAATCACATTTTAAAAACTGGAATGCATCTTCAAAATGTAACTGCAAAGGATTTTATGGATAAAGTGCATCAGAGAAATTATCATTTAGAATCTCAGTTGATTAATCTGATGGCATGTCAGCGTGGGACTAATGAATATTGGTACCGTCGACATGGAGAACTGAAATGCATGCTACGGAACTTGCGAACTCCTACATGGTTTGTTACACTAAGCTGTGCTGAGTATGCTTGGGATGATTTACTTGAATTTCTTCGAGAGGCAAATTCCAATATAAAAAATATTGAATACAAGACACCTGGAGAATTGTGCTCTTTGGATCCTGTCAATGTATGCAGATATTGCAATCATAGATTTGAAGCTATGATGTCTTTCATCTGCAATAAAAAGAATCCTCCTCTTGGAGAAGTTGTGGATTTCTTTTGGAGAAAGGAGTATCAAGCAAGAGGTGCTCCTCACATACATATGTTGTTATGGGTCAAGGACGCCTCCAAATTTGGAACAGATTCAGATGAAACTGTATTGTCTTTGATTGAAGATTATGCTACATGTGCTCTTCCAAATAGCAGAGAAGAGAAAAACTTAAAACAACAAGTCTTACGATTTTAAAGCCATAGGTGTGGAAAATACTGTCGACAAAAGTACAAGTCAAAGGATAAGTTCTATACCAAATGTCGTTTTGGATTTACACGTCCTGTATTAGCCAAAGGAAGAGTGAACAGTTTTATGTCAGCTGTACGACATACCATCACAAGAAAGTCTCCAAAAAACACCTACAACTTAAGAAAAAGCGAAGAATCAAAATACATAAATGACTACAATCCAGTTATTTTATCCATGTGGAACGCTAACATGGATATTCAGTATGTTGCGGACAATTCCATTGCTGTTGCTCGATATGTAACGTCTTACATTACTAAATCAGAAAAGACTGAATTGAAAGAAATGTGGGAAGAGATTTCTCACGAGAAGACTCTAAGTAAGAAATTATACAGTTTCAGTTTGAAGATGTTATCACATCGTGAAATTGGAGCATATGAATTTTCAGATCGGTTATCATCTGCAAGTCTATATTCCAAAAGTAGAAGAATCATTTGGGTGAGTCTAGGTCTTGCAGGAATGCGAAATCGGGTACTGAAATCTGTTCAAGAAATTGAATATTTAGTAGAAAATGGCCCTGAAAGTACAGATATTTTGAAAACCAATATGTTGGACACATACTATCCAAAGAGAAGTCATCATCTTGAGAACATGTGTCTCTATGAAGTGCTGCAAAACAACACTTTTAAACGGAATATTACAGAGAACATCAACGATGGAAAATATGGAGTTATTGGTTCTGAAGGATGTCTGGTGAACCAAAGGGAAGGAAATTTAATTAATCACAGAAAACTGAGTTGTGACACTGCTGACAAAAGGGAATTTTACTATTTAGCCCTTTTGCAAATGTTCAAACCATGGCGTTCTGAACTGGAATTACTTGGAGATTTTCTCAGCTATGAAGATTCATTTAATGCTTGTAAAGATAGCATACAATGCAGTGCTTTCGCAAATTATGTGAAAATGTTGAATGATGAAATTGATCAAGAAGCTACAATTGCAGCTGAGATTGCTAGAGACAGTTCTCAAGACAGTCAAAGTTCTGCTGCACTGAGTCAAGATCCACTAGGACAACCAATTGTTGAAAATAAAGCAGCGATTGCAATGAATGAGGTGGAAACAGCAATGTATCAAGCACAAGAAGATGTAATAGAGTTAGGAAACTTGGAAGAGCAACTAAATGTTGAACAGAAACAAATATATCAGCAAGTGAAAGAGCAGATTGACCATGGATTACTTCATGAAAAGAGAGTGTGCTCATGTACATCATTTCAACCTATCCGAATGTATGTGAGTGGTCAAGCTGGAACAGGAAAGAGTTTCTTAATTAAAATAATTACAAGTTATCTGCAAAAAACAACTGAGTCACATTTGTCTTGTGATGTCACTGCTCCAACTGGGTTGGCAGCACATAACATTAAAGGAATTACTTTACATCGTTTACTAATGCTGCCAGTAGAGCATGAGAACAAATTGGAATACCACAAGCTATCTGGAGAAGCTTGTTGTGAAGTTTCAAGAGTGCTGAAGAAAATGGAACTTCTCATTATTGATGAGGTGAGCATGGTTTCAAACTTGATGCTTGCCTTTGTGCATTTAAGAATGCAGCAAATTCTTAAAACAGAGTATGACGTGTTATTTTGAGGAAAACACATCATAGTTTTTGGAGATCTACTGCAACTGACACCGGTAAAAGGACAACCGGTATTTAAAACACTTGCCCATGAACATACCAGAAAGTCTCTTGGCAGTGTTGGTAATGTTAACATTTGGAGTAATTTTGAATACAATGAACTGACAACAAATATGCGACAGGCAAATGATTCTGAATATGGAAGTATTCTTCAAGATATAAGAATTGGAATTCTTTCAAAAAAAGGGAAAGAAGCTTTGGAGAGTCGATTACTTTGCAATATCTTTCCAAATGAAAATGCAGTTGCTGCAAAAGTGTACGTGGAAATTGCTAAAAATAAGTCAGTGATTTGCTTAATGCCGACACTGCGTGAGTGTTCAATATTCAACGAAGAATTATTAAAATTGGAAAATGAAGAAATTGTTAAAATGGAAGCCATCGATAAAATACTACATGAAGGAATCACTATTATTTTGACGGGTAAGTTGAGATCAAAACTAGATTGTTTAGAGAAAAAAATATCTAAAACTGCTGGTTTGGAAAAGACACTGTATGTGTGTGTAAACTGTCGGGTAATTTTAAGGCGTAATTTGGATGTATAAAAAGGTTTAGTTAATGGTGCAATGGGTAAAGTGGTGGATTTTGTGAATTATCAGAAAAAAGAAGGAATTGAATTTTTAAAAATTAAATTTGATCAGATTGATGAAGTTAAAGAAATTGGTCGTTGTTCAGTTCGTTTTTTGCTTGTTCAAGATTTCTATGTCCGTAGGAAACAATTTGCATTTTCTCTGGCATATGCAGTGACTAATCATAAATCTCAAGGATTAAGTGTAGACAGTGCATTGGTGAACATTGGATCTACTGTATTTAAAGAGGGTATGGCATATGTTGCTTTGTCGCGAGTCAAAACATTATCTGGTTTGTTTTTGATTGATTTTGATGAGACAAAGGTTACTGCAGATGCAAACTGTGTAAAAGAGTATAATAGGTTAAGAAGGGTGTATGCTCCAAATTTAGGTCAATATCCTGTATTTGAAAAGCGTGTGGTTGGTCGAAAAAGAAGGTTAGAGAATATCTGTACTGAAGATGTCAAGAAGGGAAAAGAACAAGATAATGTTGCGATTGCAGGTAAAAAGAAATTGGACACTGTTGAAGAGATTGTTGGTTATCAGTTTGAAAATAGTTCTGGTGTCAACTGCTATGCTAATGTAGTGGTCAATGTTGTTTTATATCTGGAAGGTTTTCAAGCACAAATTATGCAGAATCGGGAAAAAAGATTTTGTTCTCTATTGCATTCTGTTCATGAAAAATTGACAACAGATAGAAGTAAAATACAATCTGTTTCAGATGTTCGTAATCTTTTGGATGTGTGTTCTGGTTCTACACAATTTACACAAAATATCCAACAAGATGCTCAGGAATTTTTAATGTATATGCTTACAATTTTTGAAAATGAAGGTGTAGAAATAGAAAATATTTTTGGCCTTTCTTACAAATGGGAACATTATTGTGAAAATTGCATGTATACATGTAGCACCAATGTAGACACTGAGAGATTTCTGTATTTAACATTACCAGACTGTAAATCAGTGTCTTTCAATAAATTAGTGAAAGGTGCAATTCAAAACATGGAGTGTAGCCAATGTATATCAGAAATGTTATCCACATTATTCTTAACAAAATATGGAAAATACATAATTTTAATGATGCAACGTTGTACAGCTGATGGAAGAAAATTGTATACTTTAATAAAGCAGTTTGTAGCAACACAAGTATCAATATCAGGAAGGACTTTTGTAGCAATTGCAATAATTTTCCATGATGGTCCTTCCACCACATCTGGACAATACATTGCCTATCTAAAATATGACAAAGGCTGGACACTTTGTAATGATGCCCTGTTGGTTTTCAAACAACGTTTGCCTAGGCAATTACAAAATTCCTACCTAATATTTTTAAAGCCAAAGTTTTAGAAGATAATTCACTTTCTGAGGAATTTATTATTATAAAATAATAGGACTACCATTGGACAATTTTCATAAAGAAGAAGTGCAAAAATACCATTTGGCCTCAAGGAAAGGTATATTTTTGAATTATGGACTTTTTGGTGGTCATTTATTCAGTGATTATTTTAATGCGGCAACATTTACAGTTTTTATAAGTTAAAGTTATAAAATTTTTGTAATCTGTAAGCATTTCATATATGTATGATTTGTATTTTCTGGTATTTTACTGAGAATAGTATGTTGTTTTTTTTTAACAATCTTTCTGATTGTTTTTTTTTTGTCCGCTGTTAAGTGATGAGTACTATTGAAATCACTATTTCTAGTGAAATTCAATATATTCTGAGAACAGCAAAAAAGGCAAACAAATTACTTTGTGGAAATTATGTTGTGTTGTAAAAAATGTATTATTATATGTTATAATTTATTTATTTTTTCTTTCACAGATCCAAATTTTAAAATAAGCAATTTTTAACAATTTATATTGGAATGAAAAACAGCAAAAAATTAATACCATGTTTTATTCCTATTACTGTGAAGGTAAGTTTAACTAAGTCTCAATATGCAGAATGAAGAGGCCTGCAAGAAGCTAGAAAGTTGAAACACGTTTCTAAAAACACTCTTTTATGTAGTTTTGAAATCTGACCATAATCAGATATCATGTGACCTGCAAAAAAAGAGATTTGAGGGGTTCGTAATATTTCACGTTTTTAGCTGTTGAAGGACCGCAATGATTACAATCATTCTTCTTTGAACATCTTTGCAGACAAAACTTTTGCTTACTGTTATCATTCGCAAGGAAATTTAAAAACGGAAATATGTCACTTTTTGTAACATAGTTATTGTGCAAGATACTCTTTTATATTTACAAAGAGAGGAAAAGGCACTCTGTGCACTTTTTATACTCCATGTAAATACAACCTCATCATTTAGACCACTTTGTGTTGAAAGGGTGTTCTATAAGTGTTGTTGTGCATGATTGTACTTAATACTCATAGAACAAGACACATGTCTAGATTTATCAGAAATCATAAATCTCGATATGTGTGTGAATGGTGCACCATTCTACAATTGGTGTAGGAAAGCTCAACAAAGAGAATTGTTTTAATTTCTCCACATTTTTATATCTTCAATGCATGCTGAAATGTTCAGCATACATTGAAGGAGAAAAATGCATTTTCTCATTGTTTTTGTGCAGGAAGGTGTGTCTTCCTGTAGAAAAACAAACAGCACATGACACAGATATCCTTGCACTGTGGTGCAAGGGTGCCTGTGTCACCACATGGCTGCAGTTTAAGCAGCCGTGCAGACAGAAGCATAGATTTGCAACATATTTATGTACATATGTTGCATCCCTGTGCTTCGGAAGTACTACAGCACACTGCAGTTAAAGAGGTTACTGTGTGATGCTGCAGCACTTCCTTATAGTTCTGCACTTATACATTCACCATACGCTACTAATGCATTCATTCAGTCAATTACGTACTACACATACATTCATCTAAACTTTCACACACTAACAAAGAAATGTAGCTCTTTTTTTAAACCAGGAAAGTTAGTTCTTATTTTTTTTTGGTTTTTCTAACAATTTTGTGATTTTTTTGTTTTTTCTGAAAAACAAAACAAAAAACAAAACAGGAGAAACCAAAGAATGAACTTCAGGGACCAATAACATTTTTTTTAAAAACTAGCAAATATGACTTTCTTGGCGGCGGCAGATCAGATCGATCGACTGCTCGCCATAGCACAAAGTCTTACTGCACTTAGTGCAGAGCACTTTTAAAAATTGAAATTGAGGACGGATGTCCAAGGTTTGGTCTGATAGATGCACTCTTGATGTGCTCGGCTGCAATGAGGTGGATGGCGCAGGAGCAGGAGTGTTTCTCATCCGTCGGCACTCTTCTTTTGCAAGATTGTTTGGATGAAGGGTCCTCATGTGCTTCATCATACTTGCCGTGCCACAAGAGTATTTCTTGTTAGGATCCCCTCTCGATAGGACTCTTTTGCAAATCTTGCATGTGACCAAGGTGGCATTGGTTTTATTCTGCCCCTCGGGAAAAGTAAAAAATGTCCATACCACTGAAGAGAAACGTTCGTGGTAACTCCAGCAAAAATTCATCCTCAGAAGTATGAGGTGATGCAGGTGATGCCTGCTGCCCTGAAGCCATTTTTGGTTGAAAAAAGTTAGAGATAAGTGTAAACTTAGTCTAAAAAATCTTCTTCTCTCCAAAGAGCTGGTTCTCCAAAGAAGCTCAAAGAAGAATGTTTGAAATGGGTGGGGTCTTTCAGTAGTTAGAACAGAAAGTGTAATGAACCAATCAGATCTATTTTTTTGCAGGTCACATGGGATCCGCTCACCGTGCGCTTACGCAGCACACACCCAGCGCGCAGCCGCGAAATTGAATTAAAAAGAAATATAGGATTAGATGTCAAAATATAGTAGTTTTAAGACTAGTTTAGAGTTTGTCTTCAATTAATATTCACATGAAATACATAAATATGTTTTTTTAAATGTTAAATATTTCGCGGGATTCACGTACCCACCGCGTCATAGACGCAGATGACGCATCGTGGAAGCGCGTAAACGTTGAGTTACGTACATCGAACGTGTACGTGTACGTATAGGCTGGGAGTCGCGTACCGGTCGCATTTAAATCGCGCACTAACCACGTACCCGACACATACCATGCGCGGATGCTATCGCGTATGGATCGAGAACGGTGCGCTTAGGGTGCGCGGATCCAAAAACATGGAAAAAATATATATAAAATAAAGTTTTGCACATATAGTTAAAAAAATATTTTGAAAAATATAAAAAAATATGTTTGAAAAAAACCCATTAAGTTCAAATAATATTTTTTAATTTTTAAAAGAATTAATTGAAAAAATACATTTAAAAATGGTGATAAAAAAGTATTTAAAAAAAATTTCATTAATGAAATGACACACTGAATTTGAAAAATATAGAAATCCAATCAAAATCATTAAACATGATATCTTCAGAGATAAGTTATAGATAGGAATTAGCATTTAAAAAACCTTTGAAATTCACTGAAAAAAACCATAGGTTTCATGCACGTTATAGTTAGGAATTGGCATTTAAAAAACCTTTGAAATTCACTGAAAAAACCATAGGTTTCAGGGGTGTTATAGTTAGCTGGACATTTCCCTCGTACAAAACCCTATTAATTCCCCTGTTATAGTTCAGCTAACTATAACTCGCGCCCCCGCAATGCACTGCTGATGACGCCACATATTACATCACTCATGACATGGTCAGTGACATCACTGATGACATCACTGATGACATCACTGATGACGTCATCCATGTGATAAATTAGTGCATCTTCTCACACCCTAATATAACCTTTGATACTCCGACTCAATATTTCGGCCATTTTGACAACCATAGATACCCCAATACCAATAACTACTCACCCCCTCATTGACTCTTAGGTCTACATACATCTCCACTCACTCACCTGTACAGTCACTCATACTTACAGTCACTCTGTGCATTTATACACCTATATAGACACTCACACACCGCCAATCATCCATTGAGGTAAAGACACATCTAGTCAGTCATGCAAATAATTAATCACAGTAAAATTTACTCACCTATACAGTTAAAAACACTCAAGTTCACTTACTCATAAAAATACTAACAAATTCTGTGTCTTCCTGCAGAAAAACAAACAGCACATGACACAGATATCTTTGCACTATGGCGCATACAGCCACTCCCAAAATCACACACTCTCACATATAGATAGTTATATACTCTTACACACATATACACTGCGTTTCACATATGTAGTTACTGACACATGTACAACTGAGATATACATTCAATCACTAACACACCCATACATACACTCACCCAACCATACAGTCCATCACAGATGCACTCTTAAAAACATGCACCCACTGAATCACCCACTCACACATCTAGTCACAGAGTCACACACACCCTACCCACACAAACACTCAGGCACCCATACAGATACTCAGACAACCAATCAATAACCCATATAGACACTCATATAGCTATTCACAAAACCATGCAGCCACTTATACACCAACACACAGACACATACAGACATTCACACAGTTTAGTCACTAGTCTGCAGTAAGATACATTTAATGACTCACTTATAGACTCAGTTACGCACCTAGAAAATCATCCATTCACACACTTGTACACCCACTTAGTTTTCAACAGGCCTTTCCCTACATATATTAAACATAATAAAACTGTTCAGAAACACATACTCAATGGATGATGTCATCAGTGATGTCATCAGTGATGTCATTTGAGATGTCATCAGTGATGTCAACAGTGATGTCACTGACCATGTCATGAGTGATGTAATATGTGACGTCATCAGCAGTGCATTGCGGGGGCGCGAGTTATAGTTAGCTGAACTAACT
This sequence comes from Triturus cristatus, assembly GCF_964204655.1. NCBI lineage: Eukaryota > Metazoa > Chordata > Amphibia > Caudata > Salamandridae > Triturus > Triturus cristatus. The sequence continues at coordinate 823,677,786 of NC_140579.1, read as the reverse complement.
ATAACAGGAGAATTTCTAGGGTTTTGTACAAGGGAAATGTCCAGCTAACTATAACACCCCTGAAACCTATGGTTTTTTCAGTGAATTTCTAAGGTTTTTTAAATGCCAATTCCTAACTATAACGTGCCTGAAACCTATGGTTTTTTCAATGAATATATATATATATATATATATATAATCTACTGGTTAGGACCTATTTTCCATAGGAAATCCGCAACATTCTATTTGGAATAACGTTAGCGCCGGTTGATGAATCCTCGCAAAATTTTTCAAACTTTTGGCCAGCTCAGCTCCGCTCCTACCCTGAAAGGTTTGCGGTGATCCGTCAAGCGGGGGCCGAGAAAAAAGGGGTTCCCAAAACGCGTTTTCCCCATGCAATTTCCCATAGGATCTGTTGTCGCAGCTACAGCCCGAACCGCTGAATGGAATGACATCAAATTTGGCAAAGAGGTAGTCCTCAGATCGGACTCGTGCCTTTTGCATATATGGTGTGAATCTGTTCAGTAGTTCCTGAGAAAATTAGGGTAAAAAAGTTAGTGATATCTATGGCCGGGGAGGATCCGCGGACCCTACCCGCACCGTAAGCGCATCCTCCCCGAACCGAGCGCGCACCTTCCCGATCGCGCGCTGAATGCTAATTGGCTGTCGAGTGTCCCTCTACATTCGAAACCAGGAACTGTTGGCGGCCATTTTCTGCCTCGGTAGAAGCGAGGCTGAAGATGGAAGGGGAACATATAAAGGGGGCAGAGTGGAAATACTCTGACCCTCTAGAGGTGATTAGGGGTCCCAGAAGGACCCCCTGGGGCCCCCTTTTTAAAAAAAAAAAACACGGGGAAATGCACGCATGGTGTGCGCATCTTATCTCGTTGAATGCACGGATTCTCTCGCGGTGGGTGCACGGATCCACGGAAACGTTTTTTGAAAAAAACGACAAGAAATCATTGGTTGTATGACAACTTTCTACACTGAAAGGTAGGGTGTATATTTCTGTTTTTTAAAGGTATGATTGTTATTGGTTAACAAAAACAGATTGTAAGGAACATTATATATGATAAGCTGATATGTTGAAAAGTCAAGCACACTTCCTGTCTTGTGTAGGAACATTGTGTGCTGAACTTGTGACCTGTGAGCTCAGTGCAGTGTTCCATGACCTGTTTCTATGGTAACAGGCAGAAGGCAGATTGGGGGAAGGGTTGAAATGTATTTCAGTTGGAAAGGGTTGAAATATTTAACCAATAGAAATGTGTGTTTGCTTTTGAGTTTATGTGCGAAGGATTGTGATTTGATGTTTACATGTATATGTGTGGAAAATGAAAGGGAAACCTTTTCATTCTTTGCTTTTGCTAAGAGGTGCACAGTGCAGAGATTCTGTAAAAGAAAATATGGTGAGTGATTGATATACTTCTTAATCTACAAAAGAACTTGAAAGATGAGTTATTTAATTGTGAGGGGATGTATGTAGACTATTTTGATTTTAATCAGACTAATGTATTTTTCCTGCTAAAGTGTAGGGAGTACTTTTTTTCTCTACAATGTGTGTGCATGTAGAAACCATTCTGTGATAAGCATTTGTGTTTTTCATGTGTTTGTAAACAGATAACTGTGCAGTTTTTATATTTTGGTAGAATTAGAAACCAGTCATTGTTTATGAACTTGTGAAATGAGTTATGTTATGTTTCTATACTAAAATGTAGTACTACTTCTAGATGAAGAAATGTGTTTTGGTATAGTGCAAGGCATAGTGTTGTTTGTCTAGAATCACACAGTGAGTCTGTGTGCATTTGGGAACCACTGTGAGAGAATCATTTGGTAACATTGTGTATTTGCTGACAGATAACTGTTTTAACTTGTCATGTTGTGAAGTTTTAGTAGCATTAGAAGACAGTTATGGCTTATGATTTGATTAAATGAGTCAGGCTTTGACAGAAAAGTGCAGTCCTGAAATATGTAGATTGTGTGCAGTTCCCTTACCAGTTGCACTGTAGTGAATGAGTTTTGGTAAACTCCTAGGGATAGTGGTGCATTTCTAGAATCACAGTGTGAGTTAGTGTGTATTTGGGATCAGTGTGAGAGAAGCATTTGGTGATATCATGTATTTGCTTACAGATAACTTTTTTAAAACCTGTCATGTTGTGAAGTTTTAGTAGCATTAGAATCCAGTCTTTGGTTATGCGTTGATTAAATGAGTCATGCTTTGACACTGATGTGCTATACTTAAATATGTAGATTGTGTTCAGTACCAATAACTCTTCTAGACTAGTGAATGAGTTTTGGTAAAGTCCTAGGATAGTGTTGATTGTCTAAAATCACACTGTGAGTCTGTGTGCATTTGGGTAAGGATTGTGAGAGAAGCATTTGGTAACATCGTGTATTTACTGACAGATAACTGTTTTAAAACCTGTCATGTTGGGGTACGCACCGTACATACATGGGTGGGGGTACGACTCGAACGTACACGTGTGTACATACACGGGGGGTACGACACGTACACGGGTGTACATACACGGGGGGGTACGACTCGAACGTACACGGGTGTACATACACGGGTGGGGGTACGACTCGAACGTACGGGGGCTGGGGGGGGTTGGCGCATACGTACGGGGGCTGGGGGGGTCGGTGCGTACGTACGGGGGCTGGGGGGGTCGGCGCGTACGTAAGGGGGCTGGGAGGGGGTCGGCACGTACGTATGGGGGCTGGGGGGGTCGGCACGTACATACGGGGGCTGGGGGGGTACGGCGCGTACCGGGCCACCTACTCTGGTCGTTTCGCGCCGTACTTCGCTTTTCCGGCACTTTTTGGGTGCCGTGAAAATATTGCCGTCCGGACTGCTGTCGGTTCGAATCGTACTTCCTGGGTCGTGAAACGCTGCCTGAAAGCGTCCCGACGTCACGTCGCAGCATTCCCGGATCACATTCATACGTATATTTCCGTTGGTCGGTGTTTTTTACGATTCGTACGGAAATGGTGTTTCCGTGTGAATCGTAATTCCATGTTTGTAAAGTTTTACAACCGGGTACGAGTCAGACGGAGAAAACGCTCCGACCGACGGTTCGTACCCGGTTTTTACCGGATCGTAATCGGCACCATCATGTTGTCAAGTTTTAGTAGCATTAGAAGACAGTTATGGCTTATGCTTTCATTATATGAGTCAGGGATTGACAGTAAATTGCGGTTGTGAAATATGTAGATTGTGTGCAGTTCCCTTACCACTTGCACTGTAGTGAATGAGTTTTGGCAAACTCATAGGGATAGTGGTGCTTGTCTAGAATCACACTGTGAGTTAGTGTGTATTTGGGATCACTGTGAGAGAAGCATTTGGTAACATCATGTATTTGCTGACAGATAACTGTTTTAAAACCTGTCATGTTGTGAAGTTTTAGTAGGATTAGAATCCAGTCTTTGCTTATGCGTTGATTAAATGAGTCATGCTATGACACTGATTTGGTGTACTTAAATATGTAGATTGTGTGCAGTACCATTAACTCTTCCAGAGTAGTGAATGAGTTTTGGTAAACTTCTAGGATAGTGTTGCTTGTCTAAAATCACACTGTGAGTCTGTGTGCATTTGGGTAAGGATTGTGAGAGAAGCATTTGGTAACTTCGTGTATTTGCTGACATATACCTGTTTTAAAACCGGTCATGTTGTGAAGTTTTAGTAGCATTAGAAGCCAGTCTTTGCTTATGCTTTGATTATATGAGTCAGGCTTTAACATAAAAGTGCAGTCCTGAAATATGAAGATTGTGTGTAGTTCGCTTACCACTTCCACAGTAGTGAATGAGTTTTGGTAAACACCTAGGTATAGTGGTTGTTGTCTAGAATTACACTGTGAGTCTGTGTGCATTTGAGAACCACTGTGAGAGAAGCATTTGGTAAGATCGTGTATTTGCTGACAGATAACTAATTTAAAACTTCTCATGTTGTCAAGTTTTAGTAGCATTAGAAGCTACTCTTTGCTTCTGCATTGATAAAATAAGTCAGGGTTTGACACTAAGGTGCAGTACCATGTACTATTCTGTTCACTGTGGCAGAACTGAAAATGTTAGTTTTACCTAAGCACTGTCCTAGAAGTAGTCTGATTATTTAGTCTGTTTCTAAGTACCAAATAGACTGCTTCATATGTCTATGCAGTATGCACGTAGTGTTCTAACATACTATACACTTGTCTTTTACACCTTCAATTCCCTAGTCAGTATCCATACACTTCCAGGAAACCTCCTGTCACTTCCTTTGCAGTCCTCTAGAGACCCATTAAACAGCATGTACTAATCCATTCACTGTGCCAAAACCCAAACACTTATAAATTCACCAAGACACTCTCTTTCCAGTACTCTAATGATTCAGTCACTGCCTAAGTATTCATGCACTGAGCCAGGTCTTAGCACATGGACTTCTTCAAACCCCTATCCACTATGCATGCAGTCCTCTAAGCACCTACACACTTGTCTTTCACACCTTCAATTCCCCAGTCAGTATCCATACACTTCCAGCAAACACCCTGTCACTCCCCTTGCACTCCTCTAGTGACCTTATTAAGCATCATGTACTAATCCATTCACTGCGCCAAACCCTAATAAATTCACCCAGGCACTCTCCTTGCAGTACTCTAATCATTCAGTCAGTACCCAAGTACTCATCCAGTGACCCAGGCCTTAGTATATGGACTGCTTCAAACCCTTGTCCACTATGCATGCAGTCCTCTAACCACCTATACAATTGTCTTTCTCACCTTCAATTCCCTAGTCAGTATCCATACACTTCCAGGAAATACCCTGTCACTCCCTTTGCAGTCCTCTAGTGACCCATTCAGCACCATGTACTAATCCATTCACTGTGCTAAAACCCAAACACTTATAAATTCACCAAGATACTATCTTTGCAGTACTCTAATCATTCAGTCAGTGCCTAAGTATTCATACACTGAGCCAGGCCTTAGCACATGGACTGCTTCAAACCCCTATGCACTATGCATGCAGTCTTCTAACCACCTAGACACTTGTCTTTCACACTTTCAATTTCCTAGTCAGTATCCATACAGTCCAGCACTTGTGACTGCATTTGCACACCTCTAGTGACCCATTCAGTACCAAGTACTAATCCATTCCCTGTGCGAAAAGCCTAGCACTTATAAATTCACCTAGGCACTCTCCTTGCTGTACTGTAATCATTCAGTCAGTACCCAAGTAGTCATGCATTGAGCCAGGCCTTAGCACATGGACTGCTTTAAATGCCTATGCAGTATGGATGCAGTCCTCTAATCACCTACACAGTTGTGTTTCACACCTTCAATTCCCTAGTTAGTATTCATACTCTTCTAGCAAACACCCTGTCACTCACTCAGTGTGTCTCCTTATAGTACTGTAATCATTTAGTCAGTTAGCATGTAGTCTTTTAGTGAGGTAGGCTTTAGGGCATGAACTGCTTCAAAGTAGTATGCACTATGCATGTAGTGTTTTAACGATCGTCACACTTGTGGTTCAGGGCTATAGTTTCTTAGTCAGTTTTTATATAAAATGTGTTTGTACAGTAATGGAATAGTATAAATTTGAAAGTTATTAATATACATTTATTTGTGATTCTTTTTTACAGATACAGAACAGGAGTGTTTCTCTCTTCTCGTGCAAGATTGTTTGGATGAAGGGTCCTTAGGTGTTTCATCATACTTGCTGTGCCGCACGACTATTTTTTGTTAGGATCCCCTCGTAACAGAACTCTTTGGCAAATCTTGCGAATGAAGAAGGTGGCATTGGTCTTTGTTTGCCCCTTGGAAAAAATTAAAAATTTCTTCACCACTGAAGAAAAACGTTGTGGGCGTGGTGCCTTCTGCAAAAAAAATTCCTCAGATTCGGTAAATATTTTAAAGCGGCAACATTTACAGTTTTTGTAAGTTAAACTTATAAAATTTTGTTAGCTGTATACATTTTATATATCTGTGATTTGTTTCTTGTGGTATTTTGTTGAGAATACCATGTTGTTGTTTTTTAACAATCTTTCTGATTTTCCAGGTCTGTCGTCGACATCCGTGGTTCCCACAGGAGTGTTTCGCCTTGTTGTTTTGTATTATTGTTGTTACATTTTGTTTATTAGTTTATTGTTTATATTTATGTTAATAAAAAAATAAAGTTTGAAAATAGTTTATCGTTTATATATTTATTATTATAAAAAATAAAGTTTGAAAAAAAAATTAATAATGTTTTTGGTTGTTCTCTTAACTGCTGCGTGACTCTTTCTTGTTCTTATTACTGTTATTTGATGGAGTCCACCATGGTGTTAAATATTGGGGCACTTATCGCTGGAATACTGGTGATATCTGCAGTTTGCACCAACTTCTAAAGAGTGTGTTAGATTTATCTCAACTTTACTTCCGTTAAAGTGCTGATAATGAAATGGAGAGTAGCCGTTCCCGTGCAAAAAGACACGAGGTGCACCTTTGCGATTTATTCTAAATACTAAAATCCTGTATTGTATTGCACTGAGGTATTGGTTGCACTTACAGTGTACATACAAAATCTATTAAGAAATCTCATTGTATTTATATTGATTGGGAATAGTGTGTCAGGTGCTGGATATTGACGAGATACACTGCTCAGTTCGTATGTTGTTGTGCACATGAAAAAAATCACATCACTACTTTCACACCAATTGCAATGTGAAACAAATTCCGGCGATAAGACACGTTAGCACCAGGGATTTTACACCTGCTTTCTGCTGGTGTTAAGTAGGACAACTACCTGCATCATGTAAGGGAACACAGCCAAGAGCCACACCAGAACACCCACAGGTGCCATAGAGTCAATGAGCATGATACAGGGATACCCATGAGGGCCAGAAGACTCATCTCAACAACTCCAGGACCGCCAATGCCCCCCAAACCCACATCTTAGTAAGTCTGTCCCTGTGGTCATTGTCTTAGCATGATAGGCACGAGCCCTGCAACATCACAGTGCGCTGTCACCTCAGCGTTGGCAGTGAGCCTGGATGTGTAGCTTCGTACGCATACTCCTGCATGCACAACTGGCGTGTGCTGGTCTGTCGTTCACAGGTCAGTGCAGGGGTGTGCCTATCCGGCAAGGGGAATGGGGTGTCTCGGACATGTCCGTGTACAGGAAGTGCGGTAAGTGTGTCTCTGTGTTCTGGTGTGACCTGTTACAAGAGCCGCAGCAGTCGATGTTGTAAAGTGGCATGCACCACCTCCAAACGGCACTGTGATGTTGTAGTTGGAATGTAGCAGGACATGCGCAAATAGGCATTACAATGGCGTGCCATACGAGTGCACGAGATACAACAGCTCACCGTACAAAAGTGTGGGGGCTTGAGGGAGGGAGGAGCAGCCGTTTGGCAACATAACACACAGTGAACTCGACCATGTGCCACATGCTGGGCATCTCATCCATGATGACCCCGGTCGCAGACATCCCACAACACCAACGACTGGACTTTGTACACATCCTGTATGAATGCAGCGTGGTTTTCACTTCTATGCTCGTTCAGTGGTGTGATGTTGGCAGGTTGTGTGACTTGTGCTCCTTGTTGGTGTGTTTCATTTTGGCCATTGTTAGTCTATATGTGTGTTGTACTTAATAGTGCATGTGTGCCATTCTGCCCATCTCCCCCCTCCCCCCACTCCCTGTTTCTTCCTTTTCCTAGTGCTGTTGTGTCTATAATTGTGTTACTGCACACATAACTACATGTAAAGAATAAATTAGAATAGTTCTTTGATTCTTTTAGGTTTGAAAACTTCTCTATTGGTTTCTTTTTAATTTTCCATATGAACCGTTTTTTTAATATTCAACAACACATAGAAGTCAGAAGTGCAACGTATTCTATCAACACACTTTCTAGAACATTCTACAACACGTGCAGGTTAAAAGTTCATCAATTTTTTAAAACTTAACAATATTTTTTTGCAACATTTTGTTGAACATTTAACGACACGTGCAGGTTAAAAGTTGACGATTGTGGTTGAGCTGAGCAAATTTTATCCTATGATATGTACTCCACGTTGAAACTGCTTTTTCTTAACCAATCACAAAGATGCTTTTCCACAAAACTAATGTGCACCCTACTTTTAAAAAAGAATGCTTTTCATGATATCTTCAGAGATAAGTTATAGATAGGTTTTAGCATTTAAAAAACCTTTGAAATTCACTGAAAAAACCATAGGTTTCATGCACGTTATAGTTAGGAATTGGCATTTAAAAAACCTTTGAAATTCACTGAAAAAAACATAGGTTTCAGGGGCGTTATAGTTAGGAATTGGCATTTAAAAAACCTTAGAAATTCACTGAAAAAAACCATAGGTTTCAGGGGTGTTATAGTTAGCTGGACATTTCCCTCGTACAAAACCCTAGAAATTCCCCTGTTATAGTTAGTTCAGCTAACTATAACTCGCGCCCCCGCAATGCACTGCTGATGACGTCACATATTACATCACTCATGACATGGTCAGTGACATCACTGATGACATCACTGATGACATCTCAAATGACATCACTGATGACATCACTGATGACGTCATCCATGTGAAAAATTAGTGCATCTTCTCACACCCTAATATAACCTTTGATACACCAACTCAAAATTTCAGATGGCCATTTTGACAACCATAGATACTCCAATACCAATAACTACTCACCCACTCATTGACTTTTAAGTCTACATACATCTCCACTCACTCACCTGTACAGTCACTCATACTTACAGTCACTCTGTGCATTTATACACCTGTATAGACTGTCACACACCGCCAATCATCCATTGAGGTCCTGACACATTTAGTCAGTCATGCAAATAATTAATCACAGTAAAATGTACTCACCTATACAGTTAAAAACACTCAAGTTCACTTACTCATAAAAATACTAACAAATTCTGTGTCTTCCTGCAGAAAAACAAACAGCACATGACACTATGGCGCATACAGCCACTCTCAAAATCACACACTCTCACATATAGATAGTTATATACTCTTACACACATATACACTGCGTTTCACATATGTAGTTACTGACACATGTACAACTGAGATATACATTCAATCACTAACACACCCATACATACACTCACCCAACCATACAGTCCATCACAGATGCACTCTTAAAAACATGCACCCACTGAATCACCCACTCACACATCTAGTCACAGAGTCACACACACCCTACCCACACAAACACTCAGGCACCCATACAGATACTCAGACAACCAATCAATAACCCATATAGACACTCATATAGCTATTCACAAAACCATGCAGCCACTTATACACCAACACACAGACACATACAGACATTCACACAGTTTAGTCACTAGTCTGCAGTAAGATACATTTAATGACTCACTTATAGACTCAGTTACACACCTAGAAAATCATCCATTCACACACTTGTACACCCACTTATTTTTCAACAGGCCTTTCCCTATATATATTAAACATAATAAAACTGTTCAGAAACACATACTCAATGGATGATGTCATCAGTGATGTCATTTGAGATGTCATCGGTGATGTCACTGACCATGTCATGAGTGATGTAATATGTGACGTCATCAGCAGTGCATTGCGGGGGCGCGAGTTATAGTTAGCTGAACTAACTATAACAGGGGAATTTCTAGGGTTTTGTAGGAGGGAAATATCCAGCTAACTATAACACCCCTGAAACCTATGGTTTTTTTCAGTGAATATATATATATATATATATATATATATATATATATATATATATATATATATATATATATATATTCACTGAAAAAACCATAGGTTTCAGGCACGTTATAGTTAGGAATTAGCATTTAAAAAACTTTAGAAATTCACTGAAAAAAACATAGGTTTCAGAGGCGTTATAGTTAGCTGGACTTTTCACTCGTACAAAACCATTTAAATTCCCCTATTATAGTTAGTTCAGCTAACTATAACTCGCGCGGCCGCAATGCACTTCTGATGATGTCACATATTACATCACTCATGACATGGTCAGTGACATCACTCATGACATCACTGATAACATCTCAAATGACATCACTCATGACATCATCCAGTGAATGTGTGTTTTTCTGAAAATTACATATGTTTTATATATGTATATCTCAAGGTCAATGGAAGAATAAATGGGTATATAAGTGTCTAAATGGATGATTTGTTTTTGAAAAATTGATTGTATAACTGACTGATTAAGCGTATCTTAGTGAATACATGGCTTAGTGAGTGATGTTTAAATATGTCAATATCTGTATCATTCTCTCACTTTGTGTATAAGTGGCTGCATGGGTTGGTGAGTAGCTACATGAGTGTCTATATAGGTTATTAGTTGTTTTTTTGAGTATCAGTATGAGTGTCTGAGTGTCTGTATGGTTCGGTGGGGGGTATTACGTAGTGCATAGGTACATGAATGAGTGACTCACTGTTTGTATGTGTTGAAGACAGCATGGGTGCAGGACTGTATGGGTGGATGAGTTTGTGCATGGGTGTGTTAGTGAGTGAATGACTGTCTCAATAGTGTCTTTATGAGTAACTACATATGTTTTAAATTAGTATATGTGACTATTGGTGTATATAAGTGAGTATATGTGAGAGTGATGTCATTTGAGATGTCATGAGTGATGTCACTGACCATGTCATGAGTAATGTAATATGTGACATCATCAGCAGTGCATTGCGGGCGCGCGAGTTATAGTTAGCTGAACTAACTATAACAGGGGAATTTCAATGGCTTTGTACGAGTGAAAAGTCCAGCTAACTATAACGCCCCTGAAACCTATGTTTTTTTCAGTGAATTTCTAAAGTTTTTTAAATGCTAATTCCTAACTATAACGTGCCTGAAATCTATGGTTTTTTCAGTGAATTTCAAAGGTTTTTTAAATGTTCATTTCTAACTATGCCTACAGAGATAGGACATGTGAAGAAAGAAGAAAATAACGCACAGAAAGAAAAAAAAGAAATGCAGAAAGAAGCAACAGAAGTCATCAAAGACGAAGAAAAGTGCAGGAAGAAGGATAACGTGCAGAAAGAACAAACAGAAGAGCAGAAAGAAGCCTCGTTGCAAAATCATCCTGTACCCTCAACTTTTTCAGACGGATACTGGTGGTAACTGAGTCTGACTAACCAGTCCTAGAGCCAGTGCTATGTTAAAAGACACTCAGAATACAGTGAAAACATCTACATACACTAGGGAACACTATGCGTTAGGGTCCCCCTGTGATTAGCATGACCTCTTCTGTAAGCCCCTAGTATATAATAGGGCAGGGGATTAAAACTACCTCTTAAAACGCGCCACAGAGCGTGTTTGCACACGTCACCTCAGGCCCCGTCCCCTCCCTTCCCCACTGTGTAAACACGCCCTGTGGCCATTTTTTAAGTTCGGAGATTAAGTCCCCTTGAATCCTGAGGGTCCCTAGGGACAAAATAGCCCACTAGGTACGTCCAGGAAGCGCCATTGCAGAGAGATGTAAAAAGGGGCACGGACTGCACCACCTCTCTGCAACGCAGAGCAGTGGCGCTTACTGGAAGCACCTGGTGGGCTAGTTGGACCCCAGGGTCCCTCAGGATTTAAAGGGAATTATTTCCCCAACTTAAAACGTGCCACATGGCGTGTTTGCACACGTCACCTCATGCCCCGTCCCCTCCCTTCACCACTGTGTAAACACGCCCTGTGGCCGTTCTAAGTTGAGAGATTAAGTCCGCTTGAATCCTATGGGTCCCTAGGGTCAAACTAGCCCACTAGGTACCTCCAGTAAGCGCCACAGAACTGCGTTGCATAGATGTGTAAAAAGGGGCGTGGCCTCAGAACACCTGTCTGCAACGCAGCTCCCTGGCGCATACTGGAGTTACCTGTTGGGCTAGTTGGCCCTCAGGGACCCTCAGTATTGAAGGGGAATAAATTCCCCAACTTACAACTATCCAGGGGGCACGTTTGCAGAGTGCTGCAAGGAGGCGGCGTGGCCGCCGGCGCGATGCCGGTCTTTTATTTATTTTATTTTTTTAAGAAGGATGGCTGTGTGGCCCCCTTCTTTTTCTAATTTATTGGCTCTGGGGACCCCATCCCCCAGGGCCTGCACCCTAATTTTTTTTGATGAAAAAAATAAATTTGGCCCTCCCAAGGTCTTAATCGGCCCCGGGGACCCCAACCCCCAGGTCATGGCCTTTTTAAAAAAAAAAATTATTTTAGGGAGGGGGCTGCATTGCCCTCCTCCTCAGGCCACTTATGGCCCCGGGGACCCCATGCCCCGGGGCCGGCCTTTGTTTTTTATTATTTTTAACAAATATATATTTATAGGAACACCTAGGACATGCTGGATAAACCGTATGTACCTATCACCATGACGATATGCGTGATATTCATTAAAAGGCGACTATGCATACAATTAATCCACGTGGAATGTATTTACACCGCTAGTGAAGCTCTGACGTGTCTGACGCCCTACCGTGCCTAATCCCGGCACCCCAACCGGTGGGTACTCTCCAAGTAGACACCCTTGTCGTTTATTTATACAAACATGGGTAGCTATTGACGGGTACATTTAATACACACACACACCAAGCCATTCAAAAATTCGACCAAACTATGCAAGAAACCCCCCTCACAGTTAATAAAACACACATCCACCGCCGGATGTGTAATACTTTTTTTTTTACTCTCTGGAAAGGAGACGAACCTCACTTGAGAGTCACAGCGTGCTCCTGGCTGAGCCCAATGCTGTGTTACACCTGCTGGAGCGGGTTATGCAAAATTTTGTATACCCACCCCATTTTGCATGTTGTTTTATTAATAAGATTAATTAATTAATTATAATCGAACTAACGGATTGGAGTGATGTGGAAAATATTTACCAACCTTACTAATATATGAATTACACGTGGGATTTGCATCTGCATGGCTTAATTAATTACGTAAACTAAACCCTGTACGCATATTAATGATAGACAATTAGAATATTGCATGATATATGTCGCTTTTGTGATGTAATTGTAATTCGTGCTTTATTTAGTAAGTATAAACCGCATTGAGTGTTGCTTTTGGCTAGATAAATACATACATATGGGTATTAGCGAGGGAATAACATTTGCATAGTCATTTTTATGTATTAATTACGTTTTTGTGTTTCTTTGCTTAAGTTGACCATTCTGGCCAATCAAACGATGGCTGCCTTTGGTGCCTAACCCGACTGCCAACGCTGAACAAGGCTTGGGTGAAGTGCGCCTGCGCTAAGATGAGCAACAATGGCCTCGTCCTGACCCCAGGCAAGCTGTACTTATCAAGGTCTCACTGGGAATAGTGCCAACACTACAGACAAAAGACTTTCTTAAAAAAACGGAACCAGCAAGTATGCTGACACCATGGACTAAACCTTATGAGAACTTTGTAGGACGACCCCTGATCAGCCAATCAGAACAGTTTAAAACTCATTTTTGTTACATTTTGTTGATGAAATTATTATAAAAACCCATAGAATAGAGAGGTTGAGAGTCGCTTCTTCGATTTCTTGATGATATGCTGACGGAAAGGACGGTGACACTGCAGGACAGCTGTTAGCCTGAATCTTTGACGGACTGAATTAATGCCCAAACTCCTGATGAACTGAACCTACTAAAATTGATGGGCATAGATTTGCGAGACTGACACATTTGACATAGAGGATGACTTTAGCCAGAATAGGTAAATATGAATGGCAACTTGATCAAATGAATGATTTAAATTTGCAATATTAATATAAATTTGGATTTGAACATCTACAGAAATGAGTTGGGTTGTTTAATCATTGAAATGTGTTAATGAAAAGGTTAATTAGAGTATTAGAAATTCACTTAAACCTACAACTAACTGATCCGTCCCGTTTATGAGAGAAATACTAAAGGTGAAATTCAGGGCCTAATGAGTATTAGAAGGTTGTGTAGATTTGTTGCTCATTAGGGAAGAAGTGGTATTTTCCCCCTCATTTTCAGCGCTTGGAGGGATAATCGCCTCTCGCACGGACTGATGGTGAGTGAATGTTGGTGTTATGGGCCCCACTAGCGAATGTATGGATAGTGTGTGTTTTTGAGATCTTTTGGTCCGTGACGGTAGGGAGGGATTTTGCACTCCGCGCTGCATCAGTTTTTCTGGTAGCAGAGGATGGTTACAGGGCAACAATAATTCCGTCTTTCCCGAGAGCAGCGCTTACCTCTGCCCTACTACGGAATCATTACAAATATCCGACTTCCTGTATCCCAGAAGTCGTCAAAAACAACATAAAACTCAACGTAACTCAACATAGAGTGTTAGAACATAAATCAATACCAATCAATAACCAAGATCAATAAGCAATGTACAAGCAATAATCACTAAACCAAACAATAACAAACCATCCTCTGCTACCAAATACTGATCCAGCGGTAGTTACCTGGTAATTTCCCTATTCAAAACCACATCACCTATGGTTTACCGCTGTAAAGGGCGAAAAATTATGGATCTTTTGATGACCGTGTTTCACCAAACAGGAGACTTTACATATATATAAAAATTAAATGCAAACAATATTAGAGGCAATAATGAGAGTGGTGAGTTATTTTAAAGGGTTTTATTTAAGTCAAAAGTTAAGGTTCTCTGACTCTTTATTCATTAGTCAAATATCATTCAGGTTACAGAATTGAAAAATAGGAAAAATAGCATTAATACAGAACATATTACAGTCTGCATTTAATCATCACATATAGGAAGGGAATTGTGGCGCAAATTGTCAGTCAAAACTCTTAAAGAGTCTCTAAGAAAAAGAGTAAGTCTTACAAGGTTAATCAATAATCAATAATGGCAAAAATATCCCATAAAGAGAAATAAATGCAGTTTAGCACCTAAAATCTAAAACAAAAACATGCAACATTTTGAAGGTCGGAGGAAGCGGTAGGCAGGTTTTTTTTTATCAGCCCGTTCATTGAAAGTTGCTAGGGAAAAAGTATCACATTCCAAACTGTTTCAGTTTAGTCCACTAAAGCAAACTAAAATCACGTGGTTTTCTACACTGTGAAACAGAATTCAGCACATTTCTACTCTTGCAAAAATCCATGATGCCATTTTAATAGTACAAATACATTTTCTAAATTAAAGTGCATTCTATAGTGAGATTACATATGGATTAATCACATATAAGTATGGCTGTTCAACTAATTAAGCATGTTTGCACATAAAAGCACCTCCAAACTGAAGCCCTATGTTTTCAACTTGCTTTTCCACAATCTGCGTGCCATTATAAAACTCATGTCTGCAGCTTTTTGTCATATAATAATGCATACATTTTATAGGTGAAATCTAAGCTCCATCACACCCACCAGTGCCCGCCGAGTGCCACACACCTCTGTGTTGTATTCCACCAGCTAGTGCGTATGCTATGACACTCGCTAGCCCATGTGCACTGTAACACCACCCCGTGAATATGTCATGCCACACTTGCCTTCGAACGGGTTATATTGCCCCATCTAACGTGCCTTCCTCGATGCCTATGTTATAACGCACAGCGCTATGCCATACATATTACAATCTGGGATCCATATCTTTGTCACAATGCATATGCAACGTTACACTCCCCAGCACATATTTTATATTACAACTTTAGAGACTAGTTAAGTTACACAACACTGCCCTGTGCATATTACACTCCAAGGGGCATATCGCATAGCACGCGTTAGTGCCTGTGCTATCTCGCGCTCTCCAATGAATCTGTCATTGCGCACAATGTATTGCATATTATATTTCACGCCCCGGTTCATCTTATATCACACTTTTTGATGCATAGTTTATACCATATACTATATCTAGTTTTCATTTTCAATCGTGCTCTCAGGACCATGTTCTATATAACACTGCGTCCACCTACCCTTTTCACGGGCATTACATTTTGCGATGGGGGGTGGAGGGTCAGGGGGTGTTTCTGCCAAGTGAGCCCGGAGTCACAGTCACAAACGTCCTCTTCTTCCTGAATAAAAGTGAGATTATGCTGCATCCTTGTTCATATTTTAAGTAGTTCGCACAGACACACATTTTAAAAACTATAAAGTTCCTAATACCCACCTTCTCTGAACAGTTAACTTGCTGCCCCATCCACCTCCTCCCTATCCTCTGTTGTCTGAATCCATGGACTAGCCTCCTCCCTCCTGCCATGCATGGTCTGATGTGCTGCCACTGCCCTCCATTTAGCATGATGTACCAGTCCACTCCTCCTGCCCTCCATTGCCCAATTCTATGGCCCATCATTGACCTCCTGCTTAGCCTCTGTGCTTAGCTTGCTGCCTCTATTCTCCTTCCCCCTGCCCTCCGATGTATTTGTGCATGCCCCTGCTCCATCGTTTTTGCCCACCATGTTCCATGGACCTGCCACTCCTATCTACTCTGAGTGTTCTGTTCAGCTGCCACTCCCCTCCCACCTGTCTAGCATTGTCAGATGACTGTAACCTGTCCCTGCCACCTCCACCCTGCCTGTCCACATGCTATGCCCCTATCCCCTTCCTCCTGTCCTCCATGGTCCATTTTACTGCCACACCCTTCTGCCCTCCCTGGTCTGTTGTGCTGCAACTGCTCCTCCTGCCTGCCCCGCGCGGTCTGTTGTGAGGCCCTTTCCACTGAACTCTCTTGTCTGTGCCCAGGTCCTGACCCTCCCTTCTATCCTCCACGGTCCTTTGTGCATGCCCCTGCACCCTCCTTCTTGCACATCATAGCCATTGTGCTGCCACTAACCCTCCTGCTTGCCATGCATGGTCTTCTGTGCTGCCATGGCCCCTCCCACCTTCCCTGTGTGGTCAGCTAGCTGCCCCTGACCCCCTCCCACCTTCCCTCCATGGTCTGTGTGTATGCCATCATAGTCTCACTGTTGCTCTCCATGGTGTGTCTTGTTTGTTTCTAGTGCCCATCCTGCCTGACCTCCATGGTAATCTTGCTGCTCCTGCCCTGCCCCTTTGCCCCCAGCCCTTTGTTTCCATGTGCAGACCCCTATTCCCTCCCTCCTGGCTTGTCTGTTCCACTGTAATGCCCCTGATCCGTCCCTCCTGCCCTTTATGGTCTGTTATGCTGCAGCTTTCTCTCCTGTCTGTCCATTATGGTCAGGTAGCTACCAATGCCTTTTTCCCCTCTGTTCTCTGTTGTCCATGTGCATGGTCCTGTCCCCTCCCTATTGCTTTCTATGGATTGTTTTGCTGCACTCCCGTCCCGCATGCCCTGTGTAGTGTATTGTGCTGCTGCAAACCCTGATGCCTGCCCTGTAGGGTCAGTTTGGTGCACCTCTCCATGTCCCTCCTGTCCTCTGTTATCCGAGTCCATGTCCCTACTCCAATTCCTCCTGCCTACCATGGTCCAATGTACCATACTTGCGAACATTTTGAACTTGGTAAGAGGGAGATTTTGAAAAAAAACTGGGGTATTGATTTTTCCCTTTGAGTTACATTGAAAAAGAGGAGATTGTAGACAGGAGACAGATCAAATAAAGCCCATTTGAGCTTCAAAACATTGGACGTTTCCTGGCTGAAACAGGTCTGTTGGCATGCATGGTTGTACTACCACTGCCTCTTCCTTCTGCCCACAATGGTCTATTATATTTCCACAGCCTCTCTTGCCAGTCCTGTATTGTTGGTTTGTTGCCCCTGCCCCCCTTTCCACTGCCCTCCATGGTCTGTTGTGCTGCCGCTGCCCTTCCTGCCTGCCCAGTGTGGTCAAATTGTTGCCTGTGCACTCCCCTACCTACCTTCAATTTTCAGAGTCCGTGCCCCTGGCATCTGCCTCTCAACAGTATCCCAATGAACAACTAGATTGCTAACATTCTATATTTATTACAAAAGTGTGAAACGTCTGAGCATTTCCTTTAGAAATTACATTCATGAGAGGGTCTTATTTGCATCAAAATTATGGTTAGTGCTCTAAAAAACTAAAATGAGGGCATATTTTTGGAGTTTTCAAATAGCGACAAAGAACTTTTAAATTATTTGTAATCTTTATGTTTTTTTATCCAGTTGACCACTTGATTAAATGTTGCACTTAGGGGAGAGGATGTGGTGTTACTTCCAGAGCTGCAGACATTGCAACAGGGGAACCAGGTTGGAGTTTCTGCTTCAGCTCAACATTCTGTGATTCTGGTCAAATCACTTAATCTCCCCATGTCTACAACCAAAATGAATTTGATCTTGTGTGATGTAACCAATGCCCATTTAAAGCACTCCAATACCTGACAAGTCTGCACTATATAAATCTGTAAATACACAAAAAATAAGTGTTTTGCACACTTCTGTCATTGGGCTACATGTGGGCTACATCTGGGTGATATTTGTGCTGCATTTGGGCTCTTTTGTCTCTGGTGGCCATCTTGAGAGATTTATTTGTTATGAAGTTTACTAATTTCATCATGTATTGCAATCTCCTCAGTAGGAAATGCTTTCAGTTTTTTACTTTGATTCCATCAAGAAGGTATTCAGATATGTCACACATTTGCCATCAATTCTGAATGTTAGCACTCTAGTTGCTCATTAGATCACTGTAGTAAAGCTACTGCTCACCACGGAAGTCTGCTGCTAGTATTAAAAGTGCATGTTTCAGTCTGCACATCAGCATTTTTTTATGAAATAGAAGAGGATTTGGGAAGTCACTCAAAATGTGCCCTAATTTTTCTTTCTTCGGCACTAATCATAATTTCTATGGCAAAATGAACCCCCTCATTGTGTTCCTTTTTAAATTAAATGTTTTAAGTGTTAACAGTTTATTCCAATCAAGATGGCTTCAGGTGTGCCATACGTTTGTCATAAGTAAGACTGTTAGCGCTCTAGTTGTTCTTAAGAACACTCTGGGAAATTCTGTCATTGGGCTATACTTGGGCTACATCTGGGTGATATTTGTGCTACATTTGGGTTCTTTTGTCTCTGGTGGCCATTTTGGGAGACTTATTTGTTATGAAGTTTCCTAATTTCCTCATTTACTACAGTCTCCTCAGTAGGAAATACTTTCAGTTCTTTACTTTGATCCCATCAAGAAGGCATTCAGATGTGTCACACATTTGCCATAAATTGAGAATGTTAGCACTCTAGTTGCTTATTAGATCACTGTAGTAAAGCTACTGCTCACCAGGGAAGTCTGCTGCTGGTATTGAAAGTGCATGTTTCAGTCTGCATGGCAGAATTTTTTAATGAAATAGAAGGGGATTTGAGAAGTCACTCAAAATGTGCCCTAATTTTTCTTTCTGCAGCACTAATCATACTTTCTATGGCAAAATGAACCCCCTCATTTTGTTCCTTTTTATATTAAATGTTTTAAGAGTTACCACTTTATTCCAATCAAGATGGCTTCAGGTGTGCAATACCTTTGTCATAAGTAGGACTGTTAGCGCTCTAGTTGTTCTTTAGAACACTCTGGGAAGCTGCAGTAGAACACAAAGGAATCAACTGACAGTCTCTGCCCTTGTTGGATGTACATGTTTTACTGAGAATGTCAGACTTCATTCTCACATGACTGAGAAAGATAATGTGAATTTACAGAAAATATGCTCTCAGTTTAACTTATAGATCACCTTCCAAACCTCTGTGGGAAAAGCATGAAAAAATAGTTTTCTCTCAAACATGATTCATGATATCACAGCAGAAGGTTTTTTTCACATGGTAAAATCACCTTAGAACACACCACAATTCCTAAAATGAGTATGGTACCATCAACAAATGATTTATAATGCAACTAAAGTCTTAAAACCTTCTATTAACTGCAATGCTTTTTAATGAGGTGCTATCATGTATATTGGTCCCAAGATGGCTGCCAACACTTCTTGGATGAAGTGCTGACAGCCAATCAGATCTCACGATGAGATGTGTGGTTAGGCTCCGGCCAGATAAATATGTGATTTTACTTTTGATTTTCTCAGGAACTACTGAACTGATTTACACCATTTAAGCAAAAGGCACGACTCTCAACCAAGGTCTACCTTTCTGCCAAATTTGGTGCAATTCCGTTCAGCAGTTCGGGCTGTAGCTGCGTCAACAGGTCCTATGGGAAATTGCATGGGGAAATGCGTTTTGGACCCCCCTTTTTTCTCAGCCCCCGCTAGACGAATCACCATGAAACTTTCAGGATAGGAGCGGACCGGAGCTGGCCAGACGTTTGGAAAGTTTTGCGAAGATTCGTCAACCGGCGCCAAACTTATTGGGAATAGAATGTTGCAGATTTCCTATGGAAAATAGGTCCTAACTATATCTACCTACTGGCGACCGCCAGTAGGTAATATTATTCCAACACAGGCAACATATGGATGTGTGGTGCTGCTCGGACGTAGCCAATGTGAGGTGTGTGACGTGGTTTCCAGTTACCCTTGAAAGGTCATGCACTGAGCTCCTTTGCACCGATAGCGGGCCCCACTCAGGCGGAGACTGGTCTCGGTCTTAGGCACAACTGGAAGTACTTGGGTACCTGAGTGGATGCTGGGGGAGTTGTCACTCTTTTACTCACAGGTTCTGCGTGAGGCTGGACAGGGGAGAAAAAAAAGCGGGAAGGCTGAGGAAACAGGTAGAAAGAGGGGGAGAGGAAAGCTAGAGGTGAAAGAAAAAAAATACGGGAAAGATAAAGACAGACTCATAGAGGCGTCAAAGAAAGACAGACAGAAAGACATGCAAGAAGACTGCGCACAGAACCCACTGGATGTCACTACGGTGCAGCGCCAAGCAGAGCCGGCCTGGCACTAGCGCCGCACGCCCGGCAGAGTGCAGCACCGTGGACAGCGCCGGCCAAGCCCAGAGGAGGGATTTGCCCCGGGTGGGTGCAAGAAGGGAGGGGGGGCTGACACCGGGGTGGGGGTGGGGAGGGACACCTGTTTGAAACTCTCCCGTATTGTGCTGTTCTACTTCTGGATGGCTGGGGGGTGGGAGTGGGGGGGAGGGGTGTTAAGCACTCCCTTACAGAACTGAATGACCCCCGCCCTTATGTAGTATGTATGGAGCACGCAGGGGTGGGGTACAAGGGAGACACCCACCCCAAACTCCCCAGTATTGACACCTGACTCCCACTTGAAGAAAAGTACATCTTATCCGAGCAGCGGTATCGGGAGGGCAAAGCCTGAATACGAGGGTCATTGAAGAGTAAAAGTAGTGAGAGACCCTCGCTGAGTCGGAGTTAAACAAAATATCGCTGGTGACCCTTTCTGTGTGCCCAGAAGACCTCTCCGGCGCTTGCACATAGGTCCCCACATGCTGATGAGGCGACCAGCAGCGCTGCCCCCTCCCCATGGGAAACCATGGTGGTCTGAGAAGGGGCTCCGCATCTCAGCAGAGCCAGGCATTGAGGCTGGGGTGAAAGGCGGCGCCCGACGCACCGGGTCTATACGTGATATCAGGAAAACCAACATTTAGGAATGTTTGTTAGATTCACTGTGTGTAAAATGAACTCAGGTGGGTATGACAAAACTCTGTCCCGGCCCTCCGAGGCCTGAGGGAAAAATCTCTATTTACCTAATAATTGTCAATTTTTTAATTAAGTAAACAATGTGTTGTAAATGTCAAATCAAAGCAAATGCTGGACATGAGTGAAAATGTACTTTTACATTTAGAAATGAACGCAGTTTATTACAACAAAATAGAACACTTTATTTTTCAGCCTAAATCCCTCACATATATGATCGTATATTTGGTAGACTTTGGACCACGTAGCCCCTTTCCTCTTTCCAAACCTTGAAAGGGATTTGTTAAAAGTCGCTGCCCTTCTTTCTCGTTTAAATACCAGGTTTAGTTTTTAAAGGGCTCCGAGTCGGTAAAGCTTGCAGCAGCCCTTCTGCATTACGTATTTGTACAGAGGCACGTGAGGGGAGGGGTGGGGCCCTGAGCACAGCATGTGGTGCTCGGTGAAGCTCAAGTCTATGAATGGAACTTATTAAACATAACAAAGCTCGGCTCCGACAGTGGGGCGGGCGGCGCGCCGTGTGATCTTCTGCAGATGGAGCACAAAGTCTGCTTCTGTGGCTTTCCAAAACGACTCCAGCCCCAATACGGCATTTCACATCACTATGTACATTGCTGAGGAGTCATTAAAAAAATGAAGCGTCTGTGAAATAACTGGTCATCTGAGCTTTTTATCTGTGGCCTACATTCACTTCAAACCATGTCAACAATTAAATGTTGTCTGCCTCAGACTCGCCGTTCCTCGCCTTGAGGAACGAAGTGCAACCCCCATCGCGTCTTTACCCGCTTTTAAGCAGTGCAAAGGAGCTATAGGCACCACAATATGTGAGCGGAGTTTATTTACAAAAGCGTTTCATAGATTAGCGCAGGTCGTTCATTGCGAGAACACGCGATCGGCGCTGATCTGGGAAATTAGACTCAGATTTCGGATTGTGAACAATCGTTCAAAATATAGTGTTTTTTAAATTCTTTTTAACAGTGCATGGTGTTTGTGTGCACATGCCCGGGTGCTCGCTGCTCCCGGGTGCTTGGACCTGTCTGCCCTGGGGCTTTGAGGGGTGGCTGGGGAACGAAGGAGGGGATGGGGTGGGCAGCGCCGGGTGGACGGTGGCGTGACATTACAAACAGCAAACATGACATTGCCCTCAGTTGTAAAAACAACAAGCACTTGCCATGACGTATTTGCTCAGCTTGCTCGCCTGCTAAAAGGTTTCTTGTCTTTATGGGGCCATGTCTTTGGCCCCATAAAGATAAGAAACCTTTTGCGACGAACGCAAAGCAGGCAAGGCCGTCCAAATGGGACGGCCGAAAAAGCTGAGCGAATGCGTCACAAGGAGCTCTTTTCCAATGGGCTGGCCACCGTTTAGCATAAACGGTGACGCCAGCCAATGGAAAAGAGGGGCGGGGCTTAATGCCCCTTACAGAAAATACCCCATATCATTAAATTTCGCTAGCGAGACTGCGCAAGCGCGCAGCCTACGCCAGGCGAGACCTAAAAGGGGACCGGAATTCGCCTAAGTGCTACCGTCAAAATTCTTTATTAGACAGCACACTTAAGTTTGTGGGCAGGGTGGCTTTTGAACGTATGACAAACTGTGTAAACCAAATAATATCTTTTTTTTAAATAAAAACGTTATTAACTTTTTCTCAATAACAAAGAGACATATCTCCATTTGGTACCTTTGGCAGGATTGGCAATAATAAAACACAGAATACAATATCACAGTCTGTCAGTGTGGCTTTGTCCTGCATTGTCTACTTTCCACTTGGACAACCAATGTTCGCGTCATAAATTAGCCTTCAATTCTACCTTGCGTACAGTTCTTGCCTTGGCTTACCACCGCCTTTCTACCCCTCTGCGCTCTCTATCAGCAGTAATTGACTAACACCCCATTTGTCCTTAGTGTTGCTGTCTAGTAACATCCCTCCGCCAATTTTACCTTGTATCAACTGTTCACTCATCCCCTTGTGCAGCAGTGCCAACGCCTTCAGTCTCATTATCATTAGTTGTTAGATATGTCTTGTACAACGCCCAGAAATGTTTAGGGCAACTGCACGGTGGGAGAAGCTCACTGTAGTTCTCAGTCTGTGTGCTACAATACATCATGTCTCTAGCCCATTCTGTGATAGTGGGGATCGGCCCTTTCGACCAGCGTATTGCCACTCTGCTCCTGGCTATCAGCAGTCCCATGTCTACCAGCCATCTGACCACCTTCAGTAATGACCTGGAAAACCCCACTAATGCTAGCAGGGGATCAGGTGTGAGTGACATATCTATAATGTTTCCCAGTTCATTAAATACCAAGAACCAGAAGTTTGCTATTCTTGGGCATATCCAGGCTAAATGCAAAAAGTCTGCTATGCATTCCTCACAGCGTTCGCATTCTGCCGTGTCCCGCAACTCATATCTGTATAGCCGCTCGGGTGTACAGTAAACCCTATTCAAAAACTTAAAATGAATCAGCCTATGCCTACCATTGAGGGAAATTCTTTTCATGATCTCACAACAGTATCTCCACGTTGTCTCGTCTAGCTCTACGCCCAAGTCGGTTTGCCATGCAAGTCGAGCTTTAGTGTAAAAGTTTTCCCGGTATCCCATTGACAGCTTGTAAATGTTAGACACTATTTTGGTCGGGAGTCTGATTTAATTGCATATGTGAGAGAGGCTAATTCAGGCGGCTCTGCAAGATCACTGCCCAAAAGTTCAGTCAGGGCCTGTCTCGTTCTGTGAAACTGAAATTTTTGGAGCACTGTGACCAATGTTCCCTCTAATTTATTTCCTCTGTGTGCGGCAATGTAACCTCTCTGTGCACTGCAGCCAAGGCTATGTGCACTAAGAAACTTACCATGCATGCATAAGTTACCCTGATTTCTACTGTAGGCCAAACAGGCATGTACTGACATGTTTCTTTATTAGCATTTTGTAATATCTTGGTTATAGTGCTGTTCTTGTCATTCACTGCTCCACCAGTGGAACACTGTGGAGATGATGTAATATGGAATGTTGATCTATGAAATACACAGTTGGAGAAGGGCTGAGCGCCTTGCTGGCTGCTCCTGGTGGGGCTGAATTACTACTGTACTACTGATCTGTAACCAACTTGAATAAATCCTCTTGAAACATCACAATCAGCCTGGACCTGATCACAATTTTATGGTGATGAGTTGAACCAAAGAACCTGCGTCTGCTACTTCTGAGGCCTTCAACTTCAAGTCTGGAGTACCTACTCTTAACCTCAAGCATCTTCTGAAATTACATTTTCATCTATTCATCTCTGGCACATTTCAGCCCCACCAGTGACCTCCCACCGGTCGCCCTCCACTCAATAGTGCCAGTTCTAGTCTCTTCGCAGCTCAAGTCTCTGCCTGCTGTTCCCACAGCATCTCAAATGGTCTGTCCTTGCTACGCATGCAGCACCTCCACAAGCAAGGTAATCAACTGCTGCCTGTGCTTGTATCCTCTGTGTTGTACATCCGTAGCTGCACAATCCAGGTCCTGCATGTGCCTCACAAGATCAAGTTTCCTTGCCTACGTTTGTGTCTACAGTGCTTCATCAAGCAAGGTAATTATTGACTGAATGAGTTTGTGTTCCCTGCGTGGAATGAGGTGTTTCTGCTTTCAGCAAACCTTGTGAGACTACTGGCTCTAATCTACGGTACCTGTCCATTCATATATACATAGAGGAGTTTATGTGCAGTGCTGGAGGGGGTTGGGCAGGTGTTTGTGTTCAACAACGGAGAGGCGTTTCTCCAGTGTCTCGACACTACACTAACGGACGTCAGCCAGTTTTGTTGGTGGTCTAGTGTGGTGGTCGTTTCATAAAGAGCTGTCTCTCGATCAACCTGGACACCTCTTCAGTTAATGATTTAAGTGGTGAGTCTATTTTTTTTTTATTGTGGAGCCCAGCCATACTCTCTACGTCTGGCAGTTCAACCGCCTGTGTCAATATTCGACACAAGACATGCATGGTGCGCTCTCTTCCCTCGTGCACCTGTTCAAAGGAAACTTCAATTAAGCCGCTGCGCGTGCAGTCCTACCTGCCGGTATCCAGTGAAGCCTTTCTGGATTCCTTGTGACGTTTCCCCTCTATGGAATCGTTTTCTCTACATTGAGGTCTCCAACTGCGTCTGCTGGTTATGTTTGTGTGCACGGACACGCCGTGAGCCACCCGGTGGGACGCACATAGCATGCTGCCATTTTCAAGTCCTTCATGCTAACCACTCTACTTTGCCAATCACGCTCCGTGTCTAGCGGTTAAGCTCTATTGGGCCAACCACGATTCTGTGCTCTGCCAACCACGATTATGTGCTCTGCCAACCACGTTTCCGTTTGAGCAATAAAGTTGTTTATTTCAAACATGAGCCAACGGGAATGTGCGACTGTGCCGTTACGACATGGACAGTGATTTATTTTATCGGTATTTGCTCAAGTGTAACGTCGATATTGAACTGTATGGTGAGAGTTTGTTTTTGCGCAGTTTTAATTCTTCTGTATTCTATGCCAGGGTTACGCTGCCATCTAGTGGGCAAATTGGTTTCGAGACTTTTCATTCTATTTACAGGACATCTCTGACCACGCATGGGATCTTTTACTTTATGCGTTTTGAAAGACTGCATATTGTTTTCAAAATTGTTTTGACCATGTTTGTCATGGGAAAGGCATGTTCTTTAACAATATTATAGGTCCACAAGATTCTTTGTATATGTTAGGTTTACAGCTTAACTTTTCTTTTCTTTACAAGTGCTTAGTTTCCTGATCAGTGCACAATAATTTTACTTTCTTTCACACAGCGCACAATGTCTAGGTTTCAGTCCTGGGTTACGTGTACGTTTTTACTCTACATAGAGTGTCTAAGGTTTTGTTTATGGGTTCTTGCCTATTTATTATAGTGCACAATGTTTTTACCTCTTCACGAGGTGTTTCACGTGGGTTGTATTCCTGCTACTCTAGTGCACAACATTGACCTCTCCACGAGGTATGTGTCTTTTATTACAGTGCACATTGTTTTTACCTCTTCATGGGGTGTTTCACGTGGGTTGTATTCCCACTACTCTAGTGCACAACATTGACCTCTCTACGAGGTATGTCTCTTTTGTTTCAGTGCACACTGTTGTCCCCAACATACATGCACATTTCTTGACCTCTAAGCGAGGTGTGTTTTGGGGTTTTTCCCTTTTTCGTTGTGCATATCAATAGACCTCCAGTTGAGGTATATTTCACAGTTTACACCCTCACTACTTAGTGCTATGTACAGACCTCTCTTGTGGTTGCCTCTGCACGTTCATATTTTACCCAAATGTTTGTATAGTTTGGTTCTTGTCCATTAACTATACTGCATTAGTCCACGTTAGACTGGGCGTTTTTCTCTCAACTCTGTTTTTTTTTTCATTCTCAACACTGTAGCCCAGTTCTTTTCTATTTTGTTTTAACTCAAATGTTTATTATATTATGGAGAAGTATGAGTTATATAATGTATTTCTCTTCTTCTCTGTCATCTTCTATTCTCCTGATATAGATTGCTCTCTTGTATACTTACCTGGCCAGTTGGTGTACAGAGAGTACTCTTTGATGGTTTCTCTTTCTTTTCTTAATTTCTTTTTCTCATTATAGAAAGGAGGATGGGAATCAGGTTATTTATCTGTTTCTTTAAGACTTTTGCTTGTTTTCTTTCTTTCTACCTCCGCTCTGTTCTCCCTAGTACTCTCCTCTCTATTTTGTTCTTCTAGCTTCTACATCTAATTCTTTATTTCTCTTTTCTGTTTTCCTTCGGGAAGAAAGGCGGATATGTAGTATCTTGGTTATAGTGCTGTTCTTGTCATTCACTGCTCCACCAGTGGAACACTGTGGAGATGATGTAATATGGAATGTTGATCTATGAAATACACAGTTGGAGAAGGGCTGAGCGCCTTTCTGGCTGCTCCTGGTGGGCTGAATTACTACTGTACTACTGATCTGTAACCAACTTGAATAAATCTTCTTGAATCATCACAATCAACCTGGACCTGATCACACATTTGTTATGCTAAACAGGTTTATAAACCCACAGTGTGTGTTAGTCCTTCTGTGATGCAGCTTTTCCCTGGCATTCATGGAAATTAATAGGGAGGGTTGAGCCAGATAGAATCCTTTAGAATATCCCACATGAACTGATACAGCAGTGGCATGCAAAAAATATGATGAAGACTCTTTCAAATTAAAAAGATATTATTTTGATAACAGTTGAATTTGAATGTATTTGTAGTACAGTAAATGACAGCACAGCAAAATGAGGATGACAAACTTTGACACCATTGGAATTGGGTAGCAGACTGCCACAGCCCTAAAACCTGACACATAATTGCACTGAATATGCAGCATCAGATTGTAAAACCAAGAACCATTCTTCAATATCACATTAGGTTCCACATACCATAACAATTGGATTTTTCAGTTACTACTTCAGGCATAACACAACAATGGGATATAAGACTGACACAAGCCAGACCTATTGGCTTTGCCAATGAGTTTTAGGTGTATCAAACAAATGAGTAACAATGATTTTGTTAAGGTAATGTGAAATGGAAATATCTTCTCTTAACACATATCCTTTTTGTCCCCACAGCTTTCTGAAATCTTCAATATGCATATCTTACATGTCATCTCTTTCTTCTTGTGCACCATGTTTTCACTCTCTCCTGAACATACTTCATTTCACCTCCTCTTCTTCAACACCTTCAACACACACACACAAACATCACACACCCACTCACCTGCTGCAAGTGCAACGTGTTGTTTCTCTTTGGTGATGTCTTAGTTGGAAAGTTGTGTAAGTCTTCCATCCATTATTCATATTTTTACAATCAAAATATATATATATATATATATGTATTCACTGAAAAACCATAGGTTTCAGGCACGTTATAGTTAGAAATTTGCATTTAAAAAACTTTAGAAATTCACTGGAAAAACCATAGGTTTCAGGGGCGTTATAGTTAGCTGGACTTTTCACTCGTACAAAACCATTGAAATTCCCCGTTATAGTTAGTTAAGCTAACTATAACTCGCGCGCCCACAATGCACTGCTGAGGACGTCAAATATTACATCACTCATGACATGGTCAGTGACATCACTCATGACATCACTGATGACATCTCAAATGACATCACTGATGACATCACTGATGACATCATCCAGTGAATGTGTGTTTTTCTGAAAATTACATATGTTTGATATATGTATATCTCAAGGTCAATGGAAGAATAAATGGGTATATAAGTGTCTAAATGGATGATTTGTTTTTGAAAAATTGATTGTATAACTGACTGATTAAGTGTATCCTAGTGAATACATGGCTTAGTGAGTAATGTTTAAATATGTAAAATCTGTATCAGTCTCTCACTTTGTGTATAAGTGGCTGCATGGGTTGGTGAGTAGCTACATGAGTGTCTATATAGGTTATTAGTTGTTTTTTTGAGTATCAGTATGAGTGTCTGAGTGTCTGTATGGTTCGATGGGGGGTATTACGTAGTGCATAGGTGCATGAATGAGTGACTCACTGTTTGTATGTGTTGAAGACAGCATGTGTGCAGGACTGTATGGGTGGATGAGAGTGTGCATGGGTGTGTTAGTGAGTGAATGACTGTCTCAATAGTGTCTTTATGAGTAACTACATATGTTTTAAACTAGTATATGTGACTATTGGTGTATATAAGTGAGTATATGTGAGAGTGAGAGATTGAAAGAGTTCCTGTATGAATAAGTATGTGTTTCTATAAGTGATTGTTTAAAATACTAAGTATGTGTAAGTTTCTGTAGAAGTAAGTGTGGTGGTGTGTGTATAACTGTATATGCAAGTAAATGGATGTTTGATTCTTTATTAGCATGAGTGACTATGTGTGTGAGTAACTCTATGGATGAGTGGCGTTGTGTAACAGGATGTATAGGTGTATGAGTACATATGATGAGTGAGTACATGTATGAGTGACTGTATAGGACTGTTGGTGAATGAGTGGATGTTTATATGGATCTTAGAATTACTGAATAGGTTGTTGTAACTGGTATTGGTATGTCCATTGTTTTGAAATTTTTAGTTTCTATTTTTGAATGTGTGTATCAATGGTTATATTAGGGGGAGAGGAGGTCTGCCACTCTATCACAAGGATGATGTAATCAGTGATGTCATTTGAGATGTCATCAGTGATGTCATGAGTGATGTCACTGACCATGTCATGAGTGATGTAATATGTGACGTCATCAGCAGTGCATTGCGGGCGTGCGAGTTATAGTTAGCTGAACTAACTATAACAGGGGAATTTCAATGGTTTTGTACGAGTGAAAAGTCCAGCTAACTATAACGCCCCTGAAACCTATGGTTTTTTCAGTGAATTTCTAAAGTTTTTTAAATGCTAATTCCTAACTATAACGTGCCTGAAACCTATGTTTTTTTCAGTGAATTTCAAAGGTTTTTTAAATGCTAATTTCTAACTCTGCCTACAGAGATAGGACATGTGAAGAAAGAAGAAAAAACGCACAGAAAGAAAAAAAAGAAATGCAGAAAGAAGCAACAGAAGTCATCAAAGATGAAGAAAAGTGCAGGAAGAAGGATAACGTGCAGAAAGAACAAACAGAAGAGCAGAAAGAAGCCTTGTTGCAAAATCATCCTGTACCCTCAACTTTTTCAGACGGATACTGGTGGTAACTGAGTCTGACTAACCAGTCCTAGAGCCAGTGCTATGTTAAAAGACACTCAGAATACAGTGAAAACACCTACATACACTAGGGAACACTATGCGTTGGGGTCCCCCTGTGATTAGCATGACCTCCTCTGTAAGCCCCAAGTATATAATAGGGCAGGGGATTAAAACTACCTCTTAAAACGCGCCACAGGGCGTGTTTGCACACGTCACCTCAGACCCCATCCCCTCCCTTCCCCACTGTGTAAACACGCCCTGTGGCCATTTTAAGTTGGGAGATTAAGTCCCCTTGAATCCTGAGGGTCCCTAGGGTCCAACTAGACCACTAGGTACCTCCAGTAAGCGCCACAGAGCTGCGTTGCAGAGAAATGTAAAAAGGGGCACGGCCTAGACCACCTCTCTGCAACGCAGCACAGTGGTGCTTACTGGAAGCACCTGGCGGGCTAGTTGGCCCCCAGGGTCCCTCAGGATTGAAGGGGAATTATTTCCCCAACTTAAAACGCGCCACAGAGCATGTTTGCAGATGTTATCTCAGGCCCCGTCCCCTCCCTTCACCACTGTGTAAACACGCCCTGTGGGCGTTTTTAGTTGGGAGATTAAGTTCATTTGAATCCTGAGGGTCCAGCTAGCCCACTAGGTACCTCCAGTAAGCACCACAGAGCTGCATTGCAGAGAGGTGTAAAAAGTGGCATGGCCTGGACCACCTCTCTGCAACGCAGCCCAGTGGCGCTTACTGGAAGCACCTGGTGGGCTAGTTAGCCCCCAGGGGCCCTCAGGATTGAAGGGGAATTATTTCCCCAACTTAAAACGCGACATAGGGCGTGTTTGCACACGTCACCTCAGGCCCCGTCCCCTCCCTTCCCCACTGTGTAAACACGCCCTGTGGCCGTTTTTTAATTTGGGAGATTAAGTCCCCTTGAATCCTGAGGGTCCCTAGGGGCAAAATAGCCCACTAGGTACGTCCAGTAAGTGCCATTGCAGAGAGGTGTAAAAAGGGGCACGGCCTGCACCACCTCTCTGCAACGCAGAGCAGCGGCGCTTACTTGAAGCACCTGGTGGGCTAGTTGGCCCCCAGGGTCCCTCAGCATTGAAAGGGAATTATTTCCCCAACTTAAAACGCGCCACAGGGCGTGTTTGCACATGTCACCTCATGCCCCGTCCCCTCCCTTCACCACTGTGTCAACACGCCCTGTGGCCGTTCTAAGTTGAGAGATTAAGTCCCCTTGAATCCTAAGGGTCCCTAAGGTCAAACTAGCCCACTAGGTACCTCCAGTAAGCGCCACAGAACTGCGTTGCATAGAGGTGTAAAAAGGGGCGTGGCCTCAGAACACCTGTCTGCAACGCAGCTCCCTGGCGCATACTGGAGATACCTGTTGGGCTAGTTGGCCCTCAGGGACCCTCAGTATTGAAGGGGAATTAATTCCCCAACTTACAACTGGCCAGGGGGCGCGTTTGCAGAGTGCTGCAAGGAGGGGGCGTGGCCTCCTGCGCGATGCCGGTCTTTTATTTATTTTATTTTTTTAAGAAGGAGGGCTGTGTGGCTCCCCTTCTTTTTCTAATTTATGGGCTCTGGGGACCCCATCCCCCAGGGCCTGCACCCTAATTTTTTTTGTTGAAAAAAATTAATTTGGCCCTCCCAAGGCCTTAATCGTGTCATGGCCTTTTTTTTTTATTTTATTCTTTCGGGAGGGGGCTGCGTTGCCCCCCTCCTCAGGCCACTTATGGCCCCGGGGACCCCATCCCCCGGGGCCGGCCTTTGTTTTTTATTATTTTAAAAATATATATATTTATAGGAACACCTAGGACATGCTGGATAAACCGTATGTACCTATCACCGTGACGATTTGCGTAATATTCATTAAAAGGCGACTATGCATACAATTAATCCACGTGGAATGTATTTACACCGCTAGTGAAGCTCTGACGTGTCTGACGCCCTACCGTGCCTAATCCCGGCGCCCCCGCCGGTGGGTACTCTCCAAGTAGACACCCTTGTCGTTTATTTATACAAACATGGGTAGCTATTGACGGGCACATTTAATACACACGCACACCAAGCCATTCAAAGGGGATTCGACAAAAATTCGACCAAACTATGCAAGAAACCCCCCTCACGGTTAATAAAACACACATCCACCGCCGGATGTGTAATACTTTTTATTTTACTCTCTGGAAAGGAGACAAACCTCACTTGAGAGTCACAGCGTGCTCCTGGCTGAGCCCAATGCTGTGTTACACCTGCTGGAGCGGGTTATGCAAAATTTTGTATACCCACCCCATTTTGCATGTTGTTTATTAATAAGATTAATTAATTAATTATAATCGAACTAACGGATTGGAGTGATGTGGAAAATATATACCAACCTTACTAATATATGAATTACACGTGGGATTTGCATCTGCATGGCTTAATTAATTACGTAAACTAAACCCTGTACGCATATTAATGATAGACAATTAGAATACTGCATGATATATGTCGCTTTTGTGATGTAATTGTGATTCGTGCTTTATTTAGTAAGTATAAACCGCATTGAGTGTTGCTTTTGGCTAGATAAATACACACATATGGGTATTAGGGAGGGAATAACATTTGCATAGTCATTTTTATGTATTAATTAAGTTTTTGTGTTTCTTTGCTTAAGTTGACCATTCTGGCCTATCAAACGATGGCTGCCTTTGGTGCCTAACCCGACTGCCAACGCTGAACAAGGCTTGGGTGAAGTGCGCCTGCGCTAAGATGAGCAACAATGGCCTCGTCCTGACCCCAGGCAAGCTGTACTTATCAAGGTCGCACTGGGAATAGTGCCAACACTACAGACAAAAGACTTTCTTAAAAAACCGGAACCAGCAAGTATGCTGACACCATGGACTAAACCTTATGAGAACTTTGTAGGACGACCCCTGATCAGCCATTCAGAACAGTTTAAAACTAATTTTTGTTACATTTTGTTATTGAAATTATTATAAAAACCCATAGAATAGAGAGGTTGAGAGTCGCTTCTTCGATTTCTTGATGATATGCTGACGGAGAGGACGGTGACACTGCAGGACAGCTGTTAGCCTGAATCTTTGACGGACTGAATTAATGCCCAAACTCCTGATGAACTGAACCTACTAAAATTGATGGGCATAGATTTGCGAGACTGCCAAATTTGACATAGAGGACGACTTTAGCCAGAATAGGTAAATATGAATGGCAACTTGATCAAATGAATGATTTAAATTTGCAATATTAATATAAATTTGGATTTGAACATCTACAGAAATGAGTTGGGTTGTTTATTCATTGAATTGTGTTAATGAAAAGGTTAATTAGAGTATTAAAAATTCACTTAAACCTACAACTAACTGATCCGTCCCGTTTATGAGAGAAATACCAAAGGTGAAATTCAGGGCCTAATGAGTATTATAAGGTTGTGTAGATTTGTTGCTCATTAGGGAAGAAGTGGTATTTTCCCCCTCATTTCCAGTGCTTCGAGGGATAATCGCCTCTCGCACGGACTGATGGTGAGTGAATGTTGGTTTTATGGGCCCCACCAGCGAATGTATGGATAGTGTGTGTATGTGAGATCTTTTGGTCCGTGACGGTAGGGAGGGATTTTGCACTCCGCGCTGCATCATTTTTTCTGGTAGCAAAGGATGGTCACAGGGCAACAATAATTCCATCTTTCCCGAGAGCAGCGCGTACCTCTGCCCTACTACGGAATCATTACAAATATCCGACTTCCTACATCCCAGAAGTCGTCAAAAACAACATAAAACTCAACGTAACTCAACATAGAGTGTTAGTACATAAATCAATACCAATCAATAACCAAGATCAATAAGCAATGTACAAGCAATAATCACTAAACCAAACAATAACAAACCATCCTCTGCTACCAAAAACTGATCCTGCGGTAATTACCTGGTAATTTCCCTATTCAAAACCACATCACCTATGGTTTACCGCTGTAAAGGGTGAAAAATGATGGATCTTTTGATGACCGTGTTTCACCAAACAGGAGACTTTACATATATATAAAAATTAAATGCAAACAATATTAGAGGCAATAATGAGAGTGGTGAGTTATTTTAAAGGGTTTAATATAAGTCAAAAGTTAAGGTTCTCTGACTCTTTATTCATTAGTCAAATATCATTCAGGTTACAGAATTGAAAAATAGCATTAATACAGAACATATTACAGTCTGCATATAAGCATCACATATAGGAAGGGAAATGTGGCGCAAATTGTCAGTCAAAACTCTTAAAAAGTCTCTAAGAAAAAGAGTAAGTCTTACAAGGTTAATCAATAATTAATAATGGCAAAAATATCCCATAAAGAGAAATAAATGCAGTTTAGCACCTAAAATCTAAATCTGTTCTGATCCTTTTAGCTCTTTCCCTCTGCCTCTGCTTCGCGGTGCTAGTCTGTGTCTCTGTCTCAAGCTGCACCATAGCCCCCACAGAATGCAGCCCCTCCCTGTCTCTGTGTTCAGCACAGAAACTGGGCCTGGAGGGAGGCAAATAGCAAGGCAAAAAGGAGCACTCCTCCCACTTGTAAGCCATATTTCAAGTAAAAGTTCACGTGCTCAGTCCTCATAGCTGGTCCAATCAGAACTTCAAGACATATCATCTCCCCATGGGCTGACTGGATACGTCATTAATCAGGCTTGTCCCTGTTCAAATTTCAGTCTTGTGATTTATGAAAAAAAAGTGTGTTCTTCTCTCCACGTTTAAACAGGCTACAAAAATATGCAACATTTTGAAGGTCGGAGGAAGCGGTAGGCAGGTTATTTAGTTATCAGAGCCCGTTCATTGAAAGTTGCTAGGGAAAAAGTAGCACATGCCAAACTGTTTCAGTTTAGTCCACTAAAGCAAACTAAAATCACGTGGTTTTCTACACTGTGAAACACAATTCAGCACATTTCTACTCTTGCAAAAATACATGATGCCATTTTAAAGGTACAAATACATTTTCTAAATTAATGTGCATTCTATAGTGAGATTACATATGGATTAATCAAATATAAGCATGGTTGTTCAACTAATTAAGCATGTTTTCACATAAAAGCACCTCCAAACTGAAGCTCTATGTTTACAACTTGCTTTTCCACAATCTGCGTGCCATTATAAAACTCATGTCTGCAGCTTTTTGTCATATAATAATGCATACATTTTATAGGTGAAATCTAAGCTCCAACACACCCACCAGTGCCCGCCGAGTGCCACACACCTCTGTGTTGTATTCCACCAGCTAGTGCGTATGCTATGACACTCTCTAGCCCATGTGCACTGTAACACCACCCCGTGAATATGTCGTGCCACACTTGCCTTCGCACGGGTTATATTGCCCCATCTAACGTGCCTTCCTCGATGCCTATGTTATAACGCACAGCGCTATGCCATACATATTACAATCTGGCATCCATATCTTTGTCACAGTGCATATGCAACGTTACACTCCCCAGCACATATTTTATATTACAACTTTAGAGACTAGTTAGGTTACACAACACTGCCCTGTGCATATTACACTCCAAGGCGCATATCGCATAGCACGCGCTAGTGCCTGTGCTACCTCGCGCTCTCCAATGAATCTGTCATTGCGCACAATGTATTGCATATTATATTTCATGCCCCGGTTCATCTTATATCACACTTTTTGGTGCATAGTTTATATCATATACTATATCTAGTTTTCATTTTCAATCGTGCTCTCAGGACTATGTTCTATATAACACTCCGTCCACCTACCCTTTTCACGGGCATTACATTTTGCGATGGGGGTGGAGGGTCAGGGGGTGTTTCTGCCAAGTGAGCCCGGAGTCACAGTCACAAACGTCCTCTTCTTCCTGAATAAAAGTGAGATTATGCTGCATACTTGTTCATATTTTAAGTAGTTCGCACAGACACATATTTTAAAAACAATAAGGTTCCTAATACCCACCTTCTCTGAACAGTTAGCTTGCTGCCCCATCCACCTCCTCCCTATCCTCTGTTGTCTGAATCCATGGACTAGCCTCCTCCCTCCTGCCATGCATGGTCTGATGTGCTGCCACTGCCCTCCATTTAGCATGATGTACCAGTCCACTCCTCCTGCCCTCCATTGCCCAATTCTATGGCCCATCATTGACCTCCTGCTTAGCCTTTGTGCTTAGCTTGCTGCCCCTATTCCTTCTTCCCCCTGCCCTCCGATGTCTTTGTGCATGCCCCTGCTCCATCCTTTTTGCCCACCATGTTCCATTGACCTGCCACTCCTATCTACTCTGAGTGTTCTGTTGAGCTGCCACTCCCCTCCCACCTGCCTAGCATTGTCAGATGACTGTAACCTGTCCCTGCCACCTCCACCCTGCCTGTCCACATGCCATGCCCTATCCCCTTCCTCCTGTCCTCCATGGTCCATTTTACTGCCACACCCTTCTGCCCTCCCTGGTCTGTTGTGCTGTAACTGCTCCTCCTGCCTGCCCCGCGTGGTCTGTTGTGAGACCCCTTGTGAGAAGTTGGCCTGATGTATGATGTCACTAGTTCTAGTGTACACCTTATATCAGTCCAAACAACCCTTATGGTGATTGGTTGTAAAGTCAACTTTATAGACCAGCTATCCTAGTGGTAGCATGGACAAGAGCAGTCTTAGGCTAAACTCTGAATGGCATGTGAAGCCAGCTGTGATACCATATATAATCCCTTGAATACCAAATGAAAGGACACCACAACAGATATATATATAAAATAAAGTGTATTTATTCTAGTCAAACCCTCAGCACTCTTTATGAGATTAGAGGTAAGTACAACACAGTCTTATATAAGCATACATTAAGTCACACAGGTAAGTAATACAGTTAGGCCCTAGGGGCCACGCAAACCATATACTAAAGAAGTTGTATAAGGACCACTGTCACGGAAATAGGATAGGCCTAGGCCTAGGGAATCGCTGGGGCTACACTACACTAGCCACAGTTAGGAAGTGGGAGGCCCACGGGATTCAGGTGCAGAGTGGAAACACTCACGCGTAATGCGTAAAAGTCGATAGAATTACTAGCAGTTAGAAATTAACAGTTTAAGGACACTTCTGAAGCAGCTAGAGAGTCGAGACTCAGAAACTAGACCCTAGGATAGTCACTACCCTTGTGAGCACCGAAGTACCCAAGTTACCTAGCCCACGGGCTGCGGGTGCATAGGTGTGAACTTGCGTCGGGTTTCGTCGTGGACTTCTATGGATGCCTGAAGGAAAGTTGCTGACAGGCAGTCAGTGAAGAGTGTCCGGTGGATCCCAAGGCTGGGATCAAGAAGAGAGGAGACCTGCAAGCAGAAGGGACAGAGTCAAGGTCACTAGCCAGTGACCACGTGGAACCAGGAAGGAACCAGGCGATGTTGTGAAGATTGCAGGTGAAGGTGAAGCTTGTCGCTGCAGCCACGGGGACCAGGAGACGTCGAGGACGACCAGGACCAGGAGGCGAGCTGTCCCACGAAGGCTCTTGCTGTCGGCAGTGTCGAAGTTGAACTAGGACTCACCAAGCCTCGGCAAGCAGAACCCACGAAGAACGGAGGACTTGCTTCTGGTGCAGACCAGGAAGTTCTGGGGTGCTTCTCTTTTGTAAGGAAGCGGGAGCCAGTCTGGAGGAGCCAAACCAGCAGTGAAGATTTCAGGATGCGTCGTCACAGAGGCCACTAGCCAACGGGCAAGCAACCGGACAGACGCGGCAAGCAGGAAAATGCAGAAGGGCCCCACGCAGGACTCGTGGAGTGTGGGGGGGCTGATCTTCGGTGCAGATGGTGCTTGGGGTTGGGGCTTCTCAATCCCCGGTGCACAACTTCAAGGGTGCCTCAGAAGCTGCGCTGGAAGATACTAGCCACTTTTCCCAGGTAGCCGGTCCCACGTCTCTCGTCGCCTCCACGGATCTCAGCTCGGCTGTGGATGTGGATCAGGGTCGGAGAAGTCTGGAAGTCAAGGCTCTGGTCGGGCTCTGCAGTCGGTCCCTCGTAGAACTTCAGCAAAGCAAAGGGTAGTCTCTTGATGGTGCCTGTTTGCACAGGATAGCCACTCCTTGGCCACAAGGGAGATTCTTCAGTCTTCTTCTTTCGTCGAATGTCGAAGGTCCAGAGTTTCTGTTCAAGTTGCAGGTTCAGGATAATCTAATCTCCTGGGGCCCAGCTACCACTCTTATACTAATCTGGGGGGCTGGGTTATCTGCTAGGTCACGCCTTATGGGTGGGACCTGGGAGGGGGGTGGTTACACCCCCTTCCCTTTGTCCAGTTTCGCGCCAGGACTGGGGCTGGTGTGCCCCAGCACCGGTTTGAACTGGACTATGCATGGGACACCTTGTGTGCCCCAGGCATGTCTCATTCCTTTCAGCCCTCCCTGCCCCAATACACTAAAGTCTGTCTGGGGAGGTGCTAGCACCTCCCCAAGCTGGAAACCTATTGTCCAAGCCTCCCTTGCCGGGATCACTCCCAGCAGCAGGAGGTCAGACTTGTGTCTGTGGCAGCAGCATCCATTTTGTGATGCTGAGGCTTTGGTTAGAGTTAAACAGCAAAGTAGGATTTTAACATGTCTCTCCCTCTAGAAAGGGGGAATAATATCCTCATCACCAGAAATGGTATGGGGGTATTATTCCAAAGTGTTAGACACCTTACACGACATGTTTCGATAAAGCCTAACCATAGTTACCATAACCGTTTAAGATTATAAGGCACTTTAAGAGTATATGGTAGGCTATATCCTAGAACAGCTATAAGGACATGGTTCCGAAAGCTGCAGACAGGCTCAGCTCATGCTAGAGCACCATCTCACATGTTACCAAGCACCCTGCCTCCAGGATTGTTAAGGCCTGCCATAGGAGTGACTGATAGGTACACATGTGTCTATTTTAAGGGTAGATATAGGTATACAATATCTAAGCAAGGGGTGATTACACGACCTTGCCCCAGCTGAGTGATTCGCCAGGTGTGTCTGATTGGAAGGCCAGACCAGGGGTGGCATAATACATGCTGCAGCCCCTGGGAGGCCTAGGGTACACCTATGCCCTGGGGTACCTAGGGTACACTGTACAGGGTCCAATAAGGTGATCCTTACCAATTGGGAATGTACCTAGGGTACATGGAGTCCATTTTAAAGAAAGAGCAGACAGCCTGAGACCCTGAATGGCAGAATCTCAGGCCAACTAAGTCGAAAAACCAGCTAGACACTAGGCAAAAAGTTGGGGGTAACCATAGTCCGATATCCACCTTCCTACACCCCTTCTCCTGAACTCTGTTGTCTGTGCCCAGGTCCTGACCCTCCCTTCTATCCTCCATGGTCCTTTGTGCATGCCCCTGCACCATCCTTCTTGCCCATCATAGCCATTGTGCTGCCACTAACCCTCCCGCTTGCCATGCATGGTATTCTGTGCTGCCATGGCCCCTCCCACCTTCCCTGTGTGGTCAGCTAGCTGCCCCTGACCCCTCCCACCTTCCCTCCATGGTCTGTGTGTATGCCATCATAGTCTCACTGTTACTCTCCATGGTGTGTCTTGTTTCTAGTGCCCATCCTGCCTGACCTCCATGGTCATCTTGCTGCTCCTGCCCTGCCCCCTTGCCCCCAGCCCTCTGTTTCCATGTGCAGACCCCTATTCCCTCCCTCCTGGCTTGTCTGTTCCATTGTAATGCCCCTGATCCGTCCCGCCTGCCCTTTATGGTCTGTTATGCTGCAGCTTTCTCTCCTGTCTGTCCATTATGGTCAGTTAGCTACCATTGCCTCTTTCCCCTCTGTTCTCTGTTGTCCATGTGCATGGTCCTGTCCCCTCCCTATTGCTTTCTATGGATTGTTTTGCTGCACTCCCGTCCCGCATGCCCTGTGTGGTGTATTGTGCTGCTGCAAACCATGATGCCTGCCCTGTAGGGTCAGTTTGGGGCACCTCTCCATGTCCCTCCTGTCCTCTGTTATCCGAGTCTATGTCCCTACCCCAATTCCTCCTGCCTACCATGGTCCAATGTACCATACTTGCGAACATTTTGAACTTGGTAAGAGGGAGATTTTGAAAAACAATTGGGGTATTAATTTTCCCCTTTGAGTTACATTGAAAAAGAGGAGATTGTAGACAGGAGACAGATCAAATAAAGCCCATTTGAGCTTCAAAACATTGGACGTTTCCTGGCTATAACAGGTCTGTTGGCATGTATGGTTGTACTACCACTGCCTCTTCCTTCTGCCCACAATGGTCTATTATATTGCCACAGCCTCTCTTGCCAGTCCTGTATTGTTGGTTTGTTGCCCCTGCCCCCCTTTCCACTGCCCTCCATAGTCTGTTGTGCTGCCACTGCCCTTCCTGCCTGCCCAGTGTGGTCAAATTGTTGCCTCTGCACTCTCCTACCTACCTTCAATTTTCAGAGTCCATGCCCCTGGCCTCTGCCTCTCAACAGTATCCCAATGAACAACTAGATTGCTAACATTCTATATTTATTACAAAAGTATGGAACTCCTGACGTCATCTTGATGTAATCAAAACTGTAATACCTAGAGCATTTCCTTTAGAAATTACATATATGAAAGGGTCTTATTTGCATCAAAATTATGGTTAGTGCTCTAAAAAACTAAAATGAGGACATATTTTCTGAGTTTTCAAATAGCAACAAAGAACTTTTAAATTATTTGTAATCTTTATTTTTTTTATCCAGTTGACCACTTGATTAAATGTTGCACTTAGGGGAGATGATGTGGTGTTACTTCCAGAGCTGCAGACTTTGCAACTGGGGAACCAGGTTGGAGTTTCTGCTTCAGCTCAACATTCTGTGATTCTGGTCAAATCACTTAATCTCCCCATGTCTACAACCAAAATGAATTTGATCTTGTGTGATGTAGCCAATGCTCATTTAAAGCACTCCAATACCTGAAAAGTCTGCACTATATAAATCTGTAAATACACAAAAAATAAGTGTTTTGCACACTTCTGTCATTGGGCTACATGTGGGCTACATGTGGGTGATATTTGTGCTGCATTTGGGCTCTTTTGTCTCTGGTGGCCATCTTGGGAGATTTATTTGTTATGAAGTTTCCTCAATTCTGCATTTACTGCAGTCTCCTCAGTAGGAAATGCTTTAAGTTTTTTACTTTGATTCCATCAAGAAGGTATTCAGATATGTCACACATTTGCCATAAATTCTGAATATTAGCACTCTAGTTGCTCATTAGATCACTGTAGTAAAGCTACTGCTCACCACGGAAGTCTGCTGCTAGTATTAAAAGTGCATGTTTCAGTCTGCATATCATAATTTTTTT
Organism: Triturus cristatus; assembly: GCF_964204655.1. NCBI lineage: Eukaryota > Metazoa > Chordata > Amphibia > Caudata > Salamandridae > Triturus > Triturus cristatus. The sequence continues at coordinate 823,636,497 of NC_140579.1, read as the reverse complement.
ATGAAATAGAAGAGGATTTGAGAAGTCACTCAAAATGTGCCCTAATTTTTCTTTCTTCAGCACTAATCATAATTTCTATGGCAAAATGAACCCCCTCATTCTGTTCCTTTTTAAATTAAATGTTTTAAGTGTTAACAGTTTATTCCAATCAAGATGGCTTCAGGTGTGCCATACTTTTGTCATAAGTAAGACAGTAAGCGCTCTAGTTGTTCTTAAGAACACTCTGGGACATTCTGTCATTGGGCTATACTTGGGCTACATCTAGGTGATATTTGGGCTACATTTGAGCTCTTTTGTCTCTGGTGGCCATCTTGGGAGATTTATTTGTTATGAAGTTTCCTAATTTCCTCATTTACTGCAGTCTCCTCAGTAGGAAATACTTTCAGTTTTTTACTTTGGTTCCATCAAGAAGGCATTCAGATGTGTCACACATTTGCCATAAATTCTGAATGTTAGCACTCTAGTTGCTCATTAGTTCACTGTAGTAAAGCTACTGCTCACCAGGGACGTCTGCTGCTGGTATTCAAAGTGCATGTTTCAGTCTGCATGTCAGAATTTTTTTATGAAATAGAAGAGGATTTGAGAAGTCAAAATTTGCCCAAATTTTCCTTTCTGCAGCACTAATCATAATTTGTATGGCAAAATGAACCCCCTCATTTTGTTCCTTTGTAAATTAAATGTTTTAAGTGTTACCACTTTATTCCAATCAAGATGGCTTCAGGTGTGCCATACTTTTGTCATAAGTAAGACTGTTAGCGCTCTAGTTGTTCGTTAGAACACTCTGGGACAGTCTGTCATTGGGCTATACTTGGGCTACATCTGGGTGATATTTGGGCTACATTTGGGCTCTTCTGTCTCTGGTGGCCATCTTGAGAGATTTATTTGTTATGAAGTTTCCTAATTTCCTCATTTACTGCAGTCTCCTCAGTAGGAAATACTTTCAGTTTTTTACTTTGGTTCCATCAAGAAGGCATTCAGATGTGTCACACATTTGCCATAAATTCAGAATGTTAGCACTCTAGTTGCTTATTAGATCACTGTAGTAAAGCTACTGCTCACCAGGGAAGTCTGCTGCTGGTATTGAAAGTGCATGTTTCAGTCTGCATGTCAGAATTTTTTAATGAAATAGAAGAGGATTTGAGAAGTCACTCAAAATGTGCCCTAATTTTTCTTTCTGCAGCACTAATCATACTTTCTATGGCAAAATGAACCCCCTCATTTTGTTCCTTTTTATATTAAATGTTTTAAGAGTTACCACTTTATTCCAATCAAGATGGCTTCAGGTGTGCAATACGTTTGTCATAAGTAGGACTGTTAGCGCTCTAGTTGTTCTTTAGAACCCTCTGGGAAGCTGCAGTAGAACACAGAGGAATCAACTGACAGTCTCTGCCCTTGTTGGATGTACATGTTTTACTGAGAATGTCAGACTTCATTCTCACATGACTGAGAAAGATAATGTGAATTTACAGAAAATATGCTCTCAGTTTAGCTTATAGATCACCTTCCAAACCTCTGTGGGAAAAGCATGAGAAAATAGTTTTCTCTCAAACATGATTCATGATATCACAGCAGAAGGTTTTTTCACATGGTAACATCACCATAGAACACACCACAATTCCTAAAATGAGTATGGTACCATCAACAAATGATTTATAATGCAACTAAAGTCTTAAAACCTTCTATTAACTGCAATGCTTTTTAATGAGGTGCTATCATGTATATTGGTCCCAAGATGGCTGCCAACACTTCTTGGATGAAGTGCTGACAGCCAATCAGATCTCACGATGAGATGTGTGGTTAGGCTCCACCCAGATATATCTATCTTTTTAACTCTAATTTTCTCAGGAACTACTGAACGGATTTACACCATTTAAGCAAAAGGCACAAGTCTGAACTGAGGACTACCTCTTTGCCAAATTTGGTGTAATTCCGTTCAGCAGTTCGGGCTGTAGCTGCGTCAACAGGTCCTATGGAAAAATGCATGGGGAAAACGCGTTTTGGGACCCCCCTTTTTTCTCGGCCCCCGCTTGACGAATCACCGTGAAATTTTCAGGATAGGAGCGGACCGGAGCTGGCCAAAAGTTTGGAAAATTTTGCGAAGATTCGTCAATCGGCGCCACCGTTATTCCAAATAGAATGTTGCAGATTTCCTATGGAAAATAGGTCCTAACTATAACTACCTACTGGCGACTGCCAGTAGGTAATATATATATATATATATATATGTGACCATCACTCTCTGTGGTTTGCACATGAGCCAGAATGGGAGGTGCATGTAGTCTGAACAGCTTTAGGACTCCCTGATAGGCACAGTGAGAAACAGGCACTGCATTCTACATTAATTACAAAGCTCTCAATCATGTCCCATCATAATCACACACCCACTGTTTCTACGCAATTAAGCACACATGGCTGCAACTCAGTTCACAGTATGGACTGTCATACAGTGCCTAATAAATTGCAAATAGACAATGTTTGTAAAACCTCATCCTCTCAGGTAATGCACAATGAAATAATACATGAAGCATCCATGCATCACAGCATAATGTGTGTCAAATGGGCTGGTAATGGAGTGACTGTTGATGTGAGAATGTGTGTGATGAGCATTTCCAAAACGTGGATTTATTGTTGTATGCACTGTGCAGTGATTATTATTACTTCTACTTTTATAAAGGCAAACTGTGTTTGTAAATGAAACGAATAGAAAGCTTTATTTCAAGTTGAAGGAAAGTCTGCTTGATTTAAGAAGAGGCAGGAAAAGGTTTCACACCTGCTCAGACAGTGGTGCTGCAGTTACAAGTAGTAATGTTATTGTTATTTGTGTGAGGTTCTGAGCAAATCCACTTTCCTGTCAAAAAAAACAGTCCTCCATCTTTGCTAGCAGTGGCACGTAGATAAGTTTATGCATATTTTGGAAGAACCAGGTAGCTAGAAGCATAGAAATGACGCCTTGGGCTCTGGAGCAAGCAAGGGAAATGGCCCTTCTGACTCTTGTTGGGATAGGAAAATACAGAACTTTACATGGTTTAATGGTCCCCGGTGCCACTGCATCTGCTGCACCAATGGTAGCTACTTCCCTGGTACTGGCATCAGTGCATGTCCACTACACGGAAACAGTGAGCTGGTGCCTCTAAAATAAAATGCTGCAATTAGTGTTGTGCAGATGTGTAGCTTCCATTGGTGCAGCAGGTGCAATGACACCGGGGCACAGGGCCAGAGGGGCCCACTGAATGCTGATTATTGCCGCATTTCACAGTTCAAACACCCATTAGTGGCTGATTTGTACAAAGTGAAACTAGAAAACCTGGGATTGATCCTGGCTTTCTCACATAACCAAATTGTGCGGCCTTACGCAAATAGTTTATTTCAGCAAAATGCCATGGTTTAAATAGGTGAGTTCAGCATAAGAGGCATACAAATATATTGTTAGATTTTTTGGGGCGGAATTTTATATAGTGCAAACTTGACCCAAAGGTATCAGAGCGCTTTACATGAGCTCCTGTTGCGTTACAGACTGACACATTCATTTTTGTTAGGCACAGGGAGATTAAGTGATTTGCCCAGAATCACAGGATGTTGAGCATCACTGCCGAGACTTGAACCCGGTTCCCCAGATTTTTCAAATTCGAGGTCGACCACCCTAGCTGTTTGGCCACATCCATTAGACTATAATGTTGTTGCTCTCTATACAAGAATGTGGGCCACATACAGGGTGCACATGACAACGTCTCTCCTCTGTTCACAAATGGCTTTGCTACAGGGGAAGGGAAAGACTGGTTCTATTTTTAAAAACATACTTTTAATCAGTGTTGTGCACTTATATACTAATGTGACATATGAATGCCAAAGCTTCAGCGTGTTAAAGAAAGGTGAATAATTTTATTTTGAAGAGGCTTTATCTTATTTTAGGTGATGTTTGCTGCATGATTAATGGCAAGCATTTCAGGGCTCAGCTCGTAAAAGAGGCCTGTGCACTGATATACTGAGAACTATCAGGCTGATCTTTATCCACATACATCAGCTGTTCCATCATAAACATGAACAATGCACAGAGCACATTATTACCAGGCCTCCCAAAAATGCTAATTGATGCTTGGCAGTGAGAAAAATACATTAATCAGAGACGCCACTGCTGTCTCTATATCCCTGTAGCCACTGTCAAGTTCAGCAAAACTTATGAAACAAGTGGCATGTGCGCAGCTTGAGACCAGCACTTAATGTACTTCAGAGTCATTCTTAACACCCCATCAATCCCCTGCCCTCCTCCCATCTTCCTCACACCTCTCGCCGGCACACTGAAACGATCCCTTCCCCCACAACAAACATCAAAGTTTCTTTCATTCAAGGGCGCAGTCCCAGTCAATCGATTATGGCCAGCCCTGCTTGTGAGTTGTGACCCTCTGCAGCCCTCCCCCTGCCCCCACTGCTTCTTCCACAGTGAACTCCTTCTCCACACTATATTGCCTCTGCTTCTTCCTGTGCTATACCAACACGCAAGTGACCGTTTTACAATGCACCTCATGTTATTTAAAGCAGCTGCAAAACGCTCTCTTTTGCGTATTGTGAAGTGTGCGCGCTTTACAATTCAGATTGCCCGCTCGGGGAAGTTAGAGTGCACGCGTGCACATGTGCACACCTTAGAGGGAACACTGATTGTGACATTGCACACAGTAGTCCCAACTTCCTCCCACTTCTTTGCTATGCCCTCCGCGAACATCTCCCCTATCGTCTTCACGCCCAAAGAGCCAAGCGCTCGTGTTACCCCTTTATGTCTGCACGGGGTCAGCCAGTGACACCAATCAAACAAAGTCAGCGGGGAAAACATTATCACTCCAGCTTGCTGTTTCAGTAGGTGCTGCCATCCATGTCTAGTCGTGTTAATAGAGTTCAGTATCCCAGTCCTACGATCCGGTGCGGTGAACAACAACACAGGCAGCGGGTATGGCGACGCCACTACCTGTTCTATCTGCACATGCGGTTTATCAGGTGATCCATGCATCCAATGGTACATGTGAGCGCTCTGTGCTGCTCTATAATATAAGTCTAGATCTGGGGCACCTAGGCCCCCCAGCCGGTATGGAAGAATAAGTATTTCCCACTTAATCCGCGCTTGTTTCCGTGCCCAAGCTAGTCTTATCAGCAACGAGGTGAGTTTACGAAAAAAGGCTCTCGGTAGAACCATAGGGATATTGGCAAATAGAAATAAGAAACGGGGAAGTATTACCATTTTCATAATAGAGATGCTGCCTACTAGTGATAACAGAAGCCGGATCCAATTCTCAATTTCATCCTCCAGTCTGCTGATTGCAACCCCATAATTCTCTCTGAACACCACTTCTGAGTCAGTATGTATTCTGACTCCTAGGTACCGCACTGGTTCCCTCGTCCACTGCAGCATGTAGTCAGGTGTAAAGGGCTTGGTAGCAGGAGTGAGGGGGAATATTATAGATTTTGTCCAGCTCACCCGCAGGCCCGACTATGTGCCAAATTTCACCACTTCCCTCAATGTAGGAGATACATTGTGTTCAGGGTCTCTAACGTAAAGCAGCGTGTCGTCTGCATACGTAGACACTATCTTCTGATAACCTGGAAATCGTATACCCCTCTGCTTGTGATACTCTCGGAGCGCGCAAGCTAGCGGTTCTGCCACCAATGCATATAATATCAGGGATAGTGGGCATCCCTGTCGCATACCTCTAGTTATGCGAATAGGTGTCGTAACTAGAATAAAGCAAACACAAGGAGAGCTAAAATGTTTCAGATACTGACCCCCAGTCACAGATCTGTATTGAATCCACCATCATTCTTTAGCTCACTTTGCCACCCGAGTTCAGACACAGCTATATGCAAATCAGTCTTGACCCTGTGCCTCATGGGAACAGTCCAGCCCGAACTGCCAAGCCATGTGTTCCCTGGACCGGAAACAAGCATCCTGGGACCGGTTTTGGGCTAACAGCCCTCATCAGCCAGGCTAGCTTGAATCCAATGTCAAAATGAGTAGTGGCAAAGTGAGCAATGGCTGGGTTCAAACTGGAATGGCATGGTGAGCAAACAAAATGATGGAATTAGGCCCAGTTCTCTGTACTGGGTGAATGTATGACATTGTTCTGCATTCTGTCCATCAATTGTTGTTTTTGCATTTGTCACCCTGAGTGGTATGGGTATGCCCAGACGTGGGTCCCGTGCTCTCCATGCCACTGGAGTCAAGCTATCCTAGCTGAAGAGGGGTGAATCCTGAAACCGGTCCTAGGATGCTTGTTTCCAGTTCAGGGAGGACCTGGCCTGACAGTTCGGGCTGGACTGTTTCCATGGGGCACAGGGTCAAGACTGATTTGCATATGGCTGGGTTCAAACTGGAATGGCATGGTGAGCAAAAAAAGATGGATTTAAGCCCAGATCTCTGTACTGGGGCGAATGTATGACATTGTTCTGCATTCTGTCCATCAATTGTTTTTGAATTTGTCACCCTGAGTGGGACGGGTATGCCCAGACGTGGGTACCGTGCCCTCCATGCCACCGGAGTCAAGCTATCCTGGCTGAAGAGGGGTGAAACCCCGAAATCGGTCCTAGGAGACTTCTTTCCAGTTCAGGGAGGACCTGGCCTGGCAGTTTGGGCTGGACTGTTCCCATGGGGCACAGGGTCAAGCCTGATTTGCATATGGCTGGGTTCAAACTGGAATGGAACCAGTGGGCAGAAAAACAATGGATTTAGGCCCAGATCTCTGTACTGGGGTGAATGTATGACATTGTTCTGCATTCTGTCCATCAATTGTTATTTTTGCAGTTGTCACCCCGAGTGGTACGGTATGCCCAGATGTGGGTCTCGTTCCGGGGCCAATATTAACGGGACCAGTGGAACAAGCCGGGTTGCCAGAATCTTGGCATATATCTTGGTGTCCACGTTCAATAATTATAGTGGTCTATACGATGGGCAGTCAGCAAGTGATTTGTCTGGCTTTACTATAGCTACGATTACTGCTTCTCTCATTGAGGGTGGCATGATACCGTCTCTGTACGTCTCTTTAAATAACGGAGCAAGGTGCGGGACCAGCAGGTCTTTAAATTCTTTGTAAAAGTTAACTGTGAGGCCGTCTTCTCCTGGCGTGCTACCAGTTTTAATACCTGCCAGTGCTGAGGTTATTTCCTCCAGTTCCAATGGCCGCATTAAATACTCTCGGTGTTCGTTTGTTAGCCAGGGCAGTTTAATGTGCGTCAAATAGTCCAGAATTTCAGCGTCAGTGCCTGAGCTCTGTGAATTATAGAGGGTCAAATAGTATTGTTTAAACCATTCCACAATTTCTGTTTCATCCGTGTGTGTCTCCCCCTCAATGCCTCTAATCTCTGTCACCACAGTAGCCACCCTACGCGTCATCAGGAAGTGGGCTGAAGCATATTTGCCTAAATGTTTGATCTCCGTGTCCGCTCCATCGTGATATTCTTCTAACAGTTCATGAAATTCCGCTGAGACAGTATTATCAGCTCCATCTAGCAACTTTTTCTCCAATGTTCTTAGGGAACTTTCCAAGTCCTACAGGCACTTATGGAGCGCCCGGAGGACTCCAGAGTGCTTGGACATGGCTGTCCCATGGATGTACACTTTAAATGCTTCCCACACCACCGTAAAAGCTTCCACAGATCTGACGTTGCAGGCAAAGAAGGTGTAAATAGCGTCAGCCATCTCTGATTTAAAAACCGTGTCTAATAGTGAATATGGTGGGAATCGCCAGGTGAAAGGGGGGATATATTTCTGTGGGATGTCTAACACCAGCAAGACCGGAGAATGGTCGGAGAGAGAACGGGGGAGCACTGAACATTCCCAAACCCGATCGTAAATCTTCCTGACCGCCAGCCAATAATCTATCCTAGTGTGTAGGTCGTGAAATGCAGAGTAGTGTGTGAACCCCCCCTTGTCCGTGTAGCGCTGTCGTCAGACATCGCACAGATCTGTGTCATTGCACGCCCAATAGTGCGCGCCATCGCAGTAGTGCGACGTTCCGGACCACTCGACCTGTCTTGTCGTGGGTTCAACACGCAGTTGAAGTCGCCTCCCCAGAGTTGATTCCCTCCCCCGTATTCTTGCATCCTTTCTAGCAGTGTCTCATAGAAGTTCGGGTTGTCATAGTTAGGGCCATATACATTGACCAGTATCAGGTCTATACCTTTCCCTGTACATCTTGAAATTGCAAACCTGCCCTCCTGGTCTGTAACAAGTGGCTCCAGTTTTATATTAGATTTAGGGTTCACCCATGTAACCACCCCGCGCACATGCAATGTGAAGCCTGCCACATGTATATTTCCCAGCAGTCCCCTGCTACGAAGTATGCTGCTGGTCAATGGCAAATGCGATTCCTGTAGCACAGCTATGTCTATGTTGTGCCTTGATAAATAAGCCATGACTTTCCTTACTTTCCTATAGTCGTTAGGGCCTCTCGCATTCCATGTAAGGGCCCTAAGCTTGCTATTTGTGTCCGCATCTGGTGCGCCACTAGCTGCCATCATGATGGTGGTGTAATTGTTTGCCGACCATGTAGTGATATGTAGTTGTAATAAAAGCTGCGTGTGTCGTGCCAAAGAACTGCGCTGTCAAGAACTTCATTTCTCGTTAGTCTCTGTGTCCCCCCTCCCCCCACCCATGCCAAGCATACCCCAACTCTGCCATGGCGGAATCTCTTGAAACAATCCCTACAATCATATCTGAATTCACATCTAATGATACAATCAATCCCCAAATTTGGTCTATCTCAGAATGTGGTGCTCACTCGTTGGCGGATGTTGCCAGCCCTGTTTGGTTACTTAACCTTATTAGGCTATATGCCTATTACTGCCCGCCATCAGGCACATCTGGAGCATCAGGTGTTATAATAACTTTACCCGTCCTATCCAAAACTCCCAATTATAGTGGTGTCTCCATCAGCATGCTCCATGCAATCTGTCTAAACTTCACTACAGGAATTCTTAGCAGCTCTATATGTCTTGCCTCATACTCGCTGTCTATTACCCCTGCAATTCAAATGAAGCCCAAGCAGCCCTCCGTGCACCCCCCGGTACCCCCATCTTAGCTGCCAGCGTGTCCGTCTCTGATGCTAGTCCTGGTAATCAAGGCTGCCTCCGGTTGCCCCCTCTAGGCCGTCGCGCTGTGTACTGTGTTGCTGCTCTTTTGACCACTCTTTCAGGGCTTTCTGCAGAGATTTAGGGTCTGTAAAAATCCTGGATTTGCCCTGTCTGTTAACACGCAGTCTCGCTGGGTACAACATGGCATAATCCAATTTTTGTTCCCGAAGCTGACGCTTGAGCGGTGCAAACTGCCGGCGAGCTTCCTGCACACGGGTTGTGAAGTCCGGGTATAGTGAAATAGCAGAGCCCTCATACTGCAGTGACTGTTTCTCTCGGGCCGCCCTCAGTGCTGCATCCCTATCTCTGTAGTTCAACAACTTCGTAATGATGGGCCTCGGAGAAGCCCCCGGAGCAGGTCTCGGGCCCAGCGAGCAGTGCGCTCTCTCTACCACAAACATTGCAGAGAACATTTCGCTTCCCAGAAAAGTGACCAGTAGTTTTTCAACAAAGAGCTCCATGTTCCCAGTCTGGGTGGACTCTGGAAGGCCCGTAATTTGTATGTTGCTTCTTCGGGACCGCGCTTCTAGGTCCTCCGCCTTATCTTGCAAGGTTTGCAACGCCTTCCCCATCTGCTTACGTTCCGCATCCATTTCTGACTGCGCCTCCTCTACCTCAGTAACTCTGCGCTCGGCCATGTCCAGCCTTTCCACTTGCTTATCCATTTGTTCGGACATTCTATCCATACGGTAGGACAGGGAGTCCAATTTGGTGTCAATAGCTGACAAGCTGGCTTGCAGGCTTTTCTGCATGGCAGCAAGCATCACACGGATATCTCCTTCCACCTGCTCAGTTGGCTCCTCTTGTGCGCCAGGGCCCCCCTCTGGCGTGTTCTCTCTCGTCCTGGGCTTTCGCTGTTCAAAGGTTAGTTTTGGCTGTGCTTTGTCCACCTTTCACATCTTGGCTGCGCTATATCACTAACAGTTGCGAGTACATGCACTGGTCGAATCCGCTATGTGGGGATCAGCAATCGGACCCTTGTGGGTGTATCTACTTTCCCAACCTGGTGCTTCAACAGGAACACAGAACGGGCACAACGTTGTCAGCAGAGTCTATATGGCAAGCTCCCCAGCAGTTGCGGCCCTATAGTTGTACCAATTTGCGCTCTATTACTAGGCAGGCACAGAGTCTCAGCGTCAACCCCCTGCTGCAGCACACTCAGTGTATGTAGCTCTTCCTCTGGCCCTAGCCAATGCCAGATATCATTTATCGGGAGTGTCCTCCCTGGCAGTGCCGCTATCTCACTCCCAGCTGCTTGCAGTGCAAGTCTCCTGTGCACCAACCTCACAGCGTCCAGACCACGTGGACTCCCAAATACAAAGCGCAAGTGCTCTAATGCTATTACGCCTGGATATGCATCATAAGCGCTCTCAAAGTTCAGGAAAATTACTTTCTGTTGCGTGGATTGTGCAAGGCATGCAGTGTGCCTCGGATCGCTCTCCAGCGCTCCACACCGTGGATCGCTGCAGCGCTGCACCGCAGCAGTTGCGTGTCCCCTTCCTGAGCTACCGGGCTGAAAACAGGCGCGAATCGTTGCACAGGATCTCTTTCCCGCAAGGTCTTGTGTCCTCAACTCAGTGGTTGTGACCCCGACCCCTCAAGCTCAGTGGACGCTCAGCACCAGGGCTGCGCCGTTCTAATGCCAGCCGCTGCTTCTTCCCTGGGGAGCTCCGCACTCACAGGGGCACTCCTTGTGCGTTGCGATTCGGGACGCTGGGCAGGCGGAAGCCCACCCCCGTCCAGCTGTCTCTCTATTGTTGCCGCTCCCTGATTGCAGCCGCAGGCTCAGCAGGGGTCCCTCAGCGTCTCTCTCTGCTACCAGAGCGCCGCACGTCCACACAGCTTGTTTCATTCCAGGCAGTGCGTAGTGCTCAGTTTCGCTTCAGGGCTCATGACGCCATTTCAGAGCGCTGCCTTATCTCTTGTTTTCGGCAGTTGCAGGCAATTTGATCTTTGGTAATGTCTGTCGGAGCATGGAGCGCACCCAGCAGCTCCCGTAGCTAGTAGAGTCGATCGTCATAGATTGCCCTGATGCAGGATACTAGAAGGATTAATTGATGGCTCGACGGAGCTCTCGTTGTAGTCAGCCATCTTCGGCACTGGCAAACTCCCCCCTGTTACGGCCTTACTGGCCTAGCGGGACGCGCCGTGAATGAAGGAGACTGGACACAGTGTGGTGGTGTTGGCGCAACTGCCGTTGCCGGCCGCGCCCCCTTTATTTAACTACAGGCGTACGCCACCATCGCGGCGTACGCATAACGTGGTTGTCACCCGCGCTCTTGCGTCGGACGCTAGAGCGCTAACTGCAACATCCCTCTCCAACTTGGATAACAATGGTAACCATAGTCCCCGACAGTCACTCACTTACTTGGCAGGCAAAGTCTCTGAGGCGGCTGCTCGGCGGGGGGTTTCCCCTCAGTCCATACCTTGCGGTGGCTCGGGTGTTGGTACTGGATAGGTGGTCATCTGTCGCCTCCCCGCCTTCAGGGGTCGGGTGACCCGGCTCTTGCGCTACCTCCTGTCTGACGGGGGTCAGCGGGTGGCCCAGGCTCGGGATCGGGGCACCTTCTTCCTCTTCGTTAGCCCCTCCATGGTGGTGTTCGGTGGCCTCAGGAATCCGCTTGAACCACGAGATGTTCCGTGTGGTTGACTCCGTTCCCCTCTTTGCGGTCACCATGGTACCCCGTCTATGTTCCACTGTCCAGCTCCCGGGCTCGTACCGTGGCTTGAATTTCCCTCCAGGTCTTCTGGCTCTCACGAGGACATTGTCTCCAGGCCTTATGTCGCGTTCTCGACTGCCTCTTGACCGGCTCACTTGCTGGTTCCGGTGCACTCTTCGTTGGAATGCCTGTTCTGCTTCAAAAGGTGGAGGGGCCCACCCCGGGGCTGTAGGCAGACCGTCGCGTCGCGCCCCCCTCAGCATGAGAGTCCAGGGCGCTTGTTTGGTGGCGCAGTGTGGTGTGCTCCGATATTCCCCTAGGAATCATTGGATTTCCCGTTCCGGGTCTTGATGTTCGACCCCGGCTATTCGCACCACTTTATTCAATGTCCGCATGAAGCGTTCGGCCTCGCCATTGGCCTGCGGCCACTGAGGGGTGATTCGCTGGTGTCTTATGCCTTGGATTCTGAGGAACTCCCGGAACTCGTGTCCTTGGAATGGCGGGCCATTGTCGCTCTTCAGTTCTGAGGGGCGCCCAAACATATTGAAAGTCTTCTCCAGAGCGGGTCCTACAAAGGTGAATGCTGTAGATGGTAACGCCTCCACCAGGGGATACTTGGAGAAGTTATCGATGATGACCATTGTCACTCTCCCGTCCGGGAGACTTCGGAAGTCTATGCTGACCTTGTCCCACGGGTGAGTTCCAGGTTCCTCCGTCACGATGGGAGCCGGAGGTTCGGGGCCGCTCGTCACCTGGCAGGCCTGGCAGCTCTTCACCACGTCTTCTACCAGGCTGTCCATCCCCGGGAACCATATCTTCACCCTCATTCGGGCCTTCATTTTCTCGGTCCCTTGATGACCCTTGTGGGCGATGATCGTGGCCTGGCGGCGCAGTGCTGTTGGCATGACGATCCTGGACCCTCTCAGAACGATCCCGTCTCTGGTTGCACTGAGCTCGTTCCGTATCCGCCAGATTTGTTGCAAGTCTCTCCTCTCGTCATCTGTCCACGAGTTGGCGGACTGTATGAAGTCGGCCCACGATCCCTTTTGGATGGCTCCTTGGGTCCTGGCCATCACGTTGTCACACTCGGCTGCTTGTAGGATCTCCTGGATCGTCAACACCTGGGGGCACGTCAGGGCGGCCAGGAGGTCGAGGTGCGCCTCGGCGTCATCCTCATCTTCCTTTCCGGTAGTGGTGGGCTCGCTCTTCTCGGGGTGCTTTGACAGGAAATCCGCCGGATTCTTGGCGCCGGGCTGATATGTTACGTCCATCAGGTATTGCTGCAGCCCGATGGCCCACCTCTCGATCCTCGGTGGGGGGTGAGGAGCGGTCCCCTTGAAAAGGGGAACTAGCGGCTGGTGGTCTGTCACGACCGTGAACGGGTGCCCGCAGACGTACAGGTGGAAGTGTCGACAGCCCCATCGTATGGCCAGGGCTTCTCGTTCAATTTGAGAGTACCTCTGTTCTGTAGTTGTGAGCGCCTTGCTGGCGTATGCTAGGGTCGCCCATCTCCCGGGTTCTTGCTCCTGGGTGAGAACTGCCCCCAGCCCTACCGGGCTGGCGTCGACGAGGAGCTTGGTCTTCCTTGTTGGGTCGAAGTAGACTAGTGTGGCCTGGTCCAGCAGCGCCGTTTTGATGGCCCGAAACGCGTCTTCTTCCCGGTGGCCCCACTGCCATAGGGTGTCGTTCTTCGTGAGGCGCCTGAGTGGCTCAGCGATCGTAGCCAGATTCGGGATGAAACGCCCGCAGTAGGTGGCCATTCCAAGGAAACTGCGTACTTCAGAGGCGGATGCTGGCGCTGGGGCATCTTTGATGACCTGGGATTTTCTCGGGTCCACCTGGATACCCTGGTTGGTGAATGTGTATCCAAAGAATTCGATCCGTTGCTGGAAGAACTGGCACTTGTCGCGGTGCAGTGTGACCCCGTACTCCTTGAGCCGTGTTAGTGTGGCTCGGACCCGCCGATAATGCTCATCCACCGTTGTGGAGTGGATCAATATATCGTCACTGACGTTCAATACTCCAGGCAGGCCTTGCAATATGTCTTGGACGGTGTTCTGGAAGATTTCCGCCGCCGACGAGATTCCAAAGTTGAGGCGTCGGTATCTTCGCAGCCCCAGATGTGTGCTGAACGTGGTGATATATCTACTTTCCTCGGCTAGTGTCAGCTGGTGGTAGCCCGCGTTTAAGTCTAGCTTGGAAAACCACCGGGCCCCATTGAGGTCAGCAATTATATCATCCATGGTGGGCGTGATGTGTCTCTCCCTCCTGATGGCCTTGTTAGGCAGCCTCATATCAATGCACACGCGGATTTTGCCTGGTTGGCGGGGCTTCTCCGCTATCACCATTGGGGATACCCACGGGGTGGGTCCAGTCACCGCTTCTATTACCCCTTGTTCTTCCAGTTTTTTCAGTTCCTCTTCCACCAGTGGGCGCAGGTGAAACGGGATCCGTCTGTGCTTCAGCGCTGTGGGCGTAATCGAACGGTCGATGTGGAGTTTGACTGGCGGCCTTTTGATGTTCCCGAGGCCAGTGAACAACTCCGGGAATTGGTCCAGCAGGTTAGTCGTTTGGGTGTCTTGTACCTTGCGGAGGAAGGCTAACAGCCCTAAGTCTTCGGCGGCATGACCGCTCAGGAGCGTATCCACCTCCTGATCAATGATATGTATGTCGATCGTTATCTCCGTGTCTTCTGTCCTCACCGGGACTGTCATTTTTCCTGCGAGGGGCAGGGGCACATCACTTCCATAGGCGTAGATCTGGGTCTTTGACCGCCTGAGCTCTGGTTTTGGTCGGAGGCGGTTATATTGTTGCACTCCCATAACGGTAACTGATGCGCCAGTGTCGATTACCGCGTTTACTCTGGACCCTGCGACCATGATGTCACACCGAGGCTGTGGTCTCCTTGCGCTTTTGAGGGCCTTGGTGAACGAGATTAGATATGTCTCCCCCTCATCATCGGATCCGGAATCATCATCTCGCAGGGCTTGCGCCTGTCGGTGGCTCGTGTCGGTGTGGGAAGACAGGGATAGCTGTAACAGTTGTCTCACCATGTTTCTTGCGGGCCTCTTTCCCCTCTGGTCTCTCCTTGTGGTCTTTTTCCGGCAGACAGATGCGAAGTGATTCACCGTGCCACAGTTGGTGCACGTCTTCCCTTTCGCCGGGCATGACCTGCCTTGGTGTTCATCATACCCGCAGTACCCACACTGGGCCGGGACAGTTTTCCTGGCGGTGTGTCGGGGAGCCTTCTCGTGCGCCTGCACTGCGTCTGCCCTTTCTGTCTTGACCGTCGCTCCGGGCCCTGCGCCTCGTGTGAACGCTTGTTCCATCTCTTCCGCCCGAGCGTCGGACAGGTCATGGGACCGTGCGAGCACTAGGATGTCCGCCATTGGGATGTTCGGTTGGCGAAGAATGAGGCTCCTCAGCTTCTTGCTCCGGATGCCACAGATCAACTGAGCTCTGATCTCTTCCTTGGCCCTGTCTCCGACCAAGTGTGTGTCCGCCAGCACTCTCAGGCGTGCTTGGAATGCGTCTACCGATTCCCCTTCCCTTTGCCTTGCTTGACGCAGCTTAAAGTGTTCAAAATCGGGGTTCATCTGGGGGTCGAAATGCGTGTTGAGGGCCGCCACTGTCGCGTCGTAGTCGTCCGCCCTCCCTGTGTTGGGGAGGTGTTTGAAAAGTAGATAGACCTCTTCCCCAGCGTAGTGTAGCAGCAACGACCGCTTCACCGCCCCATCTGTCTCTCTCGTGCCGATGAAATAATTGTTCAGCCGGCCAATCCACGTCTGCCAGCGTGGGGCTGCAGTGGCAGGGTCAGTGGTCTCACTGAAGGGCGGTAGAACCCCAGACGGTGGGTGGAGGGGCACAGCAGGCGTTGGGCGCTCGTCGTCCCCCATGACTCAGGGAGAGCGACTGGTCTGGTGGGCGCTGGCACCGGGAGGTGCGCGGAGAGGAACACCACAGGGCACGTGTCAGCAGGTGAGGGCCAGGGAAAGGCAGCACAGCCGAAGTTTACACCCTGATATGCAGGATAGAGGGTGGTTGCAGCAATCAGCAGAGGTACTTGAGACAGGGCGGGAATGTTCATCCGCCGATAACAGCCAGCAGTGTTGGGTGCACACGTGTGCTCACCTCTGAGGAGCGAGGTCGCGAGGTCCGTCGGAGCTCCGGTTCTCGAGGCGAGGTCACGGCAGTCAGGGGAGGCGGCACCACGTGCGCATGCGCGGGGCTGCCGCGGGCTGAAGTGCGGGACACAGGGTTGCACGCGGAGGTGCGTACCTTCGTCGCCAGTGTTACGGCCTTACTGGCCTAGCGGGACGCGCCGTGAATGAAGGAGACTGGACACAGTGTGGTGGTGTCGGCGCAACTGCCGTTGCCGGCCGCGCCCCCTTTATTTAACTACAGGCGTACGCCACCGTCACGGCGTACGCATAACGTGGTTGTCACCCGCGCTCTAGCGTCGGACGCTAGAGCGCTAACTGCAACACCCCCCACCCCCCCCAATAATATCTTGTGCCCTTTTCAGTTTGGTTTTTATTCAGGGCTAGGTATGGTGGAACAATACCTGAACTTACATCTGATTGTTGGTAAATACACTATAGCCAGGCACAGGCCACAGTACCTGGCCTTTATGGATTTATCCGCAGCCTTTGACTGTGTGAAAAGAGTTACATTTTGGTTGATGCTATTGGATCTGGGAATGGATCTCGCTTTGCTAAACTTTCTATATATTCTGCATGAAAATGTAACCGCTAATGTAAGGTATGATTCTGTGGGTGGAATTTCGGACTCATTTCTACTCGCCAGAGGGGTGATCCAAAGATTTATCTTGGTGTATCTGCTGTTTGTTATTTATGTAAACAATTTGGGCTCACATCTGTCCAGTGTAAACACTTATGTTCCAAGAATAGGGAAACAGTTGGTCCCTGGGTTGGTCTACGCAGATGATGCAGTCCTCTTGGCTCGGACTCCCAGATCTTTGCGGTCTTTGGTAGAGGCATTTGTATCTTTTATCAGCAACCTCGATTTAATTACAAATTTTGGATGGTCCCTGTTGGACTTGGCCCTTTTTGCAGGGTCATCCCTAAACTTTTTGCCTTCCTCCTGTATTTTTTCTGACCTGTTGTTGGCTGTTTTATGACTCTGGGCACCTTACCACTGCTGACCAGTGCTAAGGTGCATATGCTCTCCCTATGTAAAATGTATACATTGATTGGTGTCCCTGATTGGTTCATTTGGTTTACTGTCAGCCCCTAGTAAAGTGCACCAGGAGTGCCAGGGCTTGTAAATACAAATACCGCTGGTGGGCTTGCAGCACTGGTTGTGCCACCCACAGAAGCGGCCTAGTAAAATGTGTCTAGGGTCTGCCACTGCAGAACCTGTGTGCAGTCTGGTACTGTCGCGCTGACTGCGCAAGTGCACCCACTTGCCAGTCCCTCAACCTTCCCATAACTACATATTAGTCACCCCTCTGGTAGGCCCAAGGGCAGGGTGCATTGTAGGCATAAGGTAGGACATGCCCTGATGTGTGTGGCATGTCCTAATAGTGAATTACAGCCATTTTCGTTTTTCACTGTTGAAGGCTACCTGCTCTCCATAGGCCAGAATGGGCTGCTGGAATTACTACACGCTGTAATCCCAGTGGACTCATAGAGCATGGTAGAAAGTCATGTTTAGTACGCCTGAACTCAGAATAATAAAATACTTCTTTTAGTAAAGTTTATTTTAATATCCTGCGTTTGTAAATACTACTTTTAGAAAGTTAGTATTTACTGACCTGGCCATTTCAGTCCGCCTCTGCTGTGTGTGTGTGTTCTGCCTAGCAACAGTAAGGAGCAGGGCTGGGGAATTCCAGGAGACAGGCTGGCTGCCAGGTGGTGGGTAGAGAGATTACACCAGGATGGGTGGGAGGAGTACACCTTGACTCTTGAATAGACCTGTGCTCTGCCACCACAATGTTGGCTCCGCCCCCTGTGGAGCGGCTAATGTCTCTGCCCTGCTGCTTAAAGTAAAGAGCAGAGTCACCACAACAAAGTGCTCCAAAACTGGACTGAGCCAGGCCCAGGCCCCCTGGCGCTAAAGAACAAAAGAATCACTGTATAAAAGTAGGAGCCTGGCTCCTAAGAAATCAGATCCTGTTTACGCAACGACGAACCTCTGCCTGAAGGAGAAGGACCTGGAGAAGCTGAAGGAGGAATACTGTCTCTCTGCCTGAGAGACTGGCCTGCAGTGGGTGCCTGTCTGCTGGAAGGAGAGGAAAAGACTTAAGGAAAAGACTTTGATTCAACTTGTGATGAACTATCTCCAAGGGCTTGCTAGAGAACTTGCCTCCTGAACTGCGCCCCAGGAACATTGGGCGCTACCCCCCCCTTGAGGAAGAAGAGACTGCCGTGGGTGATTCTACACCGCTGACCCCGGAGAACCTTGTGCCTTAATCTCCCTGAGCAGCGCGACTTCGCCCGCTGGAGCAGCTGTGAGCATCGTGAGGGCCCACAAGCCTAAACACAGTAAGCAACTGCCCCCCTCGAGCCGTGCTCACAAAGTAAGAAATCCCCGTGAGGACCTGTGTGCACTGTTCGCCCCAACCGGACAAAGCCGACAGCGCGCTGCGCTGAGATCTCGCCCCCAGGCTGCCCCTCCTGCCTCTGCCCTCGCTGGTGTGCTGAGACGTCGAGGAGTGCCCCCACGAAGCATCGCCGTCCACGGAGGACCCGGGACCGAGACGCGATGCGGGACACTCGTGAGAGACGTCTGCTGACTGCCGCGAACATATGCCCCCAAAGAAAAAGGTATTTGTGCCGCTCCGCGCTAAAGTACGGCCCGTACTGACCTTCGTACGAGCCGTACCTGCAATCGAAGTATTTGGGACCGTGTATACCTTGTCCGGCCCGTACGTGCCTCGTACGAGCCGTAATCACCTTTAAAGTGTAGCTTTGAACCGTACCTGCGCCTGCAGCTTCGTGGTTTGAACCGTACTGCCTTTGAAAATATTCCTGTTCGCACAGTACTGCTTCCGTACGGAACCGTACTGCCTTTGAAAATATTCTGGGTTTGCACCGTACTGTTTGCACCGTACTGCCTTTTAAAGACTCTGGGTTCGCACTGTACTTTGAAATAACCCGTGTTCGCACCGTACCGGTGCTTTAATCCATGTACGGCGCGTCCCTGGCTGTCCGGACCGTACCGCATTAAAAGATATTGCCGGTGCTCACGCGAGAAGCGTGAGACTTGGCAAGCGTACTCCGGCTCACGCGGGAAGCGTGAGAAACGGCAAGGCACTGCAAAAACCTTGCCCAGAGCATCCCAAAGGCGCTTCGAAGTGCACAGAAGACCTAAGAACCTGATTTTAACGAGAACTGTGCCATATTGAGATCTGTGGACTGCCCTTAAGCAACTAAAGAGTAACTGGATTGATTCTCCAAGAGAACTGTATTTATGCAACCTGCCTGAAAGAAAACCTTTTATATAAAGACTTCTATTCTTGATAAATACAGCCTTGTGTCTTTGTGTGGCGGGGTGGTGATTACTGTGTGGGACACTTTGAATGCTTAACCTAATGCCCTCTGGAAATTTAGCCTGACTGCTCGCGCCACGTTACCTAGAGGGTGAGCAGGGGTTATTTTTAAAGAGGTGATCCTTTGCCCTGACTTAGATGAAAAGGGTCCCTGCTTGTCGCAAGTGTATTCCTGCGCCAACCAGAGACCCCGGATTCTAACAGTCCCACATTATAGCATTGTATGTGACCCAGGCAAAAAAGGGTATGCTTCAATGGATGTAAATAATCAGTCCCTGCATGGTGTGAACAATCTTTGTTATCTTGGAGTCATTTTCGACTCATTGGGACCATAGCAACCACAGGTTACATCTGCCCGGTTAAAATTGAGTAGGTTGGCTAGGACCCTTTTCGCTATTCCCAAGGTAAGGGTTCAGTTGACCTTTTAAAATAAATTTTAATGCAAAATGTGTTCCAGTGGCTTTCTATGGAGCAGGGGTTTGGGGCTATTTTAATCCTTTCTCCATACAGTTAGAGGAGAATCAAATCTGAAGACAATTGCTCTGTCTGCCCCCAACTGGTTGACATTTTATTTTCTACTTGAAGCTAAACCAACCCTTCGTTACAGACATAATCAAATTGGCCCCACTCTTACTTTGGGTTAACATATGGACTAATGCTGGGGGGCATGGCCAAGCAAGCGACCAAGATGGCTGCACGACACCGAGGCTCTCTGAGCATCGCCCGGAAAACTCCTCCGGCGCGCTTCACCTCAGTTTTCGGCGACTCCGGTGGGCGGACTTCACTCCCCCGTCGACGCCTCACCTCGACCTCAGGTGACTCCCGACTCGACCTCCGGCGCCTCTCCACGACCTCCGTCGGCGCCCTCACTCGACCTCGGGTGATTCCCGACTCGACCTCCGGCGCCTCTCCACGACCTCCGTCGGCGCCCTCACTCGACCTCGGGTGACTCCTTACTCGACCTCCGGTGCCTCTCCACGACCTCCATCGGCGCCCTCACTCGACCTCTGGCGGCTCCGGGTACGACGTCTGCTTTCTGTCAGCGCCGCTTCTCTACCTCCGGCCCCAGGTCTCCAGGCTTCTCGACGTCGGGACTCCAGGAGGACACTGCTGAACAGGTCAGGAGCTTGCTGTTCTTCTTCTTTAAGGCCTGTTCCAAATATTCAGTTCTTTAAGATGGTTCTTCTGGTCTTGGTCCCACACAGGGCTTTAGGCTGGGCTTGGTCAGTAGGGACTAGCATCAAGGGTGGGTTTCTGGACCCCACTCCAAGCACTGGTTTCCACCCCTGCTGCCTTACTCCGACCTCCTTCTAACTCTGTCCTCTCTCTTCTCCAGTCAGTTGCCAACTGCCACTCTGAGATGGCCTCCCAACATTCTAAACTGCCTCCCACTGTCACAGGGTTCTAGAATGGTACAGAAGGTTCTAGAAACCTCCAGTGGGTTCTGGTGATGTCACAGGTGACAATGGGTGGCCACCATTTTGTGTCTCAGGCCCTCAGACAGAAGTTCCAGGGGTAGGGAAAATGGCTCCCTGACCCTGCATCAACACTAAAAAGTCTGGTGGTTCCCAAAAAGGAAAAATTATAACAGGGTTTGAGGCAGAAGTGGGACAAAATAAATAATAATGAGGAGGGACCACCCAAAGGGCTGACAGGTCTAACACTCGTCCCCCCCAGCTGAAAGTGGGGAGAGCTACCCAACCCCTTGGGAGTTCTCATCACTAAGGCGGAAATACCTTGAGAGACCGTCTGCATTGGCGTGGTCCACTCCAGGCCGATGTTCCACCTGGAAGTCCATTCCCTGTAGGGAGATAGACCACCTTAGCAACTTGGGATTCTCCCCCTTCATCTGCATCAGCCACCGAAGGGGTCTGTGGTCGGTCTGAACTAGGAAGTGCGAGCCAAACAGGTATGGCCGCAACTTCTTCAGAGCCCATACCACTGCAAAGGGTTCACGCTCTATTGCACTCCACTTCTGTTCCCTGGGAAGTAGTCTCCGGGATAGGAAGACCACGGGTTGATCCAGGCCCTCTTCATTGAGTTGCGATAACACTGCCCCAATGCCATGTTCCGATGCATCTGTCTGGACAATGAACTCCTTGGAAAAGTCTGGGGCCCTTAAGACCGGGGCCTCGCACATGGCTTGCTTCAGTTTCACAAAGGCCCGCTGACAAGCCTCCGTCCAGACTACCCGTCGAGGTTGCTGCTTGGACGTAAGCTCCGTGAGGGGGGCCACAATGGTACCATACCCCTTCACGAAGCGGCGGTAATATCCGGTGAGGCCCAGAAAAGCTCAGACCTCAGTCTGAGTCTTGGGGGGTTCCCAGGCCATGATGGCCTCGATTTTCGCCTGGAGGGGTTGCACCGCTCCCCTACCCACCAAGTGTCCAAGGTACACTACCGACCCCTGCCCGATCTGGCATTTACTGGCCTTGATCGTTAACCCAGCGTGCTTCAGGGCCTGGAGAACAGTTTGCAGGTGACGCAAGTGATCCTCCCAGCTGTTACTGAAGACGGCAATGTCGTCCAGATAAGCAGCAGAGAAACTCTCCATTCCAGTGAGGATCTGGTTCACCAGACACTGAAACGTGGCAGGTGCGTTCTTGAGCCCAAAGGGCATCACGCAGAACTGGTAGTGGCCCTTGGGCGTGGAGAAGGCTGACCTTTCCTTAGCTCCATCAGTCAGAGAGATCTGCCAGTACCCGGAAGTAAGGTCAAAGGTACTCAGATATTGGGCAGCTCCCAGCCGGTCAATCAGTTCATCCGCCCTTGGAATCGGATGAGCATCAGTCTTGGTTACTGAGTTCAGTCCCTGGTAGTCCACACAGAACCTCAGTTCCGGTTGGGCACCCGGTGGTACAGCTTTTGGTACTAATACCACCGGACTGGACCAGGGGCTGCTGGAAGGTTCAATCACTCCTAGCTCCAGCATCTTAGTGACTTCACTGTGAATGCTGGCCTTCACCTTGTCTGTCATCCGGTAGATCTTTGACTTCACAGGTGGGCTGTCTCCTGTGTCCACGTCATGGACGCACAGGTGAGTCCTACCCGGAACAAGGGAGAACAACGAAGAGTACTGCCCCAGGACCTGGCGGCAGTCCTCCTGCTGTTCAGGAGTTAGGGACGGGGAGAGAATCACTCCCTCCACCAACCCATCCTTCTCTCGAGACGCAAATAAGTCGGGGAGAGGCTCGCTTTCCACATCCTCTGCTCCGTCAGTCACCATCAGCAATATGACTTCGGGCCTCTCATGGTGGGGTTTGAGGCGGTTGGCATGCAGCACCCGTAGGGGCTGGCGAGGGGTCTTCAGATCCACCAAGTAGGTAGCCTTACCCTTCTTCTCCAACACCTCAAAGGGTCCTGACCAGTGATCCTGGACGGCGCTAAGCTCTCCTGGTTCGATCACCCACACCTTCTGGCCAGGCTCCAATTCCACTGGGTGAGCATTGTGGTCATACCACGCCTTCATTACTGCTTGGCTGGCTTCCAAGTTGTCAGAAGCTTGCTTCCACAACTTAGCCATTTGGCTCCGGAAGGCCAGCATGTAGCTCACCACATCCTGGGGAAGCTTTCTGGGAGTTCTTTCCCATCCGTCTCTCACCAGGCTGAGAGGTCCATGCACAGGGTGCCCATACAAAAGCTCGAAGGGGCTGAAGCCCACTCCCTTCTGTGGAACTTCCCTGTAAGAAAACAATATACAGGGTAGGAGGACGTCCCATTTCCTCCGCAGGCTTTCAGGCAGACTTCTGATCATGCCTTTCAAGGTTTTATTGAACCTCTCCACCAGACCATTGGTCTGGGGGTGGTAAGGAGTGGTGAACCGGTAGGTCACTCCACACTCCTTCCACATCGCCCGCATATATGCTGACATGAAGTTGGTCCCCCTGTCGGACACAACTTCCTTGGGAAAACCCACTCGGGTAAAGATTCCCATCAGGGCCCTAGCCACAACAGGTGCAGTAATGGTCCTCAGAGGTATAGCCTCTGGGTACCGTGTGGCATGATCCACCAGAACCAGGATAAACCTGTGACCAGCTGTAGTAGGTGGATATAACGGACCCACAATGTCGATGCCCACCCTTTCAAAGGGGGTGCTAAAGACAGGAAGTGGTTCCAGGGGAGCTTTCAGCTTCACCCCTGTTTTCCCACTGGCTTGACAAGACACGCACGTCCGGCAGTAGGTGTCGGACGACACTTTCATTTGAGGCCAATAAAAGTGTGGGACAAGCCGGGCAAAGGTCTTGTCTTGCCCCAGGTGTCCTGCCTAGGGGATTTCATGAGCCAATTCCAGGAGAAAGGCTCGGTAACGTTGAGGGACAACCAAGGCTCGTGACGATCCGTGCATGGGTGCCTTGGGTTCACTGTAGAGGAGGCCAGCCTCCCAGTAAATGTGGTAGTTCCCCTCAACGTTCCCTGCTGCCTGGGCTTCGGCCTGTCGCCTCAGTCCCTCAAGGGTAGGACACTCCTTCTGGCCCTTGCAGAATTCCTCCCTGGTCGGCCCTCCCTCCACGTGCCACTCGGCCGGGATGGGTAGGTTCTCCAGTTCGGTAACATCCCCCTCCGCGGACTCCTGGTCCACCACCTCCGGTGGCCTATCCGTCACACGGGGCGCGGATGCAGAGGCAGGCTCCTCCTGCCCTCGGTTCTTCCCTTGGTCGGCAGCCGGCTGTGCCTTTGTTCCAGGCTCCAGCCTAAACGAACTCCCTCTCCGGGTAGTCGCAGACCCTGGCTGACACAGGCCCAGTCAGGTGTACCCAGCATCTCAGCATGAGTCCGGTATTCCACCTCCTTCCAAGCATTATGCTCCATGTCATTCCCCAGCAGACAATCGACTGGCACGGCAGGGCTTACGGCAACTCGAAGCAACCCTGCAACCCCTTCCCATTCAAATGGAACCTCGGCCACCGGATAGTGACCCATTCTGCCGTCAGTCATCGCGGTGGAGTACATTGGGAATCACCTGCTCTGGAGACACCAGTTGACTACGTACCATAGTCATACTGGCTCCTGTGTCTCTCAGAGCCTCCCCTCTTTGGCCGTTGATGGTGACCCACTGCCCATACTTTGTGGTATTTGCGGGCACCTGGATCTTAGGAACCATCTCCCGTTCTCCCAGGGACACTAAAGTGACACCCACCCACTCCCTTCCCTTATCTAAAGGCATCTCCTCCCCGAGCACTACACTAGAGACTCCGGGGGCCTTTCCTCCGATGGGAGGGGGTGGTCTTTTCGGGCACTTCACATCTCCCTTATAGTGTCCGACACCACCGCACTCGAAGCAATGGACAACCCTTGGCTGCTGACTCTGGCCAGGATTAGGGTTTCTGGGTGGGTTAGCCCTAGGGGTGAATCTTGTTCCCTTCCCTTGGAAACTATTTTGGGGCCCTTTAGAGAACTCTGTTTTCTTTTCCCCTCCCTCTTTCTTCTGGGGGGCACCCTGTCCGGTCTTTTGAGAGTCCCCTCTAGTCCCCCTTGTGGACACCCAGGTACTAGCCCAAATGTCCGCCTCCTCAGCAAGCTTCCGGGGATTGGTCAGCTTGCTATCCACCAGGTGTTGACGCAGGTCAGGGAAACATTTTTCAAGCAGGTGTTCCTTCAACATCAAATCAAACAACCCCTTGTAGTCCCTCACCTCGCTGCCTTGTATCCAACCCTCTAATGCCTTCTTTGCATAGTCCAGGAAATCCACCCAATTCTGTGTGCCCAGTTTGTGGCTACCCCGGAACTTCTGTCTATACTTCTCGGGTGTTAGTCCAAACTTCCTCACGAGCGCCACTTTCATGGTGGGGTAGTGGGTCTGCTCATCATGCTCTAGGGCCAATAATGTATCCCTGCCAGCTGGAGGCATGTATTTATACAATCCCCCCTCCCCAATATTTCTCTGGTACCCCATGGGCTCTTAAAGAGACCTCATAGGCTGCTAGCCACTTGGCGATATCATCTCCCGCACTATAGCTAGCTACTATGTCTTTTGGCAAATAGGGTTTGGGTTCCCTGGTGATTTCTCTTTCTTCGCTGCCACCATTAGGGACAGTGTGTGCCCCAACCCGTAGGATCTGGAGATCTATCTCCTTGAGCTAACTCGTGAGCCATCCTCTGTTCCTCCTTTTCTTTCTCCAGCTTCGCCAACTCCCATGTGAGCCGTCTTTTCTCCCTCCGGTCTGTTAATACTGCTTCTGATAACCGCCACTAGAGACACTGCTGCCCTTCCTTGAAAGTGTTCTGAGCCTCTCTACTAGGTTCCCCACCTCAGGTTGGTACAAACCAGCCCCCTCGTGGTCAGTCTCCCCATCCCTGTCCTCCTGTTCAGCCTTACTTTCTCGTCGTGCCTCCCCCCAAGCCCTCAAGCTGGTTTGGAGCTCACCCTTCTTTGCACCTGGGGGACAATACACCCCCTCTCTCTCACAAAACTCTTTGAGTTGGGCCACAGTGTAAGTTTCCACATCCTCCAATACAAACTCCATTTTGCCCACTCAGGATAGAAGACAGTTGCTTACAGAAGCTATGCAGGGGGGTACCTTTTGTAATACCTCCTCCCACCACCAGCAGTAAATTTGGAAAAAACAAAACTCAAAATTAGGAAGTCCGCTTGGAGAAAACTCCCGGTGTAGGCCTATGGACTACCCACAGTTATTGACGAGTAGACGCAAGCACAGCTCTATCCCACCGCTGAACACCAATTTTATGTTGGAAACCGGGCAACCGGGTTAGCGGTCACCAGGTTCCCAGCACAGTGGTAGCTTGGCTCGAGCGGCTGGGGGCAGGCACCGTGTTAAGCGTACGTCACACCCTCACAATAACCATGCACTCATCCGTTCCAAAAACGACACTACACCGTAAAAATTATGCAAGTCAAGTTGAAAACATATATGTCTTTATCCTATTTTCTCTTAGTTGCAGGTTTCATTACATAAATATAATACAATAAGTTTTTCCTGAAAAAGAGCAGGTCAAATAAATAATACTACTTAGGAATTTCAATAAATAGGTTCAGGTCATCAATAAGCAAGGAATAAATAGATGTGCAATAAATACGGGTGGCAAATAAATACAATCAGACAATAAATACAGTGCAGGAATAAATTAGTGGATGACAATAAATAAAGCACCTTCAATAAATAAGGTAAAACAATCGATGACAGTTACAGTTCAAATCTTTTTCATGAGGTCACTTGGTCTTACTTTGCCCATACACAACTTAAGGACACTTGGATGGCATGGGGGTGTCCCACCTAGATTGATCAAGGCTGGGGCCTAAGCTGAGGCAGAACAAGAGTAACCTAAATATCTGGCCCTCCAAGCCACACAACCCTTTATGGAGGTCACTGTACCAGTCTCAGTTCACCCCTGGTTCTAACACCCCTTTAGCCCCTAGAATGGTCTTTTAGGGCTCCACGGGACCTCAGACGCCCCCTCTACCACTTACTGTCCTTTTTAAGATGATCGGTTCCGCTCGGCACCGTGTCGACGCTGTGAGGCGGTTCCGGATCGATGTCGTTGGGCGGCCTCGGATCGATGTCGTTGGGCGGCCTCGGATCGATGTCGTTGGGCGGCCTCGGATCGATGTCATTGGGCGGCCTCGACTCGATGTCGTTGGGCGGCCTCGACTCGATGTCGCTGGGCGGTCTCGACTCGATGTCGCTGGGCGGTCTCGACTCGATGTCGCTGTGCGGTCTCGACTCGATGTCGCTGGGCGGTCTCGACTCGATGTCGCTGGCCGGCCAGCGACTCGATGTCGCTGGCCGGTTTGAGGCAGAAGTGGGACAAAATAAATAATAATGAGGGACCACCCAAAGGGCTGACAGGTCTAACAACCAGTGATTGAATTCTGTGGTACCTTATGAGCCCCTAGTATATGGTACTCTAGGTACCTAGGGCATAGGCACTTCACAGGCCTACCAGGGGCTGCAGCATGTATTATGCCACCCCTGGGAAGCATTCTCAATCTGACACCACAGGCCTTTCCAATGCAGCCTGTGTGAGTGGTGTTAGCACTCCTCACTGAGATATAGGTTTCTATATCTCACCCTACACACACATATAAACCTATCAGCCACCCCTATGGCAGGCCCTATCAATCCTGAGTGCAGGGTGCTTGGTTTACAATGTGAGGGGGTGCCTCTGCCTGAGCAGGGCCCCTCTGCAGCTACCAGAGTCTATTCTCTATGGCTGTTTGTGGATGCGGTTAAACCATATACTCAAGTGCATTAAAATGCTAACTTTGGAATGACTGCATCAAAACATGTTGTGTTTGGTGTCAAACAACTTGGAATCATATGATCCCACCCTTCTAGAGGGGACGACATGCAAAACGATAGAAATCCTATAGAACCCTGGCATCACAAAATGGATGCCACCAGCACAGACACTGGGCTGCCCTCCTGCTGCTGACTGAAACTCGCAGTGGAGGACGCCCAACAAAAGGCATCCTGTCACAGGGAGGTGTCACCACCTTCCAGACAGGATTTAGTGTATTGGGGCTGGGTGGGTGCACTCCTAGAGTGCTTTGAAGTCCTGCACTGGGGGAGTAGTAGGCTCCTCTGTGCATATGCCAGCTCAAACCGGTTCAGGGGCT
Organism: Triturus cristatus; assembly: GCF_964204655.1. NCBI lineage: Eukaryota > Metazoa > Chordata > Amphibia > Caudata > Salamandridae > Triturus > Triturus cristatus. The sequence continues at coordinate 823,608,638 of NC_140579.1, read as the reverse complement.
ACCTGCCCCTGCTCTGGCGTGAAACTGGACAAAGGGAAGTGGGTGTAACCACCCCCTCCCCTGACCCTCCTAGAGGATTGGTCATAGAGCTAGTCCCTCCCCTATCTTCACTATAAGATAGCAAGCTTTGCCATTGCAAATCAGATAACCCTGGATGACGCTCTACAAAGAAGAATCCTGGCCCTTCAATGTTCCACTACCTTTGGAAGACAGAAGAATCTCCCTTGGAGTCAAGGAGTGACTCCCCTGCTTGGCAGGCACCAAAAACCTTAATCAACGGTTGCAAACTTTACCACTCCCGCCGGGGTTCGAAGTCCCTGCTGCCCCGGAAGTGGATTTCCTGACTTCTCGATGGCCATTGTGAGTCCCCAGCAAAGCTGTGGCGAGTGGACCCCACGAGTGATGAGGAACAGCAATACCCGGGGACCGTGCACTATTGTCGAGTGCAAACCCTTCACTATGACCTACGGACTTGAGCATTGGACCATTTGTGGCCCAAGCCTCCAGCAGGTTTTGCAGTGAAAATCAGAGGCCTACCCTGCCCCGAGTGACCGTGGGCTCCTGTGAAGCATTTCCTGAATAGGTGTCTTTGTGATCACTTGCCCGTTGGCTAGTGGGTCCCCCGAAGACTTTCCTATCAAATCAAAGGGCTCATCTGGCTGCTCCAGTCCTGCCCTCACTTACCATTGCTGGGTGAGTCCCTCAGACCTTGCTGGTCTGCACCATCGACTTTCTTCAGTCTACACGAGACTTGCAGTTGCCAAGGCTTGTTGGCTCCAATCCGGTTGCTGACACAGCCATCAGCCGCAGACGTTGTGGGACACTCCAAATCCAGCTGCTGGTCACTGTCAAACTCTCCTGGACCTCGTGAGCGAAGAGTCAAAATACCATCGATGACCTGAAATCACCAGACATCTGTGGTCAGCCATCTTCCTGGCCACCGGTCACTGGCAAGTGACTTTGAACACTGTCCCTTGAATTTTCAGGTCGCCTCCATCTTGAATCCACCTTTGGATTCCACCGGACACTTCTTCAGTCGACGCAAGCAGCAGTCTTCTTTGGTCTCCATAGAAAACAACGACGCGACCCGACGCGACCCGACCCGACACCAAAAGACACCTATGCACCCGGCTTCCCTGGGTGAGGTAACTCGTGCACTCCGGTGCCCTAGTGTGTGTTGGCGCTCGAAGTACTTACCTTGTAAGTGGCTTGCTTGTAGACTTCCTTGAAGTACCCTAGAACTTTAAAAATCCAACCGCGACTTGCACCATTGTAATCAATAGGGAACCCGCGGCTGTGTTCACACACTGCACATGTCTCCCGTGGGCCTGTTACTTACCTGCTAACACTGCAGTAGTGAAGCCCCAGCGATTCCCCAGGCCCTAGACCTTGTCATTTTGCAAGTCGACATTTTTATACCATTTTTTTAGCATATGGTCTGGTACACCCCTAGGGCTCCAGCCATATTTGTGCTTAATTTATTGTGAAACGTTGACATTTGAATGTGTATCTGGCTTCTAATCTCATAAAGAGATTAGTAGAGTGTGTCTAGTAATAAATACATATATATTTGATATATATACCTGTGTGGTGTCCTTTCATTTGGTAATTCAAGAGGTTATAAGGTAAAACAAGCTGCTTTACATTCCTCTGAGACATATCCTGAAGGCTGCTCTCCACAGCTACCAGTAGGATAGCTTTCTTTAAAAGGTTGTCTTAAACCTATCTACCATAATAGTCGAATTGGACTGGTGCAAGGTGGCCACTATAACTAGTGACCAGCAAATGCCAGGCCAACTTCTCACATGGGTGGGCAGCGTGTGGGATTCCAGCTTGCCATTGTTTTACCAGAAAATCTCTATTTGAATTACTAACTGAAAACCACTAAAGGTACTCAAGGTACATATGAAGTCAAGCTTAGTATCAATAAGTTCTACTGAACTTAGAGCTGTTTGTGAAGGGATAGCACACCCTTGCTACAGCTCAAGGTAGGTTCAGTAGGCCACAAACTAGTGTAGGTAGTACAACACTGCATAATACTAGAATGTCCTTAAGGGGTGGAGCCAGTGGGTCCACTCAACCTCAGTATAAGGACATGACCTTCTTTGACTTGAAGGCCATGTGTGTTGCAAGACACCTGGGGTTAGGACAGAGTCCCTCCACACAACACCTGATAAATCTACTTGTAGCAGATGATCTTAGACTGGCTCTAGAAGCTGGTGGATCTGGATCAGGGGGTGGGTCAGCCATAGTCTCTGGGTCTGATGATGAAAATCAAGATGACCTGGAGTCTGTGATTGAAGGGTCAGATCCACAAGGATCTGAACAGGACAGATGAATTCTCCCTAAGAGAGTTAGCATAGTGGAATAGAGGCCTAGGTCCCCTTCAAGGGAATCTAACCACTCATATCACTCTGACAAGGATTCTGTCCATCAGAGGAACTCCTACTTCCATAGGGAGACCTCCTCTGAAAGAAGGTACAAGATGCTCCAGTATGAGGAAGCTAGGCTTGCCCTCAGAACCAAGCAGTTGGCCTTAGATAGAGAAGCCTTTGAGCTCCAGAGAGCTTCTAGAAAAGAGGAGTTCGATACCCCTGGTGGCAGCAACAGTGTCCATAGAGGTAGAGAATATATTCCACACGATAGGAACCTGTCCATGGTTGTTCCTCCCTACCAGAGTGGGGATGATATCCACAAATGGATAACTGCTATGGAGAGGGCCTGTAAAGTTCAACAGGTCTGCCAGAAACAGTGGGCAGCAATCTTGTGGCTCTCCTTTTCTGATAAAGGTAGAGACAAGCTCCTCACTGTTAGAGAAGAGGATGCTAAGGACTATGAAGCCCTGAAGAGTGCATTAATAGATGGGTTTGGCTTAACCACTGAACAGTACAGGTTGAAGTTCAGAGATACCCAGAAAGCACAGACTCAGGATTGGACTGACTTTGTTGATTGTGCAACCAAGGCTCTAGAAGGTTGGCTGGTTGGTAGTAGAGTTACTGATTTTAAGGGATTGTATAATCTTATAATGAGAGAACAGATCCTTAATAATTGCCAAAACCAGTTGTTGCATCAATACCTGGTGGACTCTGATCTGACCTCTCCCCAAGAATTGGGAAAGAAGGCAGACAAATGGGTCAGAACCAGGGTGAGGCAGAAAACCCAGAACCAAGGGGGTGACACTAAGAAGCAGGATCCTAAAGGCTCAGATAAAGGTGGGGATAAGGCAAAAGACCAGAAGTCTTCACAAGGGCCCCACAAACCTGCATCTGGTGGGGATTCACAGTCTACAAAGGGAAAAGGCCAAAAGAAGCCCTGGTGCAAATTCTGTAAACAGAAAGGCACGCGGAGGTGGCTGCTGAGGTTTCCGTTCCATTCTTCATTTGCTGGCTGTATTACTTGGGCACTTCCTCGGGACCTGGGCTGAAACTCCCGTAGTCCACCCGCCGCCGCAGTTTCATCAGGACGCGGTCACTGTGTGGAGGACTACATCTCCCAGGGTATCCAGCGGCAGGAGCCGCCCACGCGATCAGCTGAGGCCGAAGGCGCTTTAAATCCCGCATCCTACCCGCGTCGCGGGACCGTGCGCGGACTGCGCCGGACGAAGCCCGGACAAAGGGCGGACAGTCTGTGACAGTCCGGGACAGGTTGGGACTGTGCTGGGCCAGTAACCCTGATCATTGTACATGTTGTACTTTTGTGTGTTCCAAACAGGGAGACTTGTATTGTGGTATTTCCGCCCATTGAGTCTTTTTTTTTTTTTAACCAGATTTGTCACATACTGGTTGGTACAAACAGCATAGAGTAATAGTGTGGCATTAGCTAGTTAATTTTGTGGGATATGTCTAAACAAAAGGTTTCCTCTGTGTCTAACACCATGGACAATTATCTGGTGCAGGTTGTAAGCAAAATTAATAATGAGAGAAGGGCGTCATTGGGGTTGAGTTGTTCTTCTATTTCCCCTACGATGAGATCTTTGTCAGAACCCTCGCTAGAATCTTCATTACAGGTTAATAGTAGTCGTTCCTGACGTCGAGGTTCTAGCTAGTGACATCTTCGAACAAAGTGCGTCCTCTGTCGTCAACCTGCAAATTAATCTCGAAGTAGACGTAGATCCAGACATTGAAGTAGAGAAATCCCCGCCTCCCGTCCCCGTGCCTGTAACTAGAGCAGTCAGAGCGTGCAGAAAAGCCCAGTGCAAAAGTGGTGGGTCACGTTCTGGTAGAAAAAAGACAACCTCTGCACCCAAAGGCTTGGAAAAGGTTGAGGCAAATGGGTTACATGGTGACAAGGGGAACGAGGATGAGCAAATCAAAAAAATAGCTAGCATGATTGATTCAAAGGTTAAGTGTATTATTAAACCGTTGGTGGCCAAAATTGATCAGCTCATGGCAGAGGTAACAAAACTGAGTGTTCTTCTAAATAAGACAGTGGAGGAGGTGGGTAGTATATCAACCCTGGTGTTAAGTAGAGCCGCACTAAATGTGGAGCACCCTAGGTGTGGGGCAAGGGCTGAAGAAAATGTGTCATTGACCCCTCCCCTCATTCAACCCATAGTAAGTAAGGATGGTCAGAATGTAGTTAAAGAAGATCCCCCATTAAGACCTACTGCATCGCATCAAGAGAGAGACCCATTCCAATGTATCGTCGAAGCTTCCCCCCTCATATTAGTCCTTGCTAACGCACCCACCCTGTCACCTGGCAAAGTGGAATCTACATCCTCTTTGATTAGTAAATCGTTGCATTGGATGTTAATAATATGAAGATATCTCCTTGGGGTAAACAACAATTAGCAGGGGAAATTATCATGGCAAGAAGAGTAGCATGGTTAGGGAATAACCCGAAAAAATTTGCGGGAGACTGCATAGTTCTCAATTTCTCAAGTTCAGGTGTACTCCCTAACGTCCTGGCAAATATATTCCCCCCACAACGAAGGGGTACCGCTGGGGTAGGAGTGACTTAAATAGGGATTGGGGAATCAGCTTGGAAAATAGGTTTGGGGTCTTGTCTGATCTGAATGACTGTTACTGACTTGAAAGGGAAGGTAGACTGGAAAAAAAGAACCAAGCCAAGTTTGATAGACTGTGTGCTCTTATAGTGCAGAGATCAATCTCATTTAATGTTGATCTTATCCCCCGACCAGAAATTATGGGAGTATCCAACTACCTAGAGAGACAGCCTGAGAAAACTGACCTAGTCCAACCGATTTGCTCTAACCCTTTGGATAAATGTGATAGTCTAGGATCTGAGGTATTAACAATAGAGCCACTCGGCAGCTCATTTACTAATGTTGAGCATGAGTCTGAGACGGAGGGCGAGATTGAAAGTTTAACAATACAAGACCCCTCTTGTTTCTCAGCAGTTGAGGCAGGGTTGACTTTTCTTTCCTGGAACCTTGCTGGAATCGGTAATAAGTTAACGTCTCCTGAATGGGGTAGTTTTGTTGACCAGTTCGACATCATCCTTTTTCAGGAACCCTGGTCACTGGTTCCAGTACATCGTTTGGGGTTACTTAATTTTCAGGTACCTGCTATCAAAAAAAACAAATGTCGGCCATCAGGGGGCTTGATAATTTGGATCCGCCAATACTATGCTGCAAAATTAAGCAACATAGCTCTCTACCAAATGACATTTTGTCAGTGAATATCACATGGGCCTCTGGCCATGGAGTGGCAATTTTTAACATTTATGCTAGAGGGATGGTTGGGGGACAAACATCCGATGTAATCACTGCTCTTGACCTTCAGCTTGAAGCACTTCCAACCCAGCTGTCTATTATTGTGGGAGGTGATGTTAATACTACATTTGAGCCACTTGGACATGAGGACCAATTTCTTGCAGCTGAGGAGGATAGTAAATGGGGCGTCCCTCAGTTGGAACTTCCCGTAGTTAAAAGATGGTCAGCAGTAGCTATTCAACTTAAAGCTTTATGTTTAGAGAGAGGGCTCAGAGCAGCCAATGGGCGTACCCCGTCTGATCGCCAGGGAGTAAAAACATTCGATAATGGTAGGTCCTCCAGTCGCATAGATTATTTCCTGGTGGATATTAGAGAATGGCATAGGTTGATTGATATGACCATAAAATCTAGGGTGGAAAGTGACCATAACCCTCTCTGCATGGAATTCCAAGCACTTAAGGGGTTTAGAGAACCTGAATTAGGGGGATGGGGGAAATCACCTTGGATATTGTAGCCTCGAAAAATATGCGCCACGTTAAATGGGGCATATTTATTGAGAACCCAGAGAAGTTGGAGGATCTTAAAAAAGTGGTGATAGATGAAGTGGCTAACATAAACATTCAATCTGCCAATCAAAACTTCCCCCAAGCTATGCTTGAGGCTCATACCCACTTCTTTATTAAACTTCAAGGGTTCTTTATGAAGACCATAAAAGCAGATAAGGCCAATAAAATAAAATATCTGAGGCGGGATGGTACAATAAAGCTTGCAAAGTAGCCCCCCAGAACCTTAGTGCTGAACTTAGAACTAGAAATATTCCAGGTGTGAGAAAGGCTAGAGAGATATACAGGCACACACAGAAAGTGGCCAAGAAACAGTGGGATGAGGAACAGTGGCGTGATCTGAAATCTGCTTGTGTAGCTAAAGATCAAAAGCAATTTTGGGCCATAGTCAAGTGGGACAGAGGAGGGACAGCTCAACCGCCCAAAAATAATGTTGCTAAACACCAGTGGGTTGATTTTTTTAGACCACAATACGCCTGTAATCCATCTGAAGGAGTGTTCACTTCCCCCCACTATCTTCTATCAAAGTCAGCTATTTACGACCAAAGATGTCAACCTAGCACTAGACTGCGCGACTGGGGGTAGAGCCCCAGGAATGGATGGCATTCCAGCCGATGTGTTTTTAAGTGATAGATTATCTTGGTGTCAGTATTTTGAATGGTTAGCAAATTCTGTGGCTAAGGGTGCGCCTATCCCCCACCTCATGGAAAGGTGCGGAAATAATCCCGGTTTTTAAAAAGGGTGACAAATCACTACCCAGTAATTATAGACCTATCAGTCTTAGAGACTCAGCCCAAAAACTCATAGGTCGACTAGTGCAAAATAAACTGCAATCTTGGGTAGAAGAAAATGATATTTTGTCCCCATATCAAGCTGGTTTTCGACCCTGTACTAGTTCTGTTGATCAGGTTTTTTATTTTTTAGCACTTTATTGGAGGAACGTGACCTTGACCAATGGGACACTTTATGCGGTCTTTGTAGACCTGAAATCAGCCTTTGATTTAGTCCCCCGTTCCAAACTTTGGAGGGTTCTCGCTGAAGCAGGGATGGCGCCGGAACTGTTAACGCTTCTTGTCCGCTTGCATGAGAACAACTATGCAAGAATCAGGTGGGGGGCACAGGGTGAGGTGACCGACTCATTTCCTGTCGAGCGTGGTGTCCGACAGGGGTGTGTTTTGGCACCCACGTTGTTTTCTTTATACATCAACGGCATAGTAGATCACCTTAGTTGTTCCCCCACGGATGCCCCGGTATTAGCAGGGGCTCGCGTGCCAGTCCTCATGTTTGCGGACGACACGCTGATAGTTTCCCGGACTCAAAGTGGGCTCCAGAAGGCAATAAACGAGTTTGGAGATTTTTGTCAAGCGCGTGGACTTGAGATAAACACCTCCAAAACCAAGTTCATGTCCCTGAATCAGCGGAAAATATTCAAAGGTGTAATTAATTTTAATGGTACCCCATTGGAACAGGTTGAGGCATTCACGTACTTAGGAATATCTCTCCAGAGTAACATGAGCTGGAAAAGTCACATTGATATGGCTGTTTTAAAATTTCACCAGTTGGCGGGTGTAATTGCTTCTAAGCATAAATCTTCTTTAACCAAGCCTATTACTCCTGCCCTAGAAATCTACAACATGAAGGTCATAAGTGCCTCTTTGTACGGTTCGGAACTGTGGGGTTTTACTAACTTGAAACAATTAACATTGGCAGAGAACAAGTTTATACGCTGTTTAGTTGGGGTTCCCCAAAGTACCCCCACCGTTCCACTTGCATACGATCTTGGCAGGAAAAAAATAGAGGATTTAGCACGGTTACGTCCCCTACTTTACTGGTGACGGATTATGACAACTCCAGAACTAGCCCACTATGCTACTGCCCTGAAGGATATCATCAGGGCAGATCGTTTCCATTCCATTCTATGGCTTAAGGAAATTAGGGGTTTGTTAACAAAGTTGGAACTAGACCACCTATGGGTTGACCCAAATGGTTCAAGCTTCCCATCAAAGTTAACTTTGAAAAAAATGTACTGGGATATGATCTTGATGTCTGCCCATAGTTTTGGTGCAAATGCTAAGCTAACGGATCGCTTTCTTGACATTAAACCCCTACCATCTTGTGAGGCTTATTGGGATATCATAGAAAAGCTCCATGATAGAAAACTGTATTTCCAGTTCAGAATTGGGACTCTTCCTGTAAAAGCGTTCACCCATAAATGGTCATCTACTCGGGACATCAAGTGTCACTGTTGTAAAGATCTGACTGAGGATATATGCCATCTGCTGTTCGTATGTCCCCTGTACACTAGCCCTCGTCGCAAGTGGCTAAAACCAGTTTGTATAAATCTGGGGACACGTAGGTACACAGAGGCTTTAAGAATACTTAAATCAGACTGCACACCCCGTATGGCAATTGCTGTCGCAAAATTTTTAGGGTGGGCCTGGATTATACGCACCCGCACTTTATAGCCTCCAGAAGCTAGCCAATGAACTTTATGACATCGAATAATGTATGATTAACTTTTAAAATTGTTTTTTTTCTGAATTGTTTTAATCCACTGTTGCTTAAATTTTTTTAATTTTTGTAATCGACAGCACCATGGTTTAATGAGTTTAAAAAATAAAAAAAAATGAATTCCATTTTGTAGTATTTATAGTGTTGTTAGGATGTATACTTGCTTTTATGACATGTCGTTGAATAAAGCTTTGAAATTTGATTTGTAAACAGAAACGGCACTGGACTTCTGATTGTACCAAGTCTGAAGACCAAACCACCACCACTCCAGCCCCTAAGGCAGCTGTTCCCCCTAGTGCAGTCATTGGTGGAGGTGGTAACCAGAATAAGGGTGTAGTAGGGTTGACCCTGGGTTCTGATGTGGACTCTGGCCTAGTCAGAGTACCAACACAGGCATTGCTAATTTGTGAGGGAGACCTTGATATGTCCTTCCTAGTAAGCCCCAGTAATCTGGGCAAGTACAAAGAGCAGCCTATCATTAATGGCAAACAAGCTTTGGCATTCAGGGACACAGGTGCTAGTGTCACCATGGTGGCAGAGGATCTAGTGGACCCTGCACAGATCATCCTGGGTGAAATGTACCAGGTGACCAATGCAAGCAATGTCAGGACCAACCATAGTCTGGCAGTTGTGAACTTCTCCTGGGGAGGGGTACCTGGCCTTAAAAAGGTAGTAGTCAGTGCAGACTTCCCTGTCGAATGTTTGTTGGGCAATGATCTGGAGACTTCAGCTTGGTCTGAAGTAGAATTATGGACTCATGCTGAGATGTTGGGCATACCTGCAGAGGTATTTGCTGTGACCAGGTCACAAGCCAAAATGCATAAGGCTGAACCAGCTCTGGATCCTGAAACTATGGACCAGATGCTACCCAAGAGGAGGAGCAGTAGGGTTAAGGCGGTGCCTTCCCCTCTGTCTCAGATTCCCCTCCTGAGGGAGGAGAAGCAGATCCTGAAGAAGGAACTGCCCCAGAGGGACTTGAGCCTGATCAGGTTGAGTTCTTGGGGACAGGGGGACCTTCCAGGGAAGATCTGAGTAAGGAGCAACAGTGCTGCCCCTCTCTTGAACCCCTCAGACAGCAAGCTGCTGCTGGGAGTGCTAGTGGGTCCCATAAAGTTTATTGGGATGAGGGGAGCCTATATTCTGAGGCTAGAGACCCTACCCCTGGAGCCACCAGGAGGTTGGTAATACCTCAGAAGTTTAGGGGGTTCCTCTTGACCCTAGCACATGACATCCCATTGGCAGGACACTTGGGCCAAAACAAGACCTGGTACAGGCTTGTCCCTCATTTTCATTGGCCACACATGACTGAGGACACCAAGGAGTTTTGTCACTCCTGTGTCACTTGCCAAGCCAGTGGCACGTCAGGTGGCACAACAAAGGCCCCCCGATACCACTACCTGTGGTGAGGGTTCCCTTTGAAAGGGTAGGGATTGACATTGTTGGTCCCCTTGACCCTCCAACTGCATCTGGGCACAGATTTATACTAGTGGTAGTGGATCATGCCACCAGGTATCCAGAAGCTATACCCCTCAGGACTATCACACCACCTGTGGTAGCAAGAGCCCTCATTGGAGTTTTCTCCTAAGTGGGTTTCCCTAAGGAGGTCATATCTGACAGAGCCACAAACTTTATGTCAGGATATTTAAAAGCAATGTGGACGGAGTGTGGTGCCAATTACAAATTCACTACTCCCTATCACCCACAATGCAAGGGGTTGGTTGAGAGATTCAACAAAACCCTAAAGGGAATGATTAAAGGCCTCCCAGAAAAGCTTAGGCGAAAATGGGACCTTTTACTTCCCTGCCTTCTGTTTGCATACAGGGAGGTTCCACAGAAGGGGGTTGGCTACAGTCCTTTTGAACTTCTGTTTGGGCACACTGTCAGAGGACCCTTATGTCTGGTGAAGGAGGGATGGGAGTTAGCTCTCAAACCTCCCAAACAAGATGTGATGGAGTATGTACTTGGTCTCCGCTCCAGGATGGCAGAGTACATGAAGAAGGCAACTAAAAACCTTGAGGCTAGCCAAGAATTACAAAAAGCTTGGCATGACCAAAAGTCTGTCCTGACTGTTTATCAGCCAGGCCAGAAAGTGTGGGTGTTGGAGCCTGTGGCCCCAGCAGCTCTCCAGGACAAATGGAGTGGCCCCCATACAATTGTTAAGAAAAAGGGAGAGGTCACCTACTTGGTGGATCTTGGAACTCCCAGGAGCCCCCTTAGGGTGCTCCATGTCAACAGACTTAAGCCATATGTGGACAGGGCTGACATGGGCTTGCTCATGGCAACTGATGAGGACCAGGGGGAGGAAAGTGACCCTCTCCCTGGCCTGCTCTCACAGAACCCTGATGATGGGTCAGTTGATGGTGTTGCTTTGGCAAGTAGCCTCACTGAGCATCAACAAACTGAATGCAGACAAGTTCTGCAACAGTTCAGACATATGTTTAGCCTGACCCCAAGTCAGACTTCCTGGTGCACCCATGAGGTGGACACTGGAGACAGTCTGCCTGTAAAGAGTAAAATCTACAGGCAACCTGACCATGTCAGGGATTGTATCAGGACTGAAGTCCAGAAAATGTTGGACCTAGGTGTTATTGAGCCTTGAGATAACCCTTGGGCTAGCCCAGTAGTCCTTGTGCCAAAACCTCATACGAAGGGTGGTAAGAAAGAAATGAGGTTTAGTGTTGACTACAGAGGCCTCAATGCAGTCACCAGGACTGATGCCTATCCAATTCCCAGGGCAGATGAACTTATAGACACTTTGGCCTCAGCCAAGTATCTTAGTACATTTGACCTAACAGCTGGCTACTGGCAAATCAAGTTAGCTGATGATGCCAAGGCCAAAACAGCATTTTCAACCCCTGGTGGGCACTATCACTTTGTGGTAATGCCCTTTGGCTTGAAGAATGCACCTGCCACTTTTCAGAGGTTGGTGAATAAAGTTCTGACTGGTATGGAAACCTATTGCTCAGCTCATCTTGATGATATTGCTGTCTTTAGTTCCACCTGGCAGGATCACCTGGTCCACCTCAGGAATGTTTTGGAGGCCCTGCAACAAGCAGGCCTCACTATCAAGGCCACTAAGTCCCAGATAGGGCAGAGTCAGATTGTGTACCTGGGCCACCTTGTAGGTGGAGGTCAGGTTCAACCATTGCAGAGCAAAATCCAAACCATCATGGAATGGGTAGCTCCAACAACCCAGACACAGGTTAGAGCCTTTTTAGGCCTGACTGGGTACTGTAGGAGGTTTGTGAAGGGATATGGATCTATAGTGACCCCCTTAAATGATCTGAACTCTAAGAAAATGCCAAAAAATGTTCAGTGGACAGCTAGCTGCTGTTAGAAATGAGGGGGCTCTGGTTGGCGCAGGTAAGTACCAGCGACAAGCAGGGACCCTTTACTTCTAGTCAGGGCAAAGGATGGCTCTTTAGAATAACCCCTGCTCACCCTCTAGGTGCGTGGTGCGAGCAGTCAAGGCTAAATCTTCAGGGCGTACACAGTTAAGCACTTGCAATTATACACACAGCAAATATCTTGCATGCACCACAAACGGACACCAGGCAGGTAGTATACAAAAATAAGGCTTTTATATATTTTAAGCAGACTTAGGACAAGACCCAGTAACGATGAAAAGGTGGGGCCACGATCTCTATTATCACGGAAAGTTCTTCTATGCGGGGCAACAAGGTGAACTGTGGGTCTTAGCGCGCTTTGCGCTGAGACGGTGACCTGGTGGAACGCGTAGGACGGCAGGGAAAACAAACGTTGCGGACCCTGGATGCGATGCGAGCTCGCGGTCGAGTTCGTATATTACCGTACCTTGTTTCTTTTAGTAAAGGCGGTTGCGGGGCGTCCCGCGGCGCTTCAGAAGGGCAAGGTGGCGTCCGGGGCTCCCACGCTTTACGGGGGGGATCTGGTCCTTCAGGCTCACAGGAGGAGTGGTGTGTTCAGGTGGAGCAGGTGAGCGGAGCAGGGCAGCCGGGTATGTATTCCACGTCTGGGCCGTCCGAGGTTTTTGAGATGCTCACAGCGCCGATTCCGGCGGGAGGGGTGAGGGTGCGCAGCGGGCCTCCAGCGAGTGAGGTGATTGGGGCAGCCCAACACGGCGTAGAGAGAGCGGCTCGGATCGAGCAAAGCTCTTCCCAAGGCAGGGGCGGCTAAGCAGTCCGGTCACGGCTCAAGGAGGGGCTGATGGGCACTGGAGTCACGGCTCCGGTGAGGGAAGGAACACCACAGTCCAGCGGTAGGCGAGTGAAGGTCAGGATGAGCCCAATGGTCCTGGGGCTCAGTTCAGGGGGCAAGCTCGCTTCCAGGCCCTTGGAGATCGTTTTTGTAAGCACAAGGTTCTTGATATACAAATGAAGCAAAGTCTTAGTAAAGGGTTCCTCTTCTCTCCTTTGGCAGCAAGGTCACCACTGCAGGCCAGTCCCCCAGGATAGGGTTAGTCTTCCTCCGTACAGCTTTCCTGGCGGCTCCTCCTCAGGCAGAGATTCTTCTTGGTTCAAAGCGGATCTAGTTTCTTAGGAGCTGGGCTCCTACATTTATACCACAAATCCTTTGTTCTCTCAGGCCAGGGGGGCCCTTGCCTAGTTCTGTCCAGTTCTGGAGCACTTTGTTGATGGGATGCAGGCTTCTTCTTTCAGGGTGCAGGGCAGAGCTATCAGACGCTCCACAGGGGGCGGAGCCAGCATTGTGGTGGCAGAGCACAGCCCTATTCAGAGTCCAGGTGTGCTCCTCCCACCCATCTATATGTCAATCTTCCTATTCACCACCAGGCTACCTAGCCCTGCCCATCTGGGTTTCCCCAGCCCTGTCACTCACAAAAGCCAGACAGCAGATACACATCATGCAGAGGCGGGCTGAAATGGTTAGGCAAGCAAAGGCCAACTTTCTAAAAGTGGCATTTGGAAACGCAGAATATTAAAATAAACCTTACTAAAAGATGTACCTTATTATTCTGAATTCAGGCATACTAAACACGATTTTCTACCATGTTCTCTGGGTCTGTTAGGATCATAGGTTGTAACAATCTTAACAGCCCATTCTGGCCTATCAGAACAGGGTAGCCTTACAATAGAGAAAAACAAAAATGGCTGTCATTCACTATTAGGACATGCCACACACACCAGGGCTTGTCCTACCTTATGCTACAATGCACCCTGCCCTTGGGCCTACCATAGGAGTGACTAACATGAAGTTAAGGGAAGGTTTAGGGACTGGCAAGTGGGTGCACTTGCCAGTCAGCATGGCAGTACCAGACTGCACGCAGGTTCTGCAATGGCAGACCTAGACACATTTTTCCAGGCCACTTCTGTGGGTAGCACAACCAGTGCTGCGAGCCCACCAGCGGCATTTGTATTTACACGCCCTGGCACTCCGGGTGCACTTTACTGGGGTCTGATAGTAAACCAAATAGGCCAATCATGGAATCCAACCAACATATACATTTTACATGGGGATAGCATATGCACTTTAGCACTGAAAAGCAGTGGTAAAGTGCCCAGAGTCATAAAACAGCCAACAGGTCAGAAAAAATGCAGGAGGAAGGCAAAAAGTTTAGGGATGACCCTGCAAAAAGGGCCAAGTCCAACACTACCCCCTTCCAGCCAAAACGCAGGGCAGACCAATCACCACCGTGATGGTCTTCCCTGCTTGGGGCGATAGAACAAGGACCTGGCCCGCAACTACAGGGGCAGACTCCAGTTCTACGCCAATCCGAACCTAATGGAATCCCTCTGTCCATACTCTCACAGCCCACCAAGCCAATCCATGGGAAACCCTTCTCCTCACCTGTGGACACCACCTGTGCAGCACCTAACCTTAACTGGCTCACAGGTGTGTCCCAACAGACAGACAGCAAAATGCCACAGTGGCTACTGACAGTAGTCCGGGATGAGACCCAGGCCTTATTCCTCTCAGGGCTCTCCAACCTCTGTGGCGCCAGGGAGCGGGGGGCAGTAGCCCCAGGTGCTTGGCAACCTTTGTCCATTCTCCCTCCTGTCAGGTCAGGTATGACATCCTGGCACTGACCCACCGGCCCCAGGCCTTTACCCGGCAGCTGGACCGAAGACTGGGGTGGCCTCTCCCACACCCGGTCCTCCTCCTTGGGGCATTGCACCCTCCCACTTGGAGTGGTACCCCCTTCCAGAGTTGCCAGGGCACCTGTGGCCGGTGTCCTTCACAATTCGCCCACCAGTTCAGCGGTTCTATCCTGCAACTGGGCGTCCAGGTCTGGGGGGACACCCTGAACCTGGCCCTCCAACCTAGGGTCTAAACCCTTCAGTTGAGCCGGGGTCAGAGGCGAGGACTCCCTCCCTCTGCACCCCCTTCCAGATGGCTGTACACTCCCACCTGGAGTGGTACACCAAGAAGCAACATGGGTCAGGATACTGATTACAGATGTCCCTCCCTCCAGGTCAGACAACACCTGAACCTGGCTTCCCAACCCTGGGACCAACCCATGCGGTTGAACGTTTGCCTGGCGCAACAGGACTTCCCGGGGAGCACGCATGCCCCCCCTGAGGGTGACACATAACTCATGTGTCGTGTGACAGTCTGCCTGGTGCAGATCTCCCGACCCCTGTCCATCTGACAGTGCACGAAGATCCCCCAGAACAGAAGTGGTGTCACCATGGTCATTCACTGGTGACACAGCCCTTCTGGCTGGCCCCTGACCCACTGGTTCTTCCACAGGGGACTCATTCCCCCTCTCACCCCTCACTCTGGACTTCTGCACCCTCCCAACTGGAGCGGTACTACCAGACACCAGAACTGAGGGAGGCCTGCTTACAGACACTCCCCGTTCACCAGACAATAGGGGATCCCGCACAACGGGCAGCCCCTCAGGACAGACTAGGCTCCCCACCTGGTGTCCCTTTAAAGAACCATCCAAGCTCTGAAACTGAGGTTGGGCACTACCGGGACATAACCCGTTCTCACTCCTTCCCCTTAAAGACAGGAAGTGAGGCCCTACACCCCTCTCACTACTACAGGACCTAGTTGGGCTACTCTTAGCAGCTTCCACCACCCTGGGTTTGAAGATACCTGAACCACTCCTCCTGGGATCACTCCCCAATGCCTTTCCAGACCCTCTGGACTCCACCAAAAGGTCTGCCTCCAATGTGAGCTCCCTGCGGTCAGAGAACTCACTCTCCCACAGGTGTTGGCATAGCTCTGGAAAACAGGGACTTACAATATTCTCTCCCACAATTGGATCACACAGGCCCCTAGCAGGGTTAACCAAACTATCCTTCACCTCACCATCCAGTGCCTCACACACATACTCCACACCACTCTCCTGAGACTGGCAAGACAGTATCTGACTGTCTCTGTCACACAACCCACACTCTTCTGGGCGGCCTTCACACTCACATACCAGGACTTCAATTTTGGGGGAACCCCTCTCCCTGCACCTCTCATCTAGAGTCAGTAGAGTGTCCCTCCCACCACTAGGACCATGACCCCCTGCGCCAGTTACCCTATTCCTCTCAGGGACACTGCGCACTACTGGAGCTACCTCATGTCCTTGAACCTCCTGGTGTATGTTAACCCCCTCCTTCAAGTCAGGTGCCATGTCTCTGGGTGTGAGTACTACTCTCTCAGCACTAGAAAATTCAATATTGCTGCCACCATCTGAGCTGGATTCCTCCTCCCACTCAGCAAAGTTCAATCTCTGAGCTACACACATTTCTTGTTGCTGGACTGACACTCATGGTTTCAAGCATCTCGATCTCTAAGTTAAGATTCCTCATTATCAAGTCATGCTCCATTTGCATTTTCTTTTCTTCCAGAGCCAGCTTCTTGCTTTCCAGCACCAGTTGCCCATTTAGTTTCGCCATCTCTATCTCATGAGCTCTGGTTTCCTTCCTGTCCGCCAACTCCTCTGGCGACAGGCCTCTGCCCAAGCTAGCGATGCTCTCTGCCCGCTCAATTTCCTCCACCTCATCAGAGTCTTTTCTTGACTCCATCCAGGCCCTCAGCGCCTTGCAAAGATCTACTTTGAGCTTGCATCCAACAGTGGGGACTTTGAATTTTCTGCAGAAGCCCTTCAGCTGGGCCTTGGTGTAGCTCTCTAATCTCTCTTCTTCCCATTCCACGT
The DNA here is from genome assembly GCF_964204655.1 of Triturus cristatus. Taxonomy (NCBI): domain Eukaryota; kingdom Metazoa; phylum Chordata; class Amphibia; order Caudata; family Salamandridae; genus Triturus; species Triturus cristatus. The sequence goes on along the minus strand of NC_140579.1, from coordinate 823,591,798 downwards.
CTTGAGTTTCAGAGATGAGGGATGCTGCCCTTTCCACAACAACTGAACCAGGCATGATTTCTTTAACAACTGGCGATTTCCCCAAAAATGCGAATTCAAGTAAGTGGGTGCGCTATTGGTCTGCCTTCACTATGTGGCGTTCACCAATCACTGTATATGTATCACAAATGCAAATTCGTAATCCCACCGCTGCCACCAATGTTAGAATCCGTATTCTCTGATTGGCACAGGTAGGTACCTGGGACAGGCAGAGGGTACTTTTTCTAGTCAGGGCGAAGGATGGCTCTTTAGAATAACCCCTGCTCACCCTCTAGGTGCGTGGCGCGAGCAGTCAAAGCTAAATCTTCAGGGCGTACACAGTTAAGCACTTGCAATTATACACACAGCAAATACCTTGCATGCACCACAAACGGACACCAGGCAGGTTGTATACAAAAATAAGGCTTTTATATATTTTAAGCAGACTTAGTACAAGACCCAGTAACGATGAAAAGGTGGGGCCACGATCTCTATTATCATGGAAAGTTCTTTTATGCGGGGCAACAAGGTGAACTGTGGGTCTTAGCGCGCTTCGCGTTGAGACGGAGACCTGGTGGAACGCGTAGGACGGCAGGGAAAACAAACGTTGCGGACCCTGGATCCGATGCGAGCTCGCGGTCGAGTTCATATATTACAGTACCTTGTTTCTTTTAGTAAAGGCGGTTGCGGGGTGTCCCGCGGCTCTTCAGAAGGGCGAGGCGGCGTCCAGGGCTCCCACGCTTTACGGGGGGGACCTGGTCCTTCAGGCTCACATGAGGAGTGGTGTGTTCAGGTGGGGCAGGTGCGCGGAGCGGGGCAGCCGGGTACATATTCCACGTCCGAACCGTCCGAGGCTTTTGAGATGCTCACAGCGCTGATTCCGGCGGGAGGGGTGAGGGTGCGCAGCGGGCCTCCAGCGAGCGAGGTGACGGGGCAGCCCAGCACGGCGTAGAGAGAGCGGCTCGGATCGAGCGAGGCTCTTCCCAAGGCAGGGGCGGCTAAGCAGTCCAGTCACGGCTCAAGGAGGCGCTGATGGGCACTGGAGTCATGGCTCCGGCAAGGGAAGGAACACCACAGTCCAGCGGTAGGCGAGTGAAGGTCAGGATGAGCCCAATGGTCCTGGGGCTCAGTTCAGGGAGCAAGCTCGCTTTCAGGCCCTTGGAGACGTTTTTGAAAGCACAAGGTTCTTGATATACAAATGAAGCAAAGTCTTAGTAAAAGGTTCCTCTTCTCTCCTTTGGCAGCAAGGTCACCACTGCAGGCCAGTCCCCCAGGATAGGGACAGTCTTCCTCCGTACAGCTTTCCTGGCGCCTCCTCCTCAGGCAGAGATTCTTCTTGGTTCAAGGCGGATCTAGTTTCTTAGGAGCAGGGCTCCTACATTTATACCACAAATCCTTTGTTCTCTCAGGCCAGGGGGGGCCCTTGCCTAGTTCAGTCCAGTTCTGGAGCACTTTGTTGATGCGATGCAGGCTTCTTCTTTCAGGGTACAGGGCAGAGCTATCAGACGCTCCACAGGGGGCAGAGCCAGCATTGTGGTGGCAGAGCACAGCCCTATTCAGAGTCCAGGTGTACTCCTCCCACCCATCTATATATCAATCTTCCTATTCACCACCAGGCTACCTAGCCCTGCCCATCTGGGTTTCCCCAGCCCTGTCACTCACACAAGCCAGACAGCAGATACACATCACGCAGAGGCGGGCTGAAATGCTTAGGCAAGCAAAGGCCAACTTTCTAAAAGTGGCATTTGCAAACGCAGAATATTAAAATAAACCTTACTAAAAGATATACCTTATTATTCTGAGTTCAGGCATACTAAACTCGATTTTCTACCATGTTCCCTGGGCCCATTCTGGGTAGGCTTACAATAGTGAAAAACGAAAATGGCTGTCATTCACTATTAGGACATGCCACACACATCAGGGCTTGTCCTACCTTATGCTACAATGCACCCTGCCCTTGGGCCTACCATAGAGGTGACTAACATGAAGTTAAGGGAAGGTTTAGGGACTGGCAAGTGGGTGCACTTGCCAGTCAGCATGCCAGTACCAGACTGCACGCAGGTTCTGCAATGGTAGACCTAGACACATTTTACCAGGCCACTTCTGTGGGTGGCACAACCAGTGCTGCGAGCTCACCAGCGGCATTTGTATTTACATGCCCTGGCACTCCGGGTGCACTTTACTGGGGTCTGATAGTAAACCAAATAGGCCAATCATGGAATCCAAACAACATATACATTTTACATGGGGAGAGCATATGCACTTTAGCACAGAACAGCAGTGGTAAAGTGCCCAGAGTCATAAAACAGCCAACAACAGGTCAGAAAAAATGCAGGAGGAAGGCAAAAAGTTTAGGGATGACCCTGCAAAAAGGGCCAAGTCCATCACTACCCCCTTCCAGCCAAAACGCAGGGCAGACCAATCACCACCGAGATGGGCTTCCCTGCTTGGGGCGCTAGAACAAGGACCTGGCCCGCAACTGCAGGGGCAGACTCCAGTTCTACCCAAATCTGAACCTAATGGAATCTCTGTCCATACTCTCAGGGCCCACAAAACCAATCCATGGGAAACCCTTCTCCTCACCTGTGGACACCACCTGTGCAGCACCTAACCTTAACTGGCTCACAGGTGTGTCCCAACCGACAGACAGCAAAATGCCACAGTGGCTACTGACAGTAGTCCTGGGTGAGACCCAGGCCTTATGCCTCTCAGGGCTCTCAAACCTCTGTGGCACCAGGGAGCGGGGGGCAGTAGCCCCAGGTGCTTGGCAACCTTTGTCCTTTCTCCCTCCTGTCAGGTCAGGTATGACATCCTGGCACTGACCCACCGGCCCCAGGCCTGTACCCGGCAGCTGGAACGAAGACTGGGGTGGCCTCTCCCACACCCGGTCCTCCTCCTTGGGGCTCGGCACCCTCTCACTTGGAGTGGTACCCCTTTCCAGAATTGCCAGGGCACCTGTGGCCGGTGTCCTGCGCAATTCGCCCACCAGTTCAGGGGTTCTATCCTGCAACTGGGCGTCAAGGTCAGGGGGGACACCCTGAACCTGGCCCTCCAACCTAGGGTCTAAACCCTTCAGTTGAACCGGGGTCAGAGGCGAGGACTCCCTCCCTCTGCACCCCCTTCCAGATGGCTGTACCCTCCCACCTGGAGTGGTACACCAAGAAGCAACATGGGTCAGGACACTGATTACAGATGTCCCTCCCTCCAGGTCAGACAACACCTGAACCTGGCTTCCCAACCCTGGGACCAACCCATGAGGTTGAACGTTCGCCAGGGGCAACAGGACTTCCCGGGGAGCACGCATGCCCCCCCTGAGGGTGACACATAACTCATGTGTCGTGTGACAGTCTGGCTGGCGCAGATCTTCCGACCCCTGTCCATCTGACAGTGCACGAAGATCCCCCAGGACAGAAGTGGTGTCACCATGGTCATTCACTGGTGACGCAGCCCTTCTTGCTGGCCCCTGACCCACTGGTTCTTCCACAGGGGACTCTTTCCCCCTCTCACCCCTCACTCTGGACTTCTGCACCCTCCCAACTGGAGCGGTACTGCCAGACACCAGAACTGAGGGAGGCCTGCTTACAGACACTCCCCGTTCACCAGACACTAGGGGATCCCGCACAACGGGCAGCCCCTCAGGACAGACTAGGCTCCCCACCTGGTGTCCCTTTAAAGAACCATCCAAGCTCTGAGACTGAGGTTGGGCACTACCGGGACATAACCCGTTCTCACTCCTTCCCCTTAAAGACAGGACGTGAGGCCCTACACCCCTCTCACTACTACAGGACCTAGTTGGGCTACTCTGAGCCACTTCCACCACCCTGGGTTTGAAGATACCTGAACCACTCCTCTTGGGATCACTCCCCAATGCCATTCCAGACCCTCTGGACTCCACCAAAAGGTCTGCCTCCAATGTGAGCTCCCTGCGGTCAGAGAACTCACTCTCCCACAGGTGTTGGCATAGCTCTGGAAAACAGGGACTTACAATATTCTCTCCCACAATTGGATCACACAGCCCCCTAGCAGGGTTAACCAAACTATCCTTCACCTCACCATCCAGTGCCTCACACACGTACTCCACACCACTCTCCTGAGACTTGCAAGACAGTAACTGACTGTCTCTGTCACACAACCCACACTCTTCTGGGCGGTCTTCACACTCACATACCAGGACTTCAATTTTGGGGGAACCCCTCTCCCTGCACCTCTCATCTAGAGTCCGTAGAGTGTCCCTCCCACCACTAGGACTATGACCCCCTGCGCCAGTTACCCTATTCCTCTCAGGGACACTGCGCACTACTGGAGCTACCTCATGTCCTTGAACCTCCTGGTGTATGTTAACCCCCTCCTTCAAGTCAGGTGCCATGTCTCTGGGTGTGTGTACTACTCTCTCAGCACTAGAAAATTCAATATTGCTGCCACCATCTGAGCTGGATTCCTCCTCCCACTCAGCAAAGTTCAATCTCTGAGCTACACACATTTCTTGTTGCTGGACTGAGACACTCATGGTCTCAAGCCTCTCTATCTCCAAGTTAAGCTTCCTCATTATCAAGTCATGCTCCATTTGCATTTTCTTTTCTTCCAGAGCCAGCTTCTTGCTTTCCGGCTCCAGTTGCCCATTTAGTTTCGCCATCTCTATCTCATGAGCTCTGGTTTCCTTCCTGTCGGCCAACTGCTCTGGTGACAGGCCTCTGCCCAAGCTAGCGATGCTCTCTGCCCGCTCAATTTCCTCCACCTCATCAGAGTCTTTTCTTGACTCCATCCAGGCCCTCAGCGCCTTACAAAGATCTACTTTGAGCTTACATCCAACAGTGGGGACTTTGAATTTTCTGCAGAAGCCCTTCAGCTGGGCCTTGGTGTAGCTCTCTAATCACTCTTCTTCCCATTCCACGTCTTCAGTTTCAGAGATGAGGGATGCCGCCCTTTCCACAACAACTGAACCAGGCATGATTTCTTTAACAACTGGCGATTTCCCAAAAAATGCGAATTCAAGTAAGTGGGTGCGCTATTGGTCTGCCTTCACTATGTGGCGTTCACCAATCACTGTATATGTATCACAAATGCAAACTTGTAATCCCACCGCTGCCACCAATGTTAGAATCCGGATTCTCTGATTGGCACAGGTAGGTACCTGAGACAGGCAGAGGGTCCTTCTTCTAGTCAGGTCGAAGGATTGCTCTTTAGAATAACCCCTGCTCACCCTCTACGTGCGTGACGTGAGCAGTCAAGGCTAAATCTTCAGAGCGTACACAGTTAAGCACTTGCAATTATACACACAGCAATTACCTTGCATGCGCCACAAACGGACACCAGGCAGGTTGTATACAAAAATAAGGCTTTTATATATTTTAAGCAGACTTAGTACAAGACCCAGTAACGATGAAAAGGTGGGGCCACGATGTCTATTATCACGGAAAGTTCTTTTATGCGGGGCAACAAGGTGAACTGTGGGTCTTAGCGCGCTTCGCGCTGAGACGGAGCCCTGGTGGAACGCTTAGGACGGCAGGGAAAATAAACGTTGCGGACCCTGGATCCGATGCGAGCTCGCGGTCAAGTTCGTATATTACAGTACCTTGTTTATTTTAGTAAAGGCGGTTGCGGGGCTCTTCAGAAGGGCGAGACGGCGTCCGGGGCTCCCACGCTTTACGGGGGGAATCTGGTCCTTCAGGCTCACAGGAGGAGTGGTGTGTTCAGGTGGGACAGGTGAGCGGAGCTGGGCAGCCGGGTACGTATTCCACGTCTGGACCGTCCGAGATGCTCACAGCGCCGATTCTGGCGGGAGGGGTGAGGGTGCGCAGCGGGCCTCCAGCGAGCGAGGTGACTGGGCAGCCCAGCACGGCGTAGAGAGAGCGGCTCGGATCGAGCTAGGCCCTTCCCAAGGCAGGGGAGGCTAAGCAGTCCGGTCACGGCTCAAGGAGGGGCTGAAGGGCATTGGAGTCACGGCTCCAGTGAGGGAAGGAACACCACAGTCCAGCGGTAGGCGAGTGAAGGTCAGGATGAGCCCAATGGTCCTGGGGCTCAGTTCAGGGGGCAAGCTCGCTTCCAGGCCCTTGGAGATCGTTTTTGAAAGCACAAGGTTCTTGATATACAAATGAAGCAAAGTCTTAGTAAAGGGTTCCTCTTCTCTCCTTTGGCAGCAAGGTCACCACTGCAGGCCAGTCCCCCAGGATAGGAACAGTCTTCCTCCGTACAGCTTTCCTGGCACCTCCTCCTCAGGCAGAGATTCTTCTTGGTTCAAAGCGGATCTAGTTTCTTAGGAGCAGGGCTCCTACATTTATACCACAAATCCTTTGTTCTCTCAGGCCAGGGGGGGCCCTTGCCTAGTTCAGTCCAGTTCTGGAGCACTTTGTTGATGCGATGCAGGCTTCTTCTTTCAGGGTGCAGGGCAGAGCTATCAGACGCTCCACAGGGGGCAGAGACAGCATTGTGGTGGCAGAGCACAGGCCTTTTCAGAGTCCAGGTGTACTCCTCCCACCCATCTATATGTCAATCTTCCTATTCACCACAAGGCTACCTAGCCCTGCCCATCTGGGTTTCCCCAGCCCTGCCACTCACACAAGCCAGACAGCAGATACACATCACGCAGAGGCGGGCTGAAATGGTTAGGCACGTAAAGGCCAACTTTCTAAAAGTGGCATTTGCAAACGCAGAATATTAAAATAAACCTTACTAAAAGATGTACCTTATTATTCTGAATTCAGGCATACTAAACTCGATTTTCTATCATGTTCCCTGGGTCTGTTAGGATCATAGGTTGTAACAATCTTAACAGCCCATTCTGGCCTATGAGAACAGGGTAGCCTTACAATACTGAAAAACGAAAATGGCTGTCATTCACTATTAGGACATGCCACACACACCAGGGCTTGTCCTACCTTATGCTACAATGCACCCTGCCCTTGGGCCTACCATAGGGGTGACTAACATGAAGTTAAGGGAAGGTTTAGGGACTGGCAAGTGGGTGCACTTGCCAGTCAGCATGGCAGTACCAGACTGCACGCAGGTTCTGCAATGGCAGACCTAGACACATTTTTCCAGGCCACTTCTGTGGGTAGCACAACCAGTGCTGCGAGCCCACCAGCGGCATTTGTATTTACACGCCCTGGCACTCCGGGTGCACTTTACTGGGATCTGATAGTAAACCAAATAGGCCAATCATGGAATCCAAACAACATATACATTTTACATGGGGAGAGCATATGCATTTTAGCACTGAACAGTAGTGGTAAAGTGCCCAGAGTCATAAACAGTCAACAACAGGTCAGAAAAAATGCAGGAGGAAGGCAAAAAGTTTAGGGATGACCCTGCAAAAAGGGCCAAGTCCAACAGCTGCCAAAAGGCATTTGATGACCTCAAGCAGGCAATGTGCACTGCCCCCATCTTGCAGAGTCCAGATTACAAAAATAAGTTCATTGTTCAAACAGATGCTTCAGAACTGGGTGTGGGAGCTGTACTTTCTCAACCTAATGATGAAGGTCAAGACCAGCCAGTAGCTTTCATAAGCAGAAGGCTGAACCCTAGAGAGAAACGTTGGTCAGCTATAGAAAGGGAGGCCTTTGCTGTGGTATGGGCCCTGAAGAAGCTGAGGCCATACTTGTTTGGCACTCACTTCATAGTTCAGACTGACCACAAGCCCCTCCTATGGCTCAAACAGATGAAAGGTGAAAATCCTAAATTTCTCAGGTGGTCCATTTCCCTACAGGGGATGGACTATACAGTGGAACATAGACCTGGGACCCAACATGCCAATGCAGATGGACTCTCAAGGTATTTCCACTTAGAACATGAAGACTCAACTGGTCAAGGTTAGTTTAATGTCCCTGCGTTTGGGGGGGGGGTTGTGTAGGAGAGTAGGATCTGCATTTATGTTGCCCCCACTTTTTTTCTGATGTATACACTGGTTTCTGGCTATAGTCTGGCTGGGTCCCTGCTAATCAGGTCCCCAGCCTCTCTGTTCTCTCTAAACAACTTGGAGTGCATATTAGATGCACTAGTGATTGGATACTGTGGTACCTTATGAGCCCCTAGTATATGGTACCCTAGGTACCTAGGGCATAGGCACTTCACAGGCCTACCAGGGGCTGCAGCATGTATTATGCCAACCCTGGGAAGCATTCTCAATCTGACACCACAGGCCTGCTACTGCAGCCTGTGTGAGGTAGTGTTAGCACTCCTCACTGAGATATAGGTTTCTATATCTCACCCTACACACACATATAAACCTATCAGCCACCCCTATGGCAGGCCCTATCAATCCTGAGGGCAGGGTGCTTGGTTTACAATGTGAGGGTGTGCCTCTGCCTGAGCAGGGCCCCTCTGCAGCTACCAGAGTCTATTCTCTATGGCTGTTTGTGGATGCAGTTAAACCATATACTCTTAAGTGCATTAAAATGCTAACTTTGGAATGACTGCATCAAAACATGTTGTGTTTGGTGTCAAACAACTTGAAATCATACTCCCACATCAGTCCATGATGTGGGAGCATGATCCCACCCTTCTAGAGGGGACGACATGCAAAACGATAGAAATCCTATAGAGCCCTTGTTGCAGGGATTCTGCTTATGCACAGAACTGTGCACAGGAAACCAGGACCTCAGTGAATTGTGGTGTACCAAAAACTCACCTCAGAACCCAGAACCCCTTATCCGACCAGCATCAGTGTCCCATTCGTTATCCGAGGTTTAGCTCGGCGGTCCCAACGTATAGACAATCCAGAACAAGCGACTTAGTGTATTTCTCAGGAATGGTGGGAATCAGAAATACCTGTTCGTAATTATTCTCATATCAGTCCACAACAGAATAAACAGACACGGTAAAGTTTAAAGAGTTTATTTTATAAACCTCGTGTCCTAAGATGCAGTAGTTTGGCTAACATAAGCAGACAAACGATTAAAATCACAACCATCAGCATAGTTACAATACCATAGAAAATGAAAGGAGTAATCATACTAAAATGACAGTGGATCTAAGCCACCTTCCTTTCGCTAGCAAACTAATATTATTATTATTAGACTAGTAAAAGGTCTCTAGGCTTGAATGGGGAACCCCATACCGTAAAGATCAGCTCAGTGAGATCACATCACAGGATCAGCTAGGCTCTGCTCCTGGGAAAGCTCTTCTTCCGAATGTAATGAAAACATGTAACACTGCAATATTAAAAGCACCCGACTTTCAGGTATTTGCAGCTGCGTGCGTGTTATGGCTAAATAGTGGGCCGATCAACCTGAACTCAACAACATGCACCGTCTAGCGACCCAGACTGTTTCTTTACACTATGTACCGACCAAGGTCGCTGCTCACTGTTTGGGATGTGAACAACAGTTCTCATGTGAAGCAAAGTCGAGCAAGCATTTCTCAATTTAATAACATGTGACTACAGTGTCTTGTGCAAAAGCAGCAAAAGCGGCAAGATGGCTTTCTAACATCTAACGTGGTTGTGCTAACTTAGCAATGTACATATATAGATAACGATCTTCACTACACCCTGGCATCACAAAATGGATGCCACCAGCACAGACACTGGGCTGCCCTCCTGCTGCTGACTGAAACTCGCAGTGGAGGAAACCCAACAAAAGGCATCCTGTCACAGGGAGGTGTCACCACCTTCCAGACAGGATTTAGTGTATTGGGGCTGGGTGGGTAGTGTATTGTAAAGAGTATTTATAAAGCGCAACAATCACCCAACGGGCATCTCGGCGCTGCAGTACATGATACATTGGCCAGTAGCTAGGGGGAGCCAGAAATAGAGCAAATAGAACCATAAAAAAAAATTAATAAGCTCTAGGAAACAGCCAAGTCTTAAGTCTTCTCCTGAACTGCAGAAGATCATGAGACTGTCTGAGTTCCAGGGGAAGGCTGTTCCAGAGTTTAGCTGCAGAAAAACTAAAGGCTCTGCCCCCTGACTTGGCTTTCCGAACCTTTGGAACTTTCACCAAGTAGGCAGTGGTAGAGCGAAGACACCTGGTGGGTATATACCACGTGAAGATCTCTTGAAGGGGTATAGGTCCTAGTCCGTGCAAGGCATTAAAAACCAGACATAGAGACTTAAACTGGATCCTCTGCGTTAACGGTAACGAATGAAGCTCAGCAAGAGCCAGCGAACCTGATGACCGACGTGGTTTCATCAATGCCAATTTGGCCGCCATGGTCTGTACTCTCTGGAGGCGTTCAGTCAAAAATTTAGGGGCGTCCAACAAAAGAGCATTGTAATAGTCTAGTCTACTGAGGATGATACCACCAGTGACCAGTGCTCTGGCCGCCTCTGGTAGTAGTGGAAGAATTTTCTTCAGGGCTTTGATCAGAGACAAACAGGTCCCTACCACCTTATTGACATGCATCTCCAGAGTTAAAGTGGCATCGAGCATAACTCCCAGATTGCGTACAGCTTTAGCCGGCACCACAGTAGGCGTAGATAAAGAAGACCAAAGATTCTCAGGAAAAGGGGGGGGAATCCTCCCGGTGGTGCAATAGATAACCTCAGTTTTGCCTGAATTAAACTGAAGAGAATTTGCTCTAAGCCAGTGGGCAGTATCTCGCATACAATCATGGAAAGCAGTCAGAGGAATAGAATGATTGCCCTCTAAAGAGAAGAAGATTTGAGTGTCGTCGGCATAATTCACAAGTCTCACACCATGCGTTTTTATAAGTCCAACCAGGGGTCGCATGTAAACATTAAAAAGAATGGGACTAATCGCCGACCCCTGTGGACCTCCATGGTGGACGTAAAAAAACTTGGACTGATACGGTTGATGGGAAACCGCCTGACACCTGTCCAATAGGTAGGATCGAAACCAATCAAGGGCAATACCAGACACCCCAATTTCTTCCAGTCTGGTCAGCAAGATTTCATGATTGACCGTATCGAAAGTGGCAGACAGGTCGAGCAAAATTAAAATACCTAATTGCCCCCTGTCAGCTCGCATCCGAAGATCATCCAATACGGTCACAAGTGCGGTCTCAGTACCATGGCCAGGTCGAAAGCCGAATTGGGCATCATCCAGCCTGAAATTGGATTCAAGGAACTCAGACCGACTTTTGCTAACCAGACATTCAATGATTTTTATCGGAAAGGGAAGGAGAGAAATGGGTCTGTAGTTAGCAGCACAGGTCGAGTCTAGAGTTGGTTTTTTCAGAAGTGGAGTAACCACTGCTTTCTTCCAGCAAGCTGGCACTGACCCAGAGGTCAAAGAGCTATTGCAAATCTGATGAAGAAGGGGGAAGAGCTCAGAGCCCAACTCCTTCCAGATTTTATTAGGAAGGGGATCTAAGGGGGACCCCGAGGACACACTCCCTGCAATTCTAAGAAAGGTGTCCTCTGAAAATAGCTCAAAAGGGTCCAGGGTGGGCGATAAGCCCATCTCTGTTACTTTAGCCCTGTCCGACTCCAGTGCCTCAGTGTGATTGTCCACAAACTCTTTACAACTGGGTGGATCAGTTTGTCTTCGTCCATCAATTATGTTACTTATTTTTTCCCAAAAATAAATGGCTAAGCTATCACACAGAGCTTGGGTCGGCAGAACTTTGGATTGCAGACATTCAGGGGCAGACATGTCCTTCACTATTTAAAAAATTGTCCGTGAGCTATTTTTTGAGTTTGGAATAATATTGGCAAAATATTCCGACTTAGCCATATTGATTTCCTTCCTATATTCCCCTAATAACACCTTCCAATCAGTCCTGCCCTTGTCTGAATACGTTTTCCTCCATTTCCTCTCAGCTTGCCGACAGGCCAGTTTCAGAGATTTAAGGTGGTCATTATACCAACTGGCCGATGGCCTACCTATTTTTCTACAGATTTTTTCGGGGGCAATTTGGGCAAGTTGACTTTGAATTTGAGTACAGAGGGCCGTATAATTATCTTCTACTGTACTACAATCGTTAAAATGTCTTTAAAAGAGAATACAGGAAGGGAGCTAGTCTTTCTCTTACGGAGTTCCCTCCAATTTCTACTTTTGAACATCCTAGCCTCTCTAACGGCGAGCTGTGTTCTTCGGAGATCAAGTGTCCGAAATTTCACCAGATAGTGATCAGACCAGCCAACTGGGAGGATTTCTACCACTTCTAAGGCCTGTTCCTTGGAGAAGATAAGATCAAATGTGTTTCATCCTATATGAGTGGCCTTACTGACTCCCTGGCATAATTCCAAGTTCTCACAGGCCTGCATAAGGTTACCATAGCCGGAATCCAGCGCCCCATTACACCATAGATTAAAATCGCCCAGACTGGTTTGAAGTCCTGCACTGGGGAGCAGTAGGCTCCTCTGTGCATATGCCAGCTCAAACTGGTTCAGGGGCTACCTGCCCCTGCTCTGGCGTGAAACTAGACAAAGGGAAGTGGGTGTAACCACCCCCTCCCCTGACTCTAAGAGTGCACCCACCCAGCTCCAATACACTAAATCCTGTCTGGAAGGTGGTGACACCTCCCTGTGACAGGATGCCTATTGTTGGGCCTCCTCCACTGCAAGTTTCAGTCAGCAGCAGGAGGGCAGCCCAGTGTCTGTGCTGGTGGCATCCATTTTGTGATGCCAGGGCTCTTTTAGATTTCTACCGTGTTACCACAGTAGGTACATGTCATCCCCTCTAGAAGGGTGGGATCATACTCCCACACCAGTTACTGGTGTGGGGGTATGATTCCAAGATGCTTGACACCAAACACAACATGTTTTGATGCAGTCATTCTAAAGTTAGCATTAACCGGGAGGTTATAATGCACTTAAGAGTATATGGTTTAACCGCATCCACAAACAGCCACAGGGAATAGACCCTGCCAGCTGCAGAGGGGCCCTGCTCAGGCAGAGGCACCCCCTCACATTGTAAACCAAGCTCCCTGCCCTCAGGATTGATATGGCCTGCTGTAGGGGTGACTGATAGGTTTATATGTGTGTGTTTGGGGAGATATAGGAACCTATACCTCTATGAGGAGTGCTAACACTACCTCACCCAGGCTACAGTAGCAGGCCTGGGGTGTCAGATTTAGTCTGCTTCCCAGGGGTGGCATAATACATGCTTCCGCCCCTGGTAGGCCTGTAAAGTACCTATGCCCTTGGTACCTAAGGTACCATATACTAGGGGCTCATAAGGCACCACAGTAACCAATCACTAGTGCATCTAATATGCACTTCTGTAGTGAAGGTAGCGATTTAGATACATACATTGCTATGTTAGCATAAACGCGTTAGCTTTTAGAAAGCCATCTTGCCACTTTTGCTGCTTTTGCACACGACACTGCAGAGATATGTTATTATTTGAGAACTGCTTGCTTGCCTTTTCTTCACATGGGAACTGTCTGTTGTTCACCTCCCTGGACGTGCGCTGCGACCTTGGTCTGAACATAATGTGCAAAACACTTTGAGCCGCCAGACAATGTATGTTTTTGAATCCAGGTTGATCTGCCCACTCTCTAATCATAATTTGCACACAGCTGCAAATACCTGAATGTCGAGAGCCTTTAATATTACAGTTTGCATGCGTTTGAAACACATTCTGAAGAAGAACATTTCCAGGCGAAGAGCAAAGCTGATCCTGTGATGTGATCCACATAAAGCTGATCTTTACGGTATGGGGTTTCCCATTTAAGCCTAGAGACCTTCTACTAGTCTAATAATATTAGTTTACTAGCGAAAGGAAGGTGGTTGTTTTCCACTGTCATTTATACTATGATTTCTCCTTTCATTTTCTATGGTATTGTAACAATGCTGATGGTTTTAATTATAATCATTTGTCTACTTATGTTAGCCAAAGATATGCATCTTAGGACACGTAGTTTATAAAATAAACCTTATAAACTTTACCGTGTCTCTGATTACTTTGTTGTGGATTGATATATGAATAATAGCAAACAGGTATTTCTGATTCCCACCATTCCTGAGAATACTCTAAGTCGCTTGTTCTGGGTTGTCTATACATTGGGACCTCCGAGATAATACGGATAACGAATGGGACACTGATGCTGGTCGGATAGGGGTTCTGGGTACTGAGGTAAGATCATTTAAGGGGGTCACTATAGATCCATATCCCTTAACAAACCTCCTATTGTACCCAGTCAGGCGTAAAAAGACTCTCACCTGTGTCTGGGTGGTTGGAGCTACCCATTCCATTATGGTCTGGATTTTGCTCTGCAATGGTTGAACCTTGCCTCCACCTACAAGGTGGCCCAGGTACACAACCTAACTCTGCCCTATCTGGCGCTTAGTGGCCTTGATAGTGATGCCTGCTTTTTGCAGGGCCGCCAAAACATTTCTGAGGTGGACCAGGTGATCCAGCCAGGTGGAACTAAAGACAGTAATATCATCTAGATAAGCTGAGCAATAAGTTTCCATACCAGTCAGAACTTTATTCACCAACCTCTGAAAAGTGGCAGGTGCATTTTTCAAACCAAAGGGCATTACCACAAAGTGATAGTGCCCACCAGGGGTTGAAAATGCTGTTTTGGCCTTGGCATCATCAGCTAACTTGATTTGCCAGTAGCCAGCTGTTAGGTCAAATGTACTCAGATATTTGGCTGAGGCCAAAGTATCAATGAGCTCATCTGCCCTTGGAATTGGGTAGGCGTCAGTCCTGGTGACTGCATTGATGCCTCTGTAGCCTACACAACACCTCATCTCTTTCTTACCACCCTGGGTGTGAGGTTTTGGCACTAGGACTACTGGACTAGCCCAAGGGCTATCTGAAGGCTCAATCACTCCTAATTCCAACATTTTCTGGACTTCAGTCCTGATACAGTCCCTGACATGGTCAGGTTGCCTGTAGATTTTACTCTTGACAGGCAGACTGTCTCCAGTGTCTACCTCATGGGTGCACCAGGAAGTCTGACTTGGGGTCAGGCTAAAAATATGTCTAAACTGTTGCAGAGCTTGTCTGCATTCAGTTTGCTGATGCTCAGTGAGGCTGCTTGCCAAAGCAACACCATCCACTGACCCATCATCAGGTTTCTGTGAGATCAGGTCAGGGAGAGGGTCACTCTCCTCTTCCTGGTCCTCATCAGTTGCCATGAGCAAGCCCATGTCAGCCCTGTCCACATATGGCTTTAATCTGTTGACATGGAACACCCTAAGGGGGCTCCTGGGAGTTCCAAGATCCACCAAGTAGGTGACTTCTCCTTTTTTCTCAACAATTGTATGGGGGCCACTCCATTTGTCATGGAGAGCTGCTGGGGCCACAGGCTCCAACACCCACACTTTCTGGCCTGACTGGTAAACAGTCAGGACAGCCTTTTGGTCATGCCAAGCTTTTTGCAATTCTTGGCTAGCCTCAAGGTTTCTGGTTGCCTTCTTCGTGTACTCTGCCATCCGGGAGCGGGGACCAAGTACATAGCCTATCACATCCTGTTTGGGAGGTTTGAGAGGTAACTCCCAGCCCTCCTTCACCAAACATAATGGGCCTCTGACAGGGTGCCCAAACAGAAGTTCAAAAGAGCTGTAGCCAACCCCCTTCTGTGGGACCTCCCTGTATGCAAACAGAAGGAAGGGAAGTAAAAGGTCCCATTTTCGCCTAAGCTTTTCTGGGAGGCCTTTAATCATTCCCTTTAGGGTTTTGTTGAATCTCTCAACTAACCCATTGCATTGTGGGTGATAGGAAGTAGTGAATTTGTAATTGACACCACACTTCTTCCACATTGCTTTCAGATACCCTGACATGAAGTTTGTAACTCTGTCAGATATAACCTCCTTAGGGAAACCCACTCTGGAGAAGACTCCAATGAGGGCTCTTGCCACCACAGGGGCTGTGGTGGTCCTGAGGGGAATTGCTTCTGGGTATCTGGTGGCATGATCCACTACCACCAGGCTAGACCTGTGCCCAAATGCTGTTGGAGGGTCAAGGGAACCAACAATGTCAATCCCAACCCTTTCAAAGGGAACCCTCACCACAGGTAGTGGTATCAGGGGGGCCTTTGGTATGCCATCTGACTTGCCACTGGCTTGGCAAGTGACACAGGAGCGACAAAACTCCTTGGTGTCCTCTGACATGTGTGGCCAATGAAAATGAGGGACAAGCCTGTCCCAGGTCTTGTTTTGGCCCAAGTGTCCTGCCAATGGGATATCATGTGCTAGGGTCAAGAGGAACCCAAAAAACCTCTGGGGTATTACCAGCCTCCTGGTGGCTCCAGGGGTAGGATCTCTAGCCTCAGAATATAGGAGTCCCTCATCCCAATAAACTTTATGGGACCCACTAGCACTCCCAGCAGCCTCAGCAGCAGCCTGCTGTCTGAGGGGTTCAAGAGAGGGGCAGCACTGTTGCTTCTTACTCAGATCTTCCCTGGAAGGTCCCCCTGCCCCCAAGAACTCAACCTGATCAGGCTCAAGTTCCTCTGGGGCAGTTCCTTCTTCAGGCTCTGCTTCTCCTCCCTCAGGAAAAGAATCTGAGATCTGAGACAGAGGGGAAGGCACAGCCCTAACCCTACTGCTCCTCCTCTTGGGTAGCATCTGGTCCATAGTTTCAAGATCCAGAGCTGGTTCAGTTTTATGCATCTTGGCCTGTGACCTGGTCACAGCAAATACCTCTGCAGGTATGCCAAACATCTCAGCATGAGTCCATAACTCTACTTCAGACCAGGTTGAAGTCTCCAGATCATTGCCCAACAAACATTCGACAGGGAGGTCTGCACTGACTACTACCTTTTTGAGGCCTGTTACCCCCCACCAGGAGAAATTCACAACTGCCAGACTATGGTTGGTCCTGACATTGCTTGCATTGGTTACCTGGTACATTTCACCCAGGATGCTCTGTGCAGGGTCCACTAGATCCTCTGCCACCATGGTGACACTAGCACCTGTGTCCCTGAATGACAAAGCCTGTTTGCCATTTATTATAGGCTGCTGTTTGTACTTGCCCAGGTTACTGGGGCTCACTAGGAAGGACATATCAAGGTCTCCCTCTCAAACTAGCAATGCCTGTGTTGGTACTCTGACTAGGCCAGAGTCCACATCAGAACCCAGGGTCAACCCTACTACACCCTTATTCTGAGTACCACCTCCACCAGTAGCTGCACTGGGGGGACAGTTGCCTTAGGGACAGGAGTGGTGGTGGTTTGGTTTTTGGACTTGGTACAATCAGAAGTCCAGTGCCCTTTCTGTTTACAGAATTTGCACCAGGGTTTCTTTTGGCCTTTTCCCTTTGTAGACTGTGAATCCCCACCAGATGTAGATTTTTGGGGCCCTTGTGAAGACTTCTGGTCTTTTGCCTTATCCCCACCTTTCTCAGAGCCTTTAGGATCTTGCTTCTTGGTGTCACCCCCTTGGTTCTGGGTTTTCTGCCTCACCCTGGTTCTGACCCATTTGTCTGCCTTCTTTCCCAATTCTTGGGGAGAGGTCAGATCAGATTCCACCAGGTACTGATGCAACAACTGGTTTTGGCAATTATTAAGGATCTGTTCTCTCATGATAAGATTATACAATCCCTTAAAATCAGTAACTCTACTACCAACCAGCCAACCCTCCAGAGCCTTGGTTGCACAATCAACAAAGTCAGTCAAGTCCTGAGTCTGTGCTTTCTGGGTATCTCTGAACTTTAACATGTACTGTTCAGTGGTTAAGCCAAACCCATCTATCAGTGCACTCTTCAGGACTTCATAATCATCAGCATCCTCTTCTCTAACAGTGAGGAGCTTGTCTCTACCTTTATCAGAAAAGGAGATCCACAAGATTGCTGCCCACTGTTTCTGGGGGACCTGTTGAACTTTACAGGCCCTCGCCTTAGCAGTTATCCATTTGTGGATATCATCCCCACTCTGGTAGGGAGGAACAACCTTGGACAGGTTCCTATGGTCTGGAATATAATCTCTGCCTCTAGGGACACTGTTGCTGCCACCAGGGGGTCCTAACCCCTCTTTTCTAGAAGCTCTCTGGAGCTCAAGGCTTCTCTATCTAAGGCCAATTGCTTGGTTCTGAGGGCAAGCCTAGCTTCCTCATACTGGAGCATCTTGTACCTTTTTTCAGAGGGGGTCTCTCTATCAAAGTAAGAGTTCCTCTAATGGACAGATTCTCTGCCAGAGTGATATGAGTGGTTAGATTCCCTTGAAGGGGACCTAGGCCTCTCTTCACTCCTGTCAGCTCTCTTAGAGAGAATTCCTCTGTCTTTTGCAGACCCTTGTGGGTCTGGCCCTTCAACCACAGACTCCAGGTCATCTTGATTTTCATCATCAGACCCAGAGACTATGGCTGACCCACCCCCTGATCCAGATCCACCTGCTCCTAGAGCCAGTCTGAGATCATCTGCTGTTAGCAAATTTATCAGGTGTTGTGTGGAGGGACTCTGTCCTAACCCCAGGTGTCTTGCAACACACATGGCCTTCAAGTCAAGGAAGGTCATGTCCTTATACTGAGGTTGGGTGGATCCACTGGGTCCATCCCTTGAGGACATTCTAGTGTTGTGCAGTGTTGTACTACCTACACTAGTTTGTGGCCTACTGAACCTACCTTGAGCTGTAGCAAGGGTGTGCTATCCCTTCACAAACAGCTCTAAGTTCAGTAGAACTTACTGATACTAAGCTTGACTATATGTACCTTGAGTACCTTAAGTGGTTTTCTGTTAGTAATTCAAATAGAGATTTTCTGGTAAAACAATGGCAAGCTGGAATCCCACACGCTGCCCACCAATGTGAGAAGTTGGCCTGGCATATGCTGGTCACTAGTTATAGTGGCCACCTTGCACCAGTCCAATTCGACTCTTATTGTAGATAGGTTTAAGACAACCTTTTAAAGAAAGCTATTCTAGTGGCAGTTGTGGAGAGCAGCCTTCAGGCTAAGTCTCAGAGGAATGTAAAGCAGCTTGTTTTACCTTATAATCTCTTGAATTATCAAATGAAAGGACACCACACAGGTATGTATATCAAATATATATGTATTTATTTCTAGACACACTCTACTAATCTCTTTATGAGATTAGAAGCCAGGAACACATTCAAATATCAACATTTCACAATAAGTTAAGCACAAATATGGCTGGGGCCCAAGGGGCGTACCAGACCATATACTAAAAAAGAGGTTTAGGAAAGTCGACTTGCAGAATGACAAGGCCTAGGGCCTGTAGAATCGCTGGAGCTTCATGACTGCAGTGATAGCAGGTACGTAACAGACCCACGGGAGACGCATGCAGTGTGAGAACACAGCTGCGGGTTCCATATTGATTACAACGGAGCAAGTCGCTGTTTGATTTTTAAAGTTTTAGGGTACTTCAAGGAAGTCTACAAGCAAGCCACTTACAAGGTAAGTAATTCGAGGGCCAACACACACTAGGGCACCGGAGTGCACGAGTTACCTCACCCAGGAAAGCCGGGTGCATAGGTGTCTTTTGGTGTCGGGTCGCGTCGCTGTTTTCTATGGAAGCCAAAGAAGACTTGCTGCTTGCGGCGACTGAAGAAGTGTAGAGTGGAATCCAAGGCTGGATTTGAGATGTAGAAGACCTGAAAATTGAAGGGACAGTGTTCACAGTCACTTGCCAGTGACCCGGGGCCAGGAAGATGGATGCCCACGGATGTCGGGTGATTTCAGGTGATCAAGGGTGATTTGACTCTTCGCTCACGAGGTCCAGGTGGGGATCGATGATGACCAGCAGCTGGATTCGGAGTGTCCCACGACATCTGCAGCTGACTGCAGTGTCGGCAACCGGATTGGAGCCAACAAGCCTTGGCAACAGCTAGTCTCGTGTAGAGTGAAGAAAGTCGATGGTGCAGACCAGCAAGGTCTGAGGGGCTCACCCAGCAAGGGTGAGTGAGGGCAGGCCTGGAGCAACCAGGGGAGCCCTTTGAGCTGATAAGAAAGTCTTCGGGGGACGCACAAGCCAACGGGCAAGGGATTGCAAAGACGCCTCTTGAGGAAATGCTTCACAGGAGCCCACGGTCACTCGGGATGGGGTAGGCCGCTGATTTTTGCTGCAAAATCTGCTGGAGGCTTGGGCCACAAATGGTCCAAAGCACAAGTTCGTAAAGCGTCGTGAAGGGCTTGCACTCGACAATAGTGCACGGATCCCAGGTATTGCGGTTTCTCATCACTCGTGGGGTCCACTCTCCTCAGCTCTGCTGGGGACTCACAATGACCATTGAGAAGTCAGGAAATCCACTTCCGGGGCTACAGGGACTTTGGACTCTGGCAGGAGCAGGAAAGTTTGAGACCGTTGATTGGAGTCTCAAGGGCCTGCCAAGCAGGGGAGTCACTCCTTGACTTCAAGGGAGATTCTTCCGTCTTCCAAAGGTAGTGGAACGTCGAAGGGCCAGGATTCTTCTTGTAAAGCGTCATCCAGGGTTATCTAACTTGCAATGGCAAGGTGTACCTATCTTATAGTAAAATAAAGGGAAGGACTAGCTCTATGACCACTCCTCTAGGAGGGTCAGGGGGGTGGGTGGTTACACCCACTTCCCTTTGTCCAGTTTCGCACCAGAGCAGGGGCTGGTAGCCCCTGAACCGGTTTGAGCTGGCATATGCACAGAGGAGCCTACTGCTCCCCCAGTGCAGGACTTCAAAGCACTCTAAGAGTGCACCCACCCAGCTCCAATACACTACATCCTGTCTGGAAGGTGGTGACACCTCCCTGTGACAGGATGCCTATTGTTGGGCCACCTCCACTGCGAGTTTCAGTCAGCAGCAGGAGGGCAGCCCAGTGTCTGTGCTGGTGGCATCCATTTTGTGATGCCAGGGCTCTTTCAGATTTCTACCATGTTACCACAGTAGGTACATGTCATCCCCTCTAGAAGGGTGGGATCATACTCCCACACCAGTTACTGGTGTGGGGGTATGATTCCAAGATGTTTGACACCAAACACGACCTGTTTTGATGCAGTCATTCCAAAGTTAGCATTAACCGGGAGGTTATAATGCACTTAAGAGTATATGGTTTAACCGCATCCACAAACAGCCACAGGGAATAGACCCTGCCAGCTGCAGAGGGGCCCTGCTCAGGCAGAGGCACCCCTTCACATTGTAAACCAAGCACCCTGCCCTCAGGATTGATAGGGCCTGCTGTAGGGGTGACTGATAGGTTTATATGTGGTTGTTTGGTGAGATATAGGAACCTATACCTCTGTGAGGAGTGCTAACACTACCTCACCCAGGCAGCAGTAGCAGGCCTGGGGTGTCAGATTTAGTCTGCTTCCCAGGGGTGGCATAATACATGCTTCCGCCCCTGGTAGGCCTGTAAAGTACCTATGCCCTTGGTACCTAAGGTACCATATACTAGGGGCTCATAAGGCACCACAGTAACCAATCACTAGTGCATCTAATATGCACTTCAAGTCGTTTAGAGAGAACAGAGAGACTGGGGCCCTGATTAGCAGGGTCCCAGCCTGACTATAGCCAGAAACCAGTGTATACATCAGAAAAAAAGTGGGGGCAACATAAGTGCAGATCCTACTCTCCTACAGTTACCATTAATTCCTGTGCTCTTGTACCAACTAAAAGGGGCTCGTTATTTCACAAAACTCTATCTCAGAGGCGCCTACCATTTGGTACGAGTAAAAAACGGTGACGAGTGGAATACTGCATTTCGGACAAAGTTTGGTCTCTTCGAATACAGGGTGATGCTCTTTGGGCTCTGCAACGCGCCAGCGGCCTTTCAATACTTTATGGACGAGGTACTAGGCGGATTCCTGGAGACGTTCTGTGCCGTCTATATAGACGATATTCTCATCTATTCATCTACCCTCCAGGAACAAGAGACTCACGTAAAGGCAGTCCTGGATAGACTCCAACAGCACTCTTTGTATGCCAAGCTAGAGAAATGCTTGTTCCATGTCCAAGAAGTAGCCTTTTTGGGTTACGTCATCAATGCTAAGGATTTCAAGATGGACACAGGCAAGGTCGATGCAATCACTCAGTAGAAAACCCCACATAACGTAAAAATCTGTACAAAGCTTTCTGGGCTTTGCCAATTATTACCGGCGGTTCATAAAAGACTTTTCGAAGATCATACATCCCATCTCCAGTTTGCTAAGAAAGAACGTCCCTTTCATTTGGGGAGAAGAGGTTGAACAGTCTTTTCGAGTATTAAAAGACCGGTTCACTCAAGCTCCTATCCTGCGACATCCTGACCCGCACCTCCCTTTCATTGTCGAAACGGATTCCTCTCAATATGCCCAGGAGGGGTTTTGTCTCAACGACAGCCCGAAACAGGACAGATACACCCTGTAGCCTATTTCTCAAGGAAACTCAACCCCAGCGAAGTAAACTATACGATATCCGACAAAGAGTTATTGGCCATAAAAAGGGCTTGCGAGGAATGGCGGCACTATCTTCTGGGAGCACTTCACACAGTGGAGATCTATACAGACCATCAAAACTTGCTGTTCTTAAAAACCGCCAAATCCCTTACACCACGTCAGCTGCGATGGACCCTCTTCTTTTCCGATTACGATTTTATCATCAAATACCGGCCAGGACAACAAAACGGGAAAGCGGATGCCCTTTCCCGCATGGAAGAACCAGAGCACGAAGCGCTGACGGAGAACCCAGAACCACCTTTGATACTCACTGAAAAAGTCTTCCGGGACCAATACGTTGCATTACTCACCTCACAAGACTTTCTGGAGGATGTCCGAGTGTTCTTGGCCGATATTGACGTTCAGACCTGGCTTCAGGAAGATCCAGAACATCGAACAGAGAGTGAAGACTTACTGTACTATTATCATGCATTATACGTACCTAACGCCGTATTGCAACAACAAGTTCTAACTTGGGCCCATGATTCGCTTTTGTGAGGACACATGGGAATATACAAAACTATTGCTTGTATTAAACGTTCATTTTGGTGGCCCTCCTTGAGAAAGGATACCAAAGAATATCTTAGGAATTTTTCTGTGTGTGTACAGGGGAAAGCCTATCATACCAAACCCACAGGTCTACTACGAACATTACCTACACCTCCTCGACCCTGGCATACCGTGGAAAATGCCCCCCTGTGATGGATACACTGTCATTCTGGTGATAGTTGACCACCTGACTAAGATGGGACACTTCATTCCTTTGGAACACTTACCAACATCTTCAGAACTAGCCTTAGTGTTTCTTCAGCACGTGGTCAGAGCACACGGAATACCCAGCGTTCTTATCACAGTTCACTTCCCATTTTTGGAGGGCATTATGTAAAGCCATGGATATTGAGGCCAGGCTCTCCACCAGCTACCATCCACAAACGGATGGAAAAACGGAACGCCTAAACCAGACATAAGAGCAATACCTTCATTGTTTTACCATGCAAAACACAATGAACTGGTTCACACTGTTATGGATGGCGGAGTTTGCCTATAACAACGCTGAACATTCCACGCTTGGGTGTTCTCCTTTCTTTTGTCTCTACGGCCACCATCCTAACATGCTCCCATTCGAATGGCCTATCGAATCCAGACTTCCGAGCATTCAAAAACATCATGCTCATCTCAGGGCAGTGTTACTCGAAGCCAAACAGCATCTCAAGTCAGCACAAGCGGCGCAGAAACGCTTCGCTGACAGGGAAAGAACTACAGAACCCGTCTATCAGGTGGGGGATAAGGTTTGGCTATCCACAAAGAACTTACATCTCAAAGGTATCAACAAGTTAAAACCCAGATATATAGGCCCTTACAGCATCGAGGAGGTCATTAACCCTGTAGCCATGAGATTATCCTTACCCCGTTCATGGCACATTCACCCTGTCTTTCATGTTTCCTTACTCTAGCCATGCCCTACCAGTATGAGATTATCAGAATGACCTCTCCCTTTGGAGATCGATGGACAGTAAGAGTATGAAGTACAGGAAATCCTGGATTCCCGACTAGTAAGGGGGCGGATTCAATATCTGGTGGATCGGAAAGGTTTCAGGGTTGAGGACAGAACCTGGGAACCAGTACAGAATCTCTACTGCCCAGAATTGGTAGAACGCCTCCATTCAGCTCATCCAGGAAAACCTGAGTCGGCGAACCTTGAGAGGGGGTACTGTAGCGATTACGTTATGGGAGACATTAAGGCAGGCTAACACACACCAAAATACCCTTCCTCGTATGCTAAGACACCGGTATAAATGGAGTAGGAGGCCGCTGCACTAACTTTCCCAGCAGGCAGTGGGACATCATAGAAAAAAACGTCATTAGTAGCATGGCCCCTACTTAAGCACCTCCTCTATCTGGGAACAGGGCTTGACAATCGTGGATCTGAGCTCCTTTGTAGGTGGATGGTATTCCCCGCTGGATTCTTTGCCTGTGTATCGTCTGCGTCTCTCCTGCTTCCCGAAGACTCTGCACAGCACGAACTTGGTGAGGTGCTGTACTTAATCCCATCTTTCTGGCCAGGCGTTTAATTGCAACGAGCAGTCAGGTATACAGCAGGGAGGAGCGCTTCCCTCCCAGCCCGCGACTTTGTTTTGCCTTCCGCAGTGTGTGCTGTGTTCTTAACAGCAGAGAGGAGCGCTGGAGCGCTTCCCTTCCACACCGCGATATTGTTTTCTGCCGTATCCGCATTTCGTTGTAACTCTTCAAAAGTGAATACCGTTGAGAGCCTTCCCGCGGTCAAGGAACCGCAATTGAGTGCTCTGTATTACGCTCCATGGCCAGCTGAAATTGCATTTCTGCAATAGCGCATTGCTGTGGCTACTTTTCCTGTTGGCTCTTGCTGTGGACTTAACAGTGATAAAACTCTCTTCAAACTTGAATGTTTTTGGTTTTGCTCCTATTTTATTCTTTATTGCATTGAAATATGTGAACTGGATGGTATCCCTGTTGTGGTGGACCTACAGGAGGATGACAGTATCCACATCGAATTACAAATGAAGGTTGCAGCAGGGCTCCTAGTGAGCGTGTGCATGAATTACATATTGAATTAACTTGAATGTGTTTATTCTGAAGTGCTTCTTACTCCTGTTTGTTTTCTCTTCACTCTGTAGTACTACAACCAAGAGGGAAGCCATTCTAAATCCTAGACCAGACCAGGGAGGAAACGAGTGTTATCTACAACATAGTTTGTTGTTTTATCCCTTCCCCTTTTTCCCCGGGGTGCTTTCTTCAGCAGCAGTGTGTCCGTAACTCTGTTGGGGTTGCGTTCAAGGGAATTGGGAGACCTTTCAGCTAACCATCGTTCCCGCTGGCCGCTGCGACAAGGTTAGTGGCGTTGAATTGTTTTCTTGTGCTACTGACAACCTGACAGCTATGGTGCCAGGTGCTGAGGACTGAAGCTAAAGTGCTCGGTCTTATTACATTGTTTGATGTGCATATTCTCGCCCACAGTGGTATTAGCTAGCTTGCTGCAATTTTAGCTCCCCTAAACAACCTTTGGAGATCAGCACTCGTTGTGACATTTGAGACATATCCTTTATTGTGTATAGAGGTCAATCGTCAACCGTAGTACCTTTGATCATGCAATGGCGGACCCCCTGTCAGATGGCATAGCCGCTATCATGGCCGAGCTGCGTGCTGGCTTAAGTTCCATTGATTCCAGATTTGACAACCTGGTGTGAGGCTTTGGCGCTATGTCTGAGCACCTGGTTCGCCACAATGTGAGAAGGTGCTGAGGGTAGGATATCAGAAATTAAAGATGGCAATGCAGATACAACGAAGCGCCTTGAACGTGTGGAGTGTCTCCTCAAAACTATTGCAGCTAAGAATGAGGACCTAGACGCAAGATCCTGCTAAAATAACATTCTTATTGCTGGCATTCCAGATTCCACCAAGAAGGGACGGATGGACATCTTTGTGGAACAATTACTGGTGGAACTCTTGGATAGACAGTAATTCTCAGATGTCTTTATAATCAAGAGTCTCAACAACAATATGAGAGTGAGAAACTATTCCGTTCCTCTTCCCAGACAAAGCTAGGAAAAACAAAAATAACGGGTCTTTTTTCTAGTTATTGTACATAAATCTCTCTCCTGATTTAGGATGGATGTTCCAAATATTAGTACTGCCTAAGAAAAACTTGGGGTTTGTAAAAGACCTCTCACTCGTCTACCTAGTAGATGACATGCTTCATTATAGGCTTCTCACCTGGTCACCGAATGTTTCCAGAGTGTGCTGCGACGCCTGATTTGATCCTTCTTATCCTGTGTACAGTCTACTTTATGGATTGTACTTACAACCCACTGCAATTCTCAGAATGCGGGTTGACCAAGGCAGAACAGAAGATGCCATGATGAAAGTGTGACTACAGGGTCCACCCCCTTGGCCGATCCCAGGTAGCAATTAGCTACCGTCACTGAAAAATAAAAGCGACACGATGAAACTGCAGTGAGTTGTACGTACAATCTATAAAGTAGCTATATGCCTTAGCGTGCATATCAGCCAATATTTCGGTCCTGACGAAAGCCATTCTGACCCTGTTGGGCACAAAAGAATATGGCTGAAACATGTAGACCGTACACAAGATAAAAAGGATCAAATTTATATCCTTCACATATCCCCCACGTTTTTAACATTGACCAATACTCTCACCAATAAAATTAAGGTCAAACAGGACTGAGAGTATTTGAGCCAATTTTAAAACGAGCACCACACTGGAGCACTATTCACTCACTATCACCACTTGTGAGAAGTTGGCCTGGTATATGATGTCCACTAATTAAAGTGGGCCCCTTGCACCAGTTCAAACAACCCTTCTGGGGATTTAAGATGTCAAAGATAACATTAGAAGGCTATCCAAGTGGTAGCTGTGAAGAGCAGCCTTCAGGCTTAGTCTTGAAGGAATATTAAGCAGCTTGTTTTACCATAATGCAACCTTATAGTATTGGTTAAATGAAAGGAGAACCACACAGTTGTTATAAAAATATGTATTTATTATTATAACACACCTTAAATACCTCACAGTATCTGCTACACGCAGATAAACACAAAGCACAAAATACTGTAGCACAGAAACAATCGTAGCACTAATACACAGTAGGCTCCAGGGGGAGACCAAACCATATACTAAAATAGTGGTATAAGAACCACGACTCGAGTCAAGACAGCATCTAGAGATTGCAGAATTGCTGGGACCCTAAGTAACCACCCAAGGCGAGTAAGGAGGGACCCCACAGAGGACAGGTGCAGTGTGAGAACACGACAGCGTGTTTCGTAAAATTCAATGGGAGAGTCGTGGTTTCAGTTTTACCATTTAAGGACCCTTCCCAGTGGATTACGAAGAAACCCTTTGGAACTTAGAAGTACCAGAGTTACCTATCCCAGGGAAGCCGGGTACATAGGGCCGAAGTGGCGTCGGAAATCGCCGTCGTTCTCAATGGGAGCCTACAAAGAAATGCCACTGCTGGAAAGAAGAAAAGTGTCCGGTGGAACCCACAGGTGGATTTTTGATAGAAGGAACCTGAACGCAGAGGGGGAAAAGTCTGGGTCACTCTGGAGTGATCAGGGGCTTGGTAGGCGAATGCCCACCGATGCCGGGTACTTCAGGTGTGAAGATGGAGACCTTGACTCTTCAGCTGCAGGGACCAGGAGATGTCGAGGACAACCAGGAGCCGGATACGAGCTGTCCCATGAAGGATGTCGAGTGCTGAGGGGTCGGTGTCCGGCGGGAGCACCAACAATCCTTGGCAGCGGCAACCCACGAAGAAGGTCAAAGAAGGTTGCGATCTGGCCGAGCAAGACCAGGGGACCAACTACAGCAAGGGGAGTCAGGGCAGGCCTGGAGCAACCAGGGGTTCCCATGAAAAGCAGTGTTGTCCCTCAGATGGACCCACAGGCCGAAGGCACAGGAGTCACGAGGGGACCTCTAGCAGTTTCACAAAGTAACAGCTTACAGGGCACAGAGTGAGAGGAGGCCAAAGTCATTTGTTCAAAATGTGCGCAGAGGTTGGGGCTATCGATAGCCCAAGTCACTTAGTTGGGGAACGCCAACAAGCATATGCACTTGTAAATGTATGCACAGGGGTTCAGATTATGCAGTCCCCACGAGGTATACTGGCCTCAGACTTGGTGAGAGGGCCGCTCGACCTCAAGGAACATAAAAACCCATCTCCTGTGTTGCTGGAGCTTTCGGAGTCTGCAGGAGCTCAGGATCAGTAGACCAGTCAGTTGCGTTAGAGTGCCTGCAAATGAAGGGGAGTGACTCCTTTACCCCAAGGGAGATAACTTCAGCTGTCCTTGATGCTCCACAGGTCCTGCACCAAGCCTGTATGGTGCATGGGCACAGACCATGCCTTGGACGGAGAGGGAGACAAAGTCGGGCCCAGTCAAAGTCCAGCGAATTCCAGAGTGTCCAGACGGTTGAAGGTCAGTGGTTTCTTGTTCAGAATCTTGTTCATGTTGAATCTAGGGTCCTACAGCTGGGTAAGCCCTAAGTACCCACGGGAGAGGGTTAGACAGATTCAGGGGACCTTACCAGGGGAGGGTCAGGACAGGGGAGAGGTTACTCCCACCATGTCCTTTGTCCAGTTTCATGCCTGAGCGGCTCCCAGGACTGGTTTGAACTGGACTATGCACAGGGACACCAAATATGCCCTTCATGCCCATGTGCCCACATGCCCAAGAACAGAACATTTTAGCACAGGCTCCGATCTTGCTTAGCTGGCTGAATTAGCGGCAGAATCTCTTGTTAATTGTTATTTTAGAATCTCTTTGACTTTTATTTTGCGACAAACTCCTGGCACTTTTTAACAAAAATGTATTATTCTTGCACTTGCGAACTTTGCACCTAATATTGTACTGATATTTTTAACTGCGGCGAATATTCTTGTCTTATATAAAATACGTGTTTACTCGTCACTCCGTATTTGGGAAACCACAATGTCTTGCTTAGGTGGTTCGAGGGGTAACTCCCATCCCTTCTTCACTAAACACAGGGGACTTCTCACTGGATGTCCAAACAAAAGTTCAAAAGGGATGTAGCCAACCCCCTTTTGTGGGACTTCTCTGTAGGTAAAGAGAAGGCAGGGCAACAGGACATTCCATTTTCGCCTGAGCTTTTCTGGGAGGCCCATGATCATGACCTTAGGGTTTGGTTGAACCTTTCAACCAACCCATTGCATTGGGGTGATAGGGTGTGGTGAACTTGTAGTTCACTCCACACTCTTTCCACATTGCAGTGATATAACTGGACATGAAGTTTGTACCTCTGTCATTTAAGACCTCCTTAGGGAAACCCACTCTGGAAAAAATTCCCAGGAGGGCCCTGGCCATCACAGGAGCTGTGGTAGTTCTAAGGGGTATTGCTTCTGGATACCTAGTGGCATGGTCAACCACCACTAGTATGTAACTGTGCCCAGATGCAGTAGGAGGGTTCATGGGACCAATGATATCAATCCCAACCCTCTCAAAGAGAATCCCTTCCACAGGTAGTGTTATAAGGGGGGCCTTTGTGGTACCACCTGCCTTAACACTGACTTGACAGGTAGTACATGAGCGACAAAACTCCTTGGTCTCCTCTGACATGTGAGGCCAGTGAAAGTGTGGTACAAGCCTGTCCCAAGTCTTACCTTGGCCTAGGTGTCCTGCTAAGGGAATGTCATGTGCCAAGGTGAGTAGGAAGCCTCTAAACGTCAGAGGAAAGACCAACCTCCTGGTGGCACCAGGCTCGGGGTCTCTACCCTCTGAGTAAAGGAGTCCCTCGTCCCAATAGATCCTGTGGGACCCACTGGCACTCACAGCAGCCTGAGCAGCGGCTTGCTGTCTGAGGGCTTCAAGGGAGGGGGAGGTTTACTTCTCCTGACCTGGAAGGGCCCCCTGTCCCCAAGAACTCAACCTGATCAGGTTCCAGTTCATCTGAGCCAGTTCCTTCACAGGGACTGAGATCATCTCCCTCAAGAGACTGATCCTCACTCTAAGCCTGGGGGAAAGACACAGCCTTACCCCTCCTGCTCCTTCTCTTGGAATGCACCTGGTCCAATTTTTCAGAATCCAGGGCCTGTTCAGTAGAAGTCAGTTTGGCCTGTGACCTGGTCACAGCAAACACATCTGCAGAGATGCCCGGCATTGCTGCTTGAGACCTACATTCCACCTCAGCCGACCTGGGCTGAGGTCTCAAAATCATTGCCCAACAAGCATTCCACTGGAAGGTCTGAGCTAGCCACATCTTTCTTAGGGCCAGTTACCCCTCCCCAGCTGAAATTAACAATTGCCAAGGAATGATCAGTCCTGACATTGTTAGCATTGGTCACTTGGTCCATCTCACCAAGTATGATCTGGTCAGGGCCCACAAGATCTTTTGTCACCTGTGTCCCTGTATGCCATGGCCTCCTTATCATTAATCAAAGGCTTCTGCCTGTATTTGTCCAGGTTACTGGGACTGACAAATAAGGTGGCAATATCCATGCCACCATCACAGACAAGTACAGCCTGAGCTGGAGTTCTGACTAAGCCAGAACCCATCTCAGAGCCCAAGGGTAACCCTACTAATCCCTTGTTCCCTGTACCACCACTTGAAACTGTACTAGGGGGAGCAGTTGCCTTAGGGGCAGTAGTGGTTGGAGTTGAATTCTTGGCCTTTGGACAATTGTCATCTTTTGTCCAATTGGTTTTTTCTTTACATAAGTAACACCAAGGCTTCTTTTTGCCTTTCCCTGTGATGGATTGTGACTCCCCCCAGATGCAGGCTTTTGGAGCCTCGATGAAGACTTGTCATCTTTACCCTTGTAACCACCCTTATCTGAAGTTTTAGCATCTTGCTTCTTGTGGTCACCACCATGGTTCTGGTTTCTCTGCTTCACCCTGGTTCTGACCCACCAATCTGCCTTCTTTCCCAATTCTTGGGGAGAGGTCAGACCTGAGTCAACCAGGTATTGATGCAACAACTGATTTTGGTATTTATTAAGGATCTGCTCCCTCATAATTAAATTGTACAATCCCTTGAAGTCATTGACTTTGCTGCCAAGCAACCAGCCTTCCAGAGCCTTAATGGCACTATCCACAAAGTCTACCCAATCCTGATTCTGTGCCTTCTGGGTGTCTCTGAACTTAATCCTATACTGTTCAGTGGTTAAGCCAAACCCATCAATGCGAGCACTCTTCAGGACTGAATAATTGTCAGCATCCTCTTCTATAACAGTGAGGAGCTTATCTCTACCTTTGTCAGCAAAGGAGAGCCACAAGATAGCTGCCCACTGCTCTCGAGGGTCCCTCTGAACTTTACAGGCCCTCTCTAAAGCAGTTATCCATTTATGTATGTCAACTCCAACATGGTAGGGAGGGACAATCTTGCTCAGGTTCCTATTGTCAAAAGAATGTTCTTTAACTCTAGGGACACTGTTGCTGCTACCACCCAACCTTTTTCTAGCTCTCTGGACTTCTACGGACTCTTTATCAATGGCCAATTGCCCTTGCCTGAGTCTAAGCCTAGCTGTCTCAAGTTCAAGAAATTGGTATTCCCTATCAAAAGAGTGGTCCCTCTTGCTAGATACGGAGGTCCCTACAGACTGTCCTGAGTGATGAGATTCTGCAGAGGAAGATCTAGATCTCCTTGGTAAACTCTGCACTCTTCCAGGAGGGGTGAAGAGGGGGCCATCTTGGCCTTCTTCATCATCTCCCTGAAGATCTGAGTTGTCCAGGTGGGAACCATCTTGTTCCTCCTGGCCAGGGTTTGAGTCTAGGTCATAAAAGGTGTCACCTCCTGACCTGTCCTCATTCCCTGCCCCATCCACTTTCTCCTGTTTATCTGACACTGGGGTCTTCCTAAGGTTATCAAGGAGTAAGGCCTCTATGAGGCGTTGAGTGTTGGCATTTCTCCCTGTCTTCAGCTTTCTAGAGGCTCACAGGGCTTTACATTCTTGGAATAAAAGCTCACTGTATCTAGAGGGCAGACAGCCACTGGCATCTCCTTTAGAAGACACACTAAGTGTGGTGGGGTGTTGCACCTACCCAACCTAGTGGCAAATAAATTCTCTGGGGTTGGAGAAAGGGTGTGTTAGACCCTTGACTTACCCAACCCTAAGTTCAGTAGAACGTACTTATTCTAAGCTAGTATTATATGTACCTAGTACTTAGTGGTTTTCAGTTAATCAATACAAAGATTTAGCTGGTAAAACAATGCAGACTTGAATCCCAACCGCTGCACAGCAATGTAAGAAGTTGGCCTGGTATATGATGTCCACTAATTAAAGTGGGCACCTTGCACCAGTCCAAACAACCCTTTTGGTGATTTAAGAGGTCACAGATAACCCAAGTGGTAGCTGTGGAGAGCAGCCTTCAGGCTTAGTCTTGAAGGAATGTTCAGCAGCTTGTCATAATGCAAACTTATAGTATTGGTTAATTGAAAGGAGAACAACACGATAGTTATAAAAATATGTATTTATTATTACAACACACCTTAAATATCACACAGTATCTGCTACACACAGATAAACACAAAGCACACAATACTGTAGCACATAAACAATCATAAGTAGCACTAATACACAGTGGGCTCCAGGGGGAGACCAAACCATATACTTAAATAGTGGTATAAGAACCACGCCTCGAGTCAAGACAGTGTCTAGAGATTGTAGAATCGCTGGCACCCCAAAGAACCACCCAAGGTGAGTAAGGAGGGACCCCATGGAGGACGAGTGCAGTGTGAGAACACGACTGCGTGCTACGTACAATTCAATGGGAGAGTCGCGGTAGCAGTTTCACAGTTTAAGGACCCTTCACCATGGATTACGAAGAAACCCTTTAGAACTTAAAAGGTTGGAGAGAGACCCCACCCGTGGATACCGAAGTACCAGAGTTACCTATCCCAGGGAAGCCGGGTGCATAGGGTCAAAGTAGCGTCAGAAACCGCTGTCATTCTCAATAGGAGCCTTCAAAGAAATGCCACTGCTAGAAAGAAGAAAAGTGCCCGGTGGAACCCACATGTGTATTCTTGATGGAAGGAACATGAAAGCAGAGGGGACAGGGTCTGGGTCACTCAGGAGTGACCAGGGGCTCAGTAGACAAATGCCCACCGATATTGGGTGCCTCAGGTGTGAAGATGGAAACCTTGACTCTACAGCTGCTGGGACCAGGAGATGTTGAGGATGACCAGAAGCCGGATACGAGCTGTTCCATGAAGGATGTCAAGTGCTGAGGAGTCAGTGTCCGGCGAGGAGGTTGGTACCGGGAAGACCAGGGAACCCACGAAGCTTGCTTCTGAAGGGTGGAATCATACCTCCCACACCGGTTACCGATGTGAAGGTATGATTCCTAGGTGTTTGATACCAAACACAACATGTTTTGTTGCAGCCGTTTATGAGAGAGCATTTTACGCGAACACATAATGCACCTCTACCTATATGTTGGTCTGTGTCACCGACAACCCGGGAGAATGGTCTCCGAAGGCTCCAGGGGTGCTCTGATCATGCAGGGGCATCCTCTTAAGTAAAACCTAGCACCCTGCCTTCAAGATTGTCAAGGCCTGCTATAGGGGTTACTTATAGGTGTTAAGTGTAGTGACCTATAGATCTAATAAACAGCCGCGGTCGGTACTAGGAGTACCTGCAGGGCGGTGACGTGGGGAGGGGGAGGGGCAGGGTGGGGGGTAGTAAACTATGGATTACGGAGGTTTACAGGTAAATTAACATATAAATTAATAAAAACGAATTTCGTTGCGTGCACTGCATCGCATTTGGGGATGCAGTGCACGCAACGAAATTCGTTTTATTAATTTATATGTTAACTTACCTGTAAACCTCCGTAATCCATAGTTTACTACCCCCCCACCCTGCCCCTCCCTCTCCCCATGTCACCGCCCTGCAGGTATTCCTACTACCGACCGCGGCTGCTAATAAACCTATATCTTAAGTGGCGCATGCACCATCTTACACAGGCTGCAATGACAAGCCTGTAGTTCCATTTTGCATGGCCTCTCATGGGTGGCATAATACATGCTTCAGCCTATGGGAGGCCTCTGGGGTACCTATGCCCTGGGTACATATGTACCATATACTAGGGACTGACAAGGGTACCCCAGTATCCAATCTAGAGTGTACCTAAGTATATGGCATACCATTTTAGGGAGAAAACAGATAGACTGGGGTCTGGATTAGCAGGATCCCAGTCAGACTAGTCAAAAACAGTGTAACATCAAGCAAAAAGTGGGGGTAACCATAAGAAGCAGAACCTACTTTCCTACACCACTTCACCATAAAAAAATAACCAGCTCTGCTGTAATCAGGTGTCGCATACACACATTTGGAAACGTTCGGTGACCAGTGTGGGAACCCTATGAAGAAGCATGACACCTACTAGGTAAGTGAGTGAGGGTTCTTTTACAAAACCTAAGGGTTTCTTAGGCAGTACTAATATTTGTAACATCCATCCTATATCAGGAGAGAGATGTGTTTATAATCCAGAGAACACACAGGACACTTGGACCACGGCCAGCTCCGGGTGCACCGCCTCCCCCGGCAGATTATTGCCAGGCAAGTCTCCATCTGGAGCAAGTCTTGGTGCGGCAGCTCCTGGAGACTTGGTGCCCGCTTCACCTGGGGCACACACATAGTAATTTGTCCCCAGTGTTTTACTGATGTCTGATTGCTATTACCCTTTTTCACCGTGGCCCATTAAGTCGACCCTCTATTGGCTCCTATTGTTGGACTATGCAATATATTGTCCTGTGCTATGCTAACTACTCGTATATTGCTCAATATTTATTAGTAATATGCAGTTACTGTTTCCTCCGGGCTTTGCTCCTTCTGGCATTGTCACCCCCCTATGGTGTACACCACTGTGTTTGTGTTTGTATCTGTATTTTCTTTTTGGGTTTGTTGGGTTCTCTAGCATATGTTTCGGCTGGAGTGGGTGTTGGGTATTCTTGTTTGTCTTTTTGAAGTATGTTTTGTTGAAGTCTTTGCACTGTTGTGGTACACACTAGGCTCACCCTTACACGCTCTCTTTTAATATAATATCCGCTTTCAGCACGATGCCTTCAATTGCTAGAAGAGACTTTCACACTTTCCTGCATATCATGGAATATTAGGTTTGAATAATCCCCGTAAAGAGAAGCAGGTCCTCATTTACCTGAATCGCCATGGGTTCCAGGTGGCCTTTCTTGAAGCAACACATCTGGCTCCTAGTCCAGACTGTAGATACATGCTCTTGTGATTGTACACTATCTCTCATCTGCCTTGCACGCTGTTGGCCCACACCCTTGATGTGATCACATTACACATACCTGTCGGAACGTGCCCATTTTTGCATGGTTACCCCCACGTTTTGCCAGACATTTGATGCACTTTGACTTGATGTGCCAATCAGGTTCCCGTGACCTTTCCCATAACTGTACCTTTGTACCCACAATTGGCACATCTCTGGCCACAGGGAAGCCCCTTGTAAAAGGTACCATGGGTACCAAGGGCACTGTGACCAAGGAAGGCCTCTAAGGGCTGCAGCACCTATAGTGCCACCCTTAGAGACCCTACAACTTAACACCAACACACTTGCATTGCAGGCTGCGTATTTTGGTGTAGAGAAAAGTGAAGAGTTGACATGGCACACATTCCTGTGTGACATGACTGCAACCCACTGCCTGGGTTGCAGGGTGTACTAGCGCACAGGTGGGTACAGTTGCATGAGCACTGTACCCCTACAGTTTCTAAGTCAATTCTTAGACATTGTAAGTTAATAAATCCATAAAGAGTATACGGTCTGGGAGTTGGTCATTACAAACTTCACAGCTCCATAATGGCTTTACTGAACGCAAATGTCTCAGCACATTAAACCCACACTGATGTCAGTGTAGGATCTAATGTCAAATGCACTCAGAGAGCATCTTAGAGATGCCCCCTGAAAAAAAGACCAGCCCTAGTGTGGTTCCTGAATGGCTGCCGGGCCTTTGCAACCACCAGACTGGTGTTTGGACCCCTGTGTTGAGGGCCTTCCGCTCTCTGGGTTCAGAAACAAAGCGCCTCCCGGGCAGAGGTGTCATGCCTCCTCCCCCAGGATGGGCTGGGTCCTCGAAGGGGAAGCTCTAAAGGCCTGCCTTTTGCTGCCCCCAGCAACTGGCTCCCACCGGTTCTGACCTCTACTTTGGGTGGGAGAATTAGTGGGAAAACCAAGTTAGGAGGAGAGGTGTGCCCATCTTTGCCAACGCTATCCGTCTGGTGGGGGAGGTGAGGTGAAGCACAACTCAGTCCCCTCCATCTTGAAGATTAGAGGACCCAGCAAATTAGAGAGAGGCTTATGCCCCCTTCCTACTGAAGGGTGATATAATAGAGGGTGTATTCACCCCAAGCAAGGGATCTATAGGTCCCGACCTGCACACCCCTGTAAAACCCCAAAATTTAGTATTTAGGGGCGAGACTGAACCTAGCCTCCTCAGATTCGAGAAAGAAAGATGAAGGACTGAAGAGCAGTGCTGAACCAACTGCTTTTTCCCCAGCCCTACCGGCATGTCCCAACTCTGACTTGGTCACAGCGAAACACAGGTGTGGCCAGCACTCATCCAGAACCCGGAGGACCCGCCCTACCTTCACTCAACAGACTGTCTCCCGTGAGCACCGGATTTGCTCAAACCAAAGACTCCAACACATAACCCAGATCCAGACAGCTTAGTGATTGTGCACCACTTTGCACCCGACGCCCACACACCCAGTTCCACTAGCTCAACACCAGGGGAAGGTCTCCCCAGTGATCCTTACCTGGGATCTGGTGATCCCTGACCTACCTCGAGCTTCAATACAACGCCTGCAGCCTCAACCTGAAGTGTCCCCCCGACCGCGACCAGAGCTGGTAAGAAGATCCGACACCTAAAAACACCCATGCTCCTGATGCCCCATGGCCTTGGGTGACCCAACTGACTGTGTCCAGGCATCCCCCATTAACCCAACTTACCTCTCCTGCCTTCAGGAATTCCCCTTGCCCAAACCTGCAGCATTTACCTCTAACCAGGGATCTCCATTGCAAATCACAGGGCTCCCGACGTCGCCTTGGCACCTTGCATCCGGCCGTCTCTGTGGCGCTGTTAGTGCAGCTCCTGTGCTAGTTGTTGGCCCCTGCAGTGCTGATCCTAACCCCAGGAGTTTTGCTCCCAGATCCGAGTGGCCTGCTTGTAAGCAGGCCCCAACCTACAGCCCCATGGGCTAACACTGGGCCTTTGCACTCTGCACTCTGCCGCCCTAGTGCCACTTGAGGTGTGATTTCAGTGCCTAACTGGACCATGGGGAACCTTGTTCCTAAACCCTTAAAAGCCATTCTTACAAGTCATTTACTTACCTGTAAACCGTTAACACTCTTTTCCTCCATAAGAACCAAGGTTATGATTTTTGTCAAACTGTTCTGAGTTGAACTGACTTTTTGTATGAGAAACCAAAGTAAATTTCTGTGACCTAAAAACTGTCGTACTTACCTGTATTTTTGTTAAGAACCACAGTGTGATATCTAGGCATATCACTCAGGTAGGAAAAAAAATCTAAAAGTAATCTAAAGGTACTCTAAAGTAATTTTCATGTGTTTTAATTGTTTTTAAAGCAAATACAAAGCTGTAACAAATTCCATTTCAATCACAATATATTTTCTTTGTAAAGTCTTGCCTTTGAAATCATACCCTACTTACCTGTGCCAAGTACTGCTTGGTTCTAGAAATAAAAGATAAGTATACCTTTTTTATAACTTATCTCATTGGTCTGGATTCTGTCTCTGAGTGTGTGCCATCAGTCTTGATTGAGTGAATACAATAAATGCTTAACACACCCTCTTGATAAGCCTAACTGCTCGACCACACTACCACAAACAGAGCTGTTAGTGATAATCTAATTTAGCCTCTGCTATACCTCTCGGGATCCACTGGATTCTGTGCACATTATACCTTACTTTGGTCCAGTATATACAGAGCCAGCTTTCTACAATACCCATGTGCATCCCTATTTTTCAACAGTGGTGCTTTCCATCTACTGTGCTCTACGATACGGTTTTGCGTTCTGAAGTTTGGGAGGTAATTGTCAATTTTCTTTCCATAAATACTGGCTCTGTTGAGAGCCTCTCTACATTGTGGGAGGCCTCTAAGGCCTATGTGTAAAGGGTGTGTATTTAGAAACGTGGGAGTGCTTCGTAGTATTTGTGCCAACCTCGCTAAAGTGAAAGACAGGTTTCATCTCCTGGACTCTGTTAACAGAGACATGACCAATGACCATCAGCTTCAAGATAGATAGAAATTATTACATGAATTCCATAAACTAGCTCAAAGTGAGGTCGCATATCTGGGAAAATATGGTTGAGCGCATCGGTACAGTGAAAGCGAGCATCCAGGCCATACATTAGTGCATTTGCTTCACCCTCTATACCATGCTACATACACGCTTGCTGCGACCAGATGGCACTGAAGTTACTGGTTACTGATGCCGCTGCTATTCTCTCAGACTTTACTGACTACTATGTGCCACTTTACACGACTCGCCCGGGCGCCTGTGAAGATGCGTTGACTAATTACTTGTTAAAAATCAACATGGTGTGGCTTGAGACCAGCCAACAGCAATGTCTTGCTTCTACAATCACATACAAGGCGATCTCACAGGCCATGGTCGACTTCAGTGGATCTACGGCGCCTGGCTTAGAGGGGTTCTCCGGCGACTTTTACAAGGCCTATTAACAGTTGCTGGCCCCAATTTTCTTGGAAATGTAAGCCGAATACCCCCCACGCTGCTCAAAGTACTCATTACAATTTTGCTTAAACCCAAAAAAGACATCTTACTGCTGATCCTCATATCGGCTATTATCTCTTCTCAATTTCAACACTAAAGTATTGCCCAAAGTCTTTGTTAATGGATCACATTATCTCTCCCATGCAATACTATTGTGTACCACACCGCTGCACCTCTATTAACCCTTGCACCATCTTTGCAGTAATCAACCAAATCTCCCCTACTGTTCTCTCGGTGGTTGCATTATTAGATGGAAAAAAGGCATTTGATGCCCTCAAATGGGCCTTTTTGCATGCTACACTAGCAAAATTGGGCACGCCTAGTGGATTTTATAAGCTAATTCGTCTGCTATATCAGTATCCAGTGGCCCGATTGTGACTAAATGGTACACTTAAAGACCATTTACCTTTAATGCGCGTCACCCGACAGTGTTGCCTGCTTCCCCCCTTTTGTACTTAATCGCCATGGACCCTCTTATCTGCCATCTCCAGGCAAGACATCTTGATAGGGGCCTTGGATTTTCCAATGGGACACTTTTGGCTTACCTTTATGCAGACGACATACTTTATTTTGTTCGCGACCCTGTACTCTATTTACCTCCT
Organism: Triturus cristatus; assembly: GCF_964204655.1. Taxonomy (NCBI): domain Eukaryota; kingdom Metazoa; phylum Chordata; class Amphibia; order Caudata; family Salamandridae; genus Triturus; species Triturus cristatus. Next base: position 823,552,713 of record NC_140579.1, on the reverse strand, counting down.
CTTGTGAGTGAGGTGCAGCAGTTCGGCGTCTTCTCCAGATTGGATATTAACTGGAGTAAGTCCGGGTTGTTTCCACTCACGGACGCCACGGTGCTGTCTCATCTTGATTTTCCCCTGCAATGGTGCACAGACTCTGCCAAATATCTGATCATTTATATTCATAGGGACCACTCAGAAGTGGTCCGCTGCAGCTATGTCCCTGCTTCGACAAAACTCAAGACAGAGGTGGAAAAGTGTATTAAGCTTCTGCTGGACATGGTTAGGTGTATAGCAATTATTGATAGTGCTAGCCCGCTTTCTTTATCTTTTTTTAAACATTCCAATTGCTCTCACCAGTAGTTTCTTTGCCTCCTTACATGGGCTGCTCATTCAATTAATATGTGCCGGTTCGCTGCCTCGTGTTCGCTAGGAGGTCATCACACTCCCCTATGAGCATGGCAGCTTTGGAGAACCCTGACCTCCAGCTCTATTTTTATGTAGCCCAAGCATATTATGCTTACTACTGGTATCATCCAGAGGCCTGTTTGCTATTCTTCACACTTGAGCATGCACAGCTACCACATCTTTCTCTTAACACCATACTACTGTGTGATCCCAATACAATTCAAACGCTAGCCACTACTAGTTGGGCACGTTTTAAACTTCTGCAGTATCTCGGTAGGGAATCTCTTTGTTCGAGGCATGTGGGCTGCTGAATTCATATCTGTGCATAGATCGCCGCCTAGTGTTGGGTTCGGATGTTTGCACGTTGTTGTCCTGGAAGAGTCTTCGAAGTATCCTTGGATAGGTGACTCCTCCCCTGGACTACAGTGCGCATGGGCATCCTCTCCATCCTCAGATTGTTTTTTTCCGCCATTGGGTTCGGATGTGCTATCTTAGCTCAAGTTAGGAAAATATTTTTTCGAGGCCAAAAGGCCTTTAGTTTGCGTCGGTACTGTTTATCGATCGGGTTTCGATACAATCCTGTTAGTTTACTAACTTTCAGCACCGACTTTTTTCGCATTTACCTGTCCATCGACTACTTCGACGATGGAATCGAGGACGCCATTCAAAAGGTGTCCGGTATGCAATGCGAAGTACCCACACATCGACGTCCATCCGGTGTGCAACAAATGCCTTTCGCCGGACCACGACGAATCGACATGCATGGCCTGTGCCCGGTTCCGTTCCAAGAAGACTCTGCGGAATCGACGAGCGGCGAGACTTGAGGCGCAGCACGCGGCACCGGCCCCAACAGACATCTTCGACGAGGCCGAAGACGTCGAGGAATTAGAAGTCTTGCCCTCCAGTCCCGTTTCCGAACACGAACCCGGATCGGACGAGGTAGACGAGTCACTCTTCCACAGAGGTGAAGACGACACCGAGGTAGGAGACGACGAGGAGGCCTTAGGGGCCGAAGAAAGTAGCTCCAATGATGAACAAGGCCTACCTGTTCAAACCGTTCAAACACCAGTGCCACAGCCTATGGCTCCGGTCGAGGGATCGCCTTCGGGCCTTACCCGAGACCCATCCCGCAGTTCTTCGGCCCCGCCCTCGGGCCCGGCCTCGGACGTTCAGCGGCAGCCATTACTACATAAACAGGCTGGTTTCCCTACCACAAAACCGAAACCGAAAGCTGCTCCGGTTCCACCGAAACCGAAACTGAAAGTGGCGCTGGTCGGATCGAGGCCTTCGACGCCAGCGCACCGCGTCGGCACCGACCGCACCAAGAGGGACTTCGGTGCCGAACTTGAAGCGGGCGACGTTGGAGTCGACAAACGGAAAAAAGCCATCGGCACCGACAAACCTGCTCGGCTACCGGCACCAACGACACCAAGGGCCGTACCGCCTGCTGTGTCTCGCATCGCTCCCTCGACGACACCTAAGCCTCAGGTATCGAAGACTTCGACGGTGATCTCTGCACCTCGACTCGATGAACCGCCGGCGCCGAAAAAATCCACGGCCGCCTCTACGAGTCTGGCCGGTGCCAAAGCCTCGAAGGCGCCCCAAGTACGACCTGGTGCGACGCAAGGCAGCAAAACCACAGCTGTCCTCCAGGACACGTCGGGTTCCGGTTCGATCGGAGCTCCAGCAGCCTCTTCGGTGCCGGCCAACATTACCTTCGGCTTGCCTCCGTCGACAATCCCAAAAATGTTCCAACTCAGGACACGGGTCACCCAACCTACGGTCACACCTGCTGAGACGTCTCCGGCACGTATCATCGACGCCGACACTGGCAGGATGATTCTCCACGACCGAAGGATAACTTCGGAGCCGCCATTGGACCCTTTCAGGATCCCACTAAAAAGGAAGTTGCCTGCAGAATCGGAACCTCTCCTTTATGAACCCTTCCATTCATCCTACCAGGATCCACACCGGTTCTCCCCCACACGCTCCGATACAGATGCATTGGAGGACTACATGGATGACCAAGTCCCCTACCATGTAGACACGGACCCTGATGACCAGCAGGACCCTGATCAAACTTGGGGCGACCCTGCAGACCCCAGTGCACCTCTCGATGCACAGGACCAACAACTCTATGGGGCAAAAACATCTCCTACGGAGGATACTGCGGCGTTCAACGCTCTTATCGAACGTGCTGCAAATAACCATGGGGTACAGCTTCACTCTGATACCATCGAAGATGACTTTCTAATGGACACCTTTGCATCCGCAGAAAGACATGTAAAGACTCTGCCAATGTTGAAGGGGGTCCTCAAACCAGCCAAGGACATTTTCAAAGAACCCACCAGGGCACGAGTGATAAACCCCAGGATTGATAAAAAATACAGATCAGCACCTGGGGATCCTACTTACATCAGAGGACAATTACCACTCGACTCCATCGTCGTAGCGAATGCACGCAAGAGGGCACACTCGCAAACAACAGGTGACGCTCCTCCCCCGGACAAAGAGTCCAAGGTGTTAGAAACCTCTGGCAAGCGAGTTGCCGCCCAAGCTGCCAACATATGGCGCATAGCCAACACTCAAGCGCTCCTTGCTCGCTATGATAGAGCGCACTATGACACACTGGAGCAAATATTCCAACATCTCCCTGACCAGTTCAAGGAAGGCGCAGAAATGCTCATCAGAGAAGGACAGCTACTAACGAACGCTTCCATCAAATGCGCACTAGATGCTGCAGACACGGCTGCCAGAGCCATAAACACAAGCGTCATGTTGCGACGACATGCCTGGCTACGGATCTCAGGATTCAAGCCTGAGGTACAAAACAATATACTGAACCAGCCCGTCAACCCCGACTATTTATTCGGGCCAGAGGTTGACACCACCCTCAAAGATAAAAAAGGACACGGACACTGCAAAGTCCATGGGCGCCCTACAAACTCAGTCCTTTCGGAGCGGCTCCTTTCGTCGCCCCGGAAACAAGGGAGCAGGTAGAGGACAGGGGTCACAACAAACATATAACAAAGGCAATACACAGACCACCTATGATAAAAACACCCGAGGTGGATATCGTGGCTCCAGCACAAAGGGCAGAGGACGCGGCTACGGCAACACCAGGTCCTCCCCCAAGAACAAGCAGTGACGCCCTCTCCCTTCCTCCCGACCACATAACACCTGTCGGGGGAAGGCTACAAAGGTTCCTGTCCACGTGGAATTCTATCACCACGGACAGGTGGGTCAAAGATATTGTAAAAACGGTTACTGTCTGGAGTTAACCTCCACTCCACCCACAATACCACCAAGAAGCCGTCCTATGTCCTCAGAGCACTTAACGCTCTTACAGCAAGAAGTGCAAAGTATGCTTCTAAAAGGCGCTATAGAGGTCGTACCCATCCACGAGCAGGGTGCGGGAGTGTACTCCCTCTACTTCTTAATTCCAAAAAAGGACGGGTCGCTCAGACCTATATTAGACCTGAGACCCCTGAACCAGTACATTCTTTCAGAGCACTTTCACATGCTCACTCTACAGCAAGTCCTTCCGCTTCTCAAGCAGGAAGACTTCCTAGCCACACTGGACCTCAAGGATGCGTACTTTCACATACCCATCCACCCCTCACACAAAAAATACCTCAGGTTCACTGTTCAGGGGCAGCACTATCAGTTCAAAGTCCTTCCCTTCGGCGTGACAACAGCGCCCAGGGTTTTCACGAAGTGCCTAGCTACGGTGGCAGCACATCTACGGAGGCAGCATATACACGTCTACCCCTACCTAGACGACTGGCTCGTTCAAGCGAAGTCAGCCCAGCAATGTGCAAGCCACATGTCCCGCACCATTCACCTTCTTCACAGTCTGGGATTCTCACTAAATTATCCAAAGTCCCATCTCCAGCCCGCACACGTACAACAGTACCTAGGTGCGACTATAGACACTCTGGCGGCCACAGCTCAGCCAAATTTAGTGAGGATCAACAGCATACAACTGCTGATCTCCAAATTCAAACCCAATCACTCACTTCCAGCGCGAGTGTTTATGCAGTTGATAGGCATGATGGCCTCCTGCATCTTCATAGTCCCGCACGCGAGATTACATATGCGCCCACTTCAGGAGTGCCTAGCACGTCAGTGGAATCAGGCTCAAGGACAGTTAAAGGACCTAGTGTTGGTGAGCGGTCAGGCATACAACTCTCTGCATTGGTGGAATCCACAAAACCTTTGCAAGGGCCGACCGTTCCAAGAGCCTGTCCCACAGATAGTACTGACAGCGGACGCGTCTCTCCAGGGATGGGGAGCTCATGTACTCCACTACACAGTGCAAGGACTATGGACAACACAACAAAAGAAGTTGCACATCAACCTTCTGGAATTGATGGCAATCTTCCTAGCCATGAAGGCATTCAAAGTACATCTATTCAACAAGGTCGTGTTGATCTGGACGGACAACATGACCGCAATGTACTACATACAGAAACAGGGAGGCACACACTCTCCACAGTTGTCTCATCTGGCTCAGAGCATGTGGAAGTGGGCCATTCAAAGGAACATGTTCCTCATGGCGGAACACCTCCCTGGCAAGGACAACCAGATGGCGGATCTGCTCAGCAGACACAGCCACCAGATGCACGAGTGGGAGTTACACCCATCAGTACTCCAACCGTACTTCCAGCAGTGGGGTCATCCGGAGATAGACCTATTCGCGACAAGCGAAAACGCAAAATGCCAAAGCTTCGCCGCCAGATTCCCACATCCGCAGTCGCAGGGCAATGCGATATGGATGAACTGGTCCGGCAGATTTGCGTACGCTTTTCCCCCAGCGCCATTGATACCGCTAGTGGCCCGCAAACTCCGACAACACTCCCTGACACTCGTCCTAGTTGCTCCCACGTGGGCACGCCAGCCGTGGTACACCACCTTCCTCGAACTTTCCGTGGTGCCGCATCAAAGGCTGCGGATCAAACCCGCGCATTTGACGCAGAACCATGGAGAGGTTCAGCACCCAGATCCGCAACAGCTGAATCTGGCGATCTGGCTCCTGAAGTCCTAGAGTTTGGCTATCTCAACCTGCCACCTGACTGTATGGACATCATCAAGGAGGCCAGGAGACCCACTACCAGAGCTTGCTATGCAGCCAAATGGGAAAGGTTCGTCATTTATTGCGGTAATAATGACATCAACCCGCTGGACGCATCCATCCAAAACATCATCTGTTATCTCTTACACCTATATCGATGCAATCTGGCGTACACCTCTATACGTGTCCATTTGACCGCAATCTCAGCCTATCTGCAAACCAGGCAGCACCTCTCTCTATTCAGAGTGCCTGCCATCAAAGCATTCTTGGAAGGACTCAAACGAGTCATTCCACCAAGCCACCCACCGGCTCCAATGTGGAACCTCAACTTGGTCCTCACACGCCTGATGGGTCCACCCTTTGAACCTCTACACTCATGCGAGATTCAATTCCTTACCTGGAAAGTGGCCTTCCTTGTAGCGATCACTTCCCTAAGAAGAGTTAGTGAACTCCAGGCACTAACCGTTCAAGAGCCATTTATACAGGTTCACACCAACAGGGTCGTACTACGTACCAACCCCAAATTCATGCCCAAAGTAATATCGCAGTTCCACATGAATCAGACTATTGAACTGCCAGTTTTCTTCCAAAACCCACAAACTGTTGCAGAAAGGGCACTACATACACTAGATGTACGGAGGGCCCTCATGTACTACATCGATAGGACTAAACCCTTCAGGAAGACAAAACAACTGTTCGTTGCCTTTGCCCCACACCACAAAGGTAACGCCATCTCCAAAGCAGGGATAGCCAGATGGATAGTTAAGTGTATTCAAATCTGTTATCAAAAAGCAAAACGCACATTAACTATTCCACCACGAGCCCACTCAACACGTAAGTTGGGGGCTTCCATGGCCTTCCTAGGAAATATTCCCCTGCATGATATATGCAGAGCAGCCACATGGTCCACTACACACACATTTACAAAACACTATTGCGTAGATGTGCAGTCAAAACAGCAGGCAGCTGTAGGACAGGCTGTTCTCAAAACACTTTTTCAGACCGCTGCAGCTGGCACGGGTAGCCGCCGCCAATAGAGGGCACTGCTATGTATTCTATGCACAGATATGAATTCAGCAGCCCACATGCCTCGAACTGAATATGCTACTTACCAGTATGCATCTGTTCTTGGCATGTAGGGCTGCTGACATTCATATCGCCCTCCCTCCTCCCCGGCGCCTGTCGCAGCTGCAGCTCTCAGAATTACTGCAAGCATGGTCATCACTTTCTGTATCTACTCCATCACTGCCACAATGGCGAAAAACAATCTGAGGATGGAGAGGATGCCCATGCGCACTGTAGTCCAGGGGAGGAGTCACCTATCCAAGGATACTTCGAAGACTCTTCCAGGACAACAACGTGCAAACATCCGGACCCAACACTAGGCGGCGATCTATGCACAGATATGAATGTCAGCAGCCCTACATGCCAAGAACAGATGCATACTGGTAAGTAGCATATTCAATTCCCCTCATATCCCACTCAAAAGCAACCCTTGGCTCCCGCTCACTCTTGAACATCGAGTACAGCGTACTATTGACACACATGAGCTTTAGGTCGCGGACGACCTATTCCTGTGAGGTGTGCTCGAGCCCAGCTCCACGATGACTAAAACAGATCAATTATCGATCATGGATAGATTATATTCCATCGTTTACACAGTACATTATGGGCAGGGCTGCCTATCTACCCAAAAGATTCTATTCCGCTTACATAACTGAGTGTGTTACTGGATAATAGCCATCTGGTCTCTAAATGATATCATATTTCCATTAAATTAAAGCCTACAGGGCTGAATTGAGCCGGGGTAGCATGGGAACGTGACCTGGGCACTTCTCTCTCAGATAAGTTTTGGTATTACTGCTGTGTGCAGACTAAACTCATGCTATATCTTACCAGTGCCCGAAATCTCGGACAGATTACACAGATTTTTCCCATTTGACATGGACTTGTGAGACGATAGCAGCCTTCAGGAAAGGATACATCGTGCAGCCACTTCTAGCTGACCCTTGTATGGCTTTATTGGGGTATGTTAAACCATTACCACTGGGGCTGCATCGTTTTACTGCTCTAGCCTTATGTGAGAAGCTGGCTTGGTATATGATGCACACTTGTGTAAGTGAGTACCCTGCACCAAGCCAGACAACCCTTATGGGGATTTTAGTGGTCTTAGACAACATTAGAAATCTCTCTGAGTGATAGCTGTGGGGAGCAGCCTTCAGGCTTAGTCCAGGAGTGTAAAGCAGCTTGTTTTACCAGAACATAATCTTATAGGTATAGATTAGGTGAAAAGAACCTCAGTGTATTTGTAAAAATATGTATTTATTATAAGACACTCACTAACACATACAGATATCTCCTACCTGGAGATGTACACAATGCACACAATACTTTTCAATAGAAACAGGTAAGTAGCACGAAATACACAGCGGTAACCAGGGGGGGACCAAACCATATACTAAAATAGTGGTATGCAAACCACAACTCGAGTCAAGACTATACCCAGAAGATGTAAGAGTGCCAGGGACCCAAGGAACCACCAGAAGTAAGTAACTAGAAGCCCCATGGAGACTGTGTGCAGAGTGGGAAGGTGGGCTCAATACAAGTCAATGGGTAAGTCGTGGTTGTAATTTTAAGGACCCTTCCCAGTGGACCCTGAAGAAACCCTGTGGAAGACAGAAGGTTGGAGAGCCACCCCACCCGTGGATATACTAGGAATCAGGATACCTACACCAGAGAAGCCGGGTGCGCAGGTGTGAAGTAGCATCAGAAACCACTGTTGAACTCAATGGAGGACTTCAGGAAGATGCCGCTGCTGGAGAAGGGGAAAGTGTCCTGTGGAACCCAAAGGTGGATTCAGGATGAGAAGTACCTGCAAGCAGAGGGGACAGAGTATAAGCCACTTGGAAGGGACCAGGAGGCCCGGAAGATAAATGTCCCCTGAAGTCCAGGGTTGCAGGAGAGTTGACGGTGACCTTGAAACTGCAGCTGTGTGGACCAGCTGATGCTGTGGAAGACTAGGAGCCATGCACGAGCTGTCCCACGTTGGATGTTGAGGGTTGAGAGGTCGTGTCCATCAGAAGCACCAACAAGCCTTTGCAACTAACGTGGAACGTGAAGAAAGTACAGTGTCGGGACCAGCAAGCTCCAGGTGACTCTCCACAAGCAGGGGAGTCAGGGCAGGCCCCAAGCAATTAGGGGAGACCACGGAAATCAAAAGAGACCCTCAGGAGGACACATAGGCTGGATGCACTGGAGTCGCAAGAGGGCCCCGAGCAGCTCACCAAAGATTCAGGCTCACGGTGCAAGTGATGTGGTGAGGATGAAGATCTTGGTCACAGGAGATGCTTGAGGCTGGGGCTACTTGGAGCCCGAAGATCTTGGTGGAAGGAAGCCAACAAGCCTTTGCAACTGCAAGTCGATGCAGTGCACAGGGGTTCGATTCCTGCAGCTCCGACAAGGAATACTAGCCTCAAACTTGGTGAGAGGACAGGGCAGGCCTTGAGGGATGTGGAGAACTACAACCTGTGTTGCTGAGCCTTTCGGAGTCTGTGGGAGCCCAGGATCAGCAGACCAGTCAGTTTAGTTGCGGTGCCTGCAGATGCAGGGAAGTGACTCCTTCACTTCAAGAAAGATTCCCTCAGGTGTTTTGGATACCCAAAGGCCTTGAAAGGTTCCTGTATGGAGCACAGGCACTGACGTTGCAGCAGACAAGCAGGGCGACGAGATCAGGAGCAGCAGGAGTCTTACCGGTTGCAGCCTTGATGCCCAGAGCGAAGTACCGCAAAGTCCAGAGTGCCCAGACGGTCGAAGAAGTAAAATGAATCTTGTCCCACGACGAATCTAGGGACCCGCCCTCTGGTAAGCCCTTAAGTACACTAAGAAAATGGTTGGGACGATTCAGGGATCCCTCCTAGGGGAAGGGTCGGACAGTGGGGAGGATACTCCCATGTCCTTTGTACAGTTTCGCACCAGAGCGGGAGCCAACAACTCCCTGAGCTGGTTTGAATTGGACTATGCAAGGAGGGCACCAAATGTGCCCTTCAGGCAGACTGAGTGGCGCTGTCACAGGGAGGTGGTCACACCTCCCTGTGACAGGATATCTATTGTTCTGCCGTCCCCTGCTCGAGCTTGCTCAGCAGCAGGAGAGCACAATCGTGTCTGGTCGGCAGCAGTCATGTTGTGCTGTCCAGGTCTAGAAGACTGGTACTTGGAGCACTGACGGCCTCCCGGAAGAGCTTTACAGTGCGTGAAATCATACCTCCCACACCGTTTACAGTGTGCAGGTATGATTCCAACATGTTTGATACAAAACATGATAGGGTTTAGAGATGGTCACCCCGTAATGACACATGCCCACTCTATGTATCGTAATGGCTGATGCACTTACAGCCCGGGAGAATGGACTCCGGAGGCTGTAGGGGTGTCCTGCTCATGCAGGAGCACCCTCACACTTAGAACCGGGCACCATGCCTTCGGGATTGAAAGGTCTGCTTTAGGGGTGACTTATAGGGTTTAAGTGCAGTGACTTTAGAGATAGGGAATCCTATATCTTTTGTAAGTGGTGCTAGCACCAGCTTACACAGGCTGCAACGGCAGGCCTGTAGTTACAGTTGAGTGGTCCCTCATGGGTGGCATAATACATACTTCCGTCCATGGGGGACCCCGGTGTACCTATGCCCTGGGTAGCTGAGTAACATATAATAGGGACTGATAAGGGAACACCAGTGTCCAATCTGGGATGTACCTAAGTACTGACCATACCAATTTAGGGAAGACAAAACAGAGACTGGGGTCCTGGTTGGCAGGACCCCAGTCAGACTAGTCAGAAACAGCATTGCACCAGGCAACAAAAAGTAGGGTAACCATGCAGAAGGATCCTACCTTCCTACAACTTACTTTTAGCCAAGCGACAAATTTCACTACATTGGGGTGCTTGCACCCCTCTTGCCCCATGGTAGCAGCTTGGCTGAAAGACTTGTCATACTGTGACACTACTTCTAAATTATACGCTTCATGGCAGCCAATTGCATCAGGGCCTAAGAATATTTGGAAACCATTGCGTAGTTATTTGTTTTCCATGGTTGACTCTGCAGATGATGTATCAATGGATTAAACATAAGTCCTCTGCCATCAGTTGTTTTTGGCATCCCTCTACATCATTGTAGGAATGCTTTATTCTCCCCTACATGCTCTGGTATAATATGTGTAGGAGAGTAGGGTCTGCTATCCTATGGTCACCCCAAATTTTTGCTTTTTGCTTCACTGGTTTTTGACCTATTGAGGCTGTGGGCCTGCCAATCAGACCCCCAGCCTGCTGTTCTCTCTACTAAATTGACACTATGCACTTTAGGTGCATAACCAATTGGAAGTGGATCACCCTGTGAGCCCCTGTACCAGTGTACACTAGGTACCCAGGGCATTGGTGTATCTAAGGCCTACCAGGGGCTGAAGCATGTATTGTGCCACCCCTGGCCTGGCCTAACAAATTTGACACAACTGGCTGATCACTCAGCTGGGGTAAGTTGGTGTAACCACCTCTTACTTAGGTGTAGTATACCTATACCTAACCGTAAATGGGACACATGTTAACCTATAAGTCACTTCTATGGCAGGCCTTAACAATCCTGAAGGCAGAGTGCTTGGTCCCATGTGAGATGGTGCTCTGGCATGAGCTGAGCCTGTCTGCAGTGGTCGGAACAACTTCCTTCTACTGTTTCCAGATATCGTCATACCATATACTCTTAGGTGCATTATGAACATCGCGGTTAAATGCTATCTTTAGTTTGGCTTTATCAAAACATGTCGAGTAAGGTGTCATATGAATTGGAATACTAACCCCTCGCCAATTCTGGCGACGAGGTTAGCATTCCACCCTTCTAGAGGGACACGACATGTACAGTACCTGAAACCCGGGTAAAATCAGACATAGCCTCAGCTCCACAAAATGGTTGCTGCCACCACAGACACAAGTCTGCCCTCCTGCTGCTGGGAGTCCTTCCAGCTTGGGAGGTGTGGACAAAGGGTTTCCTGCCAGGGGAGGTGCGTGCACCACCCCAGACAGGATTTTGTGTATTGGTCAGGTAGGGCTTGAAAGAAACCAGACATGCCTGTGGCTCACAAGGAGCCTCGGTGCATATGCCAGTTCAATCCGGTCCTGGGGCACACCAGTCCCGGGCCTGGGGCGAGCTGGACAAAGGATTGGGGGTGTAACCACCCCCCTTCCTGGTCCCACCCTTAGGGAGGGACCTAGCAGGTAGTCCGGCCCCTAGAATCCGCTTAAAGGTAGGAGCTGTGTCCTAAGACTTCAGACATCCTGGAATCAACTTGAAACTAAGAAGAAGACGGGAACTTCGACATTCTGCTGCACAGAAGACTGAAGGAAATCTCCTCTGTGGTCAGGGAGTGACCACCTTGCTAACGCAAGCACCATCCAGCGAATCAACGTCTGCTTTGCCGCCGCCTCCCGCCGGAGCCCGAGCCCAGAGACTGACAAGACCTGGACCTCCAGACCTCTCACCGCCCGATCCACAGTCCCTGAAAAGAGGAGACCCGTGGAGGCACCGAGACACGTGGAGCCAGCCATCTTGAAACGACCACGACAAGCTGCAAGTGCAACAACCGAGGATCCCTCCAAGTTGTGCTTTGGGATCTGAGAAGCCCAACCCTCGAGCAGCATCTGCACCAAAGGTGAGCCCTCCAGCATCTCCACGATCTGCGTGGGGCCCTTCTGCATTTTGCCACTCGACGCGCCTAACCGGTTGCTGGCCCGCTGGCTAGTGGCCATCTTGGCAACGAACTTCAAGAACTACACTGCTGGTCTGGTTGCTCCAGACTGGCCCTTGCTCCCCTCCAAAGGAGCAATCCCTCTGACCTTGCTGGTCAGAACCATCAGCTTATTTTGTTTTCCACAACAATTGCTTTTGCCAAGGCTTGTTTGCTTCGATCAAGTCGCCGACCGCGCCGACAGCGAGAGCCTGCGTGGAACAGCTCGTGAACCGACTCCTGGATGTTGTCAACCTTCAGGGACCACGTGGCTGCAGAGACAAGCTACACCTTTCTTCCTGTTTGCACCCGACATCGCCTGGTACCCACCTGGTGCCACGCTGGTCACTGGCTAGTGACTGTGAACACTGTCCCCTCTGCTTACAGGTCTTCTACAACTCCGATCCACTCTTGGATCCACCGCATCCCTTCCGGACCGACCGCCTGCAGCATCTTTGTCCACAGGCTCCATTGAACAGATAGAAGAAACCCGACGCACTTCGAGGCCTATGCACCCGCTTCCTGTGGGTGAGGTAAAGCTGGCACTCCGGTGCCCAAGTGTAGAGTATCATCTCTAGTGTCTGTGTTTCCAATCTTGAGTTCATAGTCCACCCGGAAGATCCTCTTTGCAGTAACTTTGTAACTTTTACGCACCCATTGAAATCCTATGGGAGCACGCGTGTGACTATTTGCTCTGCACACGCAACCCGTGGACCTCCTGGTCACTAACTGAAGTTAGCTCCTTGTAGGCCCAGCGATTCTAGAGGCCCTAGGCCTTTTCCCTTTTCTGTTCGTGGTACTTATACCACTATTTTAGTATATGGTTTGAGCGGCCACCAGGGCCTATCCATATAAAGTTTGCTTAACACGTTTCACGAGTTTAGCCTCAAAGACTGCTTAGCCTACGCTACCACTAGGGCAGCTGGTCCGAAAAGGTTGACTTACAACCACACCATAAGGGTTGCTTGGCATGGTACAAGGTGGTCACTTTAACTAGTGAACATCATATCCCAGGCCAACTTCTCACAATATGTATCTCCCTATGCCTGCGTCTCTTTACTTTGGATGTATTATTTTTCTCCTTCTTTGGGTAACCAGTTGAACCTCATATGAGTCACCTTTTTCCTTAGTGTGATTACAGTAATTGGCTTCACGGTCTGTATTTCTTGAGAAATGATAAATTACGTTTCCAAAAAGAAAAATAGAGGAAAAAAACATGTGGACTAATGCTGATGCTAGCCTGCGCAGTGACATTATCTTAGACTGTCGCAAACTAGATAGGAGCTGGTCTATGCCCTGGCTTTCATACGTTTGCGAACTGTTTTGTGAGTTAGGTTTGTCTGATATGTTTCCCCCACCAAGAACTTTATCAAAATCTGCTAAGAAGTTGGTCAAGGACAGAAAACATTTTTTGCCACTCTAACAGATTATGCTCTGAGTCTAATGAAAGCAAAGTCAGGAATTACATTGTCTGAGGTACTGGTGGTATATCTATCTCTTTCCCTATCTTGGTGGGAGTGATCACTTTTATTCCAATTTAGGGTGGGTACTGTATGGAGTCTTTTTAGTTTTAGGAAAGGCACTTTTAATCAGGGAACGTGTAATATGGCCTGCCCGTGTCAGCTCATCAGAACAAACCTTGCTGCGTTTTATGTTTTTTTGCAAATATTATTGAGGTTCATTTGTACTTTATTTAAAGCCATGTTTAAAATCCCTTTTAGGAAATTCAGGATGGCATATTATTTTCAGCTTTTAGGAAGTCTAGATGTATGTCTTAGCATATGTTTATTTCTTACAGTGACCGCGAGAACTAGGAAATCAATGGAGGGTTGACCGTGAAATCCACCTCCTGTTCATACTGCATGTTTTGCCTAGTTAGGATGAATGTGATTGTTTTAACTATGTATTAAACTGGTAATGATGTATTGCACTGCCTTATATGATTTTATGCAAAACCAAATAAAGATGAATTGAAGCTGTACCTGAACCTGAGTGAGGGTTGCATTCAAATACAGGAGGATTTTCCCAAAAGTATTTGTAGCAGGAGAGGGATATATGTAATGGTAAAGGAATGGTGTAATCAGGGTACTTTGGGAATGGTGTTAAGACCTGGTACACCATTTCCGTATCTTTACTGGCAAGACATTTTAGATACTCCTAATTATGTGTTTAAAGACAAACTAGGCTTTGTCAAAGGTTTTGTTTATAGGATTGTTTTGAAAGATTCTGTTGTACATGATCATCAAAAGGTTTGTACATTCCATTAAGTATTAAGGGACAGTTTCAGTTGCATGTACAACAGCTTGAGAAAGTGGGCATGATTTAACTAGTTGAATCTTCTGAGTGGGCTTCACCTAGAGTTGCAAAAAATAAATCCGGAGACATTCCCTTGTGTGACAATCTTAGATCCTTACCCCTTCTATGCTGAGGATGGAATGGTTCTGTCCTCAGCCACAGTTGACATGTGCTGAAGACGGAACCATTTCAGCCATGCACCTGCCCACATGGAAGCGCTGGTGCTCCCCACATGGCCCGCCCCTTTTCTCCTCCCAACCAGGGATGGCAGCGGAAGCCCTTCCGCTGCCACCTCCAACCGCCATCGGCAATCTGATAACAGTGTGCCGACGACATTAGATGCAGCCGAGGATGCGCTGGAAGCCATTTTCTTCCAGCACATCCTGGGAGAGGAGGGTTTATCAGTGAGTCCCTCTCTGGTGCAGCGGGTATTTTCATAGGTATACAGACACGGGGAAATGACTTTTGCCCTGTGCCTGTAGAGAGTGGAATCCACCCACTAGACCACCAGGCTTTTATTTTCTGTATTTTTGGGGAGCGACCCCTTAGGCAAGGGTCGCTCCTTGGGGGCATGTGTTAATTGTGTTCCAGCTCCTTCCCCCAGGGGCTGATTCGGCCTTATGGGGCCAATCAGGCCCCCAGATGGGGGGGATCAAGACCCACTAGAAGCCAGGTATTTATTTATTATAATGATCACAGGAGAGGGTCGCTCCCCTTGGGGGACATTTATTTTTTTATGAATTCTGCCCCCCCCCCCAGAGAGCAGATTGGCCATTCTTAGCCTGATCTGCCATCTGGGGTGAACCATTAGACACCAGGAATTGTAGTTTTTTATAAATCGTGGCGTGGCCCCTTGGGCAAGGGTCATTCCCCTTTATTTGGGGAAATGTTTTGGCTCTTTTCTGCCACCCTGGAGCAAATTGGCCATATTTTTAGGCCCAATCTGCCCCCAGGGAGGGCAGAATGTCACTAGTCACCAGGGATTTTATTTATTTATATGTCGGGGAGTAGCCCCTTTGTCAAGGGTCACTCCCCTTTTTTGGGGCATGTATTTCTGCCCCCATTGTGGGCAGATCAGGCAGAGTTTTAGGCCCATGTGCCCCATAGGGGAGCAGAAAATCACTAGACACCAGGGAATGTTTCTGTGTGTATAAACTGAAGTTTGGCTGATGGTCTGCATGTACTTGGTTTGTGTGGGCTTGCGCTTGGCTGCGGTGTGTGCAGACTAGCGCTTGGCTAGAGGGGTGTGTGGACTGGCGCTTGGCTGGTTGTGTGTGTGAACTGGCACTTGGCTGGCAGTGTTTTTGGACTGCCACTTGGCTGGCGCTGTGCATGGATTGCCGCATGGCTGGTGTGAGCATAGGCTGGTGCTTGGCTGGCGGTGTGAGTGAAGTGGCGCTTGGTTGGAGGTGTATGTGGACTGGCGCTTGGTTGGCGGTGTGTGTGGGCTGGTGCTTGCCTGGCTCTGTGTGTGTGAGTGTGTACTAGCGTTTGGCTGGTGGTGTGTGTGGCTGGCGGTATGTGGACTAGCACTGGGCTGGTGGTGTATGTTCAATTGCATTTGGCTGATGGTGTGCTTGAACTGGGGATTTTGCTAGTTGTGTGTGTCGACTGACTTCCGGCTGGCGATGTGTGTGGCTGACATTTGGGTGGTGATGGGAAGACATAGTGTTTTATAATGGTAACTGTTTTATTTCTTGTTATTTGTGATTCTAATGTTTTATTTCTCCTTTTTATTCTAGTGCAAAGCTTTTGGTTTTCTTTACACGACTCCTGCTTATGGTTTCAGCACTTGTAGATCTGCATTTTGTGTAGTTTCGTGTGTTTGGTAAGAACACGTTTTTGCACTGTTTACTGTAAATGAGTAGCATTTCCCTGCATGAATGTGATTTTTGTAAATGCTGTAATAATAGCAGCATATTTAGCTTTAGTTTTTTTGTGTGTGAAATTCTCCTTGGATTTGTGCATGATGGGTATTGTGTTGTCTTGTGTGTAATTTTCTGTTCTTCCTTTCCAGGGGGATATCATTGGTGCTTGCTGTGTCTCTGCAGAGAAGGTGCTGATGAGTCTAGCTGTCTCTGGTAAATGAGTGGTATTGTTTTTCAATATATAGGCCTTTGTGTGCTTTGTATTGATTGACCTTTCCTTTCAGATTACCAGTAGTTTACTTTCCGTTTGATAAAGCCACACTTTGTTGATTACTTATTACTGCTCTGCAGGCTGTTGATATGCTTTTTGAGTCTTCCTCTGACCATGATTATGAAACTGACTCTGCATTTGAGGCAGAGGAGGATGTCCAGGAGTCTGGCACTGAATTTTCTGTCGGAGAGGAATCGTCTGATGATGAAGCCACTCTCCCTGCGGAGGAAGTGCCTCTTTTAGAAGATGAAGCCACTTTCAGTGCAACCATGAGTTGTGATCGGTATTTGCTTCTTCTTCTTCTGCGTTTTGTTGATAATGCTTTGGCGTTGCCACAAGATCACTCTGATTGTGACCATCTTTTTAAGATTTGGCCTGTCCTTGATCCTTTTGTAAATCGATTTTCAGAGATCTATGTTCCAGGAAAGAAAATATAGCTGTGAATGAGTCTTTGGTCCTGTTCAAGGAAATTTGGGCTTTTAGACAGTACATTCCCAGCAAGAGGACAAGTTATGGAATTAAGATGTACATGCTGTCTGAGAGTAGTATTGAATATGTCTATAATTTCAGGTTGTACACTTGTAGGGTTTCCAGTATTGACCCCCGTGGTTGCCCTTCCACTTTCGGAGTTAGTAAGAATATTGTGTGGGAACTTGGTAGAGGACTTTTTAGCAAAGGTTAGCATTTCTACATACATAACTTCTACACTGGAATGCAATTGTTCCTGGAATTGTTCAAAGTGGACAGTGTTCCTTGTGGGGACAATCCGCTCAAACCGTAAAGGTTACCCAAAAAGGCTCTTGTGCAAAAATAACTTGAGAAGGGACAGTGCAGTGTAGTGATGAATTTCTAGCTGTGAGATGTCCACATGCCGACTACCATTCACGATGAAAGTACTTCACCTGTGACTGTCTGGGTTCAGGTTGCTGAAGTGCGCAAACCTGTGTGCATTTTAGACTCCAATAAGCACATGGGTGGTGTAGATAGAATAGATCAGAGGTTGGAACCTTACACTGCTGTTTGTAAGGCTTGCGTATAAGAAGTTGGTTATCCATTCAGCAACCTTTGATGCTGTATTTAAGGATTGTTTTCCAAAGTCAAAGATAACATTTGCTAAGTTTCAGCAGTCTGTGATAGGCAGTCTTGTTGTAGTGGACCAGGCAAAAGTTCCTAGAGTTGCAGCGGTGGGGGCTAGATTGAAGGTCAAAACTGTTGTGTTTGTAGTTATAGTTTTGAATCTACTTCCAATTGGTTTGTGTTTACTGTTTTGTTGAAAAAAATGTGATGTGCGTGGACTGGCTCTTGGCTGGTGTGCGTGGACTGGTGCTTGGGTGCCAGTGTGCATGGACTGGCGCTTGGCTGGTGGTGTTCGTGGACTGGTGTTGGGCTGGCGTTGTGCATGGACTGGTGCTTGCCTGGTTGTGTGTGAACTGGTGCTTGACTGGCAGTGTGTGTGAGCCAGCATTTGGCTAGTGGTGTGTGAGTAGTGACTTGCTACTGGTCGCTACACACACAATAGCCAAACGCCAGTCCACAGACTCCGTCAGCCACCAGCCAGTGTGATTGCTGTGTCAGACATGTGGACTTATGAATGTGATGGGCCCTTGAATGGTGCTGTCTTTGATGTGAGTATTGTAATGTGCTGCGCCAGTGACTGGCGGTGTGAATGGTCTTGTGTGTCTCACGTATGAAAGGTGTGTAAATGGCCTGTAAAGCGGTTGGTGCCCAATGGCACAAATTTCCTACCACCCAACGTTCCCCCTCGGTCTCCCGATTAAAATGACACCTCACTTGGTTGGGTGCCAAAAGCAGAGTCAGCCTAAAAACGTATAAAAAACTACCCTCCTTAACCAGCTTTGATTACCCCTCAATCTCTGCACGTTTGTGGCCCTTCCCTGTCGCAGGCACTTGGCCCACCCACACAAGTGAGGTATCATCTTTATTGAGAGACCAATGGGAACGCTGGGTGGTAGGAAATTTGTGTCGGCGTGGTGATCCCATATAGAAATGTGAAAAAATATGATTTATTTTGCTAAATTCGAGGTTTGCCGGGGATTCTGGGTAAGAAAACAGTGGTGGTGGCATGCAAGCCTCACATCCCTGGACACCCCCAGGTTTCTAGTTTTAAGAAATGTCTGTGTTTGGTAGGTTTCCCAAGATTGCCGCCAAGCCCGGGACCAAAAATGCAGATGACCCTCTTGCACAACCAGGCTGTTTTGTGATCCATAATTTTGATGTCTCCACAATACGTTTTGGGCCCTTCTCTGTTGCGGATACTTAGCCCACACACACAAGTGAAGTACCGTTTTTATCAGAAGACTTGGGTAAATGCTGGGTGGAAAGAAGTTTGTGGCTCCCCTCAAATTTCAGAGCTTTACTTCACAGAAAAGTTTGAAGTTTGCAAGGGATTTTGGGTAACAGAACCTGGTGAAAGCCACACAAGTTATGCCATTCTGGATTCCTTTAGGTGTCTAGCTTTCAAAAATGTACAGGTTTGCTAGGTTAACCTAGGTACCGGCTGAGCTAGGGACCAAAATCCACAGCTAGGCACATTGCAAAAAAAGGGTCAGTTTTCAACAGAAAAATGTGATGTATCCATGTTGCGTTTTGGGACTTTTCCTGTCGCAGGTAAAAGGCCTACCCACACAAGGGAGGTACCATTTTTACCGGAAGACTTGCGGAAATGCAGGGTGTGCAGAGGTTTGTGGCTCCCCGCAGATTCCAGAACTTTCCATCACAGAAATGTTAGACAATGTGTTTTTAGACAGACTTTAGGGTTTGTAACGAATTCTGTGTATCAGCACCTGGTGAAAGCCACATAAGTCACCCCATCCTAGATTCCCCTAGGCATCTAGTTTTCAAAAATGTACAGCTTTGCTAGGTTTCCATAGATGCCGGCTGAGCTAGGCCCCAAAATCTACAGCTAGGCACATGTTATGTGTCCATGTTGCGTTTTGGGCATTTCCTGTTGTGGGCACTAGGCCTACCCACACGAGAGGTACCATTCATTGGGAGACTTAATGGAGCACAGAATAGAACAAGTATTACTACCAATTGTCATTCTCTGCATTTGCGCCTTCCAAATATGACAGTGTGTAAGGAAGAAGTCATTTTAAGAAATGCCCTCTAATTCACATGCTGGTATGGGTACCCACAAATTCAGAGATGTGCAAATAACCACTGCTTCTAAACTTCATATCTTGATTCTATTTCGGAAATACATAGTTTTCCTTGATACCTATTTTTCACTCTTTATATTTTACCAAATGAATTGCTGTATATCGGGTACACAATGAAAAAACATTGCACGGTGCAGTTCAGTTATTGGCTGTGGGTACCTTGGGTTCTTGGTGAAGATACAAGCCCTATATCTCCCCACAACAAAAAGGGTCTAGTGGCTGTGCTTTTTTAACTCGCTTTCAATATTTTGTTATTTCGACTGTTACGTTTTATAGGAAAGCCTTGAAAGAGCTACACAAATTACCTCTGTCTGAATTCAGAATTGTGACTTTCTGTGGTTTTAGGATTTAATTCTGCCTGTTCCTGATAGCAGGGAAGATGGTGATTTTAGTACCACAAATCATTCATTGATACAATTTTCAGGAAAAAAACAGACGCTTTCTTCTGCAGTACATTTTTCCCACTTTTAACCTGAAAAAAACAAAATGTTGCTGTCTTTTGGCTAATTTCTCGGTCGACTCAAAGGGAATCCAAAAAGCCTCTGTACCTTTAGAATCCCGAGGATGTTGGAGAAAAAGGATGTAAATTTGGTATGGAGGCTTTATGTGCACAAAAAGTTATGGGGGCCTAAGTGCGAACTACACCAAATAGCCAAAAAAAGGCTTAGCACAGAAGGGTGGGGGTGGGGGGGCCTAGCTGCAAAGGGGTTAAACAAGAACATACTTGTGGACTGCCATCTGTTGACAAATATTTTGGGGATATTTGCTCAACTTGACAATGTGCTTTTTTCCCCTACCATTAATCTTACATTTGCATACTGTCCAATTGGGTTAGCCGAGGAATCATGCTCTTTAACAACCTTTGTTACAGCTTTTGGGGCCTATTACTATTTGAGGATGCCTTTTGGGTAAACCTCTGCAGCATCAGGTTTTTAAACAGCTGTTGTTCAGACTAATCCATGGGGGATCATGAAACGCATGCTTTTCAAGACGATATCGAGTTTCATGCAACAGCTGTTGATGAACACTATAGAATCATTAATCAAGTCTTGGGTATCCTAAAGACACAATGGATGACTGTCAAATGTGAAAAAAGCTAGCTGTTCACCGAGAAGATGGAATATTTAGGTGTCTGAAAAGCTAAGGCCTAAGGATGACCTTCTACAAGCTATTAAAGATGCCAAGTCTTCCACCAATGTTGCTCAAATGAAATTTGTGATTTCTTGAATGATTTGCTGTTGTCTCTAAACCTCTGAAGTAGCGTCTATGAAAAGTGCACTTGAAAAAAAAATGCATAATTGTCAAATGCTCTATGTTGAAGACATATCAGGAGAGTGAGTTATGTTTTGGTGTTACGTTATTTCAATTTGTAAGGCGCACAGCTACCCCAAGGGGGTTTCCCGGCGCCAGCCAGGTAGGGAGGGGAGAAACGGGAAAATTACTGATTAAATAGCCATCTCTTCACTCTTCTACGGAAGCTGCCAAAAATGGTTTCCTCCCGTATTGAGATAGGAAGAGTTCCATAGGGAGGGTCCAACAGAAGAGAAGGACCTACCGCACAGCCGAGTATGTTTGATTCTAGGAATAGTGAATTTCAACTGTCTGGCAGAGCGAGAGGACGAGAAGGTATATAGAGTTGGGCTAAAGATTGCAAGTATTGTGGGGCCGTTCCAGATTTAATTTTGAGCATAAAGCTCAAGGCTTTGAATTTAACAGGATTCTTCATTTTTAGCCAATGAAGATCACGAAGAGAGCCGGCAAGTGACACAGATCTCGGGACCCGACAAAGCAGCCTGGCAACCGCATTTGGCACCACCTGCAGTCTTTGTTTGAGCCTAAGTATAGAACATTGCCGTAGTCTAGCCTTGATGTGATCAGGGCATGGACTACCGTTCTTTGAACCGAAAGGGGTATCATCAACAGAATTTTCTTTAACCATTTTAGAATGGTTAAGGCCACCTTAGTACCTTGTTGTTTCATTGACAGGTGGTCGTCAATGATGAATCCTAGGTTACAAATCAGATTCCTTAGATGAGGTGAGGGAAAAGATTACCTGCGTGTCATCAGCATAGGATAATAGGGGCAACTTCGCCTCGATATGTCAACGGTCGAACGTAAACATTAAACAGCAAAGGACTCCACACCGAGCCTTGGGGAACTCCGTAGGGAGATAGATGGAGTTTAGAGCTTGCCAAGGTAGAAAAAACCTGAAAAGTGCGGTCAGTTAAGAAACAGCGGAGCCACTGTAGGGCTGAGCCTCCAAGGCCCAAGGAATGCAAGACTCTCAGCAGAGCAGTGTGAGACACCGTATCAAAAGCGGCGCTGAGGTCGAAAAAATGAGAGCCAATGTATCGCCTTGGTCCAGTCGATGTCTCAGCATTTCGGTGATTCCAAGTAAAGTAGATTCTGTAGAGAAACCCGACTGAGAGGGGTGAAGAAAGTTCTGAGACTCAACAAAAGATGTCAGCTGGGAATTAACATGTTTTTAAAAGATCTTGGAAAAGGCCGGGAGCAATGAGATAGGCCGGAAGTTCAATGGCACAGTTGGATCCGCGTTGGATTACTTTAAAAGAGGGAGCACCATGGCATGTTTCAATTCTGGAGGAACAAAACCCTCCTGTAAAGAGGCGTTGAGGAGGTCCATGATCAGCAAGAGCGTGGGAGCATCGAGCTATTTTATCACAGAAACAGGAAGTAGGTCACAAGGGGAGCCCGATTTGATGCTTGCCAAGATTCGGTTGAAAGTGCTGAGTTCCAAAATAGACCATGCTTCCAGCTTAATGGTGGATTTGACATTACCGCAGATCTGAGTCACCCCAGCACTGGTAGCAGTAGGGGTGGTGTCGATAATGTGTTAAGTATTTAACAAATTTTCACTGGCCAGTGCGGAATATATTTTTTCGACTTTATCCACAAAGAAGAGGGCAAGGTTCTCACATTGTGTTCTAGTTAAAGCGAGAGGGGTGGTCTGAGTATTAGACCCGTATAGTTCTTTAACTACCTTAAAAAGAGTTTTAGGGCAGTTCTGAGCTTGAGAAATGTTTTGAGAAACAAACTCAGCACGAGCTGCTTTGCATAGAGTATGATAGTCACTTAGAGCCATTTTGTAGGCCATCTATCTGGTAGTGTTTCCTCCACTGCCTTTTCTAGAGTTTTACATCTGGATTTCTCAGTCTTGAGCTTCTTAGTAAACCAAGGGGCTGGCAACTGATAGTTACAGAAACGTTTGTTGGAGAGAGGAAGGCAGGTATCTACAGCCTTAGGGATCCAGCTTTGGATAGAGCCCAGATCTGAAGTAGCAACCTTTTTGATAGCTGGTCTGGAGTCATCTAAGAGATTGTTTAAGGCTCCAACATCGAGCTTCGCCCAATGTCGGAATTTGGGTTTTGGTCCAGTGGCGACTACCGGGAGGGGGGGGGGGGGGGGGGCAGGCTACAACTTTCAAAAGAAGGGTAACCTCAAAATGATCGGACCAACACAGGGGGAAAGCAGGGGGGACAGAGACAATCTCACAAATTAGAAAAAATCGGGTCAGGCAGGAGGCCTGCTGCATAGGTGGGACCTGAATTACAGAGAAGAATATTCACTGCTTCGAGGTCATGAATGCCGCACTTTTGGTACACGCAGGGTCCTCTAGGTGAAGTATCAGGTCACCCAAGATGGTAAACTTGGCGGCATTCAAAAAATACCGCGCTACTGGGTCGGGGAAGGACAGTGGCCCAGGTCCAGCTGGGCCCGGAGGACGATACACTAGTATACCAGGCAAAGTAAACTTAGGTGCGAGCGTGAGTTTGAATAATAAGGCTTCGCAGTCACTGGCAGATAAATCCTCATAGCAGCATTCAATAGAGCTTTTGTGGAAAATAGCAATGCCACCCTCCATTCTTAATTTTCTATCCTTTCCGAAGATGGAGTAATTCGTAGGGAGTGCTGCTGCCACATCGGGCCCTGAACTATCATGTAAACCAGGTTTCCGTTAGAAAGAGGGCGTCAGATTGGTTATTAAATAAAATATCTAAAAATGTCAGCTTCATGGTGCGGGAACGATCGACAGTTAATGCTGTAGAATGTAAAGACTTGATGTAGTAGAGTTGTACCTGTGTGTGGTCTTCTATGATAAATCACTGTGTTTGGAAATCCCAGGTTTATTACTTAGGGGTCGAACTCTACCATTTTGGTCATTGTATAATGCGCACGTGAAGGAGAACCGACAGTGCTGGCAGTCCACGGGGGCTTTGTCTAATGCAATCATTTGACAGTTGAGAGAAGGGGGCCGGCGAAGTTCTATCAGTTGTTTAGTGGCGTACCTTATTCTCACTGTGTTGTATTGACCAGGGGTTGTGGTCCCTGGTCCCTTTTGGGCACAGACAGGCTTGCCTTTGGCGCGCCCGCTGCGCACATCCACTCCCGGGCCATTAAGTAGTGGGCCAAGGGTAACCGCCGCATAAAAGCCGGACCGCTAACTGGAGCAGAACGTGAGGAACAACAATATTGCCTTCATGGGGAAGGAGCCCTGTCGTCTAAAGTGCTGATGCACAGGGTTACAAAATAGGCATAGTTCAAGTTTCATTTAAAAATACTGTGTCACTTTTGAAAATACTGAGTATAACACACTCAGAAGCAGGAAAGTTAAAAACAAAGATTAAAACATCAAACAGGCTAGTCCGAATTGTCTGAGTTGTGTGTTATCATCATAGAATCAAGTGTGATGAGTTTTGATGCTGTTCTACCTCAGATTTTTAGCAATAAGAAGCGTACTGTAGCATTTGGATCTGTTCTAAGGGCCTTAAGGGTGGGAAATTGAACCATAGCACAATTGAGCATGAGGCACTTGAGTATTAGCAACATAATATTTTAGCACGTGTCTGAGGTAGAATGTTTCGGTTGTGTACAGACCATAGGACCTCTCCTTTTTCCCCAACACAAACAAACGTTTATAGATTCCGAAATCCAAGAGGTTCTAAAGAAGGAAGCGATTAGCTAATTTCTGCCACTCCCAAGAGGTTTTCTCAGCACAAGTGTTTTGGTATTTACATTAGGCCCCACCAACACTAGTCTGGGTTCTCCAAAAACCTTGGGGATCTGCTCTGCAAGTTTATTGATCTGATCCTGGAGGGGAGACAATGCCCTGGAAATAGCCTGGGAAAGGGCTCTGTCCGCCTCTGCAGGAAAACAGCTTCCCTCAGGTGGCAATTCCTCTTCCCCTTCCTAAAATTGGGAATCCTCATGATCTCTAAAAGATTCCAACCTGCGAAAACTGACCACATACCAGGTCAAAATACGCCCACTGTTCGTAATTCAGGGGAGGCCCCTCGCTGGTACTCCAGAATTTGGCTGCAATACCAGATATTGCCACTAGGTGGCGCCTACGGCAAGCTAGGTGGGAGGCCCTGAGAGAAACCAAAATAGAATCCTCACTAGGGAAATCCCCAGCACACGACGCATGGGTGAGGAAGAGCGCAGGGCTTCCCCGACAGGCCGTGCGCCCCCCCCTCCCCTCCCCCCCCCCCCCCCCCCCCCCCACCCCGCAGGCCCATAGCCCAGCGCCAACGCGGAACTCATGAAAAATGACATAGAAGTGAGCGCTCAGACAAGGAGCCTACAGGGCTCTAAACACATTACGACAGCAGAAAAATACAAAAACTCAACAATACAATATAGATGTTAAAAGAGACGTGAGTAAATAAGAGCGAGTGGCTTAACTGACAGCAGTGAAGAAAGAGAAACAGGAAGGGACGTCATGGCTATATATGGACATGGAATGTAATGTGATTTGAGGATTGTTGTTATGGACGCTTATGACCCATTGGTTGATGGGAGCTTTAGTTCTGGTAGCATTATTTTTTATTAAAGATGTTCTTTAGAAGTGACTGCTATACAATAAAGTGAAGAAAGAAATGCATAATCCTCGCCTCCGGTCCTGACAAAGAATTCTGCTGTAAAGATAGAGAAGCATAATGCTCACCTCCGAGTCCTTAATGGAATTTAAAATTCTTGACATGTCAGCAAGAAAAATGTTCATTCTTCATGTTGTTCCCATTTTTTAATAGATTTAACTAACTTTACAGCACCAAGAGGTGGACATGGAGGTAGTCTGTATATAGCCTCAGATGCACTTGTGATACCTACATTAAAATGTGTAGTCCAGCACCAGAGTGGGCTTGGTATTATAATTTTATGTCAAGACCGGAGGCTCCTATTATACTTCTCTAATCTTGCTTTATCAACATAGCAGCAGTCAGGAACCCTAAAACTACAAACTCCATGAGGGAAATCAACTTATTAGCCAAAGGGATACAAAACAACGTAATCATAGTAACAACAATAGAATATCGAAAAAGTGTATATCCTCACACTTGACTGCAAACAGCTCTCTTTTCTGGCGCTCGCAGTCAAGATAAGTACATTATTTTGTTTCTTTACTTAAATGGTTTATATTGCTGTTGCGATATTTCTATGAGTTTTATTTGCTACTTTTGTAGTGTTTTACTGTGTCTCAAATTTCTTCCCTGTGGCGCTCTCTTTGCTCCCATTTTCTCTGGTACACTTTCTCCTCAAAGCGTTCTGGGTTTGCCATTGTGAATGCCCTTCTATCAACGCTCCCGGTGGTGCTTAGTGTTCTGTACTGCTGCAATTTGGTTTCTTTTTCCTGGGCATATGTCGCCCTTCCTTTCTGCTGTCCGACTTCCTCTGTTTTCGTCACCGGAGGCTGCGGCCTTTCTCCCCACCTCTTGTCGTCCTTCTCAGAGGTTTGCTTGCTGTGTACATGCCCTGAAAGGTGAATATGGTATTCAGCTCCACCGGCTGCAAATGTAACCCCTTTTCTGGTTGTTTGTGCTTCCTCATATTTTAACATGGAATTGGACAGCTCACCTCTGTCAAATAATAATGACGACAAGGGGGAAGTTTTAAAAAATGACGAATGAATACATTAATTCTTCAGTGAAGCAGGCGGTGGCGGCCTCGATGGATAAAATGTCTTAGAACATTAAAAAATTGTGTACTTAATATGATGTCTAAGACTTTAATGGCCCATTCTACGGGGTAAAGGAGGAAAAGGAAAATGCTATTTTTAAATATACAAAAAAAGTTAAGATCCCCAATCCTGAACTAGCACTTGCCAATAATTAGGTTTCCTCACACCAGACCGAAGATGTTGCTACTCCCAGGCCTCCTTCCACAGAGGGGAATGCTAAAACTCATACCAAGTGCAAAAATAAGTCTAAAAAATATTCAAAATGTACCATAACAAATAGTCATCACTCATAAAGCGGATACTGGTGATGACATGGGGGATCCAGAAGATCCAACTGATAATTTTGGGTTCAACAATCCCTCTTCTTTCGCTCCTCCAAAAAGGCCAAATTGATTCCTTCATCTGCTTTTGGCCAAGAAAGTTCTGGACACCGAAGGATCTTTTATGTTTGACCCAACACTCATACGCCATCTAAATTCCATAGAATGGTTCACTGCTGCTCACATTGGGGATTACATCTCTTTTAGGCTGCATTTGTCATGGAGAAGCAAACTAGGGCTAAACTGAAATCAGAATGTCCTAGGCCTTCTCTGCCCTCCAATATTACTTCCACTCCACAAATTGACCCGTTGCTGCTTACTTTCTTTTCCAAATTTGTAAATGATCCCAGTGATGAAGTAGATAAGGCCTGGTCGACTTGCCAGGACAAGTTACTTGACATAGTGGTTCCTTTGGCTCGCATTTTCAACATGGCGGATATTGCCAGATTGATAAATCAGATACTGATCCTGAAGATCTAGCTTTATGGATTCAACAAGCTTTCTGCATACTAGACAACGCTAACTCTGCCATAATGCACAAATGGAGGAAAGGTCTTCTATTAAAGTTGCTACTCTTGATCCTAGCACATAAACGGGGAAAGTGGCCTTAGTAGATATGTCACAACTAATTTGTCCATTGACAAAGCTGAACATTCACTGAAAGTGTTCTTTCAACGTGTTTTTGCACAGGCCAGTAGAGGCAGGAGCCGCTTTCCTTGCTGTAACCAGGGATCCAGAGGCTCCTTCAACTCAAACTATGGTTACCAAGACTACAAGCCTCAACTCTACCATCAAAGAGGCGGAGGATATTAAGGTCGTGTACAGAAGAATTTCAGGGCCAACAATCAACAAGGTGAGTCCTTCTGGCCCTCCTCTTGTAGGAAGCAGTCTTTAGTACTTTCTCACAAGGTGGAAAAACATAACTGTAGATCCTTGGGTGTTAAACACAATACAAGGTTATGTTAAACTATGTATCCTCTTCCACCAAGGTTTTCATGCAGAATGTCCTATCAAATTTCTCTAGAAATCCAGTCTCACTTATGCAAAAGTCAATTCAACTTTGCTCCCCAGATCCTGCGGGATTTTTCACTTCACTGTTTCTGGTCCAAAAGAAGAACAAAAAGAGGAGGTCAGTTATCAACCTCAGACACTTCAATCAGTGAGTGGTTTACCTCCATTTCAAAACAGAAACTAGTCTACTCTTACTCCAACACGATTGGATGGTTAGGTTTACAAGACACTTACCTTACAATTCGCATTCACCACAGTCACAGAAAATGTCGTCAATGCGAAATTCTTCAGACTCTACGCAATTCCCATCTCTCCTTCAGATCTCTGGCATGAATTGTAATCTCTCTTCTTCCATACAGGCCATTTTTCAGGGCCTTCTTCATTATCGGGTCCTGCAACGTCTAATAATCCACCTCTTTGGCAAAGGTCTCGCCTTCCGCAATTCCATCAGTATCGACCCAGAATCTCAGCTAGAGCTTCAATGGTGGACAGACCATTTAGATTAGATTAAATTACTAGAAATATCTACATTTAACTGTGATTTTATTATCTGGGTGCTATATAATTAAACAACAGGAAAGACAGTGTAAACTAGCAGGATATTTCATAAAATTAAGACCTTTCAGCAGTTTCCGAATGTTTTTTATTTTTTTTTGCCTTTTTTTATATAGTGTGAACGACCTGAAGGCATTGGAGCACTGTAAATGAGCACCAATAAAAAAAATCAAGCTATTGCATCAAAACTTTTCAATTCTATTAAGGACACGGAGGTGACGATTATGCTTCTCTTTTTGTATCAACTGACCACAGCAGCAAAATAACATACAAAAAACACTTTTCCCATGAGTCACACAGCCCATATGCCACCAATCAGGACCCACACAGCACTATATAATGTCCTGGAATCATAGTCCTTCCTTTTTCTTTGCAAAACCACAGCTTCAATATAATGTAACGAACCGACTCAAACATGAGCCATCTTTGGCCCTAACGATAATGGAATAGTTCAAGCAGGTATACCACGATAATCCAGGAAAATTGGGAGCCTCCGAAACCACCGCTGAATAAGCCAGCAGAGCCAAGACACAATCTACGTCAGTTTGGAATCCGTGCCTGTGAATTCGTAAATATAGTATAACAGCCTGTGTCCAAACAGAACCATCTTATACGATGGCTGGGTAAAACACAAACATCGGTAACGACATTACAGTGAGTACAGACATCAGTGATATCTTAAAATGCATGTCTATAACATAATTTTTGTGGATAGTATAATCTTTGCCTCTGTGTCCTTAACAGAACTGAAAATTGATGCAACAGCTAGACATTTTTTTATTCTAGCAGGAATGGAGACTTTGGATTATGCTTGTTCAAAGCTGAGCCACCACAGCAGATGCAACATCCACAATTGGCTTGTGGTAAAACATTGTAAATGTGAAATCTGAAGACCAATCTGCAGCTGCAATAAAGAATTTGAGTCTAGAACCAGACAAACGTTTTAGAAGCCATGGCGCCATGCACAGAATGACCTCCAAAAACAGAGACATCAATACCAACCTCACCAAGGATCCATTTAACCCACCGGGCTAATGTGGCAGAATAAACAGGCCCAATGGGCTTTTGTAGTGAGATAAGTAACTGACCCGACTGATCTCTGCGGAACTCATGGGAACAGTCCTCATAAGCCTTGATGTATCAAACATATAAAGAACAATGGTTCCCTTGGGTAGAAACAATGCGTATTGCGGTTAGCCGTAGTTACTTCAGCATAACATATGATACATTTCTGAAAGCCAGAACATTTCTTAAGCAAATGGGGGAAGGAACAAGAACACAGAAAAAGGGTTTTTCATTAATTTATGTATCAGAATTGATAGCATTCGTTATGCGAACCAAATTACATACAACAAAAATACATTGCAGAATTTTTGCACTTCAAAATTCATACAGTGATACACAATGGTGAGATAGTAGTGCTCAGTGGTGATATAGATACACAGTGCAGTGAGGTGGTAGTGGGGGGATGCGGTTTGTTTTGGAGGGCCAAATTCAAGAAGCAGTGACAAGTACGTTAAACAAATTATATAGTTGATAGCGACTATGTCCTGCAATCTGTGCCAAAATAGATCGTCGACGTTTCAACCCTATGGGCGCTTGGTGGAGTGTCACAAGCGGGTCTTCATCAGGACTGTGAAGGTGGAGAGGCCGCCTATGGGAAGGAGTATTATAATAATGAGTGTTCAAGTTCCCATTGTTCGAAAGTAATTAAATCAAGGAATTGTATTATAGACTCACCCTAGAATTTCAAGGGCGGTCAAGGCAATTGATTGAAGGGGTTGGTTTATTCTAGCAACATGCCTGTGAAAAATAAGGTATTTGTAAGTGCTAACTCAGATGTGAGTAAAACACAATAGCTTGGAATAATTCTAAAATCTTACCAACTGTGATATGAATTGCACAGAAGATCTAAAGGAAAACAAGATAAAGGGGAAAATTAATCCCTAAGAAACCGAAAGTTGATTTGAGAGTGGTGTAATCAGGGGACAATGGTAAAACTCACCAAAAAATGATTGTATTCTGGTAAAACGGAGTCCTCACGAAACGCTGCTTTCTGGTTGCAGAGCAAGTGAGAAATGAGCTCTTAAGTACTCTAGGCCAAAGCTCCAGCTGGGAGCTTGATGATGATTGACAGGTGTGTTCAAGGACAGCATCACAAGGCCTCACTGCCGAGTCAAAGGGCTACAGCTGAACTGTAGCTAAAACAATCAATCAATAAAATTCTGCCAGGTAGATGTGTGCAGACGAAGTGAAGGGAAAAATGCCGATTTGGATAGTTAAACCCGAATCGCTTTGGCAAATGTATTGGGTAAGGGAAAAAGAATATTCATGGTGATACTACCTTGCATGGAAACAATTGATTGATTCATAGAGGAGGGGCCTACGCAGGCAAGCTGGGTTGGGCTCCCACCGTGAGATTGATGATGATTGACATGAGTGTTCAAAGAAAGCAGCCAAAGGATTTCACTAGCGCTGGGTATGATTGAAGCTGAAAAAATCCAGTTGAAAGAGGCTGTAGGAAATCATTTGAACTTCTGCAAAGCAGATAAATGTATTCAGGGAAAAGCAGTTTTATCAAAATACACTTCATGAATTCTGGATGTGGGTGCTGATCATACAATCTTGCCTAAATTTAGAGGCTTGGACAGGTATTCAATCTCCATGAAAAAAGTGTGCTTTATGTAATGGAAACACAGTGATTCATGCAGGAGTCACAAGAATATCATGAAAGAGCACAATAAATGATAGAGACAACAGATTTAAAGCACTCCGAAAATACAATGGTATTAATAGTCATTAAATAATAATTTTTGTAAACAACGCTATGGTTTTTGGACATGTAAAAAGAAACATTAAGTACTAAAATCAGTTTAACATAACAAAGACATGTTATTTTAAAGGACATTCGTACTGTTGGGGGTTACTACATGTAGATGGTTAAAAACATACAGTAAAAGTGCCCTTATGTAATGTGTGCAATTGTCCTTAAAAAAGGAGGGGGGGTGAATGGGACTGGGGAGAACTAAAGTTGGCCCATCTGTCTCAAAGTCTCTTCTTGTTCATTGAGCCCCTCGGTTACTGAATTAAGTCAATGTATCCATTTGCACTCTTTATACCAGAGAGCTTGAACAATGGAACCACCCCTGGGACTGGGCAGTATCCTCTCAAGTATAAGCCATTTGAGACTTGTAGCTGTGTGCATTTTGTTCGAAAAATGTTCGACTAGGGGTGCTCCTGGGACATTGCATCTCACCCTGCTCATATGTTGCATTATCCTCGTTTTTGCCTTCTGAGTTGTTTGGCCCACGTAAACTTTTTCACAGGGACATATAATGGCATACACAACATTCATGCTGTTGCAATTGGTGAATGCTGGAAGTTTGTGGGTTTTGTGGTTGTGTGTAAAAGATACACCTTCGATGGTAAGGGGGCAGGCTTTGCAACTCCTGCATTTGTGATGTCCTATCAGTGTCGGTAATCGCAGCTGGTCCCTGATGTCT
The DNA here is from genome assembly GCF_964204655.1 of Triturus cristatus. Classification (NCBI taxonomy): domain Eukaryota; kingdom Metazoa; phylum Chordata; class Amphibia; order Caudata; family Salamandridae; genus Triturus; species Triturus cristatus. The sequence goes on along the minus strand of NC_140579.1, from coordinate 823,520,512 downwards.
GGTGCTTTTGGAGTCTCCAAATAGGCTTTTACTAGATTGTCTTTCAAGTTTCTGCCCCTCTTAAAAGCAAAAACCGGTTCAGAATTGGTAGGTAGATCACTGGCAACCAAATTTCAATACTTCACAATTTTCTTGATGGCATTGCTTTTGGAGTTGAAAGTGGGAACACACACCAGGCCCTTTGAAGTCTTCTCCTTGTCGCCAGGTCTTAGCAGCTCATCTCGCGGACAATACCAGGCTCGTTTCCGTGCTCTCCTGAGTAATCCAAGAGGGTAACCTCTTTCTTTTAGTCGTGTGGTCAGGATATCCGTTTCCCTGAAGAAGTCCACCCTGCGTGTGCAATTCCTCCTGAGTCTCCGGTATTGCCCAAAGGGAAGGTTGTCCCTTAAATTCCGGGGGTGATGGGACTGGTATTTGAGAAGCGTATTTCTTTCAGCTGGTTTCCGGTATAAATCACAAAAGATAAGGTCATCCTCGACTTTCAGAGTGAGGTCTAGAAAATCAATGCTGGCATTGTCTTTAGTCATGGTAAACTGGATATCCATAGTCCTCTGATTGAGCCAAGCTAAAAACTCATCTAGTGCTGTTGTTGATCCGGTCCAGACCATGATAACATCGTCGATCTATCGCTTCCAGACCTCAATATTCTCCAGAAAAGGGTTGGTCAAGCTGTATAAATGTTCTTCTTCATAGGAATCTAACCTAGGTTCCTTCTGGATGAGGAATTCTGCTTCTTGTTTGCTTAGAAATCCTTGATGTATGCCATCCTCTACCAAAGCTTGTATGAGGTTCCTGATCTCACCCGTGGGATCTCTATGGATGGGGAGATAGCTGTCTTGGACACTCAGTTGTTGTTTGATTTCGTCCACATAATCAGTAGTATTCTGTACCTCCACGGCGCCACCTTTGTCAGATTCTTTAGGAAGATTAGACTCAAATACTACTTCAACAGACATATGTATGACCCTTTGCCAACAGCCACCCATTTCAAACCAGCATCTACATTTACCCCAGCGACCTATCTAATGAATCAAAGAATTTTGGCATATGAACAAGTGGTACTACAAGAAACCATGGACTTGATTGAGAATAAGAACTATATCAATTATAACATTACGAAAGAAGAGACTTTCCTTGACATCCCTCAGCAACAACCGGGATATTGTGATTAAGATAAGAGTGCAGACAAAGGTGGCGCCGTGGTGGTACAGAATACTACTGATTATGTGGACGAACTCAAACAACAACTGAGTGTCCAAGACAGCTATCTCCCCATCCTGAGAGATCCAACGGGTGAGATCAGGAACCTCATACAAGCTTTGGTAGAGAATGGCATACATCAAGGATTTCTAAGCAAACAAGAAGCAGAATTCCTCATCCAGAAGGAACCTAGGTTACCAACTATCTATACTCTAACCAAGGTTCACAAGCACCTCAACAAACCACCAGGTAGACCGATAGTTTCTGGCTGCGGTTCAATCCTGGAACCCCTGAATCAATTTCTGGATCACTTTCTACAGCCTTTTGTACTAGATACCAAGTCATATGTGCGTGACACGACCCACGTGATCCAACTCTTGGAGGGACAGCCATTTGATGCCAACACCCAGTGGCTGGTCACTTTGGACGTAGCCTCACTTTATACGTCCATACCACAAGAAGCTGCATTAAGGGTGGTAAGGGACTCGCTTGACAGGCGCCCTAGACCACATTGGATCCCTACAGAATTCTTGACAACCATGTTGGAAATAGCCATGAGGAAGAACTATTTTGTTTTCCTTAAACAATTTTACTTTCAATGCAAAGGAGTCACCATGGGTGCTACATATGCACTGAGTCTACCGAGTTTTTTCATGGATTCCTATGAAGAAGAACATTTATACAGCTTGACCAACCCTTTTCTGGAGAATATTGAGGTCTGGAAGCGATATATCGACGATGTTATCATGGTCTGGACCGGACCAACAACGGCACTAGATGAGTTTTTAGCTTGGCTCAATCAGAGGACTATGGATATCCAGTTTACCATGACTAAAGACAATGCCAGCATTGATTTTCTAGACCTCTGTAGGAAGGTGGATATCTGACTATGGTTACCCCCAAATTTTTGCCTAGTGTCTAGCTGGTTTTTCGACTTAGTTGGCCTGAGATCCTGCCATTCAGGCTCTCAGGCTATCTGCTCTCTCTGTAAAATGGACTCCATGTACCCTAGGTACATACCCAATTGGTTGGATCACCCTGTCAGCCCCTGTACCAGTGTACACTAGGTACCCAGGGCATTGGTGTATCCAAGGCCTGCCAGGGGCTGAAGCATGTATTATGCCACCCCAGGCTTGGCCTAACAATCTGACACAACTGGCTGATCACTCAGCTGGGGTAAGTTGGTGTAATCACCTCTTACTTAGGTGTAGTATACCTATACCTAAACTTAAATGGGACACCTGGTAACCTATAAGTCACTCCTATGGCAGGCCTTAACAATCCTGAAGGCAGAGTGCTTGGTTCCATGTGAGATGGTGCTCTGGCATGAGCTGAGCCTGTCTGCAGTGGTCGGAACAACTTCCTTCTACTGTTTCCAGATATCGTCATACCATATACTCTTAAGTGCATTATGAACCTCGCGGTTAAATGCTATCTTTGGTTTGGCTTTATCAAAACATGTCGAGTATAGTGTCATACGAATTGGAATACTAACCCCTCGCCAATTCTGGCGACGGGGTTAGCATTCCACCCTTCTAGAGGGACACGACATGTACAGTGCCTGAAACCCGGGTAAAATCAGACATAGCCTCAGCTCCACAAAATGGATGCTGCCACCACAGACACAAGTCTGCCCTCCTGCTGCTGGGAGTCCTTCCAGCTTGGGAGGTGTGGACAAAGGGTTTCCTGCCAGGGGAGGTGCATGCACCACCCCAGACAGGATTTTGTGTATTGGTCAGGTAGGGCTTGAAAGAAACCAGACATGCCTGTGGCTCACAAGGAGCCTCGGTGCATATGCCAGTTCAAACCGGTCCTGGGGCACACCAGTCCCGGGCCTGGGGCAAGCTGGACAAAGGATTGGGGGTGTAACCACCCCCCTTCCTGGTCCCACCCTTAGGGAGGGACCTAGCAGGTAGTCCGGCCCCTAGAATCTGCTTAAAGGTAGGAGCTGTGTCCTAAGACTTCAGACATCCTGGAATCAACTTGAAACTAAGAAGAAGACGGGAACTTCGACATTCTGCTGCACAGAAGACTGAAGAAAATCTCCCCTGTGGTCAGGGAGTGACCACCTTGCTAACGCAAGCACCATCCAGCGCATCAACGTCTGCTTTGCCGCCGCCTCCCGCCGGAGCCCGAGCCCAGAGACTGACAAGACCTGGACCTCCAGACCTCTCACCGCCCGATCCACAGTCCCTGAAAAGAGGAGACCCGTGGAGGCACCGAGACACGTGGAGCCAGCCATCTTGGAACGACTACGACAAGCTGACAAGTGCAACAACCGAGGCTCCCTCCAAGTTGTGCTTTGGGTCCTGAGAAGCCCAACCCTCGAGCAGCATCTGCACCAAAGGTGATCCCTCCAGCATCTCCACGATCTGCGTGGGGCCCTTCTGCATTTTGCCACTCGACGCGCCTAACCGGTTGCTGGCCCGCTGGCTAGTGGCCATCTTGGCGACGAAATCTACGACAAACACCGCTGGTCTGGTTGCTCCAGACTGGCCCTTGCTCCCCTCCAAAGGAGCAATCCCTCTGACCTTGCTGGTCAGAACCAACAGCTGATTTCCGAATCCTCCTGCAATTGCTTTTGCCAAGGCTTGTTTGCTTCGATCAAGTCGCCGACACCGCCGACAGCGAGAGCCTGCGTGGGACAGCTTGTGAGCCGACTCCTGGACGTCGTCGACCTTCAGGGACCACGTGGCTGCGGAGACAAGCTACCCCTCATCACCTGTTTGCACCCGACATCGCCTGGTACCCACCTGGTGCCACGCTGGTCACTGGCTAGTGACTGTGAACACTGTCCCCTCTGCTTACAGGTCTTCAACATCTCCGATCCACTCTTGGATCCACTGCATCTCTCCCGGACCGACCGCCTGCAGCATCTTTGTCTTCAAGCTCCACGGAACAGATAGAAGAAACCCGACGCACTTTGAGGCCTATGCACCCGCTTCCTGTGGGTGAGGTAAAGCTGGCACACCTGTGCCCAAGTGTAGTATTACATCTCTAGTGCCTGTGTTCCAAATCTTGAGTTCCTAGTCCATCCGGAAGACCCTCTTTGCAGTAACTTTGTACTTTTTACGCACCCATTGAAACCTATGGGAGCACGCGTGTGACTATTTGCTCTGCACACGCCACCCGTGGACCTCCTGGTCACTAACTGACGTTAGCTCCTTGTAGGCCCAGCGATTCTAGAGGCCCTAGGCCTTTTCCCTTTTCTGTTCGTGGTACTTATACCACTATTTTAGTATATGGTTTGAGTGGCCACCAGGGCCTATCCATAACGTGCAACTTCTGTGTATTCTGTGATAATCTTGTTTGACGATTTGTGCTCCTGTGCTCATAAAGAGACTAGGGGTTACTTTGAGAAATAAATACATATATATTTTGAATATATATCTGTGTGGTGTCCTTTCATTGGTATAAAAGGGGGTTACATTTGGTAAAACAGCTGGCTTAACACGCTTCACGAGTTTAGCCTCAAAGACTGCTTAGCCTACGCTACCACTAGGGCAGCTAGTCCAAAAAGGTTGACTTACAACCACACCATAAGGGTTGCTTGGCATGGTACAAGGTGGTCACTAGAACTAGTGAACAGCATATACCAGGCCAACTTCTCACATTGGTGAGCAGCGGTTGGATTTGAGCTTGCTGTGTTTTACCATTGTAATCTCTTGGTTACCAATTGAAAGATCACATAGGTACCTGTAGGTACATATAAAACAAGATTAGATATACATAAGTTCTACTGAACTTAGTTGTTGTAGAGCAAAGGGAGTAGCACACCCTGACTACAACTACTAGATAGGTTTAGTAGGTAAACACAAGTGTAGGTAGATTGCAACACATCCACCCACACTTAAGAGCAATGGCCGGGGCAGAGGGGTCCACTGTACCCATCTCTGTTGAGAGTGACCCCCAGAGGGCAACATCCAGCTTTGCTACCCTTAACCAGAATGAGCTCAGGCATTTGGCAACTCTTAGAGGCCTTAAACAGCCCAAGAACCCTACCTCTGCTGAGCTCAGAGAACTCTTACAAAATGATGAGAATCAGAGAGAACTCAGGAAAGCTTCCCAGTTAGCCCCCTTAGGGTCAGGAACAGGAGGCCCCCCTTCTGAAGATGCCACAGAGGTACCCCCTTTCAATAGTCACCCCTTAGATGGGATGCCTACCACAGAGGAAGAAAGTGATGGGGATACAGATGTGAGTGGGGATGAAGGGAGAACTAGCCCAGTGCCAAGTGTTATACTTGGCCCAGCTAAACTAAGGCTATTGGGGACTGACAGTGGGTTCACCCCATTGGATCTCCCCAGTGGACTTAACACAGGGCTTGGAAGGCAAAGGAATCGCTCAGGTGACTCCAATGCTTCCCATGGCTCTAGAGGCTCTCAAGGTCACTCCAGAAGGAGACTGACCACCCCTCAGAGGAGGGAACATGAGGCCAGAATGCAGGAAGCCCAGCTGAGGATCAGGAAGCAGGAGCTAGAAGTAGCCCTGATGGAAGAAAAACTGAGCAAGGCTAGGCAGCATAGAGAGAGTGGGTCTATACCCACTGGTGACAGCAATGTCCCTAGGGACAAAGATAGGGTCTTTGACAATAGGAACCTGTCCAAGATTGTGCCCCCCTACAAAAGTGGGGATGACATCCACAAATGGATGACTGCTCTTGAGAGAGCCTGCAAAGTGCAGCAGGTTCCTGAAGACCAGTGGGCAGCAATCTTATGGCTCTCCTTTGAGGGGAGAGGCAGAGATAGACTCCTCACTGTTAGAGAAGAGGATGTCAGAAATTACAGAGTCCTGAAGAGTGTCCTAGTTGATGGGTTAGGCTTAACCACTGAACAGTACAGGTTAATGTTCAGAGACACCCAGAAGACACAGACTCAGGACTGGTCTGAATATGTGGAATGTGCCACTAAGGCTTTGGAGGGTTGGTTGCTGGGAAGTAAGGTGTCTGATTATACAGGATTGTACAATTTGATGATGAGAGAGCAGATTTTAAGTAATTGTCAAAACCAGCTTCTCCATCAACACCTGGTAGACTCAGATTTGACCTCTCCCCAAGAATTGGGAAAGAGGGCAGATAAATGGGTCAGGACCAGGATCAGGCCTAAAAACCAGGGTGGTGACCAAAAGAAAGATACCACCAAGCCTCAAGAGAAGGGTGGGGATAAAGAGAAAGAGAAACCTTCCTCAGGGCCCCAAAACTCCACACAGGGTGGTGGGTCCCAAGCTCCCTCCTCTACCACAGCTAAAAAGCCCTACTGCCATGAGTGTAAAACTCCTGGGCATTGGAAAACTGACAGCGGTTGCCCAAGGGCTAAAAACAAAACTGTTCCTCCAATTACTCCTGTCACACCACCTATTACTGTCAGCAGTAATCCCCCAGGTGGTGGGAGTGCCCCCAGAAATCTGGGTGGGTTTACTTGGGGAACACAGGGGGACCCTGGCTTAGCCAATTCCCCTACAGCAACCACTCTTGTCTGTGATGGTGGCATGGGGTTTGCCAACTTCACTGCCTGTCCCAACACTTTGGGTAGGTACAGACAGGAGCCCTACATCAATGGTACAAAAGCTGAGGCCTACAGAGACACTGGGGCTAGCATCACAATGGTGGCCCATTGGCTAGTTCCCTCTGAGCAGCTTTTGCCCGGTTTCTCCTACCAGGTGACTAACATTGATGGCAAACAGAACAGTCATCCCATGGCAGAGGTATGTCTCAGCTGGGGAGGGGTCACTGGCCCTAAAAGGGTAGCAGTGTCCCCAACCTTGCCTGTAGACTGCTTACTGGGGAATGACTTAGAACTCTCAGCTTGGGCTGGAGTTGAACAAGACACCCATTCTAAAATGGTAGGCCTTTCACAAAAGGGTAGGGGGGTTGTGCCATTCACAACCCCTGTCCAAATAGATTTCCTCCCTGAAAAGGTTGGAAGGGCAGTGGTAGCCACAGCCCAGGCACAGACAGACTTCCCTGTAGGGACTGGCAGAGCTGTGACAGTCACAGCTCAAACACAAACTGAGTGCCTCCCTGAAAAGGTTGGCAAGGCTGTAATGGTCTCAGCCTATACTCAGACTGACATAGGTGTAGTGAAGCCTGAAACAATGGATCACTCCACACAAACTGAGAGTAGTGGGGAGGAAGAAAAGTCTCCCTCTCCCCAGACATTAGGAAAAGGTCAGCCTCCTCAGGGATCTGACCTCACCCCTTGTGAAGGAACTGCCCCAGAGGTAGCCAGGCCTGGCCTGGCAGAGCCTCTGATGTCAGTGGCCCCTTCCAAGGTGGGATCCAGTCTGGTGCAGGTAGCCTGCCTCTCTCTACCCTGCCTCAGTCAGCCCAGGGCTGCAGAGGTCAGGGAGGCCAGTGGACCCCCAGAGGGCCCCTGTCCACAAGAACCCCCCCATCAAAAGAATGAGGATTGCCTGGCTAGTAGCCCTAGTCAGGTGATGGGTAAAAACATTCCTGAGGGATCTCCTTTACAGGTAGTTAGGGACCTCCCCCAGGGGGATTCTGTTGGGCACAGGCAAACATGGGACCTTAGGGCCCCAAACCTGACCTGTCCCTCCAGTAAGCCCACAAAAGGGACCCAGCCTCCAGCTTTAGGTAGCCAGAGGCTGACCCTGAGAGCACAGTGCAACTCAGTTAAAGAAAGAAAGGCATCCATGGTGGAGGATGATTGGAGGAAGCTGAGGCCTCACTTTGAGGACACTCACTTCAGTACTCCATCTCAACACCAGCCTTTTACTTTGCCAAGACACACCACAGGTAGAGATTCCCTATGGTGGAGACCCTCTGATACCCTTAGGGTGAGGGATTGCTTAGTGGACCATGAGACAGGGGGTAACCATGCCAGTGCTGGTTCCTCCTTATATGGCCACTTGGGCAATATAGGCTTACCTGGTCAAGGTCAGCCTTATCTCCCTTCGTTTGGGGGGGGGGGTTGTGTAGGAAGGTGGATATCTGACTATGGTTACCCCCAAATTTTTGCCTAGTGTCTAGCTGGTTTTTCGACTTAGTTGGCCTGAGATCCTGCCATTCAGGCTCTCAGGCTATCTGCTCTCTCTGTAAAATGGACTCCATGTACCCTAGGTACATACCCAATTGGTTGGATCACCCTGTCAGCCCCTGTACCAGTGTACACTAGGTACCCAGGGCATTGGTGTATCCAAGGCCTGCCAGGGGCTGAAGCATGTATTATGCCACCCCAGGCTTGGCCTAACAATCTGACACAACTGGCTGATCACTCAGCTGGGGTAAGTTGGTGTAATCACCTCTTACTTAGGTGTAGTATACCTATACCTAAACTTAAATGGGACACCTGGTAACCTATAAGTCACTCCTATGGCAGGCCTTAACAATCCTGAAGGCAGAGTGCTTGGTTCCATGTGAGATGGTGCTCTGGCATGAGCTGAGCCTGTCTGCAGTGGTCGGAACAACTTCCTTCTACTGTTTCCAGATATCGTCATACCATATACTCTTAAGTGCATTATGAACCTCGCGGTTAAATGCTATCTTTGGTTTGGCTTTATCAAAACATGTCGAGTATAGTGTCATACGAATTGGAATACTAACCCCTCGCCAATTCTGGCGACGGGGTTAGCATTCCACCCTTCTAGAGGGACACGACATGTACAGTGCCTGAAACCCGGGTAAAATCAGACATAGCCTCAGCTCCACAAAATGGATGCTGCCACCACAGACACAAGTCTGCCCTCCTGCTGCTGGGAGTCCTTCCAGCTTGGGAGGTGTGGACAAAGGGTTTCCTGCCAGGGGAGGTGCATGCACCACCCCAGACAGGATTTTGTGTATTGGTCAGGTAGGGCTTGAAAGAAACCAGACATGCCTGTGGCTCACAAGGAGCCTCGGTGCATATGCCAGTTCAAACCGGTCCTGGGGCACACCAGTCCCGGGCCTGGGGCAAGCTGGACAAAGGATTGGGGGTGTAACCACCCCCCTTCCTGGTCCCACCCTTAGGGAGGGACCTAGCAGGTAGTCCGGCCCCTAGAATCTGCTTAAAGGTAGGAGCTGTGTCCTAAGACTTCAGACATCCTGGAATCAACTTGAAACTAAGAAGAAGACGGGAACTTCGACATTCTGCTGCACAGAAGACTGAAGAAAATCTCCCCTGTGGTCAGGGAGTGACCACCTTGCTAACGCAAGCACCATCCAGCGCATCAACGTCTGCTTTGCCGCCGCCTCCCGCCGGAGCCCGAGCCCAGAGACTGACAAGACCTGGACCTCCAGACCTCTCACCGCCCGATCCACAGTCCCTGAAAAGAGGAGACCCGTGGAGGCACCGAGACACGTGGAGCCAGCCATCTTGGAACGACTACGACAAGCTGACAAGTGCAACAACCGAGGCTCCCTCCAAGTTGTGCTTTGGGTCCTGAGAAGCCCAACCCTCGAGCAGCATCTGCACCAAAGGTGATCCCTCCAGCATCTCCACGATCTGCGTGGGGCCCTTCTGCATTTTGCCACTCGACGCGCCTAACCGGTTGCTGGCCCGCTGGCTAGTGGCCATCTTGGCGACGAAATCTACGACAAACACCGCTGGTCTGGTTGCTCCAGACTGGCCCTTGCTCCCCTCCAAAGGAGCAATCCCTCTGACCTTGCTGGTCAGAACCAACAGCTGATTTCCGAATCCTCCTGCAATTGCTTTTGCCAAGGCTTGTTTGCTTCGATCAAGTCGCCGACACCGCCGACAGCGAGAGCCTGCGTGGGACAGCTCGTGAGCCGACTCCTGGACGTCGTCGACCTTCAGGGACCACGTGGCTGCGGAGACAAGCTACCCCTCATCACCTGTTTGCACCCGACATCGCCTGGTACCCACCTGGTGCCACGCTGGTCACTGGCTAGTGACTGTGAACACTGTCCCCTCTGCTTACAGGTCTTCAACATCTCCGATCCACTCTTGGATCCACTGCATCTCTCCCGGACCGACCGCCTGCAGCATCTTTGTCTTCAAGCTCCACGGAACAGATAGAAGAAACCCGACGCACTTTGAGGCCTATGCACCCGCTTCCTGTGGGTGAGGTAAAGCTGGCACACCTGTGCCCAAGTGTAGTATTACATCTCTAGTGCCTGTGTTCCAAATCTTGAGTTCCTAGTCCATCCGGAAGACCCTCTTTGCAGTAACTTTGTACTTTTTACGCACCCATTGAAACCTATGGGAGCACGCGTGTGACTATTTGCTCTGCACACGCCACCCGTGGACCTCCTGGTCACTAACTGACGTTAGCTCCTTGTAGGCCCAGCGATTCTAGAGGCCCTAGGCCTTTTCCCTTTTCTGTTCGTGGTACTTATACCACTATTTTAGTATATGGTTTGAGTGGCCACCAGGGCCTATCCATAACGTGCAACTTCTGTGTATTCTGTGATAATCTTGTTTGACGATTTGTGCTCCTGTGCTCATAAAGAGACTAGGGGTTACTTTGAGAAATAAATACATATATATTTTGAATATATATCTGTGTGGTGTCCTTTCATTGGTATAAAAGGGGGTTACATTTGGTAAAACAGCTGGCTTAACACGCTTCACGAGTTTAGCCTCAAAGACTGCTTAGCCTACGCTACCACTAGGGCAGCTAGTCCAAAAAGGTTGACTTACAACCACACCATAAGGGTTGCTTGGCATGGTACAAGGTGGTCACTAGAACTAGTGAACAGCATATACCAGGCCAACTTCTCACAACCTCACTCTGAAAGTCGAGGATGACCTTATCTTTTGTGATTTATACCGGAAACCAGCTGAAAGAAATACGCTTCTCAAATACCAGTCCCATCACCCCCGGAATTTAAGGGACAACCTCCCCTTTGGGCAATACCTGAGACTCAGGAGGAATTGCACACGCAGGGTGGACTTCTTCAGGGAAACGGATATCCTAACCACATGACTAAAAGAAAGAGGTTACCCTCTTGGATTACTCAGGAGAGCACGGAAACGAGCCTGGTATTGTCCGCGAGATGAGCTGCTAAGACCTGGCGACAAGGAGAAGACTTCAAAGGGCCTGGTGTGTGTTACCACTTTCATTTCCAAAAGCAATGCCATCAAGAAAATTGTGAAGAAGTATTGGTATTTGGTTGCCAGTGATCTACCTACCAATTCTGAACCGGTTTTTGCTTTTAAGAGGGGCAGAAACTTGAAAGACAATCTAGTAAAAGCCTATTTGGAGACTCCAAAAGCACCAGACATCAGGGACCAGCTGCGATTACCGCCACTGATAGGACATCACAAATGCGGGAGTTGCAAAGCCGGCCCCCTTACCATCGAAGCTGTATCTTTTACACACAACCACAAAACCCACAAACTTCCAGCATTCACCAATTGCAACAGCATGAATGTTGTGTATGCCATATGTCCCTGTGAAAAAGATTACGTGGGCCAAACAACTCAGAAGGCAAAAACGAGGATAATGCAACATATGAGCAGGGTGAGATGCAATGTCCCAGGAGCACCCCTAGTCGAACATTTTTCGAACAAAATGCACACAGCTACAAGTCTCAAATGGCTTATACTTGAGAGGATACTGCCCAGTCCCAGGGGTGGTTCCATTGTTCAAGCTCTCAGGTATAAAGAGTGCAAATGGATACATTGACTTAATTCAGTAACCGAGGGGCTCAATGAACAAGAAGAGACTTCGAGACAGATGGGCCAACTTTAGTTCTCCCCAGTCCCATTCACCCCCCTCCTTTTTTTAAGGACAATTGCACACATTACATAAGGGCACTTTTACTGTATGTTTTTAACCATCTACATGTAGTAACCCCCAACAGTACAAATGTCCTTTAAAATGACATGTCTTTTTTATGTTAAACAGATTTTAGCACTTAATGTTTCTTTTTACATGTCCAAAAACCACAGCGTTGTTTACAAAAATTATTATTTAATGACTATTAATACCATTGTGTTTTCGGAGTGCTTTAAATCTGTTGTCTCTATCATTTATTGTGCTCTTTCATGATATTCTTGTGACTCCTGCATGAATCACTGTGTTTCCATTACATAAAAAACACTTTTTTCATGGAGACTGAATACCTGTCCAAGCCTCCAAATTTAGGCAAGATTGTATGATCAGCACCCACATCCAGAATTCATGAAGTGTATTTTGATAAAACTGCTTTTCCCTGAATACATTTATCTGCTTTGCAGAAGTTCAATTGACTTCCTACAGCCTCTTTCAACTGGATTTTTTCAGCTTCAATCATACCCAGCGCTAGTGAAATCCTTTGGCTGCTTTCTTTGAATACTCATGTCAATCATCATCAATCTCACGGTGGGAGCCCAACCCAGCTTGCCTGCGTAGGCCCCTCCTCTATGAATCAATCAATTGTTTCCATGCAAGGTAGTATCACCATGAATATTCTTTTTCCCTTACCCAATACATTTGCCAAAGCGATTCGGGTTTAACTATCCAAATCGGCATTTTTCCCTTCACTTCGTCTGCACACATCTACCTGGCAGAATTTTATTGATTGATTGTTTTAGCTACAGTTCAGCTGTAGCCCTTTGACTCGGCAGTGAGGCCTTGTGATGCTGTCCTTGAACACACCTGTCAATCATCATCAAGCTCCCAGCTGGAGCTTTGGCCTAGAGTACTTAAGAGCTCATTTCTCACTTGCTCTGCAACCAGAAAGCAGCGTTTCGTGAGGACTCCGTTTTACCAGAATACAATCATTTTTTGGTGAGTTTTACCATTGTCCCCTGATTACACCACTCTCAAATCAACTTTCGGTTTCTTAGGGATTAATTTTCCCCTTTATCTTGTTTTCCTTTAGATCTTCTGTGCAATTCATATCACAGTTGGTAAGATTTTAGAATTATTCCAAGCTATTGTGTTTTACTCACATCTGAGTTAGCACTTACAAATACCTTATTTTTCACAGACATGTTGCTAGAATAAACCAACCCCTTCAATCAATTGCCTTGACCGCCCTTGAAATTCTAGGGTGAGTCTATAATACAATTCCTTGATTTAATTACTTTCGAACAATGGGAACTTGAACACTCATTATTATAATACTCCTTCCGATAGGCGGCCTCTCCTCCTCCACAGTCCTGATAAAGACCCGCTTGTGACACTCCACCAAGCGCCCATAGGGTTGAAACGTCGACGATCTATTTTGGCACAGATTGCAGGACATAGTCGCTATCAACTTTATAATTTGTTTAACGTACTTGTCACTCCTTCTTGAATTTGGCCCTCCAAAACAAACCGCATCCCCCCACTACCACCTCACTGCACTGTGTATCTATATCACCACTGAGCACTACTATCTCACCATTGTGTATCACTGTATGAATTTTGAAGTGCAAAAATTCTGCAATGTATTTTTGTTGTATGTAATTTGGTTCGCATAACGAATGCTATCAATTCTGATACATAAATTAATGAAAAACCCTTTTTCTGTGTTCTTGTTCCTTCCCTCATTTGCTTAAGAAATGTTCTGGCTTTCAGAAATGTATCATATGTTATGCTGAAGTAACTACGGCTAACCGCAATACGCATTGTTTCTACCCAAGGGAACCATTGTTCTTTATATATCAAATACCCAGGTTCCTAGGGACACAGGGTCACCCCATTTTGTTAATATATAATTCAGTGCAGGTGCTTCCTGCGAGGGTATTTTTACTCTCACTTTGTTTTTTGTGAAGGCATTTCCTTCTAATTACTAGTTGTGTATGAAAAAGTTTTTACAGCATGTCTGATAGAGAAACCCTAACATACACAGAAGAATATATTGCTAAGCTCATACAAGACCAGGGTGCATCGACCTTCTTGTTGGGTGAGAATAACATCACACTAAATTCCTCCCTCAATGAAAAATTAGCTAAGATAGAGAGACTAGAGAAAAAATTGATTCGCTCCCGCCTTCATGGCCACATTTTGACCAAATATTTGCAGGCAAACATAATACCGAAGGGACTCCAGGTTCGTAACGAAGCGGCTATTTTTATTGATGTTCCTAAATTTAGAGAAGGCTTCAGTTTTGTGGCGAACAATTGCTCTAGGCACTGGATGGTGCTAGGGATAGAAACGGCAATTGAGTACGTTAAAAAACTCATACAAGATATTACTATTCTCAAACAAGAGATCCTAGATGATAATGCACTCTCAGGTGCAAAAGAGGCCCTAGAAAGTGCGGAAAAAACTTTGGCTGAGTTCAACACCATCACGCTCAGTAAAAAACTTAACAAAATCTCTAAAGATATCCGCAACTTCGACAAAAAATTCACTTACCCGTACCTATCTGATGATTATTACCAACAGGACAGACAGGGCTTCTACACAAATAGAAGAAGGCAGGGCCCAAGACGCTTTACCAATTTCTCTGACTCCTCAGTTGGTAGTGGTTCTGATTCTGATACAGAGAGACCTAGCACTAGTTACCAAAATAACCAGGGGGCACATTTTTTAGGGGAAGGTCTGAGACCCCAAGGCAGGGGCAGGGGGACAGGTCAAATATGGGACCGCCCAAGGGGATGGAACAAAGGGAGATACAACCCTCAGAACAACCAGCAGTTCAACCCCCAGTACAATCCCCAATTCAATCCACAGTTCAACCCCCAGTTCAATCCCCAGAACCCACAGCCCAACCAGCAGGGCAAATGGATACATTCACTTAATTCAGTAACCGAGGGGCTCAACGAACAAGAAGAGACTTCGAGACAGATGGGCCAACTTTAGTTCTCCCCAGTCCCATGCCCCCCCCTTTTTTAAGGACAATTGCACACATTACATAAGGGCACTTTTACTGTATGTTTTTAACCATCTACATGTAGTAACCCGATAAGTTCGAAGTTGTGAGGTAAAACTTAAAAACATCAGGAAGGGGCGGTATACTGCTAACCCTGGAGAGGAAAAAATAGTGAAAACATTTTTGAGTACAGTACGCGTTGAAGATGGACAATTGCCAATTGAATCCATCAGTGTATAGGCACAATATGTTGCAACAGCCTCCAAGAGGAAGTCATTGTTATCATCAGCAAAGGATTCAGCCATCCAATTTAATAAACTAAATGAACATACATGTTCTTTGATAGCTGGAGCCTCTAACACCATCGGAGGACAACTTGCGTGTTCTTTGAGGTAACTACGTGCCAGGAAATCATGTGCCACTGCACATGTATCCCAATTCTCTAGAACTCCATGCGCAGCCACGCAGACCATAATCCCGATACCAGAGCAGTCCAACTCATGAGCCACTAAGGGACTCATCAGTCGATCATAATCCGGGGCAGGAGACGCCGTATTGGACAGACACAAATCCAGAGCCCATTCAAATCAACAATCCAGGCAATGGAACACAGGTTGCATGCAAGTAAAGTATGAGAACCGGAAGGATAATCCATAGGCTACACTCAAAGTGGCCAGAGGTAGCGTACCATAGTATTCAAGCAACCGGTTGCGAAGCTGGAACAGCCGGGGCAGGCTGTCTTGTGTCGCAGATTGTGCAGCCATTTCGGAGCAAACAAATCAACAGCAGCACAAAGGCAGCCAAGGCGAGAATTAATGGTAACCCGCGAAGATGCTCGAAAAAATAGAATGAAAAAATGCCGGTATCACACAAAATATTGTTTGGAACGAAGTCACAAGGCCAGAGCCCACAACTTTGAAAAAATGTGCCAAGCCAGTTGTTGACGAGGCATTGAATATAGTGTGTATCAGAGCACCGAAATGAAGCGGGAGATTAGTATTCAAAAGCGCATGCACCTCGGTGCCTGTGTTAGCTACATGAAAGACAAATGTTTCACGAGAAGTTAGGGCTACTTCTTTTTGGGACAATAGAGCCCTTATTCTGCTCATCTTGTTGAACACTGCTTTCAAGGTTGGTATGGAAGGCCAGATGGATATGTCGAGTCTCCCATGCGGGGGTGGGAAAAGCAAATTTTTACAGCAAACTACACGTTGGGAGACAGTTACAATGTACGGAATCCCATCTAGCATCCCGCAGCAAGCTTCATTATTTAAAAGCAAATAACTACCATTAGCAAGTAGCGCGAAAGTGGGTGTTATAGCTGGCACTGGATTCCCCTTTAAAATGAAAGCTAAATTTGGGGCTTGTGTGTTACACGCGCCGTGCAGTTGTATATTTTTGCACACTATTGAATGATCAGGTGTAGAAGTGCACTCTTCGCCTTTTAAATAAACTTCTTTACCCTCTCTCAGCACCTGTATGTGAATGGGAGCGACCAAACTTCATGGATAAAAGCGCTACCCAATGGTTCATATCTGCCTAAGGCATAGTGTTTCATACATGAACTGAACTTAAATAAGGGAAAAGGTAGTGTTAATAACCTATGAATGAGCCATACAGCCGAGTTAGATTCGGCCACAGAAAATGGTAAAGGTTCCATTTCAATGTGCCAAAGCGAATATGTCGCATCTTTCATGGACAAGAACTGTTGTTTTTCAGTCAGATTAAACGGTAAAAACAGAGATGAAGTATTCATGTAGTCCCAAGGAACTTTCCCAGATTTCAATGTTTGTAAAGTCCATGCAAACTGCATTATGGAACGTAATTGATTTTGACCATGGTATAAAACAGACATTTCATACTGGACAATATCTACAACAGATGAAACAATATTATCTAATGTGTAAATTCTGGAAGAGTATCAATGACAGCAAGCACTTTTTCTAAATTAGCTTGATCAATAGCCCTCAATCTAGAAGCAGTTTCAACTTGCGAACATTTCAAAACTTCATTGTAAATAGCATATACCCTTCTTTTGGACATGCCTCCTACGCCCTGTAACAAAGTCATTCAAATCAGCATCGTCATTCAATTGGGACACATGATGTTTAACTGAAATTTTTTTATGCCAAAGAGCATTTCGTATGGGGTCCGCCTGCCCAGAGACCTTCTAGGGAGGTTATTAAGTGCACAGCACGCTATACAAATGTGCCAACCAGTTTCTGCCAGTACCTATAAACCTAGCTGTCAAGGATTGCTTTAAGTCACGGTTCATTTGCTCCACAACAGAATTGTCCTCAGGCCGGTATGGAGACGAAAATTTGACCAGGACCCCCAAAGACCTCATGGCTTCTTTGTACGCCTTAGAGGCGAACGCCGGACCCTGGTCAGAATAGAGGGTGCCACATGCAAAAATTCCCACAAAGACATGCACATCCCTGATGACAGTTCGAGCATCAGCAATTCTTTGTGGCCAAACCCATAGAAAACGTGTGCACAAATCCACTGCAACTGATGAACTTATACACAGTATCAGAGGAGAAAGGACCGCAGTGATCTAAATAAACACACCCAAGTGGTTTATTAGATATGTACAACTGTGTTTGAGGTGGACGCGCAGCAGTCGAAGGCTTAATCTGCTGGCAGATGTAACAAGTAAGGACATAATCACGAGTCTGTTTATACAATCCACGCCACCAGTAACGTAGCTGCAAGATAGTAACAGTCGCTGAAACGCCTGCATGAGCCGAGGCCATGCCTTCGTGAGCGGCTGTTATCAAGGAAAGCCTGCGGTCCGCTTTGGGAATCAATCTGTCTCCAATGTCGTTAATTCTCACATAGGGAACTTTATCAGAACTTAAATGATAAGAGTATTTAGAAGGGAAACCTCTAGGGTAATTATCACCCTTCTCTGTTGCAGCAATAGCTGCCAAGATGTCATCATCAATCTTACTTTTGGATCTTGTAACTGCTGCTACTAAATATGTTGCCACTGCTGTTTTCGCTGCTTCGTCAGCTAAACTGTTACCAACAGCGCGTACTCCTACGCTCTGGTGACCAAGAGTATGAATTACATTCACGAGAGGCAGACGTTCTTTAAGTTCTGCAACTCGAACCCAAAGCATTTTATGTTTGATTGTGCTACCTTTGGAATCATGATATTCATTTGGAGTCCAAAAGAATAAATTGTCATTGAAAGACTGAACACAGTAGTAAGAGTCACTTACAGTAAGAGTAGTCACACGGGGATCAGCAAACTCTAGTGCAAGCACCAGAGCACGTAACTCTGCCAACTGGCGGTACAGTCCCCTAATGTCTGCGTGTGCACAACATCAGACTTGAATTCGCCATTCACCATGGTACCTACCACTATTGCGCAGGCCGCTGAATATGCATGCTTAGATTTCGTCGCCGGTTGCGCCGAACCGTCAGTGTAAATGATACAATGGTAATCCTCAAGCGGCTCATAGACTGAGGAGCTGGATGAACAAATTCATACTGCAAGTACTCCTGAGTTTGCAATGAGGAATCAAAGATAAACGTGACATCTGGAGACATCAAGGAAGTGGCCCATTGTATCCAACGTGGATGCAAAGCTTTAGAATTTGGTACACTGGCTCTCGTTACTGCCTCAAGGGCAGGATACGGTGTGACAACCAACATGCATTTCCCCTGCGACAGCGCTCTCTCTTTTAGAATCGCCATCTGCACAGCAGTCAATACTTTCTCGACAGAAGAAAAGCGCATTTCAGCCAAAGTGTACAAGTGTGACTTGTAAGCAATAGGGACTGTGTCACCTTCATTAAATGTCAAATACGTGAAACCCACTGCGCCTGGCACAATTCTTATCACCAGGTTTGTGTGGTTGTCACATGTCAGTAAGTATTTAGATTCAAGAAGATCAGACTGCAAAGATTGCAGTATAGCTGAATGTTCTGGAAGCCAGCAAGATTTGGTAAAAGTAGGTTGTATCAAGGCATATAGCGGCTTGATACGCTGGGCATAATCGGGAATGTAAGTACGTCCGAAATTCAAAAAACCCAGTAAAGATTGTAATTTTTTCAGAGTTGTTGGAGTACCCAAACATGCGCATTTCTCCAGGAAATGAGGTGCTAAACCTCACTGCCCCCAACTACATTTGAACATGGAATGATCGGTACCTAAGTAAGCTGGATCTGCTGAGGGTTTTACACCTCTATAGTTGTGCTTGGTGTAGAGACCTCTGCCACCTCTAGGGTGGGAGGGGTAGAAATTGGTAGACCTGGAACAGACAGTTGCAAATCTTCTTCTGTAAGAGAATGCACCTCTGCGGGAGATCTGATGGGCAGTTCGGCCTGGCGCTCTACCTCTGTAGCACTTGGCCCGAACAAAAAAGGCCACTGTTGAACACTTTCTTAATGTTGGCCTGCACTTTATCTAAAGCCGACAACGTGGCCATGTAATTCCCAAGATATTTGATAAATGTATCCCTAAAGAGGAGACCATTAGCCAACAGGCCAGCCTCATTAGGGGCCAATTTAGGATCAATGCGGATAAGAAGGGACTTGTGCCTTTCCGCAGAAATTGTGCAGTTTGTGTTGCCAAGAAAGCAAATGGCCGGCTGAGTCTATTCCATTAAGACATTCGGATCAACAGAACAGTGGGAACTTTGGCTTGGACAGCGAGGTCGAGAATTTTTGTGAGAGGACCGGAGACTTCCAGGAGCTTGTCCTGGCAGCCTCGCCAGGCCCAGTCTAGTCCTTTCTTTGGATATTTGCCATATTTCTTGAGAAACATGGACATGTTAGAGTCTACATCTGGAGTGTCCACCACTTTACCAAAGAGGAACGGGCAAGGGCATTCAGAATGTAACGTATTGCACGCATCTCTGTGAAATACTTGGCTCAAACACATAATCTCAGCACAGGGAACCCAGTCAGTGGAGGGTAGGTGAATCATCTTCTGAGAGTTGAATTTTAATTTATTTCCTCAGGGTTAAAAAGGCTGCGTCACCGGTATAATTGCGTTTTTCTTAGCGTTTGGCTGCAGGGAGTGATTCTTGCTGGGAATGATCTGAGTCCGAGGTCTGGGAATCAGTGTTGTCGTCTGTGGCATGGTCAACCCATTACGTAGGCCCGAGGGGCCTGGCTTAGAGGAGGCACCATATTTATGGTCCATTAGGAATTAATTATTTACCTTACCGAGATCCTCATGCCGAGCTTGGCTTCGCTATGTACTTTTAATCTTGCACATGAACATTTAATGTTTCAACAAGTCTCTCTCCTGTATGTTGCTCGTAAGAAGTATCAAAAAATTCCACAAAGAATTCATCCTCCTGGTAGTATCGCGCCATTGATGCAGAGCACCGTAAATAGGTCGGGCGTGGAGGTATAAGGAGGGAAGGGGAGTAGCCCCAACAGGTGCAAAAGGGTGAGGCACTAAGCCCTGGTCCGGCTAAATCAAGGTGGAGTGAGGTGCCTGACTCCTAAGCTGTATTAACAGCCCAGTCAGGCGTGTGAGGAAAGCTGAGCACCTCTGGAGCGCAATACTAGTGTTCCGATCACGGAACCAGTCGCTCGATGGTCAACTCAAGCATATTGCAGTATGCGCATGCGCGACGTCAGAAATAGAAAGAGGACACTGTTCTGTATTCCGAATAATACGTAGCTTCTGTATCCCAGCTACACGCCGGTAATAGGGATAAAACACCCTGTAATAAAAAGCCCCCGCTTCTAGAGTAAAGCCGCAATAACAATTCACTAGCAATGTAACAATGTAAGTCAAATATCGCAATAACACGAGAGAGAGCACTTATCTGAGCTGTCAGCAGCAAAGAAAAAGATGCATAATCCAAAGCCTTCGTTCCTGGCATAGAATTACAAATTCCATTTTTCGTAGGCAGGGGAGATTAAGCGATTTTATCATAATCAAAGAATACTGAGCCGACGCCCTGACTCAAACCCGCTTTTCCAGTGTCGAAGTCGGCCGCTCTGGTTGTTACACTATGTCATATCTCCTTTCCTCGTATATCAGAAGTGTAGTGCTACAACTGTGTCTGTATCGGTTCCCTCGGGCTGGGACTTCCCTTCGCTCAAGTACATATTGCTTTAGATAAAATAAAGACGGCGGACACTCGTGATTAAATAGCCTCTGTGGGAGACATCGCTGAAGCCGGTGATCCAGCGCAAGGCCAGACGGAAAAGAGGAAAAGGGCAAATTTACAACTATTCCTCCCTGCGTCGCAGACCCGACGTCACACTAGCTCATTCACACACGCAGTCATTGGTGGGGCCCATAACACCAACACTAATATGTTTTCTCTCTCACTCGAGTCTGCGAACAGGAGGGATGAATGATTCAATCAAGCGCTGGACATGTGGGGGTACCTTATAACCTATAGGGAAGAAAAAGTAAATTTACAGATTATACATTAACATTCGCCAACTTTAGATCCCGAATCCCAAACATCAAGGCACTCCACCCACTTGGTCGACGGACCAATTAGTTGGATTGGTTGATGGTGATTTAGAACCCGCAAAAACACATTTTAAGACTCAGAATCCTTTATTCTCTTCATCGAAAAACCACAAACTCGTAATTTCTGTTAATCAAATATTTGTTTGTCTAGATTTTGCTTGCAATTAATATTAGCATTTATTTCATCAAAGTTTTATAATTTCTAGATTAATTAATTCAAATCGCCGGACATTATATTTACCTATTCTTGCTATCTGGATTTTCTCCTAATTGATTTGGCTCTGCATATCCAAATTAGCCGTTAAATTGTCCAAAATAAGCAGGCCAGAGCTCAAAGTCCGAAAGTTCTTTGCTCAGCACGTTACAGTCCCAAAGATCTCCAAAGGACCAGAAATCATGCAAGCATCTGTCATCGCCAGCATAGATGTCAGGAAATTGGAACAAGCCAGCCCAGTCCCTATTTTACTACTCTTTTTATAATAAATTTCGGGCTAACATGAAACATTTTTTAGGCGGAGAAAGTCTGTGATTCGTTGATCAAAAACGTCCGATTTTTATTCTGTTAGGTTCTCATGGATTTTGCTGGTTCACTTCCGTAGCGTATGTTTGTCCTTATGCTACAATGTTTTAGGTTTACTTGTATGATCCAATTGTTCATTTATACCAGTTTTTACTGACTGAAGTTTGGCAGTCCACCAAGATCCTATCCTTGACCGAGGACATTGGGTGCTCAGGTCTTCAGAAAGTTCACGGAGCCATCCGAGTCTGCGCAGTAGGCATCGCGCTCACGAGACGGTGGCCACTTCTGAACTCGATTTCCGACGCCATTCTAGGGTATGCCCAAATGTCAACTTAAGCGAAACAAACATAAAAGAATAATTAATACAAAGAAATGATGATTCTAATGTTATACCCTCACTAATCCCTTTATGTATTAGTATTTTCCTAGCATATAGCAACATTTAAAGCGATAATATTCACCTTTAGGATCCAATCAGGAATGCAAACATCACATAAGCAACATAAATCATGCGATATCTATTACCACATGTACTAATATTAATATGCGTACGTATTTTAGTCATTAGAGTTATTTTGCCATGCAAATAGCAATTTCCCACCTGTAATTGGTGTATGCAAAAGGTTAAATTAGTATAACACAGCAAACCATTAGTAAAATTATAATCAGTAAGTTATATAGTTAGTCTTTTCATGCAAAACAGAGGAGGTATACAAAAAAAATTCTACCTGCTCCATCACCGGGTTATGGTCTCCAGCGTCTTGCCATGTGAACCTGAGAACTGCGGGGGCACAACGAGAAACTAACAGTCTTTGGCGGTAAGAAGAGAAGACCCGGAGTGCATGATTCCCTTAGATAGTTTGAGTTAGCGATTCAAACTCTGTGCTCCACAAGCTTAGTATGAGCATGACCCGTTCAGCCCGTTTCCAAAATCAGAACCCGGTAAGATGGCGAGCGAGTAAGACGTGACTCACTCGTCTCCCTGTTCCCGTCGGCCGCCCGCTGTCCTTCCGGCACTGTAGCGAGGTGATGGGCCCCTGGCAGTTATCGACGGAGGAACGAGAGTCCCTGGGGCTGTTTGTTAGCAAGTTGTACCCGAGGGGTGAGCCTACGGAGGCGAGGGTCTAGGACCAGGCTCTGACGCAGCAAGATGGCGGCTGAGGCTGAGTGACAAAGCTGGGCCACTGATTTAGTTGCTGGAGGCCCAGGAGATGGGTGATCTGGTGCCACGGTGATATCCGTGCTGCGAGACATCCCGTTCCAGCAAGCGACAGGTGCCCCTCTCGGGGGGGGGAGTGTGAACGACGAAATGCGCTGAGATAACGGAACGCCTTTGAAGATCCCGCATGACTAGAACGTCCGACTCCACTCCATAGCGCCAGGTGGGCCCGTCGGCGGCGGACGCCGGGTCTACGGCCCCAACAGGTGAGCGCATCTGGGGGATCTTCCTTAAAGGCCCGTGCGAAGCTGCACGCCACAACCCAAGATTGGGGTCCACGAGCGAGCCGGGCGGAGGTCGCAGTCGGTGGCGCCGACTTCAGGCGCAGGGTGTGCGGGACACACAAACGGTACCATTCCACCCTTGAGACTGGGCCTGCAAGAAGACGGGGCGAACCAGTGAGCCTTCCCTCCTGCCAGATAGACCTGCTCTGGCAAGGATCCACAGCGGTGCTGAGCGCACTTGGCGGGCTCCTTGTGGTGGTCCGTGGACCCGGGGCCCCTTGCGGTGGGCATCCCTGGGAGCTTGCGCGAGTGTTCCCTGGGGCGTTTGACAGACTGTGAGAAGCCTTCGACCCTGCACTGCCGCGTCCCGTTTCGACGCCCGTGTCGGCGGTCTCAGAGGTGGAGAGATCAATTGGAAGGGCCCTAATTCGTGAGGGGTATTGCAGTCACACGCTGGCTCCCGGCCGCTAGCTCCGACCACTCCGATCACTCTGACCTCGCCGGTGTGAACCGTGCGAGGCCGGCCGAGGTGCAACACACCGCATCTCCGGGGAGCAGTAATCACTGACCGACAAGCCAGACATACCTGACCAACTCACCGACAATCACACAGCCTCCGCGGCGTTAGGCAAATTATGCGGTTTTAAAAAATTTGTCCTGCTGAGTAAGCCCTGGGATGATGTGCAGGAAGCTGTGACTCTGCCGCAGATGGGCTGTGCGGACTGAGAGGTCTTTGAGGGGGTTCCGGCCGCCATATCTAGGTGTAACTAAGGTGATGAATGAGCACGACGCACTGTGTGGGACACTGGATGGACATTGTTCCCGTGGGGCATTTCACGGTCGAAACTGGGTCCCCTGGACTCGCCACATCCCCCATGCATTGGCTGCGATAGCGGAGGGCGTAACGAAAACGAAACCAAAACCCCAGAAGCTCGTCAGAGGAGGTAAACATCGCCGCCATTTTCGCCAGGAAAGCTGAAAAAACAGGGGTCACTGAGAGAGAGGAGGGTTGGGCACACTGACGGTCCTAGCGTAAGGAACCGGTAAAGAAATAAAGGGGTGGGCTGAGAAGCAAGTAAATAAGGAGCCCCACGCACAGCCCAGCCAAGTGTCTGTGAATTTAAACGGAAGCGCATGTTGAGGGGCAAAACAAGGCATCTGCTGCAGACACACTAAGGGGGACAAAGACACGGGAGCTTCGCAAAGAGGGAGAAGAGGCGACAAGCGCGGGGGCCCGACATGCTACGTTTTGACACACATTGAGACGCCACAGCGAGCATTGGTACCTGGGGCATAGAGGACAACAGGACCGGGGCTCCCCAGCGGCACCTGAATGAGTAAGAAAGCCCCCAAGTGGCCTGCATGACTTCAAAATGGCGGCCGCTGGGACATGTACAAGCATCAATACCTCCGTGAATGCTAGAGACGGCGTGCAAGGTAATTAATGTGCAGTAGGGAAGGAGCAACCACAAGACTGGGGCCCAGAAGGGACAATAAGGGCAGATCAATCCTCTCCCAACGGGTGAACTGACAAAAGTTGTCCTCCTCTAGACTCTTAGGGTAATTGGGGGCAATTCTGTCTGAGTTAGGAGTGAGATGCACTCCTTGGTCCATTTCTTCACAGCTGCGCAGCACTTAGTGCCAGCTGCAACGTTTAGATTTGCGCAAGTACGCACCCTGGACTTTCGCTGCATTGGCAGCAGCCCCGACCTTCTGGAGACAGGGCATTTGTGCTCCTTTGAGATGGCCAGTTGGCCAGGGGGACTGGGAGGTTTGAAGGGCGCCAGGCCCTAATGTGTTTATGTGGTGCTAGGAAATGTATTTCATGTAGTATGATTTACGGACCCTGTTCTGGCTACCTCTAAATGTGTGTTTTATGATTATGAGGTTGTCTTGCATACTATGGTTTATGCTAGTGAGATTATGTTCCACCCTGTGCTTTATGCCCCTAATGTTGGAGATACTTAGGAGGTTAGGGTCTAATATTAGGCTATTGAGATTATGGGAGTACAATGCGTTTGGCGCCTAATGTGATGCTGTGCATAATGTGGTTTATGTTACAGGCTGATGCTAAGTACAGTGATTTTCCTCTTATACCGCTCCATCTTTAGCCCTATCTTGTTGAACCAGTCCTGTTCTGAAGTAACAACCTGTTCCTAATCGCCTCACTTCCCTGACTGCACATTAGTTCAGATCTCTTCACCCGACGTCTGAAATATGTGCCCCCTTCTTGTCCTTGTACTTCTCCTCACCACCGCTTTCCTAGTAACACCCTTCTCATATCCCCACCACCCTCCTCCTCCTTAGTGTCCCAACATGGCCACCACTCGAGTTAAGTCTGGAATTAATTGCTACAAAATCATTTACCCTTCTAACCTGACTAAAGCTTCAGCAAAACGTTTCAAGCATAACACCATTGAATGTTTCCCTGATTCCCTTTTTGTTGATCAATTTTACAATGGTCGTTATGGGAGGCTCAAAAACGATTTCATTTTTTTCACTCACGACATCCCCTCTTGGTCCACCAGCTTTTACAATTCCCTTAACGTCACCTCCTCCTCCTCTATCCCTCATGGGAAACAGCTAAAAATGTCCCCCTCTGCGTGTTTCAACAGCTCCCTCACTATTTCACTCTATAACAACGGTACTGTCATGATCCAAGCCAAAGACACCTGTCTCTCTCTCTTTGACCACATCTTCCCTTCCCTACTCCCCTCCCCTGCGACCGGGTTATCCCTTGACTCTTCATCTAGCTCCACCAATTACTCCCTGTCTCCTCCCCTGACCCCCCCAGTCTCCAATAGGCTGCACCCTCGGGAGGCACAGGTCTACCCTCTTCCCTCCCCCTCCCCTGTGCCCTCCCCTCCCATTCTTTCACCCTCAAAGTATGCCCCCCCTCATCACTTCAGCCTTACCTCTAGCTAACACGCTCCTCGTCCAATCTGCACCGTCCCAGTACTCCATTCTCATCTCCTCCCCCCATCCCTACCTGCCACCCCCCTTTTTAGTTCACCTCTCCTCCAGCCTTCTCCCCTAGTTAACTTTCCTTATATTCCCCTGTTTCCCTCCTCCTCTCCGCTTTTCTACCCCCTCCTCCCCTCGCTATGTACCCCGATTTCTCCACAAACCCATTGCATCTCTCTCCTTCCCCCCACTCCTCCAGCAATGCTGTGCTACCCACGTTCCCCCCTTGGTAACCCTTTCCCTCCCTCGGGCCTAGCAGAACCACTTCCTTTCTTCAACTTCCCTATCTCCCAACGCCCCTCACTCCGCCATATGCCCGCTCCCTCACAGCCACCTCACCTAGCTGACAGGACCTCTCCAACCCCCTCCCCTCTTTTCCTCCCAAACCTCCTTCATCCCTATGACTCCACACATTCCTTGCCTCTCCTTCCGCCCCAACGCCTCGCTCCTCTCCTATCTCCCCCTAATTATGTCCTTAATTCCTATCCTTCTTTTTTTTTTTTTTTTTTTTTGTGTCCTCATTTGCCTGCCCCACAAACTTCTAGGAAAGACGCCACTCCCCTTTGATGTCGTCTGAGAAAAATAGAAAAAACTGGCTACTATTCCAAACCAAACCCAGACCACATACAAGCGTCAACCGGGGGGAGACGTTCTCCAAGTTAGTAATGTGGTAGGAAGGGGAAAAGAAATAAACGAGAGCTCACAACCCCTCGGTACTCCAACTTGGAATCGGAAAGGTTTTTAAGGAAACCACCAAGACACCTGGAGTATAATGGCATAATCATCGGACCCGGGGAAAAAAAAAAAAAAACCCCGGAGACTCAACGGAGCCAACTATTTCCACTGGACCAACAAATTCCAAAAGGAGAGGTTACGATTCTGGGACATTCTGGCCATGTCCACCTTTGAAGTTTCATATAAGGACTCCAGCCAACCTGCGTGTGATGGTGCATTCTTGTCTACCCAGAATTTGCAGATCTGGCGTCTGGCCAGCAGAATTGCATAAAACAGAAAACTCTTTGCTTGACCTGTGATGTCATCGTCCACCCCAAATATGATTAGCGCCAAAGTAATAGGAGTAGACTTCTTGAGGATGGAGTCCAAAGTGATCTTAACTTCCTCCCAAAAAGTACTGATAGATGGGCATTCCATAAACATATGCACGTCGGAGGCTGCAGGAAGATTACACTTGTTACAAGCTTTTCCGGGCTGATATTTAGATAGCTTATTAAGCTCGATAAAGGGTATACAGGTGATTCCGCCTCAGCCAAGCCGGCTTAACCAATTTATACAGGAGAGTGAAAGATCTTATCCATATGTCCTCACACTGTATCCCCATGAGCCCTCCCCACTGTGTATCAGGTAGAATAAACTCCCCATCCACCTCCTCCAAGATTGCCCAGTACCAGAAGGCTACCTCTTTCCCCTGTACTTGTCTCTCTACCAGCTGTTCTTCTAGAAGACATCTTCTCCCCAGATGTGACTTATTCCTAATCAGCTCCCGGGACCAGCTGACCGCCTGTATATATTTAAATCTGGATAGTGTTGGGCCAACCTTCTCATATAACTCCTCCCAACCCACCAATGCCCCCTCCACTAACAGCTGACCCCACCTTACTATCCCTGCCCTTCTAATAGGTGTTGCAAGACCGTTCTTAAGGCACGGAGGAAGCCCCGGTGAGTCCCAAATTGGGGCTAGCCGAGAATAGTAAGGCAGCCCCACCCTATCTCTGATCATTTTCCAAACTTTGGCCAGTGATGATAGGATCTTTAGCCTCACCTTTTTGAAGAATTTCCGGTCTCCAAATTTAAAAAGAAAGCCATCAGGTGGCAAATCAGCCCCATTTAACATGGCCTTAAACATTTTACCAATCAATGTACTTGATGGGGTCTTTAACAACATCCTGGAGTATGATAGCTGAAATGCCCAGGCGTAATATTGTAGGTCAGGGAGTGTGAGCCCCCCCTTCTCCCTCCTCCTTCTCAGTTTTTTCCAGGCTAGTCTGGTAGCTTTATAATTCCAAACAAAAGAGTTTATGTCTTGTTGACATTTATATATTTGTTTCTGACAGAAAGCTAGAGGGATGGTGTTAAAAATGAACGTGTACTTGGGAAGGATGGACATTTTCACTAGACTGACTCTTCCCAAGATTGTCAGTGGAAGAAAGGCCCAGGATCTTAGTAATGCCCTACAATCTCGTGAAACCCGTTCCAAATTCGTGGAAGCAATTTTATCTAAATCCTGGGTGATCCTAATTCCCAGGTAGCGCATGGATGAGGTAACGGCCATCATTGGGTTTTGGATGTTCCCGGTCATTACCTCGGTCTTCCCTTCATTTATTTCATAACCTGAGATCTGCCCGAATTCCCTAGCTCTCTTAATAATGGCGGGAAAGGCCTGAACAGGGTCCGATGTATACACTATTATATCGTCCGCATAGAGTCCTATCCTCTTAACCCAGCCTCCAAACTCGAAAGAAGGGATGTCATTTTCATCTCTCAGAATTTGAGCTAAAGGTTCTATATACATGTTGAATAGAAGGGGGGAGAGCGGACAACCCTGTCTGGTACCCCTAGTGATTTTAACCTGTTCGGTGTGTACTCCATGGACCAAAAGTCTGGCCCTTGGGTCATTATACAGAAGCGAGATGGCACGACGGAAATTATCTCCTATATTGAATCTCCTCAATACCGCGGCCAAGTATGGCCAATTGACCCTGTCAAAAGCTTTAGTAGCATCCAGGGTGAAGGTGGCCAATGGGTGACAAAATGAGGTGGCTATGTCTATTGCTCCTACCAGGTCATGGGTAAGATCTACTAATTGTCGCCCTCTTATAAATCCCTTTTGGTCCTCATGGATTATTGAGCCTATCTCACACCCCAACCTTCCCGCAAGAATGGCCGCAAAGATCTTATAATCGTTGTTTAGGAGTGAGATTGGTCTATAGGACCCGCACTCGGCCGGGTCCTTTCCAGGTTTAGGGATCAACACAATCGTGGTGTCATTCCATGAGTCTGGCGGGACCATACCGTCTAAGAATATAGCATTAAAAAGGACGGTCAAAGATGGAACTATGGCTGAGCCCAAAGCGCTATATACCTCCCCTGGAATGCCATCCGGGCCTGCGGCTTTTGCTCGCTTCAGTTGTTTTATGATGTTGCTGACTTTGGCCTCAGTAATAGCGGTCTCCAGGCGGTCACGCTGGACTAGAGAAAGGGTAGGGAGGTGGGCCCGGTCTAACCATACCTCCCTAGCCTCGCTAGCCAGTTGGTCATCAGCGATATCCTCCTTATAGATATTTTGAAAAAACTCATGGAAGGCATTCCCTATTTCTGTAGTGGTGGATCTAACCCTGGCTTCCCCTGCCACTTTTATTTCCTTAATAAAATTCTTGGCCTGGTCTGTTTTAATTTTCCACGCCAAGATTTTGCCAGCCGCCTCTCCGTATTCAAAATTTGAAAGCTTGGATGCCTCCCATCTCTTGGCCACCCTGTCCTGGAGCAGATCTTCAAGCTTTACCTTCAGTGCTACACGCTTTGCCTGATCCTCTGCTGAGAGTGGCCCAGATTTCAAGTCAAGTTGCCTAAGTTTCATCTCTATGTTGCAGATTGCATTTCTGTAAGTTTTGCGCCTGTAAGAGGCTCTGTTTGTTATACAGCCTCTTAGGAAAGCTTTCAATGTTTCCCATACAATGGTGGTTGAAGCTGAATTAATATTAGTATCCAAAAAAATGCATATCTCAGCTGCAAGAAAGCAGATTTCATCCTCCTCAAGCAGAATCGTCCGGTCGAAGGACCAAGAACTTTGCCTTCTCTGATTATGGTGTAGCAAGGTGAAAGCAATAGCAGAGTGGTCAGAGAGGTGAGAAGGAATGTATGTTATATCCTTCAAGTCGTCCTTCAGCTTATAACTGAAGAAAGCATAGTCAATTCTTGACTTGTGTTTATACTTATGATTGTGGAATGAGACGCCTGGGATGTTACCCGCTCTCTGCCTCCATTCGTCCACCAACCCCAAATTCGATAAAATAGATACAAGAGTCTGCCTGGATTTAGAGGAAATTACAGCTCTTGAGTTGACAGATTTGTCCAGCTTAGGGTTTAGCGCAATGTTAAAATCTCCCACCCAGACAATGGGGTCCTGGCATGAAATCAAGATGTTCTGGATTTTATTCAGAAATGATGGATCATCATGATTCGGGCCGTAGTAACCCACTAGGGTATACCCTGCCCCTTCTATCTGCACTTTTGCTATTAGCCATCTACCACTAAGGTCCTCTTTCTGTTCCACAATTTGGACACAGGTCTGCTTTTTAAATAATATAAGGATCCCTCGTATATTGGCATTGTGATCCGTGCATATAAATTTGCCCACCCACTTCAAGTTTTTCAACATATCCATGACCTCATGTTTTAATAGATGGGTCTCCTGGATAACTATTACCTGCGCGGGAGAATCTTTTAAGTATTGGAGGATTCTGTGTCTTCTAGCTCTCACCCGCAAGCCATTGACATTCCATGATATAAACTGCAGCCCCGTCATGGTAAATCAGTCTTTCCTCCCCTCATACCATCCCCAGAACCAAACTCTCTGGAACCGTCCATCCGACATCCCCCATCCTGAAGCCCGATAAAGGGTAATACATTTAACATAAGAAACATTGGGACAAACTTGTGAGGACTTTTAAAATTTTGCCACCCTCCTTCACCCCCCCACCCCCACCCCCTGGAAAACCCTCCATTATTGATGCTGGCCAGATGTATTGCCAGTTTGCGTCAGAAGAGAGACCATACCTGAGCCCCTATAGAACTAAATAGTCACCTCAAAGTGTATGGCGTGAAGAACGCAGAAAATATGGTGATGACACAATGTAATCAAAACTAAGAAAGAGAGGAGACCTCACCCCTTTATGCTCAACTTAACTTTATTTTTTTTTTTATATATATATATATATATATATTTTTTTTTTTAAACCTTTTACAGTGTACCCTTATCTCATTTCTCCATGTCCCTCCCTCTTACTGTGCTGTATCCCTAACCCGCCTACCTCATGTAGGTTATTTAATCTAGCCCAATTTTTTTTCTACCCCCTAAATATAAAGACTTTATCATTCTGGGGCGAATTGTGAGATACTTCTACTTGTTCTCCCCCCCCTTTTTTTATTTCCTTTCTTTCTTTTTTTTCTTCGTACCTCGTCACCTTCCGCCCCTTTTGAAACCTAAGACCCTGGAGCATATATCAGGGGTGCTGCTGACTAATGGAAGCTATTAGGTCATCTGCCTCCTGAGGTGATCGGATGTTATGCATTTTGTTATGCATCACCCTTAGAAAGGCGGGAAATCTCATCTGCACAGTTGCTCCTACTGCTCTAAACTTGTCCATTTTTTGACCTAGCTCCCACTGTCTGTCTAAGGTGGTTTTTGACAGGTCTGAGCGAATCTCAAAGGAGAAACTAGTGGCAGTCACTGACTTCGCCTTTAGAGCTAGATTGAGGATTTTTTCCTTCAGGGAATAGGTAAGAAAGTTCACCAGGATCTTTCTTGGTTTCACTCTCCCGGGGTTAAGGCGGAATGGATCTCTATGGATCCTCTGAATATCCCTGTCGAGATTTTCTGCCGATTCATCGAGATTCAGTGAACTTTTTAATAGATCCACCACAAATGCCTTAATATCGCTGCCCTCCTTTCCTTCTGGAATTTTAAGTAGACGGAGGTTATTTCTTCTGGAGTAGTTTTCCAAGGATTCTACTCTCTCCTTCATCACGTCACCTTCCCCTAACAAGGATTGGATTTTGGTCTCTGCTAACTCCAGATTTGATTCCAGGCGCCCCACTGAAATTTCCAGATGATCTGTTCTTTCGCAGAGACCATCCACCTTCTTTTCGAGAGCCTCACAGACTGCCCTGATCTCGTTCTGATTGGATTTAGACTGGGCAAAGCCACACCTGATCTCCTCCCTCATGGTATTCAGGAGAGTCTCTAAACCCCCCCCTCCGATTTCCCCCCCCCTCCGGAGGGGTCACCACTGATCATATTGGTAGTCTCCCCATCCCCCCCATTGTGGGCTGCGAGGGGTCCGCTCCCCCTGGGCTGGGACGCCTCATCCTCGTCTGGGACATTCATTACAGAGCTAGTCTCTGGCGATGCAACCGGCCCAAGTGCATCCTCACCATGAGGGGGATCGGAGTTATTTTTGTCGCTCATAGGCCCTACTGAAGATCCTGCTGTATTGCTGGTGACCTCTGTACCAAGCTGAATATCCAGAATTTGAGATCGCACCCTGAAATATGAGAGCAGTGAGGGTGTTATGCGGATTGAGTTCTTACGTAAGTTACTTTTGCCTCCCCTTTTGCCTCCCCTCTCAACTGAATGGGTGGTGGCACTTTCTTTTGGGGGTATAGCTGTTGTAACTATTTTTTCCACTGGAGCCTCCAGCAGATTTGACACCGCAATTGTAGATTGTTGGGGGGCCTTAAGACTGGGGGCTTGTTTACCCCCCAGGGCATTAGATTTAAGACTTTTCCTCCTTTTAGACTTCCCCCCTCTCTCTCGGGGTGACCTACCTCTAGGGTTCTGAGTCCCTAGCACCCCCGCACCCTCCACCTTTCTTCCCTCAATACTACTAGTCACTTTCTGATCCGAGGAGGAAAGAGGGACGTCTACGGCGCCTACCTTGACCGCCGGGTCTCTGGCTGTATCTATGTCCGCAGTGTCCTCCTTCAGCTCACAGGGGTGCTCTTCGCGCTGCTGGATCCGGCAGCCCCCCCTCAGGAGCCTGCGAGCCGCCGCCTTACTTCCGCGTCTGAGCTCCACGGCTGCCTGTTTCCAGCGCAGGGTGGAGAAATCTGAGGGGTTGGGGCTCCCACACATCGGCACCACTAGGAGTCAGTCAGGGCAGATCCTTGCATAAAAATGAAAGCTAAACACATGCGGGGAAAAGACATCGGGAAGGATTTGCGATGCAGACGTGAAGAAACATACGGCGGTGAAACGGAGCTCAACGCGAGTCCGTGCGGACCTTCATTGTTAAGAAAACGCCGGTGGCTTTGCGCGTAACAATGGAGGCTCAGTAGGTCAAAATCTGCTGACGCGCGAACCGCCTAACCCGCGGCCGCCATGTTTTCCCCCTACTATAATTGCTATATTCGTTTTGTTTTCAATTCAGTGATTAGAAAGAGAAAAAATTGCTTTGTTATTTTGTTCGCCGTATTTCCCCCCTACACAATAGCCAGGCCGGCCCACTCCACAACGAAAGTCAACCTTTTTCTTGCCTAGACCTTTCTGTCTTAAACGTACCCGCCTCCGTGCTTTCCCCCACTCCGGAGATCCCGGGACTGCAGCTCCGATTGTATCAAAGGCACTCCGTGCAGTACTACTTCGGTTTGCCCCTTATTACCACACTGCAGCAGCATCAGCTCCGCTACTCCCCGCACTGAAGCAAAAAAACCATCCGGCGATCAAAACACAGGGCAGGATGAGGCAAAAAGAGCGAAAACACTCGAAGACACTCGCGGGCTCAGCACGGACAAATTTCCGAAGCCACAAACACCTCCATTATGCAAAAGAGACGCCGGTAACTGCAGCGTCCAACGGAGGCTCAGGAAGGTCAGATCTGACGCGCGAGCCGCCTAACCTGCGGCCGCCATGTTAATTCTTATCCTTCTTGCAACGCCAACAAAGGCAACACTCCTTCCAACTCTGGTGCACCAACGCCTGCTCTCATCCACCACCTTTCCCCACCTCTGAAACCTGTACCCCTACTCCCCTCCCGTTCCCCCACCTCTCCCTGCCTTCCATCACCAAGTGCATCCCCTCCTGTTTCCATCGAGCCACCAAACATGCCATGCTCTGCCTTACTCTCTCTGGAAAATAAGCTAGGCTCTCTTATCACCTCCATCTCCCAACTTGAAGCTACCATTTCAGTTTTAAGCTCCAAGATTTCCACTTTTCCATACACCTCAATTCCTTTGGAAAACACTCACCTTCCCACGAGTTGCACCTCGCCCCCACACCCCATAATAGCCAAGCATAACCTGTCGTCTGCAAACATCGCAAACTCACACAAGCCCTCAAACGCCACCCTTCTTCCACTTTCATCTCCAAGTAACCCTACTATCTACACTATTCCAACCATCTCTTCTGTCATAACCATTCATCTACCTAAACCCTCCCGAGCACCCTCGTATAAGTACAATATCCCCATCACCCCTCATAGCCCAAGTGCCCCCGTTACCAAAACAGAGCTGCGCTGTATGCTTCACAACTGCAGATCTGCAATAAAACACAAACTTGAAATCTCCGATACCATCATCCTGCACAATATTGACATGCTCTTCCTCACGGAGACCTGGTTCAATGATACCTCTCACTCTATGTTTGATCTCCTATTACCCACAGGCTCTTCTATATTTAGAAATGACAGAATTGACAAAGTTGGGGGAGGTGTTGCAGTCATCTTTAGAAACTCCCTTCAACTTCGTGGGTGACTTCAATGTCCACTGGGGCTCGCCTCAAGACACCTCTGCGAATTTGCTGGCCACCTTCCTCTCTGCAAACAATCTTATCCAACACTGCACAGAAACAACACACTCTGTCGTACTTTAATCTCTGTGACCGCGTAGGGGACAGGGCCCCACCCATGTCTATCCTGGTATTAGCAAACCGCAAATGGTTAATGCGGTATGTACGAGTGCTTTATATATCGTTCCAGCTATGAATGCACTGTGTACACGTTATTCTGCTTCACTACGCGGGTTCCATTTTGGAGGCAGTGGCCATCTTGTGATTGCCCTCACATAGGCTATAATGAAGCAACTACAGGCCTTGCAATCCATGTGCCTTTCCATGACTCTTCTGTGACCTGGGCGGCTTGGCTCTGCTGCCCCAGGTCAAACTGGTCTCACGAGCTCCCCTTCCTCCGGCCACCTGTGATTAGCATCAGGGCTCAGCGCACCATAAAGTCCTTTCATCACACACAAGCCTCCGGCTAATCACTTTCGCACCTGCTTGTTCCTGCTTTATGGCTTGTTTCCCAAAACAGGAGATGCTCATGTTTATTGGGGCCTATCGATTATCTAATGTGGGATCTGAACCTTGCTGTGTAAATAATTGTGGGCTGGCTTAACTGGAATGTGGGATGGTCATCATGACTGCTCTTTCGTTTGAACTGTACACTTGTTTATTGCCGTATCATAAACCGAGGAATGTATGCCTGAGGCAGGGAAAACTGTATTTAAGATGAAGTCCGTTTCTATGATTTTCAGCAGTCTCCTGAGAACATACACGCTGTTGTACTTCTAGGATATCTGTAATTGGTCTGCAGCCAATAAATGAATCTTTGACTTCACCTAGAAGACTCTGTGTTTCTGTAGGTCTGGAACAGGGTGAACCCAGAAGTCATAGGGTGTGTGCCCCTGCACCGCTGGGTCTAAAATACCCAGTACTTCAGTTTGGCGCCCAACTCGGGACGATTTCAGCGGTACCAGTCCAAGCCAGAGGTTCGTGAGGAGCTTCGTGTGGAAATTCCGGAGGAAGGCCGCCACTTCATCGACCCCTGCATGTCGACGTGGTCCGAAAGTCTTTTCTGCGAGGTTCTCCGCGTCCCGACGGCTACGAAGGACTGCTGCCCTGATTAATCGACCTGTTTTGGACCCTTGACGAGTTTGAGAGAGCGAAACAATCGAGAGAGTCTTCTGGTGACGCCATCGAGCAGCAATATTCAGTTAAGTATAAGTGGAGCGTCTCCCATTTGTTTGGTATCCCTCGGGATCGTTTTGATTTGGAAATTTGGAGTTTGCAAACGCCAAAGCCAGAGGACTCGTGTATTCACAAGACTATCGTAATCGATAATCCTCTGACGTTTAGATCTAGACTAGTGAGCGAAGATGCCTGGTTCTAGAATATTTGGTAGAATATTTTGTTTGGGTTGTGGAAGAGATTTCCAGCTGGAGGAATCGTGTCCGGTTCCTCCGGTTGGAACTCCAACTTATGAGCTCTATGTAAAACATGGCGTAGGCCCTATTGCATATAACGAAGTGTGGATCCACTACACCAGAAAAGACGGTGTTTTAAAATGGCCCCAAAATGGTAGTTTCGATACCGATATTTTAGATAATTTGGAAATTAAATTGTTTAAAAAGAAAGCCCGGCCGGCGATGTTTGATTCTTTCCGCTTGTGGCGAAAGGAAGCCAAACAGAAGGAAATTAAGCTAGCCAAAAAGAATAAAAGGGAGAGAGGTATGACAGTAATGCAAGCAGCTGTACAATTCAAATACAATGAGGAGGAGCAGATGAATGAGCAATTGCACAGGCAGCGTAAGTTAGGGATCGACAAATGTTACCCAGCTTTACCACACTCTAAGCAGAATGAGTTAGAAGAAAAGGAGAAAGATCCCCTGATGTCGCATTTGTTGAGTTCGCCACCCCCGTATGCTCAGAATGCCACGGCGCCTCCCCAGCTTGTGAATATGCCACCTCCAGTCAATATACTGCAAGCCTTGCCGCTACCGCCAGCTGCTTTGCAGCCGGCTCCTATCCCTATAGCGCAGCCTTCTCAAGGGTCGCCAGTTGTGTTTCCAACTGCCCCCGCGCTTCCTGCGACTTTGCCTAGCATATTGACTGCCTCCCCTGATACTCTTCCTTGCACCACTCCAGTACCTGTTTCTGCATCCTCTTTTCTCCCCTTTGTTTATCCCTCTGTTTTCGCCTCAGCTTCTCCTTCAGCGCGACAGCGCTTAGCTAATGTGGTTACTACATTAATGTCTCCTCTCTTTGAGTCATCTGGTGCGACTCCTGGTTTACAGCGTAAGCAATTGCGCAGTCAATTGCCTAACCCCGATGAGAAAAAGGTAATAGATCGCATGGCGCGTAGATGGATTGTTTTCCCCTTCACTGTATGATGTGGAATCAGTTGTCAACGTTTTCCATCAATGGGATGCCCCAAAACAGAGATGTGTTTGAGAAAATGTGCGAAATTCTCTGTGAAGAATTGGAGGATAGTGGTAAAGACCCGAGCCCGCAGGAGTTGTGTAGAGTGAGGTTTGATTTTGGAACTGGTACAATTGTGGATCGCGAGGTAGATAAAGCAGTTGCGGTTGTATTGTCCTTCAGGAATGATGATTGTCAACAGTCATTGTTTGAACAAGATGTCCTTGTGGGGAAAAAGGTAAAAGCGCGACAATACCCCATGAGAGAAGTTCCCCCGGTATGGAAGGAAGCAGTTGCAGCTGATGCCGGTGCCGGTATCGCTGCTGTGCCAGCGCATTTCCAGCGTGTTTGGGTGCATGTTCCATGGAAGCGTTCTGAGGTGCTAGCGCTTAAGCAGACATTGCCTGATCCCCGTAAAAACCCTGCAGGATATTATAAAGAGTTGTCACAGACGGCAGGGTCATGCGTTATGAATCTGGCCGACATAGACATGTTGTTTGGTAATGTTGTTCCACAGCCCCTATGGGGATCAATTCGTAATGCAGATCACGATGCAGAACTAGGTGCTACATGGGCTGACATTATTGCCGCTGACGCTAGACAAACTGGTGGCGCGAAACCTGAGCCATTAATAGCAGAACTCCCTGGTAGAATCATCACGTATATGAAGACCATAATGCCCGCGATGCGCGTAAATTGCATGCAAGCAGAAGAAAGATGAAACGGTGTCAGACTTCTTTACCAGGTTTGAAGAAACGTTTATTGATCACAGTGGGCAAGATATGAGTACTGAGGGTGGCCAACGGTTATTTGTGGATAAATTTGTGCAGAATTTACTTCCTGACCTGTGTAAAAAGTTAAAAGATTCAGAAAGTTCTTGGGCTGTTTCCTCTTCAGCGCAAATACTGGCTACTGCACAGTATTACGAGAACAGAGATAAAGATGAAAAAGATAGAACAGATAAGAAAACGAAGGAACTAAAGACGAAGGTCCTTTTGCAGCAGGCTTACCCGCCACGTGGAGGTCAGAATAATTATAGGCAACCCCAAGGTGTCTATCACCAACCCCAACAATTTCAGAACAATCAGCAAATGAATGGGTATTATCAACCACGTGTCCCTGTAGGTCCCAACCAATGTTCATACTGCAAAGAGGAAGGTCATTTTAAATATAGTTGCCCTAAATTAATGCAGCGGAACGGTAATATGTATGGCGCAAGAGGTAGGGGTGGTCAGCAAGCTCCTAGAGGCAGAGGGCGTGGAAATGCTCCCCAGAACGCGCGTCCTCTTCCGCCTCAAAATACCATAAATAGCTTTGATCAGCAAGCTAACACAACTAGTAATACAGCTCAGTATTACAATAATGATTATTATGCAGAGGACGGCGATGCAGAAAATAATGATTACTAGGACAGCCGTAGACCGAGAGAGGGAGTTGTTTCAGTGCCAGTGGATCAGAGCGGACCGTATGTTGAGGTGACTACAGCAAATGTAACGGAGCCCTTTCTGCTAGACACTGGTGCTGCAAAGAGTTCAATCATGCATTCAAAACTCCCTGGCGCACCTTTGTCTGGCGATATAAATGTTTCAGTAGGTTTTTCTGGCGCCCCAGTTAGGAACCCGATTTCTAGTCCCATGTCACTTTCTATTGGACCTTGCGAGCTGAAAGCACCCCTGATTCTAACAACAGGTTGTGGTGAGAATTTGCTAGGGTTAGATTTGTTGAAAAGATTACATGCTACACTGTATTTTTCACCGTCAGGGGTACAACTTACATTAGGCAGGAAAGTGAATTCCCCGATGTACTTGTCTAAAAATACAATGCCACCTGAATTGTCATCCCTTCCGGATGTCCTTTGGGCTACTGGTCCCAATGATGTGGGCCTCTTGGAGATACCGCCATACGTGGGAACTTTAAAGGCTAATGTCAGACTGCCACCTATTCCCCAGTACAAGATCTCTAATGAAGGCCAGAAAGCATTGTTAGACATTGTCATCGATTTGATTAATAAGGGTGTAATTGAAGAGACAAGAGGCAACGTTTGCAACAGCCCGATTTTACCTGTTTTAAAACGAACGGACCCTTTACAGCCACCTGTTTACAGATTTGTGATTGATCTTAGAGAGGTTAATAAGATTGTTGTGCCACAGTTTCCAGTTGTCCCTGATATAACTGCCTTGTTAACGATGATTCCAGCCTCTGCTGCATGGTTTTCAGTGATCGATTTAAAAAATGCTTTCTTTAGCATCCCAATTGCAGAAGAGAGCAGAGACATTTTTGGCTTTAGTCTGGGAGGCCGAAGCTTCCGCTTCAAACGCGCTCCCCAGGGCTACTGTGAGAGTCCATCCATATACAGCCAAGCTTTGAAAGCGCAGCTTGATGCACTTGTTTTACCCAGTGGCGCTATTCTGATTCAGTACGTGGACGATTTACTAATCGCCGCGGATACTGAAAAGATCTGCAAAGAAGCCACATTGTCATTGTTGCGCCATTTATCTGCTTTCCATCATAAAGTGTCTCTCTCCAAGCTGCAATATTGTCGACAAGAAGTGACCTACTTAGGTCATCTCTGATCGAAGGAGGGAAGGAAACTGACCCCAGAAAGAATTCAAGCCATTGCGCAGTTGAGTGTGCCAAGAACACAGAGAGAAGTGCGTGCTTTCTTGGGCATTACCTCATACTGTAGGCACTGGATCCCAAATTTTTCCTTGTTGGCAAAACCTTTGTTAGCCTTAACATGCAAAGACACACCGAATCCTATCCCATGGTCTGAAGAGTGCCAGAAAAGTTTTGTGGAATTGCGCAATGCATTGTGTTCAGCACCTGTGTTGGGTACTCCTGACTACAGCAAGCCTTTTACATTGTATGTTCACGAGAAAGATGGTTGCGCATTATCAGTGTTAACACAGCCTTTTGGTGACAGACCGCGCCCATGCGCATATTTTTCATCAACCTTGGACCCTGTAGCGAGGGCATTGCCAAGCTGTCTGAGAGCGACAGCTGCTGCAGCTATGTCTATCCGACAATCTGCTGGTCTGGTAATGGACAACACATTGATCGTTATGGTTCCACATGCTGTAGACACATTATTAAACAGAACCAAGACACAACACTTGACTAGTGCGCGATTATCAGGCTATGAGCTCACACTGTTAGCAAATCACATACACATAAAGAGATGCAACACGCTGAATCCAGCTACGTTATTGCCAAATCCAGCAGACCTAGATGAGAATGAGCAACATGACTGTCTGTTCAGAACAGAAGAAGAGACGAAAGGGAGAGTAGATCTAAAAGATACTCCCCTGACTGAGTGTGATGGTACTTTATGGGTGGATGGTTCGTGTTTCAAGCTCCCTAATGGTGATACGACTGCTGCATATGCTATCACGACGTTACACACGGTCGTGGAAACTGCACGAGTGCCACATAATTCGGCCCAAGCAGCAGAATTAATCGCCCTCACGAGAGCGTGCGTGTTGTCTGAAGGAATGAGAGTGAATATATACACGGATAGCCAGTACGCCTTTGGCGTGGCTCACAATTTTGGACGACTGTGGAAAGAACGTGGGTTCCTGACGTCGCATGGAGCTAAAATTCAGAATGGCAAGTTGGTGAATGATCTCCTTGAATCACTGACCCTACCATTACAAGTTGCGATTATGAAATGCAGTGCGCACAGGAAAATCACAGATGATGTTGGACGTGGGAATGCGTTTGCTGATGAGATCGCGAAAGAAACAGCACAGAATGTAAAGACTAGAATGTATATTGCAGGCCCCGCAAGATGGGTTGATGATGTTGGGATGTGTGAAAACACAATAGAGTGTGAAGTCGCTTCAAGCTGAAGCTACAGAGAAAGAATTAAGCAAGTGGAGAGAAAGTGTGGGTAAGTTAGATGAGAATGGTTGTTGGATTGATCTGACAGAACATAGGCGATGGTTGTTGCCCGATGCATATGTGCTTCCAGTAGTTACAATGGCACATGGGATGGCACATATCAGTACGAAAGGAATTTGTAAGTTGTTGGCTCCAGTATGGCAGAATGCTGGGATTCCCAAGTGTGCAGAGAATGTGGTCAAGAATTGCATGGTATGCTTGAAATACAACCCTGGTAGGGGAACCCCAACTCCAGCTGGTCATTTTGCACCCCCATCATATCCATTTGAAGTTTTGCAGCTGGACTTTATTCACATGGAAAGGTGCAACAACCTGAAATATGTGTTGGTGGTTGTTTGTGCTTTCTCCAAATGGGTAGAGGCCTATCCTCTGAAGGATAACACTGCCCTATCCACAGCCAAAGCCCTTGTGAAAGAATTCTTCCCTAGGTTTGGAATGCCAAGAATGGTGTGGTGTGATAATGGAAGTGAGTTTGTGGGTAAAGTAATGAAGAATGTGTGTGAGGGTTTAGGCATCAAGCAAAAGTTCCACGCTGCAAATCACCCCCAATCAGCTGGATTAGTAGAGCGCTACAACGGTGCTCTAAAACTTAAGCTGGCCAAAATCCAGGCGAGCACCGGTCTTAAATGGCCTGATGCTCTGCCTTTAGCACTCCTGTCCACCAGAATGACCATACACTCACGAGAGGGACTTAGTCCCTATGAGGTCGTCTTTGGCCGCCCGGCTAATGTATGGGGCGTGCCAAGACCGGCGAAATTCAGTGAGATCGAGCATCCAGTACTACTCGATTACTTGTATGATTTGACTGTTAAACTGCGTGTTTTACATCAACAGGTGCATGATACTCTTCCTCAAGCTTCTGAAACTCCTGGACACCCTATCGACCCTGGCACATGGGTGTTGATTAGAAACTTCCAGCGCAAGAGCAACGACGAGCCTCGCTGGATCGGCCCTCACCTTGTCCTTTTATCAACAAGATCAGCGGTGCGAGTGAAGGTGAAGAAACACTGGATCCACGGCACCCACTGCAAGGTAGTTCCCTTGCCCCTGCCATATGACCGGTGGGTCCAGGAGACAGACACTGTACCTCGTTTTGTATCATTCAGTGATGCACGCATAAAAGGCACAGTTTCAGACCAAGAGAGTGACAATATTCTGCAAGAGGCTGTGCCACTGTCAAATCGATTGGACACCACAGAGCCTGAACTTTTGTTCCAAGACCAAACAGCACCTGGCCGTCTCCGCTATAATTTGAGACCAAGGCCTATGGACAAATAAAGATTTCCTTACTATTTCCTTTTTGACATTTTAGTTCTCCCATCTGAAGGACTTTCTTGATTTTTGTTTTTCGAACCACCATCCGGGTTCAGCCGCAGGGTCGCGGTGCCAAGACTTTGGGGTACAGGCCGAAGACGTTAGGTCAACGGTTCTGGTTGGTCTAGGGCGTTTCCCTGGACTGACAGGCGTACTCCTTAGCAGAAGAAACTCATCCGCCGCGAGCGGCCCGATTAGAGGATGGAGTTTTTTAAGATGGAGAGACCCGTTGAGGAAACGACCTTTAAAGCAAAGATATGTAAAATTATGAGAAGTAAATGTTTTGTATTTCTGTGCCTATTTATACTGTGTAGTATGATAATGTTTACTGTGGGATTTGTGTTTTTCTCCTCCCAGGAGCCCATTGCACCCACTGTACAGCCTATACCTCTTTCTACTGCCTCCTCACACTCTTTTCACCCTCTGCCTGAACATGAACAAACCAGACGATCAGAATTTGTAAATAACTCGTTTATTCAGCTCTTGCACCAACACCAACTAGTAATGAATACAACCAATTGCTGGGTCTGTGGGTTAATGCCACATACCATTAACAAGGGTATTCCCTATTTGGTGCTGCCCTTTAGTTACAATGGATCATCATGGGCATTCCAGACCATGTTCCTCTACGCTCTAGATGCCTACTCCCCGCGACAACCGCGTTCCATCAGACCTAGTACAAACAATAAAGCCTTAGTGAGAGGAATTGCCGATATGAGTAGGGATATTGATGCATACTCATCCATTCCCAAAGAAGAGCTGAGAGCTTATGTAGGGTGGAACGCGACGGGGTATAGTATTAGTCTGGGTGAAAGACAGCGAAAAATCTCATCTCCAATCTGGGTCGTACCCCACATAGGTCGGTTCTGCTTACAGGGTAATGGTCAGAATCCTAGAGCCCAACTGGGAAGAAGTGACTGTACTGAAACGTACACTTTCCCGTCACAGTTTTCCCCTGCGTTTTTGGCTGCCAAGGGTACATATTTCATTTGCAATGACCGAGCATACACATGGTTGCCCCCTGATTTCTCGGGCACATGTTATATTGCGAACTTGCTACCGCCAACATTTACTGCTGCCGCTGACTATCACAAGACCAGAGTTGTGAGGGGCGTGATTAGTAAGGAGGATACTGCCGGTCAGGAAGCAGGAGACGACTTCTTGGGTTTCCTGCCGTTTTGGGGACCTATGGTAAATAGTAGGAACCTGAGACAACTGACTCGTGTGGTTGAATCCACTGTCAATGTAACGGCTGGTGCCCTTGGTAATCTGACCGCTGAGCTCCAAGCGGATCGCCTTATGACTTTGCAGAACCGCATGGTTCTAGACGTTATTCTTGCAGACCGCGGTGGGGTATGTAAGGTTATCCAATCCAGTTGTTGCATTTTCATACCAGATAACGCTCCAACAGTCTATCAAGCCATCTCCAAACTCCATAAAATATCTGAATCCATACACGTGGATAAGGGAGACTGGTCACTGGTGGGGTGGTTCTGGGAACTGATATCTGCCTGGGGTTGGAAAGTTCTAATGGTCATTGGAATGATCTTAGCCATTCTTTTCCTGTTCTGTCTGTGCATACAGTGTGCTCCTGCGATATGTGGCCTCTGTGCTACCTTATGTGTAAGGAAACCTGTATCGAGGGACGAGCTAAGTAATAGGATGATGCTACAGCAACATCTCCATGACTTTGTGAACATTGACCTAGACTCGGATTAAGATGAGTATAGTGATTGCCTATGTAAGGGCAAAAGGAGGGTCTGTCGTACTTTAATCTCTGTGACCGCATAGGGGACAGGGCCCCACCCCTGTCTATCCTGGTATTAGCAAACCGCAAATGGTTAATGCGCTATGTACGAGTGCTTTATATATCGTTCCAGCTATGAATGCACTGTGTACACGTTATTCTGCTTCACTACGCGGGTTCCATTTTGGAGGCAGTGGCCATCTTGTGATTGCCCTCACATAGGCTATAATGAAGCAACTACGAGCCTTGCAATCCATGTGCC
Source organism: Triturus cristatus (assembly GCF_964204655.1). Classification (NCBI taxonomy): domain Eukaryota; kingdom Metazoa; phylum Chordata; class Amphibia; order Caudata; family Salamandridae; genus Triturus; species Triturus cristatus. Next base: position 823,476,097 of record NC_140579.1, on the reverse strand, counting down.
TTTCCATGACTCTTCTGTGACCTGGGCGGCTCGGTTCTACTGCCCCAGGTCAAACTGGTCTCACGAGCTCCCCTTCCTCCGGCCACCTGTGATTAGCATCAGGGCTCAGCGCACCATAAAGTCCTTTCATCACACACAAGCCTCCGGCTAATCACTTTCGCACCTGCTTGTTCCTGCTTTATGGCTTGTTTCCCAAAACAGGAGATGCTCATGTTTATTGGGGCCTATCGATTATCTAATGTGGGATCTGAACCTTGCTGTGTAAATAATTGTGGGCTGGCTTAACTGGAATGTGGGATGGTCATCATGACTCTGCTCTTTCGTTTGAACTGTACACTTGTTTATTGTCGTATCATAAACCGAGGAATGTATGCCTGAGGCAGGGAAAACTGTATTTAAGATGAAGTCCGTTTCTATGATTTTCAGCAGTCTCCTGAGAACATACACGCTGTTGTACTTCTAGGATATCTGTAATTGGTCTGCAGCCAATAAATGAATCTTTGACTTCACCTAGAAGACTCTGTGTTTCTGTAGGTCTGGAACAGGGTGAACCCAGAAGTCATAGGGTGTGTGCCCCTGCACCGCTGGGTCTAAAATACCCAGTACTTCAACTCTAAGGGCTCAATCCTGGACCTTGTTATTTCTAAAGCAGGCTTGCTGACTCTCGCTACCCCTAGTCATGTAGACTGGTCTGACCACCTCCTCATCCCATTCTCTCTTCACCTATCACACTCTATAACTCTCGGCCAACCTAAGAGGGCTACTTCCTGGTTCCGTGACACTACAAATATTAACCTCGGTACCCTCTGTGATTCGGCTTTGATATCACTTCCAAGGCTAGACCCGAACCTAGATGTTAACGAACTCACCTCCCAATGCTTCACAGTCCTTGCAGTCGAAATCAATAATGTTGCTCCTTCCAAAGCAAAAGGAAAAGGCCTACTCCCTCAGCACCTTGGTTCAACAAATCCCTCTATGAAGAAAGGAAGTACCTAAGAGTCCTTGAGAAACAATGGAGACAAACGCCCTCCACCGATAATTTGGCCATGCTTCGTTCAGCAGATCAAAGTACCACAAGCACATCTCCCTTGGAAAAGCGTCTCACTTCAGATCCCTCCTCGACTCAGCCAAAAATAGACCCAAAAAACTATTCGACCTCATCAAGAACCCAAACTGCTCTCCCCAACTTCCAAGTTGGAGGATTCTACTAAGAAAGCAGTGGAATTCGCGATATTCTTTGACGAAAAAGTGAAATCACTTGTTGATCAGGTCATTCATCCTACCCCTACAAAGGAGCGCAAATCCTTAACCATTTGGCAGAACTTTGACCCCATCTCTGAAGATGCCCTCCTCAAATGCATCCTCAAAACAAAGCCCTCCAACCATTCTCTTGACCCCATCCCTAGTGCCATTGCCATTGACTTCTATACCCATTCCCTTTTCTATTGGACCACTCTGGTCAACCTCTCCCTCTGTCAAGGCTCCCTTCCTGTTTCCTTCAAAACTGGGCAGGTCACCCCTCTGCTTAAAAATCCCACCGCTGATGCGAACGACCTCAACAACTACCGCCCCATCACTAACCTACCTTTTCTTGCCAAAATCACAGAAAGATGTGTAGCGAGACAACTTTCTCGTCATATCAAGGACAATGATCTTCTTGACAATTCCAAGTCCGGCTTCATTCAAAACTGCAGCACTGAAACAGCCCTGCTGCATGTGATTGATGACGCACTGCGGATACTTGATTTGGGAGAGTCTTGTCTTCTAATTCTCCTTGACCTTTCTGCAGCCTTTGACACTGTCAATCACAACACTCTCCTTAACACTCTTCAACAGAGAATGGGCATGGAGGGCACTGTGCTTAAATGGTTTGCCTCCTTCCTCTCTGATAGATCCCAAATGATCAAAATAGCGGACAGTCTTTCATCTCCTTTGGCGGTCGATCAAGGTGTTCCAAAGGCTCTATACTTGCACCCACATTGTTCAATCTCTATTTAGAACCATTGGGAAATCCCCTTAGTAAATCTGGGATTCACTATCATCTCTATGCGGACGACACTCAAATCTATCTTAAGGTGGCCTCCACTCACGATCTCTCCATCCTAAGCTCTACTCTCGACTCCATTCAAAACTGGATGTTAACTCATCAACTGATTCTGAATCCCTCCAAAACTGAATTCCTCCTCCTCTCCTCCTCACTTTCTCCTCCCCTGGTTCAATCATGGATGGATCAGATGAATCTACTTAACAATAAACCCATCATTGTCGACAGCGCAAAATCCCTTGGTGTCATACTCGACAAAAAACTCAATCTACTCTCCCACATCGATTCCATTGCAAAGTCTGCTCGATACCAACTGCGCCTTCTTTGGGGGATTCGTCGCTTCTTCCCGAAGCAAGACCTTAAAACCCTGGTCCAATCGCTGGTTCTCTCCAGATTGGACTACTGCAATTCTCTTCTTACTGGCCTCCCCAAATCCCACTTGTTCCCCCTTAAGTCTGTTCTCCATTCACAGCTCGTTTCATATATGGGGCCAAAAGAAGCGACCACATCACACCCATTTTATCCACCCTCCTTTGGCTTTCCATCGAGGCAAGATCTATCTACAAGACTGCCTGTATCACCCACAAAGCCTTGCACTCCTCCTCCCCTCGCTACCTGGCAAACAAACTGAAACTCTCTGGAGGCTCCAAACCATCACGTAATGCAAAAAATGTATTGCTTGAACCTCCCACTTTCAAGAAGGAAAGATCGATGGCCCAATCCTTTTCAGGCAACGCGGTGAGAATCTGGAACTCACTTCTGCCTCAGCTCCGGACCACCACCACTTCCCAGGCCTTCAAAACTGACCTCAAAGCTCTCCTCCTTCAAAGACACTGCCAAATTTAATTCACACCCTCTGTTATCTGAAGGAAGTCCTTCCATTATAGGAAATTATGTTCTCCATGCCTATAGAAGTGCCTTCTCAGTGTGTTCTTGTGTTTTGAGTGTCTGCCATTTAGTGCAGTATTATACCTCTACTTGTACTTTGTACTCTTTTGTAACATGCACACATGTCACCTTTCCTTTTGTAACGTATCTGTTGAAAGGACACTGTCAGGTAAGGTTTTAAAGCGTTTTATTTAGCTTGTCAGATAAACCACCAACTCCTGCTGCTGGCCTGCAGTTGCTCCTCAGTAAAACTGTCCTAAGGAATGCAACCATGGAAACAGAACATAACCAGCTCATGCAATACAATTTGAAAGATCACAACACATCCCCTTTACGGAGAAAACAACAAAACAATGGAAAAGAAGAAAAATACCGAAACCATGTAGATAATGCATAACAATTATGCAAAAAAATTATTACCAAGCAATGTAAACATAAATATAATTATACACGAAAAGAATACAGCATATGATGAAACAATTAGGACATTTCATAGTCCTCATACTTTTTTGGAAGACGATGTGTCCTAAGAGGGTGACATGGAGAGTCTCTAAAGGAAAGTGCATTACGAGAAGGTGAAACATCTGGACATGATGGAAACATAGATTTTTCACCATGAAACTTCACCAATCGAGACATACTCCACTTACCACCATTGTGTACAGAGACAACATTTTTGTATACAGCAACAATAACAAAAGGTCCCATGAAATCAGAATTACCTTTCTTGTGCCAGCGTGGTCTCTTAACCCAAACCCAATCTCCAACTGACCATTTTACCTCTTTAGTTGATTTCTTTTCATCAAACCTTTGTTTGTACAAATCTTGATACTTTTTGATTTTATCCCTTACTTCCTCTTCACACAAAATAGGACCTTCAATTGGAGGTAGCCAATTTGGGTTGAGTTTGGAGGAAGCAATTCTGCCACGTAATATCTGAAATGGGGACTTCTGCAAAACGCAGTTAACAGAAGTACAGGAGCCCATTATCAGTGACATGTACTTTGGAATTCCTTCCGTGGCAAATTCATCTTTAAGAAAATCAATCACTGTTCTGGTACTCACTGAACTAACACACCTGGTTGAGACCCATTTCGACGAGTAATCCACTAAAAGAATTACAAATCTATCTCCAGGGCTCAATAGCTCAAAGGGACCCATTAGATCTAGACCTAGTTTAACAAATGGTTCCCTGGGAACATTAACAGGAGAAAGTGGGATAATATTGACAATCCGAGATTTATCACAAGAGCTACATTCACTGCACTCCATAACCACTTTCTCAGCCTGTCCATCCATCTTTGGCCACCAATACTTTTCACGTAAGCGAGATTTGGTAAGACCCCGTCCTAGATGTCCTTCATGAGCTAGAATAATTAGCTTAGGTCTAAGACCAACAGGGGGAATCACTCTTTCACCGCGCATGAGTTGCCCTTGAGAAACAGTGAGTTCAGACCTGACTGCCCAAAAGAGAAGAAGATCAGAATCCACATTTTTGCTGTCGGGCCAACCTTCCACAACAAGACGTGTCAATATTGGAAACAAGGGATCCTCTAACCTAAAACTCTCCCATACGCCTTCAGGGATGGTGGACTCCTTAACCCAAGCAACACTGGAAGCATCATTGTCAACGAAATTCTCAGTGTACTCGAGAGGTAATCTTGACAAACAATCAGCTACCTGGTTGGCCTTTCCAGGGAGATACTCTACAGAAAAGTTATACTCTTCAAGACCTTCACTCCAACGCTTTAACCTCGGCCTTTCACTTTCCGTAGAAGACAACACTTGCACTAAGGGCCGATGGTCAGACCTTACTACAAAAGGAATGCCCCATAAGTAAAATCTAAAGTGTTTAATGCCCCAAACTATGGCTAAAGCCTCTCTCTCAATGCAAGAGTACTGTTGTTCTGGTTTCTTTAATGCTCTGGAGGCAAATGCTACAACCTTTTCCTCACCACACACCACTTGTGAAAGTACAGACCCAAGGTAGGCATTTTACCAATGGTTTGTTTGATAAGGTTGAAAGCTGAAACACACTCAGGAGACCAAACAAAATGTACACCCTTCCTTAGTAAAACTCTTATGGGTTCCACAATGGAGGCAAAACCATGAATGAATTTAGAGTAAAATTCTGCAAGTCCTAGAAAAGACCTAACTTGCTCTTTGTCGGTTGGAGCAGGAGCATCAATGATGCTTTTTGCTAAATCTAATTTCGGTTGAATACCCTCTCCCGAAATCACATGTCCCAAATATGTTACAGAAGACACACCTATTTTACATTTAAAACGGTTGACAGTTAAACCACTGTCAGCTAGTCTATGGAGCGTGCTTCTCAAAGTCTTATCGTGTTCTAGGTCATCTTTGCCATAAATTAAAATGTCATCCTGGAAAAACATGACATTGGGAACATCTTTCAAAACAATTTTCATTATTCGCTGAAAACAAGCAGCCGCAGAAGCTAAACCAAATGGCATTCTGACAAATCGATATGCTCCAAGTAGTGTGACAAACGATGTGAGATGTCTTGAATCCGGATGAAGGGGAACTTGATGGTACGCTGAGGATAAGTCCAAAACACTAAAGACTTTTGTACCATCAAGTATGGCAATTGATTCAGAGATATTGGGAAGTGGTTGACGATACACCCATATCCATTTATTTAGGCTTCTCAAGTCAACACACATCCGAATGCTCTTCCCTCCATCCTTAGGGGCCAAAACTACTGGGGCCAACCACTCTGAAGATTCAATTTCCTCAATAATGTCATGGGAAATCAATCTATTGAGTTCACACTCAAGAGGTTTCAACATCATGTTGGGAACCTTCCTGAGTTTATGAACTACAGGTAAAGCTTTTTCTTTGAGAATAATTTGGTGTTCAAAATTTTTAAGTAGACCTAAATTGTCAGAGAAAACTTGGGGAAACTCATCAAAGAATTTACTGGAAGATGAATTGTGATCTACTAGCATAACTTGTTCAGAGGGACATCTCGCATTGGGGTTCAATATTATGCCAAGGTCTCTTTGGTGCCTCCATCCAAGGAGGTTGTCACCTCGTTTAGCCACATAAATTTTCCCAATTGTTTCTCTACCTTTAAAATGGATTTTCAAAATGACGTAACCTGTTTCATCTATGTATGAGCCTCCGTAACTCACAGGATTTATATCCGGGGAAAACAGTTCAAGATCAGGAAATGTCTTGTCCCAAATTGCATTCCCAATCATAGTGAATGGGGATCCTGAATCAGCCAACACAACAAATAATGTATCCCCAATCATCACACTACATTCTGGCATGTGAATATGTTCAGCATCTACTGCACCATCACTTCTTACGCTTAACATTGTCGTTTTGGTTGAGACATTTGTGCCGACATTTTCATGGGTGATGTCAATAGTACGTACTCTTCCACCAGACTTACATACCCTTGCATAATGACCCTTGATTCCACATTTAAGACAAGTAGTATTTCTAGCATAACATTGGGGATAGTTGGAAGAATGATTGTTGCTACCGCATCTGTAACATTTCATTTTTATAGAGTCTGAAGGTGTCTTTGGTTTAGGACCACGGACTACTTTGGACACATTTTCAACAACTTTATGGGGATGACTAGAGCAAGGACAGGATTCTTTTTGGGTTACTTTGTGAATGCTACTAGGTGACGGAGTGTCCTCAGGAGTAGATTTTTGAGATTTCATTTCTTTGACCCAACCAGAAGTATTTTCCATTCCTTCAACGATAGCCACAGCTTCTTTGAGTGAAGGATTTTTTTAACCCCTTGAGTGCCCCGCCCTTTCCCCCTCCAGTGCCGGGCCTTTCATTAGCGGGCGGGGTCCATGACGAGATAGTCTCGTCATGGGCACAGCGCAACCGCGCTCCATGACGAGACTATCTCGTCATGGGCATGGAAGGGGTTAAAGAAGTTTTTCTTGCACTCTGGAGCTGTTAGTGCATCTGACAAGTTGATCACGGATTAATGAGTCTGTTAAGTCATCAAATTCACAAGTGCGGGCAAGAATTTTAAGTGATGCTACATAATTGCTCACTTTCATTGTGTTCTTGGACTCTCATGAAAAATTTATGTCTCTCCAAAACAACGTTGATGCGAGGTCCAAAATATTTTACCAACATTTTCAAAGACATGTCAAAGACATCTGAAGCATCACCACTCCCATCACCAATAGGAATTACATCAATGCTTTTGTAAATATTGCGTCCTTCGACTCCAAGATTATGAAGTAGAATTGCTTGTTTCCTGAGAGCAGAGAATTTTTCCCCACCAATCGCAACTAGGTAAGAGTCAAATAATAATTTCCATCTCTTCCAGGGTAAAAGAGGTTCACCTTTTTCACAAAGGAACGGAGGAGGTTGACTCATGCTGGTTGAAGACATGACCGTAAAGAATGCACTTTGACTTGTGCGTTAAAAGCAATATAGGGAAAATAGTATTCAACAGTTAAAATGCAGGACAATATGTTGTGAAAATTTCCAAGGTAATGAGTTGCTGTTCCAAATTGTTGATAGATGGCAAACTAATTGAAGCAATCACGGTGTAAAGATTAAAAAGTAATGATTAGGGCAAAACCAATTATGTGCAAATAACCAGGTAAATAATTTGAGGTTCATGTAGTTTTGAGCAACAGTCACTAGGTGGCAGGATTGTTACACAATAACCAATGTGTGGTTTGTTATTTGCCAATCCGACGAGTTTTGATATGAAATCCGGTTCAGGCAAGTTGTTAAACAATTTGAAAGTAACCCTGGGCGTAGTGGGGCTACGTGGAGCAGCGCGTAGTGTGCCCAAATCTACGCACACTCGCGCACTCCGCGTAGCCCAACTACGCGCCGCCCGCCTCCCGCCCACCCTCCTTTTAAAATAATGTCATGTATGATAACATAATTAAATATAAAGACTTACCTGCAGCGCGGCGTCTCCAGGGCACCCTCTTCCTCGTTCACAACTTCTTGTCACAAATGCGCATGCGCGGACGCCCGCACATGCGCATTTCTCATTAGTCTTTATATTTAATTATTTTATCATACATGACATTATTTTAAAAGGAGGGCGGGCGGGAGGCGGGTGGCGGGCGGCAGGTAGCTCCGCTTCGCCCTGGCATGTGCGTAGCGCTGCCTGCTACGCCTACTTCGAAAACTGCGAAGCATGCAGCGCTACGTACACTACGTGGACGAAGCGTAGTACTACGCCCGGGGTTATTTGAAAGATCACAACAGTATCGTTTGCTACCTCTTGTATTTTGTTAGCTTTTGATACATGCACAATTGCCACCATTGCCTCATGTAACGTAACGTTTGTTTTAGTGTTTTGAGTGTCTGCCATTTATTGCAGTATTTTATCTCTACTTGTACTTTGTATGCTTTTGTAACCTGCACACATGTCACTTTTTCCTTTTGTAACGTATCGTTTGCTACCTCTTGTATTCTGTTTGCTCTTTATACTTGCCCAATTGTCACTATTGCCTCATGTAAGGTAACATTTGCTTTTGTAACATGCTCACTTTTATTTTTCTCCTAATGTATCATTACTGTTCCTATTGTGAAGCGCTCTGACACCTTGGGGTAAAGTCCGCGCTATATAAAAACGCATAAAAAAATATTTACCTCTTGTATGGCGCAAGGGGCTCATAAATCTGCCCCATAATAGATAAGTAAATAAAATGCCCGGTCGGAAGGATACGGCGGCCATCTTCGATGTGGTCTCTGTAGTCCAAAATTAAGTGACGTGGGAGAGATACAACTAGGAATACCTGCTGGCACTGTTAGAACATGTGAAGTAGATCGATAAAAAATAATTTATTATTGTTTTGTTGAACACTGTCTTCCGTAAAAGTTATTTTTCGAACTCTTGCTATTTACGCTCATTTGTTTATCGCTTAAAAACACACCTAAAGTGAGTATTTCACCGTAACTTTGGAAATACGCTTATTGTATATTAGTACTTGTAATATTTCGCACACTAATTTAGCGAGTTTAGCCAATGCACAGTTTCAAGGTCGCTTCATGTTCGTCATACAGAGATGGTAGCTTTCAGTCCGTGACTACGTTTCCCATGGTGCACATTTCACAGAGTTTTTCGGTTTCCATATACAAGTCTGTGCGTTCCTCTGGGCACTCTGTCGATAATATTCAGCAGCTCAAGACTCCATCTCCCGTTGACCCCGAGCGCCCTCTACTGCTGTCTGACAAACAGCTCTGGCTCTAAACTCCATCTCCCATGCAGCCCTGTCACTTCACTACTTTCCCCTTGACAGGGCCCTGTGTTATGACTCCATATCTCGTGAAACCGGGGCGCCGTACTGACGACCCCTTGCGGCGGCTTGTGGTAGTGCAGAGCACGGAGCCGCTGTCAGAGCTGCAGTCCGGGGCAGGACGGACGCGGGACCTAGGGACGGGGACAGCAACGGAGGCACAAGGATCCCGCAAAGCGGAGAAAGCGGTTAGTCCGGTGAGTGAAGCCTGAGAGGGAGTCGGGCAGCGGAGGACGCAAATGACCTTCAGACGCAGAGGAACTTTTGGACAGGGGCTAGCGTCAGTTTGGTCTCTGCGCGGGAGAATTGGTGCTAGACTTGACCTTCACGTGTATAATAAGGGTAAGAGAGGGGCGGAAGGTAGAGTGAAGGGCAGTGGGAAACAGTGAGATAAAGGGAGTACCAAGAAAAAGAAGTGTAGCAAGGGGGTGTAGAATGAAAGTGATAGGGGCAAGCTGCGGGTCGAGGATCGCCTGTGGTGAAAGGGGTAACAAAGATGTGACGCGAGTAAACATGGTCTACTCTATAGTGACCACACGGTCGGAGAGCCAGAGTAGGACAAATCCAGTAGTACGGGACTAACAAGGAGTGGAGATCATCAACAAAGGCATGCTGCCTAATAGCCCTGTGTCATATGTGGCCACATTCACAGTCCCGTCTTTGCACGCTCACACATGCGAGACCCTGCGTATAGTGGAGTAAGAAACTACCGGATTGCAAAGTGATGTTGACTAAAAGCCAGGACTAGCTGACGGAGTAGAGGTCGCAAGAATGGTGGCATCAAGGCGTGTGGTGTGGTCTCACAGGTCAGAAATGGTGGCCTGTGGCAAATGTTTGTGGGCAGAATGAGAAGGGAGGCATGGGACAGAGAGCACGAGTCTAATGCAAGGGTGAGGGCACAGGGCCAGAGAGGGCGAAGCCAGTGCTTGGATTGAGTTGTGTGACAAGTGAGGGTGGTGGAGGCGGCAGGGCGAGGATTGTGGCATGGGGTGAATGGTGGTGGTCTGAAAGAGAATGGTAACTTTGAATTGGAACTAGTGGCAAGGATAGTGGCATTTGGTCGAGTGGAAGTTTGAAAGGTGAAGATGACTTGAGAAGAAAAATGATTGTAGAAGGGTAGGGTGAAAGGGGTAAGTCAGGATGGTGGTTACAAGAGTAACACGAGATAGAATGGTGTAAAATTGCCTGAGATTTAAGGGTTCAAAAAGGGAAGGCCTGCACGATCGGTAGCATGAGACAGAAAGAGTTGTGGGCATGAGGAGGCTTAGGTCCATGGCCAGAAAGTGCTGGGTAAAATGGTAGTATGATGCAGTGATGCTTGCTTGGCTTGAATGTGGCACTTGGGCAAGGACTGTGGCAAGGTAAGTAAGGATAATGACATGGGTAAGAGGACAGGACTATTATATGCTTAAAGCAAACATAAGGAGATGATGGACGGAGTGCTGAAACTTTTCAGATACTCACCTCCAGTCACAGATCTGGGTTGAATCCATCATTGTTCTCTAGCTCACTTCGCCACCTCAGTTCAGACCCAGCTAAATGCAAATCATTCTTGACCCTGTGCCTCATGGGAACAGTCCAGCCCGAACTGCCAAGCCAGGTCTTACCTGAACCAGAAACAAGCATCCTGGAACCGGTTTTGGGGTAACACCCCTCATCAGCCAGTCTAGCTAGAAACAAGTGGCAAAGTGAGCAAGGGACCTACATCTGGGCATAACCTGCCAACTTAGGGCGAACAAAGCAAAAACAAGGAGATGATGGACGGAGCGCTGAAACTTTTCAGACACTCATCCCCAGTCACAGATCTGGGTTGGATCCATCATCGTTCTTTAGCTCACTTTGCCACTGGATTCAAGCTAGCCGGGCTGATGAGGGGTGTTACCCCGAAACTGGTCCCAGGATGCTTGTTTCAGGTCCAGGGAGGACCTGACCTGGCAGTTCGGACTGGACTGTTTCCATGAGGCACATGGTCAAGACTAATTTGCATATGGCTAGGTCAAAACTGGTGTGGCGAAGTCAACAAGAACCTGGATTAAGTGATCGAGCCTGACTCCTGTGGGATAAGGCTGGTTCCTTTAGCTCACTTTCCCACTGGATTCAAGCTAGCCAGGCTGATGAGGGGTGATACCCTGAAACTGGTCCCAGGAGGCTTGTTTCTGGTCCAGGGTGGGCCTGGCCGTTCGGGCTGGACTGGGTGAGCCACAGTGCTGTAATTGATGCATACTGCTCAGGAGGTCAGTGTTAGATTGTGGACGGCAACGTGCTACAGTGGTCGTCTGGAGGGAGTCGACGTAATGTTAATAGAGATCGCCAAAAGAGGAGAATGTGGTGAAACACTGATAGGCGGTACGTGAGAGCAGTGTGCTTTGATTGGTCATTGTTTTTTTAATATATATTTTTGTTTTCATTGAAGGACTTGTGGTTTCCAGTGAGATTCTCGTACAGTAGCTGCTCTGACACATTCAGGAAATTCTGTTCTGCGCACCCTGCTTCCTATCCCGGCCTTGTTTGGCTCTGTTACGCAGCATCAGTAGCAGAAGTTTGATCTCTACTGTTCACACCCGAGGAAGTACGATTATCTCTGCTGTCCCTACCTGAGAGGCCAGAGGAGAGTTTGTCACTGTTGTTAGCACGTGAGCGCCTAGTGGAAGTATCTTTACTGTACACACTTGAGCAGTCAGATGGTTTATCTTTACTGTTCACACCTATGGGGGGCAAAGGACAGTTCACCTCTGCCTTTCACACCTGAAGGGCGAAATGGGTTGTGTCTTTGCTTCTCATGCTTAAGGGATCAAAGAAAGGTGTATCTCTGCTATTCGCATCTGGTGGGATCATAGGAAGGTTTATCTCTTTTGTTCATCTCCGAGTGGTCAGAAGTCAGATTATTTTACTGCTGTTCACTCATAGGAGGTCAGAGGGAAGGGCATCTGCTGTACATACTTGAGAGGATGGTTTACCTCTTCTATTCAACCATGAGGAGTCAGCGAAGGTTTATTTAAGCGGTTCACAACCGAGGAGTCGATGGAAGATTTATCTCTGCTATTCACAAATGAAGAGTCAGATGGAGTTACCTCCCTGCTGTTCACACATGGGAGGTGCCAGAGATAAGTTTGTTTAGTCTGTTCACATCTGAGGGGGCAGAGGAAGTTATATTGTGGATTTTCGTATTAGAGGCATAAAAGAAGAGTTCATCTCTTTTATTCTTTCCTTAGGGGCTAGTGGAATGTGTGTCTCTGCACTACTACTCCCATCCGAGGGGTCAATGGAAAGTTTTGTCCTGCTGTTCGCACCCTGAGGATCACAGAGGAATTTGTCCCTGCTGTTCACACCTTAAAGATCAGAATGTGGTTTATCTCTTCTGCTCGCACCCGAGGAATCAGTGGAAGGTGTGTGTCTACTACTCATAGCCAAGAGGGCAGTGGGCGGTGTATCTCTGCTGTTCACACCTGCATGGACAGATATCGGTTTATCTCTGATATCACATCAGAGTCCCGAGGAAGGTTCATCCCTATGACGGATGTAGTGAGCATATAGGTCACTGCAAAGCAAAGCAAACCAACACCATGCAAGATATTATCATGCATGCACATCATTAATTACACTCTCAAGCAATTTATATACATTCAGTGACAATTATCATTACAACGCATACCACTAGTTATAACACTGAAACAGCCAACCCATTAATTCACATAAACACACTCATATGTTATGTGTGTGTGCACAGATACACACACTCATATGAATATATATATAACTTTTTTACAATTCCTTAGCACTACCCTAAAAATTCCTTACTACCCCTAAGTCTTACTCTTCCCTGAAACATAAAAATACCTTACTACCCCATCCCTTCTTGATCCTTAAAAAACTCTTACTACCCCTTGGTTATAGCCATCCCTGAAACCCAATAGTCAATTACTACCCCCTTACCTGTCTCCATACCTGAACCTTAAAAACCCTTTACTACCCCTTACCACTACCCATCCCTGAACCCTAAAACTCATTAATACCCCTAAACACTACCACCAAGGAACCCTAAAAACCACTTACTACCCCTATGCTCTACCCGTCCTTGAACACCAATTAATCCATACTATCTCTATACACTACCCGTCCCTGAACCCTATATAACCCTTAGCTGGCCTCATACAATACCCATCCCTGAACCCTAAAAACCCCTTGCTACCCCAAAATTAAACCTATGTTTAACCCTCCTACTACCTCTATAAACAACCAGCCACCAAAAACCCTTAAATGTGTTGTAAATGTGATTTTATTTTTAGATTACCTTGTTGTAGTGGTTAATGTAAGTTAGTTATAGTTGTAGCTCATTGTAGTAGATGCGTTGAAGTGATTTAAGATGGTTATCACTTGAGTGGACAGAAGAAGGTTTATCTCTCATGTTTTCAGTTAAATGGTCAAATAAAATATATCTCTCCTGCTCGCACCCGAGGAACCAGAGAAAGATATATACCTTTGCTATACATGCCTTAGGAATAGAGACCAGTTTGTCATTTCTGCTCATCCCCGAGACTCCTATGAAGATTTGTCTCTGCTCGTCATACCCCAGGGGTCAGTGGAAAGGTAATTTATTTTGTTTGTGCCCGAGGGGCTAGTGGAAGCGTTGTCTCCGCTGGTTACAGCAGGGACCTTGGTGTAAGGATTATCTTTGTTGTTTCTGACAGGAAAGTGGAATTCTGCTATTCACATCCAAGTTAACAGTGAAACTAACTGTAAAGTCTACTGTTCACATCTGATGGAGCAGTGTAGGGGTCTGGTCTTGAGATGCACATGTGGTTTGTTTCTGCTGATCACCCCTGGCACTGACAGGGGATTAAGGGAAGGCGGATGAAGACTGAGTCGTAGGGGACATGTGTCTCGTGCTGTAAATAGGTTGATGTCAGCTGATTTTCTTGGGTGAGGTGATGAAGGCTGGTGCCAGTGAGTAGGTGAAGGGGTTAAGGCTGGTGAATGATGGTAAAGTGATGGAACCTGACTCCTGAGGGATGAGGTTGGTTCCAGTGAGCAAGTGAGGTGATGGGAGCTAGCTCCTGTATTTTGAAGGAGACTGGCTGTGCAGCTAAAGCTGTGAAACCTGAATCAAGCCTGTGGTGGTTCTGTTAAGTCATCAATCGGGACCTGACCGCTAGGGGAGCTGGCATGCCCGAAGGAGAGCATGAACTGTAGAATTCATCCACTGCATCTCACAGAAGCTTCTTTAGAGGGGCCCTTAAGCTTATCCATGCACTGTGTCCTCGAGGCCCTTTAAGTAGAGAAGGTAGGTGACGTGCAGCTGGCCAAATTCAGGGGCTCCTCACTCATGCTGCGAGGACTCCCTCCCTTGTTGGATTAACTGATGGGCAGCAGGGCAACCCAGCGGACTATTGTCCACACCAAGCTTGTCCTTTTTGCAATGCACACACAACATAAGGATACTTGGCTAGACAATGATGTCAGTCTCGGTGCATATAGGCTGGCAGGTGTCAAATAGACGGCTGTAGGCAAACAGGCTTGGTACAGCAAAGTCTGGGTTCTTGAACAGGTTGGCACATTTTACTGTTCAGTAATGAAGCTGGGCGAGTGGCCCCTGTTGAATTCGTTCCTGGTGACAATTTTATTCCAAGGGAGTTACCATCTGAGCTGTGAAGATCGTGCTTTTAATGGATAGCTACAAAAAAATGACATTGTCTGGGTATCACTAAAATCTATATTTTGGAAGTACTTTATATTAAATCTTTGTGTGCATTCTGTAGCAGCCTATCTTATACTGCGTACACTGCAAGTTTAAAATAATGACTTGCATATTATTGATTTCTTTGACAGACTGGGTACCTGTAGTAATGAGGCCCACATCAGGAAGTAGTTTCAAGTAGATTTATTGAAGTTTGTTACAAGATGTAGGTTAGTTGTAAATAAGCCCCACCAGGAGCAGCCAGCCAGGCGCTCAGCCCATCTCCAACTGTGAGTTCCCACTCCCAACATTCCATCTTGCATCATTCAGGCAGCATTCCACTGGCACATCATGAACCATAACAAACCAGGATACTACATATCCTCCTTTCTTCGAAAGAAAAATAGAAAGAAAACTGTAATAGGTGAAGAGTAAAGGAGAACAGCAGGAACAAGATGGAGAAACTAGATGCACAAAAGAGAGAGGCAAAGTAAACTCAAAACCATTACCCATCCTCCTTTCCATACACAAAGAGAAGAATGAAACAGAAAAAAGAGACGAATGAAGAATAGAAAAAGAAACCATTAATGACTGTCCTCTGCATACCAACTGGCCAGGTAGAGATACAAGAAGGCAGCTCACATCAGGAGGAAACAAGTCGACAGAGGAGAAAGGAATGCAAATACTCATTCTTTCCTGTCAAAAGCATGAAGAAAGAAATTACAAATAGAAAAATACAACTGGGCTAAAAAACTAGAACAATTGAAACGCCCAGAGTAACGTAACCCATGCACTATGGCGACAAAAACCAAACCCCCACCAAGGGTAAAGACATTTGCTTCTGCATGGGCAATCTCGAGTGGAGGTATAGATATGTGCACCGTTGAAAACAAAAACTTGACCAACACTAAACACTTTAGGGAAGGTAAAGAGTGCACTGCAGTGAAAGCATAAAACATATAATGTAATGTCCACCAACGGATGCACCTCAACTGGAGGTAAAAATGTTATACACAAAAAAAACATAGGAAGCGCAAGGCGACTTATACATAAATATAACGTGAGGCGCAGGGCGGCTTACACACAGAAACGCGTGAGGCGCAGGGCGACTTATACACACAGGAACAAATGAAGCGCAGAGCGACTTATACATAAGAATAACGTGAGGCGCAGGGCGGCTTACACACAGAACGCAAGACACATGAAGCGTAGGCCGACTTAAAACATGTTGCGAGAGGTCAAACAAAAATGTGCATGTGAACAGTGTACACTGAAACAAAAGATACATACCTCACAGAGAAGTCAATGATGTGCAGAGAAATAGAGAGAATACAGCCCACGTAACACACCTCAAGAAGAGGTAAAAACATAGTGCACTATACAACACAAAACATTAGATATTGTGCACCGTAACAATGGGGTAGACCCATCCTATACACCCAAAGTAGGGTACATTTATCTTTGAAGACTGTAGTGATACACCCCGAGTTAGGGTAAAACCCCTGTGTAGGTTAAGATGTAAACGTGAAACATATTGTGTACCATAGAGACGGGATTAAACCCTTGCGAAACACCTCATGTAGAGGTGCATGGTGCAATGTGTGTCAGAACACAGCCGACACAAACTGCGAAAATGAAGACATGTGGCTGAAACGCACTCTCAATCCTTGTGCAGAGATAAAAGAACTGCAACGAAAACATGGATGAAAAACACAACAATATTGCAGTCAATACTGTAAATGAAGAAAAAGTCAAAGGTGTGCCTGTCACCGGGATGATGAAGAGCAGGCTACCAAAACAGTGAAATGATGAAGATGGAACACCCAGTATCTGGAAGACACCAAAATCAGCAAAATCCAAAGACGTAGTACTACCTGTATTCGAGTCCATGAAAACGCAGCTGACCATTTACTTCCTGTTATTTTGACTGAAACTGGGGAGTCCGTGCACCCGAAGTCACGCTTCACAAAGATGTCGTTGACTCGCCTCAACAGAACAATAAGTCCGGTGCTGTCTCCCCATTTCCCTTTGTGACGAGAGGCTTGTCAATTAACGCTGCCATTCAGCCAAAAAAAAAACTTTATTCGATGAACAGGATGGTTGGCAGAGAATCCAGGCAAAGCAGCAAAACACAGTCCATCGCAAACTACATTGAATCCCAGCATCCGAAAATCACCAAACAAAAGATGGCGGCACGCACAGGATACGCATGCCGAGTGGCTCACGGCACGCTCCTGCTTCAAAACGTCCTTTGTCAAACTTGACGATCGTGGAAGACGTCATGGAAGGCTCAGGAGAAACTCCGCGCGGCATCGTTGTCAAGGTAAGCAGCGCGAGGCATATTTGAAATTTAAAATACAGCGCAACTGCCATGTTTTACAGGCCTCAGAGAAGAAGAAAAAAAACAAACATGCCTTTCAAAAAAAATAATACTTTACCAAGCCAAAGATGTCATTCCTTTCTTCAGCAGCAGGCAGGGGACTTTAAAATGACAATGAAAACCAGCCGCAAATAGTCAAAGAATGTCGCACATCCAATTCAGCACTAAAATAACGCAGCACATGTAAATCTTGGGACACCCCCAGGCTTACAGAGACCCCAGTGTTCACGAGGGGTGCCGATTTTCTCATAATGCCATTCACTGTTGCCTGTCATTCACTGTTGCCAAATCCGAAATCATGACGCTGGTTAATGTGCAGATAACGCAAATGCAGCACTAATAAAATGTCAACTATCCAAATAAAGATTAACTCCATGTTGATAGTCTTATGTAACAGCGCACTTTACTCTGGAGATAAAAAGCACTGATAGCCTTAGATTACCTTCATACTTGTTGCGCAAAAAAAAACGTTTTTGATGTATTTCAGACAGTTGTATATGTAGGTAGGCTTACCCTCTGAAGGCACAGCACAGGAAAAAGGCGTTGTAGAGTGTGAGGCTTACCCTCTCCTAAGGGCACAGCACAGGCTTACCCTCTCTTGAGGGCACAGTACTTGACACAGGCGTTGTAGAGTGTCAGGCTTGGGCTGCAACTGAACAGACGCTGTAGGTACCGCAAACAGAGACTTGAGCTGCAGTTGAGACTGGAGCTGGCACTGTAGCGTAAAGGGCGACCGTTGTAGAGGTCACTGGTGGGGCTGATGTTTGCCAGTAATTGAGTAACCGCAGCTGTAGTTACAAGAGTTGCTTTAGCTTGACAGTAGGTACTCCAGACTTGAAATTGAAGGTCTCAGAGGTAGCAGACGCAGGTTCTTTGGTTCAACTCGTCGCCAATAAATTGTAGTAATGAGGCCCACATCAGGAAGTAGTTTCAAGTAGATTTTTTGAAGTTTGTTACAAGATGTAGGTTAGTTGTAAATAAGCCCCACCAGGAGCAGCCAGCCAGGCGCTCAGCCCATCTCCAACTGTGAGTTCCCACTCCCAACATTCCATCTTGCATCATTCAGGCAGCATTCCACTGGCACATCATGAACCATAACAAACCAGGATACTACAGTACCGTGTAACACTAAACATACACAAGTCACTATTCTCTACTGCAGCAACCAGGGTTCAATTATTTGGTTCTCTGGTCACAGACATGGACCTCTGCAGCTCAATATTTAATAGAGGTTTTATAATGTACGATTTTCATTGAAATTGTGCCTTATTTCATATGTGGTTTACCTGGTGAAAGATGGTAAAAAGTTACCGAAGATTTCATTTTTTTAGCCACACCTCACTCACCCCGCCCCCATTGCGTATATCATCATAGTTCCCATACTTTTTGTAATGCACTTCAACCACTGACACAGGTGCATACCCATTTCAAACCGACCAGCTCTCAGTCCTGGTAGAAGAGGGGTGCTGATAAGAAGAGCTGGGCTGTGGGCTCTTTTCTTTTTCTCAGCTTGTAAGTGCATGATCTAGCCAGAGCACAGGTTTCCTTGAAAGATCGAGTATTAAATATTAAACTATTTGCTTCCACCACACTTCAGAATTACAAAAAAATGTGCATCAGTTGTACTTTCCTAATTCTGATATATTCTAAAATATTCGTACAGTTTATTTACAGGCATTTACTTTTTGTTGTGTGCTAGAAAAAATAACATCCTACAGCCTTTTTACATTCCCATACCCAGCAAGATTGTCACATAAATCCTCTAAATTTGCAGATGAATAAACACCAAGCTCCCTGGAAGGCATAACCTAACATTTGACCTTTACCTTTGCATGCACAGGAAATGTTACAAGATAAAAACTAAATTTAAAGGCATTTACATCTGTACTCAAGAATAGTTATCCTGGGGGTGCTTCAGCACCCCAACTCCCCTACTTCCAGTGCCTATGGCATAGATGCAAAATTCAGGAAAAGGATTAAGGTATGCTATGAAAAAAGAGCACTTACCAAAATAAACAAGCTCTTAGACCAATAATTGTTCCTTAGTGGCCTCCACCTGGCTAAGATAAGTAGAATCAGTCAAGCAGAAAGATGGGAGGCAGGACACCTTTTCAAAGAAAGACACCACTTTGCTGCTTTCTGAAAAAGCATACAAGGGAGATAACTGAAAACACATCTACTTTTGTGGAGTGCCTCATAAAAAGAAATAAAGAGTTCCCAGAAAGGAAGCACACTTGGAGGAATACAAGGAGTCAGTCAGGAGGTAGTAAACAGGAAATGCTCCATGGACGGGACGAAGGCATGCTGGTGGTGCAGATCGGAGCTTCCGAATCCCCTCTACTTCCACGGATGGAGTGATTTCACAGTCACACGAACATACACACATCACACGCTGGTGAGGCCCATTACACCAACATTCAACCTACCACTCTATCCGTGCCATGTATAAAGGGAAACACTTTCTGATACCTAACCAATCTGCATGTACCCTGAGGTCAATGGCATCAACTAGTTGCTATAGATCTGGTGAAAACATTTTTAGACATGCAAATAAATTCAATAACATGACAATAAAATAACCACCCGACACAGTGATTCAAACAGAATATTTGTTTATCTAAAATTGTATGAAAAGCCAATTAAAAGGCAAGTTCATTTCTCTCATATTTACCTATTCTGGCTAAAAGTCAGATCCTAAGTCAGAACCGGTCCTCAGCAAAATAGTTAGTTTCTAGCTGTCATGTAGAGTCACCGTCCTCTCTCCGTCAGCATCGGGACCTCTGATCATCAGTTCGGGAAGAAGTGGCACTAGACCTCTCTAGTCTACTAATATTTATACGAAAATTACATTCCAAAATGTTGCAATCATATCGTACAAAACGGATGAATGGCGGAAATAATGTCGTCTTGGTACACTGGGTTACATTGGTAAATTTTCACACACATTGATCGTCTCAAATAATGAATAGAAATAAAGAGTCCATAACTAATTCGTTACTTCTACGGATGTCTCTTTTAGATACATTGTATCCCATTCGTGGGATCATTACAAGTTCCTAAAGTCAGTATTTGGTTTAGCAACAAATTTCATGTTCAGGGGCATTTGGCATCTCTCCCGGATTTGTCGTCATGATCATGGCTTTTCAGTTCGTCAGGAGGGCAAGGTCACGGGCAGCGCGAAGCCTCCTTGCAAAATTTTCCATCAACTCGAATGCAGGCTGCGGGTGGTAGCCATGTTTTAGTAGGCCACATTGGTCAACTTAAGTAAAATGAAACACAAAACAGAATTACTGCACGGAAATGATTATACAGTGTTATTCCCCTGCTAATATCCTTATGTGTATGTATTTATCTAGCCATCTGCGACATCAAAAGCCATTTATGCGTATTAATTATAAGCGCAAAACATAATAACATCACATAAGCAACATCTATTTCTGTCAGTTTGCTCACCAACTTAGTTCACTTATTATTTTAGCCATGCAATAGCATTCCCACGTGTAATTCTTCTGTTAATAAGGTTGATTAGACCAGACTCGACACATCTTTAATAGTTATTAATTAATCAGTAGTACTTTTAATTATAACATGCGAAAATGAAACAGGTATTTGGTTTTAAAGTAAAAACCCTGCTCCATCAATCCCCCCTTTGGTGATATCTTATCACCACAAAAATCAAAAACCAGTTTAATTCCCCTTTTTATAGAATTCAAAATGTCTTCTTGTTTATCTTTAAACCCTTGTTTCCATCTCATCTTCTTTCTTAGTTTCTATATACATGCTTTCTCTTATCTTCTAATTCTATTTCTTGTGGATCTCTTTCTGGTTTCTTCTGTCTCTTTTTAACATTTTCTCTTGTTATTTTCTTTTTATTTCTTCTATATCTACAACACATACACCCTAATCTAAGAATCAATAATGCAACAATAACACACGTTAATGGAAATAATATCTTACCAAAAATGGTAATACCTATTTTAGCTACAAAATTCTTAATAGCGATCATCTTATTAGCCATTTTAGTCCAGATACTTTCAGCTTCCAGTGGTACTAATTCTTCATGCAAATCAGTAATATTTTTGATATAAACTTTTAGATCTTTGCTTTCGTCAGGAATGTAAGTGCAACAATGTTAAACTTTCAGCATTCCACAGACTCCACCCTCTTTTGCCAATAGAATGTCAAGGGCAAGTCGATTTTGCATCGCCATAGCGCGCAAAGCAACCATTTCAGTATTTACCAAAAGAAAGCCTCCAGCGGTGCTTGTTGACAAGCGATCCACCACTGTTGACAGCTTCCGAATGCCAAAGGCATTCAAAGAAATTCCCACTGCTGGTATCAAAGCTCCAAAAATATCTCCTACAATTTCTGTCCATGTTTCCCTTCTATAGCGTGTTAAGGGATTAGTATGTTCAGCATCGTCTACTCTATCCATGTGAAAAATCTTTGGAAAGACCAGGCCAACATAACATGTGCCAAACCAATGGTCAGGCAAACGGTAATAAGCCTTGTTCCCACAAATATAGTACACTCCCGGAAAAACTGGATCTTCTCCTCCTCTAAATCCCCATCCGGTTGCAATAAAGTATGTATCATGGCACTCACTAGTCCCTATGAAATAATAATCATACTGGGATCTCTTCCTGGTAATGCATAATTTGCCTTTCTGTGGTGCATCTATAGCCATAGTTGGACTGGCTCCATTTTTCAATTCTTTTTCTTTCTCAATGTCCCACATTGTTTCACTCATTTTATGCCCTTCTGCTTTCTTGTGCATGTTCAATCTTCTTCTCTCAACCATGTCTAGGAAATTCTTTTCTTCTCCTTTCAAAGTGCAAGTTAAATTGTTTCTAAAAGCATATTCTAAGGTTAATTCTCTAGTTTCTAAAAAAATCTCACCTAAAGTGTTAGCTTCTTTTGCAGGATTCAGTTCTTTATTCATAGGCAGTTGCCCAAGAATATTATCTATGTTAGACATATTATAATCTAATTTCCCTAATTGATAAAATATACTAATTAACACACTACATGAAATTCCATACGTAGCCGGAAGATGATGATAAGTCACTCCTTCCGAAACAGAGGCAGGTAATTGCATGCAAACGTAGTAATCCCTTACTTCCATTGTCTTTACGTATTCATACAACAATTTTGAAAAAACATTGCTAGAAAAATCATTAATTGACCTATCCTTATGTATATGTACATTGCTAGTTCTAGTTGGTACTATCTTTTGTGAACTTTTCCCTATATTAGTCCTGTTCTCAGTATGTCCTTCTAACGTGTCTATAGTTACTCTAAAAGAAATCAGTAGAGCCAGCACGCTCCAAAGCAGCATTAATAATCCTGTACAGCAGCAGCACATCTTGCACCATCTTTTCAGAAAAGTACATCTATTTTTATTATGGTTAGAGTCAGCCATCTTGCTAATTTGACAATGTCTTTTGACTTAGCCTCTTCTACTCCACTACCGAACTTTAGGGTAGCAAGTACTCAACAGATTATTACAGTCTACTAGTTTTAGTATTACTTTCTCTCTTTTCTTCTCCAAATGATTCCTTTGGATTTATTCAATTTGGATTTTCATCCCTTTTCACTGTTTCTTCATCATCATCAAACTGTATTAGGTCCTGAACATCCGTCTCTTCCCCAATGTCGGCCAAGATAACTCTCAGGATTCCCACAGCTTCTTCTTCAGCAACCACTTTCAGTAAAGCCTCCTCTGGACTTCCTTGACTGTCTACCTCTTCTCCTTGTTCAGGCAGTGCCACATACGTCCATTCTGGTGACTTATACCTCTGGTTTGGTTTTCTTATTCTTTTAGTTCTCTCAGGTATCTTTGTTTGTTCTTCTTTAGTTGGATTTTGACTTGACACTTCGTTCACTTGTTCAGCTTTCGAAGAGTTAACGCGTGTCAGTCGATACCTCAGTCTCTTTATCTTATTGGGCCAAAGATCTCCTTTAGCATTTCTCTTCTGTCTTCCTTCTTTATTGTTTCTTTCTCCAAGCCAAGTTCTCTTTCTCAGAACTCGTCCTCCATGTATCAAATTGTCACTTTCATCAGATTCTGTCTCAGTTGCCTCTTGTTCATCAACAGTTTTCTTTTCTCCAACAGCTTCCTTTTCTTCAATAGTCTCCTTTTCCACCATTTGAGATTTCCCTACTTCTGTCCCTCCTCGGGTCTCCGACACACAATATTCTTGCTGTCTACTTACCCCTTCACCTAGCTTGTTGTTGATGTTCCCTACACCTCCTCGGGGTTTTTCCGCAATCTGTCCCTCTCTTTCTTTTTCTGTCCCTTCTTCTTCAAGGATTATCTCAGGTGGAACCTGTCCAATTATCTCATTTGATTCAGGTGTCACTTCTGCTGTAATGTTCTTTTCTTTTCTTTCTTTCTTTTTGTGTAGGTTACTGTTAGTTGAAACCTCAGGTACTTCTTCAGAATCTGAACTCGCCTCTGCAGTTTGCACTGTTCTTTTCAAAACCTCTTCTGGTGGGATGAACATTTCTCTTGACTCACTTTCCCCACTTTCAGGATTCTTTTTCCTTCTTACTGCCTCACTGTC
The DNA here is from genome assembly GCF_964204655.1 of Triturus cristatus. NCBI lineage: Eukaryota > Metazoa > Chordata > Amphibia > Caudata > Salamandridae > Triturus > Triturus cristatus. Next base: position 823,452,276 of record NC_140579.1, on the reverse strand, counting down.
TGCATCATCACTGGAATCCGATTCTTCAAAGTATTCTTTTGCAGTGCCGTCTCTTGGATTTGGAACTCTCAATGTGTGACTTGCATGTATCCAATTTTTCACTCCAGCACACTTCACAGCAGTCGTTGTGGTCAGAATGACTTGTCTTGGTCTTCCCCACCTTGGAACCAGGCAATTCCTTCTTCTGTGGACTTTTATTCTTACCCAGTCCCCTGGGCTCAGATCATGGGCTGGTTTCTTTTCAAGTGTGGTGGCGTCTTCTCCAACCTGGTGAAACACAGAATGAACTGTGTCAGCCAGGCCTTTACAGTAATCCAAAATCATGTCATCAGTTATAGTCATCAGCTTGTTGACTGGTACAAAGGCATGTCTCATAGCACGTCCCATGATAATTTCATGTGGACTCAAACCTGTTGTTCTGACTGGAGTAGACCTAATGGTCATCAGGACTAGAGGCAAGACATCGGGCCATTTCATTCCTGTGGCTAGGCACATTGTGCCAATTCTGTTTTTGATGGTACCATTCATTTGTTCAACCACACCAGAAGCCTCTGGTCGGTAAGCACAATGTAGCTTCTGCTGTACACTCAATGCTTCACAGATCAAACCCATGATTTCATTATGAAAATGTCCTCCTCTGTCTGATTCAATGGTCACTGGGAACCCATACCTTGGGATGAATTCTCTTAACAGTAGCTTAGCCACTGTTATCCCATCATTTCTTCTTGTTGGATATGCCTCCACCCACCTGGAGAACAAACAGACCACCACTAGGACATACCTCAATCTGTTGACTTGGGGCATTTCAATGAAGTCTATTTGCATTCTTGTGAAGGGTCCTCCCTCCCTGCCTATTGTTCCCAGGCTCACCACTGTTTTCTTTCCAGGATTGAATTGCTGACATATCAGACATCTCTGACAGAGACTCTCTGCTATCAGCCTGAATTTTGGACTATACCAGGTCTGCTTAAAGGCCCTTATCATAGCATCCCTCCCCAGGTGTCCTTGGCCATGATACATCCTTGCCATTGTTGATAGCATGCTATTTGGCATGACTGGTCTTCCATCCCTATAGACCCACACATGATCTTTTTCCCTTGGTGCACAACCTGCTTTCACCCAATCTTTCATTTCCTGATCTCCTGCCTCATCCTGCAATTGTTTTACTTCCTCCCATGTTCCCACCTCATTAGTAAACATTAAGAAACAAGAAGACATTTCTCTTTCTTTACTCCGATTAATGGAATGATTATTCCTTGCACAGTATTGTGCTATGTCATTGGCAAATTTGTTCCCAACGGTGACAAAATCATCACCTTGACCATGAGCAGCACATTTTACAACTGCTAGTTCTTTAGGCAGCTGTATTGCCTCTAGCAATTTTCCAACCACTTCAGCATTCTTTATGGGAGTTCCACTTGAGGTCAGGAAACCTCTTTGTAGCCATAGCTGGCCAAAATCATGGACAACTCCGAAGCCATACTGGCTGTCAGTCATCACAGTCACTCTCACATTTCTTCCAATCTTGCAGGCTTTCGTTAGTGCCACCAATTCTGCCACCTGAGCGGATTTAACTCCTTTCAAAGGTGATGCTTCCACAACTCCTGAAACTGTACACACAGCATATGTGGCACTCAGTGTTCCTTCATTCGTTCTCAAGCAAGATCCATCCACAAACAACACATGATCACTCTCAGGCAGTGGCAAATCTCTTATGTCCGGCCTTGGTTTTGTACAGTAATCAAGCACATCCAGGCAGTCATGATCAACTTCATTTCTCACTCCCACACATTCAGCATCAGGCAACAGTGTCGCTGGATTCACTTTCACACATCTCTCCAGGCTCACATTGGTTGCACCAAGAATGACTTTCTCATATTTAGTCAGCCGACTATGAGACATGAACTGTGTCCAGCTCCTTGTTAAAAGGATTGCCACATCATGAGGTACGAATACCCGTACAGGATATCCCATTATGATTCCCTCACTTTGTTCCAGACTTCTACAGGTAGCAGCTACTGCTTTTAGGCAACCTGGTAAACCCACAGCTACTGGGTCAAGTGTTGATGAGAAGTAGGTAATTGGCCTTCTCAGACGTCCATGTTTCTGGATTAACATTGAAAGTGCACATCCATTTCTCTCACTACAGTACAGCTCAAATTCTTTTTCGTAATCTGGCATTCCTAGGGCAGGAGCTTCACATAGTCTGTTCTTCAACTCTTTAAATGCTGCCATTTCCTCTGGGTTTAATTCCAATGGGTCTTTCACCTCACTTTTTGTCAATTTAATCAATGGTTTGGCAATCAGGGAAAAGTTACTTATCCACTGACGACAGTAACCAACCATTCCCAGGAACATTCTCACTTCTCTTTGTGTCATTGCGGCTCTCATTCCTCTAATGATTTTAATCCTGTCAATGGTCACTTTTCTCAGGCCTTTCTCAATATTATGTCCCAAATACTGGACTTCTTTCTTGCAGAATTGCAATTTGGCTGGAGATACCTTTAATCCTCCATCTGCCAAGTGATTCAGTAGAGCAATGGTGTCTACTTCACAGGCTTCTCGTGTTTTTGATGCCACAAGCAGGTCATCAATGTATTGGACCAAAACTGATTTTTCAGGCATTGTTAGACTCTCCAGAGATTTCTTCAGCAATTGATTAAATATCGAAGGGCTCTCTGTATACCCTTGTGGAATTCGGCACCATGCCAAAATTCTCTCTCCAAATCTAAATGAAAAAATTGGCTGGCTGTCATGATGCAACGGGATTGAAAAGAAAGCATGGCACAAATCAATTACTGTATACCATTCTGCATCATGGGGAATCTGATATAAGATCACTGATGGATTTGGCACAATGGGACAGCACGACACAACAATCTTGTTAATTTTTCTCAAATCCTGTACTATTCTGAACTTTCCATTAGGTTTCTTCAGTCCCATTATTGGTGAATTACATGGGCTGCTCAATATTTCTCTTAACACCCCCTGCTGAATCATTTTCTCAATTATGGGTGTTATTCCTTCAATTATTTCAGGTGTCAGTCTGTATTGTGGAATGTTTGGGTAAACCACTCCCTCTTTTACAGTAATTTTTACTGGATCTACATTTCTCATCAGGCCCACATCTTCTCCAGTAAAATCCCAAACTGCTGCTTTAACTGTCTGTTTTAATTCTGAGGGTAATGCATCTGGATTAAACACAGCAAATGTTCCCAAAGCCTCACATTCCCTGTTATCCATGGTCATTCTGTATAGGACATCCTCATCTGGTGTTTCAAAGGTTATTCCATCTGGAGTACAGAAAATAGTGCAATTCATCTTGCACAGCAGGTCCCTGCCTAGCAGGTTCACAGGACTAGTGTCACACACCACAAATCGGTGCATGTCTGAGAATTTTCCAATTTTAATCCTTACTGGTTCAGTAAGAAGAGTTTTAATCTGTGTGTTAGACACACCAACTACTTGGATGGCTTCATCCGAGAGAGGAAGATTCTTTATATCAGCTGACCTGACAGTTGATCTCGTGGCTCCGGTGTCAACTAGAAAAGTAACACTTTCACCATTTATTTTTCCATCTACAAAAGGTCCTGCCTGGTCTATTTCTAGAGTTGCGCCAAGTACGCACTCCTCCTCCTCTCTTCGGCACCGTCAAAAGTCTCCCTCGGAATCACTTCCCTCATTTTTCAGCCAATATTGAGATACAGCGCTTGCGCGTTTTGGCTTGATTACCTGCTCTTCATCGTAGAACCCCGACTCTTGACTGTACTTCTGGGGTTTATCTTCTCTGTGGCAAGGGTGGATTTGGCACCTGATTCTGCTGCTTAACAGCCTTCTGCTGTTGCTGATGCTGACCACACCCCTCACTCTGCACCTGTGAATTCAATGATGGATTGTCATCATTAGTAGATGGTGGATTCTTACACTCGGATTTCCAGTGCCCTAATTTTCCACAGTTGTGGCAGGGGAACCTTTTCTTTGCTTCCTCAATATTGCCTTTCCCTTTTCTTGTGCCAAACCTGGGTTTATTTCCTGGGTTATTTGCTTGTTCAACCAACTGTGCTTCCTGTCTTTCTGCAACTTTCACCTGTGCCCACATTGCCTTTTCCTTCAGTTGCCTTTGCTTTGCCTCAATTTCATCACTGAAGTATTTTGTATGTCTCAGGATCTCATCAATCTTTTTGCTCTGCCAGTCTACGGTATGCTGCCTTATCATTTCACTGATTTCAGGTCGCAAGCCATACACAAATCTATATACAAAATGGCTCAGATCCTTGTCACCCAGATGCTCCTCTCCACTGAACTGTTTGAAAGCCAATATTAGCCTTTCATAGTAAGCATGGACTGATTCTTTCACTTCCTGATGTGTTCGATCTATTTTAACCCAGTCTGTTTCCTTGGGGGGTATCTTATTTTTCAGGAACGCCATAACCTGTTCATACTTTTTCATAACCTCCGGGTCTGGAGCTCCTGTCTTTTGATCTCTTGGGTATTCTTTAGTGGGCCAGTCTATGACTATTTTACATTCAGCCCACAGGTCTGCTGGTACGATTATATCAAACAGACTATTCAGGTCGATCCACAGCACTTTTGACAATTTCACAAATCTGTCAACCTGTCTATACCACTCGACTGGCTTCTCCCTTAGTCGAGGGAAATCATTAGTAAATGACAAAATATCCTGTCTGGTCCATGGGACATGTACGTACCCACCTCCTGGAATCTCCCTCATGGGGTAAGCTGTCACTGCTTTCTCTTTTTCTTTCAGGGGGAATGTTGAGTAAGTTCTGTCTGCTGCATCCTCTTGTTTTCTATACCATCTGTCTTTCCAATTCTCCACATCTCCCCATTTTCTCAGCAAAGCAATCATCTCCTTAATCTGTCCTGTCCGGCCTGCATTGTTCAAATTCTCAATGTCTTTATCCGTAAAATCCACTCGGTAAGGCTTTTGTAAAGCTTTTACCTTATCCATGTCAACCCCCATTTCATTGGCTATTCCTTTCAACCTGTCATGTATGTTCTTTGCTCTCCATGTGATACTTTTACATAAAAATAGAATCTCCCCTTCCTAATAATTTTTCAGCGTTTCTGTAGGGATTGTTCCTACAATCCGCTCCTCCATCTCCATACGTAGCCTAGCTACATCAATTCCCTGGGATTCTTTTTCTTTCTTCTGCAAGGCCTTCAGCCAATCATTCAAATCCTCAGCAGTTATTCCCATAGATTTTTCTGCACCCTCTGGTTCTGACACTCTTTGTGGTTCTAGGATTGATCATCTGTTCCCTTCCACACATCCAGAGTTCAAACTCGAGTTAGTCTGCACACTCAATTCTCCTCCACATATGGTATGTCTCCACTGATTTTCTCCCGTTCTCCACTGTGTTTCTCCTGCTTTCATTTCTGCCTGCTCTGGAGGAACAATCAATCTATTGCCCACATATGGAACTGTCAAACCACTTTCGCCCGTCCTCTGCTTGTCAATAATCGGCATAACCGGACCTATTGTCACAGGCACCGTAACTGCCTCAAGATTTTTTGTCAGTTCCCTGATTTTCTCTGTCACTTCAAAGGTAGTCCTTGCTAGTTCTCTGGTCTTTTCATCCTCAACTTCATTCTCCCTTTCTCTCTCTCTCTCTCTCTCTCTCTCTCTCTCTCTCTCTTTCTCTTTCTCTTTCTCTTTCTCTTTCTCTTTCTCTTTCTCTTTCTCTTTCTCTTTCTCTTTCTCTTTCTCTTTCTCTTTCTCTTTCTCTTTCTCTTTCTCTTTCTCTTTCTCTTTCTCTTTCTCTTTCTCTTTCTCTCTCTCTCTCTCTCTCTCTCTCTCTCTTTCTCTTTCTCTTTCTCTTTCTCTTTCTCTTTCTCTTTCTCTTTCTCTTTCTCTTTCTCTTTCTCTTTCTCTTTCTCTCTCTCTTTCTCTCTCTCTTTCTCTCTCTCTTTCTCTCTCTCTTTTTCTCTCTCTCTTTCTCTCTCTCTTTCTCTCTCTCTTTCTCTCTCTCTTTTTCTCTCTCTCTCTCTCTTTCTCTTTCTCTCTCTCTCTTTCTCTTTCTCTCTCTCTCTTTCTCTCTCTCTCTCTCTCTTTCTCTTTCTCTTTCCGCCAGAGAACAACTGCTTTTCAACCCAGGGGTGGTACCCTCTGTCTTAATAATCCGCAGGGTGTCTCTCATTGGGGTCACTGCTGTTCCCACCTCTGGTTCTCGTCTATACAGGGGTGGTCTTTTGTAGAGCATGTCCTCTAGGACCTCATCATCAGACTCATTCGCCCCATACCTCCTTGTTTCTACATTATGTTCTTTCTCTGTACACTTTCTCCCTTCTGTTTCTTCTGCTGTTCTCATAGGATATAATCCCTCAGTCATACTGGCATCTCGCCATCTTCTCATCCGGTCATGATGGGTTTCACGATCATATTTTCGCCCAAACATATACCGGTAATTCCCTCCACTCCTCTGCTTTTCTCGCTCATGCACTTCATCTTCCCATTCAGTCAATGCCTCGAATTGTGTTGGCCTAGGCCGAGGCTCTAGGCCCATCATCCTCTCCCGTAAGTTCCTCATTATGGCCAGATTAAATGAGCCATGCTCTGGGAACGCTAAAACTCCATCGTCTTTAGTATACTTTATCCAGTTGTCCAACCAAATACAGGTATGATACCCATATTTCGCAACCATGAAGGATGCGGGGGTTCTTATCGGAGGAAGTAACTGTCCTTCCCTAGTCACAATATCCTTATCCTTGTCGAACCAGTTCTTAACTTTACTAAACAAGGATTTCTTTTTCTTTTCCTCAGCGTGGTAATACATTTTCTTATTTTCCGCAACCCTTTTGTCCTTTTACAACTGTACGATCTCCTGTCCAATTGCAACGCACCAATCCTGGAGCGTCTACGTCACCCTGTATGTCTCCCAATCCTTGCGCGGCGTACACTAGCACACCAATCACAGTGCTTCCACCGTTCGAACCCTCCGTCCAATCACAGTGCGGTCTTCCTGACGTCAGCAGTCGCTGCAGCAGCTTCTGCTCCTGTCTCCTGTCTCTCTTGTCTACCCCTCCTTTACAAGACTGCTTGGTAGACTTTGTTTCAACTTCTACGAGTCTGTTAGTTACAACATAATAACATCTCCATTGTCTGCTTCGCTAGCCACAGAACAGCTAAAGTCCTTTCCCACGAGAATTTTGCCTTTCCCAAGAGCAGCGCTTACCTCTGCCCTACTACAGAATCGTTACTTCCGTTGATAAAGTAGCACATCCCTCTTCTCTACCCTTCTAACAAGCACCAATTAACAGTTTTCTCCGGAATGCTCCTAAGAGTTTCACAATTAACCAGAATGCCTTCTCATTCACGCACTTTCACACCAGAAAATGTAGTACATTCACACAGAATTCTGTCTTTCCCGAGAACAGCGAACAGTCTGTCCTACTACAGAATTATATCACACGTTAACAAAGCAGCGCTTACCTCTGCTCTGTCCTTCTAACAAGCTCAGAGAATACCTATTACCTTTCTAGTGATAAACGTTAACGGAATGCCATAAGGATCCCTGATACCCAAGACCAGAACTTCACAGATAACCTTCGCTATCATATACACTTCACTCACACAGAAAATACGTTTCTAATGGTAACACACGACGATGCTACCTCATCGAACCCAGACAATGCGACGCGCAATTTCAATTGTCACACGTTTTCCCCTGTCTACATACAGGGCCAACAATCCCGCCTCTTTCCGAGAGCAGCACTCCCTCTGCCCTACTACGGAACTGTCACCGACTTCCTACGTCCCAGAAGCCGTACATATTACACAGAACTCAATACGACTTCAACATATAGTGTTAGTACAAACATCAAATATCAATCAATAATCAACAAGCCTATATACACGCAAATTCGCCAGATCAAGACAATAGTTAACCATCATTCTGCTACCAAGAAACTGGTGCAGATCGGAGCTTCCGAATCCCCTCTACTTCCACGGACGGAGTGATTTCACAGTCACACGCACATACACACATCACACGCTGGTGGGGCCCATTACACCAACATTCAACCTACCACTCTATCCGTGCCATGTATAAAGGGAAACACTTTCTGATACCTAACCAATCTGCATGTACCCTGAGGTCAATGGCATCAACTAGTTGCTATAGATCTGGTGAAAACATTTTTAGACATGCAAATAAATTTAATAACATGACAATAAAATAACCACCCGACACAGTGATTCAAACAGAATATTTGTTTATCTAAAATTGTATGAAAAGCCAATTAAAATGCAAGTTCATTTCTCTCATATTTACCTATTCTGGCTAAAAGTCAGATCCTAAGTCAGAACCGGTCCTCAGCAAAATAGTTAGTTTCTAGCCGTCATGTAGAGTCACCGTCCTCTCTCCGTCAGCATCGGGACCTCTGATCATCAGTTCGGGAAGAAGTGGCACTAGACCTCTCCAGTCTACTAATATTTATACGAAAATTACATTCCAAAATGTTGCAATCATATCGTACAAAACGGATGAATGGCGGAAATAATGTCGTCTTGGTACACTGGGTTACATTGGTAAATTTTCACACACATTGATCGTCTCAAATAATGAATAGAAATAAAGAGTCCATAACTAATTCGTTACTTCTACGGATGTCTCTTTTAGATAAATTGTATCCCATTCATGGGATCATTACAAGTTCATAAAGTCAGTATTTGGTTTAGCAACAAATTTTATGTTCAGGGGCATTTGGCATCTCTCCCGTATTTGTCGTCATGATCATGGCTTTTCAGTTCGTCAGGAGGGCAAGGTCACAGGCAGCGCGAAGCCTCCTTGCAAAATTTTCCATCAACTCGAATGCAGGCTGCGGGTGGTAGCCATGTTTTAGTAGGCCACATTGGTCAACTTAAGTAAAATGAAACACAAAACAGAATTACTGCACGGAAATGATTATACAGTGTTAGTCCCCTGCTAATACCCTTATGTGTATGTATTTATCTAGCCATCTGCGACATCAAAAGCCATTAATGCGTATTAATTATAAGCGCAAAACATAATAACATCACATAAGCAACATCTATTTCTGTCAGTTTGCTCACCAACTTAGTTCACTTATTATTTTAGCCATGCAATAGCATTCCCACGTGTAATTCTACTGTTAATAAGCTTGATTAGACCAGACTCGACACATCTTTAATAGTTATTAATTATTCAGTAGTACTTTTAATTATAACATGCGAAAATGAAACAGATATTTGGTTTTAAAGTAAAAACCCTGCTCCATCACTGGATGCCTAAAAACGAATAAAGCCAACCAACAGAAAGCAAGAAAATGTGGGTTACAAAACACAAAGCCAATGGTAAGCAGTAGATGGAATGCATTCCCAGGGAGCTTTCAGAATGCCCCCATGAAGTCTTTTGCAACCAGAAAGCAAAGCTGTCTGGTAGGCTTCACCCTAAAATTGAGGATTTTGCAATGCACACACTGAAAAGCAGACCGACATGATCTAATCGGATTTGTCCAGCAGCACACATTTTGAGCCAGCTGGGTTTTAAACCTACCTGTTTTGAGGTCCGAGGTCTGCCACTTATATACTAAGTTATATCTATCTCCTAGACTTCCCCCAACCACCAAAGAGTCGCTAATTCCAACTCGCAGCCTTCGGCTTTCAATGTACCTATTGGAAATGAACAGAACAGTGGCTAAGAAGGCTGAATCTGCTATTTCTTTTTAAAGTACTAATTGCTTTCCCGTTGATATTCATGTTAAATAAACCTCTCTAATTTCAGTGGCAGATTAACAGTATTTTTTTCAGGTTGTCTGCTTAGTTACAGTAATATATTTGTTTTTATTTAACACTTTGTCAATCTGCTGTTTATTAACACTATGCTATATACCATCAACTGTTCACCTAACAGAAGCTTTGTTTTAGGTCGAGCCTAAAGTCAGTGGGCATGTGCAGACCTGATTTTGCCTAAATAATCTGATGGTGCTTCAGTGCTGCACGTGCTGTCATCACGCGCTAGCAATAACTAATTATCCTAACAAGTGCGCAGACCTGAATGTGGTGAGCACTGTCCACTTTGAACAAACAAAAAAGTTCTAAACTGAGTTATACATAATATGAACAACAATTAACATGACATATACTTTTCGTTGCTATTTATTTCTCTGTGCATAATGTAATTGTATCACATTACATAGGGTACCTTTTGTACCAAGCTTAAATTCCTATACATAGGTTACTCAAAATATATATGTATCTTTGAAAACATACATTCCAACGTAAATGTTAAACATTTGCACAAAAAACCATGAACGCAAAAAAAATAATTCTTTATGCTATGCATAGAAAGTTTCTTGTGCTATTCATTCCGTTCCCGATGCATTTCGGGACTTCAGGGACTTCAGGGGCATGTCTCATGACCTTATAATGCAGACAATGCAGGATAACTCTGCTTGTATGTAAGACAAGACAATCTCCGAAATACGAAGGTATGCGGAAATGACAAACTGTGCTGGACGATGTAAGGAAATCGGTTAACAGATGATATGAGCTTCCAGAACCTGTTGCCGCCATATGTTTTGTTTCAATGCACTACTTTTTCTTTCAACCTCTCCTCGCAGCTCGCTTGTATTTATTGTTTCCTGATCCTGTCTTCGGCGCCCATCGCTGCTCGTTTTCATTATCCAGCTGTCAGTGCTGTGTCTTTGTCTTTCGTGCGTATGTCAGCAGCTTAATTTTTCCTTGCTTCTCTACATTCAGAATGAGACTTATACACTTTCACATTGTTTATGTAGCACCCGCCTAATGGTTGCTTTGCTTCATTTTTAACTTCAATCTTCCCTTGGAATATGGCATCTATTCATTCTCCCATAGTGTCTGTCTGCTGCTCGCATATGAATTAAACAATTAGTTCCCAAAGTCCAGACTCCCATTAATTATGTTCCCACGCCATTACAAAAACAAATCTAACAAACAAGCATTGCAACACTTACAAAAAATATGCCACTATTGCAAGGACAATAAATATAAAAACTTTTTTATGATAAAAGTTTTTTATAATAAGGTCGTTTAGTTGTACACGTCTTCTTGGTGATATAAAAATTAACAAAAAAAATAAACACTTTCATATTAAAAATTTTCAACATGCTGCACAGCAGTCCCAATACTCTACAACATAGCTAACAAACATTGGCAAAACTAAAAGCTCTAGCTATACACTTATAAGGCCCCTAAGGCGAGACCTACTGGCTATGCCAATGCTTGTTTGAACTTGGGTAGTGTTTCCTTGTTAAGCCAGCATTTAATGAATTGGATACAGTGCTGCCAAGTTTTCCAGGCCCATATAAGAGTGGCTCACTCGATCCATGATTTTTCTTGCCATTCTGAGATTTGCTGTCCAGTATATCTCATTATAAAATCAGGGTTGCAATTACCAAAAACATAGAACAAATCTGGACTTGATAAATTGTTCACTCGTGGGCCTGGGAAGATTTAGAGGTCTTTTAATGTTTATACATGGGATTTTAGGTATATTATTTGTTCATAATTAGAGTCCACACTTTTCTTTCTGGAGGGTATTAACATCCTATGTGCAACTTGGGGTTTGTAGCATTGTTGCCAGATAACATCTTTGTAACAAAAGTTCAATACTTTATTCTGAAAAAAAAATGTGACAAATCCTTTAAGTACATTTTTGCACAAATAACTCACCATAGAAGCACAATCTATCCTGCATGATAATGACTTGAGCCTGTGGTTGGAAGGCAAGGCTCCAAATACTGAGTTGTTGGTGGTAGTTGAAACTGCCGCAGAGAGGAACTGGTTTGTACTCCTAGGGTAAAGGATTGCCAGTTTCCGACTGCTTGCATTCCTCTGCTGTGGGGTCTCCTAGTGGAGTGCTGGTGTGAAAAGTGATAGTCAGGCTTGGTTGAGGCACTGGAACACTGCCTGACCTTGTATGTACCTGTGGTAAGTACCCGTGGTAAACAGTGCTGTGGCCTTAAGCGGCCTGGCCACATTTTAAAAAAAAGCTCAGTGCTGCATATCCTTCATCTCCCCACCCCATGTTTTGTCTGTTATTTCTGGACCAAACTGGATAGCTAGGAGAGCTGAAAGTAAACGGAGGTTAATGAGAAGCCAGGCACGGATCGTATTAGAACAGTGATGGTGGATGCCATGTTCTGTGCCCACTACAGGTTTCATTTTGTACTTCTGTCATTGGCTGTTGTAATCCCTTGCAGCGAACACAACTAGATTTCTTAAATCAGTCAATAAGGAGGCACTAGTACATGCGTGCTCACGCAGGTAATTCATTTTGATCTATGTTTGTCTTTTTAAGTCTAGTTACAGACAGCTTTTAGCTGTTTGTTGTAGAAGATCTTCCATGGAACATACCACTACTTACAGTGAGCTTTGGGACAGCACTTTACTTAACATTGGTTGTTTTTCTTATCAGTCTCATTTGCTTACAACATATTTTTTTATTTTTTTTATTTTGAAAGTTTTATATAGCGCGAACAAGACCCTTGCGGGTATCAGAGCGCTTTACAGGGCAAGTGTCTTAGATACATAGATACAAGGTAAATAACATAAAATTCCATGCTAGTCAATGATAGTGTAAACACCCTATCGTAGATACATAGGTATATGGTGCATAACAAAACGTTCCATGTATATCAAGCATAATATAGAAATAATATCTAGGATACATGGATGGACAATAAATAATATATAGTTCCATGTAGAACATACGTTGGGTCACATAATAACAGTAGTCCATGCTCAAGTGAATTTAGCCATGAGAAGCGATTTCACTTCTTTTTTGAAAGATGCAGTAGAGGGATTAAGTTTCTGGGGGTAGAGCATTCCAAATTCTGGGCGCCATCCCTGAAAAGGTTTGGTTGTATGTTTTCTTCTTGTTGAATCTTTGCTGTTTGGGTAAAAGGTTTTTAGCACTTCTTGAAGATCTGACCCTACATGAGGGCACCAGTTTCTGTGCCAGATAGCTGGGTGTGTTGTGATGAATGGCTTTATGTGTCATACATACTATTTTCAGATGAATTCTGGCTTCAAGAGGTAACCAATTAAGGGATTTTAGGTCAGGTGATATGTGGGAGCTTCTTTTGGAGCCAGTGATAAGTCTTGCTGCGGCGTTAATTGAGGCTCTTAGAGGGGCCGTTGCAGCTCTGTGCAGGCCTCAGAGAGAGACACTCCCGTAATCCACTCTTGGGATGACTAGAGCTTGTACTGCCAGCTTGAAGTCCTTTTTGGGCAGGAAAGGTTTCAGTTTTCTCAAAGTATTTATCTGATAGTTTGCTCCTTTTGTTGCATTGCTGATGTGTTTCTGCATTTTGAGGTTTCTGTCCAGCGTTATTCCCAGCGATTTCGCTGAGTCTATGATGAGAGGTTGGCAGTTGAGTGCTGTAAGGTGTTTGATCCAGTCTTCCATTATGGGTACTTGGGCAGGAGGAGCGATTAGGAGGAATTCGGTTTTGAGGGCATTCAATTTTAGATGGTTTTCTACCAGCCAGGTCTGAGTTTTTCCGAGAGTTGTGTTGAGCGATTTGATGTCTTCTAGGGTATGGATCTTAAGGTATAGTCGTGTGTCGTCAGCGTACATGTGATATTGAACGTTAGACGAGTAGAGAATTTCAGTGAGTGGTTCCATGAATGGATTGAACAGTGTCGGACATAGAGAAGATCCTTGTGGGACTCCTAAAGTGACTGGGACGGGTTTGGACAGGGAGTGGTTGACCTTGATTCGTTGCGATCTGTTTGGAGGAACAAAGTGAACCAGTTTAGAACTGATCCAGATAATCCCATTTTGTTTTGCAGAAGGTCTATCAGGTTATCGTGTTTGACGGTATCAAAGGCCGAGGAAAGGTCTAGCAAGATGAGTAAGCAGGCTCCGTTCTGATCTAGGATTTGTAGAGCATCGTCAATTATATGGGTAATGACTGATTCAGTGCTATGACCTGCACGGAAACCTGATTGGTATTTGTTGAGTAGGTGGAAATGGTCTACATGTCTCACCAGCTGGAGCTGTACCCATTTTTCTAAGAGTTTGGCCAGGGTTGGGATGTTCTTTAGAATGGGAGATACCTGCCCGGCCTTGAGGGTGTCAGGGATGCATCCTTGGCGTAAAGAGTTATTTATGATCTTGGTCCAGAGAGGTAGCAGCAAAGGGGTGAAGTCTTTTATGAAGTTTGCTGGGAGAGGGTCCGTGAACTGATTGGCAGGGTTCAGGGCAATAAGCATTTTGAGAATAGATTCTTTATTGTAGGTTTTGAAGGATGACCAAGATGCATTATTTGTTAGGTCGAACTTTGATGAATTTCGGTGTGTGGCATTTAGAAGGGATGGTGAGGGGTTCGTATGTGAGACAGTGTGTTATTAGATCATTGAGAAGGTCCTTCTTTATGCTCTCGGTCTTCCGAGTGAAGAAGGAAGCAAATTCTTCACAGTTGGGTCGTGGGACTAAGTTATCTTGGGGGCGGTGAGGTGCATCCTTAGATTTTTGAGTAGCTCAAAGTTTTGGGGGACGATTTTTGGCCTGGTCTAATTGGTGGCTGAAGAAGTCTGCTTTAGTGCGCTTGATTTTTCTGTAATATGCGTTCTCTTCTTTCTTAGTCTCTTTAGGTGGTTGGCAGATGGAGCTGATCTCCATCTGCGTTCAGTGATCGTCTGCCCTTGTTGATTCTTCCATCGTACCAAGGCTTAGAGTCTTTTGTGGAGACTCTCTTTAGTTGAAGGAAGGCTACCTCATTTAATATCATGTTCATGGAATTGAAGTAGTGGTTGGTGAGATCATGAACATCGGAAGAAGTAAGTTGGAGCTGGAAGTTGTGATTATGTTAGGATCAATGTTTTTCAGATCCCTCTTCCATAACTTAGGTCTTGTGGGTTGAGCCGAATTAAGTGTCACTGTTTCATTGATGAAGAAGGTGATAATATGATGATCATACCAATCACATGGATGGATCATATCTAGCTGGATGGAATCAACTTTAGAGATTACTAAATCAAGGATAGATCATTTATCGTGTGTAGAGCTGTTGCAAATTTGGGTGAGGTCGAGGTCAGAGAGGACATTTTTGAGACTATTGACCACTGCATCATTGGGGTCATTCCAGTGGAGATTGAGGTCTCCGAGAAATATTTTGGTATTTTGATGTCCGGCATTAGTGGAGACTATGTTCATGAAATGTCCGGTAAAGGTGAGGTTGTCACCTGGTGGATGATAGAGGGTGTGTAGAAAGCATACTGGTTTGCCATTTCTAGTGATGTCGAGGCATATGTATTCGCAAGAAGGGAATATAGGAGATTGGGATCTGTTTACTAAGAGATAATTCCGGTGTATGCAAGCGATACTGATGCAGCGTGGAATGCAAAATCCCATTCTACGTCACAGGTCATAGATCACACACAATACTTCATACGCTGGTGGGGCCCATAACACCAACATACATCCATCGATTAACCTGCTTCAAAGAGGTGATTGTTCCACTCGCTGTAATGGAAAAGAGAACTCACATAACCCTATTCATAAAGGTCTAAGCTTCACCTTTAGTACTCCTCCCATGTATAGGCCATGGATCTACTAGCTGCAGGTTGAAGTGATAACAAAATCTAAAATATCATTTATATCAATACATTTTCTCAAATAAAAATGACCCAACACCGTTCTTGTAATGAATATCAAATTTTATCTAAATAATTGAATTCGATTCTCTGGGTTTTAATCAAGCAAATTAGATCATCATAGTTACCTATTCTGGCTAAAGTCGCCCTCTAAGTCAAAATCCCGGTCATCAGTTCATACTGTCAGAGTCTTTGGATAACAGCTGTCCTGCAGTGTCACCGTCCTCTCCGTCAGTAAATCGCAAATCTTCTGAAGGGTCTCGAACAATTGAAAGGCAAAAGCTAAGGCCCCTCTCTAATCTACCATTTTTATAGTAAATTTACATTCCGAAGTGTAACAAATCGTATTTTGAACGAATCTCATTGGTCCGATGGGGAAAGTTCGACTTCTTTCCCATACATATAATGTGTCTTTACATATAGTTCCAATCCACGCAATAGTATCTTTTCATTGTTTCTTTCAGAGCAGCTTGGCCGTAAGCCCTGGAAATAGCCTTGGTTGTCACAGTTGAGTCGGGGTCATGTAAAAGCTGCGGCAGCTGATGGCGACGCATGCGCACTTCACCCAGAGATGCTCATAATGGAGTTGTTCTCGTCTAACAGGGACGTCGGCCATTTTGTGGCCACCAAATGGTCAACTTAAGCAAAGAAACACAAAAATGTAATTAATACATAGAAATGACTAATAATCTGTTATCCCCTTACTAATACCTATATGTGTATGTATTTATCTAGCAGAAGCAACACTTAATGCGGGTTATATTCACATTAATAAAGCACAAATCACAGATACATCACGAAGGCAACATATAATCATGCAATTTCTGAATATATATTATTAATATGCATACAAATTTAGTTCACGTCATTAGTTAGGCCATGCCACTGCAATTCCCACGTATATTTCCTATATTAGTAATGTTGATTAATTCACACAGCAAACCATTAGTATAATTACAATTAATTAATTAATCTTATTAATCTAAACATGCAAAATGGAGAGGGTATACAATTTTAAAAGAAAACCCCACTCCAGCAATCCCCCCTTTGGTGATTTTATCACCACCACAACACTAAATTGATTCACCCTTTTACGGAAAATTGAAATGTATTCTTGCTCTTAATTATAGTTCAGTTTCTTCTTCATCTCTTTTTGCTTTTTTATACAAACTTTCTTTCCACTCTTCTAAAGTTATCTCTGTTAAATCTCCATCCTACATCCTTCTTTCTTTTTAGTTTTTCTCTTTTTATTTTATTCTTTGTTTTCTTGTTTTTACAACACATACATCCTAATCTTAATATTAGTAACACGAAAATCACACAAGTTAATGGGAATAAGATTTTACCTATAACTGTACTACCTATTTTTATGAAGAAATTTTTTATAGCAGCAATTTTCTTCCCAATCTTTTCCCAAACACCTTCAACCTCCAGTGGTACAATTTCGTCATGCAATTCAGTAATATTTTTAATGTAAACCTTTAGATCTTTGCTTTTGTCTGGAATGTAAGTGCAACAATGTTGAACTTTCAGCATTCCACAGACTCCACCCTCTTTTGCCAATAAGATATCAAGGGCAAGTCGATTTTGCATTACCATAGAACGCATGGCAACCATTTCAGTATTCACCAAAAAAAATCCTCCAGCGGTGCTTGTTGACAAGCGATCCACTACTGTTGATAATCTTCTAATATTGTTCGCATTCAGAGATATTCCCACTGCTGGTATCAATGCTCCAAAAATGTCACCTACAATTTCTGCCCAAGATTCTCTTTTACTACGTGTTAATTGATTACCTAACCTATGTACACCATCTTTATCTCTGTCCATGTGAAAGATTTTTGGAAAGACCAGGTCTACGTAACATGTGCCATACCAATGGTCTGGCAAACGATAATATGCCCTATTCCCACAGATAAAATAAAGTCCAGGGAAAACTGGATCTCTTCCACCTTTAAATCCCCATCCACCTATGATTCGGTAGGTATCATGGCACTCACTATTCCGTACAAAATGATTATCGTACGCTGTTTCATTCCTTCTTATACACAGTTTCCCTTTCTGAGGCCAATCTAGAGCCAAAGTTGGATTAGACTCTCCCTTCATATGTTTTTCCATTTCTACATCCCAGACTGTTTTCTCCCCTTTTCCTTCAGATCCCTTTCTTCTCATTTTCAACCTCCTTTCCTCAACCATGTCTAGGAATGTCTTTTCTCATTCTTCAAACTGCATGTCAAATTATTTTTAAATATATACTCTAATGTTAGCTCCTCAGTTACTAAGAAAAATTTACCTTAGCAGGTCTCACTTTATTTAATTTATTATTAGCAGGTACTTGCGAAAAAATGTTATCTACATCTGAATAATAGTATTCTAATTTACCTGTTTCATAAAATAAGCTTGCTATCACACTACATGCTGTTCCATATGTTGCTGGAAGGTGATGATATGTCACTCCCTCTGACACAGAAGCAGGTAACTGCATACATACGTAGCAATCCCTTACGTCCATGGTCTTTACATATTCATACAATAACTTTGAAAACACATTATTTGAAAAATCATTAATAGACCTATCCTTATGTAAATAATTATTATCTATTCTAGTCGGAACTACTTTTGGAATCTTTTTTATGTTAGTAATGTTCTCAGTGTGTCCTTCTAGTGTATCTATAGTGACCTTAAAAGAAATTAATAGAGCAAGTATGCTCCATAGAAGCAGTAATAATCCTGTACAAGAACAACACATTTTACACCATCTCTTCATGAATGTACATTTACTTTTGCTACTTTCTATATTAGCCATCTTGTTAGTTTGGACTGTGTCTTTTGACTTAGCCTCTTTTATTTCACCACTAGTTCTCTAACCTTAGGCCTCTAAGGCCCTACTTAGTTCTACCAGTATCTATCGTTTGATTCAATTGTTACTTCTTCATCAGTAGTTTTCTAATTTTTCTCAGTTTGGCATTTCATCATTTTTCACTTCTTTCAGTGCATCCAAATACAGAATTTCCTGATCTTCCGTTTCTTCTTCTCCAATGTCGGATAAGATAACTCTCAGGATTCCTGCTTCTTCCTCTTCTTCAACCACTTTCAGTACAGCCTCCTCTGGATTTCCTTGACTATCTGCCTCTTCCTCCATTTCAGGCAGTGCCACATACTTCCATTCTGGTGACTTATACTTCTGGTTGGGTTTTCTTGTTCTTTTTCCCTCTTCTTGATTAACCTCTTCCTCTTTTGATTTGTCTTGGCTTGTTACTTCATTCACCTGATCTTCTCTTGGTGATTTTACTCGTGTCAGCCGATATCTCAATCTCTTTATTTTATTTGGCCACACTTCATCCTTTTTGACTCTTTTCTGTTTACTTTCTTTATTGTTCTTTTCTTCTCTCCAAGCTCTTTTTCTTAGAACTCGTCCTTCTGGTATCTCATTCTCACTCTCTTCGGATTCTGTCTCAACTTGCTTTTTCTTTTCGACAACCTCTTTTTCCACCACTGTTTTCCCTACTTCTGTCCCTCCTTGGGTCTCCGACACACAATCTTCCTGCTGGCTACTTGTCCCTTCACCTAGCTGGATGTTGCAGTTCCCTACACCTCCTCGGGGGTCTTCCGCAATCTGTCCCTCTCTCTCTGTACCTGTCCCTGTTTCACTTTGATCTATTATTTCGGGTGGAATTTCTCTTGGTCTTTCATCTGAAACTTCCTTCTCTCGAATTTCTTTCACTGCTTCTTGGTTGTCTTTTCCTTTCTCCCTTCTGCGTTCTTTTCTGGGACCTTGGCTTCCCTGTTCGTCTTCAGAATCTGAACTGATATCAGAAATCTACAACCGTCTTCTCAGAGAGATACTTCTGGGGACTAATATCTGATCAGGTTCCTTTTCCCCACTTTCAGGATTTTCTCGGGTTTTTGGCTCTTCGTTATCTGATTCAGTACTTGACTCTGATTCGTCATAGTACTCTTTTCCTTTGCCGTCAACTGGATTTGGTATCCTCAAAGTATGGCTGGCATGGATCCAGTTTTTCACTCCAGCACACTTCACAGCTGTTGTTGTGGTCAGAATGACTTGTCTTGGTTTTCCCCACCTTGGAACCAAACAATATCTTCTTCTGTGGACTTTTATCCTTACCCAGTCTCCTGGGCTCAGATCATGGGCTGGCTTCCTTTCAAGGGTGGTGGCATCCGCTCCAACCTGATGAAACACAGAATGAACTGCGGCAGCCAGGCCTTTACAGTACTCCAACACCATGTCATCAGTTATTGTCATCAGCTTGTTGACTGGAATATAAACATTTCTCAACGCTCGTCCCATGATTATTTCATGAGGACTTAACCCTGTGGTTCTGTCTGGTGTTGCTCTAATGGTCATTAAAACAAGAGGCAAGACATCAGGCCATTTCATACCAGTGGCTAAACACATTTTTCCAATTCTGTTTTTGATTGTACCATTCATCTGTTCAACCACACCAGAAGCCTCTGGCTGGTAGGCACAATGTAGTTTCTGTTGTACATTCAATGCTTCGCTAATCAATTTTACAATCTCATTATGAAAATGTCCTCCTCTGTCTGATTCAAGAGTCACTGGGAACCCAAACCTAGGGATGAATTCTCTCAAAAGTAGCTTTGCCACTGTCAACCCATCATTTCTTCTTGTTGGGTATGCTTCCACCCACCTGGAGAACAGGCAAACTACTACCAAAACATACCTCAGTCTGTTACAAGGAGGCATTTCAATGAAGTCAACCTGCATTCTGGTAAAAGGTCCACCTTCCCGGCCTATGGTCCCTAGACTCACCACTGTCTTTCTCCCAGGATTGTATTGCTGACGTATCAGGCATCTCTGACAAGGCTTTCTGCTACAAGTCTGAATTTTGGATTGTACCAGGTCTGCTTAAAAGACCTTATCATGGCGTCTCTCCCTATGTGTCCCTGGCCATGATACATACGTGCCATTGTAGACATCATGCCATCAGGCATTACTGGTCTTCCATCTCGATAGACCCACACATCCGGTCCTTCTCTCTTGGTGCACACCCTGCTTTTATCCATTGTTTCATTTCCTCATCTCCTGACTCTTCCTGCAATTGTCTCACTTCATCCCAGGTTCCTACTGCGTTAGTAAACATTACTGAGCAAGAAGACATTTCTCTCTCCTTAGCCCGATTGACTGAATTCTGGTTCCGTGCACAATACTGTGCCATATCATTAGCATACCTTTTCCCAGTAGTGATGTAATCGCTTCCCTGACTATGGGCAGCACATTTTACCACAGCCAATTGTTTAGGCAGCTGTATCGCCTCAATCAATTTCCCAACCACTTCAGCATTCTTTATAGGGGTTCCACTTGAGGTCAGGAAACCTCTTTGCAGCCAAAGCTGGCAAAAATCATGGACAACCCCGAAGCCATACTGGCTGTCAGTTATCACAGTCACTCTCACACTTTTCCCAATTTTACATGCTTTGGTCAAAGCAACAAGTTCAGCTACTTGAGCTGACCTCACTCCTTTCAGATAAGATGCTTCCATCACTGCTGCAACCGTGCATACTGCATATGCTGCGCTTAACACTCCTTCATCTGTTCTCAAACATGACCCATCAACAAACAACACAAAATCACTCTCAGGCAGTGGTACATCCTTTATATCTGGCCGTGGCTTTGTGCAATACTCAAGCACATCCAAACAGTCATGATCTGCTTCATCTCTCACTTCCACATTCTCAGCATCAGGTAACAACGTTGCAGGATTCACGTTCACACATCTCGCAAGGCTCACATTCGTTGCACCTAATATGACCTTCTCATACTTAATCAGCCGACTATGTGTCATATACTGAGTACGACTCCTTGTTAAAAGAATCGCCACATCATGAGGTACAAACACTTTCAATGGATACCCCATCATAATACCTTCACTCTGCTCCAAACTTCGACATGTTGCAGCCACTGCTTTCAGACACCCAGGTAAAGCTGCAGCCACTGGGTCAAGCATTGAGGAAAAATATGCGATTGGTCTCCTCAATCTTCCATGCTTCTGGATCAACACAGAGAGTGCACATCCATTTATCTCACTGCAATACAACTCAAACTCTTTCTCATAGTCAGGCATGCCCAATGCTGGTGCTTCACACAGTCCCTCTTTTAATTTTTTGAATGCTGCCAATTCTTCCTTGTTCAATTCAAGGGGATCTTTTACATCACTCCTTGTTAATCGCACTAAGGGCTTTGCAATCAGGGAAAAGTTACCAATCCACTGACGACAATACCCCACCATTCCCAGAAATATTCTCACCTCTCTTTGGGTCATGGGGGCTCTCATTCCTTTTATAATTCTGATTCTGTCTATTGTTATTTTTCTCAGTCCTTTCTCAATTTTATGTCCCAAATATTGCACTTCTTTCTGACAATACTGTAATTTTGTTGCTGACACTTTCAACCCTCCGTCTGCCAAATGATTCAATAGTGCTATTGTGTCTACCTCGCAAGCTTCACGTGTTTTCGACGCCACCAAAAGGTCGTCGATATACTGCACTAGTACTGAACTCTCAGGCATTTGCAGACTTTCCAACGATTTCTTCAACAATTCATTGAATATTGAGGGGCTCTCTGTATACCCCTGTGGGATTCGGCACCATGCCAAAATCCGCTCTCCAAAACGAAATGCAAAAATTGTCTGACTGTCGTGGTGCAATGGGATAGAGAAGAATGCATGACATAGATCAATTACTGTATACCATTCCGCATCATGGGGAATCTGGTACAGAATTACTGATGGGTTCGGCACAATAGGACAGCATGATACCACAATTTTGTTTACCTTTCTCAAATCTTGCACAATCCTGATTTTCCCATTAGGCTTTTGCAGTCCCATTATCGGTGAATTACATGGACTACTCATAATCTCTCTCAAAATTCTTTGCTTGATCATTTTCTCAATTATTGGAGTAACCCCTTCAATTATCTCCGGTGTCAATCTGTACTGAGGGACATTTGGATAACTTATCCCTTCCTTCACAGTTATCCTGACTGGATCTACATTTCTCATTAACCCTACATCTTCTCCGGTAAAATCCCACACTTCTGCTTTCACTGACTGTTTTAATTCTTTAGGTAATTCATCAGGGTTGAATATTGCATAGGTCTCAGTTACCTCATTTTCTCTATTAGCTATAGTCATTTTATATAGCACATCCTCATCTGGGGTTTCAAAAGCTATTCCATCTGGAGTACAGAATATAGTGCAATTCATCTTGCACAACAGGTCCCTACCTAATAAATTCACTGGACTGGTGTCACACACCACAAAGCGGTGCATTTCTGTAAATTTCACTATACTGACTTTCACTGGTTCTGTCAAAAATGTTTTTAACTGTCTGTTGGACACACCAACCACTTGGATTGTTTCATCCGAAAGAGGAAGATTCTTAACATCAGCTGATCTAACAGTTGATCGAGTAGCACCAGTATCCACTAAGAAAGTAATATTTTCATCATTAACCTTCTCATCTACAAATGGTCCTGTCTGGTCTACTTCTAGAGTTGCGCCAAGTACGCACTCTTCTTCCTCCTTTCGGCACCGTCAATAGCTTTCCTCTGAGTCACTCTCATCGCGTTGCAGCCAATACTGTGAAACTGCGTGAGCACGCGGCGGTTATTTACCTGTTCTTCATTGTAGAATCCCGATTCATTACTATACTTCTGAGTGTTTCTGCTCTGCGGGAAAGGTGGTTTTGGCACCTGATTCTGTGAAGTAACCACCTGCTGCTGTTGCTGCAGTTGACCACTCACCTCATTCTGCACCTGCGGATTCAATGATGCATTTTCATTATTAGTATTTGTAGGGTATTTACACTCAGATTTCCAATGCCCTAACCTACCGCAATTATGGCATGGGAACTTCTTTTTAGCTTCTTCTATATTACCTTTCCCTTTTCCTGGGCCAAATCTCGGTTTAGTTCCTGGGTTATTTGCTTGTTCGACCAATTGAGCTTCCTGCCTTTCAGCTACCTTTACTTGTGCCCACTTTGCCTTTTCTTTTAATTTTCGCTATTTAGCCTCAATTTCATCACTGAAATATTTAGCATGTCTCAGTACTTCATCTATTTTCTTATTCTGCCAATCAACTGTATGCTGCTTTATCATGCCACCAAATTCTGGGCGTAAACCATATACAAATCTGTATACAAAATGACTCAAATCCTTATCACTTAAGTTCTCATCTCCACTGAACTGTTTAAAGGCTTGAATTAGTCTCTCATAGTATGCATGTACTGATTCTTTTGCTTCCTGATGCGTTCGATCAATCTTTACCCAATCTGTCTCTTTAGGGGGCACTTTGTTTTTCAAAAAATACCATAACCTGTTCATACTTTTTCATTACTTCAGGGTCTGGGGCTCCTGTCTTAGGATCCCTAGGGTACTCCTGAGTTGGCCAGTTGATCATAAACTTGCACTCAGTCCACAAATCTGCTGGTACTATTATGTCGAATAGACTATTTAAGTCTATCCACAGTACTTTTGATAATTTTACAAATCTGTCTACCTGTCTTTACCACTCGACGGGCTTTTCGCGTAGTCGAGGGTAATCATTCGTAAATGACAAAATGTCCTGTCTTGTCCATGGGACATGTACATATCCTCCTCCTGGGATCTCTCTCATGGGGTATTCAGTCGCTACCTTTTCTTTTTCTCTAACAGGGAATGCCGAAACTGTCCTGTCTGAAGCATCATTACGTTTTCTATACCATTTACTTGATTATGTCCTTAATCTGACCTATCTGTCCTGTGGTGTTCAGATTTTCAATGTCTTTTTCAGTAAAATCAACTCGATAGGGTTTCTGTAAGGCTTGTACCTTATCAATATCTATACCTATTTCATTCGCAACTTCTCCTAGTCTCTCATGCAGATTCCTTGCTCTCCATGTCACACTTTTACACAGGAATAACAGCTCCTCATCCTGATAAAACTTAAATTTTTCTACCGGAATAGTCCCTACAACCAATTCTTCCAATACCATCCGTAATTTAGCCACATCTATTGACTGGGAATCTTTATCTGGTCTCTGCAACCCCTTTAACCATTCACTCAATTCTTCCACAGATGGTCCTACCGGGTTCTCTACACTACTCTGTTCTGGATTTCTCTGGGGTTCTAACAAAGTTTCAACTGTCATTCTACTCCTTTCAGCATAATTCTGATTAATAAAGGGATTATTTGAAACGTGTGGTTCAAACATATTTACTGTTGGTCCCCATGGATTCTCTATTTGACTCCGTTCTGGACTCTCGACCAAATTATTGTTCCAGTATGGTACCGTTAAACAATGTTCGCTATCCTTTTGCTTCTCAAAAACAGGCATTACTGGACCTATAGTCACTGGGACTGTTACAGCTTCCAGATTCTTAGTTAATTCTCTTATTTTCTCTGTTAATTCTAGAGTGGTTTTTGCCAATTCTGTTGAATTTTCGTTATCTATTTTATTCTCCGATCTCTTTTCTACCTCTCTGATGGAGTTTCTTTTTTCTAAATCTGGTGACATAGGGCCATATGTAGGTAACATACTATTTACCGATTCATAAATACCGAATTTTACCGATTCGGTATTTATGAATCGGTTAATAGTATGTAGGTAAATAATCGGTAATTATTACCGATTTGGTAAATATCGGTATTTATGAATCGGTATTTACAGAATCGGTAATAATGCATCCCTTGCCATTCATTCCTATGGGCCTGGAGGCCCATAGGAATGAATGGGAAGCCAGTTACTATTACCGATTCGGTAAATACCGAATCGGTAATAGGGGAGGCATTATCATGGGTGGCAGGGTGTCACATTGACACCCTGTTGCACCCCTGATTCGTGCATGTGTGCATATGTGGCGCACATACATGCCCTAAGGGCATGTATGTCTGACACATGGCACTTGTAAAACAGCAAACTATAGCTGTTTGCAAGGTATTCGTTATTTATCACCAACCTGTATTTGGTGGTAAATACCGAATTCTTAATACTAATATTCACTCTTTTGAGTGCTCCCTACATATGATTTCAGGATTCGGTAATTTACCGAACCTGTATTTTACCAAATAGGTATTTTACCGATCCATTACCGATTCAGTAAATTACCGAATCCTGAAATCATGCCTCCTACATCGCAAATGCCTAAATACCGGTCGTAACGGGATATTTACCGATTTTCGGCCGTTACCGACCGGTATTTAGGTACCTACATATGGCCCATAGTCTCTGTCTTTATAATTCATAATGTTTCTCTCATTGGGGCATTTGGTGTCAACATTTCTGGTTCTGGTCGGTACGGTGGTGGATTTTTATAAAACACATCATCCAACACATCATCATCCGAATCATTTGCTCTGTAACCTCTTGATTCCACATTATTCCTCTTTTCCACACATTTTCTACCTTCATTCTCTCCTGCCGCTCTTACAGGAAACAAACCCTAAGTCATACTTGCATTCCTCCATCTTTTCATCCGATCATCATACGTTTCATGTCCATATGACCTGCCAAACATATATCTGTAACCTCTACCATTTCTCTGTCTTTCTCGCTCATGTGCTTCGTCTTCCAACTCTGTCAATGCCTCAAACTGCGTCGGTCTAGGTCTTGGTTCTAAGTACATCATTTTTTTGCGCAAGTTACTTAAAACAGCCAAATTTAGGGAACCATGTTCTAGAAATGCCAGGACTCCATCGTCCTTGGTATATTTTACCCAATTAGCTACCCAAATACAAGTATGATATCCATACTTCGCAATCATTAGAGCTGCGGGGGTTTTCGGTGGAGGAATTAACTGTCCTTCCCTAGTTTTGACCTGCTTATCCTTCTTGAACCACCTTTTAACTTTACCAAACCAGGATTTCTTTTCCCTATCTGGTGTCTGGTAATACATTTTCTTAGTTTCTGTGTATCGCTAGTCTCTTACGACTGTACCGCTATTCTATCCACTCACAGCGCGACTCTACGCTAACGTACCAATCAAGAGTGTCTACGTCACTTTCACAGTCCTCTAATCCCAGCGCGACTCACACTAACGCACCAATGAAGAGCGTTTACGTCACCCTGTACTTCTCCAATCCCAGCGCGGCTTTACACTAACGCACCAATCCGGAGCGTTCTACACTTCTGACCCACTGTCCAATCCCAGCGCGGTCGTTCTGACATCAGCAGCCGCTGTGGCAGTTCTGCTCTTGTCTACCCCTCCTTTACAAGACCGCTCCGTGAACTCTTACTGCAACTTTTTTCGATTCTGTTAGTAACAACACTAAAACATCTCCATTGTCTGCTCCGCTAACCAAAGAATAGCAATAGACCTTTCTCATGAGAATTCTGTCTTTCCCGAGAGCAGCGCTTACCTCTGCCCTACTACGGAATCGTTACTTCCGTTGATAAAGTAGCACATCCCTCTACTTCACCCTTCTAGCAAGCATTAGCTAATTGTTTCTCTGGTATTTTAGAAATAAACCTAGAGTTTCACAATCAACCCGAATGCCTTACATTCACACTCGTTCATACAAGAAAATGTAGTACATACGTACAGAATCCTGTCTTTTCCGAGAACAGCGAACAGTCTGTCCTACTACAGAATTATGACCCACGTTAACAAAGCAGCACTTCCCTCTACTTTGTCCTTCTAACAAGCTCAGAGAATACCTGCTACCTTTTCAGTGATAAGCGTTATCGGTATGCCAATTGGTTTCCTGGTACTTAAAGACCAAAATTTCACAGGTAACCTTTGCTTTCATACACACTTCTCTCACACCGAGAATATTTCTAATGGCAACACACGACGATGCCGCCGAATCGAACCCAGACAATGCGCCGTGCAACTTCACTTGTCACACGTTTCCCCTGTGTACCTACAGGGCAACATCAATTCCGTCTTTCCCGAGAGCAGCGCTTACCTCTGCTCTACTACGGAACTGTTACAAACTTCCGACTTCCTACATCCCAGAAGCCGTGCTAACAACATATAATTCGACGCAACTCAACATATAGTGTTAGTACATAAATCAATACCAATCAATAACCAATAAGCTATTTACAAGCAATGATCACTAAACCAAAATAGTAGTAAACCATATCTCTGCTACCAAGAAAAACTGATGCAGCGTGCAATGCAAAATCCCTTTCTACGTCACTGGTCATAGATCACACACAATACTTCATACGCTGGTGGGGCCCATAACACCAACATACACCCATCAATTAACCTGCTTCAAAGAGGTGATTGTTGCACTCGCTGTAATGGAAAAGAGTACTCACATAACCCTATTCATAAAGGTCTAAGCTTCACCTTTAGTACTCCTCCCATGTATAGGCCATGGACCTACTAGCTGCAGGTTGAAGTGATAACAAAATCTAAAATATCATTTATATCAATACATTTTCTCAAATAAAAATGACCCAACACAGTTCTTGTAATGAATATCAAATTTTATCTAAATAATTGAATTCGATTCTCTGGGTTTTAATCAAGCAAATTAGATCATCATAGTTACCTATTCTGGCTAAAGTCGCCCTCTAAGTCAAAATCCCGGTCATCAGTTCATACTGTCAGAGTCTTTGGAAAACAGCTGTCCTGCAGTGTCACCGTCCTCTCCGTCAGTAAATCGCAAATCTTCTGAAGGGTCTCGAACAATTGAAAGGCAAAAGCTAAGGCCGCTCTCTAATCTACCATTTTTATAGTAAATTTACATTCCGAAGTGTAACAAATCGTATTTTGAACGAATCTCATTGGTCCGATGGGGAAAGTTCGACTTCTTTCCCATGCATATAATGTGTCTTTAGATATAGTTCCAATCCACGCAATAGTATCTTTTCATTGTTTCTTTCAGAGCAGCTTGGCCGTAAGCCCTGGAAATAGCCTTGGTTGTCACAGTTGAGTCGGGGTCATGTAAAGGCTGTGGCAGCTGATGGCGACGCATGCGCACTTCACCCAGAGATGCTCATAATGGAGTTGTTCTCGTCTAACAGGGACGTCGGCCATTTTGTGGCCACCAAATGGTCAA
This sequence comes from Triturus cristatus, assembly GCF_964204655.1. NCBI lineage: Eukaryota > Metazoa > Chordata > Amphibia > Caudata > Salamandridae > Triturus > Triturus cristatus. Next base: position 823,423,620 of record NC_140579.1, on the reverse strand, counting down.
CTTAAGCAAAGAAACACAAAAATGTAATTAATACATAGAAATGACTAATAATCTGTTATCCCCTTACTAATACCCATATGTGTATGTATTTATCTAGCAGAAGCAACACTTAATGCGGGTTATATTCACATTAATAAAGCACAAATCACAGATACATCACGAAAGCAACATTTAATCATGCAATTTCTGAATATATATTATTAATATGCATACAAATTTAGTTCACGTCATTAGTTAGGCCATGCCACTGCAATTCCCACGTATATTTCTTATATTAGTAATGTTGATTAATTCACACAGCAAACCATTAGTATACTTACAATTAATTAATCTTATTAATCTAAACATGCAAAATGGAGAAGGTATACAATTTTAAAAGAAAACCCCACTCCAGCAATACCATCCCCTGTCTTAACAATTCTATCCAGTCTGATGATATCCTAGTTTGGGGGTACGAGTATGTCAATGATGAGTGTAGAGGACTCCTTTAACCAAGTTTCGGTTAAAATGAGCAAATCCGGTTCTTGTGTGAGAATGAGGTCAGCTATGTCGGCTGCATGTCTTGAGGCCGATCTACAATTAAGTAGTATTCACTTAAGACGGGGCGTGATGCAGGATGTATTGGGTTCCTGAATGAGGGGAACTTGTCTAAGGTTGTTTTCGTTGATACCTCTAGGGTTGTGTTTAGTGGGCCTGTGAGTGTTGGGGGAAATAGTTGGGATAACAGCCATTTGGGTGGGTTATCTGAAGGCATAGTGTTGTGACTCCTGCGTGAGGGCTCATAGGAATGGAGTAGAGAGAGTAAATCTTTCTCCGGTAGCGAATTAGTCCTGCAGATTGGGCGGGTTGGTTTATTGTGAAAAGGAACTGATTTCCACCTGGGGGTCGAATATTTCGAGGTGACCACTGAGTGGGTCAAGTGAAAGTTTAATTTGGTCTGTCGTGCCAATCTTGTGTTCAAGGGTTGGCTCAGAAGAACCTCGGATAAAGCTTGTAGTTCTTCTTTGATTTTCTGTAACAAGAGTATGATCTCGTCAAGTCTAGGGTCTTGCAAGGGTGGGGGCAAGATTGGTGGATGTATTATGGGTGTGGGAGGTGTGCTTACGTCCCGTGGGTGGTAAGAGGGAGGCACATCTTCTAGGTTGTTGGGGGCGTCCTATCTGGTTCCCTCTCCAATTTGGGGGGGGGTGGACTGGAATGGGGAGTGGATGTAGGAAGCGTTGGGGTGTGCGGTGGGGATGTGGTCATGGATATGATGGTTTTGCAGGAGGTAAAACCTGGTGAATGTATTAAGGTTGTTGTTGTTGTTGTGCTTACGTCACGTTGGTGGTAAGAGGGAAGCACGCATTCTAGGTTGTTGTACGGCGCCCTATCTGGTTTCCTCTCCAGATCGGGGGGTGGTGGACTGTTGTAGGGAGTCGATGTAGGAGGCGTAGAGGTGTGCGGTGGGGATGTGGTCGTGGGAGTGATGATTTGCAGGGGGTAGTGTTGACAATGGGGGGAGATATGTTCGTTCCAGGGGAGGATGCTGAGTCTGTGATGGGTGTAAATGCTGGTGCAGTAGTAAGGGGGGAGTGTCTTATGGAGGAGTCGAGCGGGGAGGGGAGCTCAATTGTAGCTAATGGTCGGGATGTCAATGTGGGTATGTGTGAGTCTGTGATAGGTGTAAATGCTGGTGCAGTAGGAAGAGGGGAGTGTCTTGTGGGTGAGTCGAGCGGGGAAGGGGTAGCATAGAGCTCGGGTGCAAATATTGGTCGGGATAATAGTGGAGCATGGCTAGAGGTAGAATTTGGCGGTGTGATAGGCTGTGTGCTGTTGGTGGGAGTTGTCTGGAGGGAGGTTTGGGGTTTTATAACTTGTTCTCTGAAAATGGGAAAGATGTTATCCAACAGGTTTAAGCTGCGGTCCGTTGATTGCATGAGAAGGGTTCTGTTATTATAGATGGTGATGGTTGCTGCCGCTTTGAAAATTTGGGAGGGGGAGATGGAGATTATGTGCAGTGTTCCTCGTGGAGGAGAACGAAAATATAGCTAGGAATGCTTTCCTCCATTGTGCTCTTCGTTTAGTGTAGAAGATGATGTTAGTGGTTATATGCCCTTTGTTTGTTGAGAAGTAGGGATCAGAGATGGGTGTTTCAGGGTGTAGTTTTATCATATTATGTTTAAAGCGTTTGGATGCTTTTTTTGAGAGGTTGGGGGGTAGTTGATGGTGTAGGTATGTGCGCCTGTGAGCTCCATAGTGGGGCAGGCACTGTTAGTATGTGATAGGGAGTTATGAGGCGATATGTGTGTATGTGGCCCATAAAGGGGATCAGTGCGGTGAGCGGGTGATGGGCTTGGGAAGGAGTAGGGGGCGTGTGAAGGAGGGTGTTGGAGTAGCGGTGGTGGTGGCGTGGGTTTGTGCAGAGGGAAAGAAGGCGGAGGGAGGAGTAAGGGTTGGTTCAAGTAACGTGGTAAATGCACCGTGGCAGGTGAATGAAAGATTGGGGGTGAGGTAGGAGCAGTAGAGAATGAGACAGGGAAAAATTAAGATAAATTAATTAAAGTTGAAATTGAGATTCTGACCTGTATAGGTAGATAGGGAGATCAATGGGTGTGGTGTAAACTAGCGACGTACAGGAGCTGGTCCACTGTGAGGGAGTCGGTCCAAGATGGCCACCTCATTAGGAGTGGACATCATAGCCAGCGAGATAGTCCTGTGTCTCTTTTCATTAACTGGGCTGAGCCAGAAGTAGTCCTATTTCAATTTCTGTAGCTCTGTTGGTGTTTAGTCCTTTTTCAATTCTTATCACGTCTGCTTACTTAGAGGGTCGAAGTCTTTCTCTGCCTGGAACAACAGCAAGCTGGAGGCGTACCCCAAAGTAATGGTATTTATGTGGGCCGTCATTTTGCAGATTTAGAGGTAGATGCTGCCAGTAGTTAGCAAAGGTGGTGCCAAATGGTGTGCACTTCGTTCCCATGTGCGGGAAAATAACTCCAATATGGAACAATGTAAAAATGAACATGAAAAGATTTATTGTGAGTTGCCTCGACGTTGTCAGACGTGCCTGAGGCGGCGGGGTTGGGCTGCGGGCTTCATCCGCACTTCACTCTCATGTGTGGGGAAAAAAATCACACTGATACGGATACAATATAAAATGAAAAAGATTATAAAGTTGCATCAATGTTGTTGTGAATCATGCCTGAGGGCGCGGAGTTAGGCTGCGGGCTTCATCCCAGGGAGCTTTTGTGAGGGGAGGCTTGTTCCGTGAGGCTCCGTGAGCTGTGTCCTGACAAAGCCGCTGAGGGCTCACCGTGCTCCTTCGATCCTTATGCTCGTCCATTCCGTGACTGCCTCGCATAGGAACCCCAATGCGCTGTACCATGACGTCGCTGATACAATTATGTGCTTCGCTATTCGTCAGACCTCTGCAGCTGTTGCCGGTCAATCTTACAAAAAGGGGGCCACTATTGGAGATTCTTATGCGCTGCCATGGCTCCTAGTTGCGGTGGGTCCAACGCCAGCTAAGCCCTTCGTCTACTATCGCAGGTCGCAGCGATGTTCAGTCGGCGGTCCGATCCAGGCTTCACTCTGATGCCGGCAATCCACGTCGGCTCAGCCCAGCCGGAGTCGGAGCCGGCAGAAGTGGGAGGCGATGTGGTGTGGATGATCCGGTCAAAGTTCCACTTCGTTGTTGATGATCCGTACCCAGTCAGCCCAACCGGAGTCGGAGGAGCCAGAGGTGAGAGTTTGGGTTGGCACCGATCGCGATTCCAGTAGCTTTAATTGTTGTGCGTTATATTCCGTGTTCAGTTCCGATGTTCAGTTCCACTGGTCAACTGCCGCTAACAGGGATATTCAAGGCAAGCAAATCTCAAGCGCTCGGAGCTCCTTTGGTGAGCTCCTACCAGTCGGCAATCTTGATATTGACTTTCCTTTCTTTTCTTGTGTTTGTGTCTCCACTGGAGCATATCTTCTTTACCATCTTTCCACTGCTTACATTCAGGGAACTAACCACTTTGTTGTTTTTGTTCAACACTGTGCAATTGTATTTGTTTTTTTGCTTTCTCACTCATATGCTGCTTCCCATTGAAATTCCCCTGTGCAGTTTGTGTTGTCCCCCTTCAAGCTTGTTTGTTGCACTGCCTGTCCCTTCCGTCCTACTCAATGTTTTCTCCCTGTTGCTCCTCCATCTCGCTCAAGTTTCTTGCTTTATATGTTTTTAAAATTTTAAAATTGCTCACCCACCCAGTCCTTCGTTGCCCCCCTCGCTACTGCCACCACTCCTGCCAGCAACCTCCCCATCTGGTAGAAGGAAATATATATATTTTTTTTTTTAGAGCTTTGCAGCTGCAATATGAAAAGTTCAGCCCAAACAGTCAGGCTAGGTCCTCCCTCAACCGGAACACAAGCGACTTAAGACCGATTTCACTCTTATTAGATCTCATCAGTCTGTTGTAGCTTGGTTTCAGTGTCACGTTGCCAACTAACATAGTAAAACATTAACGAAAGTGAGTACAACCAGTGTTCCAGGAAATGAAACAAATCCCCCGGTGTCCAGACCTACAAAACATAAAATAATACAATAGTACAAAAGAAAACATATAGAACGTCCAGTCCTTGGCATTACTACTATGAGAATTCATAAGGTCAAGAGCACTCTCTTATGTAAGACACTCAGTGCGTGAACAAGGTGATCACTGCAAAAACAAACCTGGTCAGTGAAAGCCTAATATGGACCAGCGCTTACCCACATAGGTTGCATCAGATGTCTCAACTCGAACCTTCTGATCAGGAGCAAGAGGCATGGCCATGGCTGGGAGCAGATACAGTGCACAATTTTCAGAACTAAATAAACATTATTGATGTTGTGCACTTGTATACTGGATAGATATTTAAAGCTGCGAAAAACTCTAAATAGATAAGTTGCTGGTATACCTCATATAAACAATGAGATGCACCACAGAAGCAAATGATAATCTATGTGCAAGCCCAATAAAGATCGTAATGGTACAATCTCAACATTTCTCTGTAGTGTCTGGCTGGCCATATTGGTAGCTGTCATTTATATAGGTCATCAAGTCACAGGTTCCAGGCACCATTAAGTTTGAACAAGAACCTTAGGCAGACAATACCATAATATCAGGCTTTAAGCTTTAAACATAGGCAGTTCCGTCTGAGAGAGCTCAATGTGGATGTACATGTGGTCAGTGGCCCAAGCGTACTCACAATTTAAAGTATGCCGGTATTAAACAAAAGGGCATAATCACACAAGCAGTCTGGTATCAAAACCAAGAGAAGTCCACAGTGGCTTATCTGCACAGTACGCCGGGTTGAGGAGATGCCGGGGTTCTCTCCCAGAGTAATTTTAGATTCCAAGCACAGTGTGCAGCTGATGTCATCCATGCGGCAGTGTTTAGGGAGTATGGGAAGTGTTGTCCTATCAGATAGTGTGGCAATGAGATTCTCATTCGTGAGCAGGAAAAAGGTTTAGTGTTTGATAGAAGTACTCAAAAAGTTGTTGTATTTAGTCATTGTCTTTTAAAATGGGATATGGTCAATGAGTGATGTCCTGACTCGAAAAGAAAAAAAAGTCTGTGTCACGACAGAGGGATTTGTGTGTCAAGAGAAGCAGGTGCAGTGATATGTTATGGGGGTGCACTCCTGATTCTCAACCTCCTCGTTTAAATTTAAAGTTTTTACAAATTAGCTTAGTGGTGCTGCACCGCTGCGTGTGCTGTCGACACATGTTTATTGAAACTAACAGTTCATAACAAGTACACAGACTTGGATGCGATGCGCACTGTTCACAATCAGATGCAAAAATATTTGTGCTTGTAATATAACACACTCTGCTATCTTTATGACAGTACTTATTTTTATCCAATCAGTATTCTTTAGTACTTCTGTTAGTACTTTGTCATTATGTTTGATACCATGGAATTAGTACTGCATATTTATTTCACACACAACAACTTAATGTTATGAATTCTTTGAATACATAATTCAACATAAATGAAACATCAAAACGTTACTCAATACACAATATTATGATCATGTTCATTTTCATGCCCGATGCATTTCGGGATTTCAGTGTCCCTTCCTCAGGGGCATATCTCTGGAGATCCCACGCAATGAAGGATCCATATATAAAATGCCATTCAATAATGCAACCTCCACACAAAAAAGTCCAGTTGTTGATTGTATTTAGTTGTAGGTGATCACTGTCCCGATTAAAGTTAACACATCTCCTCCCGGCACGAGACGCCGATGTGTAGGTTTTCTATATAGTTGTGCCGCAAGGCGCCCTTGCTGTAAATAGAGTAAGACCTATTAGAACAAGCATTGAAAATACAATAGGTCTCGCCTTGTATTAGGTTAAAGCCATTTGCTTTGCTAATGGTATTGTATAGCTTAGCAAATGGCTTTAACTTAATGAAAGGCGAGACCTATTGCATTTTTAATGCTTGTTTTTATATTTCTTCCGTGTTACAGGCTTCTGGTACTGGTCCTCCAACCCCTTGAACCTGAAAATCCTCTTAAAAAATGTGCTTGGATGGCGAGGACTGCTGTTCTTTATGCCCATAAAATAAGCAAATTGCAGCAAGTAGTCTGCACTTTAAATTGATCATTTTGTCTAAGAGAGATCACAACTGTACGGCACACGTTTTCGACCCCAGAAGGATGAAGGGATGAGTTGGCCATGCAGTCAATTAAAGCTGTTGTGCAAGTACAAACAACCATTGGTATAGCCAATAGCTCATCCTTTTACAGCCAAGACCTGTTGGCTTTGCCAACACTAGATGTTTTTATGGTAGGGTTGTGAATCGGAAAAAACATTCAAAAAATCTTTTTAATTTACTTTCTTAACTCTGCTGGACGGAAGATATTAAATTACACACTGAGTATGAACATGCAATCATTTTCGAAGACATGCCTTGAATGACAGCATCATGTCCTCAAACTTTTCTATTCCCATTTGTCAGTATCACTTAGGTCTCATTCCAGATATGTGATCAGGTGGATAGGGGAGAGAATGTGGCGTCACAGTCAGAACTACCAACCTTGTAACCGGTGAACCAGGTGCGAATTTCGGCATCGGCTCAACATCCTGTGATTCTGGGCAAATCACTAAACATCCTCGTGCCTCCCAAAAAACCAACTGAATGTGGCCTTGTGTAATGTAATTAGTGCATATGTAAAGAGCCGCACCTTCGGGCCGAGTTCGCGCTATTATAAAACTGGGGGAAACTGCGTTTCTACTGTGGACATCTCCGGTACTTCAACGTCTCGACTGGTAAATTCACTAATATAATTATCTGTTTAGTTAAGCGGGCCTTCAATCTGCCACCTCTTGTTCCGACTATAGTTATCTCACCCCGAAGTGCCAGGGCCCTTCTCATGTTACCAAACCGATGCAAACATTCATCAACGAAACACTAACCTTAAAATAAGTAGAGACATTCAACCACAGAGTTCAAAGATGGTAAATGTATTCACAAGCAACGACCTGCACACAGCTTTTGCAGTTCATAGATAGTGCCAGTCAAACATGCCTGCTGGCCTCCATTGACCGCACGCTTCCGGATTTGGCAAGGAAGGGTGTTGTTATATGGCTGACTGCTGTATTACCTGCAGGATGCACTAGGTAAGCACATAGCCTGGGGGAGGACAAATATGTGAAAGCCCTAAACTAGCCAAATGACTGTACCTCAGGGTAGGTGCCCCGTCCCCCGGTGAGCAAATCGTAGCAAGGTCTGTGTGGCGAGGCAGAATGTGGTGTAGGGATTGCACCAGCGAGTGCGTGCCCAGTGCTGCACAGTCAGCACACCCTTTCTGTAGGAGAGTCACACATCTATGACTGGAAAACATCTCCACGGGGCAGGGCTACACCTCCACTGACCGCACACTTTCGGATTTGGCAAGGAAGGGTGTTGTTATAATGGTGACTGCTGTATTACCTGCAGGATGCATTCCGTAAGCACATAGCCTGGGGGAGGACAAATATGTCAAAGCCCTAAACTAGCCAAATGGCCGTAACTCAGGGTAGATGCTCCGCCCCCGGTGAGCAAACCGTAGTAAGGTCTATGTGGCGAGACAGGCTGCGGCGTAGGGATTGCACCAGCGAATGCGTGTCCGGTGCTGCACAGTCAGCACACCCTTTCTGTGGGGGAGTCACACATCTCTGACTGGAAAGCATCTCCACGGGGCAGGGCAACACTGCTCCAGGAAGATTATCACAACACTTCGCAGCATCTGAGAGGCAGCCCTTGTCTTTAAGATGAACACGCATCAAGGGGCTCGATCCAGCAGAGCCCACTCTTGCAAGCCTCAGCTGCTTTGCATAACAAGCGCGGTCCCGAAAGTGAAAGAGGACTGTCGTGCAGCCGATCTCTTGTCTTTATGGGGCCATGTGTTAGAAACACATGCCCCCATAAAGATAAGAAAGTGCTTTGCGACACGCGCAAAGCAGGCAAGCCAGTCCGGGTGGGCCGGCCCTGAAAGCCAAAGGGAGGCAACCCATACACCGAATTTCCAATGGCAGGACGCCGTTTAACATAAACGGTGACACCGGCCAATGGGAATGAGAGGCGGGGCTTGAAGCCCTCTTCTGAAAATCCTCTCATACAAAATCTCTCGTGGAGGCGGAGCAGGGCTCTGCAACGCACGAGACCTAAAAAGGAGGACATGCTTTACGGAATTTGAACATAAATTTCATTTAGGGGGTTCGTGAATTGAGCCAGGGAATACATTTAGATATAGTGTCAGCATCACATTCCCAAATGGCCAACACATCATCTGTATATTGTTTCCACAGTTTGAGGTGGGACAAAAAGTGGTTGGTATCATGGTAGATGTATGTTACTTCAAATTGATGCTCTATAAATTCACCATGTTATGTTATGTGTATTTGTATAGCACACAACTCACCTGCGAGGGTATCGTGGTGCTGAATCAGGATCTGTATGGGCCGAACAAGGGCCGGGACTAAGTAAAGTTATTTCAATTCAAGAACCCAAGAGGTAGCTCTGGTCTGCAGGAGCAGACTTTAGGATGCTCGGGACAAAGGTACTACTCCTTGAAGTCCCAGATATTTAGAGAAAGAGTTAATTCTCAAATTGAAAAATATTCTGTCTCATAGCCAGGGTGGCACACTGCATGAGGAAAGAAATGCCATGGATTCCTGTGACATGACACGTCATAGGGTTTCCACAGTGTGTAAAGTTTTGTCTCGTGGAATGCAAGTATACAAGGATTCCCTATCCAGACCAATTTAGTAGTCTTTCTCTACATCAAATTTGATGTCATCAAAGATATTAATAACTTCTGTAATGGCCTTGCCACAATCGGTCTCAAGAAGGTATTCATAAGCTGGAATAAGGTTTCCAGGAGCCAATACCAGAGTCGATTTGTTTCCCAGATGGAGGACATTGTGGTTCATTTTTCTTTCAGAGTATGGAATTCTAGGGTGTAGTGTGATCAAAAATTCAGCCTCTTTAAGAGTGATCCACTCAAAGTCCCTGCCTTCCTCAATGAGTCATTTAATGGTTAGTGTAAGCCTTGGTGTGGGGTCCTTTCACATCGAGCAGTTGTAGTGGCTACCATCCAATTGAATCTTGTCGATAATCTGTTGTTTGGGGGAAGACAATAGCCTCTCATGCATCTGCTGGTATTCTAGTAATGTGAAGATCTGAGGCCAATTATATGGCAATCCATATCTCATTGTGGGATAAGTTAAAGCGCAAGTGTTTTGACTTTGAACAGGCTGTTCTGAAGGAATTCCACCTGTTGAAATCAAAGGTATGGGCTACTGAACGAATGGTTGGGCAGTTAGATTATAAGAGGGTTTTTTCCTTCAAACTGTATTTTCGTCTGGTGTGGAAATAATAATATTTGAAGAGAGGCTGAAAAAGTACTTGAGCCTGATTTTTCTGAAACAAAGAGGCTGATTACGTGACAGTGGTGAAATCATCCCCATTTTGGGTAGGTACAAAACCACATATTTTACTGAGATTAACTACTAACTTCTCTCATAAATGGTTGTGACCTGTTGATCCATGGCCATAATCCTGGTTTGTGGTGGTGATATTGGAGGGCTTCAGTGTACCTGTTGGACTTGGCCCTTTTCCCTGAATTTTTTCGTTTTTATTTCTCCCAAGATGGCTGCCACAGGCCCCTGCTACTGCAGAGTGGTCTTCATTAGTAGCACCCTAGCTGCCAGGAGCTGGCTGGAACCCCACAACAATGTTGCAACACCAGCCCTCCTTTTTTGTCCCATAGGTAGAATGGGGAAGCTCCTGGAATGTGCTGGAACCTTCTAGAAGGGAGGTGTGGTTTTACTTTTGCCGCCTTGGCTAGAGGTCACCTGACCTAGGGCTACTTAAGTGAGGGAGGGAACTTTTTCTAGTTAGTTGGCCAGTGGGGTAAAGCAGAGCTGGAGAATCCACGCAGGAGTTTTAGGCGGTAGGGCCTAGCCAGGGACTTATGCCTCTGAGAGTGACATGATTTAGGTGCTGCCTCTTAAGTGAGTGAGGGATCCTGTAAAGCCCACTGATCTTGCCCAGCAGTAGGAGGACCCAGGGAACCTCTGCCCAGCCTGACTAGGAAGGACCTAGTCGCCAACTCAATCCCTACCCCTCAGGAACAGAGCCCCCCAAGGGCGCCAGAGACATCTGCGCCATCAAGACTTCATATAGCAACTGATTGCAGAAACTAAATGCTGAACCCTCATGACACGACCGCATGCTGAAACTGAATGCTGAGACTTTGTGTCAAAACCTGAACACGGAAACCATATGCCAAGCTGATTGTGGAATTGCTGGGGATCGACCAGGTATTAGCGCTGTGACCCCTGCGCTCCCTGACCTGGCCTGGGATCCCCTGCAGCAAGCCCCGTCGAGCGCGGAACTCTCCGCTTAATTTGCACCCCCCCTGGCGCGGGGGCTAGAGCGCGCTCACCGCCGAGGCCCGGAAGCCTGAAGTGTGCCCCCTCATCGTGTCGAGGCCCGCGGAGAAGCCCGGGGCCCCGTCGCTGCCGTCGCAGCTGCTGGAGGAGGTGCGTGAGGCCGTGGCCTGCCCCCGTCGCGGCAGAATCGACTGCGGAGTCTGGAGCTGGGTTGGACGCCTCAAGACGTCGAGATCAAGGTAAGCCGGGAGGCTTGGGGACGGACCCCGGTGAGCCCCCTACAGACCGGGAGCAGCACCGCACCCTGAGACCCTGGTTCCCCTCCGTGGGAGTTCCCCCGTTAACCCCGGACTGTGACACCCCTCCGAGGGATTGCCCCTTCCTACAAGACTGTCGAGTAGCGTTGTGCCCTGCGAACGGCACCGGAGTACGGGAGGCTTGCTCATTACGAGTATCGTTGTGCTCCGTGAACTGCCCAGAAGTGCCGGATGCTGGTATATTACGAGCGGCGCTGTGGTAGTAGGCTCTGCTCATAAGTGCTTCAGTCTGATAAATTACGAGTCGCGCTATTTTCGCAGGCTCAGCTCTGAAGTGTTCAATGCTTAGATGTTACGAGTAGCGCTATGTTCGCAGGCTCAGCTCTGAAGTGTTCAATGCTTAGATGTTACGAGTAGCGCTATGTTCGCAGGCTCTGCTCCGAAGTGTTCAATGCTTAGATGTTACGAGTAGCGCTATGTTCGCAGGCTCTGCTCCGAAGTGTTCAATGCTTAGATATTACGAGTAGCGTTATGATCGTAGGCTCTACTCAGAAGTGTCCAATGCTTAATTATTACGAGTAGCGTTATGATCGTAGGCTCTACTCAGAAGTGTCCACTGCTTAGTTATTACGAGTAGTGCTGTGTTCGTAGGCTTTGTCCAAAGGTGTACCAGGCCAGATTGACGCGTATAGCGCGGAAATCGTCCACTGAGGCGCGAAGGGTACCAGGGGTAGCAGTAAGCCCGCGAAGTCTGACCTGAGTCCCTGCTTGCCCCCAGGTGTGGCGCTACAATCCCCAGTCCTTACAACCAAGGTTAGGATATACAAAGGTGGCCTAGGGCCGCTGGGGAAAGTGCTGGTGAATATTATGGTTGGTGGGTGCAACAAATGCTAATCGCTAATGAACTGCATTGACATCTAATGAATTCCATTTACCGTTAATGAACTGCATTGACATCTAATGAATTGCATTTACCGTTAATGAATTGCACTTACATATAATGAACTGCATTTAAATCTGATGAATTGCATTTACATATACTGAACTGTCTTTATGCCTATCTGCTTGGATAAACTTGAGTTATTGCATAAACCCTACAGTGTGGCGTCCCTTATTGTGTGCGTTCCCTGCTTCAGAGGTTGCGCGTGTTGTGTGGTCGCTTTACACAGAAGCCTTTGGGTGCCCAGCCGCTCGAGTCACGTTACCCCCTTAGGGCTTGGTGACCCCAGGTCTTACATTGTTGGCGAGCGGTGGGATTAGGACCTGTGACCATACAGCACCCTTCCGTGAAGCGGAGGGCGCCACAATTAAACGCCTATTGTTTTAAGCTCTGCAACTGTTATTGCTGCATGTATTGATTCCACTGTCCAGACTGAGGGTGTAAAATCTTGGTTAGCTTGAAACTGTCACCCAGATCCTAGAGTTTTTCTTCCTTAGTATCTAGGTCCCCACCTTTCACGATGGAGTTCCGGTTAGCTGACCTCGAGGGGTACTCGGTGAAGCAACTGAGAGAGTTCGGGCAGGGGATGGGGGTGCCTGGGGTGCGGAGGGCCAAAGGACCGGAACTCCGTACCGCCTTAAGGGCATGGGTAGAGGCCCACCCAGGAGGGAGAGAGGATGAGGGACAGGAGGCGCCAGATGCACCTCAGGAGGAGAGCGCTCAGGAAGTACTAGACATACTCAATGTGGATATGTCCGAAAATGTGCCCCCAGGGAGACGTTCTGGGGCCAGTAGTAGGACAGGGTCTAGTAGGAGCGCGTCTTCAAAGGAGTATGAGGACAGGAGGGAGGAGAGGCAGTTAAAGTGGGAGCTGGCCAAGTTGGAACAAGAGAGAGAAAGGGAATTGGCCAAATTGGAACAAGAGAGAGAAAACAGGAGATGGGCAATGGAAGAAAAGAAGATGGCGCACGAGCTTCAGCTGAAGGAGTTGGAGCTGCGCGCTATCCAGTTAAAGGCATCCAATAAGGACAATGGTGGCAGCGTACCAAAAGATCCCCAGGAGTTAAAATTCTATTTATCCAAGGGTGATATCGCCAGAGTGTCTGAGGAGGCATTGGGGAGTGACCCTGAAGGGGGTGGTGCAGGGATCTTCCAACCCAGCGAGGTGGGAGAGGTGGCGAATAGCCCAGCTATGTCCCCGGGAAGAGAGAGGGTTGTAGGGCCTCACGACCTATCCATAGGAAGGAGTGAGATGGGGAGGTGTCCCGAGGTGCCCCAACCGCAGTCTCAGGGCCTGGAGAGTTCCGTAAGGGAGCCACAGGTTGGAAGCCTAGGCCGTCCTGATGTGCCGCCCGGTGAGGGAGAGCCCCTAGTGTCAGGAGGACCCGGGGCGACTGTAATCAGAGCTCCTGAGGTTCTGGGGTCGGCCCAGTCGCAGGGTTTAGATCCTGGGCTGGGATGCCAGGTTCAGGGGTTGCCTGACCTGGCGGGTGGGGCATCTGTTACCAGTGTCCCCCCAGAAGTGTCTTCCAGGGGCACTTCTCCTGTTGGGAGGGTGCGGAACTCTGGGAGGGGGTGCAGGGGGAGGAAAGACTCGCCCCTGGCACCGGTGCAGTCTAAGGGTTTAGACCCTAGGCTGGGGAACCAGTTGAGGGGGCAAGGCCCTGGACTGGGGAGAGAATGGTGGTTTGAGGGTGCCTCGCATTGGGAGTAGGGTGAGGAACCCCAGAAGGAGAGGTAGGGGGAGGAGAGCCTTGCCCCTGATGGCTGGTCAGCCTGAGGGTGCGGACCCCAGGTGGAAGGACCAGTGGCAGTTTGGGACTGCAAGGAGGAGGAGGGGAGTGGTCAACGGGCACTACAGGCCTGGGGCTACTGCCCCCCACTCTGCGAGACCACAAGGGCCAGAGACATCTGGATGGCCCAGGGGCCTGTCCTGGCCTCAACCAGCTAGGGAGCCCCAGTGGGGTGGCTTCGTTGGTCCAGGGAGGTTTGAGAGGGAACCCTCGGGTTCCAGAGTGGAGGAGAACCTGCGGGTGCTCCTGCAGTTGCGGGCCTGCGTCCACCTTTTCTCGCCCCAAGCAGGAAAGCCCATCAAGGCATTGATCGGTCTACCCTGGCTTTCGGCTGGGGGGGACGTGTGTTGGACTTGGCCCTTTTCCCTGAAATTTTTCGTTTTTATTTCTCCAAAGATGGCTGCCACAGGCCCCTGCTACTGCAGAGTGGTCTTCATTAGTAGCACCCTAGCTGCCAGGAGCTGGCTGGAACCCCACAACAATGTTGCAACACCAGCCCGCCTTTTTTGTCCCATAGGTAGAATGGGGAAGCTCCTGGAATGTGCTGGAACCTTCTAGAAGGGAGGTGTGGTTTTACTTTTGCCGCCTTGGCTAGAGGTCACCTGACCTAGGGCTACTTAAGTGAGGGAGGGAACTTTTTCTAGTTAGTTGGCCAGTGGGGTAAAGCAGAGCTGGAGAATCCACGCAGGAGTTTTAGGCGGTAGGGCCTAGCCAGGGACTTATGCCTCTGAGAGTGACAGGATTTAGGTGCTGCCTCTTAAGTGAGTGAGGGATCCTGTAAAGCCCACTGATCTTGCCCAGCAGTAGGAGGACCCAGCGAAACTCTGCCCAGCCTGACTAGGAAGGACCTAGTCGCCAACTCAATCCCTACCCCCCAGGAACAGAACCCCCCCAAGGGCGCCAGAGACATCTGCGCCATCAAGACTTCATATAGCAACTGATTGCAGAAACTGAGTGCTGAACCCTCATGACACGACCGCATGCTGAAACTGAATGCTGAGACTTCGTGTCAAAACCTGAACACAGAAACCATATGCCAAGCTGATTGTGGAATTGCTGGGGATCGACCAGGTATTAGCGCTGTGACCCCTGCGCTCCCTGACCTGGCCTGGGATCCCCTACAGCAAGCCCCGTCGAGCGCGGAACTCTCCGCTTAATTTGCCCACCTCCCTAGCGCGGGGGCTAGAGCGCGCTCACCGCCGAGGCCCGGCTTGGTGACCCCAGGTCTTACAGTACCTCTCCTTCCTCTCGTCCTTTCTCGTCCTCACCCAAAAAAAGGAATCTGTTGGTGATTGGTTGAAAGGGGGTCCATTGGGAGCCATAAGGTATCCCCACGGCGGTGGAGGCCACCAAGCATTTTCATTCCTTAAAGAATTAATTCTTTAATTGACAACAACACCATATCTGCTCTTGCCTTCCAGTCCTAGCTTCTATCAGTTCTGTATTCAAGTTGATGTATCTTATCCTGAGATGGATGCTATGGTTAACAATCAGAAGGAGAAACATAGCCACTAATAAGAACAGTTTGAAGGGACTAGTGAAAAACAGCAGTTGGTGTCACAGTCACTACAGTACTAAACACTTAAGGTGGTAGAAGCTCAGACATTCAATGAATGTGCATAAGAACGTGCCTGGCCACACTGCCCATTCCTACCTTCACACTGCTCCAAATTCACCATGCACACCCACGAGAAAAGATAAAGGGATAGCTCTAGAAATGAATCCTGTGCACTGTACAGTCAAGTCAAGTCAAAATCCTTTATTCGATCTTACACATAAGATCATAAAAGTACTTACAATCACAATTTATAAAAATAAATAATTAAAAGATATCATCAGAAATCCTGATAGTTAAAAAAGTGCTATCATCCACTTTATCATAAAATCCATTTAATCCATGTATAATTAAACTAGATACAGTAAAAGTATAATAGACAGTCTTAATTCATTTTATGGGCCAACCTGCTTTCTCTTTTTTAAACATGCCCATAAGAATCATGCTAGCGAAAAACACACAAAAGAATTCTGCAAGGATTTGAGGAAATACAATGCCACACTACAAAATTTAAAATTGTAGCGCTTGCAAATTGTTACAATAAAATTATGTCTTTCTTGACGGTGAAAACCACAAAAAAATAAAACATGAAGATCATTTTGTGGTGACATGTTGTTGCACAGACACACGGAAAGATCGGAGTGTTTGTATTGCTTCCCTGGGTGTCCTACCATCAATGGAATCAAGTTTAAGCAGAATCTGAATAAAATATATTTGTGGTGTGGAAATGTGACATCAGCCAGGTAAAAGAAACTTCCCTCCTCCAGCGCTAGAGTTAGATAATACAGACGAGCTGTCTGGGTGTGAAAGTTCTTTTCCTTTCTCAAGTATTGGGCCCTCAAGATAAATATCTCAACCAGTTTCTGCTTTGTTAGGGACTTACAAGTGGATGGATCATTAAAAAGGCGGCTTAGGCCAATTGCAGTAAGTTCCGACTCCACATACTTTAGCCACCTTATCCTGCTGTAGTTGTCAGATTTTAAAATAAGTGTTATCAAATTTTGCGTAAGGGGGACTGTCTCCCTGCGCCAAATAGAAAGCCACAGCAGGAGTGGTGCCATTTTGATTGAATCGATTATATATGGTAGAGCGAGTTCCATGTGTAGAACATAATTCGAATATGACTGTGGGAGGGAAGTAAAAGACTTTAAAAATTTGTTCTCAATCGTTTGCAAACAATCCCTGGGAGCCATCCCCTTTACCCCTGCCCCATACACCGCTGCCGCCTTTGTTTTTGCATGATTCATTTCTTTCATTGGGATTAGAGGTTTGGCTCCCAACCTTTTGGAGAATATTTTCAGCACCATTAGGCTTCTCTGCATACCCATTCCTCTTCCCTCTAGCAATTTGGACCATGATTGTTTTCTATCAAAAAGGACTCCTAGATAGGGAAATGAACCCACCACATCAATTTTGCCGGAGTCCATAAAAAAAGAAGGTGGCCTGTCCCGTTTCCCCGTCCCCGCGATGATAATGAAAGATTTACTCTGGTTGACCTTTAAATCTAGTGAGTTCATAAAAAACACATACGCGGATACAAGGTGCTGGAGCCCCATCCCAGTTCAGGCCATCAGGACAGCGTCATCAGCATACGCCAAAATCGGTGACCGCTGATGGTTAGAAAGCACAGGGACATCCAAGGCTGCGCCCTCAAGATGTTTTCCCAGACCATTGGTATAGATGGAGAATTAAAATGGTGCCAAGACGCAGCCCTGCCTTACCCCTCCTAAGATCTTAAATGATCCGGTGCACTCCCCGTTCTTCCCATAATGGACTGAGGAAGAGGCGTCAAGAGTACAGCTGTCTGATGAAGTCGACCAATGCCTGATCTATTCCCATCTCCTCCATAATCTGCCAGAGTCTAGGGTGGGACACGCAGTCAAAGGCTGCGGATTAATCCACAAACAGTCCATAGAGAATCAGAAAACGGTTCTGTGTTATCAGAAAAAAGTTTGACCCTCGCGGTTGGCAGTGTTAAGCACAGGTGATAGACTTTCTTGTGTTAAAATATTTGTAACACTGACTTTAGGCCACTTGACTAATTTAGCTACCTCTAGGATGATGATGATGAGTATGAGTAGGTATTTAGAACTTGAGTGAGGAGGAGATTAAAGGGTACCCATGTGAGTGTTGAATGATTGCTGGAAAGTGTTGAACATGAAGGGGACGGAGCGTGGAAGTGGTAGCTGGTAAATGGGTCTAAGTGGTGGGATCCCATTTCTGATATGTTTTTTTCCTCAGCAATGCAATTTGCAGTTTACTACAATAGGGTTTTACAGATGAGACTTATGGGTTGACAGGATTTGGGTGACTTTATGAATTGTATGATTTGTTTGTTTTTTTGTTTGCGTTGCGCACAGTACTATACTCCGTTTCTTGTATGTGCTGCAACATTATTTCAGTATACTTGACGAAAATGGGTAGAATGGTTTTGGTTATGTTTACCATGTTCCATCAAAGTCAGTGAGGCAAGGCATATCTCAGGACTCTGTCCATCTTGTTTCACGGCGGGGTTGTTGTGATTACACTGACAAAGTCCAGTGGGTGTTGAAAAAGCACATAAAAACAATCTTAAATGAGAAACGTATTTAGAAAACTTGTGGATGGAGTCACGGTTTCTGGGCTGGTCGTGGTGTCCCACCTCCGTTAAACGAGTTGCTAGAAATCTTATCAAAGGAAATGTTATAGAAGTGTGTGTTTGTTTTTCCCTGAAGCTGTTCTGAAGCTAGTGTTTTCGTGTTAAGCAGCAGCCCTTTCTCATGGCTGGGTAGGAAATGAAAGCAGGTCATAATCCCACTGCTGCTGGCAGCTCAGAGGCACTACCCCACTGCCATTAAATCTGAAGGCCCAGACATTGGTTGCAGGTCAGAAGCAAACTTTCATTAGTACTGAGGGTTTACAAATGCACAATCTCTCAAGAGCCCACAAACCCCACCAATTGATTTTAATGGAACAGTGGAATAGGGAATGTGCGTAATGGAGAACATTTCTGCAGTTCAGCAGATTGTCAATTTCAGATTGATGCCCTTTGTGCACCCTCTCATTACGTGTCTTGATTCAGACAATGCCTACAATTTACCATTACCTAAATATATGATTCTCTTTAAGATGTTGATTAGTCACATGATTTCTATTATTTATTCCCTGCAGTGTCACAGCATAGGCACTGAGAAGACAATGAATGTATGGATGATTGAATGGGATAGAGAGATTCTACATGTATTAACTTGTACTATATTAATTAACACTGCTTTAAGAAACGAACAATCAGATGGTTAGTATGTGGGAAAAGATGTTAATTTGGCATCAATATGGGAAGATTTTGTGAAATAGTAAGGATGATATGAGATTATTAGTGCTTTTCCCATTTGTAAATGGGGCAAACTCCATGGCTGTAATAGGAAGGGCAATGCATTGTTCATGGTTCTACCAAATTTCTTAACTGAAGTCGAACGTTTCTGGTATCAGGTTGCTGTTTTTTGTCAATAGCTAAGCTGTTGATCTTACGTTTTTCTTGAAAAAGCGGGTACACAGTGATTTGCAATAATGTGCATGAGAGTTCCATGCAGATCATTGCTGATTTCTGGTTGTGTGTCCTAGATATATATATATACCTTGTATTTTATGAGCTGTTGTATTTGACCTGCCATTAATTATTGCTTAAGAATGACTAGAAAATTCAGAGAATCACTTATTTTAGTAATGTCATGTGGCATTCAAGGAGTGATATTAATAATAGCAAACCCATCCTAGATGTTAAATATGGTCCTTTGTTGGTACCCTGCGTCTGTGCATACACTTGAGAAGATCAGGACACTGAGGCCTGGCAACCATTAGCCATTGATTCTCAAATTCTATTCTACCTACTCTACGCTATACACCTTAGAATGAAGGGCCTCAAAGAATTTCTTTCTGATGATGTAAATAAAGTTCAGTAGTTTTTTGTGTGAGAGGCTTGCTAATGTATACCACACCTGCCTGAAACCAGACCGTGGCAAGCAAATCTGTTTAATTATATTGCATACTGAGGATGTAGAGGTAGGCAGCCAGAGTTGATATCTGTACCAGTGCTATGTTGTGCTATGTCACCACAGTGATCGTGGGTATGTATGCATAAACCTTAAATGATCTTTTCTAAATCCACAGTTTAAAAAAAATGTATTTCACTTAGTTCAAATGTTGCACCATGCCTTGTTAGTCAGACAAAACATAAGTTTATTGGGACACATTTGTCCATCACAAATACAACGTTAATCGTAACAAGTTGCTATTAACTAAATACATATAGTTTGAAAAGCACATAAAATATCCAAGGCTTATTACGACATCTAAAAAGTTTATAGCATTAAAAGTTGCAGAGCTGCGTTTTGCAACATGATTGCATATATCGAGTTCGTTATTCATTTTTAACCTTGAATTAAATTCAGGTTTTGTAAACTGTGTTACAGCCTAGACAAACTTTTACCATCTCACATCTCATTTGGCGGTCACATGCTCGTTCGAAGAAGGGGAATACGTTTTCATGCCACAAGGAACTAGCATTGGGGCAATTGATACTTTATTTGAAAAGTAATGTTTATCACTTTAGTTTATACATTTAATGCTGAGTGTTGATCTTCAATCTTTTTTGTATACAATGTTATAGATGTTTGGCCAAGCTCTTTCACTTAGAGCAGCCTCTTTCAAACAATGTAATGAGGTTTTATTTAGATTCTCATTTGTCACTATTATATTAAAAACTCAGTAAATATACCCTGTGTCATTATCGACCTAGATGTTGTGTAAAGATCACACTGCAGTCTCTGAATCATAGTTTCTGGTAGTAAGTTAAGCATTTGTCCTCTAGTGATTCCCAGGAGACACTAGACTCTACAAATTACTGTTCATTTGCACATACTTTTACAGAGGTATATTGGCCTTAAAGGTCCTAATTAATGGGGTAAAGAGTTGCCACAGTGTTCATTTTTTAAATCTGATTAGGCCTTCTACTGTAAGTGTAGACTTAGTTTACAGTGAATTGAAATGATCATCCTATTGTAGCTTATGTGAAAATTGAATCCCTAAACACTTATACGTGCACACATCTTCAATTATTTCTACCCCTAGACGCAAATAACAATTATGTTGCTTTTCCCCAAATATTTAATATTTTTGTTTTTTTAACATTAACTTTCAAATGGTAGAAATCTATGGATCGCAGGTTTCCTTGTATGCATTTTGTACATTTCTACCTTTAAGGGGGTTGATACAAGTCCCATTGGTGCAGCAGGTGCAGTGGCACCGGACCCAGAGCCCCAGGGGCCCATTGAACTCTGATATTTGCTGTATTTACAACCCCAACAGTAGTCAAATGGGGCATTTCTCTTGTTTGCGCCAGGCCCACGACATCCTGGCTACCAACTGGGTAAATAGATGCACAAGAACCGGTTCACATGTTGTGAACGCTTTGTACGTGGAGTTCGATCTGTTTGCGTGTGTAATATGAATTTACACATGTGTGTAACATGAACTTACACACCAAGTGGCGTCGTGGACCAGACCAGGGGCCTTCCTGTCTTGGAATCCTTATTTTTCAAGGATTGTTTGTGTCACCTTTTTGTGCTTTGCTGCGGTGCAAACCTCCTGATGCTGGGCTCTAAGGCCACGCATGATTGTGCTACACAAATACAGAATGCAAACATGTACAAACTAATTCTCTAACTTACTAACTAACTGACTCTCTCACTAACTGACTCTCCCACTCTCACTAACTAAATCTCTGACTCTCTCTCTCTCACTAACTGTCGGTCTCACTAACTAACTCGCTCACTCTCTCTCACTAACTCACTCTGTCTACTAACTCTCTCTCACACTAACTCTCTCGCTCACTATCTGACTGACTAACTTTCTCACTAAATAACCAACTAACTCTCTCTCTCTCTCACTAACTCTCTCACTCTCTAACTAACTCACTTACTCTCTTACTCTCTTTTTAACTAACTGACTAACTCTCTCACTAACTCTATAACTAACTGACTCTCTCACTCTCTCTCTCTCTCACTAAATAACTACCTAACTCTCTCACTCACTAACTGAATAACTAACTCTCTCACTAACTGTTATACAGGTACTATTTCACAACCTTCACCCTCCTGTTATTTATGCCCCCCCATAACCAAAAAAAACATAACAAGCAACCATTCGGACAGGCATATAAAAGTTGCACGCATTAAAAGGCTAAAAAAAAAAAAACAGATTTATTGTGAATACTTTTTTTAATATGGACGTTTAGTTGTTCATAATGCTTTCTTGATCATATATATGGTTACAAAAATGCTTCTAACACTTCTTTATTATAACTTTTCAGCATGCTGCACACTTCTACACAGCACAGAATAAACACATACGCAAAGTCAATATCTCTAGCTAAACACTTATAAGGTCCCAAATGCGAGACCTATTGGCTATGCCAATGCTTGTTAACTCTGCACCGTTTGGCTCAGATCAGCCAGACTATAGCCACACCACTCATGAAATACAGAAACAACAAAGATACATCCCACGCATGGATAATATTGACTTCTTGCCCATACCTTGTGCTGTAAACAAAAACCCACCCTCCAGCGCTTGAGAACCCGTCTACCATCTTAAAGCCTAGAAACGGCAATTGCATCTATAATAAATATGTAACGTCCCCACCTATATATAACAAGGAAACTTTGAAATATAATATGTATGAATTCCACACAAAATACCACGTTTCACAAACTGCAAGTAGGATAGATCAGTAGGTTGACTGGAGTGATACTTCTAGGCTGAATGGTGCTCAGAACTAAAACGCCTCAAAATACTGCAATGCTCTATGACTTGCCTTGTAGTGCTGGTTTGGGACGTGCTTGGCGTGGGGTATGTTGGGATGGGAAAGGACCCCTGCATGGCTTCGGAGAACGTGTCCCGGATTCCCATTGCAAGGTTCTGACACGTTTTTCGATTTTTACCTTCAGCACAATAATAATCATGTGTGTGTGCTGAAGCTCCCCTGTGACATGGAATACAACCCACAGCGGGGCTCTGCGGCCTGAAGGGGCACACCATGTGCATCCATCCTTTAGTGAGCATGACTACTGTCACCTTACAGGCTGTGAAGGACTGACAGAGGCGGCTGCAAAACATTATAGTTGCAGGACTGGCTGCCAATTGCCAGGGAGATTTACCTACTGGACTCATGTTTTAAATGTGATTGGTCAGTCCCCTGCAACCCAGTTTGTTGCTCCATCGAGATCCACATGGGACATGGATGGTGCATGTATGATTACCATATGTATGCCAAGTGATCGATTTAATTCCCTGCACTTGTGGTACCAATAATGGAGGTGTGTGAGAGCCTGCGGGACAGCAATCTGAATTGCAGGGCTTCTCTAAATCATTCCTGAGTCCTTCTGTTGTGGACTAGACTGTAGGGTGCGAAAGATAGGATGAAGAGGATTCCTTTGAAGTGTAGGGACTGCGATTTTCCCCTTCATGATCCATTCTTCCCACAGATGATACTCCCGGCAAATTGAGAAATAAGAGTGTGTGCTAGCATCTGTCAATTTTGTCCCTTTGTTTTAGGTTCCCCTGAGAGGGATCCTCTATCCTACACCAACTTCCAGCTTAGACTCTGGAGGGCAAAGATTGTGGCTTTACCAGTCGAGGACTCAAAAACTCAGGAACTGACTGAAACCGGTTCCAGAGCTGGACCCGTTGAACGCACAAACTCTCTTTGCAAACCTATTCTATGTATATGGTAACAACATTGTCCATGTGCTGGGCGGACAGCAAAAAAGACCTTTGAGGTCTAAGGCTGGTTTTAGTTACTGCCAACTCCCCTTTGCAGCTTTGGCAATAGGAACCTCTAAGTTGTTCATCTTTCTAAAAAGAATGCCTTGAACCACCTTAAAGGAAATAGCACCCTGACTGTTGGAGGGCAGTATTTGAGATCCACCTACACAAAGTTAAAACTACAGAGAAACACAGGACTCTAGGGGCTGTGCATAAGACCTGGCGTGTTGTAGCTCAAAAAAGGGTCAGCACCACCAGGCCAAGTGGTAAGACCTTGTGACACTGGTTATCCCTGCAGCTCACCACGGAATGCTCCCTGATCATTTTGATCAGTCCACAGACTGCAATTGAAGATGACCGAAGGTGAGGGAATTAATTAATTACAAATAACAGATTATTGGAAGAAAGGTATGCTGATTTAGCACTATATAAATTTCCAACCTAGTGTTAGAAATGGGGGTCTCTAGTTGGCAATGGCTGGCCACTTTGATAACCCCTGCTCAACCCTGTGGCAACGTAGCACGAGCAGCTAGGCTTATCTCAGAGGCAGTGTGTGAAGCATTTATGACCATACACAGTAACACAGTGAAGAACACTACAAAGGGACACCACTCAAGTAGTTATAAAAATAAGTAACTTTATATATAGACTTAACACAAGACCAATAACAGTAAAAATCCACAATACTAGAAAAATAGGATTACTCTTAAAATGCTGCAAAAATAGTTCAAGGGGTGCAAAGAGGAGTTCAGTTCAAGGCAGTGGTCTCTGCGACCCTTTTACTCACAAGATACCTGGATTCTGTAGCAAAGCAACAAAAATGTCGCTAAGGAGTTGTAGCGATGATTTTCCTCACGCTAACCAGCGATGCGTTGAATCCTTGCCGCAAGGGAGGATGATGCGCTGATTTGTGTGCAGGACAAAGCGACAAACTTCTGCACGCTAAGCCAGTGATGTGATAAAATCCTTGCCGCGAAGAGAGGGTGATGCGCCGAGCCTGTTGCGTGTGCGATATTGTTGCGATGAAAGGAAATGGCGCTCCGCGAGGGAGCGACGATCCTGATGTGATGAAAATGGCGAACGCTCGGCGTCCGCTCTGCGATGTTGTGAAGCAATGAACTCGAGGCGATGATCTTTGGTTAGCTAGCGCTTTCAGGCTCGCAAACATGCAATGCGATAATCTTCGGGTTAGCGAGCATTTGGCAGCCCGCAGACAGGTGATGCGATGATCTCCGGTAGTGAGCACTCAGCGGCAGCAGCGCGAGGATTTTGCTTACGCTCTTCAGCTGCGGCGGCTCGCTAACGGGCGTTAGCGACGATTTTCAGCACTCTCTTCTCCACAGTAGAACTAGAGGCCCTGGAACTCACAGGAGCATCACCTGCAGATAGAAATCCTCCCTGGGAGGAAACAGGAGGCTGGTGGTGGAGTCTGATGTGCCTGAGACTCCTGCAGGAGGCTAGCTCTCTTCTAGCCCTTGGGTGATTGCTGTAGAAAAAATAAAAGTTCCTTCAAAGTCCTTTTCCTCTTCTTCCAAGTCCAGTAGTAACCACTGCAGGCCAGTCCAAGAAACAGCACACAAGCACAAGGACAGTCCTCCCCTGCAAATTCCTTCAGTTACACGGACAGAGGTTCTTCTTGTTGTCCAGGAGCAATACAAATTGTAGGGCTTTGGGCATAGATATTTATACCCCAAAAGTCTTTGTTCTCAGAAGCTACAAGTCACTGAACCCAGCCAGAACCAGTTCTGCCCAGCCCTGGAGCACTTTGTTTACCAGGCTGCATCCTTCCTTTCAGAAAGAGGGGGTCTGCCATCAGACGCACAGTGGGAGGTGGAGCCAGCATTCACCTTGCCAGGCACAGCCCTATTCAGGTCCAGGAGCTACCCCTCCCCATACTCCAATGCAGATCTCTCTATTCAACCCAGGTCTGACTCAGCCTGCCCTGTCCCTCCAAGACCAGACAGCCAATACACATAACAACAGAGCACACTGGAAGGCTTAGGCAAGAAAATACCCACTTTCTAAAAGTGGTATTTTCAAACACAGAATATAATAATTAATTAATATTAATATTCTGAGCTCGGGCATATTAAATTCGTTTTTCTACCATGTTCTGTGGGTCAGTTAGGACTATAGAATGCAATAGGCAAACCTCCCATTCTAGCCTATGGAGAACAGGTAGCCTTACAGTAGTGAAAAACGAAATTGGGTGTAATTCACTACCAGGACATGCTACACACATCAGAGCATGTCCTACCTTACACATACAATGCACCCTACCATAGGGGTGGCTTACATGATGCCAAGGGAAGGTTCAGGGGCAGGGAAGTGGGTGCACGTCACAGCCAAGATGGCAGTTCTGGACTGCCCGCAGACTCTGCAGTGGCAGGTCTGAGACACACTTTACAAGCTGCTTCTGTGGGCGGCGCAAACCAGCACTGCAGGCCCACCAGCAGCATTTGGTTTACCTGCCCTGGGCACACACAGGCCACATTACTAGGGACTAACAGGTAAACCAGATAAGCCAATCATGGATATACCAATTCACATGTCATCTTTACACAGGGAGCATTCGCGCTGTGGCACTGAATGGCAGTGGCGCAGCGCCCAGAGCATCTATCACCAGCAAAAACAGAGGAGACAACAGCAAAAAAATGGAAGGGAGACCCACGCCAATGGTGCCAGGTCTAACACGCGTCCCCTCCAGCTGAAATGTGGGGAGAACTACCCATCCCCATGGAAGTTCTCATCACTAAGGCGGAAAAATCTGGACAGACCATCAGCATTGGCGTGTTCTGTACCAGGGCGATGTTCCACCGTGAAGTCCATACCCTGTAGGGAAATGGACCACCTCAAGAACTTGGGATTCTCACCCCTCATCTCCATCAACCATCTGAGGGGCCTGTGGTCTGTCTGAACCCAGAAGTGAGTCCCAAACAGGTATGGTCTCAGCTTCTTCAGTGTCCAGACCACAGCAAATGCCTCACGCTCAATTGCACTCCACCTCTGTTCCCGTGGAAGTTACCTCCTACTGATGAAGGCTACAGGTTGGTCTAGTCCCTCCTCATACATCTGTGACAGAACAGCCCCCACCCCATGCTCTGAAGCATCTGTTTGGACAATAAATTCCTTAGCAAAATTGGGCGCCTGGAGTACGGGTGCTGCACACATGGCAGTCTTGAGGGCATCAAAAGCTTTGACCGGTGTCAGTCCAGTTCACAATCTTTGGCCGCGTTTTGGAAGTCCGCTCAGTCAAGGGTGCAACAATGTTGCCATACCCCTTGACAAACCTCCTGTGAGTCCTAAGAAGGCCCTCACCTGGGTCTGGGTCCTTGGGGGCTCCCAAGCCTAGGATGGATTCAATCTTGGGCTGCAGGGGTGCCACCGCGCCACTCCCCACCTGGTGTCCTAAGTACATCACAGAACCCTGCCTAATCTGGTACTTACTGGCCTTGATTGTGAGGCCTGCTCTGCGCAGCGCCATCAACACTTCCCAGAGGTGGTGCAAGTGGTCCTCCCAGGAGGAACTAAACACTGCAATGTCATCCAGGTAGGCGGCACTGAAATCCTCCAGCCCAGCCAACACCTGGTTGACCAACCTCTGAAAGGTGGCAGGGGCATTCTTCATCCCAAAGGGCATCCCACGGAACTGGTAGTAACCATCTGGTGTGGAGAATGCTGACCTCTCCTGTGCCCCATCAGTCAAGGCGATCTGCCAGTACCAAACGTGCTGAGGTACCGGGCAGCCCCTAACCGATCTATGAGCTCATCAGCTCTGGGGATGGGGTGCGCGTTGGTCCTCGTGACCGAATTGAGACCTCGGTAGTCCACACAGAACCTAAGTTCTGGAGTGTCACCAGGCGCTGCAGCTTTTGGTACCAAGACCACGGGGCTGGACCAAGGGCTGCTAGAGGACTCAATCACCCCTAGGGCAAACATTTTGGAGACCTCCTCCTTAATGTAGGCCCTGACCCTGTCAGTCACTTTGTAAGCCTTGTGCTTGACAGGAGGACTGTCCCCGGTGTCTACCTCATGGACGCACCAATCGGTGACACCAGACACCAGGGAAAACAAATCAGAAAATTGCCCCAACAGCTAGTGACAATCTCTCTGCTGCTCAGGGGTCAGTGTGGTGGAGAGGACCACACCCTCCACTGACCCATCCTTCTCTCCTGCACACAGGAGGTCAGGAAGAGGCTCACTCTCCTCCTCCATCCCTGCATCTGTGGCAAGAAGCATGCCCACTTCAGACCTCTCAAAGTGGGGCTTTAGGCGGTTCACATGCAGGACCCGTAAGGGATTCCTGGGAGACTTAAAGTCCACGAAGTAGGTAACTGGACTTTTGCGCTCCACCACCTCAAATGGACCGGTCCACTTATACTTGGAGCGCACAAGGCTCCACTGGGGCCAGGACCCAAACCTTCTGACCAGGGTGAAATTTGACCAGAGTGGCATTCTGGTCGTGCCAATGTTTCATCTCCTCCTGGCTGGCTTCCAGATTTGCCTCAGCAATTTTTCGGAAATGCCGAGTCTGGTTCCTGAAGGCAAAGATGTAGCTAAATACATCTTGGGGAGGTTTCCTGGGAGATTGCTCCCAGCCTTCCTTGACCAGACTCCGAGACCCGCTTACCGGATGGCCATAGAGCAGTTCAAAGGGACTGAACCCTAAGGACTTCTGTGGCACCTCACGGTATGCAAACAACAGGCATGACAAGAGGACGTCCCACTTACTCCTCAGGGGCTCTTCTAGGCCCATGATCATGCCCTTCAAGGTCCGGTTGAGCCTTTCAACCAGACCATTACCTTGGGGGTGGTAAGGAGTGGTGAACTTATAAGTTACCCCACACTCCTTCCACAGAGACTTCATATACTGGGAGATGAAGTTGGTCCCACTGTCACTCACCACCTCTCTGGGGAACCCCACACGGGAGAAGATCCCCATCAGTGCATGTCCCACCACGGGGGCCGTCACTGTCCTGAGCGGGATGGCTTCAGGGTACCGGGTGGCATGGTCCACCAAGACCAGGATGTACCTGTTGCCAATGGCTGTGTTGGGGTCCAGAGGCCCCACAATGTCAATGCCCACTCGCTCGAAAGGGGTACGAACAACTGGAAAGGGCTGGAGTGGGGCCTTGATCTTCCCCCCACTCTTCCCACCATTTCCAAGTGAGATTTCCTCTCCACCGTAGCCCACGGGGAGTTCTCTAAATCATTGCCCAACAGACAGTCTACAGGCATGGCGGGCCCCACAGCCACCTGAAGAGTTCCTGAGACCCCCCCCCCCTCCCCACTCAAAGAGAACCTGAGCCACCTCACATTGGCTCTCTGAGTTATCTGCGGACACTACTGGGTAGAATGCATGGGGAATAACCTGCTTTTTGGACACCAACCGGGAGCTGACAGCAGTTACACTGGCTCCTGTGTCCCTTAGAGCCTCCACTCTATGGCCATTGATGGTCACCCACTGCCTGTACTTCTTAGTGTTATCAGGCAGTGCAGGCTTAGGGACCATCTCAAAGTCTCCTAGTGAGACAAGGGTCAATTCTACGGGATCCCACCCTCCTTGGGCACCCATCTCTTCCCCTCCCATGGCTACACTAGCAAGCTGGCTGGGTGGTGCATGGGGTGGTGCAGGAGCATCCCTTTGGGGACACTGTGGATCAAAGTATCTGTGGCCCACTTGACCACACTTAAAACAAGTAAGGGGCCCCCTCTGAACAGGCCTACCTGTTGGGGGCCATGGCTTCTTATCTTGGGGAGGCTGGGACACCACTGCTTGGTTCCCTTGGGAATTACTTTGGGGCCCTCTGTGGAACTCCCTTGTTTTACCCCTGTCCCCCCACCTCTCTGCTGGGGACCCTGCCCACCTTTGGCGAAGTCTCCCACTAGACCCTTGCGAACCCGGGTGCTCACCCAGCTGTCCGCCTCCTCAGCAAGCTTCCTAGGGTTAGTTAGCTTGCAATCAATCAGGTGCTGGCGTAGCTCAGAAAAACAATTACTAGATAAATGCTCCCATGCAATCAAATCATAAAGTTGCTCAAAAGTTTCTACTTTGCTACCATTTACCCAGCGCTTCATTGCTCTGCAAAAAAAAGACACATATTCATCCCACGTGGTACCCTCTAACTTCTTGCAGGTCCTAAATCTCTGCCTATACATCTCAGGGGTCAAACCATAGCGGGTAATCAAAGCTTCTTTCATGTGGGCATAAACTATCCTACTTTCTGGGGGCAGGTCCAACAAGGTATCCCTCCCCTCACTCAAAAAGCGTCCCCACAACCCCGCTCCCCAATCTTTCTCTGGGACCCGGTGGGACACCATAGCTAATTCATAAGCGGCAAACCATTGCCCAATATCTTCACTTTTATGGAAATCCTTAATAACCTCTTTAGGTATATACACTCTACTCTACAGTATGCACTACTGGTATGCTGCCACCATAGGGGGAGATCTCTATACTCTTTGCTTTAATCTCCAACTCCCTCAAAATTCTCTCATGCTCAAGTTTCACTTTCATCATTTCAAATTCTGACTTCTTATTCTCTAGGTCCCTCTGACCATCCATTTTAAGCTTAGCCATCTCCATATTATGCCGCCTATCTCTCTCCTTGTCCTCCATCTCTTCTGGAGTCAGACCCCTTGAGGACACACTAGTGCCCGGGCTGGAAACTGTTTTATCCCCTACCAAATCTACCACTTCATCCTGCTGCTCTCCTGCATTCTCTCCCCCCTGCACAGGCTCTTCCATATTCCTAGGGGCCTCCCTGGCTTCTAACCAGGCCTTCAGCGACTTGTAATACTCTTCCCTTCTAGTGAGACCTGTGATAGGGACTGTGAAGCGTTTGCAAAAATATTTTAGCTGCTTGGCATTGTAGGTTTCTAATTTCTCTTCTTCCCAGGAGAGATCCTCAGAGGCATTGGATCTGGGCTTGCCCATTGTAGCAATAACTGGCAATAACAATCAAAAATAGAATCAAAACCTCAAAAACGTACGTGGTTATGTTATGGTCTGCACTCACTAGTAGTGTACACTATAATTACTGTATGCGATCACAAATGCAAGTCCAGATCCCCACCGCTGACCACCAATGTTAGAAATGTGGGTCTCTAGTTGGCAATGGCTGGCCACTGTCCAAGTAGGGACCCTTCTTCCTAAGTCAGAGTAAGCAGACTACACCCTTTGATAACCCCTGCTCAACCCAGTGGTAACGTAGCACGAGCAGCTAGGCTTATCTCAGAGGCAGTATGTGAAGCATTTATGACCATACACAGTAACACACTGAAGAACACTACAAAGGGACGCCACTCAAGTAGTTATAAAAATAAGTAACTTTATATATAGACTTAACACAAGACCAATAACAGTAAAAATCCACAATACTAGAAAAATAGGGTTACTCTTAAAATGCTGCAAAAATAGTTCAAGGGGTGCAAAGAGGAGTTCAGTTCAAGGCAGTGGTCTCTGCGACCCTCTTACTCACAAGATACCTAGATTCTGTAGC
This sequence comes from Triturus cristatus, assembly GCF_964204655.1. Lineage (NCBI taxonomy): Eukaryota > Metazoa > Chordata > Amphibia > Caudata > Salamandridae > Triturus > Triturus cristatus. Next base: position 823,392,888 of record NC_140579.1, on the reverse strand, counting down.
AAAGCAACAAAAATGTCGCTAAGGAGTTGTAGCGATGATTTTCTTCACACTAACCAGCGATGTGTTGAATCCTTGCCGCAAGGGAGTATGATGCGCTGATTTGTGTGCAGGACAAAGCAACAAACTTCTGCACGCTAAGCCGGCGATGCGATAAAATCCTTGCCGCGAAGGGAGGATGTTGCGCCGAGCCTGTTGCGTGTGCGATCTTGTTGCGATGAAAGAAAATGGCGCTCCACGAGGGAGCGACGATCCTGATGCGAGGAAAATGGCGAACGCTCGGCGTCCGCTCTGCGATGTTGTGAAGCGATGAACTCGATGTGATGATCTTTGGTTAGCGAGCGCTTTCAGGCCCGCAAACATGCAATGCGATAATCTTCGGGTTAGCGAGCATTTGGCAGCCCGCAGACAGGTGATGCGATGATCTCCGGTAGCGAGCCCTCAGCGGCAGCAACGCGATGATGTTCTTTACGCTCTTCAGCTGCGGCGGCTCGCTAACGGGCATTAGCGACGATTTTCAGCACTGTCTTCTCCACAGTAGAACTAGAGGCCCTGGAACTCACAGGAGCCTCACCTGCAGATAGAAATCCTCTCTGGGAGGAAACAGGAGGCTGGTGGTGGAGTCTGATGTGCCTGAGACTCCTGAAGGAGGCTAGCTCTCTTGTAGCCCTTGGGTGATTGCTGTAGCAAAAATAAAAGTTCCTTCAAAGTCCTTTTCCTCTTCTTCCAAGTCCAGTAGTAACCACTGCAGGCCAGTCCAAGAAACAGCACACAAGGACAGTCCTCTCCTGCAGATTCCTTCAGTTAGACGGACAGAGGTTTTTCTTGTTGTCCAGGAGCGATACAAATTGTAGGGGTTTGGGCACAGATATTTATACCCCAAAAGTCTTTGTTCTCAGAAGCTACAAGTCACTGAACCCAGCCAGAACCAGTTCTGCCCAGCCCTGGAGCACTTTGTTTACCAGGCTGCATCCTTCCTTTCAGAAAGAGGGGGTCTGCCATCAGACGCACAGTGGGAGGTGGAGCCAGCATTCACCTTGCCAGACACAGCCCTATTCAGGTCCAGGAGCTACCATTCCCCATACTCCAATGCAGATCTCTCTATTCAACCCAGGTCTGACTCAGCCTGCCCTGTCCCTCCACAACCAGACAGCCAATACACATAACAGCAGAGCACACTGGAAGGCTTAGGCAAGAAAATACCCACTTTCTAAAAGTGGTATTTTCAAACACAGAATATAAAAATAAACTTCACTAAAATATGTATTTTAATATTCTGAGCTCGGGCATATTAAATTCGTTTTTCTACCATGTTCTGTGGGTCAGTTAGGACTTTAGAATGTAATAGCCAAACCTCCCATTCTAGCCTATGAAGAACAGGTAGCCTTACAGTAGTGAAAAGCGAAATTGGGTGTAATTCACTACAAGTACATGCTACACACATCCGAGCATGTTCTACCTTACACATACGATGCACCCTACCATAGGGGTGGCTTACATGATGCCAAGGGAAGGTTCAGGGGCTGGGAAGTGGGTGCACTTCACAGCCAAGATGGCAGTTCTGGACTGCACGCAGACTCTGCAGTGGCAGGTCTGAGACACACTTTACAAGCTGCTTCTGTGGGTGGCGCAAACCAGCGCTGCAGGCCCACCAGCAGTATTTGGTTTACCAGCCCTGGGCACACACATGCCACGCTACTAGGGACTAACAGGTAAACCAAATAAGCCAATCATGGATATACCAATTCACATGTCACCTTTACACAGGGAGCATTCGCGCTGTGGCACTGAATGGCAGTGGCGCAGCGCCCAGAGCATCTATCGCCAGCAATAACAGAGGAGACAACGGCAAAAAAATGGAAGGGAGACCCACGCCAATGGTGCCAGGTGCCAGGTCTAACACTTAGTTACCATGATCATTGTTTTCCATCCTTAAAAGAAGAAGTGCTCATGACAGCTGGGTGCTGCTGCACACTGAAATTGCATTTGGTGGATTCACCTCAGCCATCAACACCATTGCATCCTAGGGTGGATTCATCATTTGTTTGGGTGGCGGGTCTGAGCTTGGACCAGAGGAAGACTCCGCGAAGGAGAACTCTTTTCTCCCACCCAATATGGTTGTGTGTGACTCCAGTTGGTCTGTGCTCGTTACACCCCTCCCATTTTGAATCTGAGGTGCGCACGTCCTCACTACCCGGCCACCAGAGAGATCTTGTATGAGATGGTAGGGCATGGGGTCACAGCTGCTGCTGTTGCTCTTTGCAGACAGAGTAAGTGCGTTCAGTAGCAGGAGCCAAGCCCCTCAGCCACTAAACACCACAAAGGCGATGCAGTGTACAGTGTGCAACTGAGTTTGTGGGGGTGACATTTGTATTAGGCACCAGGGCAACCCGGAACAGTAATCTTGGGATCAAATATTGCCAGTTCACACATTGCCAGTTCACACATTATTTTGTCAGCGAATGCATTTAAGGAATTCCAAATTGTGATTCCTTAAATGCAATTCTGGAAGCCCCCAAGTTGTGCGATTTTGCCTTTAGAAATCGCAAATTACCACCAACTTCAAGTTGGTGGTAATTTACGATTTCTATGAATACATAGGAGTCGCAATTAATATTGGGAATCCTACATGAATTGCCTTTTGCAAGTCCTTAATAGCGATTCGCTAAAAATCGCTATTAAGGACTCGCAAAGCGGATTTTTCATACATATGCCCATATGTCCATACTTATTTCAGGGATGCAACAGGGTGTCCTTTTGACACCCTTGCACCCTTGAAATTGCAATTTGCGAGTACCTAATGGGTACTCGCAAGTTGCGAATGTCTTCCCATTCATTCCTATGGGCCTCTAGGAATCGCAATTAATATTGCGAATCCTACATACATTGCCTTTTGCTAGTCCTTAATAGCAATTCGCTAAAAATCGCTATTAACGACTCGCAAAACTGATTTTTCATACATATGCCACTTTGAGTCTGTAAATACTCAAGGACTTCAACAAATTCCAAAACCAACTAAAGAAGGAGAAATTTAAAATGACAACACAGGCTCCAATAATTCAGGCAATGAATAAGCAGGATTGAATGGCGTCCCTTGGCTTGAGTTATGCATATTTCCACATCCTGATTCTGCACCAGCACACTGCTTGTTATGGTGGGCCTGGAGAATTTCCAGTATGCAGTGCTCCCATTCGGACTGACTTAAGTACCAAGGCTGTTTATGAAGTTAATTGTTTATGGAGGGCATGACCACTGTGCAGAGTTAGCAATCCTATCTTATCTTTCCTGTAAAGATGAACTGATGAAGGGACCGTAAGTGGTCGAGGTGACTTTACATATGTAGAAAACATGAGATTTATTTTTTACTTGAGTTTTTACTCTCAATCTACAGAAATCAAATCTGCTACATTCCACCCACTTTTCATTTCAGTGGTACCATTTTGGCAAAGTTACAGAAATTGGGTTTCTTCTGCCACTAGAGAGTGTGGTTTGTTTGAGATCATCTATTAATGTTTTATCACATGACTCCTCATTCTTCAAGTTTAGTGTTTGCTGTACACATGGTGTTATACATTTTTGTAGTTTCTTATGTTACATTAAGAAGGAGGTTCCTCCAGCATTGTCAATAAAAACAGTGAAGCCAGCATCTTGCCAATCTGTGGGATGTCATGATAGTACCATGCTCTCTGCAAACTTACAAGGGTACTGAATACACACATCCGATGCGTGGTGAGCCATTTTGTCTCTAAGAGTCCCAGTGACAGAGTTGTAATAGATGTGTCCCTTACAGAATGGGTGGGCATTTAGTAGATCAGTGGGCTGGGGTCCCAAGAAGATAGCCACATGCATATGAAGGTCCTTGCGCTGATGGTTGTTTAACACTAAAGCGCTAAATGATATATGTAAATTCTAACAGACAATGCAACAAACATTTTCCTCGTATACAAACACTAGTGTAGGGTGAAACAGTATGTGTCAAAGTGTCTTTAGCATTTGGCTCTGAAAATTAAGAATTCTGTTGATGGCTCTTCATTTTATGGACACTTTGAATGTGTGGGCAGATGCCCTTAATTGACAGCAGATTGAAAGATGAAGAATTTGTACTGAGTTCTGTGGTGCTCAGGTCAGTATTTGCTCAGTGGGGTTGGCTTGTGATAGACCTGTTTGCAACCATGGCTAGCAAAAAGTGCAGGATTTTTTTCTCCCTTCATTTCCCTCCCAGACAGTTAGTAGTAGATGATTTCGAGATTAACTGAGATTTTACACCCCACTATGATTTTACACCCACCCTAATAGTTTTGAGAGTTCTTCGACTGATCAAATAGGATAAAACCAAAGTAATCATTGTAACCCGAGATTGAACAAGATTGAATTGTAGCGACTTCATGTACGTGATCTTTTGATACATTGTGGGAATGTTCTGCATGCCTATTGTGCAGTCCCTCAATCTTCATGCTTGTAAATTGAGAGGATGAACTACTTGAGGGGGTGGTTATTGTGTTTTTTTCGGTCAAAAGCTCCTCTATAAGATTACTGATTCAGGCCAGTTAAACAATTTCGTTATGTAGTGCTCAGGTCAGAAGTTAAATCCCTTAAAGGCAAAACTTCTTATGTGATGAGATTTTTCTTTTTCTTTTGGGCAAATATGGGGTTTCGGTCGGAACAGTAATGAGCTGTTGTGCAATGCTATTTGTCTTTTTTGTGTCTGCTGAATCAGCCTTCCCTTTTTAAGTCTTATTTAGTCTGATTTTTATAGAGTGTTTTAGTTGTTTAGATTTTGGTCAATGTGGAACATCTACTAAAACATGTACTAAACTTTAAATAACCCACTCATTCTTATATCTACCTTCACTTTTTTAAGTCAATAATGGATCCCTTCTTGGTTCTGAGATCCCACATGTGAGCTCCTGTTTAGCTGTTTAATTTATATAATTTAAGATTGTTTACGCAACTATTTGTATTAGTTTTCCTTTACAAATCTATGTAACAAGTCAGCTGATCAGGTGTAACTTGCCCTACAATGAGGAGCAACACTAATCTCAATTCTGCCTAGCAACCTATGTAAAATATTATTTTGAGGCAATTCACTGAAGCCATAATACCTAAATTCCAACATCTTTTAGTAACTTGAGCTCTACAAATAATGGATGCTTCTGCCCAATTCAGATTCTAATCGCCCAAATAACCTTGGATAAACACGTAATTGGCATCAGTTCACTTTGTAAGCTACGATGTTGTTACATTTACAAATCAGCCTTCAAAATTACTCTTTTAACATCGTTTCATCTATAAGTGGCAATGATCCGAGTTCTAAAACATCTGAGTACATTTAAAGCCAGGATAATTTCTAAAACAATTTGCCAATAGGACAGTGACCATATTGAACAGAACGTAGGATAGTACTCCGCCAACCTTAGTACCTAGCTTAATTGGAAAGCCCTCAGATCAAAAGTTGTTTGTAGCCATCTATGAGAAGAACTCTTGTATACAGACATGATTCCTTTGACAACATTACTATCAAAGCCATGGCTCCTTTAAATATAATTCCAAGCAACACTATCAAATATTTCTCCATGTCCATACCCATCACCTCCTTGAGCGAAGCATCTTGATGGTCAAAATTATTACATTTTGCAGCTCCTACCCGAACTTTGCCTCCCCTTAATAAAGCCTACTAATTCCATTCTTACAGAGGTTTTCCATTATGCCTTCTAGTCTCAAAGCGTGTACTTTAGATAAGACTTTCATTGATATGAGAGTGAGACACAGGATGATAGCTGCTACAATACAGATGGTTGTTGCCCGTTTTTGAAATTAGGGTAACGGTCGCCTCATTCATCTGTTGGTTACTATGCTCTCAGTTTAAATACAGATCCAATAGAGATTACTTCTAAAGCAGGTATAAACTTTTTGTTGTAATTTTCTCCCACTTGGTACAGTCCATGCACCCCTACCCCTATCAGCCCATTGGTACAGCCGTGGAATGTTGGTACGAAGGCCACCTTAGAATGTTGATGAGGTTGCCTTCACTCATGCTGACTAGCCTGCTTGACTTACAAGCTGGGGATGCTGTTGGGTTTGTACTTAATAAACAGTTTGATAATCTTCATCTGCGTGACTCTTCACTACAGATTTGGCGACGAGTGAGAAAGAAGACCGTGGCAGGGACGGTGCAGCATCCCCCCCTGTGGATTTTGAGCTTGTATTGGTGTTTCGTCAAGAAGTCTGTGGCAGTGCATGAACTAAGCGGGGGAGATACGAGTGGGCCACCCCTTCTCTGGTGATGGTGTTTCGTGTCATCAGAGGTTTCTACAGTAACGCTACTCCCCTTAAAATTAATTTGGCGCTTATAGCGTGTGGCAGCCGACTTTCGTGAAGCTGTCGCCCTGGCCTGCGTTTCTCCTGTGGCGTTAGAAGAGTAGCCTACACCTGTGAAGCTGTCGCCCCGGTCGGCGCTTTCTCCTTGGCGCTATCTTTGCCTGGCTTGGAAGGGATCGGAAGACAGAAGGTACGGAGAATCAGCTGATTCAGCGGGGTGTTGACACTCACAGGGGAGGCTGTGGACTGCTCGACTTTGTGGCTGGTTTGCGCATCGACTTTCTCTACTCCTCTTATCAGCCTGTGGGGGAAGTGAGGTGTATCGGTTCATGCACGTTTCCACTGTGAGGAATGAACTGAGTGAACGACGAAAGGAAAGTTTAAGAATTAAAGGAAATAAAGCTGTGTGTACTTACGTGCGCTGAGCAGAGCTGAGGTTTCCAGCGGCAACGGGAGCCCAACGCGACGTGAGGAAATTCCTGTCAGCGTGTGGTGAGACGCCCTCCTCGTCCCTGAAGGCGGAGCTTGAATTTCATTCACCGGCACTGAAATAGGACTAGGACTTTGCCGAACACTGTTCATTTAAGTTCAGGTTTCAGACGCCTTATCCACCCGGTAAAGGGATTCGTATTTAGAGGTTTAAGTCCATCCTATAGCATTTTCATACCCTGGGGGTGTAGCGCACTGCATTTTCTGCTTCACACCATTTCACAGCGCACAGTATCAGGTGTTCAGTAGGTGAATGCTAGTTCTTCATTCTCCTATATTCTTCAAGGTGTTTGCCCAGGGTTTTTTGGGTTGTATCATTGGGGCTAGGCTTTAGTTAGGAATTACATCCAGTGCACACACTTATTGGGCCATGGCAGGAGCAGGAATGAGTCAACCACCTCCATTTCTTAATGAGTTAGGGGAACCTGACATACCATGGAGGAGATGGGTTGGGATCTTCAAATCGTATTTAATTGCCATTGGCGGAGGAAATTTTTCCAATATAAGGAAGCAGCATATTTTATTACACAATTTAGGAGTGCAAGGAAGGAAAGTATACGAGGATGTCACAGGGAGACTAGTGGAGGATGAACCTTTGGAGGAGGATGAAGGCGTGGATGTGTATGAGTACACTTTAAGGAAGTTGGGGGAGCACTTTAAGGTAAAAATTAATGTGGTCTTAGAGAGACACAAGTTTTTCAAACGTAGTCAAAAGAAAGATGAAAAAGTTTCATCGTACATAGCGGTGTTGAGAGGCATGTCAGCCACATGTGAGTTTGGGGCCCTTACAGATTCGCTTATTAGGGACCAATTGGTGAGGTGTACCAATGATGGGAAGGTGCAAGAGGAGCTGCTCACTAGAAACCCTGATTTGGAGGAGGCCATAAGTATAGCCAAGGGGTTAGAACACACTGCGCAGTGCATGAAAGAAATGAAAATTGGAGAGGCAGGGAATGAAAGTATAGAACACAAGGAAGTGTCGGCCACCGAGGCTGTATGTGTGGTGGAACAAAAACATAAAGAGGTGGTAAATAAGAAGACTAATAGCTTACAATGTTTTAGATGTGGTAGCCAAAATCATTTAGCGAACAACTGGAAGTGTCCAGCTAGAAATACTGTGTGTAGGAAATGCAACAAGAGAGGTCATTTCTCAAAAGTATGCAATGTGTTTACACCCAAAGTGCATATGGTGGAAAGCAATGAGATGGGCGAAGCCACTGAAAAGAGCTATATTTTTCAAATTGAGGGGGAGAGCAAGGAAGACAATACTGTATATCCCACATGTGAAATTAAACTGGATGATGTAGGGATTAAAGTTTATGCGGATTCATGCTCCCCATTTACACTTGTAGAAAGAAGAGTGTTTGAGGAAAAATTTGGTAATCATGGCATAATGTTAGAAAGTCCAGACATTTCCCCTTCAGGTTACAATAAGATCCCTATACCACTAGAGGGCATGGTGAGGATGAGGATCTCATTCAAAGACAGGCACACAGTGGGGAAGGTGTACATTGCAAAGGAGGGGTCCAGTCTGCTGGGATGGAAACACCAGAAAGAGTTGGGTATAAAACTAGATCCCAACAACAGGGAACAAGTATTGCTCATGGAAACACATGGGGACAGTGCAGGTCTCATCAAGAACTACCCTGAAGTTTTCAGTGAGGAGCTGGGGTTACTTAAGAACTATATGCACAAAATAGTACTTAAAGATGGGGCAAAAACGGTAATTCACAGAACGAGATCAGTACCATTGTTGATGAGAGAACCGTTGAGGATGGAATTGGAGAAATTGGTTAGACAAGGTATCATCAAGGAGATTGAGAGCTCAGCATGGTTGGCTCCCATCGTCATCACGACAAAGGACAGTGGTAAGAGCATTAGGCTCTGTGTGGATTTGAGATCTCTCAATAGTAACATAGAGGTGGACAGACACCCCTTGCCCAAAATACATGAAATGTTAAGTACTTTGCAGGGAGCGAAAGTGTTTAGTGTCTTGGACCTATCATCCGCTTACCATCAAATAAGATTGCACCCAGAATCACAGCCGTTGGCGGCTTTCACGACTCCTTTTGGTAACTTCAAGTTTCTAAGAATGCCGTTTGGTCTGGCATCGGCAGCATCGGCGTTCCAAAGGGCCATGCAGCATGTGTTAAAGGACTGTCAGAAGTGCATGTGCTTCCAGGACGATATACTGATTTATGGCACAAGTGAGGAGGAGCATAAAATGAATGCTGCAAGGGTTCTAGGAAGATTGAAGGATGTTGGTTTCACCACGAAGGAGAGCAAATGCAAGGTGGGCGTCACTTCAGTAGAATATTTGGGTCACATAATATCAGAGGAAGGAATCAAACCCAAGTACAGCCTTGTGGAAGCAGTAAGGAGCGCGCCTACACCGAAGAATAAAGAAGTTATTTCATTCCTCGGTCTGGCGGAATATATGGCAAAATTCATCAAGAATTTTGCCATGATGGCCCAACCTTTGAGAGAAATGTTAAAGAAAAACAATGAGTTCACCTGGGAGAAGGAACAGGAAGAGGCAATAAGAAACATAAAGGAAGCCATTGCAACGGCCCCATACATTGGTAATTTCGATGTAAAGAAAGACACCATGATTACCACGGATGCTAGCAGCAAAGGAATAGGGGCAATGCTGTCTCAAAGAACGAAGGAGGGCGTGAAGGTAGTGGCGTTTGCTTCAAGGTCCTTGACGGCTGCAGAGTCTAATTATTCAACCATCGAGAAGGAAGCATTGGCAGTATATTGGTCAATCAAGCACTTCAATTTTTATGTGTGGGGCATGCCATTTGAGGTATACACGGACCACAAACCCCTTGTGGGGATGTTTGCAAAGAAGGATTTGGAAAACGTAACACCAAGGATTGCGAAATGGATCCTTGGACTGCAAGGTTTTAACTACAAGGTAGGATTCGTCCCAGGGCAACAAAATAAGGTGGCAGACTTTCTCTCAAGATCACCTATGGAAAAACCGTTGGAAAAGGAAATGGTAATGGAGGTGAAGATCCCCGCAGTAGCGAGAGAGGAATGGGGCCAGCATATGGACCAGGACAGGATCCTGGGTGAGGTGAAAGGGTTAGTGAGGAAAGGATGGCCTAACAGATGCAAGGACCTGCCAGAAAACATTCAACCGTTCTGGAATGTGAGGAATGAGTTGTCCATTGAGGGAAGAATACTGCTCAAGTCAGGAAAAATCGTACCTCCTGAGGGTTTAAGGTCCAAGATAATCGATCTCACCCATGAGGGTCATATGGGCAGAAGCATGTGCAAGGCACGTCTGAGAGCAGATTACTGGTTCCCAGGAATGGATCAATTAATGGAGGACAAGGTGAAAGACTGTTGTGCGTGTAGCATGAGTGATAAGTCAAGAAGCATAAGACACGCTCCACTCCTGCCTGTAGAAATCCCTATGGTACCATGGGACAAATTGGGGTTTGACATTACGGGACCCATTCGGGCCAAAGGACCACAGGAGTGCTACCTTTTGGTAATCATTGATTACTATTCGAACTGGATAACCTGTAAATTCGTGAATTCCATCAACACCCGGTCACTGATAGAGTTCATGAGTGAGATATTCTCTAGAGAAGGGATTCCCTCTTCGCTCGTCACGGACAATGGTGTACAGTTTGTGTCGGAGGAGATGAGAGAGTTCCTGGAAGACATGTCCGTAACACATGTGCGCACACCTCTTTATTGCCCCAGAGCTAATGGGAAGGTAGAGAGAGCGAACAGGATGCTAAAAGAATGCATACAACGTGCGAACAATTCAGGGTTGGCCATTGAACCTGCCATTAGAGACATGCTCTGGGCTTACCACACTACACCCAGTCTCTCAACGGGTCATACCCCCTTTGAACTGTTGAGGGGAAGAAAGGCTGGATCGAAATTGTCCCCCAATTGGTTGTGTCCAAAAGAGTTGGGGGAAGTTGACAAAGAGGAATTAAGGGACAGAACAGTGGTCCGACAAGGGAAATACAAGGAGTGGTATGACAGAAAGTGGGGGGTCAAGGAGAGATTTTTTAAACCAGGACAAATGGTGCACATCCAGAAACCTGAGGTCATGAGAGTTAAAGGGGGAAAGTATTACCCCCAGGGAAGAATTAAGGAAGTCAAGAGAAATGTGGTTGTCATGGAGGATGGGAAGAAATGGAGCATGGACAGGGTGGCTGGAGATGTGAGGGAAAGGCCCTGCGGTGAAGGCACCAGTGGACAAGGTATTGAAGAGAGGGTGGATGTGGCACAACAGAGGAGAGGGGACCGGCAAAAGAACGCTCCTAGCTGGCACCAGCACTATAGCATGGGGTGGTAGACTTTACTCCTTTGTGTTTCCTTAGGAGTCCTCCATAGGGCCCGGGAACTTCCAGTCAGTTCGTATTGGTTATCATCTCTCCCCTTATGTCCCAGCAGTTCTCGCTGCACCGTTGGTAGGGGGGGGAAGATGTGTTGTAATTTTCTCCCACTTGGTACAGTCCATGCACCCCTACCCCTATCAGCCCATTGGTACAGCCGTGGAATGTTGGTACGAAGGCCACCTTAGAATGTTGATGAGGTTGCCTTCACTCATGCTGACTAGCCTGCTTGACTTACAAGCTGGGGATGCTGTTGCGTTTGTACTTAATAAACAGTTTGATAATCTTCATCTGCGTGACTCTTCACTACACTTTTGATAGTAGTTTTTCCGAGCCAGTGGTTTCCGGTGCTCTGCACAGGCACTTAATTATCAACACCAGCGTTTTCAGGAGCACCAGTTAAAGACACATTAATTTATAAGGAGATAAGTGATTTGCCCAGAATCACAGGACGTTGAGCCGACGCAGAGACTCGAACCTGGTTTCCCAGCTATGAAGTCAGTAGCTCTGGCCATTATGCCATATCACCTCCCCACTTTCATGGTTAGTAGCTGATTCTGTTTTAGGTGGCGCTAACTGGAGAAATGGGCTGGTGCAAGCTGCCTCTTGACGAGAGCCGGGCACGTATATATTTTTTTTTTATAAATTAACCACTGCGTCAACAGTAATTGGACTAGTCTGTTATCATCTCTGTTATCATCCTATAGTTTAACCTACACTGTCATGCCTTTTATACTCTAGCTAAGTAAAAAATATAATATAATCTGTCTCTTTGCTCCAGAAAGTCTTTCTATATTCACCTTCCTTCGTGTGTATAATGTGTCTAAACACACAATACTGTTTTACAAATAACTTGATAGTCTGTGATCATTTTCCCCTTTGTTAATACCCAAAGTAGCATGTCCGCTTGTCCTTTTTTTTTTTTTAACTCTTAATGCCTGCGGCTTCAGATAATTTTCACAAACAGAGGTATCCCTGCCTCATTTTAAATAGAGCATATTCATCTTCATCTCTAAATCCACATTCCTTTTAGATGCAAAGTGTTCTCGAAAATTTTGAGTTTACTCTGTAACAGTGCCCAATAGCATAAGCTACCATTTTACCTATGGAGGTCTTCACCTCATGCTTATGCTTGTGATCTAACCTTTATTTGTGGCTATATATTTATTTATGTAGAAAACAAAAGAGAGAGCAAGGACCAAATACTGGGAACATCCTTGTCCCCGAGTACTTATTTTATGTAGTGGGTTCGTCCACGTTGTTCATAAAATATTTATTTATTTAGTAATTAAATAAATGTGTGATTAGAGTGTATTCTGCAGTTGTGTTACTCAGCAATAAAAATTAAATCCTCAAGAGATAGTCATGGACACAGTAAAAGAAGGAATATCTTTCCATGGGGTTCAATCAATTTGAGGGCAGCTATTAGCCACTTTAGTTTCATAACAGAACTTGACCATTTCAGCGGAGCGATTAAGTATGCTGTGCGATCTAGCATTAGGAAGGTAAACATTTGTAACCATGAAATACATGGTAATCTGCGTTTTATAAATACAAATAAAAAGTGGCTTGCTGACTCGTCTCAATTTATGGAAATTACTCTTCTCAATTTATGGAATTTGAAGTCTTAATGTACTGCTATATGAGCTACTAAGGCGAATTGACTTTGTATTGTAAGAGTGCCTTATCCATAAACCTACACTGTGTTTTTGTATAGTCTTTGCCTCATTATCCATCCCATGTGTCACTTATAATTAGCAATATGTCCCTTTTTCCTATGCAGTTACTCCTCGCCTCTCAACTTGTTTATTTATTCTTGTTTAATTCCACTATATCGATTTTAAGCCCCATGTTGCTACAAAAGGTCTAGAGCATGCAGTGTAAAGCGTAAAAACTCTCATTTAAAAAAGTGAGTTAACTAACACACAGGTAAATTTACATTGAAAGGAAATACCGATCCACACGGTAACCTGATATCGGAAAATTATCAGTTTTATATCAGTATGCATAAATGGAAAGGAAATACCTCACTTACGCAAATACAGGTGTGTGTTCTAATAAACGCATAATAGAATTTCCCATCGAACTAAGTGAACATCATCTCTGTGAGTGAAGACAATGAAATGAACAATTCAATTCTCTGTCATTACATTTAAAAGGAAAGGTAATTAATGAAAATAGACGATTAAAAAAGATGTGAATGTATTCACATTCTTCAGCTATACCAATGAACTCATCCACATATTGTTAAATATAGACTCTGAAATTCTTTCCTGATGCATAGAGCCATGTAAAGGACAAAATAACAGAAATAATATTGTGAGGCAAGTCATTCGGAACCAATGAACATTTATGTGTGCTGCAAAAACTTGTTTCTTGCATCCACACAAATGTTCATGACCATGTTATTCCATATTCATCAGCCAATGCACCCTCAATCAATCAAACAGGATTTGTAAAGCGCTGCTAATCACCCATGAGGGTATCCAGGCGCCAAGTTGCTGGTCTCAGTCGAAAAGCCAGTTCTTGAGTCTCTTACTGAAATCCGCCAGAGATTTTAATGTCTGGAGGTGGAAGGCGAGGGCTTTCCAGGACTTGGTGGCAAGATAAGAGACGGAACGGCCTCTGCTGTGGTTTCGGAGGATGTGTGGTGTCTGCGCGAAGGTGATGGCAAGGGAGGCGGAGTGAAGGTTTCTTAAGGGTTGGTGGTGGAAGTTCAGGCAGTGGTTGATGTATGCTGGTCCTCGGTCGTGGAGGGCTTTGTAAGCGCGCGTCTGTATCTTGAATTGTCATCTTTTGTGGACTAGGAGCTGTGCGGTGATATGGGTCTATTTGGGCAAGTTGTGGAGGAGTCTGGCCGCTGAGTTCTATATTGTCTTGAGTCTTCTCATGAGTTCGGTGTTGGTTCTTGTGTACAGTGCATTGCCGCAGACCAGTTGGCTGGTGATCAGGGCTTGAGTGACATGTTTCTGGTGCTGATGGGGAGCCATTTGAAGATTCTTTAGTGCATGCCTAGAATGTGGAAGTAGACGGAGGAGACCGCGTTCATCTATTGTTTGATGGTAAGTTTGCTGTTCAGGATGATGCCGAAGTTTTTGGTGTTGTGTGTTGGTGTGGAAGTGGTTCAGAGTTGGACGGGCCCCCAGGTGTCATTCCAAGGGGGCGACACCTGCTCCCTTCAAATGAAATTTATGGTCCGATTTTACCTGCTATAAGGTGAAAGGGGTAGAGACACTATTGTAAGGAATGTCCTAATCTTTACTCCTAAGAGCATCCTCATGCACTTGTCATGCTGCTATTGCCTTCATCGTAGATCATGTCTATCTCTGTAGTTCCAAACACACCGAATTTGATGGAATGGATGCTTTCAAATTAGTCTAACCTTTGGCAATCGCTAAGGGTAACATTCCAACCAATCATTCTTTTGCCCACTATGACACCTCAGATTAGACCCAGTTAAATAGAAATCAGCCTTGGTCGTGATCCAGTAAGAACAGTCCAGCCCGAACTGCCAAGCCAAATCCTCCCTAAACGGTAACACAAGCAACCCAAGATCAGTTTTAGTGGATACAGCCCAGGGCACGGCCAGACCTGTTTACCCTGCCACACTGCTGGATATTTATCCCCTTGAGGCAGTATCTTCTGCATCATCAGTGCCATGTGTGCCATCCCAGACAAGCTTTTTTGTCAGATACAGTATCCTGCGTGTTGTGGATCCCCTCAAGGCCAAGACCAGGGGTAAAGCCTGAAAGAAGCCCTGCTGCTGTGACTAGACCCCTGGAAGAAGAAAACCCTATATACTGACTTAAGCAAGGACCAATGCCTTAATGCCCAAGTGATGGTCGTCTTGAGGCCGGGAGCCAGCCAAAAGCCTTGAATGCCTTGATGCTCACTTGTCCAAATCCGACCGAAGGACATTAACATCCTCAATCAGGCCGAGTACTAGCAAAGTGCAATCCGGGACAGCCAGTGTCATGATCCTGATTCGTCCCCGATCTGGCCCTTGCAGTTGCTGAATTTGTGCAAGCACTTTTATAGTCCAAGGATTGCCCCTTTTAAGTCTGAGACAGAGACGTAAAATATAGATTGAACTTCTGCAAGAGAAACGCAGAGATCCCAGATAATTCCCCTGGCTTTGACAGTGATGTAATAAAATGCACAGAATTAAAGCAAAACTACAAGTGGAGTTAAGAGGCAGTTGTGTGGGATTTCGATTCTGTGTAGAGTGGGAATCGCAATAATTACATCAATGCAATACACAATCACATATATCTCCACATACGTTGAAAGCTTTTGTCTGTGACCTTAACACCTGAACAAGGCTTAAAAAAAAAAAAAAACTAAGCACTCATGTCTTTTATTAGATATATTTGGATCTAATAAAGAGGCGGAGATGGGTGTGTTCGGTGCAAGGCACCAACCAATGTTCTTAATGCAAGTGTGACTACAGAGCCAGTCCCGCCCCCTTTGTGGGCTAATACATCCCCCTCTTGGGTATGACCATTGTGCGAATCTGTGTATGTAAGTCTGCATGAATGTATATATTTAACAGTGTGGAGTCATTATTGTATTCCTACCAAATTGTTTACGGACTTTTATGGTCCTAATGAAGGCTGATTGACCCATAATTGCAGCATAGACTGTAACATGTAGACTGTATTACGGATGCCGAGACCGTTGTGCTCCTCGGGAGCCTATCATAAGTACCATCAGAGTATGTCCTGTTTTAACCTTATCACGGTGACCACTATTAAAAAGTATCTATATTGATACACTCTATATAATTAACCCCCTTTTTTCTCCCTACAATATCAAAAAACTCCCAGATGTTCTTGGTAACCCCACTCAGATGTGCTGTCATTCTGGGAGAGGGGGTCCAATGATGAAGCATGCCACAAAAGCTTTGTGAATGAGGGCCCCCTTAAAATCCTAATAGATTATTTATCCAGGGTCATCCAACCGGAATAATCTTTCTGAACGGAGTTTCCTTAGCCCTTTTTATTGATTAATCTAATAATATGGTAAATGCTAAGGTATTCCCTGGCTAAAGCTGATAGTTCCTTTGCTTGATAGATATCTGTACTGGAGAAGAGCATCTGGAGAAAAGGGAGATTCTGGGACAGGTGAGGGTACCTGTCCTCAGGTAGTGCTCAGCGCGGCTCCCTTTTGGAGATGGGTGGACTTCTTGGGCCCGATACCACCATATAATTTGGTATAGAAGTTAGAAAAGTTCAGTTTGATCATATATTAATGTGAGGTAGAATAGGCTAAAGGAGGAGCAGTAGGTAAATGGAGGAAAAGAGGAGACACAAGCTGCACGATAGTTTTTATGTTTAACTGGGGGGAGGGAACAGTTGTCATAACTACATATTGTAAGAAACAAGATTGCATATCTACACCATGGCAATCACGGATGCAATTGATAAGATGCAACAGATAGCAATATACCACACGTGCAGGGGCAGCACGTAGAAGAATGGGGCATGCGACGAAACGTAGTCCTTTTCAACACTATGATGAATAGAAATGTAAAATTGTTGACATGAAGCAAACACGAGCTCACTGGTTTTGTGAAATGACACAGAGTACACACATAGCTCATGTAACACACACAGATCACATTCCTCGACGAGACGCATCTAATTCATGAAGAGGAATGCAAGATCCAGAACAAATGGAGAGAACAGATGTTGTTCACAATTTATTCTGCCAGTATGAAATAGATGTTCATCTGGGTGTCACCTGGAGTCTCATTCCAACTCCGTTACTCAGTGGTGGATGTAGCGCGGAGATTGGTGATGGTTTATGGTCTCTTAAATGGAGCTGAAGTGTGTTTGATGAACACCGAAACTCTAAATTCTGAGGCTAGGACTTATTTTCAGACCTTGAATGGCATATTGATACCGCACATAGATGTCCCAATGATGTGGGTCGGTGTATAATTGTTGGTGACATGGATAACCACCCTCCTAGACAATACATGAAACCAGATATGACAGAGGCGTTAATAGTGACTATGGATAATATTCAGTGCGTAAACAGTACTGCACCCAAAAAGCAGAGAATATTTGTGCTATCCTACCACACACAATATATAATGCAGATTGGACATAGTATTAGAGTTAAAGGTCCTAGTGACTATAATACAGGTAGTGCAATACCTAGGCAGATTCCTTTCTGGCCGTTCGCCTCTTTTACCAGTATGTAACATGAATCTACCATGTTAAAGATTAAAAATTGTATTGATACATGTAGCATTGTTATCCCTACATACCTAGAAAACAACTGGGGATCCACTGATACCAGGGCAAAGAAGTGGGAAGTATTCAAAGTAGTACTTGGAGGAGAATACATGAGTAAGCTTTGCCACACACATAGACAATTACTACAAATCCGGTCTAGGGAAGAGTAAAACCTAAGACAAATACAAAGGAAGGCACCCGGTTGCCCAGCTATCAGGAGAGATATGCTCGAAGCACCGCACAAGGTGGGGAAAACATGGGCTATCCTTGAGAGGTACCTGCGTAAAAACTACAGACAGGTGCTCTTTAAGGAAGTGGACAGGTCAGGAAGATTTTTGTCCTGGCCGCTGTATAGGTAAAGATTTCCCCAGCAATGATGTCACTAATCACAACAGATGGTAATTTAATAACAGAAGTCGGTATGAACCAGACTCTCAGTGCGTATTTAGCAGAGTATATAAAAACCCTCCCCCTGGTAGCACATCAATGTTGGAATTCTTGCAAAATATTAGAACCGCCAGGCTCGCAGTGGGCCAGGCCACTGAATTAAACCTCAAATTCTTTAAAGAAGACACAATAGACTCCATTCAGGGAATGCACAGTGACAACGCACCTGGTGCAGATTGTCTGCCCTCGGAATTCTACCATTCTTTCCTGGTGCAGATTCCAGAGAAGCTCCTGGAGTTGTATAATAAGGCCAGATCCTAGGCATGGTTACCCAGCATTAGAGGGAGGCAGCCAGTTGAATGTTGTTCAAGGCAGATAGAGACCCTGAGGAACTCGGATTGTACAGACCGCTCTGAATTATTAATGTAGATGTTAAAATATTATCCCAAAAATTGGCTAACAGAATGTTGCGTATGATTGTCTCCCTGGAACACAACGACTTGTGCGTCTTTATCCCAGCGCAAAGCATCCTTATGAAGTTACGGAGGCTGGCTCATGTTTCAGTTTTACACTGAGTTAGAATTAAAGGGAGTGCAGATAGTGCTGGACATCGAACAAGCTTTTCACACAATTGACTGGCCACATTTGAGAAAATGGGACTTGGCCCAAACGTTCAGAGTTGGGAGTGAGTCTTATACACAGACCAAGTGACACATTTAATCTTAGAGACCTGTACATCTCCTAAGAGTGATTTTGCTGAGTGATGCAAATCCAAGAGACTTGGGGCAGATGTCTGCTGTAGGCCATTCAAACCTAGGAAGGGAGGCGAAGGCTGAAGATTTTAGAGGCACACATCTGAAATAGCCCGTTGGAATCAATTTGAGAAGCAAAGGAGGAGATGTTGATATCCAGAGCAGGTGCCCACTATGGTACTCTGAGGTGAAGGGCAAAGGTCAGAGAAACCAGTATAGCATGAGCATAATAGGCCATGTAAACTTACTGATTAATGAAATATGTTAAGGCTGGGGTGTAACATATCTTCTTTCAGCTTTACATTTCAATTTGATGTTCACAAAAGCGGTATATTAAGCATCATAGACTGAAATGGTGAGAACTTTGCTAGGCCTGGCGGGCAATACAGGGAACTGATCACGTGCCCATCTTCTAGTGAGGAGGTGAAGAAGGCATACCTTAAAATCTGGAGATTGAGCTACATACAGCTTGGTGCCTCTTAATAACTGTGGTGAAGGGCAGAGGCAGAGTCAGTCACTGATCAGGTCAGTGATTCTGAAGAGTAAGTGAAACTTCGGAAAATAGGATCACATGTCATGACTGCTGAATGATCTATGGGGGTCACACAGAGGTAGTAATATGACAAGCCAGTATCTCTGAGAATCTAGCAGTACTGGCTGTAGAAGAGCCAGGTAGCAGTCTGCCCCTTGCTTCTGAAAGGCCAGGATAGACAGACCGGTTAGGAGGACCTTTAGAGCCTCTATTTCTTCTGAGAGTAGGGAACAGATGAAATGTAAATGTATGTATGTATGTAGTAGTATTTGTATATTGCAAACCTAGAAGAAAGGCAGCAGATCGCTGTATAGGGTCAACAACAAGCATAAAGACTGATAGGAGAGGTAGCTGGTTTGTGTACTCAATGCATTGTAATGGAGTGTTCTTTAAAGAGGTGCATCCTCAGTTCTTTCATAAA
Organism: Triturus cristatus; assembly: GCF_964204655.1. Classification (NCBI taxonomy): domain Eukaryota; kingdom Metazoa; phylum Chordata; class Amphibia; order Caudata; family Salamandridae; genus Triturus; species Triturus cristatus. Next base: position 823,373,383 of record NC_140579.1, on the reverse strand, counting down.
TTGGAGCAGTGTTGCGTGCAATATGTCATGTACTTGGGATGACCTAAGGTAATGGCATTTTCATAATCTACGTAGAAAAATCGGCACTTGAGTGAGCAACGTATTGCAGAATGGAGGCATAAGTAGAAAGATTTTCCCTCAAAAGCACAGAATTAAAAAACACTTTGTTGACATTTATGGCAGCTGCATTTTGAGCGAAAGCTGGACATAGAAAATAAGGCACCGCTTTCTAGCTTGTAACAAAGATGTAGATGGAGTACCCATGGATCAGGCCACTAAGTTATCTGATCACAAGGGTTTCTCCATTCCAAAAAGCAGAATCACTGTCTGTTTTTTGCAGAACTCAGTAGTAAGTGATTCTGAACATTCAGGATGCTATCTGGCTGAGATACTTTGGGAAAGCAGAGTATTTATGAAGAGCATCCTTTGAGTTAGTAAAAGAAAAGATGACACAACTATTTATTTTCATTTTTATTTATTGTGGTTTTTGTATAGCATGAGCTTGGTCCAAAGGCATTAGAACATGTGTCAAGAGAGTAGGAAATAAGTAGGAAATAAGTTCTGGTTAATAAACATCAATAAAACAATCTATTCGCACCAGGAAAATAAGTTCATACCAGCGGAGACCTAACTGGATATGAAGTAATAAGCTAAGCCAAGCTTCACAGAAAATCAGCAGTAAGTAGCCATGAGAGTAGAGAGAAGAAATATTTTGTAACTGGAGAGACTGGAAGACTCATAAGTCAACATAGGAGATGCGAGCAATGATCTCTACTTTAATTGAAATGTCGCTCAAATGCGAGGATTTTGAGTTCCCTTTTGACTGATGGACAGACAAGCTGCGTGAAGAAGGCTGGTGGGAAGGAGTTCCAAAGCCTTGTTGTGCTACCAGAGAATGCCTGACTCAAGCCGCATTCTACCTAAAAGCCGGAGGAACTTACGGTTTGTTGATCCTCGTTGAGTTCAGGAGACGTTCAGTTTTCCAACTAAGTAGGAGGAGGTGGAGTTGTGGATGATTTTTTTACAACTGAGTATCATGTAGTCTTAAATTGGACTCTTGTATCGATGGAGAGCCATTGCAGGGTGCAGAGATTAGGAGAGATGTGGTTGAATTTCATGTGGCCTGTCTCAAAGAGGCCAGCAGAATGGAGCACTGATTTCAGAGGAGCTATATGCACTTTAGAGAGACCAGAAAGAAGTGAGTTATCATAATCTGCTCTGGACCACAGGGTTGAAGTCCTGCTCAGTAATGAACTTCATAATGCCCCAGAGCAGTCTTAGCTGGTGTAATGCACTTTTGGCCATTGCTACGATTTGCCTCTGGAGGTCTAGATGGCTGTAGGGGATAAAGCACAACGATTTGGCATTCGCCACAATGGCGGATAGCAGCTCAGAGGAGAGACGAATTCCACCCACTCCTAGGGAGGTTAAACATTTTTGGAGAGATTAGTAGAAATTCACTTTTAGTTGGATTGGGTTTTAAGTGGTGGTTGGAAATGCATTTCTGAAACTTGTCGCAAGTTAAGAGAGAACACAGATGTCTTCATGGGATGAAATCATCAGGTAGATCTCTGTATCATCCATTTATTGATGATACATGATTCCAGATTTTCTCAATCTCTCCAAGAGGTTTAAAATATAGATTAAGCAGGGTTGGAGAGAGGATAGAGCCATGTGAATCCCCATGTTTTAGGTTGGTTGTGCCTGAGACATAGCTCCCCATTTTCACAATTTGTGAACAGTTCATCAAATCAGAGTTCCTGAAAAGTCAGGAGTTCCCTTGGTCGAGGAGATAGAGAGTCATCCACAAATTACAGATAGGCTGTTTCTGGGTTGCAAACCTGCTTGAAGCCAGATTGGAAAACATCAAGAAGTTTATTCGACTGTATGTGCATCGATAGCGGAGATGCTGCACAGATTTCTGATTTCTTCCCTAAGTAGGAAAATGTAGAAACCTGGAAATAATTGTTCAAGTCATTAGTTTCGGCATTGGTTTTTTTGAGGATGGAGAAGATCTAGCTAATTTTCATACTGTAGGGGAAAACACCTTGTTTCAGTGAGGAGTTCACTTGGAAGGTCCAGGAAGGTAGCTGCATCTCCTTGCTCTGTGAACCCAGCAAAGAGGTGATTTGAAGGTTTGACCCTGGGTATAGTTTCAAGTTACTTTTACTCCTATTGTGTCAGAGTGCGACCAGGTACGCAGGACTTTGGGGGTCAGCATGCAACTGTCTGGGATAGTGGATTTTGGCAGAAGTAGTTGCTCAACTGACTTAACTTTCTATGCAAAGGAGGACGCAAATTCTTCACAATTTGATACTAGGGTGGAGAGTGTGCTGGTGGATGAGTAGCTTTTGGTGATTTTTAGCAATATCAAGCTTGGTTTTAATGTGTCTAGATTTACCTTTTAGATGTGTAATTTGTAGTTTCTACTGGCAACCCTGAGAATAATAAGATTCGGGGGTGAGGGTGCATGTCTCCAGATATTTTTAAGGTGCCTTAGATTACTTCTTTCGGTAAACAAATTCTTTGAGAACCATTGGAGAGAAGGATTAGGTGCTTTACTCTTGCATTCCAGTGGAGAATATTCATTTGATAACCAATGCTTTTGTTGTATTCTTCTGTTGTGCAATTATTGTCCCACTGCGAATCAGAGTGGGGAAGATACCCCGAGCCTTGGGCCTGCCTGTCCACAATTGACTAATACTGCTGACTGGGTGGACTACAAACCTGAAGCTTGGTCAGTAAGATTAGCGGGGTGTGGCCTCAGGGGCGGCTGGTGACATTTGAAAGTGGTGAGACCCAAACTTTGTGTCGAAGTGCACCGTGGCGAGCGAGTGGGTAAATGGTGCATTTTCAAGCAAATTTGAGAAGCAAGAATGTTAATGAAGCAATTGTGAAAGTGCAGTTATTACATTAATAGACTAGACAACCACACTGCCAAAAGCATACCGCTGAGCAACTCTCGTACAAGGGACCGACCAACTCGCAGCAAATCTGTCTCTCATTCAAAAATGGCACCCGCAGGGGGCTGCAAATGTGAAGCACGCATCACCTGCACAATTTCCCTCCCCCACCCCGTCAGTCTCCCAGACCTTCAGCAACCAGAATAACCCCCACCCCCCAAAGTGCATTTCCACCTCCACCATTTAACACCACCAAGAGCAATGCAACGGTCTCAGGGCATGCTTACGTCTGTCAGACACCAGTGGCATTCACGCTGCCGCCATTTACTTTACACCGTCAATCTAGTGACGTACATGTGCGAATGTGTGTACTGCTAACACAGGCACACCACAAACTGACATGTACCCATACCCTGAAGAAATGTCTGCTTTACTGATTGCTGGCCTTGTTGCTTCACTATAAAACCTACACGTCTCTTAACATTCGAAAAATCCACATTACTAATTACGGACCAAAACAATTTCAGAGCTAAAAAAAAAATCACATTTTTTTTTTTTTTTTTTTAAAAGATTTTATTGTGCACAAAAAGGGTTACAAACACGGGCCTACAACCACCAGGGCCGGCCGCTAGTAGTCGAAGTGTTCCAGCATATCAGAAAACAATGACTGGCCCACAGGGGCTCCGCACTATCACAGTAGATCAGACTGCACATAAGGGAAATCAGAATACACGCTTTTAGTATAAATAACAACAAAAAAGAAAAATACAAAAATACAACAAACAAGGCGAAACGACTTATGAAGGGCGGCGAACACCAGCCGGGGGAGTCAACACCCAACCACCCGAGGGCGGTCAATAAAAGAAGACCTGAGAGGGAGGGGGGGGCCACGAGAGAACCAAATCTGTACTCCAAAGTACGAGATACACAAGGAACCCTCAAGGATCAGGGGGATGAGGCAACCCCGGACGTATCCACCAAAGGGGGAGCACAGATAGACCCACGATACGCGTTCCACTGCCCCCAAATTCTACCCCAAGCCCCCGGTTTACCACGAGCCACATACACCGTTTTCTCCCTGAACATGCACCAGTCCATGTTCTCCTTCCAGACGGATACGGTGGGAGGCCGCTGGGAACCCCAAAGCTGTGCAATATCTCTCTTTGCAATCATGTTCCCCAAGGCCGCCCACCGAGCCTGGGCCGCATTGCAGTCATTGGGCTCCCATACATTCAGCACACAACGACGCACCTCCGGCAGCAGAGCGACCCCGGTGACTCGTCTCATAATATCATGCACCCGGCGCCAGTATTCCGCCACCTCGCGGCATTCCCATAGGATATGGAGAAAGGTAGCACTGAGCCCGCAGCCACGCTTACAGAGTCCGTCGTCTGAAAACCCCATCGAGACCAGGCGGGGGCCCGTCACATATACACGATGGAGAATCTTAAGCTGGACCAGGCGGAGACGGGCCGGGATGGCCACCTCCTTAGGGGATGACAGTGCAGTCTGCCAGTCCTCATCGTCCAGCTCCACCCCATCTCCCGTCCATGCCTCCCGAAGACGCACCAAGAGGTCAGCCCGATTGTTTATCAGTTTTTTGTAAATCAGGGAGATAGTACTGTCGGGGACGTGACCATCGAGTATGCGGTCCTCGAGAGGCGAAGAAGAAGGGACCGTGGTCCCCTCCCCAAAGACCGAAAGCAGGGCGTGCCGAACCTGTGCATAACGGAAGAACTCTCTGTCACTAAGCTCATACTCGCGCTGAAGCGCCGCGAAGGATTTAACCGCACCTTTAACCCACAGGTCCTCCACTCTGCTGATGCCGATCGTATCCCAGCGCTCGAAGCCTTTCGTTGTCCAGAGGCTTCCCAAGCGGTCTGAGTCGAATAGAGGAGTGGCGCACGTTAAACGCTCACTCCAGCCCATCGCTACGTTAGCCGCCTTCCATACACGGACCGCAATCCTGGTAGGGCCCGTAAGGGCCCTACCAGCAGACCGCGAGTAAAGCGCTCTGTTATAGTTACCGCCGGGGAGCAGGAACTTATCCATCTCATATGCCGGGTTCGAACCAGGAGCGTACGTAGCATGATTAATGGCAGACAGCTGGGAGGCCCAATAGTACCGTCTAATATCAGGAAGCGCGATGCCCCCGTCATACCAGGAAAGAGTCAGCTTGGCCAAAGCGATACGCGATCGCCCGTCCCAAACCAGTCTCCTCTGCAAACTCTCCACCTCCCTAAAGTAGGCCGCAGGAATGACATCAAAGGAGTTCTGGAGTGCATAAAGGAATCTGGGAAGGGACATCATTTTAAACAGCGCCGCGCGACCAAGCGGAGACAAGGGCAGCTTACACCACCGCGCCGTATCTGCCCTCAAACGCCGGAGCGGAGACAGGAGATTCTGCTCATAGCGGACCGCCGGATCCAACGAAACGTACACCCCCAGGTATTTAAAGCCGGACTGAGATATTTGGAGCGGAAGCCGAGGTGGCAAGAGAGGAAGACCACCAGAGATAGGATACACACAAGATTTGGACCAGTTAATTATCAGACCCGAGTTTTTCCCGAAGGAAGTAAGGACATCAAAGAGAACATTGAGCGACTTCCGCGGTGAGGTGAGATACAAGAGAATATCATCCGCGTACAATGAAACCCGATCCTCGAAGCCCGGGGCCCACCGGAGCCCTCTAATCGAGGGCTCCCAACAGAGCCAGGCAGCGAGCGGTTCCAGGGCGAGAGCAAAGAGCAGCGGGGACAACGGGCACCCCTGCCTAGTTCCCCTCCCGAGAGCGAAAGGCCGAGAAACCCGCCCATTGACAACCACCTGAGCCATTGGTCCAGCATAAAGGAGCTTCACCCAGCTAAGGAACCCCTCCCCAAAACCAAACTTCGCCAAGACGGCCCAAAGAAATGGCCATTCAATGGTATCAAAGGCCATCGTGGGGTCTAGGGAAACCAATATGGCCGGTTCAGCGAAGTACTCAGCCCTAGCGAGGACGCCGTGCAGACGCCGTAAATTGAGAGCGGTATTACGATGTGGGATGAAGCCACATTGATCCGGATGTATCAAGTCACATATAACGCTCAGCAGGCGATTGGCGAGGACCTTAGCAAGGATTTTGGGTTCGGCATTTAGCAGGGAAATAGGCCTATAGGAGGCACAGCGGTCACGTGGCTTACCCTCCTTGGGAATCACCACTATAGTAGCCAGACGCTGGTCGTCAGGAAGGGAACCCCTCTCGAGCGATTCCTGAAACATATGACGGAGGAAAGGCGCGATTTTATCCGGGCGCAACTTATATAGTTCAATCGGCAGACCGTTGGGGCCCATAGCCTTGCCCGAGCGGAGGGAGCGAATCGCAGTAGCTATCTCTTCGACAGACAAAGGGGCATCCATCAGCTCGCGGTCCTCGACGGATAAGCCGGGCAGGGCAATATCCCGAAGCAGAAGACGAGAGTCGTCCTCATCTCTATCAGACACCGGGGAGTACACTGCACGGAGGTGGTCAGCAAAACACTCAACAATCTCACCAGGCTCAGTCACACACACTCTATCCGACACCCGAAGCTCCGGGACCACACGATTCACTCTCTCCTTCTTGTCCAACCAGGCAATCAGCTTACCCGCCTTGTCTCCGGCGTCATACAACCTACCCTGCTGCTCCCTATACATAGTCTTGGCAGCATCAGTGACGAGAGACTTATATTCAAACTGCTTCAGGCTGAGGGCATGCAGCCCATCCGGGGTGACGCCCGCCTCCAAGGCTGCCTCCAGCCCCGATATATCAGTCTCCAGCGTCACAACCGCCTCTCTCTTAACCCTCTTGGCCTCCACTATCTGGGACAGGGCATGCCCGCGGAGCACTGCTTTGAAAGCTTCCCACAGGGACACCGAGGACAACACCGACCCCTCATTCTCAGAAAAATATTGATCAATCGACTTAATCAGGCTATCACGGATCTTGGGGTCTCGCAGGTACCAAGGGTTAATAGGAGCGATCCGCCCAGCGGACCGCGACCCGGTGTCAAAAAGCAACCACAGTGGGGAATGATCAGAAATACCCCTGGCCAGGTGTTTGACCTCTCGAATCCGAGTAGCCTGGGCCGCGGGCATAAGGAAATAATCCAGTCTGGAGAGACTCCCATGGGCCCCAGAGTGGAAGGTGTACTGACACTGTGTCGGATGCATTAACCTCCAACAGTCCACCAGACCGAAGGTCTCCAGGAGCCCGCCCAGCCACGCCTGGGCAGCAGGGAGGGCCCTGGGCGGATGACGGTCCAGGTCACCCGAGACAACCGAATTAAAGTCCCCACCCATAAGCAAAAGACTGTCAGGAAGCCCAAGCAACATCCGACCCAAGTCTGAGAAGGTGGAGTTCTGGAGGCCTGGGGGAACATAGACCGAGATCAAGGAAAGGGACTGCCCCTCCCACCTCCCAGTCAGAGCCACATAGCGCCCTCTATCGTCTGGGACCACCCTGGTGATCTCCAACGGAAGTGAAACTCGCAAGAGAATGCCCACCCCTCTCGAACCAGTGGTGAAACCAGAGTGGGCCACAAGTCGATATCCCCCCCTGTTCATAGCCCGACAAACATTGCCAACCAGATGCGTCTCCTGTAAGAACACCACATCAGGAGTCAGACGACGCAGATATTGCAGCACAACACCCCGTTTGATACGGTCCCCCAATCCATTGACGTTCCAAGACATCAATCTCAACCCGTCCCCCCCCATCCCCTCCAGTAGATCAAGGGCCCCCTAGCAAAGAGCTCAACACCCAAGGATGAACCATAGCCAATACTTCACCTTGAAAACAAAAAACACAAATCCAAACAACCCCACCCACCCACCAACCCCCCCCCCAACTCCAACACCCCCCACCCTGCACCCCTGCGGTCCAAAAAACCACCCCAACTTGCAGTGTGCCTGTCGCCCTACAAACCCCATTCTACGAAAAGACCCCGGAGGAGGGAAGGGACCCGTCCCCGCCCGCTCCCCACACACAACATAGTGAAACAAAATGCACAAAAGAAGTAGAACCTAGCCGAACAGTACAACATGGCAGAGTCCGGGACCATAAGTCACTCCAAAGGAGATCCGCCACCCTCGGTACCGGCAGAGGGCCCAGTCCGGTCACCCCGGTCCGGCAGCGAATCCAGCCAGTCACTCACAGTCGCAGGAGAGTCAAAAAAGGTAGTCCGATCTTCATGTTCCACTCGGAGCCTTGCAGGATAAAGCATAGAGTACTTGAGACCGAGGTCCCGGAGACGCCGCTTCACCCACTGGAAGCCCATCCGCTGTTTCTGGACAAGTTGGGTGAAGTCCGGGAAAAAGTTAATGGACGAGTTCTCATGTCGGACCGGGCCATGGACCCGTGAGGCCTGCAGAATCGCGTCTCGGTCTCTGTAATGGAAAAGTCTCGCAACGATAGGCCTCGGGGGGGCACCCGGTCGCGGCCGGCCACCTGGGACTCGATGGGCCCGCTCCACAGCGAAAAACTTACTCAGGCCAGCGGGAGCAAGATGTTCGAGGATGAGCTCCTCGACCAGGAGATCAACCGGGCGGTTATCGGAGGTCTCCGGAACGCCTATGACGCGGATGTTATTGCGGCGGGCCCGTCCCTCGAAGTCTTCCAGCCGCCGGGCCATCAGATCATTGGCCGACTTGAGATCGCCGAGAGTGGCCTGCAGGTCCGACACGTCCGTACCAAGGGAGGACGTCCGCACATCCAGCGATTGAACCCTCTCGTTAGTCTTAGAGAGATCCGCCCGGATTAGCGTAATGTCAATGGCCACCGTGTCGATTTTACGGGCCAAGGCCTCGTACTGCGTAGCGATGGTCTCTCTGATGCCCTTAATGGCGCCCATGATGTCCTGCAGGGACAGATCCGGAGAAACGGACGGGCCACCACTGGTGTCCTCCGGGGGGACAGTGGCCGTCCCGGGGGATCCTTTACCCTGAGTGTAGCGGTCCATGTTGTTCGTCTGGACCGGTCCCCCACGTAGGGATGTTTTGGTCTTACGCCTCTCGGGGTCCCCCTTGCCTCCCATGAGAACCTCGATCGCCGAAGGGGACCACCGAGGAAGCGTCGAGGTGGCACAGGCCAGGCAGACGCGTGTCGCACCACAGGCCGCAATATGGCGGAGCGAAGGGACCCCCGTCAATGAGCACGCTGGCAGCAGACGAAGCCACCGGCATCAAGCGAAGGCAAAATGAGAGCCCAGTCGCACCAAGCAAGTCCACAGTCCAGCCCCTCAAAGACCAAAAGTGAAACCGAAAGTGATGTGACGGCCACTGGCACAGCCCCGCTGCCGTTGTTGTTCAACTACGCCCCGGCTCCACAGATCACCCTCGCATCGGGCACAGCCGTCGGGTGGGCCTCAAAAGTTCAAACCACCATAACTCCGGATTGCCAGGTCCGATTTGATTTCCGAAAGGAGTTTAATGTCCAGCCAGCATTCGTCTCCCAGATTCCATCAACCAAGTCAGGATAGAGTCAGGATAAATTCCGAGGAGCAGCGAGGGTCCGGGGAGCCCTGTGCTCACGCGACCATCTTGGAAGCGCGCTAGGCTCCTCCTCAAAAAAATCACATTTTTACAGTCCTATATTATCACGATTTTTCGCAATTTTACTAAGGAACACAGCCTTAAAAAAAAACGTAAAACGTGTGAGTCAGAGGGCAAACATTTTATACACATGGGAATATTCATCACATACCCCCAATAGACCGCACTCGAATGTCCACCCCATATTTCACTTGAATTTACGTTTATTTTATAGTTTTCATAAGACCCTTCTTCGCTTAGCAGTAGACAGGGCCTCATAAGACATGTTTGAACTTTGTATTAAAACTGTCAAAGATCTGTGTTGTCTTCACACTCCTTGTAGTAACAAATTAAAATAAAAAGTGCTGCGTGCAGCATTTTACATTGGAAAAAACAAGCTTTGCCATATTGATTCGAAAAAATCTAAAGGTTTTGTTCACCCTTGCCCCCACGCAGCCCTGGCCTCACCCTTCACACCTTGCATCCTGTCTCTCTCCTCGGAATTGGAGAATGGCTCCCTTTCACTGTAATACACTGAAGGATTCACACGAATTCCAGGATACATTCAATTGCTCTAACAAAGAAGGCCGTCACGTCAAAGTGCTAACAGCCCCTTCCACAATCATAATATTAATAAACCCCCTCGTATTCCTGTCTAAAAAGTACTGTCTGGGTGGTTTTCACTGCCTTAACCAGTTTTGACGGTTCATGATTTAACATTAGTCAATAATTATGAATCACAATATAATGCATTGCTCACTTTTTCAGGCAGATGTAGTAATACTCGATGTTGTAAGCACCCCAAACCCCTCACATCCCACCCACCCATGGGCTCACGACCCATGGTCTTCTTCCACGACCCATGTCCCCCACATCTCCACAGGCCCCAGCACCCCTTACCCGACCGGATGATGTTGTGTGGCATGGCCTCCCTCGTCCTCCTGCCTGCAGCTAGGCCCCTACCGTTCTGGCATGCAGCGCAGCGGCGACGGTGGCAAGCACGCAATGAGATGATCGCAGGCCCCCCACACGAGGGAGCCGGCCAGGCCACTAACCCCTCTTAAATGTATTCAGACAGCCTGTGTTGCAGAAGGAGCGCACGGATCCCATGTCCCAGCAGCCTCTACCCTTCATCCCCACAGCTGGGCCACCCGCTGGAATCACGGCCTCTACACTACTCTCAGCCTGCAGCACTGGGGTAAGAGAAAAGGTCCTTATTCAGCACTCGGTTGGGAAGCTGCATCGCTGCACTTACAGTTCCTCATTCCCCACTACCAATCCTGGCCACCTGCCGTCCTCAATGCAGACAGTACCACCTCGGAGGCACCGGCAAGCCCTGCTACCAACATGCACCGCTGCATGCTCCTAGGGACTAAGTCCTAAGGGACTATGGACAGGAAGAGGGATGTGGCTTGGTAGGAGTACTAAGAGAAAAAACACAGTATTTTGTAAAATAACCAATATTTTGAGGACTTTCAAAACAGAGTGTCTGTGTGCATTTTTGTCTGTGTGTATGTAAACATCGCTGGTGAAATCCGACTGACATCTCACGAAACCCGAATGAAAGCATCTGTACCCAACTATCCGAAAATACATTTATTAAGGGGATGTAACGCACCAAACCACCCTGAGCCAGACGCCTGAGCAAGATCGGGTGACTCAAAAAGCATTGAGTTTTTTATGCACTTATTTTGATGTCTCTTCCACACTCGTCTGGTATCAATGATGCATTTTCAAGTAAAGAAGGCTTGGTGCAATTATTTTAAAGCCTTTTATGCTGCGGTGTGTCATAAAACAGTCAATAAGAACTTTCTCATTATAACTTATTTACAGTGGACATGGTCTGTGGAAAAATCTTCACATTTTAATGCATTAATAGCTACTAAATAAATTGTGTGTAAGAATATAAATCTGTCGCAGCTTCTCTATCTTGCATATTTTGCTTTATTCTGAAAGTTTCCTTGGTCATTTTTTCACCTTGTGGTATAGCTGTTGGTCACCAGGAATGCGCCTCCATTTGTCAACAGGATGTAACTTTTCTGACCCTTCTATGGGACTATAGTCGGTTGGTGTCATTTTGCTTATTAAGGTTACAGTCTTCTTGCCGGATACCTGCATCCAGGTCAACCAACTTCTCTGCAGTGGGTGGGACTGGCACCACCCCTTAGGACGTTTGGTTAGAAACAGATTAAGGTGCTGGTTATCAATCCTTAGGCTTTGGGGTTGTGTTTCAGTTTAGTGTGTGGTAAATAAGGGTTATCTTTGACATCATAAATACGTTTCAAGAATAACTCAGAACCTTATCCAAGCTGATTTGAGTATAGATATATCTTTTCAAATCCATTTAGTTGATTTCTTTGATTCCTTTTAGTAGTGTGATAATTACAAGTGACATAAGTTTCGCTCCAACAATTAAGCTGTCAAACTTTATGTAGGCGTTTGAAAAATAGTACATGATTTACATTCTTCTTTAAATATACATGATGGAATTAAATAATAGTGTTTGTGTCACTACAACCGCTGTGCTTATTCCGTTACCTATTGAGTGACTGATATATCCAACCAAGAGGTTATGGAAACGTTCAAGACAAGGCCAGTGTCATTTAAGGAGTGCAGCTGTGATACTATAAAGCAGCTTCCTGGTGGATGGTTATGTTTGAATTAGTATTTTAAATACATTTGAAGTTGTCTACATACAGTAAGTTGGAGGCATACAAATATTATACAAAACATCTGGATCAAAGCAATGCTTTCTTGATTAGCTTAATACTATATCAGGGCCTCTGTAGGCAGCTGCCATACGGCAGCACTACTAGAGACTTTCAGAGTGCCACAAATGGTCGTGCATCTTGCCATTTTTTCTGAGGCTCTATTGTTCAGCAGTAAAGAGGGAGACTGTGTAAGCCTTCACTGCATCAGGATAGACTCTTCAACTTTTGCTTATGGTCTGGAGGTGGGGAGGGATTCAGAGTGCATGGGGAGACAAGTGAAAGGGGCTATCTTGTGTTGTGAGAGGGGAGTTTTGTGTCGTAAAGGTGGTGATAAGTGGCTCAGTGAGTAAACACGGCTCACGGCGGCTCACACTGCTCAGAGCATCTCTTCAACATCACAGAATGCTTCTCTCATGTTCATGGTTGGGATGCTTAGATGCTGCCTGTGCTTGAACGGGCCAATGTCACCATGTGCCTGTTCCTCACATTTTAATTCCTCACTCCCCTAACTCTAATGAAAGTAACACCCCAGTATCCCAAGGCTCTGCAGCGCTGGCTGACTCTACCCGACCTTTTAGATTCAGATGAGTGCTCTCTCTAGCTCATCCGCTTGGATGGAGTACTCTCCTCCAGGAGAGCCATCGGATCCTCGCTTCACTTTCCAAAATGCGTGGGTGTCCTAGTCATGCATACATTAGGGTCATTTGCAGTGCTGTAACTACTCAGATCGGTCTTCTGACACTCAGCCAACGAGACGATCGTCAAAAGTTGTGCCCTCAAAACTAGTAACTGTCGCAAGCCGCGCCTGTTCTTGTGCCTGTTCCAGCGGTTCGAAATAACTGCATGTCTGGCGCTTCCTCCAGATCCTGATGGTTACAGGGGACGCCTAGCAACAGCTCTCCCTGCTGACCCGGGGATGCTGGATACCGTTGCCTGCTAAGGTTAGCCAGGGCTCGCCTTGTTTCCTTGACACTCGAGTGGTAGTGGCGATTGAGCAATCGAGGCTTGCTTGGAGAGGGGCAGTGGGTGTTTGCGGCAGATAGAATATAACATGTAATTTATCACTCTTAACAAAGGTCAATTTCCAGTCAGAGTTATTTTTAAAAGAATATGAAACGGGTCATGACTCACCCACTAACCTCGCACACCAAGACATCTGCAAGGCGGCTGCGAGAAGGCGGGCGGGAGGGACCTTTCCTTCAGGAAAATAATTAGTCCTAGCTTGACTTAATTTAATGCACGGGTGTCTTTTTATTACAAGTATGCTGCCTCTTAGTCGCAGCTTTCAGCGCGCTGTCTCTGAGTTCCTAGCTCCCTTAGACTGAAGTACTAAAAAGGTTTTGGAGTCACTATGCCTGTGAAATCACAAATCCGCAAAACCCAGGTTCGCAGTGTACTAAAGGTACTGTGCAATTTGCACCTGACCCATTACGAATCGTGTAGAAAGAGGGAGCATGAAAGGATGTTCCAGGCAATTCCCAGGGATACGTAGCAATGGTTTGCTACCGCAGGTACAATTGCAATCCATTGGCGGCTAACCGACACAGGCCCTAGGAGGCGGTATCCAGCTGGAAGCTGTGCACCATAAAGCCTCCACTGTGTTATGTTATGTTATATTTAATCTATACAGCGCACGGCTACCCGAAAGTGTCCCGGCGCTAGCTTCAGAAAAAGACAGATGCACACAAATCAGAGACTAAAAAAGCAGCGTTTTTAGTTTTTTCTTGAACAGCAGTGGGTCCTGGGTGCCCCGAAGAGCCAAGGGCAGCCTGTTCCAAGCCAGACTGGCTTTTCGCACAAAGGAATTCCCACCAAGTTTTTGGCGATTAAACCTAGGGGTCTGTATCAACAGCTGAGCAGACGAGCACAGCTGTCTCCCAGGTGTGTAAAAGGCAAACCTCTTCTGCAAATAAATGGGGCCTAGCCCATAAAGGGCCCGATGTGCGATAGACAGCATTTTGAATTTCAGACGAGATTCAACTGGGAGCCAATGCAAGGAGCGCAGGTGGGTGCGCTGCTTTTTCTCTTCCCTTTTTAGGTAATGCATTTATGTGTGATTTCCATTCCTTCTATGTAGATATGTATGTATATATTTTCTTCATATCAGCCTCTAAACGTTCTAATGGACTACGTTTACATATGTACTCCTATTTAGTAGCCCCTTATGAGTAAGCTGACTAGCTATACTATGACTGTGTACTCTTTACTATATTTTCATTTTCTCTGTGGTCTGAGTAACCCTTTTGGGTTGTGATCACTACCTTTAGTAGTCTCAATCTACTCTGTAGGAACTTTTCTTAGTACTTTGGGCATCTCTGTTGTCGTCGCTTATTATACAGTTATGTCTTGCAATTTTCCCGGCCTGTGTGACTATATTTATAACCTAGTAACCACTTAGTTACCGCTTGTTTTTTATTTGCTACGACATTGGAGTTTAGACTCTATTACTATGCCTTTTTTCTCCTTTTTAGGTCTCGGCTAGCGAAGGCTGCGCTTGCGCAGTCTCGCTCGCGAGATTTAATGACTTGGAGTAGTGGGGCTTTAATCCGCCCCTCTTCTCTCCTCTTCTCCATTGGCTGGCCTCTGAAATGCTGGTCAGCCATTGGAGAAGAGGTTTGTCTCTCCAAACAAGCCCCGTCCTTTTGCGATTCGGGCGCGTGTTTTTTTCGATTCTTTCTCTGGGCGTGATTTTTTTTCTCTCCTCCAGCCAATGGCAAGAGGAGAGAAAGAAAAACACGCCCCTGAATCGGAAAACAACGCTGCGTTTCTCTGAGGCATTAACCTTGGAGAAAGGCAGTGGTGTGCTCGTCCTCTCCCCTGCTCTCGGCTCCCGTGTTCGGCTGCTGCTCCCTTTTTAATTTTGCTAGTGCACCTTTTTCTTATGTCGTTAACTTTTTCAATGAGTTCATAACTTTCTAGTTCGTCACGTTTGGAAAAAATAGACTTTATATTTCCGGAATGCACAATTGACCATTTTAAAATCGTTTCCCGTATTTTTGTATATGCAAGTGTAGGTGATCTCTTGGATTGCGTTTGAGTGCGGGGTGGGAATACCTGTTGGGAGCTTACAGGGAATGTGCTTTCGTCAGTAATTTTGTTATACAGGGAACACTTATTCTACTTGTTTTAGTTAGTGTTGTCCTCCGGTGGTCACGCTACCAGAGAAACTCCTCCTCCCGCCGACACCGAAGAAGAACCTTCTTGAATGGGCGTATGTAGGCGTTCCACACGGCCCCTGAACTGTCCGATGCAATGGCAGCTGTTCTCGCTTTTCCTTTTTAAATTCCTAGAATGTCGAGTTTAGTTTAATTGATTGCGTTTTGTGTCCCCCAAAGGCTTTCTTCCGACAGCAAATAAACCCTGCAGCTCGCACCTGCGGCAAGTGTGTGGGCTAAGCTCAGAGTATAGGGTTTCACAGTGAGAATACAAGGGGGCTTTTGTAAGCCTCAGCTGCATGTCTCGGTGCCACGCTCATTGTGCCACGTGTACTTTCTTTGACACATTTTACATTATGTGGGACACCAGATTCACTCAGGCGCCTCAACACCTTCATTGAGAGCGGTGCTAGGCGCGTGAGGGGAAGGAGATGACGGAATCATAAACGTGCATTCATTTTGTAACACAAGTTGTTAATATATGTTGATTCTTTCATTTAAATGATACTATAGCCGATGTGTGAGACATTAGGTGAGCTAAAAACACACTTAAAGCTGTGAAATAAATTTCCTATAAAAAAAACCCCTCCGAATCTTGGCCTGCGAGATTGGATCTCAGTTTGGTGACTAAGCCCTTTACCCTTTTGGATATAAAAAGCACCAGTGCGCTTGGTAACATTAGCACCTGTAGTTACAAGATTTGGACACCTCAGTGTTTGAGTGCAACAAAAAAACTTGGGGCAGAAAAGGCCCTTTCGCCTCTTTTGCGTCACTTTTAATATGGGAAAAGTGACGCAAACGTTGCGCAAGGGGCTTGTAAATCTGTCCCTATGTATTCAATTTTGTGGGATGCTTGTTCGTTAAAGAAAATCTCAGTGCTCCAGTATGTGGGTGATACCCATTTAAATCTTTAGGTCTTAAGAATGTGGAATATCCGAATGTTCTAATTCTCCCTAGAGCAGTGCCTAATTTGAGCCAGTGGTTTCTGGTGTTCGGCACAAGGTTGCAGTGACTGGCTTATTTAGACGTGAACACAACAAGTCATTTATTAATGCAATATACATTAAAAATTACTATCACCTGCCACCTAAGCCATTCTTATAGCTTTGGGGGCCTGAAATAGTCCGAATTGTCTCATTTGTAGGAGTGTGATGGTTAATAGTTGTGGTGTTATGATCTTTAGCAGCATGTCAGGGACAATGTGTGGTGCAATTTGCAATGGCCTTCTGTCAAGAGCCCTGGCACTTTTGTTTTTTTATACAAATTAAGCACTGCCCTAGAGTGCACTGGCTGGCTGTGTCGGTGGCTCTGTGGGTGGGTGGCTGTGGGTGGCTCTGTGGGTGGGTGGGTGGCTCTGTGTGTGTGTGTGTGGGTGGGTGGCTCTGTGTGGGTGCAAATGCAATAAGTCTCGCATTTGAGTGATTAAGCTATTGACATTGTAAATAACAATGCCGTTTCTTTAAATGTTTTAAAGACAAAAACATAAACAAAAGTAATGTCATGAGCAATGCTAATAGCTCTAACTTTAACAATGCCGAGACCATTGCATTGTAAATGCATGTTTTGTATTGTCTTTATTGGATTTGTTTTTCCGCTGTCTTAGTTTATGAATGCCCTTTGGAGGAGGATGAATTGACTGTACGTGCTCAGTGTTACAAATTCTTGTATTTGATCTCTTTTCAAGTATGTGGACTATTTTGTATATACTTTATTCTATTTTTCGAGTCTCTACTAATGTGATCTGAGAGGTGGTGTTTGGCTCATGCTATTTTTTCAAATTTTTCTATTTTTGCCCAATTTTTTTTGGTTCATTGCCTTCTATTCTGTATCTCGTCACTATATATATATTCCTACACATTTCTATTTGGAGATGGCTATATTTTTTATTTTTATTTTATTTTGAATTCCTGGAATGGTCTATTGCTCCCCTTCTCTATTTTACATTTTATATTTCTTCGAAGTATTCATTATGTGTTTTTCCCCCACAGACCAACAGTTTTAATGTTAGTGAAGCCCAGCATTAAACTGAAATTATGGTTATAAGCAAATATCTTGGTTATCCTTAAAAACAGAAAAATTTATTGCGCCCTGAAGAAGGAGCTTGCTGACTTACATGGGATCTCCGAAACGCGCGTCTGCGCTTTTTTCTTTGTCTATTGTTGTTTTTTTCTGTCTTGTTTTATTGTATCTTGTCATTCATTGTTTTGTAGAGTTTTTTTGTTCGCTACTATTGTGGCTTTTCTCATGTATTGACTTGGGCGGTTACATGCATTTTCGCCTATTGGCTCCCTTATTATTCTGCGTGCTGGGCTTAGGTAGTGTTTTATTCAATATCTGTGTTATTTTTTGTGCCATAAATGAAAATGAAGAAAAATGGATATACAATTACTAAGAAAAATATATTTTTGATAAATAAATGAAACAAAAAAATCTTTTATATAATTACTTTTGGTCTGTGGGTGTACTTAATCTAATGGACTTGTTGCCAACATTTTGATGTACTAGTGTTAGGGAAGTTTTGTTTTTTGATACTTGTGATTTCCCTGTTGACTTCCCCACCTATTCTATTACCTCAGGGTCCCTCTTTCGTTTTTTTTTTGTTGGGTGCGAACACTATGCCTTGATGACCGAACCAGAAGAAGTCTGGCCGGCGAGTTTTGGACAACTTCCAGTTTCTTGGCAATTAAACCTGG
This sequence comes from Triturus cristatus, assembly GCF_964204655.1. Classification (NCBI taxonomy): domain Eukaryota; kingdom Metazoa; phylum Chordata; class Amphibia; order Caudata; family Salamandridae; genus Triturus; species Triturus cristatus. The sequence goes on along the minus strand of NC_140579.1, from coordinate 823,355,372 downwards.
ACTGCTGACCGGAAGGGTGTAGGCATAGTCCAATCGGAACAAAATAAGGGCATGGACCACAGTTTCTCTGGCACTTCCTGGCAGAAGGGGAAGAAACTTCCTCAGGATTTTCAAAGTGCCAAAGCAGGTACCGGACAGCTTTTTCACTTGTGTCGAAAAGTTCAGATTTTCATCGAACCAGACGCCAAGGTTTTTTGCGGCGCTTTTGTCCGCAGTTGGTCGGGGAAAACCAGGAGGCCAAAGCCTTTCTTTGAAATCCGTCGTAAGCGAGCCATAAAGAAGCACTTCAGATTTTCCTTCGTTACATTTCAGCTGTGCATTCGCCAACCACTGAAAAACCGAAGACAGACAATGTTGCGCAGCCACAACAGAGTCAGCCTCCTTGCTCCATGAAAACAAAAGCTGGGTATCGTCAGCGTATGCCATCACTTTAGCCCCTAATGACTCCGCAAGATAGACCAGCGGAGTCACATAGATATTAAAAAGCAGGGGGCTAAGTGATGACCCCTGCGGCACACCAGTAGTCACCTGCATAGGCACGGAGGCACACGGAGGAAGCCAGACCTGCTGCGACCAACCTTCCAAGAAGGACCTCATCCACTGCAGGGCCGAGCCAGAAATACCTATTTCTGATAGATGGTCAAGGAGCAAGGAGTGGGGTACAGTGTTGAATGCCGCCGAGAGATCTAGCATAACCAAAGCTGCTCTCCCGCCGGCATCCAAACACTCCCGAATCGCCTCTGTCATCTCTAACAGTGCTGACTCCGTGCTATACGAAGCACGGAAGCCGGATTGTGCCGGATGAAGCAAGCTTGACACCTCAACATAGTTGGTAAGTTGGGATGTAACCACCTTTTCGCATACCTTAGCCAGACTTGGCAGAAGCGAGATAGGGCGGTAATTCTCAGGTAGCAGAGGGTCAAGTGATGGCTTTTTGAAGAGGGGAAGAATCAGCGCCATCTTCCATAACATTGGAACATGCGCCTCGCGAAGCGATTGGTTGACCATTAAATTCACTTCTGAATTAATAGTATCCGCCACATCAGACAGAAGCCTGGCAGCACACGGGTCGTTAGGTGAACTCGACTTTAGTGCCTTAAGGATTCTGAGAGAGCTGGGCAGATCGACCGATCTAAACGCAGAAAAGGTGGCGGCAGATGCTACTATCGGCCACGCCAACAAACCACCTATAAGCTTCATGGGAGAAGTCGAAAACGTCTCTTGGATGCAAGTTATTTTGTCCTTGAAGAATTTCGCCAAAGTATTGCACCAAGTCTCCGAGATAGGTGCCCCTGTCACCTGGGCGCTAGGGGCTAAGAAGCTCTGCACAATAGCAAAGATTTATTTGGAATTGTTGTTGGCCCGATCAATACGAGCGGAGAAATACTGGCCTTTGGCCACTCCAATAGCCGCATAGTAGAGTTCTTGTTTGGCTCTAAGGGCGTGTTTATCAGTAGAGCCGTAGCCATTGGAGCGCCATACTCTCTCCAATATTTTGCACGCATGTTTCTGAGTCCTCAGCTCAGGAGTGTGTGAATGTGGGCCATGGGCATTGCTGAGCAAGCATGTCTTTTAAGAGACCGGGTTTGCAGATATGGCATATACAGTGACGGAGGTCTTCTGTCCTTCTCAGGCCTCCATCATTTCATTCTCAGCCCTTTTAAGAGAGTTTGCAGTCATGCAAGTGTCAGGGTTTTGTGAACTCCAAAATAAGGCAAAATAACCCGTGGGCAAATCAGTCGCAGTTTTGGCACACTGACTGGTTTGTGAACTTAGGCGCAGTGCCTTGGGTACTTATCCCTTTTAAGTATGAAAGAGATGTATGTGATTTGCAATAGGTTAAAATGGTATTAGACGTACCTATGAATTGTGTGTGTTTTGTGTAGCTGGGGGTGATTTGGCGTCCGTGGGTAATTTCACCTAAGGCAGCAAACACTGCCTGACGTGAACAATAGAACAGTTTAATTGAGGACCAGTGGCGTAACTAATCAGCCCCTATCTCGGGACTGACCAGTGATGGTCAAGAGTTATTGATGCCCTCGTGGTGTCCCATACCCCCAAAGCATATCAGTTAGAGTTTGGAGGTTGATAACTGGGGACCAGTCAGTCGATGTTGGAAAACTCATTCACTCTGAGATCCATCTATACATGTCTGGAGATCCCTTTGGAAAGGATTGGGGAGCGCCAGAGGTGGAACACCTTGAGGTAGTTGAGAATGGTCAATGGACCATCACTGTCCACAATACAGAATCTACAGCTACTCTGAAACAAATTATGGGACCTTTACGCCATACTCAGGACTAGGTCTGACGTGAAGTGTATGCTGAAAGCATTGCATACCATCAACTTGGGGTGGGCAAGCTTCAATAATCATGCCAACTAGGCATATGGTGTCCTGTGCATCTGAAGGGCTCCAAAAGGTAGGACTAAGACTTTGGTCGGTGCTAGTGATCAGAGCCTAATTTGTTTTAAAATTCACGTTTTTCTGAAGTGCCCGTCAAGGTGCTGCTGAATGTTGGGTTGTGAATACCAAGGCTGCCTAGACTTGATTGCACCTCGTGCCTCTTAATTCCACCACACTATACTTCCTGTCTCATTATCCCACAATAATGATTAATTATGCCTGAAAGGTTGGAACATGGCGTCACTATGTTTTGTGATTCTTTGCCACTTAGACCCCACTGGTCTTCAGTTCATTTGGACTGGCCTTTTCACCGGTAGTGTGGGCACAAAGGTCTACGTGCGGGGTGGAGGGAAATGGGCCGAATGTGACTGTGTTAAAGTGCCCCATCTGATCATTGGGGCACTGCCCCACTGGGTACTGCTTCTAGGCAGATGTGAGCTCCTAATCGGTAATTAATCTTGTTTTAAAATATGGGCAGCTAGTCACTCAAGGAAGGGGGACGTTTTTGTGGGCTCCCTTCCCGAGCCTTCTGACAGAAACTGACCAGGACTTCCAGAATGTGTGTGCTTCCTCCAAGTGAAGCATATAACAAATACTCCTAATATGGTTGCAAAGGTCGTTCACAGAAGCTCCAGGGGTTGTGTGGGTCATGTCCATGGGCTGGGCTTTGAAGGGTAGAGGAGTAGCAGGACACCATATAGTCATCCCCCCCACCCCAAGTTTAACCATTCATTACTACAGACTTACCACACACACATTGTGGATTTCCCATATGGCGGTGGACCTTACTCTAGGGTTACAGTAAAAGGGCTGTACTGCTGAATTTTATATACTTGTGCCAGCCATACGCCATTTGTTAACCTAACCTGGGAAGGATGTCAGGGTTAGGTGCTTTGCGTGCCCACCTAGCTAGCTTGGGCTCAGATGGCAGGCACAGAGAGCTGTCACTTGGGTGATCTGTGGAGGTCTGAAAGCACCAAGTAAAAAATGTATGCGGTAAAACTTCCTGGGGATCTTTGATAAGCGTCAGGTTGGGGCAGCTGCAACAAATAGCTCTGGACATCAGTCACTACAGAGGACTTTAGGCCACTAGCAACATTGCACTTTTATCAGAAGTACCTGTAACGTTCTTAAGAGGTCCCTTGAAGTAGAATGCTTCTGTTGATCACCAAAGATGTTTAAGGAAGGTAGAGACAATATGCAGGTGTGAGAAGCTGGCCTGGTATATGATGTCCACTCATGTAAGTGGGCATCTTGCACCAGTCCAGACACCCGTATGGTGATTTAAGAGGTCTTAGACAACCTTAGAAAGCTCTCTAAGTGGTAGCTGTGGAGAGCAGCCTTCAGGCTTAGTCCAGAAGGAGTGTAAAGCAGCTTGTTTTACCAAAATGCAATCTTTTAGTATAGATTAAGTGAAAAAGAACCACACAAGGCATTTATAAACATATATATTTATTATAATACACTCCCTGACACATAGAAATATCTCCTACCCGTAGATATGCGCAATGCACACAATACTTAAGCAAAGAAACACAGTAAATAGCACAAAATATACAGTTGCCCCCAGGGGGGACCAAACCATATGCTACAAAAGTGGTATAAGAACCACGACTCAGATCAAGACAGCGTCGAGAGGATGTAAAAGTGCTAGGAACCAAAGGAACCACCCACGGTGAGTAGATGGGGACCCCACGGAGAGAGCATGTGCAGTGTGGGAACGCGTCGCGTGCTCCGTACAACTCTATGTGTAAGTCGCAGTTGGGTTTTTAAAGATTAAGGATCCTTCCCAGTGAACCCTGAAGAAACCCTGTGGAAGACAGAAGGTTGGAGAGCCACCCCACCCGTGAATACCCTAGCACCCATGTTACCTACACCAGGGAAGCCGAGTGCATACGTGTGAAGTGTTGTCAGAAACCGCCGTCGAACCCAATGGAGGACGCTGTTGCAGAAGGAGAAAGTGTCTGGTGGAATCCAAAGATGGATTCTAGATGAGAGGTACCTGCAAGCAGAGGGGACAGAGTCTATGTCACTCAGGAGTTACTAGTAGACTTGGAAGACGAATGCCCTCCGATGTCTGGTGTTGCAGGATGGATGACGATGACCTTGACTCTGCAGCTGTGAGGACCAGGCGATGTTGAGGAGGACCAGGAGCAGTACACAAACCGTCCCACAAGGATGTCGAGTGCTGAGGGGTCGGTGTCTGGCGGAAGCACCCGCAAGCCTTGTCAAATGCAACGAACGCAGGAATCGAAGAAGGAGCAATGTCGGGACCAGCAAGGTCCAGGGGACTCGCCAAAAGCAGGGGAGTCAGGCTAGGCCCGAGTAATCAGGGGAGCCCAAAAGAATCAAGTGTGTCCCTCAAGTGGACCCACAGGCCGGAGGCACTGGAGTCGCGAGAGGACCTCAAGCAGCTCACCAAAAGATGCAGGCTATGATGCACACAATGCGGTGTGGCTGAAGATTCTGGTCACTGGAGGTGCTTGAGGTTGGGGCTACTTGGAGCTCAAAGATCTCCTTGAAAACAAGGCAACAAGCCTTTGCAACAGCAAGTTGACGCAGAGCACAGGGATTCCGTTATTGCAACCCCCATTAGGTATACTGGTATCAAACTTGGAGAGAGGACAGGGCAGGCCTCGGGAGCAGTGGAAAACCACCACCTGTGTTGTAGAGCCTTTGGAGTCCAGAGGAGCCCAGGATCAGCAGACAAGTCGACTTTGTTCCGGTGCCTGCGAATGCAGGGGAGTGACTCCTTCACTCCAAGGCAGATTCCTTCAAGTGTCTTTGATGCTTCACAGACCTTGGAAGGTTCCTGTACGATGCACAGGCATAGACGATGCAGCAGACTGGAAGGGAGACGAAGTCAGGCCCAAACAAAGTCCAGTCAGGTCCAGAGTGCCCAGACGGTAGAAGTAGAAGTGGTGTCTGATCTGAATCTTATCCCACGACGAATCTAGGGACCTACACACAGGTAAGCCCTTAAATACCCTAGGGAAAGGGTTGGGAAGATTCAGGGGACTCTCCCCAGAGAGGGTCTGGACAGGGGGGAGGTTACTCCCATTTCCTTTGTCCAGTTACGCACCAGAGCGGGAGCCAACAGCTCCCAGGACTGGTTTGAACTGGACTATGCACAGAGACACCAAATGTGTCCCTCGTGCAGACTGAGTGGCGCTGGCAAGCGCCCACCCCAATACACCTCCCTGCGACAGGATGCCTACTGTTCTGCCTTCCCCTGCTCGAGCTTGACTCAGCAGCAGGAGGGCAGAATCGTGTCTCTGGTCAGCAGCAACCATTTTGTGCTATCTGTGTCAAGAAGGCTGGTACCTGGAACACTTAGAGCCTAACGGAGGGCTCTTCCAGAGCTTGGAATCATACCCCACACAGTTTGCGGAGTGGGGGTATGATTCCAACAAGTTTGATTCCAAACATGATAGGATTCGTTGCAGCCAGTTTTGAGATGGTCATCGCGTAAATACTCAGTGCCCCTCTGTATAGTATAAGGCTGCTCACTGACAACCCGGAATAATGGACTCCGTAGGCTGCAGGGGTGTCCTGCTCATGCAAGGGCACCCTCTCACTTAGAGCCAAGCATACTGCCTTCCGGATTGCAAAGGCCTGCTAGAGGGGTGACTTATAGGTTTTAATTGTAGTGACCATAGATATAGAAAACCTATATCTTTAGTAAGTGGTGCTTACGCAGGCTGCAATGGCATGCCTGTAATTCCATTTTGAATGGTCTCTCATGGGTGGCATTATACATGCTTCAGCCCATGGGAGACATCTGGGGTACCTATGCCCTGGGTACATGGGTACCATATACTGGGGACTTATAAGGGTACTCCAGTATCCAATCTGGGGGTACCTAAGTGCTGACCAACACAATTTAGGGAGAAAGCAGATAGACTGTGGTCCTGATTAGCAGGATTCCAGTCAGACTAGTCAAATACAGCTTAGCACCATGCAAAAAGTGGGGGTATGCATAGAACCAGAACTTACTTTCCTACAGCAGGGAAGAACTGATTTGATCTGAGTCTGTGAAGCAGTTCTGTCGGGCGACTGCAAACGCAGGTTGTTCATCCAGTGCTAGAGTGTAACCAGAGAGAGATGAAAAACGTCTGGCTATTAAGGGTCAGAATATTGTGTTACCCTATTGTGAAAGCTCCCCAAGGACAGCAGCAACATAATCAGGAGAGTATGTGTACTTATAGAACCCAACCTACAAATAACCTCCATTGAAGTAAAGGCCAAGCCATTGAAATACGCCATGTCTAATCTCAATGCTGAAATTTTACAGCCCATCCATTGCGTCAATATGAAAAATAATAAAAGCCAAACTACTCCCCTCAATTTCATACGGGCAATTGGTCCTTCTAGGGGTATTAGTAAATACTATGGTAACTGCCTATTGCTGTGCTATTAAACAGATTTTTTAAATCCCCACCTATACCCGGAACGCCTTGGTAAGAATGGAGTTCGGCTTAAATGAACAATCATATGAAAACTTGGCTTCTATCATCTGATATTAATGCAGAATCTGTACGGCTTCACCAAACACAATGAAAGAAATCTTGAAGGAATCTATCACAGAAGGTGAAACCTCCTGGTCGATTTACCTGTCGACCGCTTGCACTAAACTAAATCTTGGTATGGCAAATTGGAGTACTTTTATCCACCAACCTGGAACATTAAAAACCATGTTAAGGAAACAAGTAAAACTTTTATCCAGGCAATAAGACATGCGTCTAATCGAAACCTCTGAAAGCAACATCCGGGTTATAATTTGCTCCTACAAGGACACATTATGCCAGTCTTATCTAAATAGTGCACTGAATAAATACATTTTAAAACAGATCCTAGTAATCAGACTCATGGTGCTGCAAATAAAAGACATAAATGTCCGCTGGAAATCCCTTGAGACAGTTACCTCTTGTAGACTGTGTAACCTACATGAGGACTCGCTGACCCATTTTGTCTGCATGTGTCCAAATCTTAGGAACGCTTGCTGCACTTTACTAAAACCACTTTTTTTTAGTCAAAGTAAAAAAAAAAATGTATTTCGGCTGTACAGCCATAAAAGCACAATTAAATATAACAATCGTCCATAGATTACAAAAATTATAAAACACAGCAATTTATGGAATTAATAATAATACAGAATATCATTGAAAACCGGCAAGAAATGATGTACCACAATTTCATAAAATGTTTACCGGCGCCACTACTACTCGTCACCCTATAAATTACAGCCTTAGGTATCAATCGTGATCAGGAGATCTATTAACACAATTTAAAAGATTAAAAAACATTTTAAACAACTAGTACAAATAGGATTAAAAATAAAATAAAAATAATAAAGTAGCTGAAGGGGGAGATTTCAAGACAGTTTTGATGGCAGGGAGGTGTGCAAATTTAAATTAGCAAGATAATTAACAAATGGGCACAGTTGGCTAATTTCCGAGCTCTTTTTTCTTTATAATGCCTCTACGTATATTCCACATCGCAAATAAAAATCTGGAGGTAGCAAAGACAAATAAAGGGTATATCTCGTATTTTAGTAACCTAAAGGCCTCAGTGTGGTTTCTGATCCCCACATTTATGCAGAGCTGGAGCACCCACTTAGACCTTGACCTTCTGTAGGCAGGACAGAAGAGAAGAACATGGAGTTCCGTTTCTTCGGTCTCAGTACACCCAAGATAGTCTAATTTTGTAGCTCCTTTCCATTTGTTAGTAAGTGCACGGAGTGGAAGCACCCCGTGTCTAAATTGTATAAATAATTTCTTTGCGAGAAAGGGTTGAATATTATCCAGAGTCAACTCTAATTTGTATTGCTATTTGACTTCCAGAAACCTGGAAGTCAGACTTGATGAGTTGATGCTCTGCGATAATTGGGCAAATTTATGTTCTTTGTAGGCGAGGAACAAGGACTTTTTAGGAATAGAGGGGCAAGTCTCTTCGGGTGTTAACCATATGTTTGCCCTCCCCAATGCTTGGCAAGTATTCCTAATATGGGACAGCCATGGTATATTCCCTGCTCCCAAAATGGTCATAACATCCTTCAGTTCCTCCCTATAATTTGCTAGCTCAGGCGTGCGCCATAAACGGCACCAGAACAAAAGTGGTCGGGAGGCAATTATATCAGCAATTGGGCCAACGACAAGGTCCATCCTTAGTGGTGTAAGAGGTGAGCTTTTGGGAAGACCCAAGAGCTGCCTAAGGAAAGTGTTCTCTATAATAGATAAGGTGTTAGATGGGCAGTGGCCCCAAAGCTCTGCTCCATATAATGACTCCCCCCTTGCCTGAATTTTATATATTTCTACGGGTGGGCCTACCACTTTTTGAGTGCTATTTTAATATACTTTTAAAATGCCCCCTATGGACTGTGTCAGTTTTAGATTAGCTTTTTTTACTTGGGTTCCCCAATCCATCTTATCATTAAGAGTGAGACCCAAGTAGTCAAAAAACGACACCCTTTCAAGGGGCCTGCCATCCATTTGAGGGTGTGGGCAATTGCTATTGTTAGCGTGGAAAACCATATACTTTGTTTTCTGGAGGTTTATCTCCAGTTTCCTATTCCTGCAAAATGTGCAGAACTCCTCCAGTACCCACTGCATACCCATAGGAGTCTTAGACAGTAGCAGCGTATCGTCCGCAAACATTAAAGCTGGTATTTTGCGGTTCGCTAACCTCGGTGAGTCTATATCTTTCACTGCCAATAAGGTTTCAATTAGACCATTTAAAAAGAGGGAGAACAGGGTCGGGGCTAAGACACATCCCTGTCTCACCCCTTTCTCTACAGGGAAAGGAGCTGTCAATTCCCCTTTCTTGCCATATCTTACTCTCGCGTACGTATCCTGGTGTAAGCGCTTCAGCTGGTTGCATAAATAAGTTGGTACTCCCATGTCATGGAGTAAGCCCCATAGCTGATCGCGCTGCACCGTATCGCACGGCGGATTTAAGGTCCACGAAGGTTAGATATAGGCTACCACCCTCCAAAATTACTGTTTTCGAATGGATCAGTTGCAATCTGAAAATCTGGTAATTTGTTGAAATTTTAGCCCTAAAACCAGCTTGTAAAGGTGTTAAGACTTTCTTTTCATCCATCCATGATTGCAATTGGCCCAGGAGAACACGGGCAAATATATTTTGGGTAACATCAATAAGACTTATTGGGCGGTAATTCGCCGGGTTGAGCGGGGAGCCTTTTTTATAAATGGGAATGATTTCTGCTCCTGCCCAAGTTGGAGGCAGCATCATACCTTGGAGGATAGCGTTAAAAAATAACCATAGATAAGGTGCCCACACTAATTGTTCATTCCTAAATAGGTCACCGGGAATTCTATCCAGACCCGGTGCCTTTGCTGGAAGCAAGTTGGCCAATGCCGCAGTGACCTCTATCATCGTACAGGGGGGTGCACTAGTATTTAAGGAGGTTTTATTTTTTGCAGATTCCCTAGCCACTACGTCTCCATCTAAGGACCTTGAATATAACATTTTAAAATGGGATCTCCAAACTTCGTCCCCTAAGTTTGGCTCAATTGCTGAGTTGCCTTCAGTTTTTCTAGTTTTCACTAGATTCCAAAAGCCTCTCATATCTCTATTGTCTAAAGCTTTTTTAATTGCTTCCCATTTATCTATTTCCCACGATGATTTAGCTTCAGCTAGCATTTTTTTATATTGAGCCCTGATTTCTTTAATACGTGGGGTGTCATTATTTTTTATCCCCAGTAATAGGGCGTGTTTAGCTTCCCTGCACGCTTTGTTGTACCAGGGATGTTTGGGTTTAGTGTCTATGCCATTATTATTATCACCATTATAGAAAAATTCTGCCAGTTTTGAAAACATGTCCTCATGATTTTTGCCTAATACCAACAGAGATTCAGAACCTTGACTATTTAGAGACACTCGAAATGCAGATTCTAAGAAGGGAGTAATTTGTTCGTACAAGGAGGCCACTTTTTCCTTTGACTGTATAAATGTTCCCCAGCGTCAGTAGCGGTGCGTCTATTGGGGCGGTGGGGCGATGCCCCACTAGCCCACTAGCCAGCACAATGAATGAGCACAGAAATGAGCACAGAATCACACACAAGTCAAAGAGAAAGACTCGAGAGTCTGCGCGCTGCGCGCACGCTCGCAGTCAGCAGCAGTCGGCATTATGCGTTCGCGGAATCGCAGCGCTGAAGGGGTGGGTGGGGGCGGGGCTGAGTGACAGCAGAGGTAGCTGCGCTTAAGCGCTGCTGCAATAGTGCGGGTAAGTGCGCATGCTCGATTTTGGGATATGACCATCCCGAACATGCGCACTACCCAAGTTATGATAGCATTGGCCAATAGGTAGCCACTCAAGCCAGGAAAGCGAGTGGGGGGGGGGGGGGGGGGAGTCGGAGCCGAGGGTTGCTTCATGCAGCAGCCCCCGGTCTCCTAATGGGCGAGCCGTCACCCATGCTCTAGCCAATCCTGGCGCTGCTAATGTAGCGTCTGGATTGGCAGAGACACCGCGCAGCCTGAGACTGAGGGCAGGCATTTACCGCATTGGGTGCCGCACGTGGGTGGGGTGGCCCTGCCGCTGTGCCGCACTGTGATTGGCCATAGATTCGTGACGTGACCTCGCTTGCGCAGGCTCCGTCACGATTACCGCGGTGTCACTCAGTGCCACGAGGAGTCGACACGACTGAATGAGACCACAAGACCTCGTGCGGTGCAGCCACAGGCCTACTACTCTCTGGCGATTCATTCTGAGAAGTGTGAAGTCCGCAAAATTGTGTGTAAAAAACGAAGGGTTTTTACGGTAAGGGGCTGAGGGCCTCCAGTTGCCACCGCGGTGCCAGGCTGCACTCCTTGAACATATAAATAATAGAATATTTGTAATGGTTTTCGTTTGAGAGCACTGAGCTTGTTTTGTTTCAAATCTTTGATATAAATACATAATCCTCCTGCTCTAATACAGAGAAACCCGTGTATTATATATACAGTGCTGGGGAAGTGCACAGCGATCAAAAGACAGTACCCTTGCACTGTATCGCCGGTTTGACCTTCGCGTTCATGTTTGTTATATCTTTAAATGTATGTGCATGAAAATCTGTTAGCCTGACACATTTACGAGCACACACAGACAGCAATGCAGCATAGATAAGTTACATGGACAATGTCTGATGGGTTGGCACAGGGTGGATGTTCCTACACTCTACAAATGGTACTGAGGCGGTTATCAATGAAAGATGACAAAACGATCAATCCATCTCCCAGCTCCTCCCATCTCAGCTGGAGACACGGTGACACTCTCCCGCTGTCCCAGTGTCCCCTCGCCACCCTAAGCACGTGCTGGGTGAGTCTGCAGCGAGCTCTGTAATCCAACAATCCTCTAAGAGCGTCAGAGCGCGGGCCTAGTGCCAGACGTGCACTAGTAGTCTGGCTGCGGGAGCGCCGAGCTCTGGTACCTCCTCACCACACAGAATCCCAGCCGGAGCGTTTATCCTGCGCCCGCAAGATGCTGTTTTCACTCCGTTGACTTGACTCGTGCGAAAGGGCTAATCCTTGCTCAATTCGCACCTGCCTGGAGCCATGGATCCCGCCCTAGAGCACCGCTGTCTCAAATCAATCCTCCGTGGACGGGTGTCGACCGTTCTTTAATTAGGTGAGTAAATTGTCAGGGAAGAAAGGTGGTAGCCTTGGACCAAGGATGTGTCAGTGTAATTCGAAGCATCTGTCAAGTATGTTGGAATTAGACTGTTAGTAGCCTGTTTGAAGCAATATACTAGTAGTGAGACTCATTACACAGGCACTCACAGAGGACATCAAATGAAAATGTTCTGATCCATGGCACAGGCCCATTTACGACATAAAAATATGGCCGTGACTACGTCATGACAGGTAAGATTTAGTGCTGTTTTATTTTTTAGTCATAACCCCCGCACTTAGCCCACTCTCCCCCCCCAGTGGTACTCTCCCCACGTTGTATCCCTTGTGCAAATAAGCCAACGTACACACTTCTTGTGGTGGTCATTTGTTGGCCGCAGTTTTATTAGGAATACATGTAGTTATACTGGCAGTTTGGTAAAAGCTTTATTGGCATGTTAGTCTTGTCTCTTGGTCCTTCTGTCGGTTCTTTCCGGTTGGGTTTCCCCTTTCTTCTGCGTGGGAGGTGTAGCAGCTGTCCCGGAGTTAGGCCGCAACTCGCTACCTTGCCGGACTCGTGTTGTGCCCTGCCAACCGGCGGGGGCTGGGCTGCGAGCGCCGTCTCCGTTTGCTACCCCCTCTTGGTAGGCCGACTCACCCAGCCGTGAGGCAAACCAAAGTGAGTGGTCCTACGCGCACCCTTCGGTCCACTCGCCCAGCCGTGAGGCATCCCAAGGTGAGTGGTCCTGTCCTGGCACACCGCCCTCCGGTGTGCCTCCGTACCGACTGTTCTCCCCGTCGTTCTCCGCCCAGCGTCCTGCCTGTTCCTCAGCCCTGCGACATAGCTGTTCCTCAAGTGTGGGTGGGTGGGTCAAAGAAAAAGGGGGTCCTTCGCCGGTGCTGCTCCCCCGCTCCCAAGTAAAGTAGCCAGCTTGGGGGAGCCATGCTTATATCCCACCCCAGCGTAGCTCGCCCCTGCCGGTGTTCGCCCCTCATTGGGCCGTTCGTATGGCGCTAGGGCCCCCATTGGCCGGGGGGGTTGGCGCCATGCCGGCGGCTGCGGCTGGGGGGGGGGGGCGGGTAGCCTCCTGTACTGTGGGCGCTTCTTGGTGCCAAAAACCGGTTTTGCGGGGGTGGGGGGGGCCCGGCGTTGGTTATGGCGCCGGCCTCTTATGCCCCCGTTGGGGGCTGCCTCTGCGATAACCCCCGCACTTAGCCCACTCTCCCCCCCCAGTGGTACTCTCCCCACGTTGTATCCCTTGTGCAAATAAGCCAACGTACACACTTCTTGTGGTGGTCATTTGTTGGCCGCAGTTTTATTAGGAATACATGTAGTTATACTGGCAGTTTGGTAAAAGCTTTATTGGCATGTTAGTCTTGTCTCTTGGTCCTTCTGTCGGTTCTTTCCGGTTGGGTTTCCCCTTTCTTCTGCGTGGGAGGTGTAGCAGCTGTCCCGGAGTTAGGCCGCAACTCGCTACCTTGCCGGACTCGTGTTGTGCCCTGCCAACCGGCGGGGGCTGGGCTGCGAGCGCCGTCTCCGTTTGCTACCCCCTCTTGGTAGGCCGACTCACCCAGCCGTGAGGCATCCCAAAGTGAGTGGTCCTACGCGCACCCTTCGGTCCACTCGCCCAGCCGTGAGGCATCCCAAGGTGAGTGGTCCTGTCCCGGCACACCGCCCTCCGGTGTGCCTCCGTACCGACTGTTCTCCCCGTCGTTCTCCGCCACGCCGCCAGGGAGGCTCCCGTCTTCCTGCGGCTCCCCCCCTCTCTCCTGGGACGGCTTCAACTGCAACCCGCCATAGCCATGGCGCCCCACAGGTTGCTCCAAAAAACCCCCATGCCTTCCTCGGACAGGTGCACCCCATCCTGTGCGTAGAGCTCTGGGCGGCCCGTGTCTGACTGACTCCAAACCATTGATTCTGCAGAATTTGCTTACAGTGAGGTTCAGCTTCTTCCGGGAGTTCTCGACCGCTTTCTGGAATTCTGCCCCGCGCCATACCTTCCTGCTGATCAGCTCCGACCAAATAATGGTGGTGCTCCTGAAGGCTTTGGCTGTCTCCGTGAGGTCCCTCTGTATGTTGTGGAGGAGTGCTCTCCTACCCAGTTTGGCAAAATCGTTCCCCCCCAGATGGATAATCAGGACGTCCGGGTGCCATACCGCCTCCGCCTGTAGGTCTGCCAGGGTGGCCGGTAGCTGGTCCCACCTCATCCCTGGTTGACCGTACCACCGCACGCAGGTGTCCCCTGGCCGTCCTTCCCGCTTGTGGCCCCCGCGTCGCCACCAGGTTTGCATCCGATTTATAAACGAGTGGCCCACCACCCACACCAAACGTGGTTTCCGTCCTGCCGGTGAAAGGACAGCAACAAAATTGTCATGTGGGTGCCTGACTGCTGGGGGGGCCTTCGCTTCTCCCCCAGTCGCCCTGTATCTCATAGCAGCTGGGGCCTTACGTAGGTGCGGTATGCCCGTGACCGCCATCTCCCAACTGCTTGAATCCCCGCCTCGCTCATCCCATGCAGCGCGGCGGTAGTGGCAGCCCCTATCCGGAATGAATGGGACCCGAAGGCAGCTGGTGGCAGCCCTGCTTTGCTGAGTGCGAGTCGCAACATTGCTTTGAACTGAAATTTGCTCAGGTGCGTGCCATCACTGTGCCTGAATAGGGGCCTTCACCGGCCGGGCGTATGGCCATAAAAGCCAGCAGACAGCATACTGCGCAGCAATCTTGTTCCCTGATGCATCGTAGTTTTATTAATGCTCCCTTGCCAGCCTGATCTGTTTTTGATCGTTTCAGCAGGATCTCCACTTCCCCTGCCCCGGGCGCCACGTCGCCCGCTTGCAAGCAGTGCTCAGCTGCCCCTGTCTTTGCTGGCGCCACCAGCTCGCTAAGGCGGAATGCCCCGAAGAAGGCGGTCGTAAAAACCGCCCTAAACTGCAGGAGCTCAAAGTTGTCTTTGGCCGCGCCCTGCAATGCCCCCATTAGGATGCCCAGCCTAGTGTAGTCTATTGGGCGCCTGCTATCCCTCCTCGTGCCCTCCGAGCGTCTCCAACCCTTCATTGCCGTTTTGATGTAGTGGGATGCAACTGGGTCTTGGCCGGTCATCAGCTTACTGTAATGTGACACTGCAGCCGGGTGGGCCTGTGCCCATGACCTGGACTTGTTGGCGTTAAACGCCCACTGTATGAATACTCCGGTTGCTCTGCCCGTTGCCCCCACATCGCCCAGGGTCTGGATGCCGCCCACTTGCATTACGGTAGCAACGTACTTCCTATACCTCCTGTTTGCCTCCGGGGCGAGTGCCTGGCCAATTAGTTCTGATAGGTCAACCCCGCCAGGCCCCACAGTGGTTCCGGAAAGGGGGTCATGTTCTGCTCCGCACTGGGTGCTAGCTCCCTGAACCTTGCCATTCGTGCTCTGGACAGGGCGTCCGCCACCTCGTTTTCTACTCCCGGTACGTGGCGAGCTCTCAGGTCTATGTTGCCCTCCAACTGCAATTTAATCAGTCGGCGCATTAGTCTCAAAGTATTAGGGCACCTGGCTGTCCCTCTGTTAATCGCTTGCACCACCCCCTTGTTGTCGGACCAAAGTGTCAGCTTCATTTTCTTTAGGGCCTGCTTCCATACTGTGAGTGCGACTATGATAGGGAATAGCTCTAAGAAGGTGATATTGCTGGTCATGCCCTCCCTGTGCCAACTGCTAGGCCACTGCCCTGCGCACCACTTGTCGCCCAGAATCGCCCCAAAGCCCGTGCTACCTGAAGCATCAGTGTACAGCGCGATCTGCTTGCTGGTCACCCAGCCTTCCCTCCATATCAGCACGCCGTTGAAGTCTGCCAGAAAAGTGTCCCACATTAGCAGATCCTGTTTGACTGCCGCACCCAGCCTCACATGATGGTGCTTCTGGTGGAGCCCGCATGTCAACTGTGTCAAGTGCCTGGCAAACGCCCTGCCCGCTGGGATCACTCTGGCCGCGAAGTTTAGCTTGCCTATGAGCCTTTGGATTTCCCTTAAGGAGGCTTTTTCCCGCCCACAAAGGCCCCTATTTCTGCCCTGAAATCCTCTACTTTGTCTGGGGGGAGCCTGGACGTCCCTGCAATCGAGTCTATCTCTATCCCTAGGAAGGTGATGCTTGTAGAGGGGCCCATTGTTTTGTCCTGGGACAAGGGGATCCCTAGCTCGTCTGCCAAGTCCACAAATGCTGCCAATGTGTTCCCGCAAACCGCTGACCCAGCCGGGCCTGTGAAGAGGAAGTCATCCAGGTAATGGAGCTTCCCGCCCGCCGGGTGCCTGTCATGCAGCGCCCACTCGACAAAGGTGCTGAATATCTCGAAGTAAGCACATGAGACCGAGCAACCCATTGGCATAGCTTTGTCGAAATACACCCTCCCCTCCCACTGGAAACCTAATAAGTGGAAACTTGCCGGGTGTACCGGGAGTAAGCAGAAAGCGGACTCGATGTCCGCTTTCGCCATGAGCGCTCCCCGGCCTGTGGCCCTAACTAGGTCGATGGCGTCGTCTATCGAGGAGTAGCTCACTGAACATACCTCCGCGCAGATCCCATCATTCACCGAGGAGCCGTCAGGGAAAGATAGGTGGTGTATTAACCTGTACTGTCCCTGCTCCTTCTTGGGCACCACCCCTAGAGGGGAGATCACCATTTCCTTGCTCATGTCGGGGGGGAGGGGGCCCTCAATTCTGCCCAGGGACCTCTCTTTCTCCAACTTCTTAGTCACCACTCCTGGGTGTAGTAATGCCGATTTCAAGTTTTTGGTGCCGCCTGGCGGGAGGGGGCCTGAGAATGGGATGGGGAAGCCCTCCTCAAAGCCGTGAACTAAAGTTTCTGCGTCCTTCCTGTTGTGATATCTGTTTGCTAGCTTGCGTAACCGGTGTGTGTTGATTGGTGACCATGCTAGCCCAAATGCCGCCCACCCCCTGTGGCTCCCGTGTGCCCTTCACTATTTCTTCGCATCTTTCCTGTCCCCCTTGTGTTCCTTTCTTCTCTTGCATGCTGCCGCTGGGTGCCCACCCCCGCAGGATGAGCAGCTGTGTTGGAATTTACATGATGCCCCGTATGTGCACTCGTTAGCCTCAAACTTCCAACATATTGGCGGGGACCCATTGGCGTGTGATGGTCTCCCTGCACTGGCCTGCCTGGTCTTTTGAAAAGGCCTCCCTCTACTTTTGTGGAAGGGGGGCCGAAAGGACTGCTCGCTCCTCCCCGCCCATGACCTGGCCTCCTTCGCTACCATCATCTTATGGATGAAGCCGGACACATCTTCCTCGTTCCACTCCATTTCGGGGTGCGTCTGCATTTTTAGCCTAAAGCCCTTGTCATATTCCAGCCATGCATCGCCTGGGAATTGCCTTTGCGCTTTATGGATGTTGGCTTCATAAAGCCATAAGTCAGCTGCGCAGCGTGGGAATTTCTCTACTATGATGCAGGCCATGATCCTGAATGCATCTTGCCAATTGTCGAAATTTCTTTCTTTGCGCTCCCTTCGCCTCTCCCTTCTTTCGTCGTCCTTCCTATCGCATGCCGTCAAGTCCAGCCCCTCTAACTGTATTTCCAACAGGGAGAAGATATCGATAAACTCTTTTCGCCAAATTCGCTCTTTTACTGCTGGCGGTATGAGGCATGCCAAGCCTGTCGCCCTGGTGGTCATAGATGCCGGGCCTGGTGACGGCCTTGCATATGGTTCGGCCGTCGGAGGTGCCACGTGTGAGCTGCCCTGCGCGCTTGTGCCCCCCCAGGCTGCGACTGGCGCCCCGTTGTCTCCCCCGGACCCTGCCACGCCCTGCCCTAGTGCTTGCACTCATGCCTGCCCTGGGTCTATGAGGTGCCACGGCAGACCAGCCCGCTCCTCCCCTGCTGCTGCCGGTGCCCCCGTCCCCCCTGTGCCTGCGCTCCGGCCGCCCCTGTGCTTAAGCTCTGTAACAGCAACGGTGTCATAGATTTAATACATTCCTGCACTATTGCGCTGATATGCTCACCGGGTGTTGTCGTGTCACTGCCCCCTGGGCCTGGTCCCGCCGCCGCCGTGCTGGCTACAGGTGGTTGGGCCTTCCTCTGGGGAGTTATCTTGGGAGTGGCTGCCTCCGCGAGCTTGGCTGGTGCCCTTCTTATCCTCTTGGCCGCCGGGGTTCTGGCGTGCATCTGCCGCTGGCCGCTTGTCCCCTCGCTGTTGTTGTCCTGCGAATAGCGGTCCATCCAGTTGTGCCCATGCTCTTGCGACGCAGCGCGGATCCTTTTCAACAGCTCTCCCAAATACTCCTGCTGGCGCTTCCTGCCCCTCTTTGCCATCTCGTGTGCTCCTTAGGGATCTCCCCGCTGCAGGGTGCTGCTGCTTGCCATATGCACCAAGCTACCGGGTTAATTTGGCCAAAGGCGGGGTGCTGCCGCTGGCTATATGCACCAATTCCCGCCGTTACGCTCGAGATGCCGGTTTGCTACGGTAATGCTGTGCGTCACCTCCCTCACGTTGCCCGGCAACCCGGCTTTGTTTATGCTGCCTCAGCGGGGGCGGTGGCCGCTTCGTGCTCTCCCTCTTGTAAGGCAATCCAACGCTGCCTCAGCTTGCCCCGTGAAGTCGTGCCTGCCCCTTTAAGGCGTCCTCCGCCGGGCGTGCGTCCGCTCGTACCTTGCTTCTCGCTTGGGCGGGGCTGGCTGTAGCAGTTCGCCTCCCGCTTCCCAGTACTTGCGCCGGACCTCTGGGCACGGGGGACGCCGGTTCCTGCTCCCGTGGGCGCTTCCTCCTTCCGCTGCACTTCCCAGGCCGTGTGGCCGGCCCCACGCTGCTGTCTACCGCCGGCGGGCTGTCCTCGGCGGCCTCCTTGGGATGCGATGCACTTGGTTGGGAAGGCGGCTAGAACGGGCGGCGGACTCCACTCCGGAAGGACCGCGCAGCTGTCCCTGGTCGAGGCACTGGTCGTCCTGTCGGCACGGCAGTCTTCGGAGTCCTGGCAGCACGGCAGTCTTCAGAGTCCTGGCAGCACGGCAGTCTTCGGAGTCCGGCCAGTGATTCTCCTCACGACGGGTAAGATCGATGATTACTTCCATTGTTCCGCTTCTCAAAGAAAAAGGGGGTCCTTCGCCGGTGCTGCTCCCCCGCTCCCAAGTATAGTAGCCAGCTTGGGGGAGCCATGCTTATATCCCCCCCCCAGCGTAGCTCGCCCCTGCCGGTGTTCGCCCCTCATTGGGCCGTTCGTATGGCGCTAGGGCCCCCATTGGCCGGGGGGGTTGGTGCCATGCCGGCGGCTGCGGCTGGGGGGGGGGGGCGGGTAGCCTCCTGTACTGTGGGCGCTTCTTGGCACCAAAAACCGGTTTTGCGGGGGTGGGGGGGGGCCCGGCGTTGGTTATGGCGCCGGCCTCTTATGCCCCCGTTGGGGGCTGCCTCTGCGACACCCGATTTGCAGGTCACTACAGGCCGCTTTTTAATATGGTACATGCCACAAAACTCAGGTATGCGTTGTGGCATGTGAGTGACATGTTACATACATGTAGTAGCAAACCGAAAACCTTTCTTTCCGAATGACGTTGGCAGAATAGAGCACTTGTTTCGGGAAAAGAGATGCTTACCTTTCGAAGGCGCTATAAGACTATGACAAAAGAGTGTCTGGTTTATTTGCAGCATTTTAAGTGCAAAACCAGGACATGTGTTTACTTTGGAGAAAGGTGTCAGAACACCGGGACATACGTCCAAAAACTGGCCTGTCCGGGCAAATACTGTCGCACCTATTGTGTTATAAATAAGCCTCCCTGATTTTCGTTTTTATTGATTTAAACAATTGCTTTGTCCATCAGGTATAATTTCTTTTCCCCTGGATTTTCGTGTGTCTGCTGTCAGGAAAGCATTTGACAACAAGTGAAATGGGTTCTGCGCTCAGGGGAGCCAGTGGGGCATGCATGCCTGGTATGAACAACATCCCTCTACCCCTTTCACCTGCACTTGTCTGAGATGTAACTGACCTTGCCTGCCCCAGAGGAGCCCGTCAGTCATTTACCAACCAACCTTGGTTAGTCCTTCGAGTGTTTCCAGAAGCACCCCCGTGTTAAAACGCTTCAGTGTTACAGCTGCCACCATTTCAGAGGCAATGGCCTCACACGCAACTGACTCTGCCCCAGCCCTACAGCCCTTACCTGCCAGAAGCTGCTCTTCAGGGCGCTATTCTGGCTGTCATGGTCATTGATTGTATCTGCATTTTTACACACGTCCTGTCCATCTTAATATATTATACTTTAGACCAAAGTTTTTCGTTCATTTTCTTTTTATTTTGCCAAAGTTTCAATGTTTTTCAAATATGGTCTTTACTTATTGGAAAGCAAAGCCATCCTATGAAAAGTAAGTTTTTTTCATGTCGGTGGGCATTTTGAGACAGCTAAGAGCAGCCCCTGCTCCTGGGGTTCCTCAGCATTCTTCCACAGTACAGCAGACACCTGCAGGTTCAAAACCCTCCCCGCTTGGAGTTAGAAAAGGCCGTTAAACGCCCGGGCGCCACCAGAGCTAAAACTGGCCCTGTGCAGATTATATAACATCAGTTGAATCTCTCCCTTAATCCTTCAGGAACTGATTAATTATCCAGCTAGAAGCACGTTTCACACTGCCAGCATATGGAGGTTGTACATTGGAACAGGTGCACATGAAAAAGCTTTTGTTTGCCCCCACAACAAACAATGGTATTGGAGAATGACAAATAGTAAACCCAGGACCACAGCAAGTCAGGGAAACAGTTAAGTACGTCCACACAGCAATCAAAGGCAAAGAGAAAGGGCAAAACAATGACTAGACACCAGGAAGCCATGGAAACACACATGTATGCCGGTACGTCAGCTATCGACATGGGGAAAAATGACAAAGCATTGGAACCCTTCGCCTTCCACAGTGAAACGGCAGCCATCTTCAAATAGACGACTTACATAATGGGCGCTGCAGATTATATAACTAGAAAAATAAAGTATCACAAATGCACCAAAATCTAAGAAAGAAAACTATTTCAGTCAGTGCTTCATATTAAAAAATATGTGTTTTATGTCTGAGTATCCTTTCTTTGCACTTGAAGTATTTGTAACAATCATGTTGACTATTCAGCATGCATATTGCAGGTAGAGCAGGGCGCAGATGGAACAAAGTTGAGTAAAATCCAGGGAGCTAGGCTAACAAATAGAATGTCAGGGCAGGGAAGTGATGACAAGAAGGAATAGGGACTGTTAACCTCGAAGCCCTGACAAGCAGGAGCGTAGCCACCATTGATGCAGCAGGTGAGGTTTAACTCACCTGCTCCCTACTGGGACTAATTGGACCCTGACTATTGCAGTATTTTGCTACACCAACAGCAGTCAAAGGGGACATTTTCGTTGGCTTTGCCAGGGTCCATGTCATCCTTGCTACTCTACTGTTGACAAGGAGTTGCCTGTGAGCCCTGAAAAGAAAAGATTACTGATTTTAGGCAGATGCACAAATGACTTCCACATGTCACAGGCAAAATGCCATCACTCCTAGGAAATGTAGCCGGTGGCTCAAGCGGGCAGACTCTACCCAATGATGTATGTTGAAGTGGGCAGAAAAAAAGTGAATGACTCAATAGCAGACCAATGAATGAAGAGGGCTGGCTGAAACCACCTGTGCCTAAGTATATATTATCTTTATCATTTTGCTAAAATCAGAATAAAAAGGCTAACCTCATACAAAAAAATACTGTAGGAATCCACGAATTCAGAAGGAAAAAGTTTAAGATAACTTAGGGTGTTATGGGCCCGCCTGCTGCAGAGATATACATATATATTAAGCCTTAGGGCCTAATTCACAATGGTAAACTTACACTTTTGTGCAATTTTACTTTTTTTTTGTTGCTATTTACAAAGTCAGATTTAATAATAAGTTTATGACTGCGGAGACCCTTCAGTCGGGGTGGAGAACTCCACACATAAAACAATGACACAGGCCTATCTTTTTTTGTGCGGATTGGGTTGAGTGGAAAAGTCGTGGTCGGCATGACTCTGGGGTGGGGATGGAGTCACATGGGGAGGGAGTGGCATGGCGAGTGAGACATTTAGATGATAGTTCTTCAGCTTTTATCATTTGAAAATACACTCACTAAAACATGTGCAGACGTGGTTGGGAATAGATTGAAAGTGCTGCAGGACTTTGCAAATGGCAAAGTAATTGTTTTGCACCTCTCCCCCTCACATGTGCTGCAAAGAATATGTACCTGATGCAGATCACAAAATGCACATGATGTAATAGGTCAGTGAGTCACTGCTTTTGTCAGAGAGATCCTTTTGTCACTTGCAGTTTTTTGTAAGTTAAAATCCTAACATAGAACAGTGAGCTATTAACTGTCATCTAAGAGCTGCATGCAAACTGCAAGGTAAAAATTGGAGCGTTGTGTTTTTTCCCCCAGTCTTTGTTTGATTTCCCTAATGTTTCAATAATAAATTGTTATATTTTTATTTCCAGCACCTCGTAAAGGCTGACAACAACCTGAACCATTACCACATTTTTGGGCAATTTTTCTGCAAAGAACAAGAGGCCCCAGCCGCCCCAACCTCCTTTGCTGCAGCAAACACCAGTGTTAAAGGTAAGGAAACTGATGCTATATTTTGTACATTGAAGTTAGGGATATGTATCCGGGTGGTCACTCTACATGGTGGTTGGGTGCACATTCTGAACATTGTACCCTCAGTGGATGGAATTTACTAATAGCCTTAGCCCTGTGCTTTGCGCAATAACGGTTGTTAAAGGCACTATCTATCCCTTGCCTTGTTAAAGACCCTCAAGCAGAGTCTGTTTCAGTGCCTTCAGCAACCTCTATGGCACACAGAGGCAGCAGCCAGTAAGGATGTATTTTTAGCAGTCATGTTGTGTAAAGGGGAGCTGTTGGAGATTTATTGCGGTACTGCACAAGATATATGTATTTATACTGAAATTTGATATTATTGCACCGCACCTTATACGTTGTACTTTGATTATTGACAGGTTTCTATAATATATATTGGTAAGGCCAGCATCGGCATCATGAATACAGTACAAGAGCTGATTACAAGGTCATTCCAGGCACGGCCACTTGAACAGAAACTACATTTAAAGCAATTAGGACCTCATCAGCCTGAGATAAAGCTACAGCAAACTTCCCAGGACAGAGGAAACATGTCCACACTTACATTCTCAAATGCCTGGTACACAAAAGCTGATTAGCTTACAGGGTGCCCTTTAAGAAATTCTCTGTTCTGCTTCCCCTGCTTGCTGTTTGGTGGTGAGTTTTCTTGGACAAATCAAGGAGTAACAGACTTGAAGCATTTGTCTGGAAAAAATAAAGAAGCATGCACACACAAGAAAGCATATGGAAAACCTGACTAGACTGCGAATGTTGGGGGAAGATGCTCCGATTGAGCAGCAGATAAGTGATGCATACCGCAAAGCAATACAGAAACACAATGAAGCAGTTGATAGGAACAGACAGATTCTATCCAAAATAATTGATTGCATTCGTTTCTGTGGTGCTTTTGAACTGGCATTGCGAGGCCATGATGAATCGCCAAGTTCCTCAAAACCTGGGATATTCAGAGGCCTGGTGGATTTAATAGCAAGCATAGACAAGGATATGGAAGCACATTTAGCAAGTGCTACAGTCTTTAAGGGCACCTCTAAAACAATACAAAATGAACTCCTTGAGTGTATGCTCGAAATTATGAGAAGCCATATTGTGCAAGAATTGCAAAACACAGACTTTGTGGCTATTCAGACTGATGACACCACTGATGTGGCCACTAAAACACAGTCCGTATTAGTGTTTCGGTACATTGATAATGACAGAGAAGTTGTGGAGAGGTTCTATGGTTTCACACATTTAAGAGACTCTAGTGCAGAAACCATTACTGTAGCTATAGTGCGTCAACTGAGCTTAATTTTTCCAGGGCTGCCTCAAAAAAAAAACTTAGCGCGCAAAGCTATGATGGTGCGTCCGTAATGAGTGGAAGCCTTAGTGGAGTTCAGAAAAGAATTCGAGATGTGTACCCTAATGCTCATTATGTGCACTGTTACGCTCACCAACTTAATCTTATTATGCAACAGGCAGTATCAAGGATCACCAAGACAAATTTTCTTTCAGGATATAGGAGGCATGGCAGCATTCTTCTCACTTTCCCCCAAAAGAACGGAAGCACTTCATGAGATTGTGGACAAAAGCGTTCCAAGGGGATCCTCAACTCGTTGGAACTTTAACATCCGTACAGTCAACGTAATCTATGAACATAGAGAGAACCTTGAGAAATGTTTTGCCGCCATAGAAGACAATGATGAGTTTGATTACAAAAGTCAGACTGAAGCCCGTGGCTTTGCTAGAACACTACAAGACAGAGTTTCAGTTCTTACTGTTTTTATTTTGTGATATAATGGTAGATGTCTACCTGTTATACAATCAGTTACAAGCACGAGAGATAGATACTGTCAAAGTGCAAGTATATACTACTATGTTTGTACAAAGCATAAGTAAAGTGAGAGATGGGGTTGACAATTTAGACAGCAAACTGCCAGAGCAATCTACTTTCTCAAACCGCCGGAAAAACATCACCACTCTGGTCCGAATTGCAAAGGAGATATGTGACATTGTAATTGTGCAGGCAAAAGAACGTTTTTCTTTCACAAAACATTTGGTGAGTGCCACATTATTGCAAAGTGAACAGTTTGCCAAATATGATGAATCATTCCCTGAGCGTGCTCTGAATGAGGCTGTGGAAGCTTATCCTATGCTCAAAAAAGAGGAGCTGAGAACTGAGTTGACTGTACTGTACGCAATGCCTGTGTACCGGAAGGCCACAAGTGCCTTGTCTTTGCTGGCTTTAATACATAAACTTAATATGGAAAAGTCACTTGCAGAGACAGTGGCTTTACTTAAAATTGTCATAACCACTCCTATGACAACAGTCGAGTCAGAACGATGTTTTTCAGCCTTAAAGAGGATTAAGACATTCCCGAGGAACACCATGCTTGAGGAAAGACTCAATGCTTTGGCAATGCTAGTTCAGAAAATCCCCGACTTTAACATTCAAGTAATTGAAAAGTTTGCTGCTCTTAAAGAGAGACGTGCTGATTTCATTTTCAAAAAGTAAACAATTTTGAATGCTGCTACTTTGCAACCAGTTTAGTTGTTTGTTAAATAAAAAACATCTGTGAGTGAGGTACTCAGAAATGCATTGTATCTCGAAGTCTATTATGAAGCTCTGTGGATATACTGAATAAGCAGCTACCTATATTATAAAACATCTGTTTATTAATGAAATAACTGCACTTTCACAATTGCTTTATTAACCTTCATGCTTTCTCAAATTTGCTTGAAAATGCACAATTTTTCCTCTCGTTTTTAAAAAATG
Organism: Triturus cristatus; assembly: GCF_964204655.1. Taxonomy (NCBI): domain Eukaryota; kingdom Metazoa; phylum Chordata; class Amphibia; order Caudata; family Salamandridae; genus Triturus; species Triturus cristatus. Next base: position 823,329,996 of record NC_140579.1, on the reverse strand, counting down.
TCGAACCCCCCTTATGGTGGTTCGGGCTCGCTCGCTACGCTCGCTCGCATCGGTGCAGTATGGAAATCATTTTACACCCCACCACTTTCAAATGTCACCAGCCGCCCCTGCCCAGCGTACTCTTCTACCACCTTCAGTTGCTATTAAATTTGGGACACGTTGGGTGGGTAAATTCTGGTGGTCGTTGGGCTGTGGGAAAACAATTTCTAGCACCAGCGGGTTATGGTTGCTTTCGCAGCGAGGTTGGACAGAAAAATCACTAATTCTATGCTATATCTCAACGTCTACCAAAACGTAATCAATTATAGATGCATAACCTTGCTTATTAAACGTAAAATTACCCGGACAATCAGAAGAGAACCGACCATTACATGCCCTAAGTTAGTGCCTAAAAGTGAGTGAGCTCATCTGCAGAACTAATGGGGTCCAGCCCCTTACTTGGTAAGCGTTACATTCGGGAATTGACCAAACCTAATCTTCCTCACTAGTGATGGCGGTGGTTAGACCATTTAATGGTTCAAAATGACAATTGAAGTCCCCGCCAATAATTACATATGTGAGCTCGGGCAAAGTATGAAGAAAGGTAGACAGACAAACTACAGTCTGTGAAGTTTGCCCCTGCCTCACTGGATGTGAATAGATGTTAATAATAGCAATTTTCAAAATATTATGGAAGGTGAGAAGGATACACAAAATATCAGGAGAAGGGGTATCCATCATTTTGATGATACAACCCAGATGTATACCGAACCAGGTACAAAGACCCCCTGATGGTCTCCCCCTTGGCCCCTGAACAGCTGGAATATAATATGCCACATAACCCACTCTGTGCATATCTAGCCGTGACCAGGTTTCCTGGAAGAGGCATAGCTCATGGGTATCTATATACTCTCCCCAATCTGGGAGATCCATTTTTGAGCTAAGACCTGCTATATTCCAGGATAGGATCTTAGTGTTCTGTATAGAACACCCGTCCTGTTGTACACCTTGGTACAAAATTTTAGCCTGATCATGAGTCCCAGACTCATCCCGAGGGGTGCAGTCTGGGTCCCCTAGTATCTTAACATATACACTAGGAGTACTTGGTGCTGGAATAACCTCATAGATATTCTCAGAGAGCTGAACACTCTTCTCAGTTCTTCCACAATTTTGGGGCGCGGGTTGCTGATTGTTAGTGGGGATCAAATATTTACAAGTAGGATTTAGTCAATCGACCAGGTCGAGGGAACTAAATCTATTGCTGACAGGGATGTTAAATGTCATAATGTTTTCACAACCCTGGCCCATATTTGAAAAATTGCTGCTCTGTGCTCTCGATTCCCATTTTTTATACACGCTTCCTACTCTATCTAGCAAGGAACTAGAGGGATAGAAGTAACCCAGGGGAAGTGTCTGGATACCTCCTATCTCCCTGGGGGATCCCCATTCGAGGATGTGTTTAACCGACCTTCTATCCCTAAAGTTGATCAAGACACAATCCCCAAATTGTCTTTTCGCCTCTGCCCCAACCAACTAACCCTACGGGTGAATAGAATTTCACTGTAGATTGAGTGGGGGAGTGGTCTGTTTTTATGTAACCAATGAGTAACTTTGTTTTTGAGTTCAAGATATGTCTCCCCTCGACCTGGTGACAACTCTGGTACTCCTGCTAGTAAAACGACATAAGGTATGGAGGCTGGAGGCAAGTTTATACAGGGAAGTATAGAATTGGTTTCCTTTTGCTTAGAATAGGGAATATTCCTAATGTCTGCCTCACAAGTTCTTTCTACCTGTTTTTTAGCTGTCAGACCGGGGGTAGTTGCCTTAACCCTAGAATCTTGGTCATTATTAAAAAGATGAGGCACTCTATGTTCAAGAATATTTGGGCCCTGGTTTTTTTGGGCTGAAAAATCAGACCTGGTGGACCAGTAGGTTTGAACAGTCAATGCTTGCTCTTCAGGGAGGGGATGCTGGGAAGGGACATCTGGAGATGCCATTAATTGTTGGGGAGCAGTTAACCAATTTGGGGGTTTACCAGATTCAATGGTATGGAGAACAGTATTGATTTTAGTCCCCCATGATTCCATCAGTGTGTTCAACTTATCAATACGTCTCAATGCATCCTCGAATTCAGATTTTATAAACTGTTCGAGATATGCTTTGAGCTCCGTGGCCAAATGCGATACCCATACTGGAGGCACCGAAGATTTGATACTACTTTCATCAGCAATATAACTCCCTTGCTGTTGGTTTGTCGCCACCCCAGTAATGTGTTTCACATATTTCCCTCCCTTTCGATCATTTTGCTTCCGTGGTGCTCCTTTTCTTTTTGCCCCCCCCCACCCGTACCAGTCTTACTAGTGTTACCTGCAGCTATGGTTTCTTGTGTAGACGACAAGTCTAGAATGGTAGGAACAACTATTGGTTGGGGTGAATGGAAAGCCTCTGGATCCGTAGATTGTGAGATACTTGGGATCATTGGTATTATTGAGAGGCGTCTCTCAGTGCGTTCTATTTCACTGGAGACTGCTCCAATAGCCTGCTGCAGCATTCTGTCGATGGCAGTTGGTTGGGCAATGGGTTGAGCAATAGGGGTTCGAATTGGGGCTTTCTGCCTAGTAGTCGGCCTTGTGTGTGGGGGGGAACCTTTTCCCATAATTATTAGATATTAAGGCCTCCTCAAACCCCGACGGAACCAGCTGATGTTAATCAATAAAATAGGGCAAACAGTCTTCCCACAAATCTACAAATAGTTTTGTATCTGGGGTTATACTCTAAAAAAAAAAAAAAAAAAGTCTATCCCAAGTTTAACAGGTTTAACAATGCTCCGTGGGGACTAATACACAGACATTAGGCTCACAAGAGGGAGATAAAAGGGAGGTGTCCCAGCCCAGCCTCGATCAGTCTCAGGCCCTTGGCCCGGCACGTCCCGCGCAGTGGGGTGTGTGGCAGCACTTTATATCGCGATGGTGATGCCTCCGCCCTCAGCAGCTGCGGGTGGTTTCGTAACTGGCGGAGTTGGTGTGTTGGTGTGTTACACTCTCGGACACCGAGTTCCACCAGAATGTGGCCACTACAGGGACCAGCAAAGGGAGACCGCGGTGATGGTGCCAAGTTCTCCAGACGATGCGGAGTACCCCCGGTCTCTCAGGCGTCCCTACCGACAGCAAACCGGCGTGGCAAGCAAGAACAAACAACCCCCCGGGGGTATCAGTTCTGATCGCTGCTAGGTGTGGTGACCAATTGCTGGGCTTGTAATGGCACACTTCAGCGACTATCACCCTGCGTGCACTACAGGCTTCAGGCCAAATCCGTGCACCTTAGTCTGCTCAATTCTTCCCAGCAGGGACACCCAAGTTCGCACTTCGCCAGTAGACGAGGCCACTAAGCAATACAAAGTCTTATGCAGGGCAACTGTGCGTCCCACGTGCTCAGGGGGGCTCTATCCCGTGATGCTCCAGAGAAGCCCTGCTGCGCCACAGGTATTAACAGGGGGGGATGTTGAAAGACACTTTCGTTGAGTAGATACAAAGGCGCTCGCTGCTCACCGTGACTGTAGGCTGGCAATCAGGTCGCCGAATGAACGGAGTGACGCAGGGTGTTTCCCGGTAGCTGCGTCTCTCGCTACCGCTCCACCCTAGGCCTTGGGTCCTCAGCCACCGTCCTCATCAACAACCTAAATCAGGCCCACTAGGCAGACCGTCGATCTCGGGTGCCCGCCTGCAAGGCCCGCTCACCAGGGCACCAGGGCAGAGCTTCTGCACTAGCTCGGCGATCGGGCGGTCGGGCACTTTCCTTTCTTTTGAAGCTCTGCTCGGCCACCAGCCAACGTCTGCAGCAGGTCCCGGGCACTCGTCAGCAAGCAGCACCTGGGTCCCCGGAAAACCTGGTGTGGATTCAGCCAGCCCAGCTTTTCCTGGTTCTTCAGAGCGCGGTTCTTGACCCCCGCGGCTCTGCTGCCGCTGGTTCAGCTCCCACTGGGGCTCACTGGGGCTCACTGCGACTCGCCGGAGCTTCTTGCAGCCTCCCGCGGCTTCGCGGTTCAACTTCCGATTCGCGGTTCTTGGCTCCAGCGATTCTCGGCTTCAAATGTGCCCATCAGTATATGTTCATCGCTGTAGTAGCGGGCCGCTCAATTGGGCCTGGCCTTCAAGCCCGTCCAGGATGCTTCCTTTATGGACTGTGACTCACCCGCCTTTTAAAGTATGACACCTGCACTTGCACAGAAGCAATGGAACTCCTTTTTAATCTGGAAATCCCAATGGAACTGTCATGGCTAGCCAAATTTGTACGACAATTCCAAAGGCTACTAACAGAAAGACAAGCCCTCACTGATGAACGATGATGACATTTAATTGCTGCTTTAAGATGGTATATTTACCCATAGTTTTCCTGGTTCGACTCTCAAAACCTTTTAATTGTATTAATATGAAATAAATCAAACAAAATGAAATGTTGACGTTTTTAGCAATAATAAGCACAGTGTTGAGAGGATAAACTGTGTACAGTTTGTAAAACATTTTATTAATGGAAACAGATACATGTATTACTAAATACTTATAAAACATGATATTGTAAAACACCATCCTACTGGGCAGAGAAACTAAACCTACTGGGTGGAAACACCAACACTTTAACAAGCGGACAAAACTCAACCAATCTATTTCTGAGGCTATGCCTACAATCTTGAGAAACATTTATCCTAAACTCAGCATTTACACATCATGAATCTGCTTTAGGGGGACTAAGCGAGTTATTAACTAACCGATTAAATATTTCCTTAAATTGACCCTGCATTAACTACTCCCTCATTTGTCTAAATCCAACAGGGTCTATCACAGTTGGACTAAATGTTTTTCTTATAGATACTGTGGCTCAGGTTATTAAGGGGATTTAATAAATGTTGCTCATATGGGAGGGTAAAGTAGGAACAATATGATTACTACGATGAAAATGCACAGATTTCCAATTCAAGCCCAGCATAAAGGTTTATCTGGAATGATAATGCGTACAAGCGTATTGTTTCCTTTGAAGACTGTACTCTCTAGTTTCACAAAGCCAATGTGAATGAATACTTCATTGATGCTTCCTCACAGTGTTTGAGGGGAGGGGTGCATGCTTGCGCGTCACTCACCACGCTACGGATGATGGAGTAACAGAAGCTACAGCAACCAGTACTTCAAGCCCAAACTCTCCCATGCCTGAGTCAATGACCCCTCTTAATCCTGGACCGCATGTCATTCTGGACACTGTTCAATGCCCTCAGCACATCAGGCTGAAGCAATAGCCAACACCCCTTTGGCAACCTCCCTTTCAGCCCTGTACTCTGGCTAATGCCCAGGGCTGGTCCAGAGTACGGAGAGCGGTTAAGAAATTGCCAGGTTTAGGAGCGGGAGGTGCAATGAGGTGTTAGTGGTAAAGGATCTGTGTCACTGCCCCAGACTGTGTGTCCCTGAAGAGGCACGAGAAAGGCAGGGCACCTTAAGCACTTAAAGGTACCAAAGGAACACCATGCACCCTGCTCTGCTTTTTGCGTCCCTGGAGATACCGAAAGAAAGAGTCCACATCCTGTGCTACTCTGTGAGTGCCTAGAAGTATCAGGTGAAGAGTTTCTGTCCTGTACTACTTAATTAGTGCATGGAGATACCGGAGCAAGAGTCCACATTTTGTGCTACTCTGTGAGTGCCTAGAGGTACCAGGTGAAGAGTCAGCATCTTATTACTCTGTGAGCGCTAGGGGCTTAAAGTTGAAGAGTTTACATCCTCTGTTACTCCGAGAGTGTCTGAAGATACCAGAGGGAGAGATCACATTCTGTGTTACTCTTCGAGTGCCTGTAGGTACCAGGTGAAGAGTCAGTGTCTTTTTCTGTGTGAGTGCCTGGAGCTACTTGGTGAAGAGTTTGTTTCCTGTGCGACGGTGTGAAAACCTGGGGTACAAGGTGAAGAGCCAGCATCCTGTGCTACTCTGAGCGTGCCTGAAGATACCCGAGGAAGGGAGCACATTCTCTGTCACTCTGTGAGTGCCCGGAAGTACCAGGTGAAGAATGAGCGTAGTGTTACTCTGTGAGCTCTAGGAGCTACTGGTTCAAGAGTTCACTCCCATTGTTACTCTGTGAGTGCCTGGAGGTACAACATGAAGAGTTTATATCCTGTGTTACTCTGTGAGTGCCTAGCGGCACCAGGTGAAGAGTCAGCAATGTGTTACTCTGTGAGGGCCTGGAGTTACTGGTTGAAGAGTTTACATCCTGTGTTACTCTGACAGTGCCTGGAGGTACAGAGTGAAGAGTTTACATCTTGTGTTACTCTGTGAGTGCCTGGAGGTATTGGGCGAAGAGTCTGCATCCTGTGTTACTCTGAGAGCCCCAGACAGTGCGAAGGTCGGTCTGCGTCAGTTGGAGGATACCGCTCCACTTACATCTGGCACAGCTTGTGGAATGCCTCCCTGCCACTCTCAACTTCTAGGAGCAGAATGTAGAAAGGTTTTTCTTCCTCGAACATTCCCACGTTAGCCGCCACCATGTTTGTAATGTAAAACAGAAGTGCAAGCACTTCTTTTTAATAGGTACTCACAGTCTCACTGTACATGCAAATACTGCATGCCTTATTATACTATCCGAAAATTATGTCTCCCAGAAAGGGCATATACTTATGGTCGCCATGTCTGAAGGTAATGCCTTACGGTGTCAATATATTTGCTTACTGTAACTGTTAGCACTGTTTTACAGTGTCTGCAGGTACTCTGTGTTTACTGTACTGCAAGTACTGACTTCCTTACAGTATATGCTGTCATTGACTGGAGCACTATCTGCTGTTACTCACTCTCTCACAGCATGTGCAGTTATTGACTATTGCATTGTTTGCTGACATTATGCAGGCATTAACAGTCCCACAGTATCTGCAGGTACGTGCTGTCGCACAGCATCTGTCATTGCTCACTTTCTCACAGGGTATGAAGGCACCAGTGTATCTGCAGGGACTCACTGGCTCACATTGTCAAGTACTCAGTATTACACTGTATGGAGTTACTGACTGTCATGCAGTATCTGCTGGTACTCAATTTTCTGACTGTATGGCAGGTATTAACTGTCATTTAGTAGCTGGTGGTAGTCAATTTCTGATAGTGTGTGCAGGTATTTACTGCCACAGAGTATCTGCTGGTACTAAATTTCTGATAGTGTTGGAAATGCAAATAAAATTACCCAGGATCCAATAAATTGGGGGTCAAGGTGTGTCAGCAGAAAGGGATGGAGATATCAGGGCCAGAATCATGAAAAGGGGAGTTTGATATTCAGCTTATTCCTTTATTTTTAGGTCTCGCCTAAGACAGCGCATGTGCCGTCTGTTGCGAGACATTTTGTTAGCTTACAGTAAGCTTAGTGCCCACTCATTGCTTACCATTGGTCGGCTTCATTGTCACTCTCATTTGCTTGCTTCTTATTTCTCAGCTTCCTTAGGCTTTCCTTCCTGTGATTGTCCCTCTCCTGGAGCATGGGCGCATTTCTTATGTTCTTCCACTGCTCATTTTTCAGCTGTTACTTTTTTCTTTGTGTTTAAACCCTCTACAAGAGTGTGTGAGTTTTCCAGCTACCTCCCTCATGTATCTGTCCTCGGTTGCTTAATTGGTCACAAACAGGCTGCATGGTAAAATATCTTACAGGGTTAAGGCATCTGCTGCAGAGATCTTGGTCCAGCAATTTTCAGGCGATAATAATGGTAAGATAACTCTGGTGGGTAATACATTTGCTGAAGAAATGTGTTTTGTCTAGTCACAGTTTTGGGTCATCATAAATTAGCATTAAAGGTTAGTGTGCCTGCTGCAAAGCACAATCTGTAACGTTTAGATCCCACATTTACATTTTATGTAGATAGCATACTGGGTTACTGCTTTTGTCACAGAAATCATTTTGTTACTTGCAGTTCATAACTTGCAATCCTTCTAATATAGCACAATGTGCTTAAAGGAACTCTATGCAAATTGCAAGCCATACATTTAGAACTTTACTTTTTTTCTCAATTTTTCGTATTTTAAGATTTAAAAAAAAAAGGTTATTTTGGGTAATAATAAAGTCTTATTAGCATAGAGAACACCTGCCACTGTGTTACGTTTAAAGTCTTGACTTTGTGCTTTTCCAAACATAGCATTCTTGACGTATATTACCTACCGAAATTGATGTGTGACTCCTACATACATCATTGTTGTTGGACCTGGCCCTTTTGGCCGGATGGTCCCTAGACTTTTCGCCTTCCACCTGTACTTTTTCTGACCTGTTGTTGGCTATTCTATGACTCTGGGCACTTTACCACTGCTGATCAGTGCTAAAGTGCATATGCTCTCCCTACTGTAAAATGTATATGTTGGTTGGATTCCATGATTGGCTTATTGGTTTACTGTCAGACCCCAGTAAAGTGCACCAGGAGTGCCCAGGGCTTGTAAATACAAATGCTGCTGGTGGGCTTGCAGCACTGGTTGTGCCACCCACAGAAGCGGCCTGGTAAGATGTATCTAAGGTCTGCCATTGCAGAACCTGCGTGCAGTCTGGTACTGTCATGCTGACTGGGCAAGTGCACCCACTTGCCAGTCCCTAAACCTTCCCTTAACTTCATATCAGTCACCCCTATGGTAGGCCCAAGGGCGGGGTGCATTGTAAGCATAAGGTAGGACAAGCCCTGATGTGTGTGGCATGTCCTAATAGTGAATTACAGCCATTTTCGTTTTCACTATTGTAAGGCTACCTGTTCTCCATAGGCCAGAATGGGCTGTCAGAATTGTTACATTCTATGATCCTAACAGACCCAGGGAACATGGTAGAAATTCGAGTTTAGTATGCCTGAACTCAGAATAATAAAATACATATTTTAGTAAAGTTTATTTTAATATTCGGTGTTTGCAAATACCACTTTTAGAAAGTTGGTATTTGCTTGCCTGACCATTTCAGCCCGCCTCTGCTATGATGTGTATCTGCCTGTCTGGTTGTGTGAGTGACAGGGCTGGGGATACCCATAGGGGCAGGGCTAGGTAGCCTGGTGGTGAATAGGAAGATTGGCAGTCAGATGGGTGGGAGGAGTACACCTGGACTCTGAATAGGGCTGTGCTCTGCCACCACAATGTTGGCTCCACCTTCTGCGGAGCAGCTGATGTCTCTGCCCTGCACCCTGAATAGAAAGGCAGAGTCATGCCAACAGAGTGCTCAAGAACTGGTTTGGACTGGGCAAAGGCCCCTCAACCCCAGAGGAACAAAGGAATTAGGGGTATAAGTATTGGGACCCTGCTCCCAAGAAATGAGATCCTGCTGAAACAAGAAGAACCTCTGCCAGATGATAAGGAACTGGGAAAGCTGTAGGAGGAGTACTGTCCCTGACCTGGGGGATTGGCCTGCAGTGGTTGCCTTGCTGCTGAAGGAGAGGAGAAAGACTACTAAAGACTTTGCTTCAACTTGTGCTTTAAAAAGATCTCCAAGGGCTTGAACTGAGCTTGCCCCCTGAACGAAGTCCCAGGACCAGTGGACTTCACCCCCAGCTCCCCAGAGTCTTTTGGAAGTGCCTGCTGCTGTTGTTGGGCCTTCTGAGGGACTGTGTGTCGCAAGGAGCTGGAAGCGCGACACAAGGAAGAGAAGCGTGCCGCCGTCGGAGCTGTTGCCGTCGCATCTCGCAGAGAGCGTCGCGGCCGCAGCATCGCATCGAGCGGAAGCATCTCGCATCATTCTGGAAGTGTCTCGCAACGCCGAAGAAGCGTGTCGCCATCGCAGCCATCGTAGCTGTCGCATTGCACCGCATCGAGAGAAGAGTCTCGCATCGAGGAGGAAGCGTGTCGCCATCGCAGCCATCGTAGTTGTCGCATTGCACCGCATCCAGAAAAGCGCCTTGCATCCACGGAGAAGCGTGCCGCCGTCGGAGCCGCGGTCGTCGCATCTCGCAGAAGGGGTGTCGCCGCTGCAGCATCGCATCGAGCAGAAGCGTCTCGCAACGTCGGAGAAGAGTGCCGCTGCCAAGGCCGCTGTCGTCGCATGTCGTCAAAGGTGACGCCGCTCTAGCTGACGCATCGAGTCGAGCCTTCTCGCAACATCGGAGAAGCGTAACGCATCTGGAAGATTCCGTCTTTATTTCTTTTGCACCAAGAACTTCAACGCATCTGCATCGCTGCAACACTTTCGTTGCCCTGCGTGTCGCATCTAAGGTACATTGACTTAAAGTGTCGCATTTAGGAACTTAACCTCTTCGATGCCGATGACGGAACGTTTCCGTCATGCACGCCGGTTGGGCTGTGCTTATGACGGAACCGTTCCGTCATGGCCCCGCCCGCGCTCAGATCTTTCAGCACTGCGCGGGAATCCGCGCAGCGCTGAAGAGGTTAAGAGAAACTAAGCAATCTTCTACCAACTAAGCAACCGTATTGTGTATTTTTAATCGGTTAATCGTCTTGTGATAATCCTATATAAAGAATCCTTATTTTTAATATAAATACCTGTGTGGTGTCCATTTGTAGTGTTGTCACTTGGTTACTGTATGTGTTCACAAATGCTTAACCTATGAAGCTCTGAGATAAGCCTCGTCTGCTCGCGCCAAGCTACCTAGAGGGTGAGCAGGGGTTGTTTTAGTAGTGTAACCCCTTTCCCTGACTAGAGGAAAGGTTCCCTGCTTGTCACAAGTACCTACCTGTGCCAACCAGAGAACCCGGATTCTCACAATTGTCTTATGTAAAGTTTCTTGTGTATTAATTTACAAATGTGCATATTTCTTCTTCTCTGTATAATGTGTGTAATGTAAAGCATCCTGATACCCTATATTGTGATGAGTAGCGCTATGTAAGAAAATAAATAAAACAATTAATTAGGAAGTACTATTTACACCGTTATTAGTGTATTTACTCTTACAGACATTCCGACTGTGCATGTATATCTCTTACATATAAAGGGGTTGAACAATGTTAAAAAGCTACCTCTAAATCATAGTTTCTCTTAGGCATTTTTAAAGTGATAAAGTGAGTGCCTTTGTTGTCCTCCATTGCATTGGGATACAAGTGTCAGGGTGCCGTTAGCTCCCAGCCATGATGAAACTCAACAAAAGGAGGGCATATCGCCCTTTAAGTGAAGCGTTTGTGTTGGGTCGTGTTCTGTCCTTTTTCTGTTCACTGGTTTGCATAATTGCAATGGCTCTTCAGATGAACACGTCTTCCCCACAGGCAGGTCCTAAGCATGCACATGGCAGCAAGTCAGATTCGTTTCTTCAGGTTTGAAGTTGAAAGGTCCAAATATGCCACAATAGTGAGTGGGAATGTCTTATGTGCAGGATTACTTATGTCTATTTACATGTGGTGAAATCAATGTTTCTTCCAGAAAAATAACTGAAAAGGGACTGCTGCAGTCTTACCTGCTTCATGTTTGCACTTTTTCTGTAATCCTAATTTATCAAATTGGCAGCATTTGATAGTCACTTGAGATCAGAGACTGCAACCTTTCCCTTTGCCCTTGCGTAAAGTTTACCATAATAGCGTCAAACTAAGTGAGCCCGAGGGCTCTGAATGTTTTCGTTACGTTTCAAAATGTTTGGCGAGTGCATATATGTAATCTACAATTTTATTCAGGAATTCATTTTAATGGGTATTTTTAGCTAAATTGCACCTTTGGCCTATTTACGAGAATGTTTCTTTCTAGACAACGATGTATTGTCCCTAGAGATATAGAATCAAATTTGTGTGCAACAATATTTGTATATAGTGTGTGATTCGGTAACATAAGATAAGAGACACATTCTATATAAAGGTGGATGTGGAAGGAAAAAACACTCCGGTTAATTTCGAGACAGTTGCCCTATGTAGAAATAAGACTGCCTTAACACTCAATAATGCAAGCCAGTAAACAACAATGGTTGTTGTCATATAATCTTGAGTGTTTCGTCATAGCTGTCATATAGTGTGTTTGGACAAAATATTGTAGAAAAAATATCATGTGGACAAAATATCGTGTCAAGAATATCGAGGGCAAAAATATTGTGAAGGTAAATTTCTATGAGCAAGCAACGTTTTACTACACTTAACTCCACGTACATGTGCCTTGGAGATATATAAATCTCCAAGGCACATAGATGTGGTGTTTAGAATGGTAAATCTATACTTACCTATTTGCACTTACTTTCTCGATATTTTGGTACTTGATATTTTTGACACAATATTCTGTCCACACCATGTTTTTGGACCGATAGTCTGTCAGACAACCATCATATAATAATGAGTGTTTCGTTATAGTACTCATATAGTCATAAATGTTTCGTCCATAATTTTTTTGACTCACAATCCAAGATTATCGAAACCTTTGTAAGGAAAAACAGTACTTGTTGGACAATCCTGTCTTACGTCAGAGATGACAAAAATCATTATCTGGCACTAGTATTGTGCCAAATTCAAATATTTTCATATGGATATAACATACATTAATGGCGTCAGAATACAAGGATATAGCAAAACTCATAGAGGGCAAATTGTTCCAAAAGCCACTGCTGCTAGGTCTATGTACCAAAGTATGTGTATTCCTTAAAATTCCTTAGTTTAAACGAAAGGAAAGCATGCCCTGCACTATAAACACCCTTAATGTAAGTGCAGACATTCTAATGCATTTACCTGTCAACACGGTTCACTTGCATGTACTGATAATTTATTCACCAATGTGAAACTTCCATTACTGATAATTTATTCACCAATGTGAAACTTCCATTACTGATAATTTATTCACCAATGTGAAACTTCCATTACTGCTAAATCAACTGCGAGTGGGTCCCCAAGAGAATAGTCATATGTTGCTCATTTGTCTGCTTCCAATGTGATGTAATGGTGGATATGTTTGTGATACTTGCAGAAGGTACAGTTGGAGAGTTTACATTCCATTAATGGTGTCTTTCTTTTATAGACTGTGCGCATCTAGGCCAAAGCAACCCATTCCCACCTGCATCATGACGTCCCGGATCGGGCTGAGGATGCAGTTAATGCGTGAGCAGGCTCAGCAGGAGGAGCAACGGGAGCGCATGCACATGCAGCAGCAGATGCACTATTTGCAGCAGCCACATCATGTGCCCGTGGCGTCGTCACTGGCGATCAGCACGCCGATCAACTACCAGGCACCCCCGCCTGTGCCTGTGGAGATCCTCAAGGTGACTGCACTAGTGCTGCTCTGGACTCTCCCAGGCCAGACATCCATTTCCTGATCTCTCTGCTATCCTTTCTCATCTATCTTTTTTTTTTTTTTTACTTGAAATTTTTCATGAAATTGACTTCATGCACACCAGGGTTTTCGTAGTACTTTACTAAGAGAATAACCATGATCAGTAGTCGCAGGGGGGGCACGCTAAGCAAAAAGCAGGCAGCATTATATTGAAGGGAAGATGCATGGGAAGGTAAAAGTTGTGTTGTAGTGAGCAATAGGGGCTGGTAGGGTGTTCAATTGACAGGGATAGTTTAGTTTTAGGGTGTCAGGAACTTGTGATTTTCAAAGCTAGAAAGTAAGTAGGAAGTCGCTTTGGGGAAACTAGGAAAACTTACAGATTGGTGTGGCTTGTTACTTGGCTGAAAGTGAGCCACATGTTGTTCCAGAATACTGGTGCATAGCTGCAGAGGGCTTGTTTGGTGAATTTTACTGGTTTGCAGTGTTGCTTGGGAGCATCTTGGGGCCTGGTGAGTGTTTAAGTTTCTGGAAAAGTGGGGTGCTCTTATCCGCAAGCTAATTTGTATTTCGCGGGAGAGCAGTGTGGTTGGTGGTAGACAGTTTTTATCTGGATTGTGGATTCTAGTGGAAAACAGGGAAACGTGTGTACGAGGCAGTGCTCTGGGGAGCCTGGTCAGGGCAGTGTAGGAGTAGTTTAACAACTTGAGACGGTGAGCCAACATAGTCCTTTCTTCTTTCCATCTGTTCTAACTTCCTTCCTCACTATCATCTGCTATTCCCTTCTATTACCGACTCCTCTTACCTTACTCTGCTTCTTACTCGATTCCATCTTTCCTACGTATTTTCTTCAATTGCTTTTTCCAATAGGTTTTCATGTGCTCTTTTCTTGCTTTCTTCTTGTTTTAAACTGTGTACCTTAAAATCCATAGGTTTCAGTCATCATTAGTTTTTTGCATTGCTTCAAATAACGTGACTCTGCCTCAAAGACCATCTTTCCCTTCTTTCTTAGTCTGTTGTTGATAAATGTCAGCACTGTATCGCCTTCCTTTCTTTTTAGTATTGCATTCACCATTGCGTCCTCCTTTGCTCCCTCTCTTTCACATTTTTTAGTTCTTCTGTGCTTTCTTTCCTGCGTATCTGTTATCACCTTCAATTTTATCCTACATCTGCCCGTAGTGCTTTCTCTCCTTTGCCCTTCTCCATCCTTCGCCCTTCTCCATCCTTCTTTCATTTCTTCTAAAACTTTTGAATGTATTTCTCACCTCATAGGTGCAGTCTAACCTGGAGAATCCAACTACCTACCATCTGCAGCAGTCCCGGGACAAAAAGGTTAGGGACTTTTTGTCCGATACATATGGGAACAAGTTTGCATCCCATGTGAGTTCCTTGAGGCCTTCACCGAAGCCACCCACTGCCGCGGTATCGCCTGGAGGAAGAAGCAGCCGGGTGATCTCATCCTCAACTGGCAATAGCACCCCCAACAGTCCCATGGCAATGCTGAACATCTGTTCCAACCCGGAGAGAGAGGTAAGGAACTACAACCAGGGCAAGAGGGTGTGTGATGGGCAACAGGGGCGACACGGAGTGCAGGCGTTGAGAGTGAGCAGAAAGCATCTACAAGAACACATTTGAAGACTAACAGCCAACCTGTAACTCACAACCGTCACCAACGACAAAAGAGACCGAGAAATCCTAAAACTTTGTGAGGCTTTGAAGCAAAGCAGGGCCAGCGCAAGTATCGATGTGGACTTCTAAAGCAGGTCAGAATAGATAAGTAGAAACCTTGGGGGTGAAGTGCAAGGCATGGTGGGTGTAATACAGTGGAGAGAAGAGCTTTAGTATAATATATAGTATAATGCGTTCTAGTAGTTTTCAAAGCTTGAAACTTTATCTCACACACTGAGCAAAGGAAGAGGTGGCATAGATTTTACTGTGATAAGCAGGTATACCTCGCTTTGGGAGACGGCCATTTGGTAACAACTGTATAGAGACTTCTGAGGCGATCACTGTTGCGGAGCTCTTCTCCATCAACGGCATGAGCAAGAATCACATAAGAGGCTAGGTAGCCTATGAACCTCAACAGGCCTCCAGAAACTGGGTTATAAAACAGCACATGTTAATAAATAAACGTGAAAACATTCATCACCAATTACTAAGCAAGAAACATATGCATCCCAGGCTTGAAAAGCTAAACTGGAAGCACACAAATAGCAGAGCAGTTAGGTCTACTTTGAGAGGCAACATGTATTCAAGGAAATTGTGTTTAGAGTGTGAGACTTTGACTAGATGCATAGAGGCTGCTCTCACTGTATATGCGCTCTCTATAAAGAAAATGTATTTGACTTCGATTGTCTTTGCCTCCAGAGTTTTGAGGTCAAACCTTGAATTAATGACCTTTTGGTCTAGGGATATTTGTTTGCATTCTAGAAATGGCCGATCTCTGGCTTGTCTTGAGTGGCATAGAGCAGGGTCTTGCAGCTGTTGCTAGTTGAACAGTGACCTTTGGTTGAAGCTACAGGACTTGCGCCATAAAGGGTATAAAACGTTTAACAGGAAGTGTAAAATGTATAATTTGAGGGTTAGAGAGAGGTAAGTTCACTGTCTCAAGGTGATATCCAGTGACTAGGCTTTCTAAACATCGCTTCAGAGTCAAGTGAGTTATGGATCTCTCCCGTTGAGAATTAAAGAATCTAAAACAGGTACTTTTTTATACCCCTTAGCCTCACAATCACCCCGTGGTAGCAGTTTGAAACAGGTTCCTCTTTGGACCCTTCACGAGTATATTTTTCACTCCAGACACTTGCCTGGTAGCCATGGCTTAGCGGGTCACAAAACACTGGTTCCATATTTCTGCTGCCTCATTCATCAGGTGGCGCCTGATGCTGGGCTCAGTCAATATTTGCACTGCAAAAAGAAGTCATTAGAATATGTTGCCGCTCATCAGTGAAGTGGTTTTGGTTGTTCCTGGTGTTTCAGGTGGGAGGTCTTGACAAGACATGTCAGAGGCCCATTTCTCACCGCTCCACACATTCGCTGTGACAGATGAATGGTCATACCTACACTGAGTTGTTTATTGCACATAGAAAAGGTCCCACTTCCACATAAAGGCTGACCATACCTCTGTAGCTGCGTATACTCACAGTGTAACAGAGCTGCCTAATCTCCGAATATTGTGACTCATGAAAGTCATTTCCTCTTAGGTTTCTCCTGACTCATTTCTCATGTTCTCTGTTTGTTCTGGTTGAGACTGCAGCACAGCAGTCCCTTCTTCGTGCCTCCTAGTTGTCTCCCGGCTTTAATCTGTTTTGGCCCATTCCAATGCTTCCTGTTTCTCTTTCTGTCTTTCACAGATTGCATTCTTACTTTAGGTCTTCATCTTCATGAAGTTAATTTTTTCTTCACTCTCAACCTGGTCTTTTACTTCACCAGAATCTGTCTTTTCCATCTTGCGTGCTGTCCAGTTTTCTTTACCAGTGCTCACATGTTTAATGACACCTTTGGACACAATGGAGTAACATAGTGTGCATTATAGGTAACACATATGAAATCGTTTCCGCTTTGCAATCCAGCACTGTCGGAAAAACATGCCAGATAATTCAGCATCTCAGCAACAATCAGTGTATTGAACCTACAAAGATTCCACTCCTCAAGGAACTTCCAATTTTCAGATAGTTAGACAATTGTCTCACCATTTGAAAACTGAAAGTAATTTTCTTTAAGCTTTTTGCACATAGAATGCATTTGATTTATTAGCTCAGTTTATCAAGCTATACCGAATGCCTAAACTTGTATTTCTGCAGCCTGATTCCGAATAAGCAAAGCATTTCTTGAAAACCGTTCTATGTAAAAATATCCAGTTGGGTCGACAGTATCATGGTACAGTGTGCTCTGACAACCCACTCATCTGTTTAATGTTCTCATAGATCTGCTATGGTTTCATGTACAGAAGAGACCAGTCATGAGTCTCCTGACACGTGCTGTGCATGATTGTAGCACATTGTTTAACAACAGGGTGCTGGACTCCATTGGGAATCTTGGAACCACCCAAAGCATAACTCCTTTTTGCTTGGCAGTACTTAGCCTTTGCTCAGGCTACAGCTATGCTAATGGTTAGTGCAGTAGGTACAAGTAGTGTACCAGATTGGAGAGATTGACTACCAGCTCTCTGTGTTAAAAGCTGTGTAGCAGGTCAAAGTGAGTACATTTAAGGTGGTTTCTCAGGCTCTGGCCCACCTGTCTACGAACTAACCATTGAATTGAAAAGGTATTTGGGAAGGCAAATTGGGAGGAATGTGAAATAGAAGAGTAGCAGAGGTAGGAATTGTCTTTGATAGGGCGATCCTACCCAATGACTGACATGGGTAGGGTGAGCCAAAACTGAACTGTGCGACGCAGAGCCGTGAGTGTTGCCCTGATGTTGCACTCCCGTCAGCTCTGCCTCCATGTAGTAGACCCTTATTCAGAGATATTGGAGCGTAAGGGTTTCCCAGCGAAGGGGCCCATCACTACTGCGGCCTTGGCAGTCTGTGACAGTGGAATATATATATATATATATATATTATCTACTGGCGGTCGCCAGTAGATAGTTATAGTTAGTTATAGTTAGGACCGTGTTTCCATAGGAAATCCGCAACATTCTATTTTGAATAACTTTGGCGCCGATGGACGAATCCTCGTGAAATTTTCAAAATAGGTGGGGCGCTCTGCTCCGCTCCTCCCCTGAAAGTCTCGGGGGGATTCGTCAAGCGGGGGCTGAGAAAAAGGGGGGGTCCCAAAACACGTTTTCCCCATGCATTTTTCCATAGGACCTTTAGTCCAAGCTGCAGCCCGAACGGCTGAACAGAATTACTTGAAATTTGGCAGAGAGGTAGTCCTCAGGTCAGGGATGTTGCCTTTTGGTGTAAATCTGTTCAGTATTTCCTGAGAAAATAGCATTTAAATCAATATATATATCTATAGGTGCGCTCCGAGCGCGTACTGTAAGCTTACCGTACGCGCGCACTGCCGTGCGCAAGCGCAATTCTGATTGGTTGTTAGATCTTAGTAAACATTCGAATCGGTCGAAACCAGGAAGTGTCGGCCGCCATTTTGTCTCTCGCAGTATGAGGGGGTGAAAAACAAAGGTGGATAACGTGAAAAGGGGGCAGGCTGGACAGTTCCTGACCCCCTAGCCTTGGTCAGGGGATCCCAGAAGGACCCCCAAGGGCAAAAATGTATTTTAATTTTTTTACGAAAAATCGCGGAGTGCGCGTAGCGTACGCGCACGGTAGAAACGGAAAAATTCCGCGAACTACGTAACGTGGGCGCGCGGTGCGCGAAGCGCCCCGCGCGCCCACAGCGCGCGCACGCAGCGCGAAGCGCACCGTACGCGCACGGTACGCGCACGGTGATAAAACTTTAAAAAAATAAATAAATACATAAATTAGCATTTAAAAAACCGTACAAATTCACTGAAAAAACCATAGGTTTCATACACGTTATAGTTAGGAATTAGCATTTAAAAAACCTTGCAAATTCACTTAAAAAACCATAGGTTTCACACATGTTATAGTTAGCTGGGCATTTCACTCGTGAAAAACCAATGAAATTCCCCCGTTATAGTTAGGTCAGATAACTATAACTCGCACGACCGCCACTCTATCACAAGGATGATGTCATCGGTGATGTCATGATTAATGCCACTGACCATGTCATGAGTGATGTAATATGTGACGTCATGAGCACTGGATTGCGGGCGCGCGAGTTATAGTTATCTGACCTAACTATAACGGGGGAATTTCATTGGTTTTTCACGAGTGAAATGCCCAGCTAACTATAACATGTGTGAAACCTATGATTTTTTAAGTGAATTTGCAAGGTTTTTTAAATGCTA
Organism: Triturus cristatus; assembly: GCF_964204655.1. Taxonomy (NCBI): domain Eukaryota; kingdom Metazoa; phylum Chordata; class Amphibia; order Caudata; family Salamandridae; genus Triturus; species Triturus cristatus. The sequence goes on along the minus strand of NC_140579.1, from coordinate 823,310,995 downwards.
ATTCCTAACTATAACGTGTGTGAAACCTATGGTTTTTTCAGTGAATATATATATATATATATATATATATATATATATATATATGTATCCAACAGGGTGACCCTTGACTCCAACTGCGGTTACAAATCGAGGCGCACTCTGGCACTGGTGTTTATTTAAATTTATTATGCACACGAACACGGACAGACGCGTTTCGGCATAAAGTCTTCCTCAATGTCAAAGTCCGATTTTTCAACTACTCCCATATATACATCAAACACATTTTTTTTCTTTTCCAAGACAGTCGAGATCAAAAGAGGACTGGTAGTGCCTTACTACTATGGTTTTGGCGGCCATGATGTAGTGTCCAAAGCAATGCTAAAAGTATATATTAATGCAAATGCCAAATTAAATTAAATCAAACATGTAGTACATTGGTTCCAGAGGTCAAAGTAAGCAATTCATTGTACTTCATTACATCATAAAATATATATAATCCTGATTCCTAACATCACAATTATTGTATGTAGGATTGCGAATTTAATGCACAGTGCATAACCATACTCAATTCTAGATGGACCCCACATGTCAAAACTTAATTAAGCCCTGAATGGGCTAGGATCCACCTTATACAGGAGATCATTGCCCTTATCCTTGATCTATAAGAACTCATAATTGTGCCCTGGATGGGCAAAATCCATCATTTACATGAAATCATTTTCATCCTCCTCTTAACTGTTCATTAGTTTATGTGGACCCATAATTCTTCCTCATTATTTAGTCCTAATGGGGCTTTAGTTTGCATCTCCACAATATATCGTGATTCCAATTTTCTCAGGTTTCTAGTTCTATTTCCCCCTCTTTCAGCTTTTGGAATGCGGTCTAGACAAAAGAATCTAAGTAAATTGGCGTTTGATTCGTGTCTTTCTTCAAAATGCCGTGCAACAGGATATGCTGCATCTCGATTTTTGATAGCACGCATGTGCTCCAAGAAAAAAAATAAATATATATTTTTATATATTACCTACTGGCGGTCGCCAGTAGGTAGTTATAGTTAGGACCACGTTTCGATAGGAAATCCGCAACATTCTATTTTGAATAACTTTTGCGCCGGTCGACGAATCCTCGCGAATTTTTCAAAATAGGTGGGGCGCTATGCTCCGCTCCTACCCTGAAAGTCTCGGGGGGATTCGTCAAGCGGGGGCTGAGATAAAAGGGGGGTCCCAAAACGCGTTTTTCCCATGCATTTTTCCATAGGACCTTTAGACAGGGCTACAGCCCGAACGGCTGAACAGAATTACTAGAAATTTGGCAGAGAGGTAGTCCTCAGGTCAAGGAAGTGCCTTTTGTAGGTTTGGTGTAAATCTGTTCAGTAGATTCTGAGAAAATAGCCTTTAAATCAATATATATATCTGAGCCAGCTTACGGTGCGCTTACGGTAGCGTGCGCGAGCGCGATTCTGATTGGTTCTTAGATCTTAGTAAACATTCGAATCGGCCGAAACCAGGAAGCAGCGGCCGCCATTTTCTCTCTCGCACTGAGAGTGATTTTTAAAATTTAAAGCCCAAAAACATGTAAAGGGGCTGTTTAGACAGCTCCCACACACATAGGCATGTTGAGGGAGTCCCCAAAGATCCTCCAAGGCCAAAAACGGAATTTTTATTTTTTCGGTAATTTCGCCGATTACGCTTACCGTACGCGTACGGTAAAAAATTATTTTAAAAAAAAAATCATCCACACTCTCTCCACCCCGTGTGCAATTGGTGGGCGAAGGCCACCAATTGCGCATGGCTTATCACAAACGAGATAAACTAAAATATTAAAAAAAAATAAATAAAAAAAAAAATTATCCACACTCTCTCCACCCCGTGTGCAAATGGTGCCCGAAGGGCACCATTTGTGCATGGCTTATAAAACATACGAAAAATTAAAATATTACCTTTCAAAACGAAGTGCATCATATGTCCTCCATGTGCGCACGGTGCGCGAAGCGCATCGTGCGTACATGGCCCATCTAGCGTAACGTGGGCACGCGGTGCACGTAGCGCACCGCGTGCCCACCGTGCGTGCATGGCACGAACTGCGTTAAGTGGGCGCGCACGCCACGAATGGCGTAAAGTAACTTAGCATTTAAAAAACCGTACAAATTCACTGAAAAAACCATAGGTTTCACACACGTTATAGTTAGGAATTAGCATTTAAAAAACCTTGCAAATTCACTGAAAAAACCATAGGTTTCACACATGTTATAGTTAGCGGAAATTTTACTGATAAAAAAACCAATGAAATTCCCCCGTTATAGTTACTGCAGGCAACTATAACTCACGCGACCGCAATCTTCTGCTGATGACATATGTGTCTTTATGAAAAAAAAATATTTGTAATATATGTATAGGTAAAAATGTATGGAAGAAGACATGGGCAAATAAGTGTCTAAATACAGTATTAGCATCAGCAGAGGATTGCGGTCGCGTGAGTTATAGTTGCCTGCAGTAACTATAACGGGGGAATTTCATTGGTTTTTTATCAGTAAAATTTCCGCTAACTATAACATGTGTGAAACTTATGGGTTTTTCAGTGAATATATATATATATATATATACAGTAATACTGTACAAACAATTTAGCAAATTATTTAAGTTTGCAGGAAAGTTAAGATGGTTGTATTGTTGATTACACGATATCTGTCTTCCTTACTAGTCTGTTGCCCATGTCCATGATCATGTGACACAGGAAGTGAAACTCACGTGGCTTATTTAAAATGTATTGGCAGCCTGCTACGAGTGTGTGATCAAGGGTACGGCTGTGCCCGAAACGCGTCACTAAGCGAAGGACAAAAATAAAATCTTCCTGCCAGCAATCGGGGTCCGTTCTCCTGTGTTCGCCGCTGCTGCTGCTGCTGCTGTTGTTTGAAAGCGGAGGTTCGAGGAGCTTAGCAGTTTCATATATATATATATATATATATATATATTACCTACTGGCGGTCGCCAGTAGGTAGTTATAGTTAGGACCCCTTTTCCATAGGAAATCCGCAACATTCTATTTTGAATAACTTTGGCGCCGGTCGATGAATCCTCGCGAATTTTTCAAAATAGGTGGGGCGCTACGCTCCGCTCCTACCCTGAAAGTCTCGGGGGGATACGTCAAGCGGGGGCTGAGATAAAAGGGGGGTCCCAAAACGCGTTTTTCCCATGCATTTTTCCATAGGACCTTTAGACAGGGCTACAGCCCGAACGGCTGAACAGAATTACTAGAAATTTTGCAGAGAGGTAGTCCCTATGTCAAGGAAGTGCCTTTTGTAGGTTTGGTGTAAATCTGTTCAGTAGATTCTGAGAAAATAGCCTTTAAATCAATATATATATCTGAGCCCGCTTACGGTACGCTTACGGTACGCTTACCGTACGCGTACGGTGGCGTGCGCGAGCGCGATTCTGATTGGCTCTTAGATCTTAGTAAACATTCGAATCGGCCGAAACCAGGAAGCGGCGGCCGCCATTTTGTGTGTTTCACTCAGAAAAAAAAGAGTGAAAACAAGAAAAGGGGGCAATGAGGAGAGTTACAGACCCCCTTACATGTGTGAGGGGGTCAAAGAAGGACTGTAAAGTACAAAGAAAACATTTATTGATTTTTAAAAAAAACACGGGGTACGCGTACGGTAAGCTTACGGTAAGCGTACGGTAGAAAAATAAAATAAAAAAATAAATGAAATTCAGATTTAAGTGTTTAGATATTAGGGGGCTCTAAAAAGAGCCGTTGTGTTTATGAAATGATTTTTTAGTGGTACCTACAAGTAAGTACCGATGCAGAGTCTAAGGTTCAAGAGGAAGACTCTGTTCCCTTCATCATTGAAGTGCACATCATCTCCTCTATAAATGTCTTGCATGTCATAACGCAAGTTGTTGTGGTAAATGGCACCCATACCATAGTCACGGAGGAAAGCAGAAACAGATTTGTTGACGTGCTTTCTTGCTTTGTCAATCTGCGGACAGAAATGATTGGACCAGTTCCATTTTTGCCTTTGGCATATGTTGGAAAACACAAAGGCAGTTTTAGGGAAAAGTGAAAACAGTTGTGCAAAGGTGTCCTTCATAAGCATTTCCAGACCTACCCCAGTCAAAGTGCCTAGGTCATTGCCACCACAGTGCACTATTATGAGGTCAGGGTGTTGGATTTGCATGAAGGATTTCACCAATGGCATCAATTGGTGCCACTTTAACCCTCTCTGACCAATCCATTTAATGTCTACATTTGGCAAAGCAAGGTCTCTCACCGTATCTGTTTTCTCTGCAAACTTTTCACTCCAGAAGACATAGCTGTGCCCTACAATCCACACTGTGAACATCTTCAAAGGAGAACTGGATGCACTCAGGAGGTGTCTTTCAGTAGAATGGCAATATGAAAAGAAAGACAGTTTGGAAATGGAGGCATATATATTTTTTTCAAAACAAAAAGAACTGATTGGCTGTTTCATACCATTCTAGAATAAAAACTAGGCTGTATGTGTAAATTAATAGAAGCATGTTTTGTATTGGTACAAAAAAATGTGTTACCAAAGAACAGTAGTATGGATTTGCTGTTAGGTTTGAAAAGTCAAGCACTCTTGCTCTGTGGAATTGAAACATTGTGTGGCGAACTTCTGACCTAACTCCACACAGCAGTGTTCCATGAGCTGTTGCTATGGTAGCAGGCAGAAGTCAAGTTGGGGGAAGGGTACTAGGCAGAAGTCAAGTTGGGGGCAGGGTACTTTTGGAAAAGGGTTGGTTTAAAACCAATAGAAATGTGTGATTACATTTGAAAAAAAGGGGGAAGCACTGAGATTTGAAACTTACATGTATATGTGTGGAAAAATAGAGGGAAAGTTTGCCATTATCTGGTTCTGCTGAGAGGAGAGAGGTGTAGAGAACAGAGATCCTGGCTCTGATAATCTGCTGTTTGAGTGCCACATTTCTTTCACAACTAACTAATTTTAAAGGTGAGGTTAGAGTTTGAGAGGAGATGTATATGGTAAATTAAGAAATGAATAATAGAAATGGAAATTCTTTTTGTTGAAGTTGCGTTTATCATTTTCTGTTTTGGGAGAAATTTAAATGTGAGGAACATGTAAAATAATATGGACTATGTTTTCACGATAAATTAAGGTGTACTGGAAAAAAAAAGAATAGTTTAAGGGTTTGAGGTTGGACTCAGTAATGCAAATACATTCAGCATCACTAAGGCTGGTTGCCCTTGCTGGAATGTAGGCAGCCACCCAGGTTACACATGGTGGTGGTCTGAAAAAGCAGTTTGGACATGTGCATTTAAAAAAATCAAAAAAGTGGTTTCATAATGTGTCAGTCTGTAAAAGTGATTTTCACTTGCCAAAAAAAAAGAGCAGTAAGTGTGCTTTCAAATTGGCAAAGAAATTTCGTTTTGGGACTAATGTGAAAACATGACTCTGTGTGGAAATAGGAATTACAGGCAGAGATTTATTGCGTTTTTTTCTGGTGATTTCACAGTTGCATTAGTAGGAAAAAGGGGGAGCGATTTTTTGGGGGAAGAAGCAGACTCTTAGCACACACCCATCTGCTTGCCATGTATAATCATGCACAGTATTTACAAGCGAGTGGGGTTTTCAGGTTTCAGTCTGTAATGCAAATACATTCAGCATCACTAAGGCTGGTTGCCCTTGCTGGAATGTAGGCAGCCACCCAGGTTACACATGGTGGTGGTATGAAAAAGCAGTTTGGACATGTGCATTTAAAAAAATCAAAAAAGTGGTTTCATAATGTGTCAGTCTGTAAAAGTGATTTTCACTTGCCAAAAAAAAAGAGCAGTAAGTGTGCTTTCAAATTGGCAAAGAAATTTCGTTTTGGGACTAATGTGAAAACATGACTCTGTGTGGAAATAGGAATTACAGGCAGAGATTTATTGCGTTTTTTTCTGGTGATTTCACAGTTGCATTAGTAGGAAAAAGGGGGAGCGATTTTTTTTGGGGAAGAAGCAGACTCTTAGCACACACCCATCTGCTTGCCATGTATAATCATGCACAGTATTTACAAGCGAGTGGGGTTTTCAGGTTTCAGTCTGTAATGCAAATACATTCAGCATCACTAAGGCTGGTTGCCCTTGCTGGAATGTAGGCAGCCACCCAGGTTACACATGGTGGTGGTATGAAAAAGCAGTTTGGACATGTGCATTTAAAAAAATCAAAAAAGTGGTTTCATAATGTGTCAGTCTGTAAAAGTGATTTTCACTTGCCAAAAAAAAAGAGCAGTAAGTGTGCTTTCAAATTGGCAAAGAAATTTCGTTTTGGGACTAATGTGAAAACATGACTCTGTGTGGAAATAGGAATTACAGGCAGAGATTTATTGCGTTTTTTTCTGGTGATTTCACAGTTGCATTAGTAGGAAAAAGGGGGAGCGATTTTTTTTGGGGAAGAAGCAGACTCTTAGCACACACCCATCTGCTTGCCATGTATAATCATGCACAGTATTTACAAGCGAGTGGGGTTTTCAGGTTTCAGTCTGTAATGCAAATACATTCAGCATCACTAAGGCTGGTTGCCCTTGCTGGAATGTAGGCAGCCACCCAGGTTACACATGGTGGTGGTCTGAAAAAGCTGTTTGGACATGGGCTTTTTAAAAAAACTGAAAAGTGGTTTCATAATGTGTCAGTCTGTAAAAGTGATTTTCACTTGCCAAAAAAAAAGAGCAGTAAGTGTGCATTCAAATTGGCAAAGAAATTTCGTTTTGGGACTAATGTGAAAACATGACTCTGTGTGGAAATAGGAATTACAGGCAGAGATTTATTGCGTTTTTTTCTGGTGATTTTACAGTTGCATTAGTAGGAAAAAGGGGGAGCGATTTTTTGGGGGAAGAAGCAGACTCTTAGCACACACACCCAGCTGCTTGCCATGTATAATCATGCACAGTATTTACAAGCGAGTGGGGTTTTCAGGTTTCAGTCTGTAATGCAAATACATTCAGCATCACTAAGGCTGGTTGCCCTTGCTGGAATGTAGGCAGCCACCCAGGTTACACATGGTGGTGGTCTGAAAAAGCAGTTTGGACAAGTGCATTTAAAAAAAACTGAAAAGTGGTTTCATAATGTGTCAGTCTGTAAAAGTGATTTTCACTTGCCAAAAAAAAAGAGCAGTAAGTGTGCATTCAAATTGGCAAAGAAATTTCGTTTTGGGACTAATGTGAAAACATGACTCTGTGTGGAAATAGGAATTACAGGCAGAGATTTATTGCGTTTTTTTCTGGTGATTTCACAGTTGCATTAGTAGGAAAAAGGGGGAGCGATTTTTTGGGGGAAGAAGCAGACTCTTAGCACACACCCATCTGCTTGCCATGTATAATCATGCACAGTATTTACAAGCGAGTGGGGTTTTCAGGTTTCAGTCTGTAATGCAAATACATTCAGCATCACTAAGGCTGGTTGCCCTTGCTGGAATGTAGGCAGCCACCCAGGTTACACATGGTGGTGGTCTGAAAAAGCAGTTTGGACATGTGCATTTAAAAAAATCAAAAAAGTGGTTTCATAATGTGTCAGTCTGTAAAAGTGATTTTCACTTGCCAAAAAAAAAGAGCAGTAAGTGTGCTTTCAAATTGGCAAAGAAATTTCGTTTTGGGACTAATGTGAAAACATGACTCTGTGTGGAAATAGGAATTACAGGCAGAGATTTATTGCGTTTTTTTCTGGTGATTTCACAGTTGCATTAGTAGGAAAAAGGGGGAGCGATTTTTTGGGGGAAGAAGCAGACTCTTAGCACACACCCATCTGCTTGCCATGTATAATCATGCACAGTATTTACAAGCGAGTGGGGTTTTCAGGTTTCAGTCTGTAATGCAAATACATTCAGCATCACTAAGGCTGGTTGCCCTTGCTGGAATGTAGGCAGCCACCCAGGTTACACATGGTGGTGGTATGAAAAAGCAGTTTGGACATGTGCATTTAAAAAAATCAAAAAAGTGGTTTCATAATGTGTCAGTCTGTAAAAGTGATTTTCACTTGCCAAAAAAAAAGAGCAGTAAGTGTGCTTTCAAATTGGCAAAGAAATTTCGTTTTGGGACTAATGTGAAAACATGACTCTGTGTGGAAATAGGAATTACAGGCAGAGATTTATTGCGTTTTTTTCTGGTGATTTCACAGTTGCATTAGTAGGAAAAAGGGGGAGCGATTTTTTTTGGGGAAGAAGCAGACTCTTAGCACACACCCATCTGCTTGCCATGTATAATCATGCACAGTATTTACAAGCGAGTGGGGTTTTCAGGTTTCAGTCTGTAATGCAAATACATTCAGCATCACTAAGGCTGGTTGCCCTTGCTGGAATGTAGGCAGCCACCCAGGGTACACATGGTGGTGGTCTGAAAAAGCTGTTTGGACATGGGCTTTTTAAAAAAACTGAAAAGTGGTTTCATAATGTGTCAGTCTGTAAAAGTGATTTTCACTTGCCAAAAAAAAAGAGCAGTAAGTGTGCATTCAAATTGGCAAAGAAATTTCGTTTTGGGACTAATGTGAAAACATGACTCTGTGTGGAAATAGGAATTACAGGCAGAGATTTATTGCGTTTTTTTCTGGTGATTTCACAGTTGCATTAGTAGGAAAAAGGGGGAGCGATTTTTTTGGGGGAAGAAGCAGACTCTTAGCACACACACCCAGCTGCTTGCCATGTATAATCATGCACAGTATTTACAAGCGAGTGGGGTTTTCAGGTTTCAGTCTGTAATGCAAATACATTCAGCATCACTAAGGCTGGTTGCCCTTGCTGGAATGTAGGCAGCCACCCAGGTTACACATGGTGGTGGTCTGAAAAAGCAGTTTGGACATGTGCATTTAAAAAAATCAAAAAAGTGGTTTCATAATGTGTCAGTCTGTAAAAGTGATTTTCACTTGCCAAAAAAAAAGAGCAGTAAGTGTGCATTCAAATTGGCAAAGAAATTTCGTTTTGGGACTAATGTGAAAACATGACTCTGTGTGGAAATAGGAATTACAGGCAGAGATTTATTGCGTTTTGCTCTGGTGATTTCACAGTTGCATTAGTAGGAAAAAGGGGGAGCGATTTTTTGGGGGAAGAAGCAGACTCTTAGCACACACCCAGCTCCTTTCCATGTATAATCATGCACAGTATTTAGAAGCGAGTGGGGTTTTCAGGTTTCAGTCTGTAATGCAAATACATTCAGCATCACTAAGGCTGGTTGCCCTTGCTGGAGTGTAGGTAGTCACCGAGGATACACATGGTGGTGGTCTGAAAAAGCAGTCTGGACATGGGCTTTTTAAAAAAACTGAAAAGTGGTTTCATAATGTGTCAGTCTGTAAAAGTGATTATCACTTGCCAAAAAAAAAGAGCAGTAAGTGTGCATTCAAATTGGCAAAGAAATTTCGTTTTGGGACTAATGTGAAAACATGACTCTGTGAGCAAATAGGAATTACAGGCAGAGATTTATTGCGTTTTGCTCTGGTGATTTCACAGTTGCATTAGTAGGAAAAAGGGGGAGCGATTTTTTTGGTGCAGAAGCAGACTCTTAGCACACACCCAGCTGCTTGCCATGTATAATCATGCACAGTATTTACAAGCGAGTGGGGTTTTCAGGTTTCAGTCTGTAATGCAAATACATTCAGCATCACTAAGGCTGGTTGCCCTTGCTGGAGTGTAGCAGTCTGGACATGGGCTTTTTAAAAAATCTGAAAAGTGGTTTCATAATGTGTCAGTCTGTAAAAGTGATTTTCACTTGCCAAAAAAAAAGAGCAGTAAGTGTGCATTCAAATTGGCAAAGAAATTTCGTTTTGTGACTATTGTGAAAAGAAATGTAGTAATATATTTAAATAAAATAAAGGAATTTTTTTCTTAGTTTTTTTCAGGTATTGCTGAAGAGCAGTGAACAAAATTTAAGATGCCTACAAAATCCAGAGTTCAAAAAACGCTAAAAAAAAACCTATATTTGAAGACAACTAGAGGACCAAAGTTAGTAGAAGATGCTGATGTTGGGAAAAAGAAAAAATCTTCTGGTAAGCACAAAAAACAATTTCTTAAAAATATATTCAAAAGAATGAAAAATGTACAAAATGTCTGTACTCGAAAGGATGTTTTTAAAAAAAAAGGAGAGGAAAAAATTGACAATTTAGTTAATGCAAATATACCTTCAGCAACTGAAAAGATTTATATAAATAGAAAAACAGCGTTTAAAGAGATACGTAGAAAAATGTTTCAGAGAAGAGTTATGTCTAATTTGATGAAGGATGTGAAGAAATATAAGAAAAAGACAAAGTTTTATAAAAGAAAAAAAGAAATAGAAGCCATTGCAGCAAAGGCATTAGAATTAAAAAGGAAACTATTCATATTAATTTTGAATAGGATGCGTACATTAGACAAAATGGTTAATGTACTGAAATCACATAGCAAAAGGAAAAGAGTAGTGAACAGAACAAACTTTTGTAAAGTGTTTTTAGGCAAGTGGATGCATAGTTCAAGTAGTGAACCTTTTTTTAATGAAGAAAGCTATTTTCAAAGTAATAGTTTGCTGCATGCAGTTGACACCAGAGGTCGTTCATACGAAGTAAAAAATGGTTGCATAATGGAGAAGGAGATAATGGTTCCAAGAGATGAGGTACAAGTGATGGCAGATGAGGCTATGGGGAGACGTCCTAAAGCCCCAGTGTACACTTGGAATTGTAGTAGTATTTGCACTGTGCGTCAGGAATCTATTGACAAATTTCGAGAGTTTCTAAGAGAATATAGTAAAAAAAGTATAAAACAGAAGATTAAGGTGCTTCAAAGTCTGGATCCATGCAGAGTGAGAGAGAATACTGGTTTGCAGGGTCATTCTCTGGCTTGTCTATCTAGAAAAGTGTGCAATAGTGTTTTCCATCATTTTAGGATGCTGGCTGTTCATCATACTGAAATGAGAAAGTTTGTGAGACGGTTGTATTTTGCTAAAAGTCCAGCAATAAAGTTAGATGAATTGAATAGGGCTCTGTTCCGAGGAACGGTATCAGATGTAGAGAAGGTTGTTGATGAAATTCAGTTTTGTTACTTTGGTCCTGAACAAAACAGTGCAGAGAAGGACACACTAAATGAGGAAGAAGTGGAAGAGAATGTACAACCATTTGTAAGTAAGACATTTAATGATCACATAACAAAATTTGAAAAAATCTCTAATGAAAGACCAAATATTACTTGTATTTGTTGCCGCAGAACTCATTATAGAAAACAAACCAGGTATGTTGATCTGTACAGAAAGAGTGAAAATGAAGATAATTATAAGTGGAAGGATTTTGCCACATATATATTTCTTGAAAATTGTTTTGAATTGGGTGAAGTTCAGCGTATTTGTAAATACTGTTACAACAAGTTAGAGGAAAATAGAATGCCGACCAGAGCTGTACATAATAATTTAGAATTGGATGCTATTCCTGCTGAACTTTCTGAATTAAATACTTATGAGTCTATACTCATTCAATGTGTTCATCCATTCCAGACCATAGTACGTATGGAGCCCAAAACTGGTAAATTACCTCCTTCTGATTTACTGAGAGGTTTAAAAGGTAGAGTGGTGTATTTGCCCTTGGATTTGAAAAAAAATATGGAAACTATTGATGCGGATACTTTGGAAACTGAACCATTAGTTATTCTGGTTAATGGTGTACCTACAAAGAATAAGAAGATTTGGCAGGAGCTGGTAGATGTACGGAAAGTACAAAGAGCAAATTTGTATTTGAAAAGGAATAACAAATGGTATGAATCAATTTATATAGAAGAAGAAGAAGAAGAAGATTTACAAGAAGACACAGAAACACCAACTGGACAAATTGAAAAAGTGGACAAGTCAAAGGAAGAAGAAATTTATGAACATTTTAGCATACATCCTCTTCATTCAAAAGAAATTATGGGAGACAATATTGATCTCTTTCAGATGAAGAAAGCAAAAGGAACTCCCGTGAGTGTATGGGAGGAGAGCTTGGAAGCTCGATGTTTTCCCCAGCTGTTTCCTAAAGGAAAAGGAGGACGATACGATGAACGTCCAGAACAGATTCCAGCTTCTGAGTATCGGACTACAAGACTATATGCTGAAGATCCCAGATTTCGACAAAGTATTCCTTATTTGTTCCATCTTTTATTTGAAAGCGACTTGTCTGCACTGTCTTATGCAGTAAATCACATTTTAAAAAGTGGAGTACATTTACAAAATGTGTCTGCTAAGGATTTTATGGAGAAAGTGCAGCACCGAGATGATCATTTGGAAACACAACTGATCAATCTGATGGCTTGTCAGCGTGGGATAAATGAATATTGGTACCGACGCCATGGTGAATTAAAATGCATGTTACGGAATTTAGGAACTCCAACATGGTTCCTTACCCTAAGCTGTGCCGAGTACGCTTGGGATGATTTACTGGATTTTCTACGAGAGGCAAATTCAAACATTAAAAACATCGAATACAAGACAGCAGGAGAACTGTGCTCATTGGATCCGGTTAATGTTTGCAGATATTTCAATCATAGATTTGAGGCTATGATGTCCTTCATCTGCAATAAAAAAAATCCACCTCTTGGAGAAGTAGTGGATTTCTTTTGGAGAAAAGAGTACCAGGCAAGAGGTGCTCCTCATATTCATATGCTGTTGTGGATCAAGGATGCCCCAAAGTTTGGAACAGATACTGATGAAGCAGTGTTATCTTACATTGAAGAATATGCAACATGTGCTATACCAAAAAGCACAGAAGAGAAAAAGTTAAAGGAGCAAGTTTTACGTTTCCAAAGTCATCGGTGTGGAAAATACTGTCGACGGAAATACAAGAGCAAAGAAAAATACTACACTAAATGTCGATTTGGATTTCCTAGACCTGTTCTTTCAAATGGAAGAGTCAACAGTTTTATGTCATCTGTGAGACATACTATCACAAGAAAATCACCTAAGAATACCTACAACCTTAAAAGAAAAGAAGAATCAAAAAATATAAATGACTACAACCCAGTCATTTTATCCATGTGGAACGCTAACATGGATATACAGTATGTAGCTGACAATTCCATTGCTGTTGCTCGATATGTAACGTCTTACATTACGAAATCTGAAAAAACTGAATTGAAGGAAATGTGGGAAGAGATTTCTCACGAGAAGACTGTCAGTAAGAAGCTGTACAGTTTCAGTTTGAAGATGTTATCGCATCGAGAAATTGGATCCTACGAATGTTCAGATAGGTTATCTTCTGCAAGTCTCTACTCGAAGTCAAGAAGAATAATTTGGGCAAGTTTAGGCCTTGCAGCAATGAGAAATCGGGTACTGAAATCTGTAGGAGAAATTGAATATTTGGCCGAGAATGACCCAGAAAGTACAGATATTTTGAAATCAAACATGTTGGACACTTATTATCCCAAGAGAAGTCATCATCTGGAGAACATGTGTCTCTATGAAGTGCTGCAGAACTACATTTATTCACGGAAAGCCGCAGAAGACATCAACAATGGAAAATATAAAGTCGTTGGTGAAGAAGGATGTTTGGTGAAGCAAACAAAAGGAAGTTTGATAAATCACCGGAAGCTGAGTTGTGACACTACTGACAAGAAGGAATTTTACTACTTGGCTCTTTTACAGTTGTTTAAACCATGGCGTACAGAGGATGAACTACTGGGAGAATTTCAAAGCTATGAAGATTCTTTTAATGCTTGCAAAGACAGCATACAATGCAGTACATTCTCAACTTATCTGCAAATGTTAAATGAAGAAATTGAACAGGAAACTACAATTGCAGCAGAAATAGCTAGAGACAGTTCTCAGGACAGCCAAAGTTCAGGAACACTCAGTCAAGATCCCCTAGGACAACCAATCGTTGAAAATGAAGCATCAATAGCCATGAATGAAGTGGAAACGGCTATGAATCAAGCTCAAGAAGAATTTATAGACTTAGAAAATTTGGAAAGACAACTGAATCAAGAGCAGCAACAAATTTATGAAGAGATCAAAAACAAAATTGATCACGGATTTCTACATGAAAAAAAAGAGTGCTCATGCACATCATTTCATCCAATCAGGATGTATGTAAGCGGACAAGCTGGAACTGGAAAAAGTTTCCTAATAAAAGTCATCAGAAGCTACCTACAGCAAAAAAACGATTCTACTTTGTCTTGTGTGGTTACTGCTCCAACTGGGTTAGGAGCATATAACATAAAAGGAATCACTTTACATCGTTTGCTAATGTTACCAGTGGAGCATGAGAACAAAATACAATACAACAAGCTAACTGGAGAAGCATCCTTGGAAGTTTCAAGAGTATTGAAGAAGATGCAAGTTCTCATTATTGATGAGGTGAGCATGGTATCAAACTTAATGCTTGCCTTTGTGCATTTAAGAATGCAGCAAATTTTGAAGACAGACTATGACATGTTATTTGGTGGAAAACACGTCATAGTTTTTGGAGATCTTCTGCAGCTTACTCCAGTTAAAGGACAACCTGTATTTAATACTGTCACACATGAAGACACGAAGAAGTCATTGGGAAGCATCGGAAATACAAATATTTGGTCCTTCTTTGAGTACAAGGAACTTACTACTAATATGAGGCAAGCAAGCGATGAAGAATATGGGAGTATTCTGAAAGATATCAGAATTGGACTACTCACAGAAGTTGGCAAAAAAGCATTACAGAGTCGGCTGCTACATAATTTATTTCCAAAGGAAGAAATAGTTGCAGAGAAAATATACAAGAATATTGCAGAAAACAAAAGTGTCATCTGCTTAATGCCAACTCTACATGAATGCTCAATATTTAATGAGGAGCTTTTGAAATTGGAAAAGGAAGAGATCAGGAAATTGGAAGCAGTGGACAAAATTGAGGATGGAAGAATTACTGTCACAGTAACAGGCAAACTGAAAAATAAATTGGACTCACTAGAGAAGAACATCTCCAAAACAGCTGGATTAGAAAAAAATCTATATGTTTGCATGAACTGTAGAGTATTTTTAAGAAGAAATTTGGATGTTGAAAAAGGTTTAGTTAATGGAGCTATGGGAAGAGTTGTGGGTTTTATTAATTATCAGAAAAAAGAAGGAATTGAATGTTTAAAAATGAAATTTGATCAGATAGAAGAAGTTAAAGATATTTGTCGTTGTACAGTTCGTTTCATGCTTGTGAAAGACTTATATGTACGTAGGAAGCAGTTTCCGTTTTCTCTAGCATATGCTGTAACTATTCACAAGTCTCAAGGATTGACTGTAGATTGTGCTTTTGTGAACATTGGTTCAACTGTGTTCAAAGAAGGTATGGCATATGTTGCTTTGTCACGAGTGAAAACATTATCAGGTTTATTCATGATAGACTTTGATGATTCAAAAGTTAGTGCTGATACAAACTGTGTAAAGGAGTATAATAGATTAAGAAGAAGCTATGCTCCTCATTTAGGTCAGTATCCTGTGTTGGAGAAACATGTAGTTTCTCGTAAAAGAAAAAATGAGAATATCTGTAATGAAGATGTAGAGAAGAGGAAAAAAAAGAGGAGTGATGTAATTGCAAGCAAAAAGAAAAAGGAAAATGAAGAACAGGTTGTAGGATGTCATTTTGAAAATAGCTCTGGTGTCAACTGCTACGCAAATGTAGTGCTGAATGTTGCATTTTATCTGGAAAGTTTGCAAGAGCAGATAATAGTAAATCAGGGAAAAAGATTCTGTTCAGAGCTGAGTCTCCTTTTTCAAAAGCTGAGTAAAGATAAAACTCAAATAGAAAGTGCTACTGAAATTAGAAAACTTTTAGATATATGTTCAGGACGAACACAGTTTTCTCAAAATGAACAGCAAGATGCACACGAATTTTTGATGTATTTTCTTCAGGTAGTGGAAGAAGAAGGAGTTCCCATTGAAATTTTTTTTGGTCTCTCTTATAAATGGGAACATAGTTGTGAAAATTGTTATAATATATGTGGCTCTAATGTTGATAATGAAAGGTTTATTTATTTGACATTGCCAGAGAGTAAAACAGTCACTTTTGCAAAATTAGTTAAAGATGCTAATCATAGCATGAAATGTGGTGAGTGTAAATCTGACATGTTTTCAACATTAATTTTAAAGGAATACGGACAGTATGTAATTTTAATGATGCAACGATGTAGAGCTGATGGTTCAAAATTGGATACTTTAATAAAGAAGTTTACAGGACAGCAATTATCAATTTCAGGAAAAACTTTTGTAACTGTTGCAATAATTTTCCATGATGGACCTACTGTTACTTCTGGACATTACACAGTTTATCTTAAATGTGAAAAAGGCTGGACACTGTGTAATGATTCCCAATTGATTTTCAAACAACGTTTGCCTTTTGATTTAGCAAATTCCTATCTAATCTTCCTGAAACCTAAATTTTAGAGAGATTTGGCAAGATCTGGACAAAATAATTTTACCATTTTACTGGATTACCATTGCAATTTTGTAAAAAAAAGATTTTTTAAATTATCATTTGGCCTAATGGAAAGATAACCAATTGTAATGTGGACTTTTTTAATTTTTAATGAAACTTTCAAAAACCAATAATTTAGAGATAATCGGTAACATCTGCACAATTTAAATTTTGGAATGTTATTGGACTGCCATTGGAAATTTTTTCAAAAATAATTTAAAAAATTACTATTTGGCCATGTGGAAAAGTAACCAATTCTATTGTGGACTTAATAAATTATTCAAAAAATTTTCGTGAACCAAAATGTTACAGAGAATCGGTGAGATCTGGACAAATTAAACTTTAGAATTTTATTGGATTACCGTTGGAAATTTATTCCCCAAAAAATTTTTAAATTACTATTTGGCCTAAAGGAAATGGAATCAGATGTATTGTGGAGTTATTTGAGATATAATATTGTGATTATACTTCTGAAACAAACATATCAGATGGTATTTTAAAGAAATAAGTATTGGTATTAGATGATATTTTTTTAGAATATTATGCATTTCTATAATGTTAAGTTTAAGTAAAAAGAGATTCTGGGCTTTTTTAATACAATCTTTGTGATTGTTATTTTTTTTTGCCCGCTGTAAAATGATGAATGCAATTGCTTTCACAATTTATAGTGAAATGCAATATATTCTGAAAACAGCAAAAATAAGGCAAAAATATTTTTTGATAAATATGTAAATATGTGTACTGTATTATAAAATGTTTTAAAAATATTAATACTTTTTTCTTTTTTTTCAGATTGATATAGAAAAATTTCGAAAACTAGAACCATTTTTAAAGCGATTTTTTAAAAAAACAAATGAATAAATATTTTTTTGAGTGGGTATGGTAAGTCAATAATAATAATTGTAGTCTCTCAAGGACCTTGTAATGTGATAATTGATTTTTAGTGTTTTTAAAAAAAAAAAAAAAAAAAAGTTTTTAAAAACATATGTAAAAAAAAGATGAAAGATAAGGTTGGCTCTTAAAAGAACCGTTGTGTTCATGCAGGGACAGAGGAAAGAAAGAATGGGAAAATTATTCAAAGCGACAAGTGTGCTGATCTATTTTGTTGTTCACTAGGGAAACACTGGTCTCCCTATGGCAAATTAGATCTTGACAAAAGGCGCATCGAATATCAACCCTCCGAAATCGAGGGTTCATTTCCAGAGGGCCAGCAAAAGGAGATGCTCCCCCCACAGATGAAGGGCTCACCTGACCTGCAGAAGAAGGAGTCAGCTCTGCAGATGATGGTCCAGGCTGAGCTGCTGTGGATGTACTTGCTTGTCTTTCTGAAGAGTTACCTCCAAAAAGATGACCATGTGTCCTTCTGTGTACAACCTTGAGGTGTCTCTTCATGGTATGATTCCCAAAGGAATACTTCCTGTCAGGATTACCTCTTGAAAGTACACGCTTACACAGCTTGCAAGTTACTAAGGGTGCATTCACCTTTTGCTGGCCTTCAGGAAAAGTAAAATAATCCCATACATAAGAGGGCTTTTGTTTCCTCGCTCTCTGCCTCAAAACAGTGCTGCTAGTGCTAGCCTCACTCTCAGAAGAGCTCTGCTGTTCTGCCATCGTATCACAAAGACAACCCAGCTCCTTCTCCTAAGGGATCACAAGCAGAAATGAGAGGAATGGGTGTGGTGTAGGAGAGTTCTAGAACTGAAAGTAGTTTCAACCAATCAAAAGTTGTGTTTCATGATCACATGACCTACCGTACGCTTACGGTACGCTTACGTCAAAAGTGCGCATGCGCGTAAAAAAGACACGCGCTTGCGCGCATGCGCATAACAGACACTACCCGACACTTCCGCGTAACGTGCGCGTGTAGCGTACGCGCGCACGCGTCCCACGCGGAGTACGCGCGGCTACGCAAATTGCGTAACTATACGCAAGCAGCGTAGAAAAATTACGGGCGTTGCGTAAACCATACGCTTACCGTAAGCTTACGGTACGCGTACTAAAAAAATAATAAAAAAAAAAAAAAAGTACTGCAAATAAATTTTACATGTTTATTTTAAAAAATATATTAAAAAAAAACATATTAAAGAATTTTAAAAATTTAACCATAGTCTTTATAAAAGGTAAGAAAATTAAAATAAAAATATGTTAAAAAAAATAGAAGAAAAAAAAAACAATTAGCATTTAAAAAACCTTGCAAATTCACTGAAAAAACCATGGGTTTCACACACGTTATAGTTAGGAATTAGCATTTAAAAAACCTTAGAAATTCAGTGAAAAAACCATAGGTTTCACACACGTTATAGTTAGGAATTAGCATTTAAAAAACCTTAGAAATTCAGTGAAAAAACCATAGGTTTCACACATGTTATAGTTAGCTGGACATTTTACTCGTAAAAAACCAATGAAATTCCCCCGTTATAGTTAGTTCAGCTAACTATAACTCGCGCGCCCGCAATGCACTGCTGATGACGTCACATATTACATCACTCATGACATGGTCAGTGACATCACTCATGACATCACTGATGACATCTCAAATGACATCACTGATGACCTCACTGATGACATCATCCTTGTGATAGAGTGGCAGACCTCCTCTTCCCCTAATAAAACCTTTGATACACACATTCAAAAATAGAGACTAAAATTTACAAAACAATGGACATACCAATAACAGTTACAACAACCTCTTCAGTAATTCTAAGATCCACATACACATCCACTCATTCACCAACAGTCCAATACAGTCACTCATACATGTACTCACTTATCATATGTACTCATACACCTATACATCCTGTTACACAATGCCACTCATCCATAGAGCTACTCACACACATAGTCACTCATGCCAATAAAGAATCAAACATACATTTACTTGCATATACAGTTATACACACACCACCACACTTACTTCTACGGAAACTTACACATACTTAGTCTTTTAAACAATTACTTATAGAAATACATACTTATTCATACAGGAACTCTTTCAATCTCTCACTCTCACATATACTCACATATATAAACCAATAGTCACATATACTAGTTTTAAACATATGTAGTTACTCATAAAGACACTATTGAGACAGTCATTCACTCACTAACACACCCATACACACACTCATCCACCCATGCAGTCCTGCACACATGCTCTGTTCAACACATACAAACAGTGAGTCACTCATTCATGCACCTATGCACTACGTCATACCCCCCACCGAACCATGCAGACACTCATACTGATACTCAAAAAAACAACTAATAACCTATATAGACACCCATGTAGCTACTCTCCAACCCATGCAGCCACTTATACACAAAGTGAGAGACTGATACAGATATTTATATATTTAAACATTACTCACTAAGCCATGTATTCACTATGATACACTTAATCAGTCAGTTACACAATCAATTTTTCAAAAAGAAATCATCCATTTAGACAGTAATATACCCATTTATTCTTCCATCGACCTTGAGATATACATATATAAAACATATTTAATTTTCAGAAAAACACACATTCACTGGATGATGTCATCAGTGAGGTCATCAGTGATGTCATTTGAGATGTCATCAGTGATGTCATGAGTGATGTCACTGACCATGTCATGAGTGATGTAATATGTGACGTCATCAGCAGTGCATTGCGGGCGCGCGAGTTATAGTTAGCTGAACTAACTATAACGGGGGAATTTCATTGGTTTTTTACGAGTAAAATGTCCAGCTAACTAGAACATGTGTGAAACCTATGGTTTTTTCACTGAATTTCTAAGGTTTTTTAAATGCTAATTCCTAACTATAACGTGTGTGAAACCTATGGTTTTTTCACTGAATTTCTAAGGTTTTTTAAATGCTAATTCCTAACTATAACGTGTGTGAAACCCATGGTTTTTTCAGTGAATATATATATATATATATATATAATCATCTACTGGCGGTCGCCAGTAGATAGTTATAGTTAGGACCGAGTTTCCATAGGAAATCTCAAAATTCTATTTTGAATAACTTTGGCGCCGATTGACGAATCTTCGCGAAATTTTCAAAACTAATGGGGCGCTCCGCTCCTACCCTGAAAGTCTCGGTGTGATTCGTCAAGCGGGGGCCGAGAAAAAGGGGGGGTCCCAAAACACGTTTTCCCCATGGATTTTTCCATAGGGACTTTAGTCGCAGGTACAGCCCGAACGGCTGAACAGAATTACGTGAAATTTGGCAGAGAGGTAGCCATAAGGTCCGTTTGGTGCCTTTTGCAGGTTTGGTGTAAATCTGTTCAGTATTTTCTGAGAAAATAGCATTTAAATCAATATATATATCTATACGCGCGCAGGGTGCGCGCACTCGGCAGTCCGCGAGCGCACTTCTGATTGGTTGTTACATCTTAGTAAACATTCGAATCGGTCGAAACCAGGAAGTGTCGGCCGCCATTTTGTCTCTCGCACTGAGAGGGGGGTGAAACGCAAAGGAGAAAAACATGTAAAGGGGGCACGCTGGACAGTTCCTGACCCCCTAGCAAGGGTCAAGGGGTCCCAGGAGGCCCCCCAAGGGCAATTAAAAAGATTCAATTTGTTGTTCGGTAAATTGCCGAGTGCGCGAAGCGTGCGCGCACTATAGAAATGAAAAAAATTCCGCGAGGTTCGCTGCGGGCGCGCACGGTGTAAATACTTAAACAATAAATTGCAATGTTAGTCCCCCCGTGTGCGCACGCTGTTCGCAGCACAATGTGCGTGCATGGCTTAAAACAGATTAACAGTTCATGCCAAAACCCTTAACAACAAAGCGTATCATGTGTCCTCCTTGTGCGGACGGGGCGCGAAGCGCACCGTGCGTACATGGCCCATTAAGTGTAACGTGGGTGCGCGGTGCGCGTAGCGCACTGCGTGCCCACCCTGCGTGCACGGTGCGCAAAGTGCACCGTGCGTGCACGGCACTAACTGCGTGAAGTGGGCGCGCGGTGCGCAAAGCGCACCGCGTGCCTACCGTAAGCGCACCGTGCGCGCACGGCATGAACGGCACGAACGGCGTAAAGTATCTTAGCATTTAAAAAACCGTACAAATTCACTGAAAAAACCATAGGTTTCACACACGTTATAGTTAGGAATTAACATTTAAAAAACCGAGTGATGTAATATGTGACGTCATCAGCAGTGCATTGCGGGCGCGCGAGTTATAGTTAGCTGAACTAACTATAACGGGGGAATTTCAATGGTTTTGTACGAGTGAAAAGTCCAGCTAACTATAACGCCCCTGAAACCTATGGTTTTTTCAGTGAATTTCTAAGGTTTTTTAAATGCTAATTCCTAACTATAACGTACCTGAAACCTATGGTTTTTTCAGTGAATTTCAAAGGTTTTTTAAATACAAATTTCTAACTATGCCTACAGAGATAGGACATGTGAAGAAAGAAGAAAAAACGCACAGAAAGAAAAAAAAGGAATGCAGAAAGAAGCAACAGAAGTCCTCAAAGACGAAGAAAAGTGCAGGAAGAAGGATAACGTGCAGAAAGAACAAACAGAAGAGCAGAAAGAAGCCTTGTTGCAAAATCATCCTGTACCCTCAACTTTTTCAGACGGATACTGGTGGTAACTGAGTCTGACTAACCAGTCCTAGAGCCAGTGCTATGTTAAAAGACACTCGGAATACAGTGAAAACGCCTACATACACTATGGAACACTATGCGTTGGGGTCCCCCTGTGATCAGCATGACCGCCTCTGTAAGCCCCTAGTATATAATAGGGCAGGGGATTAAAACTACCTCTCAAAATGCGCCACAGGACGTGTTTGCACACGTCACCTCAGGCCTCGTCCCCTCACTTCCTCACTGTGTAAACACGCCCTGTGGCCATTTTAAGTTGGGAGATTAAGTCCCCTTGAATCCTGAGGGTCCCTAGGGTCCAACTAGACCACTAGGTACCTCCAGTAAGCGCCACAGAGCTGCGTTGCAGAGAGATGTAAAAAGGGGCACGGCCTAGACCACCTCTCTGCAACGCAGCGCAGTGGCGCTTGCTGGAAGCACCTGGTGGGCTAGTTGGCCCCCAGGGTCCCTCAGGATTGAAGGGGAATTATTTCCCCAACTTAAAACGCGCCACAGGGCTTGTTTGCACACGTTAACTCAGGCCCCGTACCCTCCCTTCACCACTGTGTGAACACGCCCTGTGGCCGTTTTTAGTTGGGAGATTAAGTTCATTTGAATCCTGAGGGTCCCTAGGGTCCAACTAGCCCACTAGGTACCTCCAGTTAGCGCCACAGAGCTGCGTTGCAGAGAGGTGTAAAAAGTGGCACGGCCTGGGCCACCTCTCTGCAACACAGCTCAGTGGCGCTTACTGGAAGCACCTGGTGGGCTAGTTAGCCCCCAGGGTCCTTCAGGATTAAAGGGGAATTTTTTCCCCAACTTAAAACGCGCCATAGGGCGTGTTTGCACATGTCACCTCAGGCCCCGCCCCCTCCCTTCCCCACTGTGTAAACACGCCCTGTGGCCGTTTTTTAAGTTGGGAGATTAAGTCCCCTTGAATCCTGAGGATCCCTGGGGCAAAATAGCCCACTAGGTACGTCCAGTAAGCGCCATTGCAGAGAGGTGTAAAAAGGGGCACGGCCTGCACCACCTCTCTGCAACGCAGAGCAGTGGCACTTACTGGAAGCACCTGGTCGGCTAGTCAGCCCCCAGGGTCCTTCAGGATTAAAGGGGAATTATTTCCCCAACTTAAAACGCGCCACAGGGCGTGTTTGCACACGTCACCTCAGGCCCAGTCCCCTCCCTTCACCACTGTGTAAACGCGCCCTGTGGCCGTTCTAAGTTGAAAGATTAAGTCCCCTTGAATCCTAAGGGTCCCTAGGGTCAAACTAGCCCACTAGGTACCTCCAGTAAGCGCCACAGAGCTGCGTTGCATAGAGGTGTAAAAAGGGGTGTGGCCTCAGAACACCTGTCTGCAACGCAGCTCCCTGGCGCATACTGGAGATACCTGTTGGGCTAGTTGGCCCTTAGGGACCCTCAGTATTGAAGGGGAATTAATTCCCCAACTTACAACTGGCCAGGGGGCGCGTTTGCAGAGTGCTGCAAGCTGCAAGGAGGGGGCATGGCCTCCGGCGCGATGCCGGTCTTTTATTTATTTATTTTTCTTAAGAAGGAGGGCTGTGTGGCCCCCCTTCTTTTTCTAATTTACTGGCCCTGGGGACCCCATCCCCCAGGGCCTGCACCCTAATTTTTTTTGTCGAAAAAAATAAATTTGGCCCTCCCAAGGCCTTAATCGGCCCCAGGGATCCCAACCCTCGGGTCATGGCCTTTTTTTGTTTTTTATTTCTTTAGGAGGGGGCTGCGTTGCCCCCCTCCTCAGGCCACTTATGGCCCCGGGGACCCCATCTCCTGGGGCCGGCATTTGTTTTTTATTATTTTAAAAAAATATATATTTAGAGAAACACCTAGGACATGCTGGACAAACCATATGTACCTATCACCATGACGATTTGCGTGATATTCATTAAAAGGCGACTATGCATAGAATGAATCCACATGGAATGTATTTACACCGCTAGTGAAGCTCTGACGTGTCTGACGCCCTACCGTGCCTAATCCCGGCGCCCCCGCCGATGGGTACTCTCCAAGTAGACATCCTTGTCGTTTATTTATACAAACATGGGTAGCTATTGACGGGCACATTTAATATACACGCACACCAAGCCATTCAAAGGGGACTCGACAAAAATTCGACCAAACTATGCAAGAAACCCCCCTCACGGTTAATAAAACACACATCCACCGCCGGATGTGTAATACTTTTTATTTTACTCTCTGGAAAGGAGACAAACCTCACTTGAGAGTCACAGCGTGCTCCTGGCTGAGCCCAATGCTGTGTTACACCCACCAGTGCCCGCCGAGTGCCTCACACCTCTGTGTTGTAGTCCACCAGCTAGTGCATATGCTATGACACTCTCTAGCCCATGTGCACTGTAACACCACCCCGTGAATATGTCATGCCACACTTGCCTTCGCACGGGTTATATTGCCCCATCTAACGTGCCTTCCTCGATGCCCATGTTATAATGCACAGCGCTATGCCATACATATTACAATCTGGGATCCATATCTTTGTCACAGTGCATATGCAACGTTACACTCCCCAGCACATATTTTATATTACAACTTTAGAGACTAGTTAGGTTACACAACACTGCCCTGTGCATATTGCACTCCAAGGCGCATATCGCATAGCACGCGCTAGTGCCTGTGCTATCTCGCGCTCTCCAATGAATCTGTCATTGCGCACAATGTATTGCATATTATATTTCACGCCCCGGTTCATCTTATATCACACTTTTTGGTGCATAGTTTATACCATATACCATATCTAATTTTCATTTTCAATCGTGCTCTCAGGACTATGTTCTATATAACACTGCATCCATCTACCCTTTTCACGGGCATTACATTTTGCGATGGGGGGAGGAGGGTCAGGGGGTGTTTCTGCCAAGTGAGCCCAGAGTCACAGTCACAAACGTCCTCTTCTTCCTGAATAAAAGTGAGATTATGCTGCATACTTGTTCATATTTTAAGTAGTTCGCACAGACACACATTTTAAAAAAATAAAGTCCCTAATACCCACCTTCTCTGAACAGTTAGCTTGCTGCCCCATCCACCTCCTCCCTATCCTCTGTTGTCTGAATCCATGGACTAGCCTCCTCCCTCCTGCCATGCATGGTTTGATGTGCTGCCACTGCCCTCCATTTAGCATGATGTACCAGTCCACTCCTCCTGCCCTCCATTGCCCAATTCTATGGCCCATCATTGACCTCCTGCTTAGCCTCTGTGCTTAATTTGCTGCCCCTATTCTCCTTCCCCCTGCCCTCCGATGTCTTTGTGCATGCCCCTGCTCCATTCCTTTTTGCCCACCATGTTCCATTGACCTGCCACTCCTATCTACTCTGAGTGTTCTGTTGAGCTGCCACTCCCCCCCACCTGCCTAGCATTGTCAGATGACTGTAACCTGTCCCTGCCACCTCCACCCTGCCTGTCCACATGCCCCCTATCCCCTTCCTCCTGTCCTCCATGGTCCATTTTACTGCCACACCCTTCTGCCCTCCCTGGTCTGTTGTGCTGCAACTGCTCCTCCTGCCTGCCCCGCGCGGTCTGTTGTGAGGCCCCTTTACCTGAACTCTCTTGTCTGTTCCCAGGTCATGACCCTCCCTTCTATCCTCCATGGTCATTTGTGCATGCCCCTGCACCCTCCTTCTTGCCCATCATAGCCATTGTGCTGCCACTAACCCTCCCGCTTGCCATGCATGGTCTTCTGTGCTACCATGGCCCCTCCCACCTTCCCTGTGTGGTCAGCTAGCTGCCCCTGACCCCCTCCCACATTCCCTCCATGGTCTGTGTGTATGCCATCATAGTCTCACTGTTGCTCTCCATGGTGTGTCTTGTTTCTAGTGCCCATCCTGCCGGACCTCCATGGTCATCTTGCTGCTCCTGCCCTGCCCCCTTGGCCCCAGCCCTCTGTTTCCATGTGCAGACCCCTATTCCCTCCCTCCTGGCTTGTCTGTTCCATTGTAATGCCCCATATCCGTCCCTCCTGCCCTTTATGGTCTGTTATGCTGCAGCTTTCTCTCCTGTCTGTCCATTATGGTCAGCTAGCTACCATTGCCTCTTTCCTCTCTGTTCTCTGTTGTCCATGTGCATGGTCCTGTCCCCTCCCTATTGCTTTCTATGGATTGTTGTGCTGCACTCCCGTCCCGCATGCCCTGTGTGGTGTATTGTGCTGCTGCAAACCCTGATGCCTGCCCTGTAGGGTCAGTTTGGTGCACCTCTCCATGTCCCTCCTTTCCTCTGTTATCCCAGTCCATGTCCCTACCCCAATTCCTCCTGCCTACCATGATCCAATGTACCATACTTGCGAACATTTTGAACATGGTAAGAGGGAGATTTTGAAAAAAAAACTGGGGTATTGATTTTCCCCTTTGAGTTACATTGAAAAAGAGGAGATTGTAGACAGACAGATCAAATAAAGCCCATTTGAGCTTAAAAACATTGGACGTTTCCTGGCTATAACAGGTCTGTTGGCATGTATGGTTGTACTACCACTGCCTCTTCCTTCTGCCCACAATGGACTATTATATTGCCACAGCCTCAAAATTATGGTTAGTGCTCTAAAAAACTAAAATGAGGACATATTTTCTGAGTTTTCAAATAGCGACAAAGAACTATTAAATTAATTGTAATCTTTGTTTTTTTATCCAGTTGACCACTTGATTAAATGTTGCACCTAGGGGAGAGGATGTGATGTTACTTCCAGAGCTGCAGACTTTGCAACTGGGGAACCAGGTTGGAGTTTCTGCTTCAGCTCAACATTCTGTGATTCTGGTCAAATCACTTAATCTGCCCATGGCTACAACCAAAATGAATTTGATCTTGTGTGATGTAACCAATGCTCATGTAAAGCACTCCAATACCTGACTAGTCTGCACTATATAAAACTGCAAATACACAAAAAATAAGTGTTTTGCACACTTCTGTCATTGGGCTATACTTGGGCTACATCTGGGTGATATTTGGGCTACATTTGGGCTCTTTTGTCTCTGGTGGCCATCTTGGGAGATTAATTTGTTATGAAGTTTCCTAATTTCCTCATTTACTGCAGTCTCCTCAGTGGGAATACTTTCAGTTTTTTATGTTGGTTCCATCAAGAAGGCATTCAGATGTGTCACACATTTGCCATAAATTCTGAATGTTAGCACTCTAGTTGCTCATTAGATCACTGTAGTAAAACTACTGCTCACCAGGGAAGTTTGCTGCTGGTATTCAAAGTGCATGTTTCAGTCTGCATGTCAGAATTTTTTTATGAAATAGAAGAGGATTTGAGAAGTCAAAATGTGCCCTAATTTTTCTTTCTGCAGCACTAATCATAATTTCTATGGCAAAATGAACCCCCTCATTTTTTCCTTTGTAAATTAAATGTTTTAAGTGTTACCACTTTATTCCAATCAAGATGGCTTCAGGTGTGCCATACTTTTGTCATAAGTAAGACTGTTAGCGCTCTAGTTGTTCGTTGGAACACTCTGGGACATTCTGGCATTGGGCTATACTTGGGCTACATCTGGGTGATATTTGGGCTACATTTGGGCTCTTTTGTCTCTGGTGGCCATTTTGGGAGACTTATTTGTTATGATGTTTCCTAATTTCCTCATTTACTACAGTCTCCTCAGTAGGAAATACTTTCAGTGTTTTACTTTGATTCCATCAAGAAGACATTCAGATGTGTCACACATTTGCCATAAATTCAGAATGTTAGCACTCTAGTTGCTTATTAGATCACTGTAGTAAAGCTACTGCTCACCAGGGAAGTCTGCTGCTGGTATTGAAAGTGCATGTTTCAGTCTGCATGTCAGAATTTTTAAATAAATAGAAGAGGACTTGAGAAGTCTCTCAAAATGTGCCCTAATTTTTCTTTCTGCAGCACTGATCATACTTACTATGGCAAAATGAACCCCCTCATTTTGTTCCTTTTTAAATGAAATGTTTTAAGAGTTACCACTTTATTCCAACCAAGATGGCTTCAGGTGTGCCATACATTTGTCATAAGTAGGACTGTTAGCGCTCTAGTTGTTCTTTAGAACACTCTGGGAAGCTGCAGTAGAACACAAAGGAATCAACTGACAGTCTCTGTCCTTGTTGGATGTACATGTTTTACTGAGAATGTCAGACTTCATTCTCACATGACTGAGAAAGATAATGTGAATTTACAGAAAATATGCTCTCAGTTTAGCTTATAGATCACCTTCCAAACCTCTGTGGGAAAAGCATGAGAAAATAGTTTTCTCTCAAACATGATTCATGATGTCACAGCAGAAGGCTTTTTCACATGGTAAAATCACCTTAGAACACACCACAATTCCTAAAATGAGTATGGTACCATCTACAAATGATTTATAATGTAACTAAAGTCTTAAAACCTTCTATTAACTGCAATGCTTTTTAATGAGGTGCTATCATGTATATTGGTCCCAAGATGGCTGCCAACACTTCTTGGATGAAGTGCTGACAGCCAATCAGATCTCACGATGAGATGTGTGGTTAGGCTCCGCCCAGATATATATGTGATTTTACTTTTGATTTTCTCAGGAACTACTGAACGGATTTACACCATTTAAGCAAAAGGCACGAGTCTGAACTGAGGACTACCTCTTTGCCAAATTTGGTGTAATTCCGTTCAGCACTTCGGGCTGTACCTTCGACTAAAGGTCCTACGGGAAAATGCATGGGGAAAACGCGTTTTGGGACCCCCCTTTTTTCTCAGCCCCCGCTTGACGAATCACCCCGAAACTTTCAGGGTAGGAGCTGAGCGGAGCGCCCCATTAGTTTTGAAAATTTCACGAAGATAAGTCAACCGGCGCCAAAGTTATTCAAAGTAGAATTTTCAGATTTCCTATGGGAACTCGGTCCTAACTATAACTATCTACTGGCAACCGCCAGTAGATTATTTATATATATATATATATATATATATATATATATATATATATATATATATATTTGCTGCAAAAGAGTTACCCCTCGGGTGGAGGCACAGCCCAAGGCAGCCTGCATCTTTCCCTCGCGACCTCCAAACAATATCACCGCCGACGCGTTTCAGGCCATTCGCCCTTCTTCATGGGCGGTCTGTAATTCAAATGAGACGCCAGCGGCAACCATTAAATGCCCTCTTTTATTTCAATAGAATCCCAATGGAAAATCACAATGAATTCTGGGGCTAGTAGTCGTCTTCAATCAAAACCCCATGTGGGGTGCTGGCATACAGTCCATTTGAAAAATTGTTAATTCAATGGGGGAATTTTAGGTGAGTCTCAGGGATGCACATGAGGATACCCCGTACCGCATGCCGTTCTTGATCCACGACGGCCGCGGTCCCACATAAATCAAAGTGGTGGTGCCATCCGTGACCGGGGCTGGTCACTATAGTTGCTGCAAAAGAGTTACCCCTCGGGTGGAGGCACAGCCCAGGGCAGCCTGCATCTTTCCCTCACGACCTCCAAACAATATCACCGCCGACGCGTTTCAGGCCATTCGCCCTTCTTCATGGGCGGTCTGTAATTCAAATGAGACGCCAGCGGCAACCATTAAATGCCCTCTTTTATTTCAATAGAATCCCAATGGAAAATCACAATCACAATGAATTCTGGGGCTAGTAGTCATCTTCAATCAAAACCCCATGTGGGGTGCTGGCATACAGTCCATTTGAAAAATTGTTAATTCAGTGGGGGAATTCTAGGTGAGATATTGTTTGGAGGTCGTGAGGGAAAGATGCAGGCTGCCCTGGGCTGTGCCTCCACCCGAGGGGTAACTCTTTTGCAGCAACTATAGTGACCAGCCCGGGTCACGGATGGCACCACCACTTTGATTTATGTGGGACCGCGGCCGTCGTAGATCAAGAACGGCATGCGGTACGGGGTATCCTCATGTGCATCCCTGAGACTCACCTAAAATTCCCCCATTGAATTAACAATTTTTCAAATGGACTGTATGCCAGCACCCCACATGGGCTTTTGATTGAAGACGACTACTAGCCCCAGAATTCATTGTGATTGTGATTTTCCATTGGGATTCTATTGAAATAAAAGAGGGCATTTAATGGTTGCCGCTGGCGTCTCATTTGAATTACAGACCGCCCATGAAGAAGGGCGAATGGCCTGAAACGCGTCGGCGGTGATATTGTTTGGAGGTCGTGAGGGAAAGATGCAGGCTGCCCTGGGCTGTGCCTCCACCCGAGGGGTAACTCTTTTGCAGCAACTATAGTGACCAGCCCCGGTCACGGATGGCACCACCACTTTGATTTATGTGGGACCGCGGCCGTCGTGGATCAAGAACGGCATGCGGTACGGGGTATCCTCATGTGCATCCCTGAGACTCACCTAAAATTCCCCCACTGAATTAACAATTTTTCAAATGGACTGTATGCCAGCACCCCACATGGGGTTTTGATTGAAGACTACTAGTAGCCCCAGAATTCATTGTGATTGTGATTTTCCATTGGGATTCTATTGAAATAAGAGGGCATTTAATGGTTGCCGCTGGCGTCTCATTTGAATTACAGACCGCCCATGAAGAAGGGCGAATGGCCTGAAACGCGTCGGCGGTGATATTGTTTGGAGGTCGTGAGGGAAAGATGCAGGCTGCCCTGGGCTGTGCCTCCACCCGAGGGGTAACTCTTTTGCAGCAACTATAGTGACCAGCCCCGGTCACGGATGGCACCACCACTTTGATTTATG
Organism: Triturus cristatus; assembly: GCF_964204655.1. Classification (NCBI taxonomy): domain Eukaryota; kingdom Metazoa; phylum Chordata; class Amphibia; order Caudata; family Salamandridae; genus Triturus; species Triturus cristatus. The sequence goes on along the minus strand of NC_140579.1, from coordinate 823,280,398 downwards.
TGGGACCGCGGCCGTCGTGGATCAAGAACGGCATGCGGTACGGGGTATCCTCATGTGCATCCCTGAGACTCACCTAAAATTCCCCCATTGAATTAACAATTTTTCAAATGGACTGTATGCCAGCACCCCACATGGGGTTTTGATTGAAGACGACTACTAGCCCCAGAATTCATTGTGATTGTGATTTTCCATTGGGATTCTATTGAAATAAAAGAGGGCATTTAATGGTTGCCGCTGGCGTCTCATTTGAATTACAGACCGCCCATGAAGAAGGGCGAATGGCCTGAAACGCATCGGCGGTGATATTGTTTGGAGGTCGTGAGGGAAAGATGCAGGCTGCCCTGGGCTGTGCCTCCACCCGAGGGGTAACTCTTTTGCAGCAACTATAGTGACCAGCCCCGGTCACGGATGGCACCACCACTTTGATTTATGTGGGACCGCGGCCGTCGTAGATCAAGAACGGCATGCGGTACGGGGTATCCTCATGTGCATCCCTGAGACTCACCTAAAATTCCCCCATTGAATTAACAATTTTTCAAATGGACTGTATGCCAGCACCCCACATGGGGTTTTGATTGAAGACGACTACTAGCCCCAGAATTAATTGTGATTGTGATTTTCCATTGGGATTCTATTGAAATAAAAGAGGGCATTTAATGGTTGCCGCTGGCGTCTCATTTGAATTACAGACTGCCCATGAAGAAGGGCGAATGGCCTGAAATGCGTCAGCGGTGATATTGTTTGGAGGTCGTGAGGGAAAGATGCAGGCTGCCCTGGGCTGTGCCTCCACCCGAGGGGTAACTCTTTTGCAGCATATATATATATAATACACACAAACAGACTCAGTGCTTCTGCACTGAAAACAGACTTCAAACACGAGTATACATTTCTGCGAATTCAGCAGAATTAAACAATTATTCCTGCCGCTTCTGTCGGAGATAAATCATTCACATCGGGAAAACCTCATGGGTTAATGTCAAATAAAAAAATCAATATTGCACCGTATTGACTGCACCGCGATCTACGCTCGCGTTCGCGGAAAGGGGACCAACATTCCCAAGACCTGCGTGTTAGATCGTTCTCATTGAACAATAAAGTTAGGAAGTTTTTCAAAGTAATGGAGTACGCGCTTACATAAAAAAAGTTACTAGATGCAAAAAAAGCAAATCTGCTTCTTAATACAAAAATCATTGCCACTGTGGGCATTCGTGTCGCATACTTCACAACATTAAATATTAACGCTATCCCTTACGCAGTACTCATTGGAATGGGAAAATAGAACGGTCAAAAGAGAAGTCGTGCCCAAGTGGGCTGGCAACTTGACACAGATACTTTCACTCTTTAGCATTTCATCTGGCAGATCACAGGCGGCATCTTCTGTAAACAAAAACAAAAACCATTAGTTAAGTGAAAACTAAAAACCTAAATCATAACGTACACCAACGGTGATAATAAAAACCAAGCTACTACCAGAGGCAAGCGAACACACTTCTCTAAACATACGCTTATAAAATCACAACAAACCAACTAGCAGTCTCATCAATGTCATTTGATAACTAAATTACAGCTTACTAAATTCAACCTAGATGTACAGACAGCTCTTCATCACAATTGTGCTCCATCGGGGCCAGTGTCCTATACTATACAATCATTTTCGACTCCAGACGTCGCAAATTCAATACTCTATTGCCACCCCTTTCATTTATTTTCACCATATCTAATACACAAAAGCTAAGAAGATTGGTATTCTGACTATGATGGCTTTGAAAGTGTTGTGTTATCGGGTATTGTTTATCTCCGTTTTTGATAGCACGTAGATGTTCAAGTATCCTTTTCTTTGCTTTGTGTTCCCTATATAAGCTTTCTTACAGGGGCAAAAAAGGGCCTAGACAGCGAACTCAGTATTACATGAGGTATGTTTCACTATCTGAAAGGGCTTACAATCTTGCGACAATGTCACTTCTTTCAAATTTTTACTGTTTTTGCAGGCTTTACAATTCCTGCATGTAAAAAACCCTTTGATTCCTATTGGCTTCATGCTTACCAGTACTACTGCCCTGCATAAAGTGTCCTTCAGGGATTTTGCTCTCTTGAAAGTGATTTGGGGGGAGGCCTCAACGCTATTTGCTAACTCTGGGTCTGTCTGTGACACCAGCCTAAATTTACTGAGACTCTTCCGTACTTTATAGGCCTGCCTATTGTACGTTGTGATAAATCTGATTTTTTCTGAAATTTCTTCTTTGTCATCTTTTTTCACTGCTAACAATGATGCTCTAGATCTCTCAGCCACTTTCACTCTTGCAGCCGCGGCCCGTGGAGGGAGTTTTGCAATGCAGGGCGCACAACGAAATTCGTTTTATTTATTTAATTGTTTACTTACCTCCAATTATCCATATTCTGGTTTTTAGTACCCCCCACCATGCCCCTCCCCCGCCTCCCCACAGAACTCCCTCCACGGGCCGCGGCTGCACTCTTGCCTTATTAATAATTGACAGTGAGTATCCTCTTTCGAGGAATCTTTTAGTCATGATTTCTTCTTCTGCACTGAAACTTTCAGGCACACCGCAGTTGCATTTTGTCTGTAAGAGTTCACCCAATGGTATGCTGTTAATCAGTGAACTCGGATGGCAACTTCGTGCATGTAACAAACTGTTACCTGCAGTTGTTTTCCTGAACAGCGAACTCTCCAGTTTAACGTTCTGAACTGTGAGTCTCAGATCTAAAAACTCTAGTCTATCTTTTGATCATTGACTGGTGAATTTGAGATTAAAACTGTTCACGTTGAGGGAGCTCACAAATTCTACTGCTTCATTCTCGGTGCCCTTCCAGACACAGAAGATATTGTCTATGTAACGGACCCACATGGCCACCTTTTCTTGAAACATAGACGACTTTCTCACTACTTTCTCTTCCCAGTATCCCATATAGAGTCCTGCAAAGCACGGAGCAAAACAGGTCCCCATAGATGTACCAAGGGTCTGTTTAAAGATCTTATTGTCGAAGAGAAAGTAGTTCTGTGTCAAGCAAATTGACATCATCTCTATAAGCATCTCCGTATGAAAGAGATAAGAAATCGATCTTTCATTGAGAAAATGTCTGCAAGCTTTTAAACCCAAATCATAGGGGATGCATGTATATAGGCTCATGACATCAAGAGATAAAAGGGAATAGTTACTTTCCCACTGGAGTTTCTCAAGGCATCTTAAGAAATCCCCTGAGTCTTTTATATAAGAGGGCAGTTGGATAAGGGATAGCGATAAGGGATAGCGTTAATATTTAACGTTGTGAAGTGTGCAACACGAATGCCCACTGTGGCAATGATTTTTGTATTAAGAAGCAGGTTTGCTTTTTTTGCATCTAGTAACTTTTTTTTATGTAAGCGCGTACTCCCTTACTTTGAAAAACGTCCTTACTTTATTGTTCAATGAGAACTATCTAACACGTAGGTCTTGGGAATGTTGGTCCCCCGTCCGCGAACGCGAGCGTAGATCGCGGTGCAGTCAATACGGTGCAATATTTATTTATTTTTATTTGACATTAACTCATGATGTTTTCCCGATGTGAATGATTTATCTCTGACAGAAGCGGCAGGAATAATTGTTTAATTCTGTTGAATTCGCAGAAATATATACTCGTGTTTGAAGTCTGTTTTCACTGTTATCTGTTTTGTTAAGTCACGTGTTTATTTAAAGAAACTCGATTTCACTAACGGCACTCGTGATCAAGGGACAGGGTCCCGAAACGCGTCGAGATGCCAAATTCTTGCCAATAAATCACTGCTTAAGAAGTCAAGTTGGAGTCCGTGGTTGCTGTTGTTTCTCCTTGGAACACTACAGTGAGATTTGTGAGATATATATATATATATATATCATTAGACTTGTCCCAATTGACACTCAGGCTATAGTGGTGCCCGGCCAATGCCAAGCCCGCCTAGACAGGGAGCTTCTAACTGCTGTCCTGCCTGAGAAGAATCTCCACCTAGTTACACTCTTGTTGCAGTTGCTGTGTTATCTATTGCTGCCACTGTCAATGCTGTTCATCTTCTGGCGCAAACATTGTATGGTCCATGAGCATGCACCCTGCATAGCTGCACACTTGCTCCCCATGTGGTACTGATGAGGTGAGGAACCAACCAGGTTCATAAACCTCCATCACCTTTTTATTCAAGCAACAAGAAGGCCCCGCACAACCTGTGTACCTGCACCCTGCAGCTTTCCTGCATTCACCTTTCTGTGAGTAGCCACCTGAGCCCCCGGTTTGAGCAGAACCTCCTGCCACGAGTTACTGTCGCTTATTAACTTCTGTTTCATCCTGTGACTGCTGTTCTTTCTCCTGAGACTGTTAGGTCGCTGCAAACAGACCAGGTGGAAGAGGGTGTTCCCCGTTTCAGGCTTCCCTGAAGCCGCAGGCAACAATACAAAGACAAACTAGGTACCCAACTGTGAGATCAAAACCAGTCTGTGAGCAGACTTTCTCCTTTGAAATATAGTTGCTAAATTTACCATTGTTAATTGCATGTAAAATAAGCACAGTGAATGACAGAATAGCCTAGATACATTTAATAAAAATGCCAAGAACCACTACTACTTCACTATTTTGCGAATTGTAATTAAACCTCGTATTTCCTTTCCTAAAAGAACAACGCTGCTTGAACACTATATTTATGGTGAGTGATACATATACTGCCTGGACTCGATGTTTCCCCCACAGCACCCTCCCTCCAAGAATAGTCTTGGCCACATCACATTCCAAGTTTAAGAATAGGCTTTACCCAACACCACCATCCAAGAGTAAGTCTTACTGTCCAACTTCATTCCCCTTGAAGGTCAACACCTGGTATTTGTGAACTCGCCAGTACCTGGTGTTTGTGAACTTGTAGAAGTACCTGATTTGGAATATTGAAGGATAGTTGCAACATTAATTGCAAAGTTTGCACACCTTCCCCATAATTGCGCAGACCCCAGAGAACGCCAATGCACTCTACACCACTTTACTCAAAACAAATGCACTCCACGCTACTGCACTCTACACCACTGCACTCTCAACCAGCCTACTCTGCACCACTGTACTTTTCTCCACTTCACTCTAGGTCACTCTATGACACTCAATTCCACAATACTCCACTCTACCACACCACTATATGACACTCTACTCCATTAAACTCGACTCGACTCTGACACTCTACTGCACTCTACGCAACTTCCTCTATGCCATTCCATGCTACTTTACTCCACTCTACACTACACCACTCCACTCTGTTCCACTCCCCTCTGACATTCTATGCCAGTATACCCTACTCCCCCCACTCTACAACACTCTGCCATTCCACTCTCCTACACTACTCCAGTCTATTCCTCTCCACTCTATGAGAATCTACTCCACTCCACTCTACTCTACAACACTCTACGCAACACCCTCTACGCCACTCCACTCTGTTTTACACCACTCCACGAGACTCTATGCCACTCCTCTCTCTGGCACTCTACTCCTCTCTACACCCTTCTACACTGCAAAACTCTTCTCCCTCCATGACACTCCACAACATTCTACACAACTCCACACCACTCCATGGCACTACACTTCACTCCAAGCCACACCACACCACTCAACTCTACTTGACACCACTTTATGACACTGCACTCCAGCTACTCTCCTTCACCCCATTAACATTTAACCATGCTGGTGTACAACATAGCTAAGACATACTGGCAAAGCCATTAGCTTTTGCATAGGCGATAACCTATTGGCTTTGCCAATGCTTGTCTGTTTTAGCCTCTGCGTTGAGATTGAGTTTGTCAAATCAGGTATATATGATTGAGTCCACTCGTGAAAATCCATGCTTAGAAAGTGTGTCATGGATTTCGAGAATACACATCATCTTCTTCCTGGTATTTTCTTTCAGACCTTTACTCAAAAGCTTTCTGAATCCAGCTAAGCAGGCGTGTGAAAAGAAAGACTCTAACAGAATGAAAAAAGGCCTGTACCAAAACTTTCAAACATTTTCTCATATTGGCACTAAGCCTGTACTTCTAAGGTGGCAGGTCTATCTACGATCTTTTTCTCCTTTCTATAAAGTGGTCTAGCAAACAGGATCAAGCTCTTAATAGCATAGATAGAAATGGCCACAGGCCCAACTCCCATTTAATAGGGGAGGTTGCCTGGAGACGTAATGCACCACAGTACATGATCTTGCAAAGTGTAAGACACCCCACAGTTTAGCATCAAAGGGGTAAAACCTTTCAGCATGTTATTTTTCAAGATTGACTCATCGTGTATCCTCATTTTTGAAAGTGAAACATTCTGTGATCCTTGGAAAATTCAGGAACAGTGGATGATGTCTGTATTGAGTGGAAGGCATTTACGGTGGAAATAAGCTGGCAATTTATCCAAGCCTTGTACAGAAAAAGGGCGGTGCTCATTAGGGAGGCACAAGAACTCGGGGACAAAATGATGTTGACCAAGACCTTACAGAGGGATGTCCGCCTAGAATGAAGGCCCTACCACCTTTATTAGTTATTGTATGAATTAAGTGCCTTGTGCTCTGTGTAAAGAATTGACCATTTGCTCTTCTCAGACTGCTGGCCCTTTGAGTGACTCTAGCCATAGGGGAACATGTGGGCTGTTGTAGCCTTATGCTTCTCTCTGCAACATGGACCCAAGCAACTCTGCTGTCAAGTTTTAAACCCTGTAAACCTTCTCTGGGTCAGGTGCTAGCATATGGAGTCTGACCCCGTCAAGTACATCATTCAAAAAAGAGGTTAACTGGGAACCACATGTTTTAGACTTTATATTAGATATATGGCACTGCTGTTTATTGTTTTGGTTCGTGTTCAGATATTCTTAAATCCTACACCACTACATTGTATATTGTAATACTGTAAACCTAAGATACACCAGGTCTCATTTGTCTGTAGACAATAACATTTTGTGGTGAAAAAAAGAGGTTAAAATATTACTTATGAACAAATTTCTGCTCTAGGTCTCACAATTTGACTCAGTATCTACACTCATGAGTATTATTCGAATGTTGGATCATGTCTATTGTCATGTCGGCTTGGTCTTATGGAGGTAAATCTCCTCAATTTGTGAGCTTACAAAGTCTGTACCTCTCTTGATTATGTTGTTTGCTTTTCTGGTTCTTTTTCCGATCATCTGTAAAGCACTCTGATACCCTCACGGGTCGTGTTCGCGCTATATAAAACTTCATAAATAAATCTGTCATAGAAGGGTACCAATGCTTAAATTCCAGAGAACATGTCGTGGGGAGTATACTGCGAGGCTATTGAGAGAAGACAATTTTAGACAATCTGTGATGGTACTGTGCAGAAATGACCATACTGTAGTCCACACACAGACTTATAGCGCATACAATAGCATATTAGCCTCTTTTATAAAGGAGGTGTGTGAGGCAGCTATGATGGGAGCTGGCTTGTCATGGACAATCAAGGAAGCGATTTTGAAGCTGCCCAAACAAGACAAAGATATCCTAGATATAGTTTCACTCCAACCACTGTCCTGGATTTGAAGATTCTGGGGAAAGTGATTGCAACTCAAAAACAACAGGTTCTTTCGACTTTGGTACTTCCAGATCAGAATGGGTTTGTACCGGCAGAAACACCTCCTCTAATTTAAGTAGGCTTTTTCATTTATGACCACTGTATCTGAGAAGTACCTACAATATCTGTTGTGGCTTTTTTTTTTTTTAAATGGAAAAGGCTTTTGATGTGGTTAGCTGGAATTACCCATTCGGTGTACTTAGATGCATGACATTTGGAGAGTCAATAACAGGATGAATTTAGCTTGAGCACACAAACCATATGCAGTGAGTATTTGGAAGAGGAATGAGACAGTGATGTCATTCATCCCCCACATTTTTTGCATTCGCCACGGGGTCTCTAGCTAGCAGTATAAGAGCGCACAGACATATTAGGGGAGTTACACTGGCTGACATAATTCACAGCATTTTATTATATGCAGATGGTGTAGCTTTATATACAAGTTATGCTGGAATAGATCTATAACTTACCATGGCAGTGATCAGCCAGTTCGGCCTGGTCTCAGGGTTTTTGGTCAGTTGGTGTAATTCACGGCTGTTCTTGATGGTATTGAATAATTCACACATACACAAGCGACAAGATCCACTCCTCTACATCCAAGCCACATGGGGGATCATATATACCATCAACCCAAAGACGAGCTCGAAGGCAAGGTATCTAGAATGCGGGAGTCCTTAAAGCGCTCACTTGGCTTCTGGAGGTGGTTACCACTGTCTGTTGCTGGGAAGGTGCTGCTTTCAAAAATGACAATACTGCCAAGGCCAATGTAAGTATTCGCCAGTGTACCAGTCTGCACTCCCTTGACTGTATTGGTAGACCTCATTCTTTGCTAACTGAATAAACTATGGGGTCTGGTTGCAGAAAAGTTGTGCTACTTAGACTCTACTTAGTGATCAAAGAGAGTGTTGTGGGATTCCTGAACTTTGAACTGCATTATTTGATAGTGCAGTTGCAGTGGGCGACCCACTGGACAGCACAGTTAACATCAGAAGAGGGCAGAATGATTCAGAGGACCTTGGCTCCAGATGAAATTGTATTGGGAGCAAGGAATTGTGAAACTTCAAGTCTGGGAGCCTGCAGACTGCTCGGCAATAATGGATGGGTTTCGGGAAAAAAACAACCAACGTTCCACTCCATGGAAATACCAAGCAGGTGCCTGATCCCTGGGGGTTGGCTTAGACCGGTACAGTCTGGGTTTGGCTGGCTGATGGGGCTGCAGAGGTCTGTACAATGTGAGCTACACCCACTTCTTTGAAAATGTATGACTCGTAGAGCATACCGCAGGGCCAGTGTTTAATATTTAGATCCTTATTGGGGTAACAAAACTGACTTAGCTGCCTAGCGCCCCTATTGGGCGAGATTACAGGGATTTCACTGTGACTGGGGAGTGGTAGGAAGATGATCACATTAGTATGTGCAGCGGTGAGGGACAACATCAAAACTGAACTAGAAACGCTTTGAGGAAGGTGGATGAAGGACTTGTGCACGGAATTGATAGATGCTAATTGGGAAGTGGTGTTGGTCTCCATGCATGCCAGGTTTAGGCTTGTCCGTGTAAGCCTTTTCACAGAGTGTATGGACCCCTGAACGGTTCAGCTAGATCTGTTTCAGGGCCAGCGGTCAGTGCTTCTAATGCCATGTGGGACAAGCACACTTCTACCCCATGGTCCGGTGCTACCTGAGTCTGGACGGATACCTGAGGGAAGTATCAAATGTGGTGTCCACTTGGCTAAATTAACAGGCGACATGGGTTGAAGCAGGGATAACAACTGTAAAGCAGAAAAGACAAAGCAAATTGACTGAGAACACACCATCACCACTCCATCGGAACACAAGTACAAATGTCATGCCTCATCTCAGGTCTGTAATTAAAATGTTAACACAGTAGAATACTTAATGGAACTAGGTAATTACTATGAAGAAACATTTCCTGCACTGACCCACAATATTTTATGTGTGTATAGCCTTCATTCTGTTACTGTATTATAAGACTGAGTTTGCAAAAAACAGTCAAAAGAAAAAACACCCTTGTAAGGTCCTTTGGAGTTGAAATCTCTGATGACTCTAATGCCTTTTGATGTGGAGCTCACGCCCCTGCCCCGCTCATGTGATAGCTCAATATTAAAAGGTATTTCCTGTATCACTGTAAATGCCATTGAAGGAAGAGTAAGCTGCCCTATAGATGGCTCTCATGTTCAGTGCCTCTTCGTCCATCTGACGTACACAATGGGAATTAAGGGAAACAACACATAAAAAGAAAGAATATATAGATCGTTTATTAAAAACTTTGGATTGCACTGCCCATTTTGAGAAGAAGGACTTATAAAGCAACAATGGTAGTGAGTGACACAAGACAACATGATAAGAGAAATTTGAAAAAAAAATTGAGGGAGGTGTTGATAGAGGCTTGGCCGAGCTGGAAAGAGACAGGAGCTTAGATAGACATGACATTGTTATAAGAAAGAGCACCTGTCCTGCTCGTCTTTAAATTAAGTCCTACTCCTTGCTTTTTTTCAGATGGATGAGGTCATACACTTGGATGATGTTTTAGGCTACATTGACCCAGCGATCTCGGTGCCTAACACGGTACGTGATAAACTGCATAGAAATCCTGGGAGCGCTGTGGAAAAGGAAGTGTGGAATGGTGAGGTGAACGGATAGATGGAGAGAGCACGCAGGGCAAGGCTGGAGACAAATGCTTTGGTGTATCTGTAGTAGCTCTACCCCAATAATGTTTGTTCCTGTCCATCTTCATGTTCTGCAGCTGCCTTTCTCTGGAAACCACATGGACTTGTATGGTGATGACAGCAGAGTGACTGCATCAGTCATTGGCATGACTAGCAACTCCTGCCCCGCTGACTTGGCCATCAAACAGGAGCTTTCAGGTGGGGTTAGTCTGTGGCTGGCTTTTTGTCAATTCTCGCCAATTGCTTCAGTAATTGAACACCCATGGGGATTGGTCTGCGTGAACACATTAATGCACCATCCAATGTGATTGTAACTTTCAGCACATCTGAGATCCTGCATAACCCTGCTTTTCGCAATGTCTGTCCACGTGCTAAGGGATCCTAAGTGTACACTCCCAGTTCAAGAGCTTCATGTCTAGTTTCAGCGTCTAGTGGGTCGCACCTGTTAATGTCAGCTCGATGACTGCATCTCTTCAGGTTGCTTGCAGGCTGAGATGCCTTCGGGTAGCTATGCGCTCTAGAAGTACTGTTTCATTCATTCATGCAGTCATCTGATTAAGAGCATTTCTTGCAGTCACAGATCCGGCATTTGAATTCTTTGGGAAAGATATGTGAGCAATGTTAAAAACTGACAAGTGGAGCAAAATTTATGTTTTGAAGTTAATAGAATGCTTGATTTACTCAATTAGAGAATAGAGGAATTACATTTTTGGACATTATCGGTTCTCTTTTTTGTTTTCCAGATGCAGAGAATAGAGCAATGGCCAAAGAACGTCAGAAGAAAGACAGCCACAACCTGAGTAAGTCTTTGTTGAAGTGGCACCTCAAGGTGCTGAAACCCTTCTCACGTGGGCGCACGAACAGTGAGGGAGAACACACATTGTCTGTACCCATTATTTGTTAAAAATGTTCTTCCATATGGACATCTCTGGTTTCATGTGGAAACTTAGACGGTAAAAACGTATCTGAAAACAATAAACTGCCAAAATCTTGACCTTACATGTATCTTCCTATAACGTGTTAACCTATGTTTAATTCCTAAATCCAACCAGGCCTACTTGCCACATGCATCGGAACGGAGTTCATTTAGTATTCTAATTCCAGTCGTGAAATATTGTGCTTGATAGTGAGATTAGATGCATGTCGAATTTTTCGTAAGGAGATATTTATGTAAGGTGAAGATTTTGCCAACCTGTGTTTTGCAAAATTTTACATATTTTTAGTGTGTGTTTTTGCATAGTATTCTCCTCTGACTTTAGGTTTTCGAGTGTTGGAACAGGAACAGGTTGGATCAATCTTCATATCTTGTACACATTCTTAAACTAGCCCATTTAATACTTACGTTTCCTCTCATCATTGGCTGGAAATGTGTCCATCTTTGAGGAAATGTATGTTGTGTTAAGGTTTTAAGTCTCAGGGTTCTGTGACAAGGCATGCATCCTGTCCAAAGGCTAACTTAAAACATCGGGGGCTGTATTATGTAAAGTGCCCCAGGGTCGAACAAGCGTGGGTGACTGCTTCATGTGCCCGTACGGCACATCAGTATTACAGAAAGGGCAGCAAGTGCTTATGCGGCCCCCTTCTGTAATACAGATAGCGCCAGCACATATGTAGTGCCAGCACTATTCCAAAGGGGTGTTCTCTCATATGCATAGGGGAGGCCCCTTGCATATGGGGGAATCACTTTGCCTCCTTGCCAGTATCATATTGTGGATGCGGGTGCAGGCCACAAAAAAGTGGTGAACAGTGCTCTCTGGAACGGTAAAGGAGGTCCCACTGACCCCCATCTCACCCCAGACTTTCCCCTAAAGGTGGGTGCAATCACTCACTACACCTCCCTGCACATTATCAGTAATACAGTGCACTGTCTGTGTTTGGGCCCTGCGCACCTAATTATAGGTTCTCCACGGCGCAAACAAGGACAGTGCTTCCTTACTGTAATAGGGACCCTGATGGAGTAGTCTGGTACATCCAATCCAATGCTATGTACATGGCTTTACTGGTTCTTTCAACTTGCGCATACATTATATTGTATTGTAATTGCATTTATATAGCCATTACTACCCTTGACGAGGCGTCGAAGTGCTTTTTCGGTGAGTAGCACGCTACTCCAGAGCCCAAAAGGATTAGTGGTTAATTAATAGAGTGAAATATTAAATTAATTTGAGCATTGGATATGTTAGTCTGTTATTTGGATTGAGAAGGATAGTGGAGGGATAGAATATGGAAAGGTTTGCATTTATATAGCGCTTGCTACACCTGATAAGGTGTTGATATGATATTTCCAGTCCAAAGTTCACCTCTGCTGGCTTACCATAACCTTCTGAAGGCATTATCCGTGGATGGCTTCCTGTACAAAAAGATCTCCACAATCTAGACGGTACCTTTACATTGCCATGGTGGTGCTTTGAGAGCAAAGCTTCTTGCCCTGGGGTGCGGCTCTTCTGTCTAAAGTGAAAAGAACCATTTGAAGACTTAGTGGGTGAATGAGTTATTGCTCCTTTTTCCAGATGAGGGTGCAGCTGTGTCGAAGTAAATTATAAGTTCTGCAAGTATGTAACCAGTAGTAACATTTTGACAAAGGAGAGTAAATAGTACATTCTTCCCTTTAACAAAGAGATGATCCTGTCTGAAGTGTCAAACATTACACAGAATGCGAACATCATTCTTACTATTAAGAGAGAGCTTGTTAAAATGGACAAGAATGGAGTTTTAATGAATTATGAACTCTGCAGAACAAAACAAACTGCACAGCTCACCTAACTATCCAAAGAGAGGATCAGTAATGTCTCAGCACACACACTGAACAGTAATAGTTGATTCATCCAGTAATGGCAGAAAAGTTGGACATCCATGTAAACTCACCACTCCGCCTGTACTTTTTTATGCCATTCTCTGCCAGAGTTGTATTAGGAGACCAGTGAAAAAGATTAGGTCAGTGTTGCTGTTCAGTGCCCATAGTACAGGCGCTCCCTTTCATTAGCTGACGGTCTGAATTTGAGTTGAGGGCTATTTCAAATACATTTCCAGCTTTTCTGAGGACAGGCTCTCTGTGCGTGCTTGATATAGTCCCTTTGTTAGTCCCTTTAACTCTGGTTCACTGTTTCTGCTGAGTTAGCATAAAGCTGGCACCAGAGGAAATACAATGTTGTATTAAGATTGTGCTGGTGAAAAATAGAGTTCTTTCAACCAGTTTCCATTTTCTTTTAGTTGAAAGAAGACGGAGGTTCAATATCAATGACCGGATCAAAGAACTGGGGCTGCTCATTCCTAAGGCCAGCGATCTGTGAGTATGAGCAGTGTCATTATCAGCATCGCCTTCACCCCATGTCCCTTAAGTCAGTGATCTTTGAGCGGGAGGTGTGGCACAGCGGCCAGGGCAGCTGACTCCAGAGCGCGGGGCTCACAATTCGATCCCCAGCGCCGGAGGCAGATCAGCTCATCATCATCATGTGACTCTGGACAATAGCTCACTTAATCTCCCCGATGGCCCCCAGCGCTTGAGACCCTTACGGGTTATTAGTTTGCACTTTACAAATACCAGGTTATTTGAGTCGGAGCATCACTACCTAGTGAAAACTAGTGATAAACATCCCTTTCGTTATGATCCAGCTGTAATTTCTCAATGTAAAACCTCATTTACCGCTGTAAAGGTACTGGACCCTTGCCACTGTATATTACCTTCAGGAGACTTTACATAAACATGAAAAATCAAAATACAATTATTATTTAAGCCAATGAAGAGAGTTGGCGAGTATTTTAAAGGGTTTTATTTTCTTAGTTAAAAGTGAAGTTTTTCTGACCCTTTATTCATTAGTCAAATATCAATCGGGTTACAGAATTGAAAATTAGGAAAAATAGCCTTAATGCAGAACATATTACAGTCTGCATATAAAGCATCACATGTAGAAAAGAAAATGTGGTGCAAAATGTCAGTCAAAACTCTTAGTTTCTAAGAAAAGAGTGAGTCTTGCAAGGCTAATCAATAATTAATAATGGCAAAAATCTCCCATAAAGAGAAATGCATGCATAGGACAAATACATCTTTTCAAAAGCAGTTAGTCAAAGCTTGGAATTTAAAGTTTAGCACCTAAAATCTAAACATGTTCTGATCCTCTCAGCTCTCTCTCTCTGCTTCGCTGTGCTGTTCCTCTGTCTCAGGAGCTGCAAAATAGCCCCCACAGACGCAGCCCCGCCTTCTCTCTCTATGGCTTCCAGTTATCTGACTACTGTCCTGCCTGGCGTTCAGGAAAAAATGAGCAAAAAGCCACCCCTTCCACTTGTAAGCCATATTTCAAGCAAAAGTCCACGTGTTTGGTCCTCATAGCTGGTCCAATCAGAACTTCAAGACACATCGTCTCCCCATGGGCTGACTGGATACGTCATTAATCAGGTGTGTTCTTTATTACATGACTTCACATCCTTTTACATTTTAAAACAATTAAATTTTCTGTAACAAAAAGTATTAATTGTGAGTTTTTCTCTTCACTCCACTGTTTAAACAGGCTACAAAAAAAAAAAAATGCAACATAGTGAAGGTCGTAGAGACGGAAACAGGAGGGCATGATTTATTAACAAAGCCCTTTCATTGAAAGTTGGTAGGGAAGAGGAGCACATTCCATTCTAATCTTCAAGGACAAAAACTGCAGTAAGCTGAGTCCACTAAAGCAAACTGAAATCACGTGGTTTTCTACAGTGTAAAAACACATTTCAGCACATTTCTACTCTTGCAAAAATACATGTTAATTCAGTACAATTATATGCTATTTTGAAAGTACAAATATATTTTCTAAATTAATGTGCATTCTATAGTGAGATTACATATTGATTAATCACATTTAAACATGGCTGTTTAATTAATTGAGCATGTTTTTACATGAAAGCACTTTTAAACTGAAAGCATTCTGACCAGGCCTTATTTCATATTTTCACTTGTAGGTACCAAAAGTGTTACCCTTTAAAAGCATCTGATTCATGTTCTCACTTTTCATGCACCAAAATCTGCCTCTTAAAAAAGAATACATTTGACCAGGCCTTATGTCATGTTTTCATTTTGCTTGCACCAAGATCTGCATGGCATTTTAGAAATGCTGTCTGCATCTTTTTGTCATATAATAATGCATACATTTTATAGGTGAAATCTGAGCTCCATCAGTTGCTCTAGGCTATGATATTGCTACAGAGGGCAAGATGTCTGCAGTACGCCATTGAAAACTCCTCATATGTAGATGATCACAGGAGTACCATTTCTATGTAAACTTTGCCTATTACAGTTACTCGTATGTTTTATGTACGTTTAGGCCCACCAGGAGCAATTGTAACATAGCCTAAGTACACGTGCTCTAGGGAAGTTAGCAGTGCCTAACCCATTCTGATCACACTCAAATCCACAGTTCCATGATACACTTAAACCTTCTCTTTCCACAAAACGCCACTTGCCTGTATACAACTCCAGCAGAAACACAAACAGTAAGTACAGCAAAGATAGAGTTGAAAGGGTTTCAAACAATGAACAATGTCTGCTCACTCTCCACACCTCCTGTGTTACCTTTCCATTTGAGTGGCCTGCCAAACCCTAAACTAGGTATCGTTCCACCCTTGAAACACATCAGACAGGGTAGTCCTTCAACCTGTGCAATACATAGGATATCATATTGGTTATCCTTTGTACCCCAGAACAATAACTGGTACTTCACCCCTGGTACTCATCCCCAGACAGAAGGCAGAATACCTTTTCAGCTGCTGCAACAACATAGAGCTGGGCATCATTTCAACGGGACACTCTTGATACTCACTGGGATTCTTGCTTAACACAAAATGGGTATTTTCCAACCCTGTCTGTTTACATTAGATATGGGATTTGTCAAGTACCACAGTGGCCAAGATGTCTTGTGTATCCTTGTCAATGTTTTCACCCACATCCTGGTGCAGATTTCCCTCTGCCGGATAATGGATCCTCTTGTATCATGGCCAAGGTTTCTCCGTGTACCGTGGCCACGGGTCTATAAGGTATTATGGCCGTGGGTTTTCCTGCATGTTGGCTAATGTTTCCCTTGGTATCCCTGTCAATTTTTTCAGATATATTCCTCTCTATTTATATATACATTTAACAGTTTTGTATAGTTCTCTGGCTCTAATGACCGTATAGGTGTGCTTCACATTTAACACCAGAAACCAATAAATTAGATAATAACAAGTAAGTTTGGGACGTTGTTTTGTGCATTCTAATCGGCAAAGCTTTATTTGTAATCCAGATTCCAAATTTAATGTCTAATTTTCATAATTTGCTGGTTTTCAGGCTTTCTCTTTGTGCACATATTCCTTCTTGATTGATTTCTCTTCCCTTATTATTTACATTTCACATGGTGGTACCAGTGTTTCCACATGGTGGTACCAGTGTTCCACTGATAGTTAAATCGAAGTACCCCCTCAATTGAATCGTAAGCTATGCTATGTGACGTGTATAGGCTCTTAGGACACCATTTTAGGACAAGGGCTATTACTTCGGCTGGTGGCTTTTCTATGATTTTCATTGGGGCTAGTTGTTTGGCTCTTCTTCCTCAGTGACCTGCGTTGGAATAAAGGAACTATTCTGAAGGCGTCTGTGGATTACATACGGCGGATGCAGAAGGAACAGCAAAAGCTCAGAGTATTGGAAACCCATTCAAGGCAACTGAAGATGACCAACGAGCAGCTCTGGGTTCGCATACAGGTACACATGACCCCTCCTTATCCTTAAACTAAACTGTTCACTCACACACTCTTTGTCTCACACTTACTCCCTAGCACCCCATTCTTACAGTCAGCCTATCCCCACCACACTATTGACAGAGCTCACATCCACTACATGTACTGGTCACTCATACACTAGCATCTGCACTGCAATCTGTTTAACATGCTCACATCTATCCCTTACCCTGCACCCCGCCTATATTCCTTGCTCTCAATCAATCAAGGTTTATATAGCGCGACTACTCACCCGTGAGGGTCTCAAGGTGCTGCTCTAAACTATCAGATTTCAAAATCCTTGCACCTTACTATCACTTCTAATACTCCATCATCTGCACATCCACACATCACTTTCTCAGTTCATGCTACCCACGAACACTACAGTCAGCTGCCACATCCGCTCATTTCTCTGTACTCCACTGATAGCTCTCACGGTACACTAACCCTGTCCCCACACAGCACGTGGCCTCACCTACTCCCTCCACTGCACCTTCCGCCAGCTCTCACACACACTTAACGCACTGCACCGCTAAGCCAACTCTCACACTCACTCCACTCCCTGCACCTCACCGCTACCACTCACACATATAAAGATATCCTAATGTTCCTCACTGCTAGCTTTCATTCCCCGCTAATCCCACGTAAACCATTGGTGCGGATGGCTCTGTGGCATCAATGACTGTGCCAGCATGTGGTGCTGATGCTGGCATACTAATGGCGCTGGCAGGGAGCGTGTTTATGACGGGGGTTAGGAGGTGCCAGAGGTGTGTGCTATAGACATTGTTCCTTGAAAGAGCTGGCGGTGATGCTATGGCCCATGCCAAGCAGCAGCTGCAGTAAGTGTGACGGTCTTTCCTGTAGCAGTACTGCATCAGTGAAACCACCAGTTGAGACCCATTCAATTTGCATTGATTTATTTCATCCAGATAGTTTAAGTTGAATGCAAAGGTTTCACTTTATACTACTAGCGAGGGCATTTATAAAAGGAGGTCTTTCAGCCAACTGAGCACCCAGTCCTTTTACCATACGCCATACCCCATTTTAAATGGAATATGTTATCAAACTTTTGTACATATTCGGTGTCACCTTTCTCTAACCCTTAGAAATGGCCAAAGCTTTATCTTTTTCTCGGTTTCAGCCATCTTCTGTCTTTCCTCACAGATCTCTGGCAGAGTCTGGAAAAGATGCTGTATTTGAGCATAAACCACATTGCAGAGGCACACATTGTGAGAGGAGGTCGAATCCTGTATCCATGATCTACTGACATCTCACCTTTCCTAAAGTCCCTAGACTTTAAAACGAGGTCTCAAAATGTGGGTTAATTGTTAAATAATTGGACTCTGTTATAAGACTCGAGTTAAGAATTGGTTCCCTGGTGGAATGCTACTAATTGCATAGAAACCCTTCAAATTAAATCAAGGGATAGGCAGACAATTTAATTTTATCTCATATTGGTGAAGAACTGTGTGACTTGCGTAAATTGCAGTACATCTGAATTTTTGTTAAAGAAGGAAGGTTTTAAAGTGAATTTATTTTTACATAACACTTGATGTTTACTTGTTCATGTGTATAGCTGATTTGGCAAATGTAAAGCATGGAGGTGGCAAGTAAGTAGGTATTAAAACAACATGCTGTTTAAGCGGTTATTGGGCAATGGTTTCTGCACTCGTTTTCTGATATTACTGTTTTCACTTGTTCCTTTCGGAGTGTCCTAACAGCACTCTCTCTACAGTCAAGAGTAGTAGCTCAATATACGTTCGTTTCGAGGCACTTTTCTTTCAGTCAAGGCCCTTTCAGCCTCAGCCTTCTCTTTTGCTATTCTTCCGCTGCCTCAGCTTTTCTCTCCCTTGAAGCTCTCTGGGCAGCTGCCGCCTCCATTTTCAGTTTGGCCATCTTCAGCCTGAACTTCCTTTCTTCTTTCTTGTCCACTAGCTTCTCTGTGAACAGGCTGTGGCAGGAGATACTGCTGTCTGCTTTGAATCTGACGGGGGACCTCCCTCCTGCGGGCCATCCTCTGTCATCCCGAAGACACAATCAGGGGTTTGTCATCCTGCCTTTCCGTTTCCTCCTCCTGCTCCTCTTCAGAGTCCACCTCCTCATACTCCTGTGCTGTAAACTGTAACTGATGGGCCTCCTCCAAGGCCCTAAAGGCCTTCTGGAGCTCCTGCTTCTTGGAGTTCTTGTATGTTGGAAAGCCCCCCTCTCCCAGCAAAATCATCTGAGCTCAGTCTTGAATACTTGGTGAAGCCAGGAGAAGTCTTGTGAGTGGTAAGAGATTTATTACTGTATGAAAAAACATGTATGGCAGAAGAGAGAAGGCCAAGCCAACTGCCTTCCTCTGGAATCTCAATGTGGAACCCCGGTAGGAGGAACACTCACTGAGATTACAGATAGAATACCACACACCTCCTTCAGTGATATAACTAGAAACAACATTACATCTGCAACTATAACATTACAAGAAAGTTTGGAAAGTAAAACAAATATGATATTATAGTAAACTGGTACATGCACATGAGTATACGTTCACAACTTGTTGCCAGAAATTGACATAACACCAGTCATCTAAAGCAATTGATGATCATTGTTTCTTGAAAGTGGATTCCACAAACGCCTTACAGAAGACAGTTTATCTTAACCGTTAGAATTTATGGATTTAGATGTATTTTCATCTTAATTAGACCTTTTAATATATATACACTGTGGTAATTCCACAACTTAGCTCAAATTGCCACTAGTTAATTAAACCACCTGTCTCTCCTCACTAAGCGCTCTCAAGGGATCTGAGAATTTAGGTGACCCAGCTTTGCCAAATCTTCCTTTCTTCAAATGAACCCAATCGCCTACTTTTACTGCAGATGATTTTTCGACTTGAACTGTGGTTTGCCCATTTTGACGCATTTAAGGGGACTGGCTACTTAAGCTAGTCTCAACATCCTCGTGACAATTACTCTCTATTAAGTCCATCATTCACACCTGTTTAATATTACATACTGCAACCCTACTTAATTTTCTCTACTTGAGATTTTTCACCTGTAATCTGCGAGTATATCGATATGCCCATGTCAACTCTTTGATGGTTTGAAAAACAATCCTTTCCATTAACCAACACCAACTGTATCCCTTCCTTCAGTACTCTTATCCGCCTTTCTACAATTCCATTGCTTTTAGTATAACACACTGAGGTATGAATGTGTTTAATTCCATGACCAGACAAGACATTCTTCATTTCAATTGAGGTTAACTGCACACCTTTATTGGTTATAATGCTTTTAGAGAAACCCTCTCTTTCAAAAACATCTTTCATGACTTCAGTGACATTATTGGACATAAATTGTCTCACTACTTTTACATCTGGCCATAGTGAAATTTGATCACTCATGACTATGCAAAATACTTGTCTTTTGGATAAACACATAGGACACACAATGTTTAAGGAAATTCTTTCCCAAACCCTTCCAGGTCTGGACATTGGTAATCTGGTATACTCCACCGTGTTCTGGGACTTATCACTTATTGCACAATCTATACATGATCTTACCTTGTCCTCCACATATCTGTCTACACCAGCCCACCAAAAATCACACTTTTCATACTACTTATTCCAGGATGTTCCTCGTGAGTGATGTTCACCACAATCTGCTTCAAACTCTCCGGAACCACATTAACACACCGTCTTGATCGGATAATTCCTCCACAACATGAAAATCTGCCTATAATTCTTCCTCCACAGTTTTCTTGTCAGGCCAGTTTGACCTAGTGTAAGACAACACTTTCTGAATTACTCCATCTTTTGAACAAGCTTTTTTCCATTCTGTCTCTGTAATACAACTCTTCGAAACTTCACAAATTGACACCACCTTCCCTAAATCTGTATCCTCAATACAATCATCATCAGATTAATTGACTGGAAGACAAGACAAACAGTTTGCCAAAACATTTCTGGCTCCTTAAACATATTCTACGTGAAAATGAAGCTCTTGTAGTTTGTATTGCCGTCTGGCCATCTTGGGTGTTGCTTTACCACTCCCAGTAGTAGTGAACTACTCCATAAACGGGTGATGATCAGTTCTCACAATAAACGTATTTCTCTTTAGATGTTTCCTAAAATATTCTATGGCCCACCAACAGACTAAGGTTTCTTATTCTAACGTAGAATATCTCTCTTCTGCACCTCTTAATGGTCGGCACGGATGCTATAGTTGCCAGTTTCCCACTCTGGATTTGCAGCAAACCGCACCAGTGCCAACATTGCTAGTCATAATGATTGAGCTTGACTTGGTATTCAATGGGCTAAGTGTAGGGGCATCACAATATTTTTTGGGATTATGAAATTCAATTCTGCAGCTCTTGGCCCACACACATTTTTTAACAGTTCTTTCATGTATTAGGTTTTATTAGCAAATAAAGGAATACATTTGGTATAATACTCTGCCAAACTAAGAAATGACCTCAGTTAATCCTAGTCCTTGGGTTGAGGAGCATCCTCAGTCGCTTTAACCAAGCTACATTTTGGTAGTAGACCATTGTAATTTATGTTATGACCTAACAATCTACAGATGTCCTTTAAGATTTGCATTTTTCTATAGTTAAAATCAATTACTTTACACTTTAAACACAGTTTTCCCATGCTCTTTTTTTTTTGTGCTGCCAAAAAAACAAAATATTGTCTTGAAAGTATATTCAATTTTGTCATCTTAAAACAATTTATGTCTAATCCTTTGAAACACTGCTGAGGCTGAAATAAACCCAAATGGCATTCATCTGTAATAAATGATGTCTAGTGTCTGGAATCACTGTGAAGTGCAATCCAATGATACCTGCTGGACAAATCTAATGCTGAAAATACAGTGGCCCCACCAGTCAGAGCAACCATCTCCCCAGTGTTGGGCAATGAATGCCGAGCCACCCACTCACAGTCGCTCAGATCTCCTAAGTCCACATACAATCCTATCTTTTCATTATGTTTATGCACTACTACAACATGCGGTAACCATTTGAAGATCCAGTCTCTTCTATGATGTCTTGCTTGCACAACTTATTTAATTCTTCCCTCCAAGATATTGAAACATTCTTTATTTGTTTCTACTGCACCTTACTTAGGAATAATCTTATGGACAAAGTCTATCAATATACATAATTCTAATGAGAAAACTTCGAGAAATACTTTTCCTATTCTAGACTCCTTTTATCATACACTAACATTATCAAGTCATTATATCCTAATATTTGGTCAGGATGATTTGGATTAAGAGTTAAGCAGGAACCTTTTTTGGCAGCATACATTTTTGTCTCTATGACTTTTCTCTTGTATTCAAGCATAGACTGAAAATATCCTAACACAGCTGTGGTTTGTTGTCATACCCATAAGCTTGATATCAGGTGGCAACAGATTCACATTAGGAAAAAAAAGGCAACAGATCTCTGATTAAATTGTGTCTGGCCCCAGATTCCATCATATCCTTAATCTTTTGTCCAACAATGTTCACCTCACAGAATGCTTCATCTTCCTTTTTGTCGTTAACTTCATATGTCTCTAATATAAACTCCTTCAGATGTTTTGCTGTTTTCTTGCAGAACCCCTCTAATCTGACTAGATGAGCTCCCCTTTGTACAGTTGGCCTCACTGGCTTCATTTTTGATTTTGCACATTCTTCCATAATGGCCTTGTACCTGACAATATCTACATATTTGTCCAAGGCTTGACAAGACTTACCAACAGACATATGTTCAGGTAAACCACATTTAAAACATATTTTTTTTCCTTTTCAAGTAGGCATACATCTTTTTTCATCCACCATTGGATTGCATATATGTATCATATCCCAGCTTCTTTTTACTGAACCCATCTTCTTTTTACTGAACCCATCTTGTTTATTTACCTGTATTTCCTCTATACTCTTATGGGAAAACGGTTTCATGCCTACTTTAATCTCTTCAAATTGATGTGCAGTATCAGTGGCCTTCTCTAGCGTTAAATCATCCACTAAAAGTAACTTCTCCTGTGAATTCGAAGCATTTGTTCTGTGAATCATTTGATCACTTATCATTTGGTTATAGAAAGTGCCTTAATTACACTTGGCTGCTAATGCTCTCAGATAATTACTAAAGGCACCCTTCAAATCATCAGGCCGTTGACCTCTCCCAAGAAACATATGTCTTGCTGCCACCTCATTTATCATTTTCATATAATATATGTTAACTTGTTTCATTGCCGTTTCATAATAATCTGTCTCATCTTCATCATCTTGGTTCACATTTAATGGTGGCAAATATTTGAGTACTCTGCTTCTTTCCGGTCCTAACTGTGTTTTAATATGGCAAATTTTCTTTTGTCTGTATAAATGTCCCCTCCTACTCCCTCTAAATAGGCCTTAAAGCCTTTTTTCTACAATGACCATTCAAGCACTGGTTCACCAGCGTTTGAGAGAAATGGTGTGGGCACTGTGATTCCTTCCATACTATGGTCAATGTGAAACTAGAGGTGTGTGCATCAAATGTCATTAATGTTGAAGTTTAATATAATTCAGGTGTGCATATCGCCATGCTACACATGTTTAACCTGCAGATACCCTCCATTTTAATATGCCCGCCAAGATGCTGTTCAATGAGCAAAATCAGAATGCCGCCATTCTCCATGCTTGAGTGTGGTGACATGCTCATGTTTGTTCACCTAATCCAATTTCATGACTGTCCCATCAGAGTGCTGATGATCATCCAGTAAGTCTTTATTTATTTCTAATAAGTATTGCCCACCTGTGTCTTGAAGCTTCTGGGTCAACAACAGTTGCTAGAAACAACAGTTCTCACTGCAGCACAAGTTGGGGTGCTGCGATGGGTGCACTCCTCAGGACCCCTCTCCGTGGATTCGTTTGCACTCCCCAGCATCAGTCAAGGCTCCGCTCTTCTGCCATGTCTGCTTACTCATTGTCAAATTTGACTCCCTAATGAAGCCAGGAGAAGTCTTGTAATTGGTTAGAAATTTAATTCTGTATAAAACAATAAGTCCTGCATGAGAGAGCAGTGGCGGATGCCTCGGAACGAGGGTGGTGGGGTGAAAAATAAAATTAACTTACCTGGGGACGCCGCTGCCTCTCCACCATCCTCTTTTCTCAGGCAGAATGGAAGCACCCAGGCTCCTAAACTTTTCCAGCCAATGACGATGCTGCTTTACAGCAGTGTTGTAATTTGTCTGAGCGCTGTGGTTCGGCGCTCATAGAGGGACTGGAAGCCGTTGCATGTTCCTCAGCAGAACATGCAAAGTGTGCATGACGGTTTGGCCCGCCCAAGAGGACCGGCAAAACCGGGAGTGCAAACTTCGGGATTGCAAACCATTCCTCCCCCTGCTTTGCTCAGCCCCACCTCGTCTGGCCAGCCTCATGTTACATAACGTCCTGTTATTATCATTTTTGTTTGCACTGCTTAAAGAGCAGTGGGGTGACGCTCTTCTGCCTTAGTGGCGGAGCTGCCACTGGGAGAGAGCAGCCCAGGCAAGCTCCCTTTCTATGGAATCTTGATGTGGAACCCCTATAGGAGGCACACCCACCGAGATTCCACATAGAATACTACACTCAGCCACAGTATGTAGCTTTCCATGTTGTTGAGGTAAAACTCCATGCTTACAGGAGGCAGAGTCACTGATGCACAAAGTCAAGTACAATGGAAGAGAATTTGGAATAAGCAAAAGAAGCCAATCAAGGAGAATTGAAAAAGGTTGAATCTGTTATCAGTGGCGTAGAAAGGGAGGGGCGGGGTGGTCTGCCCCGGGCGGCTCAAGCTTTGGGGGCGGCTGCCTCCCCAAGCTCTTACATGCTGCCGTCGTCGCAGGAATTGGCAGCACCTACCCTCTTGTCCCCCATTCGGCAAAAGGCCTAGCTACGCCACTGTTTTGTATCAAGTTATTTGAATGGGATTTTAGTCTTACTCAAAATCACTGAGGGGCACTGCACAAATCGAAGTGCTGGATCTGTGGAAAAGTAGGTCTGTTATCTTGCCATTTACTCCGCCATTTTGTGCTATACCTTTCATGACTGACCTTCTCTCTCTTTCACGATCACTCTGGAGCTCCACTTTTGACCTCCCACATTCCTGCACGGACGCTCACACCCTGTTCGTGCTTTGACCTGCCACAAGCTGACCAGCCCATGCTCAACCAGTCAGACAGGGAGTTTCCCAGATGTTTATCATCCTCACCCTGCACATTATGCCCTGCAGGCATCCAACCGCTACCATCTGCAGGCCTGTCAGATCGACCTCTGCTTGCTGTGTAATCATTCCTCTCGCCTGTGCCCTGCAGGGGTCCAACAACTACCATCTGCGGACTTATCCAATCGAACTTTACTTGTCATATAAACATGCTTTTCGCCTACACCCTGCAGGGGCCTCACCGCTACCACCTGTGGACTTATCAGATTAACCTTTGTTTGACATCTAATCATGCCTTTTTCACCTATGCCCTGCAGGGGCCAAACAGCCACCACCTGCTGATTGTATCATAACTGACCATTGCTTGTCTGTAAATTATTGGTGTTTGTTATTGTTCACCTAGCACGCACAGAGTGGGGATGAAGGGTATATAGGGTTCAGAAGCAAAGCACTCAGCAGATTGCCTCCTCAGACAAGCTGCGGGTGTCTGTTGCCGATGCTCTCTCTCCATCTCATGAGATTGTAATAAATATCCTTTCTCTCGGCGCTCCAGTGTTGGTCTCAGTTTGTATCCCGGACCTGTGGACGAAGGGTGGACCCTGCACCTTTGGGTGGTCCCTCAAAAGACCCCCAAATCCACAGATCCCAACACTGAACACCAATGTAAAAAATTGGGTTTTTGATTGAAGAGTCAAAATCCTTCTCAAGCAACAACCACAATTCTTGTTGGGATGAACCACAAAAAAACACCAAATTAACCTGTCCTTAACCCTCTGATAGCTTGCCACAAAATCAGTCAGGCTTAACTTAGAGGCACTGTGTTAAATATTTATGCAGCACACAACTGCACTAAAGTGAAAACAAAGCACAAGAAAAATCCCAAACTAATTTAGAAAAATAGAGTGCATTTTAAAAAATGAGATCAAAATGACAAAAACCCAATCCGTTGAACTGGAGGTTTATGTAAAATGAGTGCCAAGAGGCAGAAAGCGCTAACTTTGGGTATCTGTTCGCGCTAGACTGGGATAAAGTCACAAGTTTAGGCCGACCACGATGGATACTACTGCTGCAAATGTTACCTTCTCAAAGTCAGTCGCAAATTTCATATCTTAAGGATTTCACTGGAGAAGCTCAACCGATGCGAGCCAAGGCTCCAGGACCTAGAGATGCACCTTTTGGGTATCAGGAGCTCAGTTTAGTAGAGGCAGCAAGGCCAGTTGCAGCGGGTCAGCTTGGCGTTTGCAGGGAAGCCGATGGATCTTGTTGTGCTCCTGTAGCTCAGAATAGGAGGTCGGCCAACAACCATTGGAGTCACTCAGGTTAGCATTGGATGATGGGCAGGGCAGTCCTTGGTAGCAGCAGAGCAGTCCTCTGGGGAACAAGGCAGGCCTCAAGCAGCAGGGTAGTCCTCTGGGGGACAAGGCAGGCCTCAGGCAGCAGGACATTCCTCTGGGGAACAAGGCAATCATCTTCTGTATTGTGCACACGTCCAGGAGTGTACTGGTGAGTGGCTCTGGGGGTCCAATATTTATACCTGGTGCCACACTTTTAAGTGGGGGAAACGTCTAGTCCGCCCCCACCTCTGGTTCTGGAAAGTTCCTTCCTTACCCTTTCTTTCTCTGCCCAGGCTCCAGCTGCTCTAGGGTGACAATGACTATATGTCAAGTTATTTTGTGAGTGTGGTGGAGGCAGTCCTTTGAAATGTATGTGTGTCAGAAAACCGCTCCGCCACTACAATTTGAACAGTATGGCCCTTTCCTAGCTACACACAGGTCTTACTATTCACTGTCTGGGCGCAATATGCATTCCTGATGGGAGAGCAATTAACAGACCCAAACAGCTGGAAACTCATAGAAGGCCTTAGAAAGTCTAGTGCCGGAAAATGGCTACTTTCTAAAAGTGGCATTTTCAAAATTGTTGTCTAATATCCGACTTTACCACTAAAGAGGATTTTAATTTACAATTCATTTGAGTCCAAACATGACATTCCTACCTGCTCCTATTAAATGTAATAGGGTAAACCAATCTTGTCCTATGGGAGAGGTAGGCCTTTCCGTAGTGAAAAACGAATGTAGTAGCGTTTCACTATTAGTACATGTAAAACTTAAAAACACATATCCTACTTTTTAAATACAATGCACCCTGCCCTAAGGGCAGTTTACACCCTACTTTAGAGTGGCTTATAAGTATTAAAAAGGAAGGTTTAAGTCTGAAAAGTATATATTTTATCAGGTCAAATTGGCAGTTTAAAACGGCACTATAGGTTGTAATGGCATGCTTGAGACATGTTTTAAAAGGCCACTTTTAGTGGGTGGAATAATGAGAGCTTCAGGACCACCAGTAACATTTAATTTACAGGCCCTTGGCACCATATACAAGGGCCTTACAAGTAAATGAAATGTACCAAACCGATGTAAGCCAATTATACCATGTTTTAGGGGGAGAGCACATGGACAGCTAAAGTCCTAAAAGCCTACCAAAATGGGTTCCGAAAACAGAAGGGGTGAAGGCAAAATGTTTGGGGGTGACCCTACAGAGAGGGCCAAGTCCAAGAAATGTGTACAAGGTTGTAGCACAGTTTAGTAGTGCTTCACAGAATTATTTGTGTATAGTGTGTAAAGGTTTATTTGGTGGTGTGAGTTAGCTTTTGGAGTGACACCATAGAGCATTGATAAATGATGGCTGTGTGATTTGATGAAGTTGCCATATGATGTTTGGTGGATGCACAGATGAAGGTGCATATTATGGTGTGTTTTTGACATATGATGTTGATTGTAGTAATGTATCAATGATGGTGAGGGTGTTGGTGTATGCTCTAGCTAATGATGTTTTATTTTGAGCAGTGTGTTACTTAATTTTTTTTTATGGTGTGTGATGTTGCAATGGCTGTATGCTGGGGTGGGAATAGCATTATAACCCATGAATTCATGACTTTTTTGATTTTTATGGTAATGACATTGATAACACATTAGTCAACATCATCTCTCCACCAACCTATTTTTTAGGGAATTTCATGGATTTTTGCTACTCAAATTTATGAAGTTTTTCAAACAAACAAAAAGACACTGCAGTTCATGGCGATGGGCCACCTCTGTTTGATATAGACCACATATAACAAGCCGGGCAGCCTGCCCTTACAATACAGTAGGATTACCTTGCAATCAGACAGTAAGTCTAGAGTTGTAATCCCCATTTCCCATTCACTCCAACAGTCCCAGCCATTTGCCCCATACTTGTTTATATTTGGCTGGACACCCCTGTGCTACATATACCCGTTGTTCCTGTGCAGTGCACCAATCTAGGCCTCTTCGCCATTGGGTGATTGTAGGTGGGGGCATGGCTCTTCCATCTAGTCGCTATGTCCCTTTTGGCCATCATGGTGGCCGTGCCCAGAAATGTTTTGTCCGCCCTGGAGCCTCCCATGCCATCTAAGATCCCCAGAAGCAAAACTTGGGGAGTGAGTGGAACCTCCCTTCCCAGGACTTCATTCAATTCATTAACAACTTCCGCCCAGCATTTTGATATGGTTGCACAGGACCAGGTCATGTGAAAGAAGTCTGCAGTGTCTTCCATACATCATGTTATGAAAAATAATGGGGTGACCCTGTGTCCCTCAGAACCTGGGTATTTGTATTATATGGCTACAATGGTTCTGTCGGGGAAATACAATTGCTTTGGGATGTTCACAATATAAATACATTACATGTAACATGTATCCATGATTCAGGAAGAGAAAAGAACAACACCCAAGCGAAAGTTTCAATCAATATTTTAAGACGTAACAAATAAATTGGGCTACAATGGTACAATTGAAAGAATTGTGAAAGAGGGGTGACATGTAGAAGTAAATACAGACAATACACTTAGTACACTTAGTATAACAAATAAAGGAATAGTTGGGGAAGTGCGGTTTTGGTAAAGTCCATATGATTGATCGCATATGCCTCCTTATCATATGTGAATAGGCTTTTGAACTGAGACGTTGAGTAGACTCTTAGTATGTGTCGACGTTTCGACCCTATGTAAGGCGCAAACATTTTTAATAAGCGTCACGGCGGGTCTTCTTCGGGACGGAGGAGTGTATGTAGCCTGCGGAGTAAAAGAACTTCTTTAAGGGTGTGTGCTAATGCGAACAAGTAATTAAATCAGTGTTCAGAAAGGTAATGATGCTTACCCTGCGCAAGAGTCATTAATCACTGCGCGTGTATTATGCTTCTTTTTCCAAAAAACGGGGTCGATTTATGTTTGACCTGTGGGGTAATAATATCAAATATCAATGAAGTGATAGCTATTTACAAGGACCGGACAAACTATGGGCTTTAACCAAGCTCAGACAAAAAAATAAATCAGGCTTTGTGCAAGTGCATATGTGGCTCAGTGTACAAATAAAGAAGTGCCCCAGAAAAAGTTGCTCCGAACATGATGATAACATAGAGGTACTAGCACGTCTCTAAGCAGTTAATTCCGTCATGCCAGTGAGGTGATTTAGCTGAAGCAAAAAAGAGAGGGATTTGAAGCCGAGCCTGTTTGGAAAGAAGGTCAAAAGCCAGGTGGTTGTCTATTTCAAAGCGAAAGTGAGGCATTTAAAGAGGAGCCTGTTTAAAAGGAAGTCAAAGGACAGCTTAATAATTGCTGTTTGTCTATTCATGCCAGTCGGGTGATTTAAAAGTGAGGCATTTAATAAAGAGCTAGTTCGGAGGTAAATAATTGCCGTATTAATTTCCAGCATGAACATGATACACAGTTAATTAGAACGTACCTCACAAGAGACACGAGTCAAAGAGGTTTGGCAAAAGTCCAAGTAGTTAATTCTTTCAGTCAGTCGGGTGATGTACTGCAAAGAAAGTGAGGCATTTAAAAGACGAGTCTATTTTAGATTTACAGAAAGTCAAGGGCCAGGGGGTTAAGACACTTACCACGATCTGCTGAAAATGACATCTCTCCAGCTCAGTGCGAAGCGATACTGAGGCGGGAGATTGGAGCCTGTTTAAGTATGCAGATGAGCGTGGCTTTGACGTGCACGTTCACACATGACAGAGGGAGCAGGGATTTCACTAGTAACACCTGTGTAGAAGCAAGGGATGTGATGTAAAGAGAGCAACTAGCTCGCTAACTCTGTTGTGGCCATGAGTCAAGGGGAGGTGTCAAAATTGACATTAGACCAAGACTAAAAAATTAATTACCACATTTTGAAGGTGTTCCAACAGTCAGATAACTAATTCAAATAGCGTTTAAGCACTGGGTAAATAATGACATTTAGCTCGATGCCCACATTGTAACATGTTTACATATTAACACAAATGGAATACAGTTTATTTAAACAGTAGGTTGGTCAGCAGAATAATGCAAATTAGTTAGTCATATGTAGTCACAAGGAAGCATATTCAGGGTATGCATAAACAAAAATCGTCACTGACTTTTTCCATAATTTTTTTTTTTCATTCATGAATTAAAGTACCATAGTACAAGTTAAATATGGTCATAGAAGGGTTTACTGCGCATTGTCATACAAATTCATATGCAATTGAAAGATTCTAAAGTCTTGTCATTTGCTTATATGTCTCCTCCTGTTCGTTTAACCCATTTTTAACTGAGTCTAGCAGGTGAATCCATCTGCATTCTTTAAAGTTGAGTGTTTGGAGTATGCTCCCGCCCCTGGGATGGAGTGTCGCCTTTTCAATTACCCACCATTGTAGGTCATCAGCTGTGTGGTTGTTTGTGATGAAGTGGTCAACCAGGGGGGCTCCCTGCACATTACAACGGATTCTACTTTGATGTTGTAGAATCCTAGTTTTTACTTTCTGGGTAGTCTGTCCTACGTAGATTTTTTCACAGGGGCATTTGATGGCATAGATCACATTGTGACTGTTGCAGTTACTGTGATGTCGTAGGTGATATGTTCTTCCAAGGTGTTGAAAGTCGTACCAGTGAGTGTAGATTCACAAGCCTTACATGTGCTACACTTGAAATGTCCCATTAATGGTGGTAAGTTAAGTTGTTGTCTCAGGTCTTGTGGTTTCTCCGTTCCAAGAAAGGAACTTACTACATAGTCTTTGATGTTTTTGGCTCGTTTAAAAGCAAACCTGGGTTTCTCCTGTATTCCAATTTCAGTGCTTATTAGATTCCAATATCTAAGTACGACTTTCTTTATGTCATGACTGCGTGTGTTGAAGGTTGACACACACACCAGTTTCTGAATGTCTTCCGTGTGTGGTTGGATTTCCAGCAGAGTTTCTCTGGGTCGGTACCAAGCTCTTTTACGTGAGCGATTTAGCAGGCCCTTCGGGTAGCCACGATCCCGGAGTTTTTTTATGAGAATGTCTGTTTCTTTGTAAAAGTCACCTCTTTTGGAGTAGTGCCGCCGTAATCTTAAGAATTGGCCATAAGGCAAATTATCCCTGAGGCATCTTGGATGATGGGAATCATATTTCAAGGTGGTGTTTCGTGCCGTTGGTTTGGTGTAGAGTGTGGTAAAAAGTCTTCCATCCTCATTTTGTATTGTTATATCCAAGAAGTCAATGGTCTGATTATTATAGGACATGGTGAATTGTATGTCAGTGGTACGTCCATTAAGCCATGTCTTGAACTCCATTAGGCTTTGTTCACTGCCTGTCCATACCATAAGCACGTCATCGATATAACGCTTCCAGATTGAGATGTTATTTAGGTAAGGGTTGGTTAGGTCATATAGGTAAGTATCCTCATAGTCATCCATATACAGATTGGCCAAGCTAGGAGCGAATCCAGCTCCCATGGCTACGCCTTTGCATTGTATATAGTAAGTATTTTGGAAAATGAAATAGTTCTTTTTCATTGCGATTTCCAGTAAATCTACCAGGAATTCAGTTGGAATTCAGACAGGTGTTGGTCGTTTGTCCAGCATCTTTTTCATGACCTGAATGGCATGCTCTTGGGGGATGCTGGTGTACAATGAAGACACATCAAGGGTAGACAGAAATTGTGTTTCTTTATCATAGGGCTGATTTTCCATTATTTGTATAGTGTGCATGGTATCTCGGAGAAAGGAGCGTGTTTCCAATACAAATGGTTGGAGGAAACTATCCAAGAACTGGTTGAGAGGCTCAAGGATAGATCCACAGCCTGACACAATACGTCGACCAGGTGGGTTATGTAGATCCTTGTGAATTTTTGGCAGAGTGTATATGGTAGGTATTCTAGGGTCGGTTTTGTTCAAGAAATCGTATTCGTTTTTGGACAAAAAGCCTTCTGTCAGTCCTTGTTGGGTGAGTGTTTTGATGAGAGCACTATTTTCCACGGTTGGATTTTTCGTTATTCTTTGGTAACTTTCAGTGCAGCTCAATTGTTTGTTGATTTCTGTAATATAGGCCTGAGTGTTTTGTATTACTACAGCTCCACCCTTGTCCGCTGCTTTGATAACGATTGAGGTATTTTTATTCAGCGACTGCAGTGCCTCTCTCTCATCTTTGGATATATCATGTTTGATGTATTTCTTCTTGTTGAGGAGATCCATTATTTCTTCCATTACGATTTTTTCATATGCATGGATCTTTTTACTCATTTGATACGTGGCGGGCAGGAATGTCGAAGCTGGCCTGAAATCCGTAGCTGATGTAAGTCTGGTCCAATTTTCATTATTCCTGAAGTAGTATTTTAAGCGTATTTTTCGGAAGAATTGCTGGAGTTCAAGCTTGATATTAAAATTGTTTGGAGCGGTGGTTGGACTAAATGATAAACCTTTGCAAAGTATGTTGTATTCGCTTTGTGTCAATATATGGTTTGAGATGTTGATTATGGGATCGCTTGAGTTAGTTGATGATCCGTGTCCGGTTATTTCAGATGTCACTTCTGTTGTGTTAATATTTCCTGGCATAGGGAAGTCTTCCTGATCATCAATGGAATATCCAAGATATTCAAAATTGGCGTCATCCTCTTCTTCAATCTGTTGCATGTCCTGCAGTTCGGTCTCATCCACACTTATATCTAATGTGGAGTCTTCTTGTCCTTCAATGACGTAGTTCATTGTGTGTTCATCTGGTGGAGTGAGGACGTTCATGACGTGTTCATCTGGTGTGGTGATGACTAAGGTATTCATCTCGATCTATATAGGTACGGACTCTTGTGTAGCTCCGGTGGTGATTGTAATACCGTTACATTCAAGGATATCAAGATTGTGATCATTTACAACAGTTACTGGTGACTTATGTAGCATCTCATCTTCATTGGGTGTTATTTCCTGTTCCACGTTGTTTTCTTCTTCTATCACCACTTGTAGGTCTGTCGTCTGGTTTTGATCTCTCCATGATTGTCGTTCCTCTGGAATCTTACTCTTGTGTTCCCGCGTGGTCTGTTTTGTCCTCGGTTCCATCTTGACGGTCTTTCCCAGTTGGTGTCCCTGTTCATCCATGTGTGCTTCGCACTGAGAGCTGGAGAGATGTCATTTTCAGCAGATCGTGGCAAGTGTCTTAACCCCCTGGCCCTTGACTTTCTGTAAATCTAAAATAGACTCGTCTTTTAAATGCCTCACTTTCTTTGCAGTAAATCACCCGACTGACTGAAAGAATTAACTACTTGGACTTTTGCCAAACCTCTTTGACTCGTGTCTCTTGTGAGGTACGTTCTAATTAACTGTGTATCATGTTCATGCTGGAAATTAATACGGCAATTATTTACCTCCGAACTAGCTCTTTATTAAATGCCTCACTTTTAAATCACCCGACTGGCATGAATAGACAAACAGCAATTATTAAGCTGTCCATTGACTTCCTTTTAAACAGGCTCCTCTTTAAATCCCTCACTTTTGCTTTGAAATAGACAACCACCTGGCTTTTGACCTTCTTTCCAAACAGGCTCGGCTTCAAATCCCTCTCTTTTTTGCTTCAGCTAAATCACCTCACTGGCATGACGCAATGTGATTTTGGTCTCCCAGCAGGTTTATCCGAGCGCCACACAAGAATGACGGACTTGGTGACAGTCGGGAGACTGCATGGGATTGGCGACCACCCACC
Organism: Triturus cristatus; assembly: GCF_964204655.1. Lineage (NCBI taxonomy): Eukaryota > Metazoa > Chordata > Amphibia > Caudata > Salamandridae > Triturus > Triturus cristatus. The sequence continues at coordinate 823,246,294 of NC_140579.1, read as the reverse complement.
CAGAGACCCAGTCATTGATCACCAACAGGCGTGTGGCTATGTAGTAGAGAAAAAGATTGGTCATTCCCATCTACCCATCATATGGGTTTTTTGGCAGTGGGTCAACGCCACTCGTGGCCTCGAGTTTCCCCAGAGAAACATGGTCGTCATTCTATCCAAGGCGCGAAACCATTGCCACTGGAGGTGGAGAGGCACGTTCTGCACTATATGTAGGAATCGGGGGAGTATCATCATCTTGTACAATGCAATTTTCCCCATCGGGTTCAATGGGAGGGCCTGCCACTTCTGATGATCGTCTTTGGTCTTTTTTAGTAAGGGGGATAGATTGAGGGACAAGGTTAGTTCCAGGTAAATTGCCACCCAGATCCCCTAGTAGCGAAAGCTAAGAGTTCTGATTGGGATGTTTGTTTGCCACTCCACGCATTCCCAGGAGATGTGTAGTGGAACCAGTACTGATTTGGCCGGGTTAAGCTTCAGGCCGGACGCTTCCCCAAAGAGTTTGAGAATTTGCAGGCATCGGGTGCCCAAACAGGCAGGGTCTGCTATGAATACGAGCACATCATCTGCATACAGGGCTATGCGCTCCTCTTGAGATGTGCTCCATCGCCAATCCTGGCTTTAGGCTTCGCATCTAATGAGCCGAGCCAAAGGTTCTATAGCAACAGCCAAGAGCAAGGGGTAGAGGGGACAGCCTTGTCTCGTCACTCGGCAGATGCAGAAATCATTTGATAGAACCCCATTGGTCAGAACCCAAGCCGATGGGTAAGAATATTTTCATGGGTTTTTGGATACTTTTTTGTTGAGGGTGGAGTGAATGTGTAGTGGTAAATGTTGGGTATACAACTTTGCTTACATGGAAGTATGGTAGAGAGTATAGTGAGTGGGGTATAATGCTGGTTGTTTGGATTTAGGGTGATGGGTATGTGGACATATGTTGCTTTTGTTGATGAATGGTGGTTAATATTTGATCGTATAATGATGGATGTGTCGTGTGATGATAGTTGAGTAGATTTATGAGATCCGATAGAGACATCTAGCCGCATATTCCATAACTTAGAATATCCCCCAGGTGTCAGTCTGGATCCGAAGATTCTTCAGCAGTACCTCTGCGCGCCGGGGGACGGCGTCGCATGGCTCTGTCCTGACGTCCACGGATATGACGTCAGTGGAGCCATATAAGTCCCTCCCAGCGGGCTGACGCCAGTTTCCTTTTTTACGCGTCTCAACGCGGATCCAGGAGAAGCAGTTCCTCCGCCCTGTTTTTGTTTTCAGGCCTTTCCGATGCCTTTTAGCATCCGGGAACAGTGTGCAATGCCTTCGGGTTTCAAGTTATATGACACCTGTTCACTGCAAATGTCGGCGATGGAGCCACACGCGATCTGTATGTGGTGCTAGGGAGAGAATCACGACTCCGAAGAGTGCAACGCCTACCGGCAGCTAAAGTCGGATGAAGTTGTTGTCTGCCCGGTTGTCCCGTTCGGAGTCCACGAGTCGCTGGTCTCCATCTTGACATGAGAGTCCTGTTCGGGACGAGTCACCGAGTTGTTCCCGCAGCCGTCGCTCGCCTGAGGCAGGTAAACAAAAGCGGAAGTCACGGAGGTCGTCGACCTGAGATATGTGTGATGTGGGGAACCGCAGCTCCAGGTCTTTACCAGAAGTGGGCCCTCAGAAGTCGCCCCCCCCCACCTTTTCCGGGTGTTGGGGCAATTAGGACCCAGATGGAAGCCTATTTTTAGGCTTTGCAGGCCATCTTTGGGTCACCCTCTCTCCCTGTCACGCCTTCATGCCCCGCAGAGGGGGTAGGTACACGGGTTGGAAATTTGCCGGCCGTTTTGCCCTCGGCACCAATCAAGTGCCCTGACTCCAGTTCCGGAGTCGCTGCAAGGTCGGGACATGGCCCGGAGGGGCATCCCAGTCAGACGTCATGCCGCAGTCATCCTGCTGCGTCACCGCACGGCCCTGTGGATCTCCCTGCGCCGACGTTGGATGCGGCTGAAGCGGGGGACTTGACTCCGAGTCGACGCCGTTTCTCACCACAGTCTCCCATCTCGGTGGAGGTCGAGTCGGCGCTGGGTGGTGGGGTCCCCTCTGACATTCGTCGACGTCGGTGACATTGGTGACATCCTCTGCTGTCCCTCTGCTGATGGAAGAAGCAGCCCCTGAGGGTTTACCAACCCCAGAGTTGTTTATGTGCTCCACAGAGCCCGAGCCCATAGAGCGCTGGCAGACCCTTGGTCCTTTTCGGGCTGCTGAGTCTGTGCCATTTGGTGGACGTGTTAGCCCGCAGTTGTCCCCTACTGATGACCTACTATCGCCACCTAGAATGGCCACGGAGGCTAGTGCGGCATTTGCAAGAGCTGTTCGCAAGGCTGCAGACATCTTACAGATGCAGCCTCACTCAGTTTCTCTTCCTTCTGATCCCTTGTTGGATCTGCTCCACCAGGGCGCCATGGAGATGGAGCCCTTGCTGCCCTTTGGCGGGTCATTATCTGACATTCTTCTTGGGACTTGGGCGAGGCCGTCATCAGGAGACCCTGTGGGTCGTGCTATTTTACATCGTCATTGCCCTGCTCCAGATGACCCAGTCTGTTTGTCCCTTCACCCTAGGGCTCAAGGGCTGGTAGTCTCAGCCTCGCTACCTTCCTCCCCCGTTACATCCACCCACTAGGGAGTCTCTATGGTTGGAGTCGTGTGGCCGCCATGTCTTTGCATCCATGAGCTCGGCCCTTCGGTCCTTGAACACTTCTTGCGTGTTTGCATGAGCTACTTTTGCCCTCTGGGACTCGGTCGAGCGCCTCCTTCCATCTCTTCCGGAAGGCCCTCAGGCTGACCTGAATGGGTTGCTTCATGATGGTTGGGAACTGGCCCAGTTTTCCATTCGGTCAGCGATGGACACCACTGACTCTGTGGGTCGAGCTATGGCCAGGTCAGTTGCTCTGCGTGGCCATGCCTGGCTGCACAATGGCAGTTTCCCTGACAATGTTCAGGAGCGTCTTCGGGATTTGCCCTTTGATGGGGCCACCCTGTTCGACAGTCATGCTGACTCAGCTATCCAACGTCTCATGTCTGGGCTTCCATAAATTCTGTGGTTTCTAGTCCTTGTTGCAGACTTCTACTTTTGGTTGCAATATTGTCACTGCTTTTTCTGGTATCTGTCTATGGGTTCAAGTTGTTATCCAGTATTAGGGGTGTCTTTCATAGATTCACATGCCTGAATCATTCCCCGTCGTCGAGACGGGAGCCTCCGGTACATAGAAAAGTAATGTCCTATAGACATACATAGAGAAAAATAGGCCTAAGGGCCTCCCCTTAGTAGCCTATCCTTGTCCTTATGTAAAAAGGACCAAACTCTTAGAGCCAGCCAATCAGCTGTCGCCTCCCTCTAGAACCTTCCTGACAGGAGCCTCAGTCCCTCAGATTTTCTACCGCACCTTATGCTAGGGAGTCTCCAGCCTGAGTTCTCCTCAGGATTTCTTTAAAACCAGATTGTTCACTTTTTAAGTGACTTACTTCTTCAAGGACTTGAACAGAGATTGCTTCAGGCCACTTATTACTACAGTGAGTGATTATTTCTTCTAAACTCCTGGCATGTCTGAATCCCAGAAGAAAGCCCTTTTCAGGGCCTGCTCTTCATGTGGGAAGAAGAGGCTACATGTGGACGACAAGCATGACCTCTGCCTATATTGCCTTTATCCTGACCACGTGCCTAAGGACTGTAAAATATGTAGGTCTTTCCCTCACAAGACCTTGAGAGACAGAGAGGGTCGTCTGCTTATCTGGCTGGACAGGCTTAAGGATAGGGAGAGTGTGGTATCCTCAGAGGGAAGCTTTTCCAGAACCTCTGAAGTTTCCCTGAAGAGGCCGAGAGTGACGTCTCCTGGCCCCTCAGACGCTCCTCCTATGAAGACGCACAAGAAGTCTTCAGAGGCAAGATCTTCAAAATCTTCAGTGTCTGACAAGGACTCTCTGACTTTTAAGAAGCCTACCCTGTCGGCCAGCAAAATTGCGACACCCTCCTCAGCGCAAAAAAGGGTTGGGGCACCAGGTCATGTCTCCACAGCGACGACAACTGTGTCAACAACGACAGCGTCGTCAGTCTTCTCATCGACGACGACCACCCCTTCATCGTCGTCAGCAGGTACACCTATTTCGTCTGTTATACTGCTAAAACCGTCGTCGACGTCTAAGACATCGTCGACGACGAAGATTATCCCGTCGACGACGACATCGTCGATGAGGAGCCCCCCGTCGACGGAAGAGTCGACGACGAAGGCGTCGACGACAAATTAATCGTCGACGACAAATTAATCGTCGACGAGCGCATCATCGACGAGGAAAACATCGTCGACGGGGACACTGTAGACGAAGGCCATGCCGTCGACGACGGTATCGTCGACGGGGACGTCGTCGTCGTCCATGGGTATTTCTGAGCCATGGAAGAAATCCGAACTAGTAGGAATGTCGTCTATGGCCCTACCACCGTCAACAACAGCACGGAAGACTGCAGGGGATCCTGTACAGGGTTCTGGATCTGGCAAACTGACCAGAACACAGATTACACCGGAAACAACGTCTCCAAGTAAGGTGCAAACCAATTTGCCTATGGAGATTCTTCAGAGTGAGGAGTCGGAAGAAGAACTCTTTGATCAGGCTACTTCCCCTTCTGAGCTGCACGTCAAATGTCAGAGCACGGACGAAGAACAGGAGGAGATGAGCGGCCAGGAACGCCCCGTCCGGGAGCAGGTTCGCACGGAGCTCACCCCGATGGTATGCCTTCCCCTGTCGATTGTTAATGACCTCAAATACCTTATCCGGGACTACAAGCAGCGTTTCCCGGAATCGCCGGCACTGGAAACAGGGGGCCCGGTGCCTACTACAAATCCACCAACGACAGCCCCAAAGCAAACACGACCAGCTACTCAGGTCTGCCAGGAGAAACTGCCACCTCAGGTGATAGTCATCGGATGAGGAGGCTGAGGAGATGGAAGAGGGGAAAGTCCAGGAAGACCAGACGGATCAGGATGAGGAGGAGGAGTATGTGGCATCCTCCCCAGCTTCCCCACAACCGCGCCAAGCTGATTCACCGCCAGTGGATATTGGCGGTTTTCATAAGATAGTTGAACGAGCAGCGACGCGGTTTCATATGGTCATGGAATCGACGGAGACTGAGTGCTTCTTGCGTGACTTCAAGGAGCAGACGAAGAAGACTACGAAGTCAATCCCAATTATTGACTTTCTCTGGGACCAGGGAAAGAAACTAATGCTGACGCCGGCCTCCGTACCTGCGGTTGTTCCACGCCTGGATAAAAAGTACAAGGCTCCATCCACGGCGCCAGCTTGCCTTAACGGGCACCCGAAACCGGATTCGGTCGTGACCCAGGCGGCCCAGAAGAATTCTCGTAACCCTTCCTCTCCTCTGTCAGCCCCACCAGACAAGGAGGGCAGAAAGTTGGACACGATTGGTAAAAGGTTTTCGACCACTTCGGCAATGACCATCAAGGTGGCCAACTCCATAGCCCTGTTAGGGCGTTATAACCGCCAACTTTGGGAGGATATAGCCCCATATATAGCGGAGCTGCCAAGCGCAGTTCAAGAGGAGGTCAAGGCACTACTTTCTGAGGGCCAAACCTCGGCGGCCGAGATCATTGATTGTGCCATAGATGTGGCCATGACAGGCTTTCGTCAACTGGCTGGGGCTGCAGTCCTGCGCCGTCAGGGATGGCTTAAGGCAACATCGTTCAGGCAGGAAGTGCAGACGAAGGTGCTGGACATGCCCTTCGACGGACAACATCTTTTCGGGGATAAAATTGACGAGGCGCTCCAAGCTATCAAGAAGGACACTAATACGGCTAGAGCGCTTGGAACTTTGCAGGCAAGGAATCAGTCCTTTCGGGGCAACAAATCCAGAGGCCAGTCCTCCTACAGGGGATCCTACCAGAATAGGTCCTCGTATTCCTTCCAGAATAAATCCCAGTACCAGCAGAAGCAGCAACAAGGTCGGCAGTCTTCTTATGGAAGATCTAACTTCCGGGGTAAAAACCAGAAGAGGGGCACCGGCGGACGCCAGTGATCAGTTACTCCAGCCAGTCCAGCGACTATCTCCCTCATCAAAGATTGGAGGAAAATTGACCCATTTCCTGGAAAATTGGCACTTCATCACCACGGATCGATGGGTACTCTACTACTAAGATTCGGCCATTCCCTAGAATTTACCACCATCCCACCTGCAACCCCTCCCCGCAGGTTCCCACACAAACATCTGCGACTGCTACTCCGAGAAATATCTGCGATGTTGAAGAAAGGAGCGATCGAGCGGGTTCCATCGGCTCAGAGGGAGAAAGGATTCTATTCCCGCTTCTTTCTTATACGCAAGAAGGAGAAGAAGTGGAGGCCCATTCTAGATCTCAGGGCACTCAACTCTTTCCTGAAGAGTCAGTCGCTCAGGATGGTGACGCTCCAAGAAATACTAGGCATTCTAGAAAAAGGAGATTTCATGACATCTTTACATCTTCAGGATGCCTACTATCACATCCCGATACTCAGGGGGCACAGAAAGTTTCTACGTTTCGAGGTGGCAGGACAGCACTACCGATTCAAGGTCCTGCCATTTGGCCTCAAATCCGCTCCGCGGATTTTCACCAAGTGCCTTTCACCTGTGGCAGCTTTCCTGCGTCAAATGGGTCACCAAGTCTTCCCCTACCTCGACGACTGGCTGGTAAAGGCACCGACAGCTGCAGGCGCAACCAAATCCTCCAACGCCTGCACCAATCTTTTCCAACATCTAGGATTGACTCTCAATCTTCAGAAATCCTATATGTCCCCAACAAGAAGCATCACCTTCCTCGGGGCGACCTTGAATACGGAATGCGCGAGGGCATTTCCTTCAGAAGAAAGGAAAAACAAGATAATATCTCTGGCCACGGCGGTGGCATCAAGGAAGTCCCTAAGAGTTCGCACCTACAAATCACTCCTAGGAATGATGTCTTCTTGTATACTCCTCATCCCTCACTGCAGACTTCGGATGCGTCCATTGCAAGAAGCCCTCACGAACCAATGGACTCAGAGTACGGGTTCGTTCGAAGACATTGTGAGGATAACACGGCGAATATCCAAGAGCCTCGAATGGTGGAAAGATTACAGGAATCTGTCTATGGGACAGCCATTCCTGCTTCCAGCAGCGCCGCTGGTGATCACCACCGATGCATCTCTGGCAGGCTGGGGAGCTGTCCTTCAGGACCTCCGAGTAAGCGGCAAATGGTCAGATCAGGAGCAGCATCTCCATATCAATCTTCTGGAGTTGAGGGCTGTGTATCTAGCGCTACAAGCCTTTTTACCACGCATCCAGAACTCCCAGGTGCTCGTCAGAACGGACAACACCACGACGATGCACTATCTCAACAAACAGGGAGGAACGCGTTCGCTCACTCTATCACGCGAATCGCAAAAGACCTGGAACTGGCTTGTTCTCCATGGGATCACTCTCAGAGCGGACTATGTCCCGGGCAAGGACAACACCATTGCAGACGCCCTAAGCAGACAGAAATCCCTCTCCCATGAATGGGAGCTCGACGAGAATACGCTAGCTCACATATTCTCAGAATGGGGAGTCCCAGGAATCGACCTGTTTGCCACCAAGGAGAACGCCAAATGCCCAAACTACGCAAGCTGGCATCCCCAACCAAGGTCACTCGGAAATGCCTTTTCCATAGGCTGGTTCAGCGTATTTGCGTACGCTTTTCCGCCGTTCCCGATGATTTCCAGGGTCCTCAGGAAGATGAAGGCGGAGCCTTGTACCCTGATCCTAATTGCCCCGTTCTGGCCGAGGCAGCACTGGTTCTCGGACCTTCATCGCCTCTCCATCAGGACACCGATTCGTCTGAAACAGCACCCGAACCTGCTGACAATGTCCAACGGGCAGGTGCAATTCCCGAACCTGCAATCGCTCAGGTTATCGGCCTGGCTCCTGAGCACAGAGAGTTCTGTCATTTAAACATCCCGCAGGACTGCAGGGACGTGCTGGCAAAAGCGAGAGCCGACAGTACCAACAAAACCTACTCTCTCAAATGGAAACGCTTCTGCGTATGGTGTTTAGAGAAAGGCCTGAGACCACTCCATATCACACCTGAACAGATATTGCCATATCTACTACACTTGGCACAGTCGGGATTGGCGCATGCATCCATAAAGGTGCATCTGGCGGCCATTTCACGTTTCACCAGGACTTACAAAGGCCCGTCTCTCTGGTCCAGTAGGCTTATCAAACAGTTCCTAAAGGGACTATATAGGTCCTTCCCAAGACCTAGACGGGTCCCACCGACGTGGCACCTTAATTTGGTCCTTAACCAATTCATGAAGCACCCTTTTGAGCCCATTCATCGAGCTTCCATCAAGTACATCTCATGGAAAACGGCTCTGCTGCTCGCTCTAACATCTGCCAGGAGAGTCAGCGAGCTACAAGCTCTCTCCATTCAGGAACCCTTCATGCAGTTCAAACAGGACAGGGTGGTGCTGAGGACAAATCCCAAGTTCATACCGAAAGTGCCTTCAGACTTTCACCTCAATGAGCCGGTGGTTCTACGTTCCTTCTTTGCAAACCCTACCACGGCAGCAGAAAGGACGCTCCACTCTCTGGACCTCAAAAGGTGTCTTAAGTTTTACATAGACAAAACAAAGAGCTTCAGGAAGTCATCACAGCTATTTGTGGCCTACAGTAGGCCAAGGTTGGGTATGCCTCTAACGAAACAGAGCATCTCACGGTGGATCTCCTCAGCGATAGCATTCTGCCATGACGGGGCCGGACGGCCTTTAAGAGACAGGGTGGAAGCGCACTCCACCAGAGCGATGTCCACATCAGCAGCGCTGTTCGCTGGTGTGCCGATTTTGGACATCTGTAGAGCGGCGACGTGGAAGTCACCGCACACCTTCTCCAGACACTACTGCCTGGATGCTGAACTTATGAAGGATGCGGCAGTGGGCCAGGCGGTGCTTCGCCATCTATTCCAGTGAGGTGAGCCTTCCAACATCCCGCCATCCTGGTATGCACATCTTTTGCTGATATACTGTATTGACGTATGCCAATGTTTCAAACTGGTATGGTAATATGTGTATTATCTAAAATGACTATATGACATGTTACATCAGAAATGTGCATAATGTATTGCTGACTACTCTGATTCAGGCATGTGAATCTATGAAAGACACCCCTAATACTGGATAAGAAACGCGTTACTTACCTGTAACAGCAGTTATCCAGTATTGGTGTCTTTCATAGATTCACATGCAACCCTCCCGCCTCCCCTGGAAGGACTCACGTCTCTCTTTAACTATATTACGCCTACCTAGCTTGGGGCGTACGAAAATCTGAGGGACTGAGGCTCCTGTCAGGAAGGTTCTAGAGGGAGGCGACAGCTGATTGGCTGGCTCTAAGAGTTTGGTCCTTTTTACATAAGGACAAGGATAGGCTACTAAGGGGAGGCCCTTAGGCCTATTTTTCTCTATGTATGTCTATAGGACATTACTTTTTTATGTACCGGAGGCTCCCGTCTCGACGACGGGGAATGATTCAGGCATGTGAATCTATGAAAGACACCAATACTGGATAACTGCTGTTACAGGTAAGTAACGCGTTTCTTATTTCCCAGATGGACTGTACAGCTAATCGTCTGTTTTGCCCTTATTTGGTACAGCTAGTCAGCTGTTTCTGGCTTATTTTTTGAGTCCTCTGTCTAACAGCTAGTCTCGAGGTGCCCCTTGCCTTTTATAGGGATGTGACATACCCTATGTGGGGTATTAGTTGGTTATTGTATAGCCGCTCTTCCTTGCACAGGAAGTTTCTTCAATGCTCCAGGGACTGTCTTCCTGGATGGTGTAGATCATTTCAAAGGTCTTCTTAGGATGGTTATCTTCTGTCCCTCTGGGGAATTTTCCTATGGTTCATACTGTAGGCTTCTCACTTCTTGACGCTTTACTTAATCTTTTGGGTCCCCTCTTTAGTGAGACCCACCGGATTGGCGCAGCTCTCTTTCAGAGCTGATATGTTTGTATTCTACGGTTGGTCTGTAACACTCGCCTGCCTCTGTGGATGCAGAATTCTCCAGAGTATTGTTGGGTTTCTGCCACACCTGGTTTAACCGGCTTCATTTCTTGCCTTTGGCTGTGCTTTCAGGTTTTTTTCGCTGTCCGCCAGCGAGATCTATTGTTGCTGACTTGCCTCGGAAGTGGGACAGGAGATGGGCACGCGCAAGGCTTTTGGCGGATTTGAGCCGGTGTACGTGCACGTGAACACGCACGTGCACACACGCGATGTGCACATCTCCTGTCCCTCTTCCGACCACATGCCAGCCCCGTTGGAGTGGGCCGCTGCAAGATGGGGCCGCTCAGAATTGCAAAAGTACACTTTGCGTCAACAATAGCCCACACGGAGCCCCGCCAGCCCTTCTTCACTCACCGGGCTGCTCTTCTGGGGGGGGGGGCTCCTCCTCACGGCTGCAGCACTTCTGTTGCGGGGCCTCCCTGCACTTCTGGGAGCCCCGCGCTGCTGTGGTCAGCCTCGGCTGCCACATTCCTCCCCCGGGCCCCCTCCTGGGACCCGGGGCTTCTCTTCACTCCAGCCGCCACCACGGGGCTCTCCCTTCAGCATGGGAGCCCCGCGTTTGCACGGCACGCCGGTTTCTGTTTTTGCCGGGCCCTGACTTCCGGCTTGAAGACTAGTTAATTGGAGGCTTCAAAGGACAGATTTTGTCTCTGTTAAAGGGACACAAAACCAATTAACTCCTAAATTGAGTTGCGATCATTATGACATTCCTGAGCTCATTCATACCTCTCCCCCTTCGGCCCCACAACCTCTACCACCCCCCCCTCCTCTTCCGAACACCACGGACTATGGTGTAAGCACGGCGCATGGGTGCGGGATTATCTCCAGTTTAATCAGATAAAGTTTGTAAGTATTACTTCTTTTACTGCATACACGTAATTAACAGTTGCTTTGAATGATATGTTTAAGAAATAGTTGTTAGCAATGTATAGAATTGTTAAAATACATAGTGTGAAAACCAATACCTCAATTATTTTTAAATTTACACGTTTGACAAATGTATTTATACTTGTTGGGAAAGGCGCTGTATTTATATATTAAAGTTCTGCAGATCCATTACAAGTATTTAAAATCATGGCATACAGTGCCTTTACCTGCCATTTTAACGGATTTTAAAACTTAATTGGATTTTAAGTGAACTTTTTATTTTGAAATGTATGTATTTGTTCCATGACGCATGAACTAATGTATTTTGGAAATCTTTATAGTGCACTCTGTGTACTTGTTTTAAAAAAACGCTGGGTATCCGGTGTTATAATAACGCGAGTCATGCTCACACTCGGGTGTAGATTCCAGTAACACGGCGTACCATCATTAACTGGAAGGCTCGCACTGTGCTTGCCTTGTTGGGTTGTGGGGTGTGAGGTCCTTTCATAAAAGAGTTTGGGAGGAAATACGTTGCTACGCAGCCTTGGGGGTTTGCCGCAGTATTTGTGAGAGTAAGTGTAATTTCTCTGCAGGAGCAAACCGCCACACACTAGCAGCCCATGGGGAAGTCCAACATCGCCACTGTGGCTAGGACATACCAGAGTCTCTATTTTCTTTTCTGGAAAGATGCCTCCCCTGTTTAATAGCAGGCAGATATCGGTAATTATTTTACACCGTTGCTATCACAATGGACATTAACAGCAGGAAACAACATCCAGCGTTGAAACCGGACAGTGGCATGTGCCCAGAGGTGGTTCCCAGGACATCTGTCTCTAGTAATAAATGCCTCGAATTTTCCGCCTCCCCCGGGCCAGGCCTTAGTCGCAATGTGGTAAATTTTACAGTCCCCCCTGGCTCGTAGAGATGCTTATCTCGTGTTCCTCAATCTATTGAAGGGTTATATTATGGAAGCTGTGCTCCTGTTATTGGAATGTTTGTGTATTTATGACAAGGATGTGGCATAACGGCCAGAGCTGCCGACTATGGAGCTGGGGAACCAGGTAAGTGTCTCAGCGTCTACTCCGCATTCTGTGATTCTGGGCAAATCACTTAATCTCATCGTGCGTACCAAAAATGAATGTGGCCATGTGTCAGGTAACTAGTGCTCATGTAAAGCACACCGATACCTCCGGGTCGAGTTTGCGCTATATAAAACTGCAACAAAAAAAGGTAATGCGCGTAAATGTAATGGCTGGTCATCCCACACAACACTTTCCACATGTCTTACACCTCACGTGCACAAGGTACCCTCTACACCGCCAAGGAACCGACTTTCGTGTATCACCACGTCTTGTGGTCAGTCACAATGACTGCAGGTACTACGTGGTTGGGTTTTTGTGTTTATTTATGCAGTGTCTTAACGTTGTTATTGAAACTCTGTCAAGTCTGAATGAAGCAAACAGAGAAAGGCCTGCAATCTGGAGCACAGAGTATTTATTTTCTAATTAAAGCAGGTAAACTGCATATGTTCTTAATAGGACACGCAGATCTTAGGAGAGCTCCATCAGATGACTGCTGAGCATCTGGTCCTGCTTCTGACACATGTTAATGCCTTTGCAGCTAGGATCGTGCTAGTTCACCAGAGCCTTCTCATAACCTGGGGTCCCTGCATGTTCACAGTCCACTGGGTGTGATGCGACGGGTCCAAGCTCATCCATCATTTCACTGACCTTTCCTACTCTCCCCACTGTAGCATTATTTATGTATTCATTATATATGATGCAGCTCAGCCGACAGGCTTTAAAAAGACTAGGACAATTTATCATGTTCGATGTGCTGCTGTAAAACCTCCCCTTGTGTAATGCTTCTCAGATACAAAGTCTGAGAGCCGAGCTAGGGTGGGTAGGGGCTGGTGAAATTACCAGTTACTCACCTGTAATTCAACTGTGTCTTAGTGGAAGTAGTGGAATGAAATGACAGTGTAAATTATACTGTGACGAGCACAATCTCCGAACACTTTTTGTTTAATTTTATAGCACGGGTGCCAAATACATTTGAAATGCAATAGGCCTCGCATTTGAGAGAGTTGGAGCTATTGGCATTGTAAATGACAATGCCATTTATTTGTTGTAAAAACAACACACAAATAAAAGGTATTGTCATTTACAATGGTAATAGCTCAAAATCTTGTAAATGCGAGACCTATTGCATTGCAAATGCTTGTTTACCTATGTTGGCTGTCTTCGATGTAAGCAAGTGTCCCTTGTGTGCATGTTTTTCTGTTCCACTCCGGGACAGTTTCTATTCCATGTTCTGTGTGGACACGATATGTAAAGTACACATTGGAAATGTTTACAGTCACAGGGTGCCTGCGGTCCACCTTGTGTCACAGACTTGACTGCATTCTATTCTTGTGGCATTGTCTACTCTCAATCTCTGGTGTTGGGAAGTGCTTAGATCTTCTCTCACGGCTCAGACCCTGTCTGGTTTTTGCCTATCGGCAGTGGAGTCTAAGCCAGACACGCCACTGCTGCACGTTGTCTTGTGCCCCTATTTCCTATGCACTTCCGAGGCAGAGGCTCAAGTCCCTGCTCATTGCCACGCAGGAGCTCGGATGCCTCTGCTCCTGGCCTCTGCTGATGTTATCAGTGGAAGTATTCTTGCTCAGGATACTCATTGTCATTTATGCAGTATATGGTTCTCTATCCATATATCCATATTTCTGACTATGTATGTGCATTACTGTGTCTTGACATGTGTTATGTCTTGCTATGCCGTATGATGGTTGCAGTACTTGATAGAGTATGTTAGTGGGTATCCCCCAGCCAATTTACTGTTTTTCAACCCCTTTGTGTACCCATGCCTCCCCTCTAAATACCACCACCCTGCAGCCTATTTGTGTACTGCCGTGAATTGCCCCTGAATTCTCGGTTTGTGCCCCGTACCTCTTGCAGCCTGGTTGCCCTATCCCAATCCTGTTTGGTATCGGTGTGCTCCTCTGTAGCCCCTGTATGCCCTCCATCTACCTTGCAGCCCATCTGTGAGCGAACGCCTTTCTGTTTCTCTGGAGCCCCTGCCAGGCCCCTGCAGCCCATTGTTGTGCCCCAGTCCTTCTTTAGCTCATTTGTGCTCCATGCTTTCCTTCTAGGCGCCCTCTACCTACCACTGGAGCCCTTGTGGGCCACCATGCCCTAGCTCTGCACCCCTACTGCCTCTAATAGTTCCTCTCTACGAGGGGGTGTATATGAAACCCCCTCCCCTCTGCAGCATTTTCTTAAACCCTCTTGATTGATCAGGTAAATCGGGAGAGACATTTTTTTTAAACTGAGCCTGGGATTGATGGGGCAATTCGTGAACAGCTCCCCACCTCCCAATTTGGCTGTGTTTATTAAAAAATTCAAAAAACAAAAAGCTCCCCTGATCTTCACAAATTTCGGGATAGTGTTTTATACATGTTCCATGGGCAAGGGGAGCCCTTGCCTTGCCAAAGGGCGGGTACTCTTTTTTTGGTAACTTCGCCACCTTGCAGTTGAGGGGTTAATGTATGCCCCCAATCCCCATTCCTTTTTTCATATATTTTTCTTAGTTGACCCTGTGTAAATGAGGGGTGACTCCTATAATTCAAGGCGTGTCGGGCAGACCTCTAGGAAAAGTCTCTCTTATATAATTAGCTTTCTTCCTTTCTGTGTAAATCGTACATTGCTGGACTCGGAAGTTTATAGTCATTGCCACCTTTGTATACGGGAATTTTTGACATGCTTTCAAACTCGTTATATTGCAATTTAACTTGAACACATGTTTGCCTTGGACGAGGTTTTCACTATTTTGAAAGTGTTAGTATAGACAGTAAGGAGGGGGTCTCCGACAAAGTGCCACTGAAAATCATCACCTGCACCCACACATGCTTGACAGCCACGTCCTTATTCACTGGAGCTGAATTCACATTCAGCGGAAAGGGGGTAGTCTAGTAGCTAAACTGCCCGATCCTCACTCCATGTTTCCCAACTTATTGATAAATATACCTGAACTTCAGCCGTGGTAAATTTGTAAATAAAACGAGCGCAGAGCCCCATGTTTTTTGTCAGAGCCTGCTGCCGGTGCTGCAGAACGCTGGGTTTGCCGAATATCAACGCTGTCTGCTATTGACTCCACCTAATTGTAGAGAGCCACCCGGACTCTCTCATACATTGTTGCGCTATAACATGCATCCATACACCCCTCGGGGCGGGCTCGTCCCGAGGGGATAAATAAACGTGGGCGGGACCGCACGTGGTCTTCCAGCCCAGAGCGCTATACTGTGGTCATGTGCGTCCTTTACTGCGTTGCTGCTAAGTAACTGAGACCAGGCCTCGTCGCACTACACTGGCGACGAGGCCGGTCGTGCCCTCGTGTGCAAGAAGGAAGGCCCGGCTCGCGCGGAGCGTGCGGAGCCCACCCGCAACGCTGCCGCCACTGTCGCTCACCTGGGATAATCCGGAGATCGCGGAGCCCACCCGTATGCTGCCGGCTGCGTAATGTGCTGTACGAGGGGTGAGTGGCTGCCTGGACGCCTCCCCGTGCCCTGCTTCGTTTGCTGCCCCCAGCGCTGGGATTTACATGTGTGCTTACATCGCGCTGGCTCCCGGCTGACTCGGCCGATCTCTGTGAGGGGCCCTTGGCAGGGCTGGCTTTCCCCTGCCTGCATGAATGCTCGCACGCATCGATTGTGGAAGTCTTTGGGCCACATAATGAAGGCGTCAGGTCCACAAGCGAGGGGAGAAGAGTGACCAAAAAAAAAAAAAACTACAGAGAGAAGGGGAAAAGAATAAAAGCATTGGCAAAGCCATACCAGAGTGAACAGTACTGTGTCAAACAGAGGGAAAAATAAACAAGCATTGGCAAGGCCACTCAGTCTGGTGGGGAAAAGACTACCCCGAGTTAACCACGTGGTGTAAAGCCACAGCAACGCCCAGCACAGCCACGCGATGACCATGCTGCCGGGTGCAGGCGCACCGCAAGCGGGTGGGTCCAATCAAGGCGCCGGCAACATTCCACCACCGCCACCAACGGCCACCCACACTGCAGTGGCACCGCTACCACCGTTTAGTGAGACCTCGGATCCGGCTACAGCTGCGCCAAGATGGAAAGCATGGGTAGGGCGTCTAAACCATTACTTCAAAGGGACTCGGGAAACCGATGGGACAGTCAAGCGGTCACTACTCATTTACTATGGAGGGGCTGAAATATATGACTTGTTCGACACGCTTCCCAACACAGGGTACGAGGATGATTTCGACGCAGCGGTCGCTGCGCTGAATGCCCATTTTGACCCCCAGCTCAACCCCGATTTCGAGAAGTTTAAGTTCCGGAGGGCGTGGCAGACTGACACGGAATCCGTTGACATGTTCTACGCGCGGCTGTGCCGGCTGGCCAGCACGTGCCCATTCGTGGACCAAAGAGTGGAAATAAGGGATCAGATCATTCTAGACTGTCGTTCCAAGCTCCTGCGTAAGCTGATCCTTCGGCAGCCAGGAATCTCGCTGGATAAGATCCTAGTACTTGCCCGGTCGCACGAGCTGTCCGATGCCCGGCCGGAAGAAATGGAGGCGGCCCTACACGCACCCGTGGCTACGGGGTCGGGGTTCAAGAACCTACCCATCAAGGAAGAAAAGGTGGAGGCGATCCAGCGACGTCCCGCTACACCTCGCCAAACGCCGAAACCCGCACCAGGAGGGTCGTGTGGGTACTGCGTGGATGACCACCCGGCAACGGCCGTCTGCGGGGCAAAAGGGAAGGCGTGCTCCCGCTGCGGAAGGATGAATCACTATGCCCGAGTGTGCAGAGGCGGACGATTCCGACAGCCATCGTCGAGACCCAGGTTTGGGTCGCAGCAAGTGCGCCAGATCTCGCAAGAAGATCCGCCACCGAACCAGGACCGCCAGCCGCAGCCGCGGCCCCCAATATATGAAGACGAAGATGACGAAGTATTTGTGGTCTCATATGTCAGCTGGACCGGCTCCCAGCGAAGGCCGCCGCCCATGTTTTCAGTCTCAGTGGGAGACACGAAGATACAAGCCCTCATTGACACCGGAGAATCGGTCAATGTGATGGACTCTGATCAATATGACCGACTGTCGCCGCGACCCCCTTTGACGCCATCCAGGGCACGCATATACACATACGGAGGGACTGACCCCCTTCCCCTCCGTGGCATCATCAGCACTACCATCGCCAGTGGGGGATACTCAACACAGACACAGTTTCATGTCACGGAAGGCAAGAAAGGGACTCTACTTAGCTGTCACACGACGGAGGACCTCGGTCTCGTGTTCTTTGCAAACCAAGTTCACGACTCCCACGCTGAAGACATACTCAAGGAGTTCCCCACACTCTTCACCGGCCTGGGGAAACTCAAGGGCAAGATGTGAGAAGTTGGCCTGATGTATGATGTCACTAGTTCTAGTGTACACCTTATATCAGTCCAAACAACCCTTATGGTGATTGGTTGTAAAGTCGCATTAACCTTATAGACCAGCTATCCTAGTGGTAGCATGGACAAGAGCAGTCTTAGGCTAAACTCTGAATGGCATGTGAAGCCAGCTGTGATACCATATATAATCCCTTGAATACCAAATGAAAGGACACCACAACAGATATATATATAAAATAAAGTGTATTTATTCAAACCCTCAGCACTCTTTATGAGATTAGAGGTAAGTACAACACAGTCTTATTTAAGCATACATTAAGTCACACAGGTAAGTAATACAGTTAGGCCCTAGGGGCCACGCAAACCATATACTAAAGAAGTGGTATAAGGACCACTGTCACGGAAATAGGATAGGCCTAGGCCTGGGGAATCGCTGGGGCTACACCACACTAGCAACAGTTAGGAAGTGGGAGGCCCACGGGATTCAGGTGCAGAGTGGAAACACTCACGCGTAATGCGTAAAAGTCGATAGAATTACTAGCAGTTAGAAATTAACAGTTTAAGGACACTTCTGAAGCAGCTAGAGAGTCGAGACTCGGAAACTAGACCCTAGGATAGTCACTACCCTTGTGAGCACCGAAGTACCCAAGTTACCTAGCCCACGGGCTGCGGGTGCATAGGTGTGAACTTGCGTCGGGTTTCGTCGTGGACTTCTATGGATGCCTGAAGGAAAGTTGCTGACAGGCAGTCAGTGAAGAGTGTCCGGTGGATCCCAAGGCTGGGATCAAGAAGAGAGGATACCTGCAAGCAGAAGGGACAGAGTCAAGGTCACTAGCCAGTGACCACGTGGAACCAGGAAGGAACTAGGCGATGTCGTGAAGATTGCAGGGGAAGGGTGAAGCTTGTCGCTGCAGCCACGGGTACCAGGAGACGTCGAGGACGACCAGGACCAGGAGGCGAGCTGTCCCACGAAGGCTCTTGCTGTCACATTCAGCGGAAAGGGGGTAGTCTAGTAGCTAAACTGCCCGATCCTCACTCCATGTTTCCCAACTTATTGATAAATATACCTGAACTTCAGCCGTGGTAAATTTGTAAATAAAACGAGCGCAGAGCCCCATGTTTTTTGTCAGAGCCTGCTGCCGGTGCTGCAGAACGCTGGGTTTGCCGA